>NC_066632.1:20878415-22328184 GCF_025201925.1 Gopherus flavomarginatus | reverse complement strand
AGCACGCTCTTGTGTCTACTGTCCTTAAACTACTTGCTCCAGGATCCCTCCTCATCTCGGGAAACTGCTCTCTTCTGGCCTCACTACTCCATTCCTTAACCAGCTGCGTTCAGCGGTGTGCCTGCCGCTGATGCGTCCGGGATCAGACTCCTGGGAAGTGCTGTTCTCAATGGAGAGCCCTCGCTTTAGAATTAGTTCAGTGCTAAAACTTGAGATGTGCTACAAGACCCATCTTGTTACGCTGGTCTCCTTGCCAATATGAAACTAGACGGTAGGCCAGCCATGTTCTCAGAAGAACCACCCAGAGTTTTGCCCTGTTTGGGAAGCCCCTGAAAATGGAGCGGAAGGTAGCCTTTGTCCTTTGGATGATGGGACCTGCTGGGTCTCAGTACGTCAGAGGGTATTTAGCTACTGGTCAGAAGAGTCATGAGGGCCATCAGCTTAGCTAGTGCCAGGAGAAGCCAACCTTCTCAGAGCTGGTTGAAAAAAGGTAAGTGTGTTTTGGGAAAATCTTTTTTGGGGAGAGGAACCCCAATGTATAGTTTTGTTGGGAAATATTCCACTTGTCTTAACAAAACAAAAACTCCCCTCCATGACAAGATGTCAATTTTTCCCCCGCACTCACTTTATTTACTCTTTTTTTCTAGAAAAACTTATTTTAAAAACCAGACCCTAGTTCAAAATGAAAACAAATTTCAACATTTTGTTTTGAAATTTTTTGTAAAAATTGAGCAGGGGGCGGAATTTTCTGCCACACTGTCAACTCTCTTCTGTTTTTTACCAAAATAAAAAGCTTCCACCATCTCTTCTCCTCACCTTGGATTTCCCTTCTCTGGCCCCTCCAGAGACCAGGATTCTCTTCCTGAGGAGGGCTTGTTTAGCGCAGCTGTGGGTATTTGTCCAAGTATCTGATCCGCTAGCACCTCTGCTGCAGTGTGACCTTTCAAATGAAGGTATTAGCAGCAGTGGAGGGGATAAAAGGCTTGAATTCATGTGCGTGTGACGAAGCTGATAGAGATGGTATCTGTAACATTCTTTGGTTCTGGCCTCAGCTCCTGCAAACTACTGGCTGCTGTGTGTTGTGATATGGAATTATCATCCCAGAGGGGGAGGGATCGTGGGGGGGGGGGGCATTATAGGCTAGGGGACTAGGACTCAGGCCAGGTCCCCATTAGACACTTCTGCCAGTACAGAAATGTTGGTTAGAGGAGTGACTCTTTTGGTGACCTTTCTGTACCGGCAAAAGCCCTAATGTAGATGCAGTGATACCAGTTTCAAAGTGCTTTTGCTGGCATAGGTTATGTCACTGGAGGAGCTGGTATAAGCTATCCCAGCACTAGCCACTATGAGATGCATCTGCACTAGGAAGGTTTGCCAGCTATACAGGTAATCCTTTACTAGTGTAGACTAGGCTTCTGGAGAGCTGGGTTCCATTCCCCACTGGGTGACCTAGTTGACCCTGTGCCTCTGTTTCCCCAGCTAGGGGGCTCATAGTTCTCTGCTGCAGAAGGGTGTTGAGGAGAAATTCCACTCGAGAACGTGAGGTGCTCAGAAACTAGTGCTGTGTGAAGCATCCAACTAGCTGGATGTGAACAGATGATGCCTAGTGTGTGTTCGAACCGTGGCATTCATAGTGCATTGATCGGTTAAGTATTTGATTGAAGTAGTTTGCTAGAAAAGCAGGATGCTGAAGTAGAATCTCACCCAGACCCTGCGTACATACTCCAGTAGCGAGCCCATATCCCCGCCATGGCTACGCTGCTGCTTTAGTAAGCGATCTCAGGGATGCCTATGTGTGCTGCAGTCACACCTCTGACTGATTGCAGTGTAGACAGAGCCTTATAAGCTCTTTGGGGGAAGGGACTGTCGTTTTGCGGTGTGTTTGTACAGCACCTAAGCTCAGTACTGATGTGGACAAAAGAACAAATGGATATAAACTGGCCATCAGGAAGCTTAGACTTGAAATTAGATGAAGGTTTCTAACCATCAGAGGAGCGAAGTTCTGGAACAGCCTTCCAAGGGGAGTAGTGGGGGCAAAAGACATATCTGGCTTCAAGAGTAACCTTGATAAGCTTACGGAGGGGATGGTATAATGAGATTGGTCCTTGACTATTAGCAGTAAATATGCCCAATGGCTTGTGATGGGATGTTAGATGGGATGGGATCTGTGTTACTACAGAGAATTGTCTGGCTGGTGAGTCTTGCCCACATGCTCAGGGTTTAGCTGATCACCATATCTGGGGTCAGGAAGGAATTTTCCTCCAGGGCAGATTGGCAGAAGCCCTGGGTTTTTTCACCTTTCTCTGCAGCGTGGGGCATGGGTCACTTGCTGGAAGATTCTCTGCACCTTGAAGTCTTTAAACCATGATTTGAGGACTTCAGTGGCTCAGACACAGGTTTGATACAGGAGTGGGTGGGTGAGATTCTGTAGCCTGCGTTGTGCAGGAGGTCAGACCAGATGATCATAATGGTCCTTTCTGACCATAAAGTCTATGATTCAGACAGGTTGATGCAGACGATTCCTGTTCATTCAAGTGTCTGGAGAAGTTAAAACCATAGAGGTGCTCTAGTAATTCTACCCATAACGTTTATTCTCATTTTTCGCTGGCACTTCCTGCCATAACACGAGCTTGTTCAGAAACACATCGGGTTTCTTTTAAAACTGTTACATAAATTAGACTCTAACGTTTTAAAATAATTAACTCGGATGTAAAAGAAGCCTGATCGACGCATCCGTTTAAACTACCCTGTGGAAGCTAAATCAGCCCCAGAGAGTGCATTTCAAAACTTTTTTAACCAGTAAATTAGGCAGTTTTATATACCAGGATCTTGCATTGCCATCCTGTGAGTTGTGTGTCTTGTTTTCATACACACACATGGCTGGCTGCAGCCCCAGCTACTGTATAAATGCTAGACTGCTGCATGCTGAGCTGGGGACGTGAGCTAAAACTGTGAGAATTTTTATTTCAGAGGTCTCTGATGCCAAAAGCTATTTTCAGAGGCAGATCTGCTCTTGTTCCAGCTGTTTTGCCTCACCAGTGGTTCAGATGTTGGCTTCCACAGGCACCCCCTTGCGCGTGATGTGTTCCAGGTGGGCTTTCTCAGAGATATCCAAGTCGGCCTTGTATTTGGCCAGAATCTTTAAGATTGGACGAAGTTTTAGCCACCACTGTTTTTTGGGGAGGCGGTGCCTGTTGGGGAGAAAGGAATGTATAATGTAAAAACCACTCCTGAACATGGGACACACGTTAGGCATGTCGCTTGATGCAATACTGGAAGGTGCTTTATGGCACAACTGCTCTGTACCCTTCACAGAATATCAGAGTTGGAAAGGACCTCGGCAGGTCATCTAGTCCAACCCTCTGCTCAAAGCAGAACCCATCCCCAGACTTTTCCCCCCAGATCCCTAAATGGCCCCCTCAGTGATTTTTAACTCACAACCCTGAGTTTAGCAGGCCAGTGCTCAAACCACTGAGCTATCCCTCCCCCCTTACTCTGTCTTCTCCTGGTTTCTTAAACGAGTTGAGCAGTGAGGCTTCCACCACTTCTCTTGGGATGCTATTCTATACGCTGAGAGATCTGCCCAGTTGGAGGACTTACCTGATGTTCAGCCTATGATATTCCTATGTCTTAACTAGAGACCTGCCCTCTACAACCTCCCTCCTTGCTTCCTAACCCTTTCAAATGTTGTTTTCGTACCCTCCCTTACTTGTCAATTTGTCACCAGTGTGGTAGATGCACAGGAAAGGGGGAGAATATTTGGGAAACCTACTCAAAATCTGTCTCTTCTTCGAGTTCAGCGAGTGGCTGGAAGACGAGACTCCGTCTGCGCATGCCCAAAAGGCAGGCTGAATCCGCGGTGTTGGCAAAGATACGACCTGCAAGGAATTGGAGTGGAGCCATCTTAGTACTTCAGTGCCCATCCCTCCAGTTCATCTGCAGCTCGCTGATTGTGCGCCCCACTGCATGTGCAGAGGAGGCAAAAACCTGGACAAGGAGGCAGAGAACAAAGCGAGGCAGCCTTAGGCCACCCTCATATGTGACAGGGAGGCCTCTTGCTGAATACTATGGGATTGCACAGTCCCCCTGAGCCATTCATTCTGCCTGGAAACAGGTTCCACCCTGCCCAGTGATTGCATGGGGTGAATATCCCTGAGGACACGAGGATTTTGAAATCTGTATGTTCCTGGGGACTGACGCTAGGTGAATTCAAAGTAAGTGAAAAGCACAACTGGATGCAAGGATCCTTCCTCCTCAACCACATTTGGTGAACTTAGTGGTCCCGGCAATTCATTTCCAGGCACCTCCTCATGTACTAAGCAGCCTGCTGCTCCCTGTTCCATAATAACGCCTAGCTCTTTTCATCAGTAGATCTCAAGGTGCTTTACAAAAGTCAGTTTTATTATCCCCCATATACAGATGGAGAAATTGAAGCCCAGAGAGGGGATGTGACTTGCTCCAGGTCACCCAACAGGTGCCCCCATGTTTCTGGAGTCCGCCAAATGCTCTAAACTTTAGACCACACTGTTTTGGTGCCATAAGCCTCATCCCAGCTTCTGTTACGTTTTTGCTCGGCAGTTTTTGAACGGCCAAATTCTCTTCTCCCCCAAATGTACCCTAGCTGTCTGTGACTCAGGCTCCTGCAGTTCCTAGGGCCAGTGCTGGTCCTAGCGCTTGTACCTGCATCTGTGTTTCTCCCTGCCCACCTCCAGCAGAAATGAGGAGTGGCCTCCCCACCCAGCTGCTCTCCCACAGTTTGAAATATCCTCATGGCCTCTGAAAAACCAGGTCCTAAAGGCGCTGCGTTACCACCTTTGTGAGAATGCACTGAGAACTTACAGTTCTCAACCTCTGCCACTAGGTGGCGGCAGCGCCTTCACACACTCTACTGTAACTGCAACACACACTCACCCACCTTGTCTCAAATCTCCTGAGACCCACACAGCTACAGCAACACTGCAGGCTCCCCCAGCATGGATTGCCAAGTGCTTTTAAATCCCTGGCTTTAACCCTTGATTTAATAATCCATTTTAATCTTCTTTTGCATTTGTACTTTTTAGTTATTTTCCTTTAAAAAAAAAACCAACCTGATTCTCATTAGTTGATAACCACTACATAGAATATCAGGGTTGGAAGGGACCTCAGGAGGTATCTAGTCCAACCCCCTGCTCAAACTAGGACCCATCCCCAGACAGATTTTTACCCCAGTTCCCTAAATAGCCCCCTCAAGGATTGAATTTACAAACCCTGGGTTTAGCAGGCCAATGCACAAACCACTGAACTATCCCTACATGTTAGTTTGTAACTAAATGCAGCCTTTTCACTACATTTGGTGCTTCTTTTTGTAAACCAGGAAGCTGTAATGACTTCTATTTATTCAAATTCTTAATTTTTCCTTTTTTTTTACTCTTAGAAAACGGCAAATGACGCATTTCTTATTTACTGCATTAATTTTTTACTCAAGATACTTTAAATGTGCTGAATACATAAGAAAATGTTTTTATCAAAACCAACTGATTTATTAAACAAAGCATGGCTGTAGTTGGTGAACTGAACTGATTGTTTTCTGGTCATTATAGCCCAGATCCACACACAGTTAGCACCTCTGTTGGGGGTTTAGGCACCTAAGTCCCTGTTTTGGCATCACTGCAATTCACAAAACTCAGAACCCATAGGCCCCTGAACTCACTCAGGCCTAAGTTGTCAGGGTACCTTGGTGCTTATGTTTCTGCCTCTGGGCATGCACCCTGCAGCCTCCCTCTAGCAATCCAGATGTCCATCTACCACCTCGGTCCCAGAGTGATTCACAAATTGGGAGAAGACAGGTGAAAGGCCACCTGCTGGATCAGGTCTCGTTCAACATGTTGGTGGAGGGATGGTGCCTACTCTTAGCCCAGTGGTTTGAGCACTCGCCTGGGATGTGAGAAGGGAGATCCCTCAAATCTTACCTCTCCAAAAAGTGCTCTAGCCACTGAGCTATGGGACAGGCTGGTGGGGGGCTTCCTCAGCCTCTCTTGCTGAAGCTGTTCCACTCTGGATAAATAATTGACAGAACAAGAAGTAATGATCTCAAGTTGCAGTGGGGGAGATATAGGTTGGATATTAGGAAAAACTTTTTCACTTTTTTTAGGAGGGTGGTTACTGGAATGGGTTCCCTAGGGAGGTGGTGGAATCTCCTTCCTTAGAGGTTTTTAAAGTCAGGCTTGACAAAGCCCTGGCTGGGATGATTTAGTTGGGGATTGGTCCTGCTTTGAGCAGGGGATTGGACTAGATGACCTCCTGAGGTCCCTTCCAAGCCTGATATTCTATGAATGGAGCAATTGGAGCAAGGGACTGGATGCTGGGTCTCCCTCCTCCCAGGTGGCTGCCCTAATCGCTGGCTTACAGAGCCATTCTCTCTCTCTGGCCCAATGACCATCCCACTGTGGATAAATACTTAAATAGTCATTGGGCCAGAGAGAGAGAGAGTGGCTCTGTAGGCCAGCGGTCAGGGGGCAACAGGAGGGTGATAGGAGATCAATCTTCCATCGACCTCGCACTGTCTACACCAGGGATTAGATTGACTTAGCTATGTCTCTTGGGATATGGATTTTTAATACCTGAGAGGTCGCTCTGCCAATACAACTTTTCAGTTGTCCTTCAACATTTTAGAGCCAGCAGATCTCTTCTGCTCACACCTCATTTAGATGGAAATAGAGTAACCAGATGTCCTGATTTTATGGGGACGGTCCCTATATTTGGGGCTTTGTCTTATATAGGCCGCGGTGCCTATTACCCTGACCCCCGTCCCAATTTTTCCCACTTGCTGTCTGGTCACCCTAGATGGAAAGAGGAAAACAAACGTTCCTGTTTTTTTCAACTCCCAATCAGTTCCTCAACTTCAGATGAACTAATCATGGAGCTGAACTAGTTGAATAAATTGAATTGAAGAAAATAGTCTCTCTACGCTTGCAGTAGAGGCCATGGCTGTTAAAAGCTGGTTTAGCACATCAGCAACTCTAGTTCCAGGTGCTTTTCCCCTCTTCAGTGGTTTGACTTTCTTTAAAACATCGACAGCAATCATGTACTGTTTGAATATTTTTCATTTAATTTAAATGATTTAAAAAGATTATAGTAAGTTTAGGCATTAGGTAGGTTATTTGAAATTAATTTTAAAGGAAAATGGATTTAATTTCAATAACAAATCCCGTTTAAATAAAAATCAGATATTTTTTAAAATCAATTTTTATCCACCCTGAATGTAGCCACGAAAGCAAGTGACGTTCACCCAACTACTGCACAGAAAGGTAGGTGGATGGCTCTGCCTGGGCCATGGGGGGTCTCTTCCCACTGTGATGTGTAACCTACCATGCCTGGAGTATTCCTTGATTTTTCCGGTGAGCCATGCCACAGACTTCACACCCATCTTCGTTCCAAAGTTCCTGTCGAAGGGAGTCGGCGTCCCACCCTGCCATTTGCACCGAGAGAGTCAGTTTGGTTTCAGGCAAGAAGAGTCATGACAACAGGGAGAACTCGCTGCCTTTCAACGGGATACCTGGCGCATCACCGACCCGGAAGGCAGAAAAATTCGTACAAGGGCTATTGCTTCTGGACACTGTACCAACCCCAAATTCCAGCACCTGTGATCAACACCAAGACCCTCAGTGCTTGGCCCAGTAAGGTGATGCCCATCTAGAATGGTTCTCTCCCAGCAGAGGATTTGGGAGCCCAGAAGAGCTGCTATTGGCTCTTTAAGGTGGCAGGGCTGCCCAAGGATTCAGGGGGCCTGGGGTCTTTAGCAGCGGGGGACCCCTGCTGCCGAATTGCCGCTGAAGACCCAGCACTTTGGCGGCGGGTCCCAAAGCAGAAGGACCCCCCCCCCCCAGCCGAAGACCCGGAGTGGAAGAAGCTCCAGGGGCCCGGACCCTGCAAGAGTTTTCTGGGGCCCCCGGAGTGAGTGAAGGACCCCGCTCCAGGGGCCCTGAAAAACTTTCATGAGGGCCTCTGTGTGGCCCGGGGCCTAGGGCAAATTGCCCCTCTTGCCGCCCCCCCCCCCCCGCGCAGCCCTGTAAGGTGATGTTGCTGGAAGCCAATCCAACTGCTCCTTTCCAGAGGTTTGGGTCACTTGGATGAAGCAATAGGGCAGAGGAAAGATGGTACTGAAGTGAGAGGGGCTTTGCTGTCTAGAGGAGAGTGTCCTCTGTTATTTACCATATTATAAAGGCCCTGACTGAGATCAGGGCTCCATTGTGCTGAGCGGTACCGAGACAGGCCCTGGCACGAAGAGCTCAGTCTAAGCAGCCAAAAGGCGGGACATGGAGGCATCAAGAGGGAAAGGGACTTGCACAAGGTCACTCACCAGCCGAGAGGCAAAGCTGGGACCAGAACTCGGGTCTCCTGGGTCCCCGTCTAGTGTCCCATCCACTAGGCCGCACTACCTCACCAGCTTCATGTGTACCTGCTGCATGTGTCCCAGCACGTTCTTCCTGCTCTCGAAGATGCCTTTCCCTTCTTCTGAATACAGGTTGAAGATGAAGTCGGTGGTGTAGTTTTCATTGCACTTCTCATTCCTGTGAGGTGCAAACATGAAAGCCCAAGTGAACGAGGGGTGGACACGACAGACGGAGACAGGATACTAAAATAAGTGGCTTTAAAGCATTGGGTGATTGGGAGAAAAACTGGGGAAGGAAGGAGATTTCACGAAGAGGGAAATATAGACTGGTGAGGCAGAGCTCGATGGCAGCTCAGGGTCAGCCCTTTGGAAGTATGCTGGGCCTCTATTGCCTACAGTTTTCATTTATGAGTGTGGCTGGAAGGTTTTCACCACTGTTATGCCAGGGCATGTCATGCAAGGAGATGAGCAGATCTTTTCCCTAGACAGATCTGGAGAACGTTCCCTTAATTACTTGGGTTCTTAAATCCTATTGAAAGTCAATGGAACCTGCCTAATTCCTATTGAAATCAATGGACACCTAAATACCTGTGCAGATCTGAGCCTAAGTGGTTTAGGTGCTTTTGAAAATGTTGCCTTCTAGACTGTATTTTACGAATCCCAAGATCCCTTATTGGTCTTTGCACCAGGATTCTGATTGCTCTCCATCCTCTCATAGCACCATTGTTAATACAGGCTGTGGAATATACATCCCACGTAAGAGGTGTCCAGTATAATATGGACTATCTAATGCCATTCATGGAAAAGTGCTTTACGAGAGGGGAAAGTCTCATCCCTGAGGAAATTGCTAGACAGAGAAGGCAAGTGACTTGCCATAGGTCAGCCAGGAGGGCTGTGGCAAAGCAAGGAACAGAACCCAGGTCTCCTAAGTCCTGGTCCAGCACTTCAGCCACTGGCCCCTGCAGCAGCCTGTGCCTGTCCCCAGCCTGACTTGTTTTGATGCTGGTTACCTCAACACCAGGCCTCTCTTCACTGTGGTCTTCATTTTCTCACACAGATGCTCGACGTTAACCTGTTAACGTAGAAAAGAGCAGGAGGCTTCTTAGAGTCCTGTGAATTTTTTTTAAAGCAAACCCAGATATTTTAAAAGCAAACTTTTAATGGAGTAAACGCAAATCCCCATTGCGGGGAGCAGGAAAACATCTCCAGTCAGTCGATAAAGCTCAGCGAAAGCGATCAGATGAGAGCAATAGCAAAGCTAACTAGGCTGCTGAAATGCCTGTGTGATGTCTACCTTGCCTGCAGTAACTGAGGGTTCAGAACTGTCAGTGATTTTAATGGGACGTTACAGCCAATAGCAAAACAGTGGTGCCTGCGTGGACCCTTGGAGGAGTAGATGCCCCTAGCCCCAGCGCTGGGTGAGATCCTTCAGCCTGTGGGATGCAGGAGGTCAGAGTAGATGACGAATGGTCCCCTCAGGCTTTAAAGTCTATGGACCGGCTGCTTCTTCACTCTGTTGTTGTCTGTGATTTGAATTCTGGCATGGACCAGGATCCCCTTGTGCTAGGCGCTGTACAGACACAGGCCAAAAAGCCAGTCCAGGCGCCAAAGTGCTCACCAGCTCCAGTTCCTTTGCATTGCCAGAGCCGTGGAAAAGGGCATTGGTGTAAGTAAAACCCAGGCCCTACGCAAGGCGGAATAACTCCACTGCAGCCTAGGGCCTTGCTCTGGATTTAGATCAGGGTCGCTGAGAGCAGCATTTGCTCCCTTGCCTGACACGAGCCTTTCCAGCAGGAAGTGGGATAAGTCCGTCCACACTGACCTCCATGGATTCCCCAGGGATCCCGCTACACAGAGACCCTCTGATTAGTTTGCATCTCTGCCCTCCAGGATACAGGCCAAGGGCTGAATTAAGCAGGCACTGCTCCATTGCCTTTGGCGGACTTGCACTTGTTTCTGCCGGGGTGAACTTGCCTTGAAGTCTGTGGAATGCCATGCCCCTGGGTGGCTCATCAGCAGTGGGGAACAAACCTGGGGCCTCTTGACCGCGAGACTCCACTGGCTGAGCTAAAAAGTCCATCACTCTTAACCAAGTCTGTAGCAGGCTCATCAACCTGTATGTGGTGCTATCCCATCCACTGCTCCAGGGAGAGCAGAGCACCACACTGAATGGGGGTGGGTCAGACCATTGGGCCCTGTTGGTTCTCAGGGTACGTCTACACTACAGGATAAATTCGAATTAGCTTAAACCGATTTTATAAAACAGATATTATAAAGTTGATTGTGCGCGTCCACACTAGGCACATTAATTCGGTGGTGTGCGTCCGTGGTCCGAGGCTAGCGTCAATTTCTGGGGCGGTGCACTGTGGGTAGCTACTGTAAAAGAATGAGGCCAATAATGTCGATTTGCGTCCACACTAACCCTAAATCGATATAGTAATATCGATTTTAGCACTACTCCTCTCGTTTTGTAGGAGTACAGAAATCGATTTAAAGAGCCCTTTAAATCGATATAAAGAGCAGTGTAGTGTGGACGGGTGCAGTGTTAAATCGATTTAATGCTGTTAAAATTGGTTTAAGAGCGTAGTGTGGACCAGGCCTCAGTACTACACCCACTGTGCTTTCTAGGTACATACCTCTGTGCAGCTGCAGCTCCACACCTGTCCAGTGGAGGATGCTTGGACTCCAGGTGAAGAAGTCCATGCACAGTGTACTTGTGTTGTCTGCTTGAGCACAGGGGAACAGAAGAGTTGTTTGTAGGTAAGGAGACTCTCACCTGTAAGTCACGGATGGTGAAGGGATCTTCAAAAATATAAGCCGCATCCGCCCCTGAAGCCAGGCCTGCCATGGTGGCCAGGTAGCCGCAGTACCCTCCCATGGTCTCAATGATGAACACCCGCCTCTTGGTGCCAGCTGCAGATTGTTTGATACGGTCACAGGTCTAGGGAGGGGATGGGAACAAGATTTACTTAGAGCTGCTTAATAAAGGAGATCAAAGCTGGGGTGATACGAACGAGGGTTAAAAAACTACTCCGGGGGCGTGGGGATGGGGCACGTCTGTGAAACACCCAGTGAAATCTTTCATCGGAAGCGAGGTGGAGAGACTTGCCACTCATCCCAGACCAGGAAGGCTTGTGGGGTGGAGGAACTCTCACTTTAATAGCAGCGAGGTTGAAATGCAGTTCTCTGTTAACTGCAGAATTCCACAATGCCTCAGAGTCACTGGGCTCTTGTTCTGCTGTGGTGACTTTGAGAATCTGGGCCAAGCAGGCAATGGTAGCAGATAATGGGGGCCTTTGGGGTGGGGGGTGTCACACTGAAGTTTAGGGGTGGATTGGCACCTTGCAATCCGGCCTGAGTTATAGTGGCACCATGTGGCTGCATTGCCCCAGGGACAGGGCAGAAAGTAAACGGAGACTGAGCATAGCAGTTCAATCACTGCTTCTCCATCTCTCCATGGGAGGGGAGTTAGCTGCCAACCCTTTTCCTGGCATAGCTTACGCCTCCTTCCATTGGCACAGCTGCATTGGCTGGTGCATTGGGAGGGCGGGGCACTGCTTTGGCTCTGCCCACTCCCCACCCCTGCCCACCTGTCTGCAAAGCAAGGGGATTAGCAGCCCAAAGGCTGCGCTCTTCTTTGCCCAGTGTCTGGCAATCATGGTATGCCATGCAGGGGAAGTGGGCTCCTCATGAGCATACAAGAAGGCTCATAACTGAGGCCTTAGAAAGATGCAGCTGTTATGGATCAACTCATGTACATTTTATATTTGCAGTGGCGCTGAAAATGCAAACAATGCTCGGAATTTTGACTGTAATGTAGCCTGGAGCTGGGCTGTGAATTAATCTAATGGATTCAGCCCTTGGAAGAGAAATATACAAATCAGGTCATTTCTAGAGTTCATTTGGCGGGAGGTTTTGAGGTTTTTTTCATGTTCTGTTGGAAAATTTGAGAAATTTTGTAAACTTAAAATTTCAAGAAATAAATAAATTTCCATCTCCTCTATAATTTCATCAACATTTTTTCCTGATTCCCCCTCCCTGAGATTTTTAAGGCAGGAAGGAACCATTGTGATCATAGAATATGAGGGTTGAAAGGGACCTCAGGAGGTCATCTAGTCCAACCCCCTGCTCAAAGCAGGACCAATCTCCAACTAAATCATCCCAGCCAGAGTTTTGTCAAGCCTGACCTTAAAAACCTCTAAGGAAGGAGATCGCACCACCTCCCTAGGGAACCCATTCCAGTGCTTCACCACTCTCTGAGTGAAAAAGTTTTTCCTAATATCCAACATAAACCTCTCCCACTGCAACTTGAGACCATTACTCCTTGTTCTGTCATCTGCTACCATTGAGAACAGTCTAGAGCCATCCTCTTTGGAACCCCCTTTCAGGTAGTTGAAAGCAGCTATCAAATCCCCCCCATTCTTCTCTTCTGCAGACTAAACAATCTCAGTTCCCTCAGCCTCTCCTCATAAGTCATGTGCTCCAGCCCCCTAATAATTGTTATTGCTCTCAGCTGGACTCTTTCCAGTTTGTCCACATCCTCCTTGTAGTGTGGAGCCTAAAACTGGACACAGTCCTCCAGATGAGGCTTCACCAGTGCTGAATAGAGGGGAATGATCATGTCCCTCGATCTGCTGGCAATGCCCCTACTTATACAGCCCAAAATGCTGTTAGCCTTCTTGGCAACAAGAGCACACTGCTGACTCATATCCAGCTTCTTATCCACTGTAACCCCTAGGTCCTTTTCTGCAGAACTGCTGCCTAGCTACTCGGTCCCTAGTCTGTAGCAGTGCATGGAATTCTTCCGTCCTAAGTGCAGGACTCTACACTTGTCCTTGTAGAACCTCATCACATTTCTTTTGGCCCAATCCCCTAATTTGTCTAGGTCCCTCTGTATCCTATCTCTACCCTCCAGCCTATCTACCAAAAAATAACCAAGGTATTGCCTTAATATCTGGGAAATATACAGGTAAGGAATTGTGAAGTAATTTCCTTTCCACATAAAGAAATATTTTAATCTTTTTCAGCAATTCTACCTTTATTTTTACCTCATTACACAATTCCTTTACTGACACTAACTAATAACTTCCAATATATTTTTAACCTTTACTATGGACTTGTTGCTGATCTTTATATAACAAAGACAGCAAACATTTGTATTCTTTTTGAGAATTAGTAAGAACATAACATAAGCGGTGCCCCCTCTTTTAGCCCCCCCCCCCATAAATTTTAGTCAGGGGTATATAGTAAAGGCATGGACAGGTCACAGGCTGTGAATTTGTTTAGGGCCTGTGACCTAGCCATGACTTTTACTGAAAATACCTGTGACTAAAACATAGCCTTGTTTCTAGTGATAGGGTACGTCTACACTACAGGATAAATTCGAATTAGCTTAAACCGATTTTATAAAACAGATATTATAAAGTCGATTGTGCGCGTCCACACTAGGCACATTAATTCGGTGGTGTGCGTCCGTGGTCCGAGGCTAGCGTCGATTTCTGGGGCAGTGCACTGTGGGTAGCTACTGTAAAAGAATGAGGCCAATAACGTCGATTTGCGTCCACACTAACCCTAAATCGATATAGTAATATCGATTTTAGCGTTACTCCTCTCGTTTTGTAGGAGTACAGAAATCGATTTAACGCTGTTAAAATCGGTTTAACAGCATAGTGTGGACCAGGCCATAGATTCAAGCAGCTCAAATATTTAGCTTAAGAAAGAGAAAGTTAAGGGGTTGCTTGATCACAGTCTGGGACCTAGATGGGGAACAAAAACTTGCTAATGGGCTCTTCAGTCTAGCAGACAAAGATCTAACAAGATCCAGTGCCTGAAAGCTGAAGCTAGACAAATTCAGATGACAAATAGGCTCATGTTTGTAAGTGTAATTAACCCCGGAACAATTTACCAAGGGTTGTGGCGAATTCTCTATCACTGGCAATTTTAAAATCAAGATTGGATGTTGTTTCTAAGAGATCTCTCTAGTTCAAACAGCAGGTACTTCAGGGAAATTCTCCGGCCTGTGTTAGGCAGGAAGTCAGAGGAGATGATCACAATGGTCCCTTATGGCTTTTGAATCTACAAATCATGCTGCTGGTGGAACGGAGGTTTCCATCGCAGGAAGAAGATTTCAAATGCTTTACCGTGGTGATAGTATTGAGGGCGGTGTCTGCGCCGATGCTGAAGTCAGAGCCAGGGACATTGTTGGACACGGTGGCTGGAATAACACACAGCGGGATACAGAGCTCTTCGTACTTGCCACGACCTTCCACGAGCTCTAAGCTCCCAGTGAAAGCCTACGGGATGCCCGGAAGAAGGGGAGAGCAGCATTGAAACACCCCGCGTTTGTTTCTGGCTGGGGCCATGTTCACCTCTAGGGGCAGGGAGGATGGTGACTGAGTTGGAAGCTTTTCCTACCACTTAGTAGTTCGGTAACATAATCCTGGCCCCACTCAAGATGGGTGTTTTGCCATGGACTTCAATGGGGCCAGGATTTCTCTTGGTGCTGCATCTGGAAAACGGTCAGTGTGAAGATAGGATTAATGGTACCCAGAATGAGACAGTTAGGTATTTATTATTTGTATTATCATAGAGCCTGGAATCTCCAGACCAGGTGGTAGGCACGGTACACAGGAAGGGTATTGTGCTGGGTCTAAGGCCTTTTGGGGTGGGATCAAGATTGGTTCCATTTGATTCAGGGTGGGGTAGCAGTGGCCCTATGGGTTGCTCCCCCCCACACCCTAAAAGCCTGAAGACAGGCAACGTGTCCAGCAGGTGCCCAGTGTGGTGTTTTGCACAGAGGGGCAAAGAACTGACACCAGTGCCCTGCATCTCCATGAGAGCTTTGCTGAAGATCGCCCAGTGTCCCACACAAACACGTTCTGGTCCTCTCGGAAATGGAGAACCCAGGAGCTTTATGATCTAGCTCCAGCAATGCCACCCAGACACCTAATGAGGGGACCAGCCATTCTAGGAAGCCGTAGGGAATGGAACCATAACAACTCCCCTGAGCCTGGGGAAGGAAAAAGAGATGGGCCTGGAAGGGATCAGCCCACAGGTTGAGTTCCTTAATGCCCTGGTGGCTGGAGCCCCAGAGGCTGAGCCCTGCTCTGGATGAGACTCAGCACTCAGGCTGCATTGGGATGATCTTTGCTCCTGAGTCACCGCAGGAGATTTCCAGCATTTTCAAGGCATTGACAAGGCCTGGGAATGGTCAAGTTCCTCCAGTAACGACCCCCTATTCTCGGTGAGCATCTTTGTACCCAGCCAAGCAGCTGGCCTCACGTCTCCCAGGATTCAGATCTCCTCTGGGGTGTTCCGTGGGTGGAGAAAGGTGGCTGGCCCCCTGCTACCCCACAGGCCCCAGCCTGTAAAGACTCACTGCAGTCTGCCTGACTCACCTCAAAGCCCCCGATGATGATCAGCCCGTGAATGTTAAAACTGCTGATGGTTGCGCTGATTTCCTCCAAGTATTTCTTAGGCAGAGTCCTGTTGGAGGCAGAAATGCCAGAAAAAGCATCAATGCACCCTCCTGGGCCTGTAGAGTCCCTGGATGTGGAGAGCGCTGAGTCTGGGGTGGAGGGAGATGGCACAAGAGGAATTTGCTGGGAGGACACAGGGGGATGGGGCTCAATTTGCTGAATGCAAGGAAGAGACTGGATCAATTTGCAAAGTGCCAGACTAGTTAAGGGCTTAACACACTTGCCATCTGATCATTGCAACGGTCGCTTCAGTCTTCTCCATTGAATGCACGTATGTGTGATCACGTCAATATCTCTCCCCCACCCCCCATCCACCAACACATCATTCATGGCATCCTGCTGTGTTTTAGAACAGGGAAGTTCTCTCTGTGCTCAGGATACCATCGAGCAGCTCTCGCTTCCAGGCTGAGGTCAAGTGTGAGAAGGAACGGAAAGAGGAAAAGAGCGGCTCAGAATGGCAGGGCCATCTCGGCTCCCGCTTGCTACAACATCGCTGTGGAGACATGCGGGTCACGATCCTGCACTGCCCCAAGTGACAGCTGGTTGCAGCTCCCTGATCTCCAGTCGCCTGGGCCTGGAAGAAGGAAATGCTGCTTATGGGGCTAATTTAACTTCTGCTGCTTCATGGCAGAGATTATGTCAGTAGTAGAGCTCAGATCCATCATGCCCCCTTTTCACTCAGGGTAAGGATGCACCTGGGTGAATTCTCCAGTTTGTATCTCTGGTTGGTTTCAGTCTGTGCTGCACATGTTATTTATGTGTGTTACATAGCACCTAGGAGCCCCGTCGTGGCCCAGGACCCTATTGTGCTAGGTGCTGTACAAACACAGCAGAGACAGTTTCTGCCCCAAGGAGTCGAAGTGATTTTTACATACTTGGTGGACCAGAGAATGTGGCCCCTGAGACCTAATCTCCAGAGGTGCCGAGCGCCTGCAGTGAACGCTGATTTCACCTGGAGTTTCGGCAAGTGGTGCCACATGTCTGAAAATCAGGCCTGCGATGACGCTGATCAAAGCATGCGTTTGATACTGCTCTGGTAATAGTATCTTGAAGGACACGCATGTTGCTAGCTAGAGGAAGAATGTTTTAGTGGGTTACCTTTTTGTTCCAAGTTTCGACCCACCAAGCCCAGTCCAGCCACCTACATCTCCCCAGCCAATCTCTTCCACCTGGTGAAAAGGGAAGAGAAGAAAGGAGTTACAAAGAGTGGGGCTATTTGATTTGCCAGTAACAATGGAGGGAACAATTTCCCTACATGGTAACAAGGTGGAAACAGTGGAAGTGACTCGCAATGGGAAATTGCACCTACTGAGCCCAAAGCACATCTTGAAATAACTATTCCCCAGTTCAGAGAGTAAGCAACTGATGTTGGTGTGAGATTGTGCGTTGGATTCTCCAGTGCCCTGCGTCTTGTGATGTCATTTACCCCCAGTGCTTCAGAGGCAACAGACAGTGAGGCTGGTCTGTGCAGAGCAGCTCTTACCGGACAGAACTTTCCTAAATAATTTGAATCACGTCCTGTGGGACTGCACCCGACGTCCCCCACGTATGTACAGAGTTAAACACCTTTTAGGCACCTTCAGGAAGACACGTTCAAGATCATTATGTATAGTTCTCAGTGCTGCATCTAACTAGAATCCACATCAGAGCGGACATTCTTTGGGACACACTTATGTCTTCCGGAGACAGAAAGGCACCACTGGGCTGAGAGACAGATACTGCCCACAGCAGCCTTTGATCTGGTTTCCCTGTCCACGGTGCCTGGAAGCCCAGTACTAAACCATGAGCCTTTTCTCTTTCACCATGATTGTTCACTCCATAATCCTGCCATGGTGAACATGACCTGACTAGGGCTGGAGCCTCATCATAGGCTCCCCCGTTCAGTTTAGGATCCATAGCCTCCATGGGCTTGCTTCAGCCTCTCTCTAGACCTCCACATCTCGAGCGCTACCCTTCTCCAGACACTCTTGCCACGTGTCGTGGAAGAGCCTTCTCTTCTGCAGCTGCCGCTCTCTGGAACAGCCTCCCTATCTCATCAGTCCCCTGTTCTGCCTCAGATTTCCCTCCTCTCCATGGCTCGGAATGTTTCTCTCCTCCTGCTGCTCGTCAGGGCTCTTCGCATGGAGACTCTGTCTGGAGGAAGGATGCTATAGAGCTGCCTTGTCCTAGATGGTACCTGTCCATGGGCGAGACCATCAAACCCATCGTGCACAGCCAGCATCTTGTGCCCATGGATCAGCCCAATCCTGACGGCCGCCCTCACAGCTGCGTTCATCCCGGAGGCTGGAGCGCCGACATTCATCACGGCCAGGTTATACCCGCTCTGCAGTGGGGGGGAGCAGGAGATGGCATTGAGAAAGAAACAGAAAACAAGAATGTTCCCCAGACTGCCAGGCCTGCTGAAATAAGTGGGGAAAGGTCCCACAGCACCAGGACAGCAAGGCCTCATGGCACTGGCACAGATGTACAGCTTTGGGCTGGCCCATAGTACAGACCCGTAGCCTTGCATTGGCACAGCCATGTGGCCCCACAGCATGTGGAGGGTCGAGAACAGCGCTGGGCAACCTGTGGCCCATCAGGGTAATCGGACTGTGGGCCGCAAGACATTTTGCTGACATTGACCATCTGCAGGCATGGTCCCCCACAGCTCCCGTTGGCCAGGAATGGCGAACCGCGGCCAATGGGAGCTGTGGGAAGCGGCAGCCAGCACGATCCTGTGACCCGCCACTCCCCGCCGCCCCCATTGTCCAGGAACGGCGAACTGCAGCCAGTGGGAGTTGCAGGGAGCCGTGCCTGTGGATGGTTATCAGCGGCAAAATGTCTCACAGCCCACAATCAGATTACCCTGATGGGACGCATGCAGCCTGCGAGCCACAGTTGCCTATCAATCGTCTAGACTTTCATTTTCAAAGGGGCCTGGGGCATTAGCCATTGAAAACTAACAGGGTGGGTTGGATGCCTATCTCCCTAAGCCTCCTTTGGAAATGCCAGCCCTGATGCATACACAGCTGTGCAAACCATAAAGAAAACAGACGAGGAGCCACCTGTCGTTTGTTTCATACCTTTGTAGAGGGTGGGCGCACATGGGCCAGCAACTTGTAAACGTTCCAGTTATTCTGGAAGCTCCTGCAAGAAAAGAAGGGAGTCAGATCTCAAGGCCAGAAGGGGCCATTCTTATCATCTAGTCTGACCTCCTGCATCACACAGACCAGAGAACCAATCCCAACGAGTCCTGCATCCAGCCCATATCTGGTGGTTGAGCTAGAATATTTTTCATTTCAATATTCCAGCATTGATTTAAAGACTCCAAGCAATGGAGAATCCAACACGTTCCTGGGAAAGTTGTTCCAATTGTTAATTCCCCTCCCTGTAAAAATCAGCACCTTTCTTTTTTGTAGTAGATAAGCATCTGCATGCTGTGGAGGAGGCTGTTCGCTTCGCCTACTTGTACATCTCTCAATTAAGCACCATTAGAGGAACGCTGGTTTCTTTTCAGTGCTGTGTGACTTAGTAGCTAGAGCAATGGACTGGGACTCAGGAAACTTGAGTCGTGGCTCTGCCACCGGCCTGGTGTGTGACCTAGAGCAAGTCACTTCACCCCTCTGTGGCTCAGTTTTCCCATCTGTAAAATGGGGGTCATAATACCAACCTGCTTTGTAAAGCACTGTGAGATCTGCTAATGAAAAGTGCTAGATAAGAGCTAGGGATTATTTATTAATTATTATTATAGTATATTTAGAGCCACAATAGGTCCCTGACCCTTTAAATATCTTATTTTAAATAGCACATTCGCTCACCTTCCCCTCAATTTAACGGCATCTTCAAATCGTCCCTCATTCATTGCTGTCGTGACATCTTTGGTCTGTGAGGAGGAAGCAGCAGGAAAAAGAAAAGATCTAAAGATCTGTCTCTAAAAATCTCATTTTAACTCGACAGCAATCCCAGATGGAAAATGAGGTTAAGCATAAGCAGGTCTGGAGCAAGGCATTACGGGCTGGGCCGTATGTTAAAATCAGAATCTGTTTTCATTTAAAAATACTATTCCTGGCTCTCATAGATGCACAGAAGAGCTTGGAAGTGTGACCTGAGACTGACCGAGGCCTGCTGGAGTCTGCAAAGAGCCTGAAACAAGAGCTCCAAGAGGTGTGAACTGCTCCATTTGTCTTAAACCTGATGCCTTCCCTAGGAAGAGTGGGGCCATGCCACAGGGCTGTAGGGACAGGACATGATCCTCAGACACTAGATTGCCTTAATTCATACCTGCTCTCCAGCAGTTCAGCCAGTCAACATCAGGAACACTATGACACCTAGAGAACATGGCTGCTGGTGATGTCTAGGTGGATGGCAAATTGTGATCTCTGCTACTGATTGGCTCAGAACTGCCCATCTGTTTTAAAGCATCTATTTGTATTATTTCCGTCCACCCTATTGTTAGACTCATCCACCAGTCTTTTAAACTGTAAACTCTTTGGGGCAGGGGCTGTCATTTACCATATGTTGATACAGCACCTAGCACATTGGATGTGGTTGGAGTGGAAGGAGGGAAATACTCACCACTTGGACACACTCCATGAGAGGCAGGCGGACAGCTTGGTTCCCGGACAGGCTGACGACACATGCTGGGGTATCCGGGGTCCCTTCCAACAAGGCCATGACTGCTTCCACCCCCATTCTGCTTCCCTGAGACACACAGAAGGGGCTTTAATCCTTGATGGCTCTATATTTCCTTGGACATCCATATCCCATGCTCCCACTTATATCCTCAATACAGATTCCCCTGAATCAGTCCTTAGGAAGAACTTAAAAAAACCACAGTGTAACGCATGGATAAGTAGATCTCGTCCTCCAACCCTACCATTGGTAGCTAGTCTACATCGAAGATAACAGCCTACTACTGCTATCAGGTAATGGGGCTACTCCTTTTGTTCTTTCATTTGGAGCTGGAGATCACAGGTTCAGTCCCTACCGATGAATGGAGGCTGGTGGCCCTTTTTAGGACTGGTCAAAATAATTGCCATTGAAGCCTTTTTTTTTTAAAAATGTAAAATCCGTTTTTCAGCTAAACTAGTTTTTTCGTAAAAAGTGTCTGCTTTCCAGGAAAACGTTGATTTTTCATTGAAAAAATTAAATATCCAAAACGCAACCATGGTGCTTCATGGGCGCTGTAGTTTGGGTGTTTTATTCCTCAATTCCCTTCACTGGGCTGGGCTCGCCAACCGGCCTATATTTCCCATGATGCACCAGAGAGTCCTGAGGAGAGCAACAATAAAGATAAGTGGTTTAGAAAACCTGACCTCTGAGGAAAGGTTGAAAGAACTAGGCATGCTTAATTGAGAGAAGAGAAGGCTGAAGGGGGTCATGAGAACAGCCTTAGCACATAACATAAGAACGGCCACACTGGGTCAGACCAATGTTCCATCTAGCCCAGTGTCCTGTCTTCCGACAGTGGCCAATGCCAGGTGCTTCAGAGGGAACGAGTAGAACAGGGCAATTATTGAGTTATCCATCTCATCACCCAGTCCCAGCTTCTGTCAGTCAGAGGTTTAGGGACACCCAGAGCACGGGAATCGTGTCCCTGACCATCTTGGCTAATAGCCATTGAAGGACCAATCCTCCAGGAACATATCTAGTTCTTTTTTTAACCTAATTATACTACCAGTCTTCACAACATCCCTTGGCAATGAGTTCCAGAGGTTGACTGTGCGTTGTGTGCAGGGGCAGAGCGTGAAGCTGCCCCTTGGGGAGGGTAGCACCCCCTCCCCGCCTCATCCAGCCAAGGCCCTGCCCCTGCATCCTGCTCTTAACCCCCCCCCAACACACCCCCACCATGGCCCTGGCTGGGACTGCAGTGGAGCTCTCAGCCCTGGCCAGAGCTCCAACCCCGGAGCCCCCCCATCTGGGGGCTGCAGCTGTGGAGCTCTGAGCCTGGAGCCCCCCTGTGAACCCCCCATTGCACCTCTTTTCCCTGAGGACCCCCCTCCTTTCTGCCCTTACCCCCCTCTCCCCCTTGCCCCCCGCTGCGGCCCCGAGACTGGAAAAGCTCTATGCTCTTGCTGGAGCAAGAGCCTCTCCAGCCTGGGGGCCGGGGAGATTTTTCCGGGGGCCCCAAATTGGTCAGGACCAGTGTGAAACACTGGTTAAACAGTGACACACTGGAACAGGTTCCCTAGGGAGGTTGTTTTTAAGACAAATCCCAGTCAGGGATGATCTAGGTGGGGGTTGGACTAGATGACCTCCTGAGGTCACTTCCAACCCTGATATTCTATGTGTGCTTAATCCTGCCTCTTGAGGCCCCTTCCAGCCCTGTGTTCCCATGACTCTATGCTCTGCTCTGGAGTCCCCTGGCTCTGTCTTGAGGGAAGGCCACAATGGGGGTCATTAGGGTTTGTAAAAGGATCTCAACTAGAAGGAGAAGCATGGAGAAGATAGCAAATGTTCATACCAGGATGCGGTCAAAGGCAGAGGGGGTCCCACCACGCTGCACGTGCCCGAGGATGGTGACTCTCGTGTCATAGCCAAGGCGTTTAACAACCAACTAAAGGGAAGCGAGAAAACGGCAGAAGAGATTCATCTTTATCTCAAGAGACTGTGACATGAGTGAACATGCAACAGCAGAGACCACTGGAGACTAAGATCTGGGGGCCAGATCCTCAGCCTTCAAATGGAGCCGTGCTGGGCGATTGACGCCAGCTGAGGCTCTGCAACTCAGGGTGGTTTTAAAGCTTTCTGCTAGCAGAGCCCTGTCTTGCCCAGCCATAATGTTTGGCTAGCTGTGACCCAGCACAAATGCTGGACAGCAAAGAGTACCAGCAAATCTTTAAGGCCTCCAGGCCCTGCAAATCTCGTTACGGCAGCCACGTGGAAGGCCACAGGCTCCTCATTCCGTTCGGGCCTCTCGGGCAGCAGCAAATGGGGATGCACTTTTGGGGCCATATATGTAGCTGGGGTAAATCGCCAACACTCCGTCAAGCAATGCTGCTTTACCCAGCCGACGAGCCGAGCATTCGTGGTAATTTGAAAGCAGACAGGTGAATTCTGGTAGATCACGAGAGCACAGGAGAGACATATTCTTGGGGCCGAGCACAGAGCTGACCCCAGCCCCACTCACGTTTTTGATGTCCTCTGAGGTGATGGGTTGGCCCTGTTTGTTGATGGCTCCTTCAGCCACAATAATGATGTTTAGTCTCGATCCCCGGCCTCTAGTCTGAAGGAAAGGAAAGGAGAAAGCAACCCATTGATGGAACGTGTAAAATTGCACACTGCGGATTGGATTCATCTGCACACAGGGGACAGAATAGGGCTAGTGCACTACTCTCGTCCCACTTACAGCAGTGGGGTGAAGCAGGATCTAAGCAGAGCCCTGGGTGCTAGTGAGGGCTGGCTGGAAAACCAGAAGTCCAGTTTTGAGCTGTCGACATTCTTGTTCCACGTCAGAACAACGGCGAGGCCTTGCCTGTTTTTTTGTGAACACAGACTGATCCCATGATCAGCATATGACAGCACACTCACCACTGTGGCCAATCACCTAGTGGTTAGGGCACCCAGCCCCCTCGCCTTGGCTATCTCTGCAGCCTGCCACTAATTAACCTTTGCCATCTCAGGCCTGGGATATGGAAGAGCCTCGTTCAAGACCCTGCTCTGCCAGATTCTGGCAGATCAGGTCAGTGGGCTACTCTGGGGTGTCTCTCTCCAGAAAGGTTTCAGAGTGGTAGCTGTGTTAGTCTGTATCAGCAAAAAGAATGAGTAGTCCTTCTGGCACCTTAGAGACTAACAAATTTATTTGGGCTAAGCCCACAAAAGCTTATGCCCAAATAAATTTGTTAATCTCTAAGGTGCCCAAGTACTCCTCGTTCTCTCCAGAAAGCCCATCCTAGATGCGAGAAATGTTTTGTCACAAAATTCGTGACCAATTAGCCTTCCTGTCCCCGGGAACTCCATCCAACAGGAGACCGGACCAAATGGAGAGGGGAAGGCATTGAGCTAAATCTAGCTTCAGTTCGCATATGGCCCTCCACTACCACGGTATCTGAGCACTTCACAATCTTTAAGTAGATTTATGCTCGCAATCCTCCTGTGAGGTGGAGCTGTGCTATTCTCCACGTGGGGAATTTCAGGCACAGAGAGATGAGGGCTCAGGTGTTTCGGCATCTAATTCCCAGTGATGGCAGTGGGAGTTGGGCCCAGTTCTTCAGAGATATTTAGGTGCCTAAGTGACTTGTCAAAGGTCAAACTGAAAGCAGTGGCAGAGCAGGGCCTTGAACCCAGGATCTGACCAGTATCCTAACCATTAGACCAATGTCCTTCTCAGAGCTTGACTCTCGAGCGTCCTGGCATCCCAGTCCAGGATCTGTGCAAAGCAGGAGTCGCCTATGAGAAGTGTGGCTGGGGTTACCTCGATTAGCCTCCTGCACAAGTGTTCCTCCCAGTCGTCCTCGGGCGGAGATTCAGGAATGAAAACCCAGTCGGCACCACAAGCCAGCGCCGTTATGAGAGCTAGGTAGCTAAGGCGAGAGAGAAGGAGGAAGGTTAGTGAGCAAGGGGTGTGCTGCGAGTTTTAAAGTTCATGCCTTGTGTTTAGCAAGCGGAGAAGCTGCCGTTGATGGCAAGGGCTGGAGGGAGCCGTTCTGGAAATAACTGCTTGCCGGTTTCAAATTTGCATGCAAAAATAAACTATTCCATGCAGTTCTGTTGTTTGCCCTGGGGCACCCCTGAGTTCCCTGGTGCTCTGTTTCTCTTCTGAATTAACTCTGATGAAATTTCAAACCTCCTGAAGTTTTGGAGGTTGTGGGGGGACCACACTGCAGACTGAACTCCCTCAGCTTCCCCTGGGGGACAGCTACCTTGGTGCAAAAGGGGCCCGCACAAGGGGCCCTGCCCAGCTGAAGGGCAATTCAAGCCCTATTATGGGGGCATATGATTGCAGAGGGACACCAGTCTTGTGCTAGGGGAGAATTCCACCTGAAGCCAACTTAACAAAACTCTGATACAGCCACAGATCTCAAGGTCAAAAGGGACACTCCACTAGGCTGACCAGACTGCAAGTGTGAAAAATCAGGACGGGGAGTAGGGGGTAATAGAAGCCCATATAAAAAAAAGCCCCAAATATTAGGACTATCCCTATAAAATCGGGCCATCTGGTCACCCTACACTCTGCTGAGCCCCAGAATTCCAGCCTTGATTTCTATGGAGCGACACCATTTTACACCAGCTGAGAACTGGCCCACTGTCTTCAATAGGAGTGGGACCAGCCCCCGATCCTCACGACGTAGGGACTGGCCGGTTTCCCTTCCCTGACTCAGCCTTTCTTCTCTCCAAACCGCAGGAGCTTGCCCCGCTGTTACGTTTATTAAACAGTGAGTGAGTCACAACGTTCACTACTGTCCGAACTGTAAGACTAATGCTTTGTGGTGGCGGCAGAGTGACTCGCCTTGGGCAAGAAATGCCCCTGCAGCCCGCGTCATCAGAGAATCCCATCTGAGGCTAGGAAGGTCCTAGCTGGAAAGAGGAGACTATTATAATAGTGGGTGAGAGAGATGATGCAGAGAGGCAGTACTAGGCCTAGGCACCACTTACATGTCACTTAAGCCCTAAGGGTGCATAGGCCTCATGCTGGCCCTGTGCATCAGGATCAGTTTCCCCCAGCTTGATTACAATTCATCCCTGGGTTTTCACTGGTTTCCTTGGTGGGAAAGACAGGAGGGATGGCTGCCCCTCGGACCCGTCTTTTCTTGTGATTGGCCCCTCTTTCTATCCTCTCCTCTTCCTGTGAAGCAAGGACACCACCTCCCCGGGCACTGGGCCAAAGGGTGGCGAAAATGCAGAACCATTAAACGCACAGAAAGGAAAGATTTACCCACCCGCAGTGACGGCCCATCACCTCCAGCACAAACGTCCTCTGGTGACTGCAAGAGACGGGAGAGAGAGTGCACCCAGCAGTTACCGCAGCGCAGCAACACCACAGATCTATTAGCCTAAGTAGTAACAAGGCCTTAATATTGTGGAGATGCAGCTGAGTTCAGTGGATCGGGGCAGATGACTGGGATTCAGAAGGCCTTGGTACTACACCTGGCACTCCCAGGTGACCTTTGGCAAGTCATTTCTCCTCCTGTGTTTGTCTCGACGTTGCAGATGGTGGGCAATTGAGGGCTGGGACTGGTTCCCGCCACGCATTTGTGCAGCACCTCCTTATTAGCATTATTAATAATCATCCATGTTGCATCAGTGCCCAGGAGCCCTAATCATGGAGCAGAGCCCTGTTGTGCAAGGTGCTGTACAGACACAGAACACAAAACCAAGTGCAGAAAGGCAGAAAGCTGCCTTATAATGACCCAGGGTGCTGGGCAGGCTGGTCCATCCCATGATTGCAGTGTAGACGTACCCTTAGGCTCTGGCATCCCAACACTCCTGCATCCCACCACTGATGCTGAAAAGAAAGAGGTGAGTTGCAGACCCACCCCCAGGCCTCACCTCTGTGCAGTCGTCGTTATAGCATCGACTATCTCCATTATCCTGTGAAGGGCGGAGTCTGTGCCGATCGTCATATCCGTGCCGCAAAAGTCGTTATCGATGGAGCCGACCATTCCTACAATGTTCAGGTGACCCGAGTTCTTGGCTTCCTCTGCCGTGACGCCCCCTGCAGAGAGATTCCACGGGCCCCTTGGAATGCGGACGGTCTGCGGTAAGGTTATCAGCCCTGAGCCAAAGCCCAGTGAATTCAAGGGGGTTTGGGTAAGGCCCAAAGTCACAGAGTTTAAGGCCAGAAGGAACCACCAGCCCATCTAGTCTGACCTCTTGCACGTCACAGGCCACAAAAGGCCATCCCACCACCCCTGTACCAAACCCAGCCACCAGACCAAAGCAGTACAGCCCTCAGGAGACTGAACTGCTGTGGGCCACAGGCAGAGACCAGGAGGGGCAGAGTTGTCACCCAGGCCCCAGGCCTCTGCAATGGCAGGGGACTGATTCAGTGAGATACAGGTCTGTTGCATCTGACGCTGGGGTTACGTTCTGCAGTCAGCACGTAAAGCGAAAATCGCGTATAGTCAAAATTACATTGAGTGTAATGGTGGGTGGAATAGCCCGCACTACAGGTACAGTACTGAAATTGTTGTTTTTCTCTTTGTTTTTGCCGACCGCGTAAAGCTGAAATTGTGCATGTTAAATGCGTGTAAGATGCGACAGACCTGTACACACAGATGATCCTAGCAAGTGACCTGTGCCCGTGCTGAAGAGGAAGGCGAACCCCCTTCCCCCAGATCCCTGCCAGTCTGACCACGTGGAAAATTCCTTCCTGACCCCACAAATGGCCATCATTTAGGGTCTGAGCATGCGAGCCAAGCCCCTGAGAAAGCATTCTCAGTACCACCTCAGCGACACTTCAAACCCTTCACTTCCTGCTAGAGCCGAAGGAGAAACAACATCTGGATGGAAAAACAGGGGAGGGGAAATTCACTAAGTGTTTGTGAAGTTTTTTTTCCACTTCTCAGCAAGCTCTGCTGTCTGGCATTTCCACACCCTCACCATCTTTGCTCCACTGTGGTCTGCTTGGGGATGTGCATAGGTGGGGAACACAGGAGTGGGTGGGCAGTAACACACATGGGCAGATGGGTGTCCTGGGACGAGACGGACACACTAGGAGGTGCCTCCGGGAAGGGAGTGCACTGTCTTGTGAGTGGGTGTCTTGAGGGCAGGAGCTGGGGAGATGGCATGCACTTGGGGTGTGCAGAGATAGGCCAATGTCCCTTGGGGAGTGCCTGGGGCTTCAGGGGTGGAGAAGTCATGGGAAACTGGGTGACGTCGCAAAGACAGCAGGGCCCAGATCCTCAAAGGGATTGGGATTGGGGCCCAAGTGACTGAGGTAGCCAGTTACTTTGTAACTAAGATCAGGGGAAGGAGGAGGCCGTGCAGAAGAATTACTGGGGCTCCTGGCCACACTCCGGCAGGCTGGAAAGCTTAACCCCCTCCCACTCCATCTATTGCTTTGTCACCACGGTACCTGTTTTAACCAGTTCCACTAGCAAACTGCTCCACTCGGCCTGGAAGGTGTTTGCTCCAGTCAGGCTGCCGTCGCCCCCGATGACACACAGGTTGGTGATGCCTCTCTTCACCAGGTTGCGGGAGGCTTTCAAACGACCCTCGCGCGTGCGGAAGTCCTGGCACCTGGCACTTCCAATTACAGTGCCGCCCTGGGATGGAGGCAGAAGGGGGGTCAATAGGGAACCCTCAACACCCACTCACCTAGAGGGTTGTGTGATCTGTCGCAGGAGCTGATTGAGGCGTGGAGGCCAGCAGGTTGCAAGTCAGAGGGGAGTCTCGGTGAGACTGACATGGGAATGCCAATAACAGGTCTGGTGTCCACATTTTAAAAAGGACGTTAACAAATTGGAGAGGACGCAGAAAAGAGTCACAGGGCTGGAGAAAAAAACTTAAACTCAACACATCAAGCTCTTTATCAGCAAGAAGATGGAGAGGTGACTTGATTACCGTGTAAAAGTACCTTCCCCGGGAGTGGGCTCCTTAACTAGCCGAGAAAGGCAGGACAAGAACCAAGGGCTAGAAGGTAAAGCCAGACCAATTCAAATTCAAGGTTAGGTGCACATTTCCAACAGTGAAGGTGCGCGCCTGCACGGCTGCACAGGAGGCCACCATGGGCTGTGCACCTAACTCCCCTAGCCCAGGGCTGTGGCGCAGCGAAGAGAGACGCCTCTTCTCCCCGTTCTGGGGCTGTAGCAGGAAAAGAGGACCGCCCTCAACCCTGGAGCTGCTGTGGTGGGGAGAGACACCTCTCCCACAGCCCCAGCCCTGGAGCTGCTGTGGTGGGGAGAGACACCTCTCCCACAGCCCCAGCCCTGGAGCTGTTGTGGTGGGGAGAGACACCTCTCCCTTGGCCCCAGCCCCGGAGCTGCTGGGGTGAGGAGAGAGGGCTGAGGGGAGTCATCTCTCTCTGCTTCAGCCCTGGGGCAGCCTGCACCCCAAACCCCTCATCTCCAGCCCCATCCCAGAGCCTGCACCTCCAGACGGAGCCCTCACTCCCCTGCACTCCAACCCTCTGCCCCAGCCCTGAGCCCCTTCCCACACTCCAAACCCCTCAGCCTCACCCTGCCACACATCACCTCCATATTGGTGCACATAGCATTGCCCTGCTTGCTACCCCCTAATGCCAGCCCTGGCTTTTAGATGCAGAAAACCAGTTGTGGCTCAGATGGGCCATGGATTTCTCACAGCATGTTGGGGGGAGGCTCAGAGAGAAAAAGATTGAGAACCCCAGCTCCAGAACACAAGCAGCTACTTATTCATGGTAGCCGTGTCCCGCTGCATTCCCCCTCGAGTCCTCTCAGAGGGCGAAGTTCACCTCTGTGCAGGAGGCCAGCACAAGGGCCTAGAAATTGTGTAAGTTCCACATCCGCCTTATTCTGAGGACTTAAAATGATGCATAGGGCTTGCGCTAGTTTCTGCAGAGGGGTCAGTTTTGCCCTTAGATACGGGCCTGAGAGTTAGAATCAGGGTTGAAACAACACCGTTTGCACATGTGGGGGGAGAGGGAGGTCTGATTTCCTGCCAGTTGATTCCGTCTCGAGGGTGGCACACTGCCTAGAGCTGGGCACTGCCTTGTCCCTATGAGCCCTCTGCAGTCCTTGTTTGTGAAACCCGACCCGAGGTCCCCGATCACAAGCAGGGCTGCTGGCAGCCTTCAGCTCTGCTTTCACGTTATTTTAGATCTCGGACATTCATTGTGACCTCAGCCTCGGGGATAGCGTTACCCGCAAGTTCCCGAGCCCTCGCCTGTGACCCCGCCGAAGAAAAGGGCAAGATGCTACAATCATTTTCCTCCTGGCAGGAATCCCTTCCATGAAATTGCAATGACCTTGAAAGTCTTTCTGAGAATCAATGGTTCTTCCAACCCTGGGAGGAGGACAGATGGGTCCAGTGAAGGCAAAAGCTGTGGTGACTGTGACTTAATGGCACGTTTCCCTGTCCCTGTTGCTAACCTGCTGTTCCCTGGGATGGAGACAATGGTGTTCTCTGGGTCTACTTTATGGTCCCCCATAGCTGCTTGCCTCCACTAGCTGATTTAGGATTAGATGGTGGGGTGAGCCTTGCTGTATGCCTCCAGGTGCTCCCTTCCTCTCCTGTGCTGGCTGTTCACAGGGCAGGTAGCATTGTGGGGAGGTGGGAAGTAGCTTGCAGGGCTTGTACTCCCAGCTCCCATGCATGTGAGTGGGCGGAGCCTGGATTCAGCCCCGTCCCTTCCCACTCAGCCAAACTGGCGCGGAAGGGGAGGTATTCTGTGCTGCCAGATATCCTGGGCTAATCCTAGGGCAGCCCAGCGACATGCTGCTCCCTTTGTTTGGGGTGTGTGGCACAGCCACGATTCATGAGAAACGTGTCTTATACGCTGGTTCAAAGCCAAGCGCTGTAAGGCAGGAGGAAAAGCGTTTTTGTATTCCCGCCTGCCAGAATCTCTGCCCACGGCCCCACCCCTGCCGGAGCCTTTCACCGCCGTGTGTAGCTACTACACGGGTAGCACCTGTATTCTACCTGTTGCTGTAAGTGTTGACAACGAGGAAAGCAGTTCGCAGCACAAGTCCCAGGGACTTTCACTAGGGACATATGTGCCAAAGCCCCTTAAGCACCTTTGAAAATCTGGCCCTTAGGTATCAAATCCCACTGAAATTCAGTGAGAGTTGGGTGCCTGGCTCCTTTGTAAAGCCCAGCCACAATAGTGGCCCAGGGCACTGGCTCCCTTTCACAGCCAGCAAGAGGATTCATGCCAGGACCTACCAGTTGAAGCATCATGGAGACACGTTCCCATGTGGCCTCCTGGATATTGTCACCACCGTCCACCAGACCTTGGTAACCCTAGAACGGAAGGCACAGGAAAGAGATTAGGGGCAAGTCTGAAGGCTTTCCTACGCTGGTTACCGCTAGGATAGATAGATGGACACTTATGGTGATGGATGGACAGAGGGCACCCACAGGAACTGGGGAGCAGAGTAAAGCAGAGTGAGCCTCAAACTGAATGGAACCATTAATATTCAGATGAGCACTCCTTACCCCTGATCCTCAGCCCCACACAGAGGTACTTTCTTGCCCATATCCCACCCAATCCATCGCAGGGTTTCAACAATCCCAGCAGCGACTGATTTCAAAGCCTGTATCTCACTGGCCTGTTGTTGACTCAGAGGATTGCACGGACCATTTTGGGTAGACCCAGAGAGGGTGAGAACTGAAGACAACAGTAGATCTGAGTTTGGTTCTGAACAAAGTACTCTGGGTAGGAAACACGTCCGTGGTCCAGGCACAATATAGCATAGTAAGCAAAGAACAGACTGGCAATACAGTGAGACACAAGGTGGGTGAGATGACATCTTTTATTGGACCAACTTCTGTTGGTGAGAGTAGGGTGACCAGATGCCCCGATTTTATTGGGACAGTCCTGATATTTGGAGCTTTTTCTTATATAGGCACCTATTACCCCCCACCCCCTGTCCCGATTTTTCACACTTGCTGTCTGGTCACCCTAAGTGAGAGAGACAAGCTTTTGAACTTAAACTGAGTAAATTTCCCAGACCTGAAGACAAGCTCTAAGTGTCACAGCGAAATAGAAGATGGAGCAGATTGTTTAGCACAAGTAGTTAACACATATTTCAAGGGACCATTCGAGGTGAAGTGGCCTGTTAACACCTCTCCAGTCACAGGGAGGAGAGCATGGGGGAAAGCAGTTGAGGGCGGGGGGGGGGGGGGGGGGGGGTTGTTACTGGGTTATAAATGGTAATAAACTAAAAATCCAGTGTCTATTCAGTCCCTGATTTTTAGTGTCTAGCAAAAACAATGAGGAGTCCTGTGGTGACTTAAAGACTAACAGATTTATTTGGGCATAAGCTTTCGTGGGTAAAAACCCCACTTCTTCAGTGTCTAGCAAGGTTCTGAATTTAAGCTCCTAGGCTCGTCTTGTGAAAGCGCGGCGCAGGTTTCCTTGGCAGTACAATGGACTTGGGAGCATTCCTATGCTTGAGTCTACAGCTTCCTCTGCTCCAGTCTGCTTTCTCCTATGCTTACTGCCCTCCCCTTCCACACCTGCTCACACCTTCCCCCTTAGCCCAGCATGCGGCATTAGTTACAATCACTAGGAAGCAGGCACGTGTAATGCTAAGTTCCCTCTAAGCTGCGTGGCCACGCAGCAGGCTATCAAGGGCCGCAGCCACAGGGCCTGGACTGGAGAGGTGCCTCTCCCTCGGCCCCAGCCCTGCCACGGCCAGGGAGAGGCAGCTCTCTCCCAGCCCCGGAGCTGCTGTGGCTGGGGAAAGTCACCTCTCCCTCGGCCTCAGGCTGCTGCAGTAAAAGAGGACTGAGGGGGAGTCCTCTCTCCCCGCTGCAGCCCCAGGGGAGCCTGCACCCCAAACCCCTCATCCCCAGCCCCAACTCAGAGCCCATACCCCCTGCCAGAGCCCTCACTCCCATCACCCCAATCCTCTGCCCCAGCCCTGAGGCCCTTCCCACACTCCGAACCCCTCGGCCCCAATCCCGCCACACATCACCTCCTTATTGATGCACATAACAAAATTCATTCTGCACATGGATGGGAAAAATTAGAGGGAACATTGGTATAACAGTCATCTGTCCCTGCTGCCCAGATAACATGATGATGGTCAGATTAGAAATGATGGCTAGGTGAGTGTATGTAGAAATGAATGGATAGATAAATGCATATAAATATGCTGATAGATAGATAGATAGACAGGGCAGTGGAAAGATGGGTACATGTAGGAAAGGATGGATGGACAGACATATGGGAACGTGGTAATAGATGGATAGACGATATTAATAATGAACAATAAGCTGCAGTTCAAGATAACTAATATATTCCCCGTTTCTCACTATTCCTCTTTCCACGTGGCAGATCTCTCCTCATACCTAAAGCCGGCTTCCTTTTCATACAAGGCAAGACAGTAAAACTAACACAGAACCTTTACGAGCAGTATGTCCCGTGGAGACATCACAAAATAAATTCAAAATATCAACTCCGGCCCTGACTCTGATTAAGTCAGTGAGTCTTGGTCTCAGGTGAGGTCCTGGTCTCTCAGTGGCTCTGTGTGTAGACACAGAATGGGTCTTTGAGGTTACTGCAGGGGTGCAGGCTGCTGATGGAATTGTGGGGCCTGGGACCAGAGGATTGGGATTTAGGGTAGCAAGTTCTGGTTTGGGGTAGTGGGCTGGGGTTCAGAGATGTAGGTTCTGGTTTGGGGCAGGGAGTTAGGGTGGAGGCCAAGCATTAACTGTAAGATATTATGTCAAGCACCCCATGAAAATCAGGAGAGATTTCCCTTTCTATCGCCCTTTGCCATAGGGATTAGTCTAGACACAATGGGCTACGTTTATAATGATTCATGTACTGTGGAGACATTACGTTACTAAAATCCCAATGAAAGCAAAGCTAGATGCAGTTCAGAGCAGAGGTGGGGGAGGCCATTCGAGAAGAAAACAATCGTACCAACCTCATGAACAAAGTACACCTTGGCTCCTGTGAAGATGCCCACTCGAACCACAGCCCGGACAGCTGCATTCATGCCTGTGCAGAGAGAGAGAGAGAAATCACTCTTGCATGCAAAACACCTGCCATCTCATTCCAAAATGGAAGGGAATCTCTGCGGGACGTGGCTTTCTGATTCAGTAGCATGCTCCAATTCAATCACAAACCGCTGGGCTCGACGGAGGAATCGCCAGGTAACGTTCTCTGGCCTGTGCCATGCAGGAGTTCAGACAAGGGTTGGGATCTTCAAGAGTGTGTAAGTGAGTTAGGTACACAAGCCCCACCAAAAGCCAATGGGTCTAGTGCTCCTAAGTCACTGACATGCTTTTGAAACATCCTACTGCCTAGATGATCCCGATGGTCCCTTCTGGCCAACATGATGGAGCTCAGGGGTTTCTGATGCAGTAACAGGAAAGGGCTTTTTTGAGCAGTTCTGGGCTGCATAGATTCCTGCTTTCAGGTGACACTTGCAGGAGAAGGCTAGTTTTTCCTAAAGGACAGGAATGGTTTCAGCACTAGTCAAGCCTTTCCCCGACACGGCTGGGGGCACCCTAGTCAAGTGTCATCATGGGAATTCATGGAGCCATTGACAAGAGATGGCAGGCCCAAAATGAATGTAGGATGGTGCAACGGTATGATGCATGGGAAGGAGGCAGCATTATTCCAGGCCCTAGTAACTGCTGATCCTCCCCAGAAGCCCTCTTTGTCCTCTTCCAGCTCTGCTCTGGTGCCATGCAACTCAGTCTCTGGAAGGAGGATGCCTCAAAAGCAGGCTTGGCAGGGTTAGCTTTTTCTTAGTAAAGGTCAATAAATGTTGATTTTGCCATGTGCACACAAACCAATGAAAAAATATTTCCTTCTATGATCATTGAAATTCACCGAAAGGCAGAGCAAGAAAAACGCTTATTGGGAATGGATTAGCATTTGATTTAAAGCGCTCTGCTTTGCAGCTTTTGAGAAGTGATGTTGGCACTTTGCGTTTTAATGTTATGAAGTGTTAACTTTTTGAATCCCGATGTTTCTGGTTATTAAATAATTATCATCTGACCTCCCATAATTTCCTGCCAATCAATAAAATAAATGTTTACATCAATAAAAATAAAATTGCTTAAAATAAACATTATATTATCCATTAAAATGATAAATAACGTAAAAAAAATCTAATTCTGCCAAGCCTACTCACAGGGGTTGATGGACACGTCTCCTCTGTTGTCGGAGAGCCCCTCACCTTACAGATCTCTCTCTACTGCACAGAAGGCACATCAGGTGGCTACGGGTAACTAGGCTGATGCTACTCTTTGATGACAGACCTGAACCCTCCATTCACAACACACCACCACCACTCAAGTAATCACGGGATAAACTGTGGAGCAAATGTGACTTCAACCACGCAGCATTTCACTGCAACCTGTCCTTCCTCCAGCCGTTTTCTCTCGAGGCCCTGAGCCTGCAAGCAATCCTTGTGCTCCTCTGATGTGAAATTCTATCGAAGTCATCAACATTCAGAACATATTTGATTGGCCCAAATCCCATGAATCCCTGTGCTGCAGCGGGTGGATTTTTATGGAAGCATTCACCCTGAGGTGGGCAGGAAAAGCAGCCCTCTCAGCTCCAGCAGCTCAACCAGAAAAGGGCCCAATTCAGATCCCTCTACACAACTCTGGTAGCCTACAGAGGCTGTAATAGAGCCAGAAGGGGATGGTGGCAGGGCATCTGGCACAGAACCAGCAGAAGATTGATGTAGGAAGAACTGGGTAAAATTTTTCAACTAAAACTCCCCCTACCCCCGCCCCGGGGCAAAAAAATTGCTGTTTCAGCCACACAGAAACATTCAGGAAATTTGTGGATTTCGGCAAATTGTTTCAGTTGGGGAGAAAAAAAAAAAACCTAAAAGAAAACTCCAAAAACATTGAAAAGTTTCATTTCAACATTGTCTAAGCAGAATTTTTTGATTTTTTTATTTGAAAGGACTTTTTGTTTAGAATTTTTTGTTAAAAAATATAAAAACCTGAAAAAAAAATGCTCAAAATCGAAGCAAAATGTTTCATTTCAGGCCGAACAAAATATTTTGTTCAACCCAAAACAGGATTTCCCCCACAACATTTCAAGTAGCCAAAAACGTAAAAAGAATGTGTTTTCTGTGGTCCGAAAATGGATTTTCCCCTCCTCCAATTAGTCGGATATGCCAGTGAATTGAAACATCCGTTATTTCCTCAGCTCTAGATGTAAATGACCCTATGCCGCACCCCACTTGTGGGTCTTGGCATGGATGGGGGCATGACAGGAACGAATGTGCTCAAACCACTCTGTGCTACAGGGATTTTAGGCTGGCTTGAAGCTTGGGTAGCTGCTGTAAAAGTTAGCCAAGTCCCTGGGGCTGCTCTAACTTAGCCCAGGGATCATTCTGGTCCCCACATCAACCCAAAATCCAGAGAGTGCAGAGGTGGCTTAAAGAACGTGCCACTGTTAAAGAGAAATATCCACGGGTTTCATTTAAATTTGGATTCTGGCACACAGACTAATAGAACACCCACCAGAGCATGGGAACGGTTAGATTTCTCCAGACTCCTCCCAGACCCAGAAAGTGGCCAGCTCTAGAGGTGAACCCCCTCCAAGAGTTAACCTGGTGATGGCTGGGCAGGTGGAAAGCTGGGACCATTGCTACTGACCAGCTAAGAATTGTGCCCATCCTATTCTATTTATACATCACCCTGTCTCCCCCACCTCACCATGGGCCACTGGTTTGTCTCCTCCACCTGCTCCATCTTGGCTTTGAGGTTGGGTGCTCTTTGGGGCAGGGAGCGTTGTTTATCCTAGCTTTGTACAGCACCTAGCACAATAGTGCCCAAGTTGGTTGTGGCCTTTAGGTGCTACCGCAATGTAAATGACAGATATTATCTAAGGTGACCAGACAGCAAATGTGAAAAATCGGGATGGGGGTGAGGGGTAATAGGAGCCTATATAAGAAAAAGACCCAAAAATAGGGACTGTCCCTATAAAAGTGGGACATCTGGTCACCCTATCTAAGGTATTTTTATACCCTAGCATCTGGGCGCCTCATACTCTTTAATGTAGTGAATTAATGACAAACTGTCATGCTTCAGGGCATAAGCTTGCCCCAACTAACTGGTGGTCAGCAAGAAACTTTCCCTTCCCAACACTGCTCTGAGACAGGGCAATTATTCCCATTTTACAGATGGAGAACTGAGACCCAGAGAGACCAAGTGGCTTCCCCAAGGTCCCACAGGGAGTCTGACAAATCAGGGAATTGAACCTGCATCTGTATCAGCCTCACAACCTAACCACTGAGCCACCCTTCCTCTATACAAGACACCCCCACTGCAGTGCACAAACAAAGGCACTGGTTAATACAATTCTGCATTGTAAACAGACCTGCCAGCTGTGCATGGCTTGGGAGCATGCCTGCATCTTAAACCCATCAAATGGGTAATGACAGTGGGGAGGCATCTCTGCTCCAGCTGGCTAAGCCAGATGATCTAAAGAAAATACCCCGCTTTGTTTCGCAGTTAGAGGCAGTTTCCTTGGGAATATAATACAGCATTAAAGTGACCCCGTAGAACTAATACTAAACGCTCCATGAGAAAAAAAACAGCTGGGCTGCAAGGCTTTCAGCTAGAGATTTGAAACAATGGAAAGGTATCATTGTCCAGGTGGATGATCCTGTGGAGGGGTTAACTCCAGAATGACCAGTAGTTTCTCCCCCACAGGAGTGCTTAGGCTGTGCCTAGAAGCACTGGACCTGAACAAAGCAATCAGCTGCAAGCATTACCAGATGCTGATATCTGATGCAAACAAGTGAATGGGCAGATGCCCAGTTCTTCCAGCGTCCTTGATGCCAGCTATTGGCACTGGCAGGTAAAACTGGAAAAAGGGAGTTCTTTGCCAACCCTGCTGAATACAACCCGAGGGGCAGATGCATGCACTGGCTTACTCATTAATATTCACTCAGCCCCCGAAGTGTTTTGAAAGGGAGTAAATATCTCAGGAAGGGACGTACCGTGGCTGATATGGGTTTATGTCTGGAACTAACATGATGTCAATCAACGCAACCCAGGAGCAGCTATCCTGAATCAGTGTATCATTATTACTTATTTGTATTACACTAGGAACTAGAGGCTACACCTGAGATCAGGACCCACTTGCACCAGCTGCTGGGCACAGACAGTCCCTGGCGCACAGAACTCACAGTCTAAATGGAAATGAGAGACAAAGGGTGGGAGGAAAAACAGGCCTGACTTGTCCAAGGTCACCCCGAACTCCTGAGTTCCAGCCCACTGCCTTGGCTGCTGGACCAGCCTTTTTCTCTCTTTGTAGAGCTTCCTTGCTAAGTAAGAGCTTCTCTGTGGCCGTCAAGGGGCAGCACAAGGCCTATGTGGGTTGCTGTGTCACAGACACATCACGCTCCATCCCCTGAGTGGGGTGGTCCCCTTCAGCAGAGGACAAAGACCGCTTCCAGACCCTGCCGCTCCCTCTGCAACTCCACGTGTGGGCAATGGGCAGTGGTTCAGCACAGCTGCTGATGTGCCAGCCTAGCCTCTGCCCTAAGCCCAGGCCACGTTAAGACATGCAGGGAGCTGGTTCTGTGTCACCTGGGGGGCTCTAGGCTCCCCAAATTGTGCTCCATCTCTTTGCCCAGCAGAACCTCCCAGGGCTGCCTAACATAACTCAGCCCTCCTGTGTGCCTAGAGCCCCTTACTGCTGGATGATGCTGCCTCATGCATCTGATCCCTCAGATGATTTTCACATTTTATTTTTGGTCTGCTGACATTTAACAATAAATGCCTGCGGTTCTCCCTGGCACCCAGTGCGCCTGAAAATATCCTAGCCAGAGAGGCCTCTTCTGGGGACAGAGGAGTACTCTGGGATTGGATTACAACCCCTCTCCCACTGGGGTATTTGCAGCCACAGCTACCCTCCTCGTGCAGACACTGGCCTTGTCCGAAGGCACAATGCTAGTGTATCGGGCACAATGCAATCTTGGACGAGAGCCTACAGACACACTGTAACAGCAAAGCAGTGAGGGGAGATAGTAAGAACTGAAAAATGACCTCTTTTAGATTTTATATCTATATGAAATTTTGGACCCCTTGATTTTTGGAGATCTCTGTTTTAGACACCCCTACCCCACAACCAGTGGACTTGGAATGAGAGGCCCCATTTGCAAATCAGGTGGTAAGGGGCTTTATTGTATCTTTTATCTGATGGTTTGTGAACGCAATCACAGGCTCTAGGTGCCATCACAGATCCTCGCACTGCTGCCTGAGTAGTGGATAAAACCACAAGGCCTCGTGGCCACCTGAGCCAGGTTGGCATCTGATCCAAAATCACACCTTGTGATTTTATTGTGAGTCTCGTGATAGTTAATGTTCTCCAAGCCCCAGCTCCTGGAGTCACATGATGAGAATCTCAGCTCTCGTTTAAAAAAAGAAGTATGTTTCTAGCCTTTGTGGTTATGGAGAAAAGCTTGAAAATATGACTCCTAAAGGCTCAAAACCCAAAAGGCAAAGAAAATGCACCCACAATTTGTTTCCTTCAAGCCCCTCCCCATCCCCACCCTCATGATTTTTATGCCTATCTCATGATTTTTGGGAGGTGTAACTCATGATTTTAGATGCTCAGGGAATACCGCATTTAAGCACCAAAATAAGGATTGGATTTCCCAAAAGTATCTTGCCAACATATCTATACCACACACAGGTCACCATTTTAAAAAACAACTGGGGGTTTTTGAGTTCCCAACTGGAGACACCTTAAAGCAGTGGTTCTCAGCCAGGGGTACATGTACTCTTGGGGTATGCAGAGCTCTTCCAGGGGGTACATCAACTCATCTGGATATTTGCCTAGTTTTACAACAGGCTACAGAAACAGCACTAGCGAAGTCAGTACAAACTAAAATTGCATACAGACAATGACTTATTTATGCAGTTCTATATACTATACACTGAAATGTAAGTACAATAGTTATATTTCAATTGATTTATTTTATAATTAGATGGTAAAAATGAGAAAGTCAGCAATTTTTCAGTACTAGTGAGCTGGGATACTTTTGTATATTTATATCTGATTTTGTAAATTTTTAAGTGAGGTGCAACTTGGGGGTACGCAAGACAAATCAGACTCCTGAAAGGGGCACAGTAGTCTGGAAAGGCTGAGAATTACTGCCTTAAAAGGGACCTGATGCTCTCTGGGGGCGTGCTCAGCACTCCCTGAAAATCTCCAGAGTTCTCCTGCTGGGCTCTCCCAAAATGGAAGCAACCAGAACCTCTAGTCTCTTTTGAAAATTACACCCTTTGATTCAAACACACAGACTCCAAACACAAACAGTGCCGCTTATCTCCTTACCCTGCGCATCTCCTCCCGAGGTCAACACAGCGATGGCTTTCCCACTCCCCAGATTGCGTGTGCGCTCATGTTTTTCTGGTGGCTGCGACATTTTCTTAGCTGGAATATAAAAATAATATATAGATTGTTGGAGAGCCCCTTCCCGGGTGCCTCCTGCCTGCCCGATTCCCACACAGTCTCTGGGACCGGGGCAGTTTCTTGCACTTGAGGCTATCTCCTTTCAAAGCACCACCACTCGGTAAATAACAAGCCAAAATGTCATACGGTAAATTATACTCTGTGCAGTGTCAGCGGCACCTAAATCTGGATGTGCGCAATGAGCTGTCACGGTGTGTGACTGAGGGACCAACGGATACAGACTTCGGCAGAGCACCTAGGAATTGCTGCTTTGGGCCCTTTTCAACAGGTGATTTTTTGGGGGGTTGTTTGTTTGTTTCGTTGTTTGTTCTGATTGTACACACCACCGATCTATAGACACATCCCTGAAAAGTAACACAGCCACATGGTATGAGCTGAAATTTATGTTTGCAAAATCCCAACACAATCAGAACGGAAAAAATAATACTGTGCCTCTGCGGGTTTTTTCTCAGATGTCCCTAGTCACTGAGCTGCAGTGTGCACCAGCTGGTCAGCTAGCAGAAGTATCAGATCAAAGTGACCTGTTCTCCAAAGATCCTGCTGAGTCCACGGTTCGAAAGTTCAACAGTTTCTGCAAATACAAACATCATGGGCCTGATTCTCAGTTATGGTAAGGCCATTGTATACTGCTGTGGCAGTGTATAGGGCCTTACGTTCTGCCATTGACATGCCGGGTGAACTCAGGCAAGTCATTTCACCGCCCTGTGCCTCAGTTTCCCCATCTGTAAAATGAGGAGAATGATATGGACCCCCTTTATAAAGCTCTGAGTGCTATGGATGAAAAACACCATAAGAGTTGGGTATTATTAATTATCAGGGGAGTATAAATTACATTTATGTTCATTTTAAGGCCCCTTCACATCAGAGTGGTATAAAGCGACTTTAGGGTAATGGCTCAAAGGCACATTTAAAGAAACTTTCTCTGGTGGCTTAAGTCCCAAATTGAGGCCTTCTTAAAAAAAGAAAAGAAACTCAATTATTAATAGATTTTTTTCATATGTTCCAGTAAAAACATTTTAGAAAATTTTCCTGCAGCATCTGGACCCAAAACTGTTTTGGCATGATTTGGACCTCCATTGATCTACTGATGGAAAACTCTAGATAAGAGCTAGGTGCTATGATGATTATTGTTCCAGGCCACCAGAACCAACCCATGTAGCTGCCTAGAAAGTGACCAGAAACAAAAGAGAAACTGACCTGCCTATTTTCATCCTGGGGAGAGTTTTAAAGAAAAGAAGTCCAATATCATAAACGGAGATACAGCAGCTCGGTAAATTGGTGGCCCAGGTCATCCTCCTGTCCCTGAATATCAATCTCAAGATTTATTCAGAAAACCATGAAGTTAATTTTTTGCACCAATTTTCACCCATTTTTACATTTTTGTAATAAATACTGATAAATTCCTGGGACATTTTAAACAAAATAAAACCTTAAAACAAAGGACTGAGACTGTGGATAGACATCCCAAGTCCTTCGGGCACACGGCCTCGTGGAAAATTGTACAGTGTGGGATACCCATTCATCGCTCAGGAAATTGTGGGTATTTGGGGTCAATCCCCTCTGTTCTATCCCATGATCAACTGCACAACACTCTTCCTCATTGTAAGGACAGAGCATACAATCCTGTTGGATTTGCAAGGTCGCTAGATCTGTCTCTACATCAACTCTCCATTGGTCAAACTTTGCTTAAACTCTTTGGGGGACAAGGGCTGTTCCTATGTCTCTTTACAGCACCCAGCACCACACTGAAAGAAGACTATTCTACCAGGATCTTGGCTGTGGCTTTTAGAGGAATGCCTCTACCCATTTTGAAAAAGGACCGACAATCACCATTGCCTCTCTGGTTCCTTGGTATAGTACTTACAAAATCAATCTGCAAAGCCATCCATGAACTTTCATACACCTGAGATTGCAACGGTGCATTCTTTTTGGATGGAGTATTGCTGGTTTGGGCAAAAGCCAAACAGTTGTCACAACATTGTTGTACATCCAATCTAAGAAGTGGCAGTCAGGTAGCAAGCAGGTTTCAGGGGGTCCACCAAGCAGGGCCAATGTTAGACTCACTGAAGCCCAGGGCAGAAAGCCAAAGTCCCCACTGTGCAGAGCGGAAGTCCAGGCCCCTGAGCTCTGCCACCTGGGTCTGAGGTTGAAGCCGGAGCAACGTGGCTTTGTGGGGCCCCACTGTAGAGTGGGACCCCAGGCAACTGTTCTGCTTGCTACCCCATAACTCCAGCCCTGGCTTTTATATGCAGAAAACCAGTTGTGGTGGCACAGGTGGCCCATGGAATTTTTATAGCATATGGGGCTCAGAAAAAGGTGGAGAACCCCCGTCTAGGGCTTACCTAATTCTCTCTCCTGCCAAATCTCCATAGTCAGTGGACATTTGGGCCAGTCACCAAGGAGAACCCCCAAGTCAAGCCCCCTAACTAGCATGGGGCTAGATTATTTCAGGCCAATGGGGAGGCCTCCCCGACAGCGCTCAGTTCAGTCCCTGCTTTCCTCCACGGGCTGCTAGCACAGAACAGTCATTGTGATGTCACTGGAAAGCCCAGGCGACTGTTTCTCTGTTCACAGGTTATGTCATCTCCATGACCTGGGGGTCCACCCCTGCCCCATGAGGACTGATGGGATGGTCTCTCTGCTGCATCAGGAGGCAGCTAACCGGAGGGGGGAAATTTTTTTTAAGCTACCTCTCAACTTTGTCCCACAGTCCCCCGATTTCCATAGCCGTGCGGTCTACGTCAGCTCTGCTTTGCTGCCAGCTGCCCCGAGATCCCTCTGCTCCAGCACACTTGGCCGTCTCGCCTGGCACCGTACTCCTTCCGGTCCCAGCGTGGGAAGTGGCTCAGATGGAGTCCAATTCTGGCTGCCACGCTACAGTAAGTCATTAAGAACTGCGGGTTCTTAGTGTCTCTGAAGAGCAGGCCTCTAGGGCCAAGATCCTGATAAGCATTTAGGCATTGATTTAAATGAAAGCGAGGAGCCTGCATACCTTTGAGGATCTGGGCCTAGGTATCTCAGGTTGGTCACTGAAAAACTGAGGAACACGAATCAGTGGCCGCTTTAAAAAAAATATTGGCCAAAGCCTCTAGCTCCCTGCAGTTGTGAAGGAAACCTTCCCAAGGTGAACCAGCTGTTGCAGCAACCCAATTGTTGTAAGGAGCAATCTGAAGAAGGAGAGGGTTCTTCAAGACACTCTTCCTGCTCCACCAGCATCATGGTACACTACAGTCTTCAGCTACCTTATAGCAGTGTTTATTTCCCATTTGGATCCTAAGAAATCCTTAGAAAGCTTGTCTGGGGTTACTCATGCAGGGCCACTACCAACAACCTCCTTTCCTGCTGTGCCTACAGGGATAAGGAAACAAGCCTGCAAATGGGGTAAGTGGATGGCGATCAGATGCAGCTGGAGACAGAGGGCTGGATTTTGGCTATTGTGAGAAGGGGGAAAGGTTGTTGTAGTTGCCAGTATTGACACGGACAGTTTTGCACGGACTCTGGGAAGGCAGAGGGAGATGCTGTGGGGGAGCTAGGGGAGGGGGCAGAATGGGGTGTTGCTGAGCTGGGGGGAGCCAGGTGTGTCACTGGGCAGCTGGGTGGGGTAGGACTCGGAGCAGGGGTTGCTGGGATGGGAGGGGAATCTGTTGGCTTGGGAAGGTGGGGTGGGAGAAGAGGAGGAGTTGAGTAACAGGGGGAGTCAATGGGTGAGTGAGGGAAGCAGGATAGGCTGTGAGTCAACTGAGGGGACAGTGAGTCAGTCTGTAGTAGCATCCCATCCCCTCCCTGGAAACAATTAGTGTTGGCCTTAGAACAGGGCTGGGCAAACTTTTTGGCCTGAGGGCCACATCTGGGAATAGAAATTGCATGGCGGGCCATGAATGCTCACAAAACTGGGGTTGGGGTGCAGAAGGGGGTGAGGATTGTGGTTGGGGGTATGGGCTCTGGGTGGCGCCAGAAATGAGTTCAGTGTGTGGGAGGGGGGTTGGGGCAGGGGTGCAGGCTCTGACTGGGGGTGTGGGCTCTGGGTGGGGCTGGGGAGGAGGGATCTGGGGTGCAGGAGACTGTTTTGGGCTTGGATTGAGGGGTGCGGAGGGAGGAACGGGGATCAGGGCTGGGACAGGGGGTTGGGGCGCAGGGAGAGGCTCAGGGGTGCAGGCTCCAGGTGATGCTTACTTCAAGCAGCTCCCAGAAACAGGGGCATGTCCCTTCTCTGGCCCCTACACAGAGGCGTGGCCAGGTGGCTGTGCACGCTGCCCCACCTGCAGGCACCTCCCCTGCAACTCCCATTGGAGAATGTAGGCGCTGGAGGGGGGCCATGCCGCTGCTTCTGGGAGCTATGTGGTGCGGCCCCCGACCCTGCTCCCCGGCTGGAGCGCCAGAGTGGAGCAAGCCCTAGACCTCACTTCCCAGCAGGAGCTTGAAGGCCATCTTAAAACGGCTGGCGGGCCGGAGGTGGCCCAGGGTCTGTAGTTTGCTCACCCCTTTCTTAAAATACGTCATGAGCATATCCTTAGGGCTGCTGAGTGTTGTAATGAGAGCTATAGAATGGCATAGCGTTAGCTGCCAGCACTACTCCTGGCAGGGATGGAAGAATCCCCATCCCCTCCTGCTACATGGGCTGGGGTGGCAGCTTCCAAGAGTGGGCGTTTTAAGCCCCAGGACAGCCCTGGTCAAAACAGCAGAGTTGGGGAGAAGAGATAAGAACCGGGGGAAGCCCCAGCGTGTGAGATGCATGATCACACACTGTTCCTCCTGCAGAACCTGTCTCACAGGGCACATACTGAATAAAGCAAGGGGATACAGTGAATGATTCCTGCCTCGTTCTAACCCTTATTTGTTTAAACGCTGCGCAGATCCGCTGAGCGTTATCTATGGACTTGCTCTGAATTGACACCCACTGTCACTGAGCATAATCTGGATGGTCCATGGTGGATGTGCGTGGGGGAACTAAGTCACCCGAGATGGTAAAAGTAACTTATTGCAAAAACAGGAGTGTATTTCACAAAATGTAAATGTATTTAAAAATAAGTAATTTAACTTGATGCCAACAGAGAAAACATTTGATTTTTTGGTAGACAGGCACCACGTATCCTGCTTGTGACCTTTTCTCTTTACTCCTGATCGACTAAGTGATTTAAAAATACATGTTGCACCCTTCCCACATTCACGGCTGCTATTACTTGAATTCTAGCTGAAGCTCCTCACAAAATCGGAGCCCTGCTGTGCTAGATGCTGGACATACACTTTGTAGGAGATGGTCTCTGCCCCAAAGAGCATACTATTTCCCTATTTTACAGATGGGGAAACTGAGGCACAGAGCATGAGCCCATGCTTCTGGAAGGTAGCTAAGCATATGCATCACTTCCATGACTTCAGTGGGACTACTCACATGCTTAAGTAAGTGGCTGAATCAAGGTCTGCATAACTTACCTGAGATCAGATGGAGTGCATGTGGCAGAGGCAGGTCTCCCGAGTCACAATTCATAAGTTTAAAGCCAGAAGGGACTCCTGTGATCATCTAGTCTGTCCTCCCGCATATCACAGACCACAGGACTTCCCTGCATTAATCCCTGTTCAAACTAGTGCATATTTTTAGGGGGGGGAAAATCCAGTTTTGATTTTAAAATTCCCAGTTGAGGAGAATCGGCCACAGCCCTGGCTGAGTTGTTTCAATGATTAACTATCTTCACTGTTAAAAAATGGAGCCTTATTTCTAGTCTGAATTTGTCTAGTGCTTTAACCACAAGACACCTCCTCTCTCGCATTCAGCTTGGCCAATGAATGGGGCAGGAGTGCAGCAATAACACAATGAAAGCCTGTGTTGTGATGTAGACAGGATTTGCCTGCAACAGCTTGTTGAATAACAAATGCCCTTGTTAACAAACCAACCAAAATAATGATCAGTCGGCTAACGGTTGATGAACAGAGGAAAGTTAAATTAATGGGCTAACATTGGTGAACTGCAAATTGAGGGCTTGGCTTTAATCATCACACACATTCCTCTTGCCAACTGTCTTGGTTGTCTCTCAAGGAAGAGAGGGGTGGTTAGCTGAGGGAACTCTGCAGGCTGTCAAACCTGATGGTGTGCCTGTCATAAACAGATAGCTAAGGGTTAATGTCTCTTTCACCTGAAGCACCTGACCAGAGGACCAATCAGGAAACCGGATTTTTTTCAACTCTGGGTGGAAGGAAGTTTGTGTCTAAGTCTTTGTTTTCTGTCTGCCTGCTTTCTCTGAGCTTTGGAGAAGTAGTTTCTACTTTCTAGTCTTCTGTTTCTAAGTGTAAGGACAAAGAGATCAGATAGTAAGTTATATGGTTTCTTTTCTTTGGTATTTGCATGAATATAAGTGCTGGAGTGCTTTAATTTGTATTCTTTTTGAATAAGGCTGTTTATTCAATATTCTTTTAAGCAATTGACCCTGTATTTCGTCACCTTAATACAGAGAGACCATTTGTATGTATTTTTTCTTTCTTTTTTATATAAAGCTTTCTTTTAAGACCTGTTGGAGTTTTCTTTTCTGGGAAATTTCAGGGAAATTGAGTCTGTACTCACCAGGGAATTGGTGGGAGGAAGAAATCAGGGGGAAATCTGTGTGTGTTGAATTTGCTAGCCTGATTTTGCATTCCCTCTGGGTGAAGAGGAAAGTGCTTTTTGTTTCCAGGACTGGGAACGGAGAGGAGGAGTCACTCTGTTTGGATTCACAGAGCTTGTGTCTGTGTATCTCTCCAGGAGCCCCTGGAGGGGGGAAGGGAAAAAGGATTATTTCCCTTTGTTGTGAGACTCAAGGGATTTGGGTCTTGGGGTCCCCAGGGAAGGTTTTTCAGGGGGACCAGAGTGCCCCAAAACACTCTAATTTTTTGGGTGGTGGCAGCAAGTACCAGGTCCAAGCTGGTAACTAAGCTTGGAGGTTTTCATGCTAACCCCCATATTTTGGACGCTAAGGTCCAAATCTGGGACTAAGGTTATGATAGTGCCTTTATAACCCTTCTTTATTAAGATGATGCCATCAGCCAGATTTTCTCTGAGCTCCCTTCAGGCTCTGAGCTGAAGCACTGGGGCTGGTTGAAAGTTTTCCATTTAAACTCTTCTTTGATGGAAAATTGGGGCTTTGATTAAAAAAAATTTCTTGAAAAGTGTTGGCTTTCTGCAGGGAATTTTGATATGTAATGAAAAACCTGAACACCTGAAATCCAAAGAGGTTTCACATTTGGGCTGAAATATTTCAGGTCTTCCACCATCGTCCACTGGAAGAATACCAAGATAATTAGTCTTAGAAGCCAGACGGAAACTCCCTGAGCAGGTTGGCCTAGAACTTACCAGCATCTGCATGGTGGGGTGATTCCTGGGACTCACATACTAAGTAGTTGTGCTAGACAGCTTTCATTCCTGGGAAGGGGCCACCTCCTGTACCTGGGTCAGATGAAAAAACCCAGCCTTGCACCCAACCTGTCATGCCTGGGCTCATAACTGAATACCCAGTGGGGAAGAGTGTGCTAACACAGGACTAGCTGAGTCATCCAGCCAGATTTCAAGGGATGTACACAAGACCAGATCCCTCTTTATTATCACTGTGATTTGATGGCACTCATTTGTAAAGCACTTGTCACGCCTGGTCTGGTGGCATGATGGGTCCTGGTATCTAGGGAGCAAAAGGCCAAAGGAGCAGCAAACCTGTGTTTGCACCAATACGTAGAACTCACTGACTGGTTATTGATTTGTCAAGCACCAAGTACATTGTCAGTGCTCAATAAATAATAGGTATTTCCCACACCTGTACCTCTCCCTTTGCTGAAATCCCCAAACCCTCTACCTGACATTCCCACTACATCTCTCCCTGCTCATCCACTAAAGTGCCATCGTTTTCTACCCTCTGCTGTAATTCCCTCTCCTCCATCCAACCTCAATGAACTTTGCTATCAGAGGCGTAGCCATTTTAGTCTGTATCCACAAAAACAGTAAGGAGTCTGGTGCCACCGTAAAGACTAACAGATTTATTTGGATCTAAAGTTTTGTGGGTATAAAAACCCAACTTCTTCAGATGCATGGAGTGAAAATTACAGATGCAGGCATAAATAAATTGACAAATGAAGAGAAGGGTATGGTAATTCCTGCATAAATATACTGCCTGCATCTGTAATTTTCACTCCCTGCATCTGAAGTGGGGTTTTTACCCACAAAAGCTTATGCCCAAATAAATCTGTTAAACCTCACTGTTTCAATTAAAACCTTTTGATTAATCATTTTCCCCCACCCCCATTATTTGCAGTTCTCAGCACCAACGTGCCCACTGGCTCCAACCATCCCCCCCATGTACACCTAGACCCACTCCATCCAAATCCTCTTCATATCCCCAGCCTCTCCCCATCCCAGATGCATTCCACCCCATGTGTGCATGCTCAGTTTCCATTCACTTGTTAAAGAAGGGCTAGATTGTGATGTCCTTGCTCACTTTGGGTAGCATCTTATCCCATCATCAGCCCCATTATAATCAACCAGACGATGCCTGCAGGAATAAAGCACGACCAGGTGCAAGCAAGACTGTTACAATCTGATCCTAAGCATTTCAGCAACAAATTACTCATCAGTCTGCAAATATCAAACTCCACTAACCTGGTGGCTCTTTTTTTTTCTGGGACAACGGGAAGAAGGTGAAGAAAAAGAAAACCGCGAAAGCAAGTGACACAGAAATGAAAAGTTTGGACCCAACTACAGAGAGGTCCAATGGAGACCACATAACCGGAAAGTGCGTGCTTTCCTCCCTTGTATTTATAGACATTATATCAGCCCGCTGGAGCAGCTGCCTCTCCCATGCCTCCCTCTTATTGGCTGATATAAAGGGCATGGCCTTACATTGAAACGGTTTGAATCACATTGCCTTGCAAACTAATTTTAAAAATCAGGGCCTGATTCCCACTTACACTAAGGCCTCTTTATGTCACTCTAGCAGCATAAAAGTGCCTTGAAGCATGTATATATGTCCCCACCTCCCCACTGAGAGCACCCTCTGCACAGAGTGCCACTGTGGCTGATTCAGAACAGGGATAAAGGCTCTACGACAACTCTACCATTAGCCCGCAGCATAGGAAGTGGATAAGGTGTGTAGCCACAGTACACTGCACCAGCCCCTAGGAAGTAGAGTCAGGACAGCCCTACAGTTTCTCTGACTTACACCATGAATCAGGTCAGGCACAACCACAGAATACAGGGAATGCCAAAGTGGCTTCAATCTACCTTAAGCTCCCTCCACCCACACACCATTCCTGCCCCAAGTGCAGAAAAATAACAACACCAGGTCTATAAAATTAACTTTATTTCACTTATAAATGGTTAATTTCAACTGCTCAGCGAATTAAAGTTACAAACAGAATGGTCTCTCTTGAATTCTCACTGCAGAAAGCACCATCACGATTTGAATGAACAGCAGGGTCGCATTCTGCACGAACTACCACAAAGGCTACTCCAGTGGGAGTTGGGAGTTCTCCATTCATTCCATGAAAAGAAGCCCCGAGCTAATGGTATTACTTCTGGTTGAGCTAAGGATTTCTGAAGGATGTGAAGACAAATAATTAACCGGACTGATTCATGGGCATAGCTAAGCAACCAGAAATCACAGGGAGGTGAGGACAGCATCCCAATACAATGATTATTATCTAACGGAAGTGCTTTGTAGTGAATGGCCATATCCAAGGGTGCAGCATCATTAGCGAGGCTGACAAGTTCAAGAGGAATGCTGTAATCTTGCATGTACACAAGCTATGGCTACGAGTCCTTTAATGGCCAAGAAGTAACACAAATCTTTTACTTACTGCTGTGAGGTAGGTTTTAAATATAAGAAGACAAATGCTGGATGACAGCTAGGTCTTGTAGCGTCACTCATCAAAGCCAGAATACAACCTCAAACACAAACACATTTTGAATGCCAGGACAGGGTTGAGAGTAGGTGCCTTCAAACATAATTACTTCTATTCAGTGAGCAACACAATGCAATTCAAACAACACATGGCAAGATAAACAGGCCCACAGGATGATGGGAAAGGTTATAGGGAACAGGGAAAGACTAGTTCAAAAACACCCAAGGGAAACAGTAGCTCCCAAGATACTATATATTGCCTGATGCCAAAGACTGTATGTATCAATGCCTGGAGACAATATTGCGGCTTCAAAAAGAGAAAGCAGGTCCACAACCTCTTGTTCTAGTCCCCAATGAGACTGCCTTGTATTATTATTTGTAATATGGTAGACCCAAGAGACGCGCCACAGGGAAATATAGACAGCAGCCAGGGTCCCACTGTGCTAAGTTTGAAAATATAGTAAAAGACAGTCCTTGCCTCAAAGAGCTTGCAATTGAAATAGACAAGACAGACAAAAGGTGGGAAGAGAAAGAGAGGCACAGAGACAAGTGACTTGCCCTGGGTCACACAGCAGGGCAATGGCAGAGCTGGGAATAAAACCAGATATCCCAAGTAGACCAGGGTGACATTTTTCAGATGAATAGTTTATTTGCTGAAAAACGCAGTTTTGATCGACCCAAAACTATATGTGAATTTGCCCTGGTTGGTTTGTTTTTAGTCTTATAAAGCCAAAGAGAGTGACAAGGACACTTTAGTCTGGTGATTAAGGCACTCACCTGGAAGTAGATGTGGATTTAAATCCCTCTTCTGAATCAGGCAGGCAGAAGATTTGAATTCACATCTCCTACCTCCCAGGTGAGTGCCTTAATCACCAAGCTAAGCAGTTGTTTGCTTTCCCTGGCCCAATTTGGAACTATATTTTTATAGGTTTCAGAGTAGCAGCCGTGTTAGTCTGTATCCGCAAAAAGAACAGGAGTACTTGTGGCATCTTAGAGACTAACAAATTTATTTGTATATTTATTTATATATTTTTATACAAATTAGAAGACCTTCAACAGGAGAGCTTGAGACCAGACTAGGCTACAGCCTAGTGGTTGGGCTGCTCACCTTCGTGGGGGGAGATTTGTGTTCAAGTTCTACTGCAAGTGTAGGGATTCAACCCTGGCATTACCATGTACAAGCAAGTACCCTCACCACTGGGATAAAGGTAAACACAGTTTTCTGCAGCTGACTGAATTTTTTCAGTTAGTTTTTATTTAAAAGTTTGCTGGCCAGACCAAGTCCCAGTCTGGCATCCTATATGTACCAGGCCACGCTGCCTCAGCGAGCTTCACAGAAAGGATCAGGTGCACTCCAGGTTTCCCTCATTTTCACCAACCCCTCCAGCTGAAATATATTTTAAAGTAGTTTTTCAGCAGAAGTGGGTTTCTGAAAAGCAGCAGGGCTGGCCCACTTCCAACTGGAGAGAGCAGGATCATTTATAAAAGCAGGCTGAAAAATAATTTTTTGGTGAAAAATTTAGATTTTTCAACCAAATAATTTGATTTTTGAGGGGGTCAAAAATGTTAAAACTAAACAGTTTCCACAATACATTTTGATTTTGAAGCTGAAAAATCTCAACCAGATGTGTGACTTGCATAGCACCCAAATGATAGGTCCTTTGAGGACAAATATGAAGTCAAGAAGATAAAGTCCCTCTTCCAGAGTACACACCAGGCTAAAGGTTTGTCTACACTCAAATGTATACTGGTATAAACTAAGACATACCAACATTTATTCTGATCTCATCTCCTGTGTGGACACTTTTATTCTAGTATGAGTGCCTTCTTTTGGTTTAGTTTGTCACTGGGGAAGGGGCTTAAGATAAATGAAAAAAAAAGCCATGCTTATACCAAAATAAAAGTTTCCACATGGTATAAAGTTTCCTGGCGTAACTGGTAAATCTTGTCTGTGATAGACAGCATACAAAGTGCAGTGTTCTGTATGTGTAGGTGCTTATGGTGTCAATCACCAGGGCTCGGATGTACTGGAACGCCATGTCACTGAAGACGGATGTCTGCTGCTCATTCCCTTTAGTTTGGATTTTGTTCTTTAATGTCACTGTCTCTCTTTGTGGGGGGGGGGGGGAGGTCGGAAGAGATTTTTAAGGAAAGCTTGAAAGTTCCCTCCCCCCTAACTTTTCAATGTACCTGCATCTGCCACTGGTAGGGTGGCCAGACAGCAAATGTGAAAAATCAGGATAGGGGTGGTGGGCTAATAGAAGCCTATATAAGAAAATGACCTCAAAATCGGGACATCTGGTCACCCTCGCCACCAGCAGGCTGCATCACTCCCAGGTGACCCCCAGCTTGCTCTCCTCTATGGGGATTTTGCTCCCCTCCCCGGTTGAATGACCCCTCCCCCCCAACCAACCTACTCTGAGCCCCCCCCCCCAGAGCACACTGTGCCCCCAATCCCCTCCCACCCCAGGGTGATATCACCCTCCTCTGTTCCCCCTCAAGAGCCCCCCTCAATCCGGGGGGGGTGACACTGACTAACCTTCGCTCCTCTACAACCCCCCCCCCCGAGCGCACAGCCCGCCCCTGCCGTGACCCTCCCCCCAGCGCACCGCTCCACTCCTCCTCCACCCCCGCTGTGACCCCCCCGAGAGCACAGCCCCCCCATCCCCTGCTGTGACCCCCCCGAGAGCACAGCCCCCCCCTCCCCATCCCCTGCTGTGACCCCCCCGAGTGCACAGCCCCCCTCCTCCCCATCCCCTGCTGTGACCCCCCCCGAGCGCACAGCCCCCCATCCCCTGCTGTGACCCCCCCGAGTGCACAGCCCCCTCCTCCCCATCCCCTGCTGTGACCCCCCCCGAGAGCACAGCCCCCCCATCCCCTGCTGTGACCCCCCCGAGTGCACAGCCCCCCTCCTCCCCATCCCGCTGTGACCCCCCCAGAGCGCACAGCCCCCCTCCTCCCCATCCCCCGCTGTGACCCCCCCGAGAGCACAGCCCCCCTCCTCTCCATCCCCCGCTGTGACCCCCCCGAGTGCACAGCCCCCCCCTCCCCATCCCCTGCTGTGACCCCCCCCGAGCGCACAGCCCCATCCCCTGCTGTGACCCCCCCGAGTGCACAGCCCCCCTCCTCCCCATCCCCTGCTGTGACCCCCCCGAGAGCACAGCCCCCCCATCCCCCGCTGTGACCCCCCCGAGTGCACAGCCCCCCTCCTCCCCATCCCCGGCTGTGACCCCCCCGAGCGCACAGCCCCCCCCTCCCCCTCCCCTGCTGTGACCCCGCCCCCCAGCGCTCCGCCCCCCCCGGGGTGACGCTGGCCGCGTTTCCCGACCTGCCCCGCGCCGAGGCGCTCGCTCACCGGTCACTTCCGCTGCAGCCCGCCCGGTTTCCGGTCGCCTCGTTGCCGGGAATTGGGGTGAGGGGCCCGCGCGCTCCGCCTGGTTCCGCTTCCGGTAAGAGCGTCCTGCCCGCTCCCGGGGCGGCCCCCCCGAGACCTCGGTACCGCCCCTCCCCCCCCAGCTCCCGGGCCTTCCACAGCCCCCCGGGCCCCCTCCTCCGCCAGAGCCGCTTGCCCCTCCCCCAATCCCGCCGGGCCCCCGGTAACTCCCCCCCCCGCGTGCCTCCCGTCATGTCCCCTGCCCCGTTCCCCGTCGGGCACCCTGATCCTCCCCGCAACCCTGCTGGTGTCTGCCCCAGAGCCCCCCCCCGCTGGTGCTGGGCCCCCTCTCCTCGGTGTCCCCCCGCAGCTCCCCCCCGCAATTCCCCTGTCAGACTGACCCCTTCCCCAGATGTGTCCCCTTGTCCCTAACGTCCCCCTCCACTGCTGCCTCCTTTCCTGCCAGCATCCTTCCCAGACCCCATGGTGCTCCCTACCCCCCGTAACCTTTACTCCCAACAGTGCCTTGTGTCCCACCACTTCCACCCCCTGCTAACATCCTTCCCAGACCCCATGGTGCTCCCTGCCCCCCGTAACCTTTACTCCCAACAGTGCCTTGTGTCCCACCACTTCCACCACCTGCTAACATCCTTCCCAGACCCCATGGTGCTCCCTGCCCCCCGTAACCTTTACTCCCAATAGTGCCTTGTGTCCCACCACTTCCACCACCTGCTAACATCCTTCCCAGACCCCATGGTGCTCCCTGCCCCCCGTAACCTTTACTCCCAATAGTTCCTTGTGTCCCACCACTTCCACCACCTGCCAACATCCTTCCCAGACCCCATGGTGCTCCCTGCGCCCCGTAACCTTTACTCCCAATAGTTCCTTGTGTCCCACCACTTCCACCCCCTGCTAACATCCTTCCCAGACCCCATGGTGCTCCCTGCCCCCCGTAACCTTTACTCCCAATAGTTCCTTGTGTCCCACCACTTCCACCACCTGCCAACATCCTTCCCAGACCCCATGGTGCTCCCTGCGCCCCGTAACCTTTACTCCCAATAGTTCCTTGTGTCCCACCACTTCCACCCCCTGCTAACATCCTTCCCAGACCCCATGGTGCTCCCTACCCCCCGTAACCTTTACTCCCAATAGTTCCTTGTGTCCCACCACTTCCACCACCTGCTAACATCCTTCCCAGACCCCATGGTGCTCCCTGCCCCCCGTAACCTTTACTCCCAATAGTTCCTTGTGTCCCACCACTTCCACCACCTGCCAACATCCTTCCCAGACCCCATGGTGCTCCCTGCCCCCCGTAACCTTTACTCCCAACAGTGCCTTGTGTCCCACCACTTCCACCACCTGCCAACATCCTTCCCAGGCCCCATGGTGCTCCCTGCCCCCCGTAACCTTTACTCCCAATAATTCCTTGTGTCTCACCACTTCCACCACCTGCTAACATCCTTCCCAGACCCCATGGTCCCATGGTGCTCCCTACCCCCCTAACCTTTACTCCCAATAGTGCCTTGTGTCCCACCACTTCCACCACCTGCTAACATCCTTCCCAGGCCCCATGGTGCTCCCTGCCCCCCGTAACCTTTACTCCCAATAGTGCCTTGTGTCCCACCACTCCCACCACCTGCTAACATCCTTCCCAGACCCCATGGTGCTCCCTGCCCCCCGTAACCTTTACTCCCAACAGTGCCTTGTGTCCCACCACTTCCACCACCTGCTAACATCCTTCCCAGACCCCATGGTGCTCCCTGCCCCCCGTAACCTTTACTCCCAATAGTTCCTTGTGTCCCACCACTTCCACCACCTGCTAACATCCTTCCCAGGCCCCATGGTGCTCCCTGCCCCCCGTAACCTTTACTCCCAATAGTTCCTTGTGTCCCACCACTTCCACCACCTGCTAACATCCTTCCCAGACCCCATGGTGCTCCCTGCCCCCCGTAACCTTTACTCCCAATAGTTCCTTGTGTCCCACCACTTCCACCACCTGCTAACATCCTTCCCAGACCCCATGGTGCTCCCTGCCCCCCGTAACCTTTACTCCCAATAGTGCCTTGTGTCCCACCACTCCCACCACCTGCTAACATCCTTCCCAGACCCCATGGTGCTCCCTGCCCCCCGTAACCTTTACTCCCAATAATTCCTTGTGTCCCACCACTTCCACCACCTGCTAACATCCTTCCCAGACCCCATGGTGCTCCCTGCCCCCCGTAACCTTTACTCCCAATAGTGCCTTGTGTCCCACCACTTCCACCCCCTGCTAACATCCTTCCCAGACCCCATGGTGCTCCCTACCCCCGTAACCTTTACTCCCAATAGTTCCTTGTGTCCCACCACTTCCACCACCTGCTAACATCCTTCCCAGACCCCATGGTGCTCCCTGCCCCCCATAACCTTTACTCCCAATAATTCCTTGTGTCCCACCACTTCCACCACCTGCTAACATCCTTCCCAGACCCCATGGTCCCATGGTGCTCCCTACCCCCCTAACCTTTACTCCCAATAGTGCCTTGTGTCCCACCACTTCCACCACCTGCTAACATCCTTCCCAGGCCCCATGGTGCTCCCTGCCCCCCGTAACCTTTACTCCCAATAGTGCCTTGTGTCCTACCACTCCCACCACCTGCTAACATCCTTCCCAGACCCCATGGTCCCATGGTGCTCCCTGCCCCCCGTAACCTTTACTCCCAATAATTCCTTGTGTCCCACCACTTCCACCACCTGCTAACATCCTTCCCAGACCCCATGGTCCCATGGTGCTCCCTACCCCCCTAACCTTTACTCCCAACAGTGCCTTGTGTCCCACCACTCCCACCACCTGCTAACATCCTTCCCAGACCCCATGGTGCTCCCTGCCCCCCGTAACCTTCACTCCCAACAGTGCCTTGTGTCCCACCACTTCCACCACCTGCCAACATCCTTCCCAGACCCCATGGTGCTCCCTACCCCCCGTAACCTTTACTCCCAACAGTGCCTTGTGTCCCACCACTTCCACCCCCTGCTAACATCCTTCCCAGACCCCATGGTGCTCCCTGCCCCCCGTAACCTTTACTCCCAACAGTGCCTTGTGTCCCACCACTTCCACCAGCTGCTAACATCCTTCCCAGACCCCATGGTGCTCCCTACCCCCCGTAACCTTTACTCCCAACAGTGCCTTGTGTCCCACCACTTCCACCCCCTGCTAACATCCTTCCCAGGCCCCATGGTGCTCCCTGCCCCCCGTAACCTTTACTCCCAATAGTGCCTTGTGTCCTACCACTCCCACCACCTGCTAACATCCTTCCCAGACCCCATGGTCCCATGGTGCTCCCTACCCCCCTAACCTTTACTCCCAATAGTGCCTTGTGTCCCACCACTTCCACCACCTGCTAACATCCTTCCCAGGCCCCATGGTGCTCCCTGCCCCCCGTAACCTTTACTCCCAATAGTGCCTTGTGTCCTACCACTCCCACCACCTGCTAACATCCTTCCCAGACCCCATGGTCCCATGGTGCTCCCTGCCCCCCGTAACCTTTACTCCCAATAATTCCTTGTGTCCCACCACTTCCACCACCTGCTAACATCCTTCCCAGACCCCATGGTGCTTCCTGTCCCCCGTAACCTTTACTCCCAACAGTGCCTTGTGTCCCACCACTTCCACCACCTGCCAACATCCTTCCCAGACCCCATGGTGCTCCCTACCCCCCGTAACCTTTACTCCCAACAGTGCCTTGTGTCCCACCACTTCCACCCCCTGCTAACATCCTTCCCAGACCCCATGGTGCTCCCTGCCCCCCGTAACCTTTACTCCCAACAGTGCCTTGTGTCCCACCACTTCCACCAGCTGCTAACATCCTTCCCAGACCCCATGGTGCTCCCTACCCCCCGTAACCTTTACTCCCAACAGTGCCTTGTGTCCCACCACTTCCACCCCCTGCTAACATCCTTCCCAGGCCCCATGGTGCTCCCTGCCCCCCGTAACCTTTACTCCCAATAGTGCCTTGTGTCCCACCACTCCCACCACCTGCCAACATCCTTCCCAGGCCCCATGGTGCTCCCTGCCCCCCGTAACCTTTACTCCCAATAGTGCCTTGTGTCCAACCACTTCCACCACCTGCTAACATCCTTCCCAGGCCCCATGGTGCTCCCTGCCCCCCGTAACCTTTACTCCCAATAGTTCCTTGTGTCCCACCACTTCCACCACCTGCTAACATCCTTCCCAGACCCCATGGTGCTCCCTCCCCCCGTAACCTTTACTCCCAATAGTGCCTTGTGTCCCACCACTTCCACCCCCTGCTAACATCCTTCCCAGACCCCATGGTGCTCCCTACCCCGCGTAACCTTTACTCCCAATAGTTCCTTGTGTCCCACCACTTCCACCACCTGCCAACATCCTTCCCAGACCCCATGGTGCTCCCTGCCCCCCGTAACCTTTACTCCCAATAATTCCTTGTGTCCCACCACTCCCACCACCTGCCAACATCCTTCCCAGACCCCATGGTCCCATGGTGCTCCCTGCCCCCCGTAACCTTTACTCCCAATAGTTCCTTGTGTCCCACCACTTCCACCACCTGCCAACATCCTTCCCAGACCCCATGGTGCTCCCTACCCCCGTAACCTTTACTCCCAATAGTTCCTTGTGTCCCACCACTTCCACCACCTGCCAACATCCTTCCCAGACCCCATGGTGCTCCCTGCCCCCCGTAACCTTTACTCCCAACAGTGCCTTGTGTCCCACCACTTCCACCACCTGCCAACATCCTTCCCAGACCCCATGGTCCCATGGTGCTCCCTGCCCCCCGTAACCTTTACTCCCAATAGTGCCTTGTGTCCCACCACTTCCACCACCTGCCAACATCCTTCCCAGACCCCATGGTGCTCCCTACCCCCTGTAACCTTTACTCCCAATAGTGCCTTGTGTCCCACCACTCCCACCACCTGCTAACATCCTTCCCAGACCCCATGGTGCTCCCTACCCCCCGTAACCTTTACTCCCAATAGTTCCTTGTGTCCCACCACTTCCACCACCTGCTAACATCCTTCCCAGACCCCATGGTGCTCCCTGCCCCCCGTAACCTTTACTCCCAATAATTCCTTGTGTCCCACCACTTCCACCACCTGCTAACATCCTTCCCAGACCCCATGGTGCTCCCTGCCCCCCGTAATCTTTACTCCCAATAGTTCCTTGTGTCCCACCACTTCCACCACCTGCTAACATCCTTCCCAGACCCCATGGTCCCATGGTGCTCCCTACCCCCCGTAACCTTTACTCCCAATAGTTCCTTGTGTCCCACCACTTCCACCACCTGCTAACATCCTTCCCAGACCCCATGGTGCTCCCTGCCCCCCGTAACCTTTACTCCCAATAATTCCTTGTGTCCCACCACTCCCACCACCTGGTAACAGCCTTCCCAGACCCCATGGTGCTCCCTGCCCCCCGTAACCTTTACTCCCAATAATTCCTTGTGTCCCACCACTTCCACCACCTGCTAACATCCTTCCCAGACCCCATGGTGCTCCCTACCCCCCGTAACCTTTACTCCCAATAGTTCCTTGTGTCCCACCACTCCCACCACCTGCTAACATCCTTCCCAGACCCCATGGTGCTCCCTACCCCCCTGTAACCTTTACTCCCAATAGTTCCTTGTGTCCCACCACTCCCACCACCTGCTAACATCCTTCCCAGACCCCATGGTGCTCCCTGCCCCCCGTAACCTTTATTCCCAATAGTTCCTTGTGTCCCACCACTCCCACCACCTGCCAACATCCTTCCCAGACCCCATGGTGCTCCCTACCCCCCGTAACCTTTACTCCCAATAGTTCCTTGTGTCCCACCACTTCCACCACCTGGTAACATCCTTCCCAGACCCCATGGTGCTCCCTGCCCCCCGTAACCTTTACTCCCAATAGTGCCTTGTGTCCCACCACTCCCACCACCTGCTAACATCCTTCCCAGACCCCATGGTGCTCCCTACCCCCCGTAACCTTTACTCCCAATAGTGCCTTGTGTCCCACCACTCCCACCACCTGCCAACATCCTTCCCAGACCCCATGGTGCTCCCTACCCCCCGTAACCTTTACTCCCAATAATTCCTTGTGTCCCACCACTTCCACCACCTGGTAACATCCTTCCCAGACCCCATGGTGCTCCCTACCCCCCGTAATCTTTACTCCCAATAGTGCCTTGTGTCCCACCACCTAACATCCTTCCCAGACCCCATGGTGCTCCCTACCCCCCGTAACCTTTACTCCCAATAGTTCCTTGTGTCCCACCACTTCCACCACCTGCCAACATCCTTCCCAGACCCCATGGTGCTCCCTACCCCCCGTAACCTTTACTCCCAATAATTCCTTGTGTCCCACCACTTCCACCACCTGCTAACATCCTTCCCAGACCCCATGGTCCCATGGTGCTCCCTACCCCCCGTAATCTTTACTCCCAATAGTTCCTTGTGTCCCACCACTTCCACCACCTGCTAACATCCTTCCCAGACCCCATGGTGCTCCCTACCCCCTGTAACCTTTACTCCCAATAATTTCTTGTGTCCCACCACTTCCACCACCTGCCAACATCCTTCCCAGACCCCATGGTCCCATGGTGCTCCCTACCCCCTGTAACCTTTACTCCCAATAGTTCCTTGTGTCCCATCACTTCCACCACCTGCTAACATCCTTCCCAGACCCCATGGTGCTCCCTACCCCTCGTAACCTTTACTCCCAATAGTTCCTTGTGTCCCACCACTTCCACCACCTGCTAACATCCTTCCCAGACCCCATGGTGCTCCCTACCCCCCGTAACCTTTACTCCCAATAATTCCTTGTGTCCCACCACTTCCACCACCTGCTAACATCCTTCTATCAGATTTCTGTGTCTTCCCCTTCCTGTGTGCTCCCTCCCTCCCTGTTAGATACCGGTGTCTCTCCTCTTTTCCCCATTGGACCCCAAACACACATACCCCTTCTGTCTCCCTCTCTGGCTGGCCAACATCTCTCCTGTATCTCCATCCGTCACCCCTAACAGTTATTGTTTCCTGCATCTGCCACTATCCCCCTGTCAGGCACCCGGTGTGTTTCTCCCTTATCTAAGCCTGAAACCTGCTGTGGATTGCCTTTCCTCCCACTGACCTATCCCCTGTTCTCCACACCCCCACATACACACAGTAACCCCAAATAATTCTTAGTATTCTCTATCTAATCTCTAACCCCTTGTCATGTGTGTTTCCTTCCCCACTTGCTAACATACTTTCTGTTCCCCCACCATAACTCCTAACATCTCCTCATGTCTTTCTCCCTTCCATAGTAACATCTCCCTCTGTTATCCTCGCCGTAGTCCCAATGCCCCCTGTCCTGGTGTGTGTGCGTCCCATCTGCTAACATTTCTCTGTGTCCCCCATGCTCCTAACAACCTTGATATGTGTCACCCCCAACTACTGAAATCCCTTGTTCTACTTTGTAACCCCTAATACTTCCTGCTCACCAATTTACCTCTTGATTTCACCCCTTAATCTCCATCATCCCCTGATATAGCCCTCCTGTAAATCCTCCCTGTAGTTCCCCCGTAACTCCTAAAACCACCTAGTGTCCTCCATGCCTCCATCCCAGCCAAAGAAATTAAACACCATCCATGTTGTGCTTTGTACAGAATAAACAGGAGGAAAGGAAAATATTGTAATATCCTTGCCTTTTTATTAAAGGGAACAAGGAAAAAGTTCCTTCTGTTGGAAGCTTTCTCTTTACAAGAGCTAAAGGAGAAAAGCCCTAATGTGGTGTTTACTGTCACTGCAGGGGTGTAAGCCTCTGGATCTTCTCTTACAAAAAGTAGTGTAGGAACTTCAAGACTATATGTGATCAGGAGCTCAGTTTTATGGCTCATGAACCCCCTTTAACTGAGTGTTTGTGGATATTTCTGACTCTGAGGCAACAAGAATATCACTTATTGAACCTTGCAGCAGCTAACTGCAGGTCTCCCTTTCAAGTACTAGACCTGTCCGTTCTTTCAAAGCAAATAGATGGGAGATCAAATCCTCCAGCACTGGTTCCGTGGCCAATCTTATTCCATGCTGCACTGGGGAGCAGAGGCACTTCTGTCAGAGGGGAGACTGCATACCTGTGGGCTAGAGAGCCTGATGGCCTATGTCGTTGGTGATGTGAGTGCAATTTGTTGCATTTCAGAAGCATTCTATCGGAGTTTATATAGTGGTAGGTAACTCACCAGTCAATTGGGTGTCTGGCAGACCAGATGACAAATGGGACTGTCCCAGGAATGAAGGGGCGGTTCAGTCTCAGGCATGTAGGAAAGATGGCAGCTGCCAACGTTTAGTGCAGAAAAATGGGTGCACAGCGTAACAGACTGAGATGGAAGCTCTAAGACCTTTGGGTAGCAAGTTCCATCTCTCCTGCTGTCCTTGTGTTTTTTTCATTCAGGGAAAGCTAGTGTCTGCTTGAACATTGGGTTCATACTTGATTTGGCTATTTGAGGTCTCTTGTGTGAACTGTGTCTATAAATGTATTCTTTCTCTTCCTTTTCAGTCCCCTTGAGTTTGTCGTCAGCATCAGTGATGTGAGCAGTCTGGAAATGGGTAAGTGTGTGCGCATTTCTGCTAAACTGTGTTAGAGAGGATGCGCTGTCTCTAGGTGTGTACAGGACCAAACTCTAGGGTATCTGAGTGCTACCTTGAGGCACCCAGTCTCTGGAATTCTGTGTGTTTTGCCTGGGCCTTATATCTGTGTAACATCATGTAAAAGAAACTTGCAGCTAAAATGTTCTTGCATTTTTACTGAAGAAGCAAAATGCACAGTAAGCTGAATCTCATTTCCAGGCCCTTCTGCTGTCTCTAGCTTTTGGTATGAACTAGGAGCAGGCTTGATGCGAATGATATAGGACTTTCAGTCACGCGTTTGTTTATTCCTCATGCCATTTAAATTGTATTGAGGGATCAATATAAATTCTATGCTGTAGCAAACTTTAGAGGGGAAAAAAGGGCCAGATTCTGCTATCAGTTACATTAGTATAAAATGGGAGTAAGTGTACTGAAATTGGTGGTATAAGAGGATAGAAATGAGAGGAGACTCATACCCATAAATATAACTTAAGGATATTAGTGCAAGATCAGGACCAAATGTCTTAATCAGTGAGGCTTCCATTGCTTCATGTGTGAGACTGTTCCACAGTCAGTAGATAACCTAAATTTTCTGTCCCTTAATTTCCTCTAGTTATAGCCCCATGTATCATCCTAAATAATTCCTCTCCCTTCTTGGCATTTACGCCCTTTAATTAATATTAGTATTTCACTAGTGCCTAGAGACCCCAACAAAGTTAGGACCCCATTGTCCTAGACACCGGACAAACACATTATCATTTCTATTGAGATTGTAAACACTTCAGGGCAGAGAATCAGCTCTTACAGTCAAAGGGTAGGAGGGGATACAAAGGCACAGATTTGGGCAAGGTCACACAGCAGGGCAGTGACAGAGCCTGGAATAGAATCCCATTGTCTTGATTCCCAATTCCGTGCCCTACCGACTAGATTGGACTGCTTCTTGTATTCTGGCATGTACGTGGTTCTTACCTATCTAACAATTTTTATCATCTGCTGGTGAAAATTACATAGGAGCTGGGTGGTTTTTTAAATTATTATTTTATCATCATTATAAAACTTTTATTGGCTTCTTTACTATCTTTGTATCATTTATGAAGGAGGGATGAATGATCTCTGAGGATTAGAAGCAAAAAAGGAGGATACAAAAGTCAAGTATTTCCATGACATGAGGGGATGTTTTCTAGGTAAAGGTAAAAGGACCGTGCCTTTGTTTTGAGATTACTGTTTCTTCTTGCCTTTTGCAGTATGTTAGATGCTTTTACTAAACCATTCATTGGCATTAGCTGGACAGAAACTCTTTTAAACTGAGATTTCATGGAAATGTCTGCTTCGTGGAGAGCCCTTTGTGAGAACTGAATACAGAGCTGTGTTTTCTCAGATGAGATTGCTGATCCTATGAGGATGGAAGCTGGTGATGCAACGTTGGCTAATCATAACTCGATATTCAAGGCCTTTCCTCTACAACAGACTGCTATTCCAGGGGATCAGCTTTCACTGTCTGATGACAAGGTTTGGGATCGTTTCTCTTTACTCATTTACAACTTCACATCCGCCAATTCGAGTGCTGAAATGCAGCATTTTGACTGAATATTTCTGTTGGTCAAACTTACTTTTAATCTTCTGAAGAGTCAGTTTCAAAACGAAATCCCTCCTTCAAACTCTTTTCTGCTGTGATGCATATAAGACATTTGACGGTAATTAGGCAACTGATGTGCTCTGACAGCTGCTCTTCATGTTGACTGTTTTCTTCTCATTATGTCCTTGTATCTATCCACTTATGGTCTCTTGTCTCCCACTCAGATTGTAAGCTCCTTGTGGCAGGGGTTGTCTTTTTGTTGTGTTTCTGCAACACTTAGCACAGTGGGCCCTGATCTGTGATGGGGGTCCTGGGGTGCTACCACAATATAAATGACGATACAGTAATGCAGAGTAATCTTTGAATTCTAAAATCATGCACATTTGATATTGCAGCCTTTTTAGTATTTGTTTTACAGTAGCATCTGAGACCTTTTGAAAATATAACAAAAATAACCATAACTCCTACACCAGAGTGTACAGTCTGTGTTAGCTGATCAATGTAGAAAGCCACACTTGCATGTGTGCGCACACACACTAATATTAATATATCATGTGAAAGCTACACGTTCAGTCTGTGGAAGCTGCACACATCTATGGATACACACACATATATATTTTGTGGAAGCTACACCCTTATGTGTGTATACGCTCTCCCGTATATCTTATGGAAGCTGCACAAAATTACATGCACTTACTTTTGAGACAACGGGCACTTGCAAGATAGTTATGAAAATTTACCAGGTTAAGTACGAAATCTGGTTGCCTGCCCCATACTGTGGTGGTGATAAACTTAATGTTTTACTGACATCTCAAAAAATAAAATAAAAAAAACTATTCACCCCAGAAGGGTAGAATTTTGCAAGGCTGCTGGTAGTGGAAAGTGCCATCTCGAAAATTTGCCATGTTGTCAGAAAAGTGTTGACATACTATTGCAACTCATCCTATGATCACAGTCATAGATTAGTAACTTGCAGAAGATATTAGAGTAGCATAGCTTTATTGGTCATGCTCCAGTGTCATTTTTCTTTAAATAATAACCTTAACAGTTAATAATTTTGATTCTCTTTTTGTGTAGTTTTTACCAAACAAGTTTGGCAGTTTGGAGAGATCTTTTACATGCTCCACGGGAAGTGCGTCATTCAGTCCAAGTTACTACTCAGGTAAAACATGCTTACTTGGAGTCAGTTCAGTTACACAGAAAGTGTCTTCCTCAGTGCTCAGGAATTATAGCATTGCTTTAAAACACTTTTAGCTCAGGCTAAGCTGGCACTTCCTGCTCTGTCATGCATAACATTTTCTCAAATATTGTCTTAGGCTGGGATTTCCAAAGGGAGTTAGGGCCAGATTCCTTTGAATATCCCATTTTCTCACCCCAGGACTGAATTATGTTTTTGGAAAGTTAGAATAAAATCTCTACAGCCATTTGGGTTGTGCAAGTTTTTTTTTTTTCTTGAGGGGGGCATGGGGAGTGTGGGTATTTCTAAATGCATCCTTAAGGCCCTGATCCTGCAAGCTGTTCCATGTGGTTGGCTTCTTACACATGTAGACAGTCCCACTGAAGTCAAGTTATACCTGAGGTCCTCTAGTGTTTAATGCTTTATGGTTGGAGCTGAACATGTGGGCTGTTTATTTACTGTTTAATATTTCTCTCCTGGCAGAAATTCCATCCTCTGAGAGTTACCGGTTGTCGGGAGAATTGAGAACGTTTGGACCAAGTGCCAACGGACAGGGGAGGGGTTTGGTACCCACCCTGGGTTCTATGTTACAGAAATCTAGAGTGAATCGAAACTTGTATCTCGACACTCGTAAAACTCCGAGGTGGGTATGGTTCTGCTCCATCTTTAACACTCTTCCAAAGGGTCCTCATTAGAAACCAGTCATTGAAATCGTGTGTTGTGGAGTTTTTACTGCCCCCCTCTGACACCCAAACAGCATGACATCTTTTAAAAGCCTTTGATAAACAATCCCAAATCTTTCAATATCTTAACAAAATTCAGTATAGCATTGAATGAGTAATGATTTGGTGTCTAATGTGACTCTGCTTTTGCATCCTCATAGAGGCCAAGGTCCTCCTGGGCTCTAGCTGCTATCTTGCGTACATGGTAGATATATCTGAAAATCTTATCACCACAGCTGTATAATTTGTCATAGTCAGAAAGTTTGCATAAAACAGCCTTTTGGGGGGAGGGACCCATCACAGAGATCCTTAAAGTCTCAATCAAATAATAGCTGGAGAAACATTCTCCACGACTGCGCTATGGTCATTTTTTGCCATTCCATAGTCACTTGGCAGCCAATCGGGGAAAAGGCGGGAGCAGGGTGGGGGAGTAAGAGACTCAGAAGGGAACCAGATTTAAGCCAACTTTGAATGTGTTTAAAAATGCCTTTTTAGACCTTATCTGAACACACAAGTTGTGGCACTTTCACTATATCAATCTAGTTAAAACAGTACAACCCTCTTTAGAATGGAGGTATTTATGCCAGTATACCTTATTCCCATAGAAGGCAGCTTTATACTGGTATACATATGTCCATGCTAGGGATTTTACTGGTATGTTTATATTGGTTTAAAAAGCACACCCCTAACAAGGCTATGCCAGTACAAAACCTTAGTACCGTGAACAGATGGGAATTCCTATAGAGCAGCTATTGAAACTATGTCTGCATTGCAAAGTGAGTTCATGAATTACTGTACTCTCTGGAGCCTGAGATGAGAGAAATTGAAAAAAATATGACTAGGTGAGAACAAGACCAGTGAAGCAGCTGTTAATTCTGCTTCTCTGACCAATAGCAATGGAGACACTGATAGATGGAAGTTTTCACTGACTGGTCAATGAAAGGTAAGTTTCAATCTCAGGGGTGCTGGGACTCCCCTGAATACCCAGAAACTAGACACACAGCATTCAGCTTGTTGCTCCCTGTGTGAAATATCCTTGTCCGCAATAAAAAGAAAACACGCATGGCAACCGCACCTTGAAAATGATCGTGTGTGGTGAGCACCCGGATAAGAATGGAAAAAACTGATATACTACAAGCTAAGTTAGGTGGTAATAAATTAGAGCTTTGCAGTAAGACCCTATAGAAACTGATACTAAAAATATAGGGCCAGATGCTCAGCTAGTGTAAATCCTTGTAGCTCTGTTGGCTTTAGTGGAGCTATGACCTCGTACGCCAGCTGAAGAGCTGGCCTATTCTCTCTAGAAATATATGACTTCTTAATATAAAATCATTGCCATCTCAAGTTCAGATCTCATCCATCTTAACTTTCAAAATTATGTTTTAATCAGGATCATTATGCCATCTGGAGGCCAGACTTTTGAACTGTACATAGGTGTAAATTCAGCTTAAGAGTGTGTGTGTGTGTGTGTGTGTGTGTGTGTTCCTGTTAATTTTCAACAAAATGCCAGTTTCTGACTGATCTCCCTTTAAAGAAGATGGCCTAATATTAAAAATATATATATATATATATATATATATATATTATTAAAAGTTCTAAGGGTTTTCTTGCATCCCTGCTGATGTTCACAAGGATCTTTTGGGTGGGCCTGGGATCAACACTCCCAAATGGAGGCCAGCCCTCCCATCCCTCTGTATGTGCGCATGCCAGTGGCAGCAGTGAAATGCGGTCTCTGCACATCTAAACACCTTCCCAGGTCTTTGGAGAGAAGAGTGGAGAATCTAGTTTCCTGCTATGTCTCTAGGCTCTCCTTGCTCCCTGACCTACCTGGGGGGAGAGTTTCTGTTGTATTCGTGCTCCATATAGGAATCCAGAGAGAGAATAAAAAGGTTGCTCTAGCTCTGCATCGGTCTCCTTTTTCCCCTGACTCTTTGAGGGGGTTTCTGGGAAAATGTATACATGCCTGTGATTGTAATGCTTATTTTGTAGACTAACATTCTGTCCTCTTCCCACAGCGGAACATCAAATAGTTTTGTAGGGAAGTCAAACCATCATTGTCACGTGTCTGCATATGAAAAAACATTTCCAATCAAGCCCGTTACAAGTCCCTCGTGCCGTCGCAGCCTCCTAAGCCCCAAGAAAACCCAGAGGAGATTCGTCAGCACTGCAGAAGAGGTAAGAGCAAGCAGGGGAGACTTAAGTTTGAATACAAGATCTTCCACTGGATAGGACTGTATGCTGCTGTCTGGGATGTTCAAGTGCTGCTTTCTTCCTGAACTCCAGCCCAGATCCCTTTCAAAATCCTGCTGCAACTGGAGTGGGCCGGGTGGGGGCAACGTCCGCCTGAAATCTCAGGAGACCTGATTCAGCCTTGTGAGATGTGAAGAAGTTGAGCAAGGGTTCCTGTGCACTTTGAAGACTAGAGTCAACGTTCCCGTTTTTAGTAGTGCCTGACTCTGATGTACTGTCCGTTTCCATTAGGCAGAAGTTTGGACTGCAGCCTTGCTCCTGTGGAGTTGGCAAGCTCTATAATCAGTCTAGCCCTGGTAGCTCGCTGATCCTGTGGAGCTTAAGTTCTGTATGTTCCCGAGACCCCTGGTGGGTGGGTGTCTGCTCTAGCAGAGTGTATATAAACCACATATCTGTCTCTGCTCCTGCTCGCTTACTGTTATTGATAGTGTTTGTTAAGCCTGACTTGAGTCTTAGGGCAGTGGTGAAGTGTCTGGTTATTTCTCTACAGACAGTTCGAGAGGAAGAGCGAGAGATCTACAGGCAGCTGCTTCAGATGGTCACAGGAAAACAGTTCTCAACATCCAAGCCAGCGTCGCTTTTCCCCCTCCACCTGTGAGTATATGAAATACCCCCTCCAACTGAGAGTCAGTACCATGGTGCCAATTCTTCTTCTCTGGGAGCTTTAATCTTCTGTTTGTGTGTAGGCCCAGATGCTTGAGTTCCAGTAAAAACATAGTGAAAGAAACAGCATGCAAGAATGCAAAACCATTTGAAACATACAGCCTCGCTCCAGGCAGCCAGTCAGCTAGTATTCTGGGAACACAGGAGCAGCCATCACACAAGCCACCACCGTACCCTGTATCCAGTTATCCCTCAAGTGTTACTTTTGAGTCCGATAATACCTGCACTCAGCATCAGCAAGATAATCTACCAGCATCCAACGCCCAGCCTGAAGGTAAAAATACATTGAGATCAACTAAATGTATGGGTCAGAGATCACCTTTTTGTTCTGTATCCCCCTCTCCCCCAGCGCCAAGCACAATGGGGCCCTGACCTGTGACTGGGGCTCTTAGGCGCTACTGCAATACATGTAACTAATAATGGTTTGAGTAACATTTTAAACCAATGCTCACTGGTCGCTTTCATCCCAAGTTTTGCTTGCAGTTCACAGACAGACTTCGATCTAATTTATTCCCCTAATGGGAGAGGGGGGTAGGTCTTGATTTGCTGTCCATGTAGTGGCTTTGATGAATTGTAGGAGCAGAAAATTTTTGAAGACAGGTTAAATGGCTTCCTTGTTCAGAATGCCTAAAAGGTCAATGGCAACATCAGCGTATCATTGTGGTTGGTGGCGATTGCTATAGTGAAGGTCACAAATAGATTCTGTTTCCAACCCAAAAGATGTATGTTTCAGATGGCTGTTCAAAAATAAGCATATAATAGAAAGTGTTTGACAGCCAGTTTTAGCTGGCACTACCTATACACCTAATCATATTTGCCATTCTGTGGCACTCTTAATCCATGGGACTCAAAGCATGTTGCAAACAATCATGCATGTTGAATCTTCTCTCCTGAGAAATGAGCTGTAAATTGGGAAGTGCAAGGGAAGAAGAGAAATTGAGGAGTTCTATCATCATCCTATTCCCTGACCTATTCGTTGAAGTTTAAAGCTGAAGAAATTAATAATAAATATGGGGTTACAAAATTGCATTGTCCTTGGCATCAAAATCACAGGTCCCAAATGTAGTAGTTTCAATACAAATGTATCTAGAGAACCTGTTAAGTAACAAAACTCTTCCAGGTTCATTCCAAATACTCTGTGCATCCGATCAGTTTAAACACACAGCAGCAGCTATTGCCTCAAATACAGCAATATAATACAGCAAACATACAACTTACTTCTTTCTTTCCCTTCTTGCTGCTTATTTTATTTCCCATTGTTGTTCTAGTCTCCTCTGTTCTGTTCTCTCCTCTTTCAAGCCATTCATACTTCCTCTGCCTGTTACAATTTTATGTATTATTTTAGATTATTTTTATGGTTTGAGACTGTGTTAGTTTTCAACATTAATATCTTCTAGGATAACGTGAATGATTTGTAATCTTTTGTTTCTATAATCTAAAATGTAATGTATCTTGAAAGCGGAGCTTTCAAAGGAACCTAAGGGAATTAGGCACCCAAATCAGGCATCTGCTTCCCTTAGATTCCTTTAAACATCCCAGTCTGAAGTTTAAAATGAAGATCAGAATTTTGAACCCAGACTGAAAACCTGTTTTAAGTATGAGAATGGGGCATAGGGTACAGAAATTTGCATGGGGAGTATAGGAAAAACTAGTCAGGGTTTGATGAATATTCTTTTTTTGCTCTGAGTAGGATCAGACTCGGTCATTGTGCTCAAGGTAAAAGATTCCAGAACTCCGACTCCAAGGTAAGTTTGTAAAATGGAGCATATAAAAAGGGTGGTAATTACTCTCAAAATATCTTCCTGCCTCTGGTTAATTGGCTGTTTTCTTTGCTCTGTCCCTGCCAACTTCGCAGATTCTGCACTTTGATTATCTTTTCCATAAGACTAAGTTAGTCATCTATTCTGATCACCTCCATGTTGTAGGGTACCTCCCTCCACTGCTTCCGCTAACATCTAGCATGTCCCTGAATCTGCAGTGATGGTGCCTGGAGCACCTCCCTTTGGAGTTTGCCCAGTTGCTCTGTTGGGTACTGTTTCCTAAAATCTAGACTAAACAGTTCTCTGCTTAGCTCAGGCCATTGCTCCTTATATCATTATCTTCTGCGATTGTGGATAATTCCCTTCAGTGGAAACCTTCCCTGGAAGCTATTTCTAGACTGTGGCATTGTCTCTGAGTCTGCACTTGAATCTACATGAATTAAATCTCCCCCATTCTCTCCTTAGTGTCTGATGCACTGATCCTTGTATCATCTTTCTCACCTATTTTAATTTCCCCTAGTCTCTCTTTTCACTTCTTGAATTGATATATATGGGATTGGGAGGACCATTCCAGGTGGCAAAATTCTAGTGATGTGCCAAACAGTACTGTCACGTACCTAGTTCTACAAGCATTTCCCTACATATACATTTTTAAATAGCATTGTCTATCTTCATAATGGCACCGCACTGTGACCTTTTTAGTTTTCTCTCCCACTGTTTTTTTTCCCCCTGTGGGCTTGATATTTTTCATGTAACTGACTTCCCCCTATTTCCCACAGCTTGTATCGTAGCTGATGTCCTGCCAGAAAGTTAAATGTGGAAATGGTTTCTATACAGTGTATAAAATCTTAAGCACAGAATCTTAAGGGTCAGATTTTCCAAAGTGTATAGCAGTCCCCGTTGGAAAATGAAGGCCAGGGCTACTCTTAAAAGCTGTACTGGGATAAAAATGCTTTCGCTGATATAGTTTATGCCAGCTCCCTGAACTGGCAAAGGCATTCTGAGGTTGGAGTAGGTTTATCTACACTAGGACGAACATAGCTATATTGGTAAAAAAAAAAATCACATCTCTAACTGACATAACTATGCTGGTCTGACTTTTAAGTGTACTACTGTTATTATTCTATTACAGATTGCAACTAAAAGGCCCACTAACCCGATAATTTTGGCTAATGCTATATTAAGCTTTCATTTGATGGTGAAAGTTACTTTGATACTGAAGTTACTTTTAAAATAAAGTAGGGGGAAAATATTTGTCTTCTGAGAAATAATTCAGGTTGCTGTAGGAACTTATGTGTATTCCTATTTCTGTTGATACTTCTGTGGCGCAGCAGTCATGTTCTCATGTTGATTGATCGTGTTCTTATGTTGAACTTTCCTTTCCTCTCATGACTGGGTTGATGTGCATGTAACTGACTTGAACTTAAACTTTAAAGATGGTCTTAAATTTTTCACTTTTCATTCAAGGGGTCATGGCATTCTCAGATTGCAGTTGTTTGTTATGTGAGCAATTAAAGCAGTTGTCTGTTGTCTATGTAGAGGCAATATTCACATTTTGTCTTGTTTTCCTCCCCTCTTCTAGCCTCCCTTTCTTCCAGGCAGAATTGTGGATCAAAGAATTGTAAGTTCTTCACATTTCGATTCTTTTCCATTTGCTTTGGTTTGTTTTTATTCAGGTCAACAAATGACCTAACAGCTCTAAGATCTAGACCAGTTTTACAAGGTTTGTAGGCACCTAAAGATGCAGATAGGTACCTAATGTGATTTGCAAACTCACCTGTCTGCAACTTTAGTTACCTAAATAACTTCGTATATCTGGCCCCCACTCTGTCCAGATGGCTAAATTCTCATCCAGGCCCTTATCTGATGTCTTGTCTCATGTCTTAACTATTGCAGTCTTGCCTCCCTTCAGTCTATTCAGACTCGTGCCCTCTTCCTAGCTTCAATCATATCTCCTCTGTCATAGAATCCATCCCCTGGCTCTATCTTTCACATGCTGCACACAAGCTTCTTGACCTTTGCCATAAGGTGCTTTGCAGTTTAGTTCCTCTCAGCCTATCAGATCTATCACAGCATTGACAGCTACCTTTCTACCAGCTTTTTCTACCTGTTCGTCTGCTTTTCCCTCAAGCACCTCTGAGCTTTCTCCCATGTCATCCCCTTAAGCATGGTACAAACTTTTCCCAGTACTTATCCTCCTTCAGCTCCGTTCATAAGGTTCACTTTCTCTGTGATGCCTACAGAACATTTCCAGCTTATAACAGGGAAGCAACTGACAAGCTACGTTGTGCATGAGGACTGACTTCAATGAGAACACTCACATACTGTAAAGTCAAGCACGTGTTGAAATACTTTGCTGGATCAGAGCCAGAGGGCTGGGCACTTTTCAGGATTAAACCATGTGTTAAGTGCTGTATTGACACTGATTCCCATTGCTTTGCTTGGCTCTGGGCTGTGCTGTGGTTCTCTTTCTGTTAGATACACCTGATTCATCCCATTTTTGCCTTGAAAAACAAAACCAAACCACCACTGCTCCCTCTCTGGAAGTTGTTGGGCTGTAGTGAGATAGGTGGGCTGGGAGAGGACACAGCTGTCTTTCTGAGAGATGCTGAGATAGAAACATCTTATTGTTCACCACCTGCCTGAAATCTGCACTGTGGAGCTTCCCAGTGTTCTGTGCAGGTGGAAACGGGCACAATAAGTAACAGAAGGTGAACAATTCTCAGTATTTCAAGTACTTGATATCCATAACCCCTTTGTTGCTGCCAGAATATGAATGGTTTACGCCACCCAAGTAAACGTGAATGGCAGATAGACCTCTGTCCTGATATAACGCTGTCCTCGGGAGCCAAAAAATCTTACCACATTATAGGTGAAACCGTGTTATATCGATCTTGATTTGATCCACCAGAGTGCACAGCCCCAGCCCCCCAGAGTGCTGCTTTACCGCGTTATATCCGAATTCATGTTATATTGCGCGGCGTTATAATGGGGCAGAGGTGTAATACAAAGTATGTTCAGTGGTGCCAGAGCTGTGCACAGTGAATTTGTTAATGTAGACGAGAAGCTAACCCAGTGGCTGTAGATACTTTAATTTGACCTGTTTTTCCTTTTTTTTGGTCCTCTTTAACACCTGAAACAAACATGCTGTTTGTACCAATGTCTTTGTTTTCTAGAACCAGCGTCTACGATTCACGAGCCCGTGAGAGATTGCGTCAAATAGAAGAGCAGAAAGCGTTGGCATTGCAGCTGCAGAGCCAGGTAAAACATTTGGGCATGTCTAGCACTGAGCATTAGGATTTAAAGCTGCCTTCTCGTTTCTCCAGATAGTTGGTGGCTTAAAATATATAGAGTTGGAAGTAGCGTGGGCCAGTGGATATGCTGCTGGTCTGGGGATCACAAATAAATGTCTCCTAAATAGAGGGGATTGCACATTAAAATGTAAATCAGAAGGGGTAATGAGGAAACCAACAAACAAAATCCTTCCACCTCCCTTTTTCCATTTTGAGGCCATTGCTGTCTAGGGCAAACACTACCCATCTCTCTCTAGCCCCTGCCTGCCTAGCCAGCTGGCATTGTTGGCTTTATGTTGCTCCCTCGCTATACAAGGCATCTAGGTCTCCACAGCCAAAGGCTTAAGAGTGTGAACCGAAGCACTCCTCCCATTGTTACAGACTAGGGACCGAATGGCTAGGCAGCAGTTCTGCAAAAAAGGACCTAGGGGTTACAGTGGACAAGAAGCTGGATATGAGTCAACAGTGTGCCCTTGTTGACAAGAAGGCTAACGGCATTTTGGGCTGTATAAGTAGGGGCATTGCCAGCAGATCCTGGGATGTGATCATTCCCCTCCGTTCAACATTGGTAAGGCCTCATGTGGGGTACTGTGTCCAGTTTTGTGCCCCACACTACAAGAAGGATGTGGAAAAATTGGAAAGAGTCCAGCAGAAGGCAACAAAAATGTTTAGGGGGCTGGAGCACATGACTTATGAGGAGAGGCTGAGGGAACTGGGATTGTTTAGTCTGCAGAAGAGAAGAATGAGGGGGATTTGATAGCTGATTTCAACTACCTGAAAGGGGGTTCCAAAGAGGATGGATCTAGACTGTTTTCAGTGGTAGCAGATGACAGAACAAGGAGTAATGGTCTCAAGTTGCAGTGGGGGACGTTTAGGTTGGATATTAGGAAAAACTTTTTCACTCAGAAGGTGGTGAAGCACTGGAATGGGTTCCCTAGGGAGGTGGTGGAATCTCCTTCCTTAGAGCTTTTAAGGTCAGGCTTGACAAAGCTCTGGCTGGGATGATTTAGTTGGGAATTGGTCCTGCTTTGAGCAGGGGGTTGGACTAGATGACCTCCTGAGGTCCCTTCCAACCCTGATATTCTATGATTCTACGATTGACTGTAATGGTTTGGGGATTAGGGCCTTCAGTGCATGGACTCACCCACTACATTGCTCCTTTTGACTTTTTACGAGAAGCTTCAGCTTTAAAATGAGTCCCTGTGTCCAAGTCGCTGGTTGGGAATTGGGCTCCTGACACCCAGAAGGTGCTACAAAAATCCTCGGCTCTTGTGCTGACCTAAAGATCTCTCTTTCAGAGATTGCAGGAGCAGGAACACTTGATACAGGACCCAGTGGATTTGAATCTTCGAGTGCCTCTTGAGAAAGAGATCCCAGTCACTGTTCTCCCAGAAGAGAAAGAGAATGCTAAATCAGCTGATAACGAAGATGAATTCCCTGAAATCACAGAGGTAGATCTCTATAGATTAACAACACTTGAGGCAATTAGGAAGTCTTGAAGAAGCACTCTGTGTGTCAGATGTTGATCTTGAAATTGATTCAAAATACCATGGGGCGGAAAGAAAAATAGTACTCTAAAAGCTGTTTGTTAAGTAAAGCAAGGCGGGGTGTCTTTCTAAAAGATATACTGTAGCTCATACAGGAGTTACAGACTTGAGGCTGGCCTTGATGGATGAGGTTCTCTGGCCTGTGTGATACAGAAGGTCAGACTCCTTTCTGGCCCTAAAATCTGCGAATCCCAATGAAGCCAAAGAACAGAGAAGTTTCCACATGGACAGTCTCTGCCCAGTATTGTTCCTACTGCCATTGCTTCAAGCCAGTTTTGTATTGTTCCAGTGGGATTAACTAACCAGACACCCAAATCCTCATTGTGCTTCTGCAGTGTCACTGTCGCATCATTCAGAGACGTCTGGTGGCCTGTTCTTAACTTGGGCCTTGACTCCACATAGTTTTTGTGCCAGATTCCTGAGCTCGGCATTCCAGGTTCTTTTTGCTCGTTGGAGTTGTCATAGGACCAAGCCTTTCCCTTTCCCTTTTGGAAAGGGAAATCTCTTTACTAGTTTAGAGAGCTAGAATGCTTGAGTTTATGGGCCTGGAGTATCAGAAGCTCCTTTTTGTTCCCATCACAATTGTGTTCTCTGTAGGAAATGGAGAAGGAAATCAAGAGTGTATTCCTCAGTGGAAACCAGGATGAGGTCCTGAGTGAAGCTTTTCGGTTAACGATAACCCGGAAAGACATTCAGACCCTGAACAACCTGAACTGGCTTAACGATGAGGTAACTCCTTCACCAACATGACTGCGGGTTCCTTACTTCTAAAAGTGAAAAGATTCTGGGGGAAGCAGTAGCTACTCTGCAGCAACTCTTAATGCACACTGAGTGCCCTTAGCTAAACTGTCCGAGGGCCCTTGTAGTGCACACTGTGTGCGTCCACATGGAGAGTTAGTGCAGAATAGCCTATGTGCTTTAAATTCACACCCTAGTTTACTGCATGCAAACAGACCTGGGTAGTAAGTAGAGCCGAGCACATAATTAACTTTTCAGTGTAGTGGCCCCCCATAAAACGTTTGGATCCAATGAAACTTCAAATGTCAATTCCAATCAACGTTTTTGATTCTCTCCCCCCCTCCCCCCTTCGGTTTTGGCTGGAAAAAAAAATCCACCATATTTGACCCAAATTTGAAACTAGTTTCTTTGGTCAAAAAAATTCATTTTTCAGCAACTTGCTATTCAACTTTTTTTTTTTTCACTGCTCTAGCAGTAAGTTAAAGTGACTAAACTTGTCACCATTCTCTCCCCTCCTCCCCTTCTCTAAGGCTACTGGAGGAGGAGTGGGATGATGGTGGATAATCTGAATGGGGCAGTGTTTTGCTCTTTTGCTAAATTTTCACTTAAGTGATAGTTGTCCATAGTGCAGAACGGGTACCTATAGCTACGCTATAGGAACTCTGAAGAAATTGCTACTTAGTAGTGCTCAGGGCCAAAATTTCAAAATCCAAGTAATTAAAATTAATTCTGAAATCCATTTTTAGAAATATTCATTTGCTCAGAGAACTCACTTTTTCATGTGCATGCCAAGTAATTATTGTAAAGTTACCAGCAGTATAACAGTGATACACATGGATGCTTTTCCCTCCCAGATAATTAATTTCTACATGAATTTGCTGATGGAGCGAAGCAAAGAGAAGGGGTTGCCGACAGTTCATGCATTTAATACCTTCTTTTTTACTAAATTAAAAACTGCTGGGTACCAAGCAGTGAAACGGTGGACGAAAAAAGTAGATGTTTTCTCTGCGGATGTTCTCTTGGTGCCTATTCATCTTGGAGTCCATTGGTGCCTAGCTGTGAGTATTAATTTGTTTAATGTTGTATTAAAAAGAATGACTAGCTGGAACAGATGCAGCATGAATTCATTTATGTTTAAGCTGGAAACTTCCTCATCTCTTTTGTGGTTTGTGCACCAGGCAGATATGCCCTGAGAAATTCACATTCATGGCTAAAGATCAAGAATTCTATGGAGAGCCACAAAATGTGTCATTTTTAAAGCATCATTCTAACCTAAAAGTGTCTCTGTAAAAATGAGACGACCTCATTTTTGTCTTGCTGGGATTCATATCAGATGTGCTAATTTTTTGAATAAAGAGATTTCACCCCACTGATCCCACATACTCATACTCATTGCTCTGACAGCCAGTCAAGGTTTTTCACTCTGATTCATGATTGCCAGTAATAAAGGGTTCTGTGGGCCAAATTAAGCCCTCTGCTGTATCTGCACAACTCCGTGGTCCGTCCGAGACACCTCTTTCCTGGGAAAGAGGAAGTCACTTTGTTTACTGTATTATTAACAAGTCTTTCTCTTTATGTAGGTTATAGACTTCAGGAAGAAAACCATCACCTATTACGACTCCATGGGTGGCATAAACAATGAAGCCTGCAGGATACTATTGTGAGTAGCCGATCTGTATTTGAGTGTCACTGTTTTGTTTAAATGTTACAAATATTCCTAACTAAATGATAGAGTAATACACGAGAAATTTAAGATTCCAAGACTAGATGGAAAGCTGTGCTCTTCCACAGCTAGTGGCTGAACATCCAGAAGCAGCTAAGGATACAGCAGGAGCCCACTCCTACCGTGTTTTGGTCAATGGCACACCCTCTTAGCTGAGGGAGCAGGTGTTACCACCATTTCTTCCAGTTGTTTCCCCACTGTGTAACTTCTGTTTTATGTGGGGTTGGCCTAACCTCGCTAACTCTCATCCCAAAACCAGCCTCTACTTGACAATGGGGAATCTGAGCTTCTGCCACATCTGGGCCTAAGGAAATAAAGGCACGGAGCTGTGACACCTGTCTACTGAAGACATTGTAGCCCACTGCCTTGCTATCTTCTCTAAGCACCACTCGTGTTAAACAGAAAGGTGATGAAATAGAACTATGTGGGTGCACTAGATAAGAAGTCCATCAGTGCACCACTATTGCACAGTGCTACTCTCTGTGTCCAGGGAATGGAACCACTGGCCCAACCGTCATATAGGCCTGTCAAGTGCAGTCTTTTAATATCTTTCCTCAGGGGCATCCAGTGTTGTGGAAAATTGACCACACGGTTGATTTTGGATCAGACAGCCTGAGGCTCCTTTTATTGATCAATCAAACATGCATGCATAGGAGAGTCAGCCAAGGCAGCCGAACTCCCCCCCCCCCCCCCCCCCCGACAGATAAAATGCGAGAGCTTATATAGGATAAAACCACAAAAATTACATATACTTCCTTAAAGTTTTCCATCCATATAAGGAATAAAGCAAAGCAAGCCCTTTCTGTTTTTCCTTACTTTTGCCCTTTGGGGTTTCTTGCTCTGTCACCTGGCAGCTATTAATCATAAGCTGTTACAAAAGGTTAGTTCTGCTTTTATAATTTCTACAGTTAGTTCTGCTTTTGTCGTTTCTGTCTACCCTTCTCCTTTTACCCCCCACCTTTCCTCCTTCCTCCAGGCCACACATACAGTTCACCTGACCATACATACAGTTCACTTGACCAAAGTTTAGCCAAAGTTTAGGCTTTAGGCCATTTTCCTCCACGCCAGTTCATCAGAGACTCAGCTCCAAACAAGCACACTCATAACATGTTCAGTTGCTTTTTATACACTTCAGAGGTTTTTGAAGAGGAGTTTCCAGGAGCAGGTAGTATGCAAAGGATCTCTCTTCCCTGTGGCATATCTTCTAAAGGTTGGCTTTGGAGTGGGAAAATTTGTATTCTCCCCACCTCAAGATAGTCCACCTCTCGTGTAGTGTTCCATAAAGACCTTTAGACATCCTCATGCCTTCCAGAGATTAACGCAATTTTGTCTTTCTGCTACAGAAGTTCTGTAAAAGCACACAATAGTACATAAATATTTGCATTTGTAATACAATGATCTCCAAAACCACTAATTCAATAAGGTTTAATTTAATTCAATAACCTTAATCTTAACTTCATTAAGTTTGCTCTGGATATTACAGGATATTGTCAATCCTTCACAATCTTCTCTAAAAGAAAGAAAGCAGGACTGATTTTCAGATCAAAGAGATGGATTCTGGTCAAGAATCCAACATCCGCCTCTTTGAGAGATGGCACCTGTTGATATCTCCTCCAGGAAGGAACCTGATGTTTCCCCTCTGGACTTTGCAAACCGAGTGCCCATGTCCTTACCTTGGCCTGTCCATGGCAAATAGCTTGGTAACCTAGCTCCTCCATTACAGACTGACACATTCCTCCCGCTTTCCCTCCACCTCCTAAAAAAACATGAAATGTATCACACTCCCAAGAGGATCATTAAGACATAGTGAATGGTGACCATGATGACTTAGGTGGTGGGTGTTTTGTCTTGTGCTGAGCACCAGAGCTCCTGATGAAAGTCTGTGCATGTCATTTATGTCCCTGATGAAGCTCAAGGCATGAATGTACCTTAGCTACTGTTATCAACCTGGATCAGGACTAAGATATTTTCTCTTTCTGACTCGTGCTGAAAATCAGGTTCTGCCTTCATGGCTATGAGCATGACTCTAGGATATATGTGGAGCCTTCAGTGTGAACATGCTTGCCCAAAAGTCTGGAGAGTTGAAAGGGGCTTTCATCTGAAGTATTGCAAAGTCAAGAAAAGAAATAAGACAAAGCCATCCAGTTTGAAGCAGCCCCTGCAATTCCCCAAACTGAGAAGCTGGTTCATTAGAACAGGGTTACAAATGCAGCAGCATACAAAATGGGCAAAACTTTCAAAGGTTTCCACTTCCTATTTTCAGAAGTCATCGAGGTGCAGAGGTCCCCAAGTCTCATTTAAAATCAGTGGGACTTAGACTCAAGCGACTTTTGAAAATAGGACCCAGGCTCCTGTGTCACGTAAAGTATTTCTTATTCTAGAGTTAAATTGGTCTGGTAGCTAAATCTCTCTTTAGAGTCACAGCACTCTCAAGTGATGTGCTCCGGTATTGCAGAGGATGTGTTCTGTGCTTTTTCTGAAACCCTTTTTGGTTTCTCTCTGTGTTTGCACTGAGCGAGTCATATTTAGAATTGGAACAGTCGGCAATAATCTAAATTAATGTAAATGTTATGTAAATGAAATATGGACCTGAAATATAAATGCCTAGGTAGGAATCACTTTCAATATAATATTGATTATATTTAGCAGCTTTCATCCCTTAAGATCTCCAAATGCTCGCTTGGTTCCATGTACCAGAATCACTTCACTCACTACAAAAATAGCTCCATGGCTTCTCTTCCATTTCTAAGCAGCTAGGCTCAGAGATTCATAGATTCTAAGGCCAGAAGAGAACATTGTGATCATTTAGTCTGATGGCACAGGCCAGAGAACTTCCCCAAAATAATTCCTAGAGCAGACCTTGTAGCAGAACATCCAGTCTTCATTTAAAAACTGTCATTGATGGAAAATCCACCATGACCCTGGTAAATTGTTCCAATAATTGATTAATCTCACGGTTAAAAATGTACACCTTATTTCCAATGTGACTGAGACAAATCCGTGAGAGGAAGAATTATGAGAATAATGTAAAACCTCTGAAAATGACTTAGAATGGGCTTAGAATACAGTGGTCTCAGACTTACTGCTGTTGCAATAGCAAGAAGTCGCCAACATCCGGTAAATAACGCAACCATTGAGATGTGATCAAATAATTCAGGAGGTTCTGCCTAGCAGTGCATTTAGGGTTTGGGCTGAGGACCCAGCCCTTTAGATTGCTAGCTAACAAAACTGTTAAACTACAGCATAGTGGCCTTGGATTTTGGCCTATTGGCTAATGGGATAGGTGGGATTTGAGACTGAGACCCAAGATTTCAGCCTATTGGCTAACAGCACAGTTGGAATCGACAGTAGCAACCTGCGATTACAGCTCATTCTTGCCCATGCCATAATTGCTTTTCCCTTTGTTTCCTTTTAGGAGGCTTTTTTGGTTGAATGCACTGGGAGGATCACACCGGGAAGAGGGGACGGAGGTCCTATTCATGGTTAGTGACCCTTTCATGCTTTCAATCTTTAGAGCTTCCTGAAGGTGGTGAGTTTTTTTTAAATGATTTTTAGCCCCATTTTACTGATGGGGATGATTTTCAGGCATAGAGCGGGTCGGTGATTTGCTGAAGGTCACATGGCTAGGAATGAATAATGATTCCCCAGCTTTCTCTAGCTGGGTGAATGTTGTGGCAGTTGTGCTCTACGCTTCTGTTTGGGGGTCTGGAGTATGTGAATGTCATGCTAGCTGTGCATGAGACCTTGCAAGCGAGGTAGGGTTGAGCCTGCTCAGTATTTGGATGAGAGATTCTCCAGGAAGGTGATGCTGGTTATTCAGTTGTTTTTTTTGATTGTATCCCTCTTCATAAATCCAGTGCCTGGTAGCAAAGTGACCTGTGCTATACTAGCAGATTTTCTGTTTTGACTCAGGGTTTGTACACACTACCTCTTATGTCGGCATAACTGATGTCACTCAGGTGTGTGAATAAGCCACACCCTGAGCTTCGTAAGTTGCACCAATATGGACAGTGCTATGTTGACGGGGGAGCTTCTCCCACCGACATAGCTACCACCTCTCGCGGAAGCGGTTATGATGCCAGCAGGAGAGCTCTCTTATCAGCATATAGCATCTTCACTAGACACACTATAGTGGCGCAGCTGCATCAGTAGCACTTCTTGTGTAGACTAGCCCCCAGATGTAAAAGTAAGGTCCTAACCTCTTATGGTCATTACAAATCTCAGTATCATTTTCTCAAGAATAGGAGTGTTAAAGGGATGACTTAAAAATCATACTTATTAAATCTTTTTACCTGTGGTTACAAGTCTCATCTAGGAATGCCCAGAACTTGAAAGATAGGGGAACGTTTTCCTTGGTTTTTCAGTTTTTTTAACCATGTGCATGTAGCAGCACATTTGTCGTTGGTTTCAATGTTTTACCTGTAGAATCAGTCAGTTTCTTCTGTTAGTGAAGGTCTTGGAGGGAAAAATATATTGAATTTTAGATTATAAATCCACCAACATTTATTGCTGGGAGGAGGGTATTTAGGAGCTGAAGACTTAGCTATACTATTTTAAAAAAAACACCTGACTATATCCATTTGATTTATCCCTTTCAATCCCCATGTCACGACCAAATGCAAACTGGGAAAATTAAATTTCTGCCTCCATAAATTTCCTCATGCAGTTTCAACTGGAGAGATGCATCTTCTTTCCCTCCCTAAAAACTTGTTTTGGGTTGTTGCTTATGCACAATTGTTGCCATGTTTGTTTATTGTGGCTACATTCATGTGGTGCTGTGAGTGGTCCTTATATGTGGAGACTGTAAATCACCAAGGGATACTTCTGAAAAACAGCATAGGAGATGGTCACTGATAATGATATGTATGTTGCTTTTAATTCCCGTGCTGTTCTAGAAACCATAATGTAAAATTTCCTGGCCTTCGTGCATTTACCCACTGAACCCCAGCATTGCAGTAATATGGTTTTCCAATGACTCTAGATCAAAATTTCTAGATTACATGAGCCGCCGAATCTAGTTCTTCACTAGATCTCGTATGCTGTGTTTACATCTTTTCTGCATTCCCTTTACCCGCTACACCTTGATCCTGCTCTTGGCTCCCTAGGCCTGCCCAGAGTCTCGTGGTTCACCCACGTAGATCCAGTTGCAGAACTGATGTCTCATTCTGAAATACATTCCAGTTTATCTTGCGTGGTGCATTCTCTATCAATCTGCTATTTATTGTTCTGAATGGTATTCTCTTTAGAGTGTGTGCAGACCAGCATTCTCTTTGGTTATGCCATTATTTTACTAGGGATTGAACTTAGATGTGGAGACTGGTTATGATTTCTTCTTTTAAAAATAAAAAATATCCTGAAAGTGCTTGTGTAGTGCAGTGAAAGATACAAAGCACCAAAGAATAAGAGACAGGGGCAAGTTCTTGTTTTCCCTAGATCCTGACATTTTCCCCCCCAGCACCATAGGATTGGGCTGCACCTATCTGCCAGAATATACTGCGGGAAGCTCAGACTTCTACATGGGGGCTCTGCCACAGCTCCAGACAGTCTCTCACAAGATTCTCTTCCTCAGGCCAGCTGTACAGGGTGGGGGCTCAGCTCTCCCTTCTTCCAGTTTGCAGACCTTTTTTTTTGTGAGTTTGGGGCTAGTTGTGAGCGATTTGCCTCCCCCCGCCCACCCAACCTCTTTCCTTGTCTGGGGCCAAAACTTGGAGATTTAAAAAAAATCTCCAGCAAGAGAAGGCTCTTCTCCAGAACCGCACCACCTTCCAACCTCCTCTCATGTATTTGACACCATCCTTTCCTCACAGCCTGGCTGAGTCAGCCAGCTGGAGTAAGCAGAGGGCGAGGAGACCCCCTACTTAGAAGCCATTGTCTTTGCTTAGCCAAGTGAACGGGCTTGGAGTCTAGATAGATTATTGAGGCTTCTGCATCTCCCCCCCCATGCCAGCAGACACTGGTAGAAAATATATTGCTCTGAACAATCTAATTCCAGCTGATATCCAGGGAGCTAGACTGCCCCCACCAGACCCTGTTTACATCCAGACTGCCTTTTCTCCAAGGAAACAGACCAGTGATCACCAGGAATGGACACGTCGGTGAAGGAAGGTTGGACTAGCTCCCACTCTTCATTCAGGGCTGTTCCAAGTTACCTACCTGCTGTCTTCTTTCATATTCAGTGCCCATCTTGTGTAGATTGTTCTGATAGAAGCTTAAGTGACTTCCTGCCCATGACAGAATTTGCCATCATTTCAGCATGTAGATTCCAGTTTCTTGTAACTCCGTGAAGAAATACTTCTGGCACAATGGTCATGTTTTGGGACTGCCCCAGGTCTTATTCTTTCCACAGATGATCCTGGAAATCGGAGAGAGACAACTTGACTGTTCTTATCTCTAGGAAGTTGATGCCCTGGAGTCTCTCTGACCTGGACTACATTCGCCATGGATGGAGGAGCCCCATCTATGCTGCTTGTCTTGAGGCTGATGTCCATTGGCAGGATTTTCCAATGGGGTTTACAAAGGAAGAATTCTGCTATCTGCTTTCCTTTTCCCTCCAGCCAGGGGACGGAATTACTGAATGGCTTCCTTACCTTCCTTTATGTTGAGACTGTTTCCAGGCATCTAAGAGGAATCCTTGAAGGTGCAGCCTTCCCCATGAGATTATCTCTGTACAAGAGAGTAGGTGGGGGGAGGGAGGGATGAAAGTAAAGCAGAATGGTGAAGCTCTGCTTCTCCACACCTACAGGATTATGGGAAAATTCTCCTACTAGTACCAAGATGGTCTGATTGACTCCTGCTCTTATGGACTTCTTTACAGGGTGACCTTGAGCTGGGCCTCAAGCATCCTACCATTGCACCTCGTGTCTTGCCATGTGTCATCAACTCTGGCTTAGGCAAGTCTGCACCGGATCACATTTCCTTGGGCTGGCACCTCTGTCCAAACTGACAGCCAAGCCCATGTTTCTGAGCTGGGATCTTCCCACTGTGCTACTGGCTTCTGTGTTCCATCCATTCAAACCTATGGTATTTAATCTCTTATTTCCTTTCTGTGCTTCCTGATTAAAACCACCACGACAAGAAGAATCCCTGAAATTTCTGCTTTGAGAAGATCCAAGCCCTATGGGACCTTCCAACGGGACAACATTTTTCTTTCAAGTTCAGAGTCCTTTGTAACCAAGATTTAAGTCTGCATTCCCTACCTTACTGGAAACTAGTTGGTCTGTCCAAGGCAGCTGAAAGGAAAAGCCTGGCATGTGCTAGGCTACAGAAGAGCAGTGAAAATTTACCTTAGGAGAACCAAACAGCTGAGGGGAAATATCATTTGTTCATCACTGTGCAGCCTTAACACTTGGCTTGGTGGAGCATTGGAATTCCTCCCACGCCAGGCAGAGCTCTGCATCACCATGGCTTGCACAGATTCCGATAAACCCATTCCAGAATGGATCCCTGTCCACTTGCCCCAGAATCCTGAGCCGAAAGTGCCTTAGCTGCTACTGAGGAGACCAACCTGCAGAGCTGGCTCCTGGTCATCTGTCAGCACCTGCAGCAGCCTCCTTCAGCAGAAAGGTGCTCCCAGGAGCAGTCCCAAAATACTAATCTTTAGGGAAGGAGGCAATTGCATTCTTTGAACGTTCTTCTCTTCCCTCCCTGCCAGTGTTTCCATACCACTAGTTGTGCTCCACTTGCTTGGGGCTGGGGATGAGGTCAAGGTCCAGAACTGAAAATCTGATTTCCCTTTTTAGGAGTCACCTCATCCCCAAGTCCACCCAACCAAGATTAGTTCTTCAGGTGATTTTTGCGATGGCCTCTTTGGAGTCCATGCTTACGGCCTGCCTAAGAAGTTTATAATAAATCTACTGATAAGACATTTTGGGTTTCAATGCAGTGTGGAAGCTCTTGCCTGGAGAGGGATTGTTTTGAGGTGTGGCCTTCAAAGAAAGGTCTGAGTTGTCTCTGGGAGAGAGGCGCAGCCCAAATGTCTGACTGGGGCAGAGGTCCTTTCCAGAATAGAAATAACTAAGCAACAGATTTTCTGTTATGTCACTAGTACTACACTTGTCCTTTTCCAGTCCTCAGGCACCTGCCCTGATCTCAGTGATTGCTCAGAAGTGAGGGCCATCTTGTGAATAAATTCACAAGCCTATTCCTTGGCAACCCTAGGCTGCACTTTATCTGGGATTACTCTCTTGAATGGATTGTTTTCCTATTTTCCTTTACATTTTGTGTTATCAAAATAGAAGTCTTTGAGGAATTTCCCTGCAGTCAGATTGGCAGGGAACTGAGGGGTTGCATACTTCAAAGCACGGGGCATGGGTTACATGAGATCCTCTGGGCCTATCTCACCCAATCAGTTCTTGCCATTGCAGGGGCCTTGGTCATCGATGGCACCTCAGTCTCTCCTAGTCTCTGTATGTGGTACACAGCTTAGTCTCTGAGGACTGAAACGCTTTGGTCTAACTAAAAACTTTGGGCTTAATGTAGGAGTGTTTGGGTGAAAATTAATAGCCTGTGATATACCAAAGGTCAGGATAGTTGATCTCATGGTCCCCTTGGTCCTTAAACTCTGAAGATATTATTTCTCATGTTGTAGACAGATTTTATAGAGCAATTTTATAGCTTGGCCTCTCTAGACTTCTCTATAGGAGTTGTCCTGACTTAGTAATGCATCTACTTCGTTGCTACTATTCCTTTCTTCCCAATGGATTTGTAAAAGCCCTGTCTGTTCCCCTTTGGCGAGCAGTAGCTCATTCTGCTCCCCTGATTCCCCTGCTGTTTTAGCTAGTATAGCTGGTATATTCTTGTTGGATTCTCTCCTCTTTTTTCTGGTGCAAATTCATTTTTTCCCTGCACATCTTTGGAGTTACTTTGGCTACTTCTTGGTTTTTTGTATTCCCTTGATGGCTTTTGTGGTCTGATGCACCTTAATTTTGGTGTTTTCAGATGTCCCATTTCCCCAGTGCTGGACTGAGTGTGATTTACTTAATTTCCAAAAGATGCTTCCTTGAAATCTGATATCCTTGAGACGTTGCATTGTACAAAGCCCCCCTGCCCCTCCCCTTTCCTCCTGGTATTACTATGTTGCATTCAAATAACTCATGGCCACTAGTTCTAAGCTTTCCTATTTCTCTCTCATACACACACTCACTCTGTCTCTGTCTCTGTCTCTCTCTCTCTCTCTCTCCCTCCCTCCCTTCATATTGGTAAGAAGAAGATCAAACTTTGTATCAATGACAGAATGGAACCCTGGGTGAAGAGGTCTGGAAGAAAGAGTGCAGAGTTAGCAAGTTACGTAGTGTCCTTCAAAGTTTAGTGTCCAGGCTTCTATGTAACATCTATAGACATGCAACAAATTGCTGTTGTCCACATTCGCTGAGGATAGCAAATTAAAGTGGGAGGAGGAGATGCTGAATGAAGACAGCAAAATGTGAGGCAACAATCTACAGGAAGCTCTAGATACCAGAGAAGTGAATTCAGTCTCCAAACCTAAAGCTCATTTTGCAGGAGCGTTTCCAGCCAAGCCAGTGGCTATTTTGGCTCTTCCATGTCATGACTCTCTCCTGGATTAATCAGGAGATTTCTGCTGACAGTTTTGTGGCTTTGACAGTGGATATTTTGGGGATGAGTTTCAGAGCTCTGCTCAGTCCTCCTTTAGATTGCCCAGAACTTTAAAATTCTGTGTTAAGAAGGCAAGAACTGCCAAGGGGGAGAGAGGAAAATGTTAAGCTTCCGAAGCCCAGTTCTCAGAATTAATTGGAGATGGAAGTTTTAGGTTAACTGTGAATTAAAAACAATTGGGTTTTTGTTTGTTGTTTTTTTCCCTCTCTAAGCACATTCTCTGTCCCCTGTTTCCTGCAGGCAATACTTAAAACAGGAAAGTCTTGACAAAAAACGGAAAGAATTTGATGCTAACAACTGGTTGTTGCTCAGCAAGAAGAGTCAGGTACGTTGGTCTCATGCAGCTAGAGCCCATAGTAGGGGACCCAGAGAGCTGCACAAATTGTGTCGTGGCCTAATCATTCCCCATTGTTAATCTCTCACCATCACCTGATAGTCGTGCACGGGGAAGCTGCTTTTCTCCAAGACGAGTCAGCAGCAGCCCCAAGAGGGTTCGCTCTCCGTGCATAGCGCTTCCATCCCACCGGGGAAGAAGGATGGTCGTGTGGTTAAGGCAGTGGAATGGGAGTTAGAAGGACCCAGGTTCTGTTCCTGGTTCTGCTACAACCTTTTTATGTGGCCTAAAGCAAGTCATTGCTCTCTCTGCCTCCATTCCCCAGCTGTAAAATGAGGCTAATCCTCCTTGCTTCTCTACAGGGGTGTTGTCAACACAAGTTCACGAATGACTGAGGTCCTCAGACTTTAGGATGCCTAGATAGGCACGACTACCTGGAGTCCATGATGCACTATCAGTCTCCTCATTTCTGTTGCTTCCCAGAGTGGGTCGCTCCACACTTCCTTTTTTTATCCCCATTTGCCCAGGCTATTGTTGGCCCATCTGTTTTAAAGCTTTGTTTTGCCCCAACTCCCTAAATCTCAAGAACATGGAGACACCCTGGGGTTTTCTTACCCGCTTCATTGCTCATGGCCCTTTATCTGTGGGGTGTTTGCTAAAGTTAAGGGGAGTTTTGGTCTCGTCAAAATCTAGAGGCTCAGGGCTTGTTTTTATTATTAAAGGAAATCCCTCAACAAATGAATGGCAGCGACTGTGGAATGTTTGCCTGCAAATATGCTGACTGCATTACCAAAGACAGACCGATCAATTTCACCCAGGTAAACTAGGCACTGACATAGTGGTGAACACTGCGGGACTAATGCAGGCTCCCATTGGCAGCGGGTTGGCTCAGACGGAGCGATGGTAGGATGGTCAATAATGTTGCCAATAGACACTAAATGTCTTTATTTTCTGGATCTTCTGTTCCTTTCTCAGTTGTCCATGGCTTCTAATCATTTTCCACACTTAGCTCAATCATTCATTAGGTCCCTTAACACCCCAGGATCCGTAGGACTGGATGACACGTTTGTTTATCTTCAGATTTTGTTTTCCCCTTCATCAGTATCTATTTTAAAGGGTCCCCCTTGCTCCCTATTTGTTGCTAGCTGTGCTGTTCTCTTTACCTGGGGGTAAAGTTCACTCTTGTGCAAAGGGCAAGGTGTGTGCATCACTGAAGTCCTCAGAGTAGCCCTTACTGGGACTCCAGTGGCACAGAGGATTTCTACTGACCATACGAATTTGTGCCACCAAAAGCACTCCCATCCCCTCCCAGTATAAACTCTCTTTTGTACCTTTTAAGTGGTTAATAGTAGATTGGCTTGAAAAGAACATAACGATCACTGTTTCATCTCTGCTCACATGCAGAGATTTTCACAGTAGCTTAAAGGAGTTAGGTGCTCACATCCCACTGAATTTCAATTCAGGCACTTGGTTCCATTTCACGGGGAACAGGCACATCTGTAATGCACACTCTGTAGCGATCAGGCTTAGAAACCATCTATTAGGAAAAGGGACATTAATGTGTGTGTGTTCTCTCTCTCTCTCCTCCACCCCCCAAGCAACACATGCCCTACTTCCGCAAGCGGATGGCCTGGGAGATCCTCCATCGCAAGCTGTTATGATGACACTGTGCAAAAAGCTGGATCCTTGAGAGATGCCGTCAAAAGCGTCCAGACTCGCCCCTCTCAGCAAGCAGCAATCTCCACTCCAACAGACATGGAACTTGCACTGGTTTCCAATCAAAGGAATCTTAAATGACTCGATAAGAGTTTTTATGAACTCCGCTCATGGACCAGTGCATGATGGGAACTGTCAGAAGCACACTTGCCTTTTTTCTTGGTTTTTTTTTTTTGTATTTTGAAACCTATTTTTACAAACAACTTTGGACACTCAAGGAATTTATTTTCTGCTTCTAAAAACTCTCGCTGTCCGTTTCACAGGGCTGATTGCTCTACACTTACAGGTGTCTAGATTTCAGGGAAGGCAATGGCATGGGTTTCAGCATTCCCACTGTGAGCAGAAGAACTTAACTCTTAAGCTTCGTGGTGGATGGGGGTGGGATTTTATGGAATGGGAATACTTGGGGATGGAAGCTTTGTGGGCTGCCCTTAGAAGAAACCCTGTTAGATACCAGCAGATAGGAAACTGCGGCTCTGTTGATTGCCAGCAAATACATATGCTTGCAGCTGGTAGGAACTGGACAGAAAAACGTAAGCCCTTTGTGTTGATGGTCAGAAATAGTGATTCTAACAAGGACTCGTCGGTTCTTTGTATCCGTCCTGCTAGTGACTCCCATATGAACTCTCTCTTTCAAAGCCAGCATTTTTTCCTCCTAATGGCAAGCTTGGCCTCCTGTCCCCTGAAATCAGTGCCTACCTATCAGTCGCGCCTGTGGTGTCTGAGACAGAATAGGATATGGCATTTGCTTCTTGTAGAGCTGACAGGAAAACTACGAGAGAGTTTCTTTTGCGAACAAATGTTTAAGCAGCCAGGAGTCAGATGATCCATGGGGATGGATTTGTTTGGCTCAGGTGCCACTTCTGCCGCATCATTTTTCTGACCAAGGAAAACAAGTCTCCCGTTTTTTAATATAATATGTTGTTTATGGAATTCAGGTACAAATACAACTTCTTGTAGGTTAGTATAAACATATTGATTATGATTGTTTCTTATATTTATATTTTACAAGTGTTTCCCAGAGCAACAAAGAACAAACAATTTAATATGTATCTTGTTCTGCAGCTGTTTTCCTGCTTCCTTGATTTTTAAAGTCCTACCAAGAGACAGTGGGTTTCATTCTCGCCTATCACCTTCATTCATGGGCATACATTTACCGCTGAGCAGCGTGGGTGCGAAACACCCCCTATCTGCATTCTCCCCTCACTGCTTGGTGACATTTTGCCTAGGTATAAATGATGACACAGGGTGCGAAGCTGTGGAGTTGGATTCAGGCTCTGGATCGAGGTTAAAACGTGCTTCCAGAGGCATCCTTTTTAGGTACATTCAGGCTGAGATTTTCAAAGGAACCTAAGGGAATTAGGCACCAAAATCCCATTGATGTTCAGTGGGGAATTAGAAATAAAATTTTTAGAAGCACTTAAGCCTGTTGAAAGTCAATGGGATTTGGGCATTTAAGTCATTTAGGTATTTCTGAAAACTTTCCCCTGGGTGTTTGACTCCCTTACTATCATTTGAAAATCCCAGCCTTTGTTTTTGCTGATGCATTTATCCGTCTAATTTATTTTGAATCCTGGTGGTGGGTTTGGTTTTTTTTGGGGAAGGGGGAGGGGTAAGGGGATGGGGTAGGGGGGTTGACTACAGTTTCCCAAATCACCAACCCTAGTTTCTCTCTCCAACGTATGTACCTTTTTAATGATCAAGTAAAGAATTCAGTAATGTGCTTTTGTATTTTGTCTCCGAATAGGGAATATTTTATACCTTTTTTTTCCTATACCTGTATAAGCAGTAGTTTTGTACAAAATTTTCCCCCAACTAGGTTTTGTTCTTCATAGACTGGTTTGTAACTTCCTTTGTCTGTGTGTGTTTTATACCAAGCTCATTTAGTACCTTTTTTATCTTTGACTGCAAGTAAAGATCTGAAAACAAACTGTATTTTTTGTAATGTTTCACTGTTAAATAAAGCGGTCTGTGAAACTGTCTATCCTAATAACCAAGGGACTCCAATGTTTTTTCTCTAACAGACTTCATATGTATGGATGGCAAATCGACTTAATACATTTTTTTGTACTTTGAAATAAATATCACTTTCAATAAGCTGTCTACACTGAATAGTTTTAGTTTTTCCCCACAGCGCTTTCTTTATCTGGGGCCCTAAGAGGAAAGACGCATTTCATGATGAAAGATGCTTTTGGAGGATTCCCAGCTTCCAGCTCAAAGGTTCTTTCCTTTTCAGACATTTTAAATGATTGGCTCCTGTTCAACTGGTTTCTATGAACTATCTGCTCCCATCTGTGGCACATCCCCATTATTATGGTATCATGTAAACTCTGCTGTTTTGCCTATGGTACACTGCCTGTGTGAGTTGTACTTTAAGATGCTTTGGCCCTGATTCTCAGTAACCTCATTCCTGCATTTAAGCCACCCAGTCCAGGGACTATGAAGGCTCCTGCCTTGTGTGCACCCACCTTCGTTCCCAGTGTATCTTAGAGCAGCCTCAATGTTGCTCTAATTTAACTTTGGCTTCCCATGGTCCCTTGGAAGCAGAGGAAAAGCTGTAGTGCACTCTGGCTATCCCCCCTTCCAGGGATTGGGAGCAAGGCCCATCTTATACCAGTTCTGCACTAGCTGCGGGAGGACCATACATAGGTTATAGTCTTAAAGGCCGTTTCTACCCACCTTTAAAGCCCCATTAAGTCCTCTTTAACCTGCTATTGCAGTATAATGTAACAATCGATTGTCTTGCCAGGGGTGTAGGGTGGAGACCTAAACAGCTGACACCAAGTAATTTCATTAACTCCTGCATCAGTAAATCCAGGAGAAAGAGAGAGAGAAGGGTGGTTTATTCTTTGGAATTCTAGTTGGATTTTAATTCCTTGATACCCTGTATATGTACGTGCCCTTTACTTCCTAGGCATGTGGATCTGGCACCAAAGCAACTGTGCTTTTAGCTGACACAAACAGTACAGATGGGCTCCCGCTCCTGCTGGCTCTGACCTGGCTTTTGCAAAGACATCTGCACCTGACAACACGACACCTGGGTGTCGGTCCATTGACTTCCCTGGAGCTGCTTGTGGGGCATGCAGGTAAGCAGTTGTAGAAGTCTGCCGGGTGATCATACCTAACCATCCAAACTGCTGCAGTGTCAGCAGGTTTAACCTGGTGCATGTATTACACTGCTTTTAAGTGTCCCCTTCCCTCGCAGGCATCACAGAGTGGCTTACAGTACCTCGAGAACCCTAGCAGGATCAGGGTCCCTGTTGCACTAGACGGTACCAATATATCGTAGTCCCTACCGCAAAGAATTTACAAACTACATAGAGAAAAGATAGATGAAGGACCCCTGCCTACTACTGTGACCCCTGTTGTTTCCTAGCATTCCTCTGTCGCCTTGTCCATATCCCTCTGTTGTCTCTCATCTTTAGATTGGAAGCTCCACGGACCATCTTTTTATTTTGTGTTTGTACAGCGCCTAGCGTAATGGGATCCTGGCCCGTGACTAGGGCTCTTAGGTGCTACTCCCATACAAATAAACAACTTGGGTTTTCCAAGGTCCCAGCCAGTGCCCTAACCATTGAACTCCATGCGTCCTCATTTCTTATAGCCCTTGTAAACCCCACCAGGAATCCCAGCCTGGTTTACGGTGCTAATTCCCAATGGCGGGTGGGAACAAAAGTGCCACATAGCAATTCTTATGACAACTTTTAAACAGCTGGATTGTCCCAGAAAAAAATCAGCTGATAACGATGCATCAGTCACTTAAGCTACTAAAGTAACTTTTTTGAAAAATGTAAAGAGAAGGTTACTTCAAAACAAGTCTCTGACAATCTGGAAATGGAGTCACAGAGCTACCCGGTCATCCTGCCTGACCTCTACAGGACAGGCCCCCACCAGCACCCGCACACTAAACCCAGCCACTGAAAATTAGACTAAAGTATTACAGCACCCAGGAGATTAGACCATTATGGCAGAGCCTAGGGGGATTGAGGTGCACCAGTACCCAAGCCCCTGCAATGGCAGGGAAAGAATTAAGTGAGACACACCCAGAAAATCCTGGCACACGACCCACACCTGCATGCTGCAGAGGAAGGTGAAAACCCCACAAGGGCACTGCCAATCTAACCTGGGGAAAACTCCTTCCCGACCTCATCTGGTGACGAATTAGACCCTGAGCGCATGAGCAAAAACCAGCCAGCCGCACAGTGGACAAAGGGAATGCTTGGTGCCACCTCAGAGTCCTGCCTGCATCCCTTCGTCCCATGTCCTAGCTCCAGCTGTGGCCATCCTGGTTTCAGAGGAAGGAGTTAAATAAAGCCATCACCCAGAATGCACTGAGGTAGGGTTGGGGAAATCCCTTCCTGACCCCTGCAGGCGATCAGCTGAAACCCTGAAGCATGAGCGAACAAACAAACATGGGCCCATGCCCACCCTACCCCTGCATAGCACACATCCGTATGCAAAATAAGAGCAGATTCCCCACCCCACAGTAGAATGTCAAAGTGATGTACTGGTTTCTGACTTGCAGAGGAGACCTCTCCCTGTCCTTTACCTTGCTCCTTGTGAGCTGGGCCTTGTGGTGCTTTCTTTGTGGGTTTGTGAGCTGGATCCTTTAAAAAGGGAAGCACGTTGGTGACTGTCCACACCAGACAAGCAAAGGGGTTGTGTGCGTGTGTTCTGGGGCCTAACAAATTCCCCAACAAAAGAAACATTAAGGTGCAGCTGAGAGCACGTATTGGTAATTTAAGGTCAAATACGTTACAGGGCTGTGGTGATTCTTCCTCAGATCAAGGACACTCTGGTTTAAGGTTAAACCTAAACGAAATGTAAGTGTGGAAATGCAGTGAGAGCACTCAAGCAGCTTTAACTCTGCCCCATAATAACCCCAGCCACTAATCACACGCTTCAGCTACTTTTGTGTTTGTGGCTCCAGCTTAGATGGTACTGGATATTGTTTCCCTCTTGTCTCTGCCTCTTAGTGCCACTAGGGGGCAGTGTTAAGGTCATGTGAGCGCACTCTGCATTTTCATGGTCTGCTTTCTCCAATTCTCAGGCAGCCTTGTTTGATGGCTGCAGCACGGGACTAGGATTTAGGAGACCTGGGTTGAATTCCTGCCTCTGCTCCAGGACCCTGGGCAAGTCACTTCAGCCCAGATCCTCCAGGGTACTTAGGAGCTGAAATCGGGGAATTAAGCACCTAAATACCACTGAGGATCAGGGCCTTCCCTGTGTTTCTCCTCCCACCCTTTCCCCTGTCTTGCCTATCTAGGCTGTAAACTCTTTGGGGCAAGGACTGTCTCTCACTTTGTAGCATGATGGGGCCCCTGATCCCAGGTAGGGCCAGAATGACTATTAGTCATGGATAGATTTGGCCTCCCCAAAGCCTGGGTCTGAAAGAGCCTCTTCCAGGGTGTTGCTAACAAAACAAATAAGAGTCTATTTTATTTTCATTGGCTCGCCGGCTCCTAACAACCAATAGCAAACTGACGTGGCAAAGGCTGCTTGTGCCTTTTTTTTGCACACTTGCAAAGATTCTCTTGTAACCTAAAGAAGCTCCGTCCAGATACCGGTATGCAGGCTGGCATCTCTCCGAGCCCATGAAATATGCATTCAGCTTTTCTTCCTACCCACCCTCCTGCCTTATGAACAGAATAAATCATGTCACCCAGCCTGCCTGCCCATCCCTGTCTGGGCTTTTTCAGGTCATGTTGACTTGCTCCTTCCTGCATCCTTATTTCTAGACATGAGTGAGATTTTACCCAATGTTTCCAACAGGCCAGTTATTTGCATCTTTTAAACTCTGTACAAACACACACATGCAAGCAGCGTCTGTAAATGCCTATTTAGCTGCCTCTCACCTGAAGGCACAATGTTCCATTCATCTCTTTCTGCTGCTGCCACTTGCAATATTTTGGTCCCAGAAGCAGGGGATTGTATCTTCCATAGTTCATATATTTGAAATGAATTTAAGCACCTCCAGGGGCACAAATAGGGTGACTTAAATGTCATGAGTCCCTGATTTAGGGTGACTTATATGTCAGTAGTCCCAAGATCTACAGAGGCTGTGATCTGTTCCAGCTAGTAGCTGTAGGTACTTTTTCTTCAGCTCAACCTACTGGAGTTCACAATTTTTAGGTCCTTGGTTCAATCCCCAGTGTCGGCCATCAGATAAGCAAGGACTTATTCAAACTGTGAACTGTTGTGCATCTCAGATACTCATGATGAGGTTCCTATGTCACCCCCTGGCCATTGCATGTTCACAGCAGAGCTGAGCAAATAACTGATCTGTCTGTTTGGTGACAGGTCCAAAAACTAAGTCAATCAATCAATCAGTTCACGCTGAACCAAATCTGAAACGGTTCATCATTTTCAGTGACTTGGAAGAAGCTTGTGTTTGTTCTAGGAGAGGGGGTTGAACAGGGGTCCTCTACAGGGTTTGTGAGGCCCTAACCTCCGGCCTAAAGGTTATAAGGCAGCAGTGGGTCTGGGGGCAGCACCACCTCTTCCTTCCCCAGCCATTTTGTGACTGGCCAAAATGGTTCATGTCACCTTTGTGGATAGTTCCGGGTCCACCAAAAGAGCATTGTTTTAATCAAATAAATGATTCCTCTAGAAAGTTTTGCCCAGTTGGTAGCTGAGCGGTTACAGGGCTTGACCACAATCCTGATGCTTGTGGGTTTGAGTCTCACTTGATCTCATGCTGAAGGGTCACCTCCGGTTTACCCAGCTACCAAATGGGTCCCTGACCCCTGTCAAAGGTGGTGGGACACGCTGACCAGCACATCTCTCCCTTGTGTGCCGCTGGACGTGAAACTGACATGCCTTTTCCATGTCAGTCCAGTGAGCCATTGGCTTGACGGGAACTTTGACTAGTCATCAGTTCTTGATGCATTGAGAACAAGTCTGTTACTGGTGTGTCAGTGCTGGGGCTTAGTCTGTTAGCACAAGGTGTAGTGGCTGAGGTGTTTAGCTCAGCAAGCTCCCCTGGCATTGGCTATGTCATTGCTGGCTGGTGGAGGCTCACACTACAATAAAAATAAAAGCAGCTGCAGGTCCATTAAGAAAGAGCCCTTGTTAGGGTGGTGCAATTCACCACCGGGGGGCAAAATTGACAGGTTAGAAACTGGGAGGCCTTTGATTGTGTGGCCTACAGGAAAGCGGGGTGGCCCTGGAAAGACTTCTGATAGTGGCACCAGAGACTGACCCCTGCAGCAGATTCTACCATTGACCCCAGGAATGCCAACCTTAAGTGTTCAAAAATGACCAGCCACAAGCAATCAGGCCGCCTCCATCAATCGCGAGACCAGCTTAACAATCATGAGATCTTAAAATGACTAAAGAGCTTTTTTTTTACAGTGCCTTCTGGGTTTTGAAATGGAAGTCCTCACATTTTCTAGCTCCTCTCTGTGACCGGAAAGGCTAGATGCTCTTTTAGTTTGATAAGTAAGCCGATAGTCTGAGGTCATCCCATGACTCCAGGAGCTGGGGCTTTAAAAAGAACACCAAGCATCACACGAATAAAATCACTAGAGTTGGACGCACTGCAACGTTCTTCTGTTTTGTTAAAAAAGTTAGCTTGAAAAATGACAAAATAAGAACCTGCAATTGGCCGGTTGCTGGTTAGATCTGGGTCGCTGGAGGAATGTATTTGTATAACTGTTTATTTAAACTGTGGAAAGAAGTGCCTTGGGAAAAAGACAGACACACCTTTTCATGGCATGTGTGTATGAATTGAAAGTAAGTAATGAGACTGAGTGACCAGCCATGTCGAAGGGGCATTTCAGTTTTAATGAGCCCTACCAAAGTATTGGCCATATTAGGAAATTTTACCATAGTTATAGACTTTAAGGCCAGACCATGTTTAAATGCAATTTTTAACAACCAAGTTGCTTAACACAATGCTACCGGAGACCTCAGAGCAGGTCACTTGCAAACCCAGGAACAGAACCCAGATCTGAGCAGAGCCGGATGAAATGTTTCAGGCGCAACTTTTTTGCATGGAAAAATGCAGATTTGGGTTGACAAACCTTCAGCAAATTCATGTGAAATTGGCCAAATTATTTCATTCAAAACCAACCAACTGAAAACAACAAAATCAAAACGTTTAGTGTGGACGTTTTCAAAACAAAATGTGTTTGATGTCCTGAAGTTTACTTCCATGTTATTTTTTTTAAAAGGTTAACCAAAAAACAAACAAACACACCGTTAAATAACGAAACATTTTGCTTGGAGTTGAACTCAACTTTTCATTTGACCTGAAACAAACCTTTTCAGTTCACCAAAAAAGCTTCATTTCAGGTTGACTGGAAATGATTTCCCCCACCCCTCCCAATTTTTTCCGTTTGGCGAATAAACCGAAAAATTGGTTATTCCTACAGCTGTCCCAGAATCCAGTGCCCTATACATGTTCCCATATTGCTCATCATAGCATCTCCTGTGTAGACCCTGGTACCACGAGGATTTCACCATACCAAGTTGACATGGTTACCTAAGGAGATTGTGGAATCTCCACCATTAGAATGTTTTAAGAACAGGTTCGATACAGACCTGTCAGGTCTGAGCTAGGGGGCTGGGCTAAATGATCTCTTGAGGTCCCTTCGCGTTTGTGATTGTGCACATGACTTGCCCTAATCTGCAGGGTCAGCACGCTGCTGGCTGTGCAGAAGAGGCATTCAGGGGACTGGATAGATGGGAGGTTAACAAGGGACTGGCAGAGCCGATTGATTGATGCGAGGCCCAGATTAAACAATGCACTCTTGGTGCATGAGGATCCAACCTCAGGGGGCCGAACCTGAGTGATGCTGTGGCCGCCGTGTGCCGAGTCACAATGCCATTCACTCGGATTTGGCCCAGCCAACTCTTCCCTCCCCATGATGGAGGGGCAGCGGAGCAAAATTGGAGGGGACTCTGATTTCCATACTGCACAGTGCTCCAAAATTCCTTAATCCGGCACTGATTGGTGCAGCACCCAAGGAACACAGGACAGGACATCCAGGGAGAAATGCATTCTGTTCCCTGGAGATGGCTGTGCAAGACTTCATGGGATTCAACTATTTCCCTAGCAAGTGGTTTCAGACAGCATCGTTATTATGGCATCAAGACGGCATAATTTCTTCAGCATTGCCTTTGGCATTATTAGGCATCCCAACGTTTTCCAGAGAAAAATGATGGTGCTGTTGTAGTACTTGGAAGTGGCAGTCAACTTTTGGCCATTACCCCACCCAGCGAGATTGGTGCCCTGTTTTGCTAGGTGCTGTACGTTCACATAGAGAGAGAGGCAGCCCCTGCCCTGAGGAGCTGACAATTGAAGAAGGCAGTGGAAGTAATATCATCCCCTTTGCACATCTGGGGTTCTGAGTGATCAAATGACTTGCCCGAGATCTTACAGGAAGTCTGTGGTGTAGCTGGGAATTAAACTCACTTCTCCTGAGCACCATTCCAATGCCTCAACTACAGCTTTGGTTGGCCTTCTGATCTGTCTTTAGAAGTCATCTTCTTCTAGTGCATGGCCTAGTGGAGGCTGTAATTTCATGAGCTGCAGTGCTAATAAAATTTACGGATGACACAAAGGTGGGAGGTATTGCCAATAAGGAGGAGGATCGGAATATCATACAAGCAGATCTGGATGACTTTATAAACTCAAGTAATAGAAATGGGATGAAATTTAATAGTGCAAAATGCAAGGTCATGTAGTTAGGGGCTAACAACAAGATTTTTTTGCTATAAACTGGGGAAGTAGCAGTTGGAAGTGACAGAGGAAGAGGAAAACCTGGGTGTATTGGTTGATCACAGGATGACTATGAGCTGCTAATGTGATGTGGCCAATGGCTAATGCAGTCCTCAGATGCATCAGACGAGGTATTTCCAGTAGAGACAGGGAAGTGTTAGTACCATTATACAAGGCACTGGTGAGACTTCAGCTGGAATACTGTTTGAACTTTGGTCTCCCGTGTTTAAGAAAGATGAATTCAGATTTGAACAGGTGCAGGGAAGGGCAACTAGGATGATCAGAGGAGTGGAAAACCTACCTTATGAGAGGAGACTTAAGGAGCTTGGCTTGTTCAGCCTAATCAAACAAAGATTGAGTGGAGATATGATTGCTTTCTATAAATACATCAGGGGGATAAATACCAGGGAGGGAGAGGAGTTATTTAAGTGAGGGATAAATGTGGCTCCCTCAAGGATTGAGCTCACAACCCTGGGTTGAGTAGGTGAAGGCTCAAACCACTGTGCTATCCTTCTCCCAATAGCACATGATGGGGCACTATATGGTGAGGCCTCTGAGTTACCACAGAGAATTCTTTCCCCGGTGTCTGGCTGGTGGGTCTTGCCCACATGCTCAAGGTCTAACTGATCACCAGATTTGGGATCGGGAAGGAATATTCCCATGGGTCAGATTGGCAAAGATCCTGTGGGGTTTTTCGTCTTCCTCTGCAGCATGGGGCATGGGTCACCTGCAGGTTTAAACTAGTGTAAATGGTGGATTCTCTGTAACTTGAAGTCATGAAACCTTGATTTGAGGACTTGAGTGACTCAGGCAAAGATTAGGAGTCTACTGCAGGAGCGGGTGGGCGAGGTTCTGTGGCCTGTGATGTGCAGGAGGTCAGACTTGATCATGATGGTCCCTTCTGGCCTTAAAGTCTATGAGTCTAATATTCTCCATGTCTGTCTGTCGATCTATCCTTTAATAAGATCACCCAGCACGAGGTACCTGAGCGTAATCACCATCACAGTAACACTGCAGCAGCGCCTGGAGGCCACCAATCAAGGGCCCACTGTGCTCCATGCTGTCGAGACACGTGAAGAAATATGGGTCATGGCCCAACGAGCTTGCAACCCAAGTCATGTGACCATTCAGAAGAGGAACGAGAGAAGACGGTTCAGCACCATGGACACAGTTGTATCTGGTCTGCAAGGATGAAGCTTGGCTGGGGAGAAGGGTGGAACTGTCTGCCTCAGAAATAACCAGCTGACTCGGGACATTGCACAAATGAGACATGCTCAGAGAGAGTGAAAGCAGCTGAGGAAATGCAGCCTCCTGAATCTGATAGGGAATCGAAAGGAATGCTAGGTGTGGTGCATTCGCTAGGCAGTTCTACCCAGCAGCCTCTTGAAAAGCAGATGCTGGCCCATAAGTCAACAATCATGTTCATGAGGCTGAACATAAGTGAATAGCATAGTCTGGACTGGCTTCTATAGAAAGTGGAGGAAGGAATCTCACACCTGGTTTCAAGACCCTGGGCTGCTATGGATTCCCTGGATAAGTTACTTAGCCTTTCTGTGCCTCAGTTTCCCAGCTGTTCGATGGTGGTTCTGAGACTGAGAGGTGCTTGGGGGGGCAGGCACTTTAGCTAGACCTTCTTACAGATTTTTCCATTGGATACACTGGGCTGGCGCGCCGCTCACGGACACCAGTGCCGCTCAGGAGTCACGTCTTCAAAGGCAACGTGGGGTCAGTGGAAGCAGTTCGTTGATCTGTTCAGAGGCAGGATAGCCTGCAGCTGTGCCTTATGGAGTAGCTCAAGCCAAAGATGTCTTCGTCTGCACGAAGTTAATTTCCTTTGCCATGCAGTGGGGCAAACGTTTCCCACTAACATTCCCCCCTCCCCATAAAAATGGCCTTTTTCTCTCAACAAAAGAAGTGTCCTGGGAAAATTTTCATGTTGTTTGGACTTTTTTTCACAGGTTGTCGATGAAAACTGAATGCTTTTCAGCTGAGGCACATTGAAAAAACAATACTTTGTTTTGCATTCCCCCCCGCAAAAAATGAAAATACGTCATCATTGTTTTTAAATCAACCTAAACATTTCCACAAATCCCCACCCCCCAACCCCTTCCTCATTTTCAATTCTTTGCAAATTTTCCCCAGAAATAACATACCATTTTCTGACCAGCTCCAACTTTTCAAAGGGTGTTTTTGTGGGGCTGGGGGGCATGTTGAATTGAACTAGAACATACACATTTTTGGAAAAGTTCCTTCCCCCAATGGATTCTGTAGGACCTGGAGGTTCTCGTTGCCCTTTCACTGAGAGCTGTATTTTTACTGACACAATGTCTCCTCAGAGCAATGCCCTTCAAGCTGGCACCTCCAGTTTCCAAAACAGGTTCCAGCTTTGCTACCTGTCTCCTGGAATAGCCGAATGGAGCCAATATTTACCTTGACCAGGTATAGTCAAATACAGGGGCAGCTGATTGCCAGGCCAGACTCAGGTCTCATTCCCAACAACCCCATGAACACGGCACCTTTATAAAGTGCTTCGAAGCCTGTGCCCGGTGGCGGATATTGGGTTGGAGGAGGGCAGCCAACCTTTTGGCTTCCTTCTCAATTTGTTGAGTAAATACAACATCTCCAGCTTTCTGCGGAGAAGTAAGACAGGAACAAACCTTTATTCACCTCTCTACGTGTCCCCTTCTGGTCTCTTTTGCTTCTGGTTGTGATTCCTGGTTCCAAATTCCTGCTCCACTTCCCCGTATTTCCTCATCCTGGACTCCTCGCTACCTGTCGCGACCCTGAACACTGCTGGGAGATACAGTCTTTAGTAGTCACACCCTGAGACCGAATAGGCCTGAGCGAACAGCTTTATAATACTGCTCCGCATAGCTCACCCTTAAGGTGTCACCAGAGGCGGCTCCAGGCACCAGCACGCCAAGTGCGTGCCTGGGGTGGCAAGCCACGGGGGGCGCTCTGCCGGTCGCCGCGAGGGCGGCAGGCAGGCTGCCTTCGGTGGCATGCCTGTGGAGAGTCCACTGGTCCCAAAGCTTCGGCGGACCTCCCGCAGACATGCCACCGAATCCGCGGGACCGGGGACCTCCTGCAGGCAAGCGGCCAAAGTCAGCCTGCCTGCCATCCTTGGGGCAGCAAAATACCTAGAGCCACCCCTGGGTGTCACATAAGGGTGCAGGGATTGTATTTAGAATTATAGAAGTGTAGGACTGGAAGAGACCTTGAGAGGTCATCTAGGCAGGACTAAATAATTTATAGACCATTCCTGACAGATGTTTGTTTGACCTGTTCTTAAACATTTCCAATGATGGATATTCCACAACCTCCCTAGGCAATTTATTCCAGTGCTTCACCACCCTGACAGCTAGGAAGTTTTTCCTAATGTCCAACCATTGCTTCTTGTCCTATCCTCAGAGGTTAAGGAGAACAATTTTTCTCCCTCCTCCTTATAACAACCTTTTATGTACTTGAAAACTGTTATAATGTCCTCCCTCAGTCATCTCTTCCCCAGACTAAACAAACCCAGTTTTTTCAATCTTCCCTCATAGCTCATGTTTTCTAGACCTTCAATCATTTTTGTTGCTCTTCTCTGGACTTTCTCCAATTTGTTCACATCGTTCCTGAAATGTGGTGCCCAGAACTGGACACGATACTCCCTGATCTTTTAAACACCCAGCATGCTACAATTAGCCTTTCAGCTTGGGACCAGGCCTGGACACTGAGATAAACTGAAGGAGGAAGAGAGTGTTGAAAGGATCAAGTGTCAGGGAAGGTGAACGTCTGTCTCTGAATCTCCCTCTCTAATTGTCTTTCTAGGTGCCGATATAAGTCCTGTAGCCCGAAGCTCTGAAGAGAAGGAAGGTCACTGTTGAAATCTGTTGGTGAACTGGGAGAAGAGCAGCCCAGAACTGCTAGCAAATGCCAGAGGGACAAAGGCTCCATAGAGGAGAGAGGACCCTGCTGCCATCTGTTGGTGAGCAAGGGGAAATGACTGAAGGGGCTTGGCTTCATTTGCATTTCACTTATTTGACAGTTTGGGGGCATTTTGGTTAAAATACCATAAAGTTTTGAGTTCAGGAGCAAGAAAATTCTATTGCCCCTGTTGGGAAATGAAGAGACAAAAGATCTAGACCAAATGTGCTTGGGACGAGGGGTCACCCTGACTGGGAGTGATCACAAGCATAGTTGGTCAGGAGAACCTGGGACAAGTTGGAGAAAAAGGCAGAGTTATTGGTACCAGATAAAAAGGTTTCTTTGGAGGCAAGACAGCAGCTGAGCTGAGGAAGGTGGCAGCACTGAGGTGCCTGGGGCTGAAGCAACTGTTTACTGGGAGGTTTCTGGTGCGGGCCTCACTCCCCAACAATCAAAACTGAAATATCTCCTAGGGCAGCCCTTTGTTTAGGGGACAGCAGACTGACCTGCCTTTTCCAACCTGGACAACAAACTGTGAGTGGAGGGAAGTTGCCAGAAGGCATCGTCTACTCACAACTGCAAGGAGAGGACTGTGGTTAAAACTGTTGTTAAAATACTCTGGGGATGGATGGATGGGTGGGTGGGTAGGGGAGTCTCTCTTTTGGATTTTATAAAGTTCCATTGTACAAAATAGATTGCAAAGTTTGCTGGAGTTTAGATTGCTCTTCTCATGCAACAATACTGATGTCTCCCCTAAAGAAAGAATGGGCTCTCCAAGAAAATGGCACAATCAAAGTTATCTCTGTGCCGGTGCAGCATGGATTTCATATTATCTTCCATTCTTGCAGAGATGGCTGCGGAAGATACTGCAGCAGCACTGAAAATGATCCAGTTAAGAACAGGAAGCAGCACGTACCAAACATACCGTTAAAAGTCCTGACTTCAGCTTATCAACCAGTTTCCAAAAGCTACTTCTCTCCCCATGCACCAGGGTTTGTTACTGATGAAACAAACAGTGAGTCTGCTCAAGGACACATAACATTAACCAAGGTCTGCTTGGAAAAAAAATCAGACAAAAATTACCTTTATGCGGAGCAGGGAGCAGCTGTATGTTGCAATTGGCATTCATATTGTTAGGTAAACTTTAAAAAAACATAAACCTTTCCATATTTTCCAATAGCTGAATAATTGGTTGAGTTCCTATAAACTAAATTGTAGATTTATTGAGTCAGGAAAGACACAGATGCCCTGTGTCTGAAAGGATCGCTTGGAAAATGAAGATATGAAGAGAGAGATGCACCATTTCTATCACCTACTACAGGGATTCCTAACTTGGGGCTCACGAACAGGTGCTTGGGGGTCATGACCAACCCTTCCTATGTTGCCATAGAAGAGGGGCAGGGAAGATCCAGCATGGAAAAGGGGGATCTTGGTGTGATAAAGATTGAGATGAGTGGCCATTAGATTCATAGATTCCAAGGCCAAAAAGGACCCCTGTGGTCATCTAGGCTGACCTCCTGCCTAGCAGAGGCCAGAGAGTTGCCCCCAAATAATTCCTAGAGCAGATCTCAGAGAAAATCATCCAATCTTGATTTAAAAATTGCCAGTGAAGGAGAATCCACCATGAACTTTAGGAATTGTTCTGATCACTCACTGCCAATAGGGATAGTTCATAGACTCAGACACTAGCCAAGCGCTGAAGAGACTCAGGTTTAATGCCCTTATTCGACACAGACTTCCTGTGTGATTCTGGGGCCATCTACACTTTGAGCTAGAGGTGCACGTTGCCACTAAAGGAGCCGGACCTGCTCTAGCTCTGATTGTGCCAGAGTACTACAAATAGTCGCAGAGTATCAGGGTTGGAAGGGACCTCAGGAAGTCATCTAGTGACCCAACCCCCTGCTCAAAGCAGGACCAACTCCAACTAAATCATCCCAGCCAGGGCTTTGTCAAGCCGGGCCTTAGAAACCTCTAAGGAAGGAGATTCCACCACCTCCCTAGATAACCCATTCCAGTTCTTCATCACCCTCCTAGTGAAATAGTGTTTCCTAATATCCAACCTAGACCTCCCCCACTGCAACTTGAGACCATTGCTCCTTGTTCTGTCATCTGCCACCACTAAGAACAGTCTAGATCCATCCTCTTTGGAACCCCCTTTCAGGTAGTTGCAGGCTGCTATCAAATCCCCCTTTACTCTTCTCTCCTGAAGACTAAACAAGCCCAGTTCCCTCAGCCTCTCCTCGTAAGTCATGTGCCCCAGCCCCCTAATCATTTTTGTTACCCTTCACTGGACTCTCCCCAATTTGTCCACATCCCCTCTGTAGTGGGAGGACCAAAACTGGAAGGAATATTCCAGGTGTGGCGTCACCAATGCCGAATAGAGGGGAATAATCACTTCCCTCGATCTGCTGGCAATCCTCCTACTAATACAGCCCAATATGGTGTTAGCCTTCTTGGCAACAAGGGCACACTGCTGACTCGTATCCGGCTTCTCATCCACTGTAATCCCCAGGTCCTTTTCTGCAGAACTGCTGCTTAACCAGTCGGTCCCCAGCTTGTAGTGGTGCTTGGGATTCTTCCTTCCTAAGTGCAGGACTCTGCACTTGTCCTTGTTGAACCTCACCAGATTTCTTTTGGCCTAATCCTCCAATTTGTCTAGATCACTCTGGACCCTATCCCTACCCTCCAGCCTTTCTACCTCTTCCCCCAGCTTAGTGTCATCTGCGAACTTGCTGTTTCTGTTATTCCAATCCATCCCATCATCCAGATCATTAATAAAGATGTTGAACAAAACTGGCCCCAGCACTCACCCCTGGGGCACTCCGCATGATATCGGCTGCCAGTTAGACATCGAGCCATTGATCACTACCTGTTGAGCCCAACAATCTAGCCAGCTTTCTAGCCCCCTTATCGTCCATTCATCCAATCCATACTTCTTTAACTTGCTGGCAAGAAAACTGTGAGAGACCGTATCAAGAGCTTTGCTAAAGTCAAGATATATCACATCCACCACTTTCCCCATATCAACCGAGCCAGTTATCGCATCATAGAAGGCAACCAGGTTGGTCAGGCATGACTTGCCCTTGGTGAATCCATGTTGACTGTTCCTGATCTCCTTCCTCTCCTCCAAGTGCTTCAAAATGGATTCCTTGAGGACCTGCTCCATGATTTTGCTGGGGACTGAAGTGAGGCTGGCCAGTCTGTAGTTCCCCGGGTTCTCTTTCTTCCCTTTTTAAAATATGGGCACTATATTTGCCTTTTTCCAATCGTCTGGGACCTCCCCTGATTGCCACGAATTTTCAAAGATAATGGCCAATGGCTCTGCAATCATATCAGCCAACTCCCTCAGCACCCTTGGATGCATTAGACCTGAACCCATGGACTTGTGCATGTCCAGCTTTTCTAAATAGTCCTTAACCTGTTCCTTCACCACTGAGGGCTGCTCACCTCCTCCCCATACTGTGTTGCCCAGTGCAGCAGTCTGGGACCATGTCTGTGAAGACCGAGGCAAAAAAAACATTGAGTACCTCAGCTTTTTCCACATCACCTGTCACTATGTTGCCTCCCCTATTCAGTAAGGGTCCCACACTTTCCCTGACCTTCTTCTTGTTGCTAACATACCTGTAGAAACCCTTCATGTTACCTTTCACATCCCTTGCCAGCTGCAACTCCAGTTGTGCCTTGGCCTTCCTGATTACACCCCTGCATGCTCGAGCAATATTTTTATACTCCTCCCTAGTCATCTGTCCACATTTCCACTTCTTGTAAGCTTCCTTTTTGAGTTTAAGCCCACTGAAGATTTCACTGTTAAGCTAAGCTGGTCGCCTGCCATATTTCCTATTCTTTCTGCACAATACAGGATGGTTTGTTCCTGTGCCCTCAATAAGGTGTCTTTAAAATGTAGCCAGCTCTCCTGGACTCCTTGCCCCCTCATATTAGCCTCCCAGGGGATCCTGCCTATCAGTTCCCTAAGGGAGTCAAAGTCTGCTTTTCTGAAGTCCAGGGTCCGTATTCTGCTGCTCTCCTTTCTTCCTTTTGTCAGGATCCTGAACTCAACCATCTCATGGTCACTGCTGCCCAGGTTGAAACCCACTTCTACTTCCCCTACCAATTCTTCCCTGTTTGTAAGCAGCAGATGAAGAGGAGCACGACCCCTAGTTGGTTCCTCCAGCACTTGTACCAGAAAGTTGTCCCCAACACCCTCCAAAAACTTCCTGGATTGTCTGTGCACTGCTGTATTGCTCTCCCCAAAGATGTCAGGGTGATTGAAGTCCACCATTAGAACCAGGGCCTGTGATCTGAAAACTTCAGTTAGTTGTCCAAAGAAAGCCTCATCTACCTCATCCTTCTGATCTGGTGGTCTACAGCACAGGCCCACCATGACATCACCCCTGTTGCTCTCACCTCTAAACTCAACCCAAAGACTCTCAACAGGCTTTTCTCCAGTTTCAAACTGAAGCTCTGAGCAATCGTACCCCTCTCTTACATTCAGTGCCACTTCTCCCCCTTTCCTGCCGTGCCTGTCCTTCCTGAACAGTTTATACCCATCCACGACAGTGCTCCAGACATGTGAACGGCCCCACCACGATTCTGTTATTCCAATCATATCATAGTTCTTTGATTGTGCCAGGACTTCCAATTTCCTGCTTCTTTCCCAGACTGCTTGCGTTCGTGTACATGCACCTAAGATAACTAGCCCATTGCCCTGCTTTCTCAGTATGAATCAGGAGGCTTCTTGTCTTGTACCCTCCTCTTTGCGTTTCCTCCTGGTAGGGTGTAGCTGTAATCAGGGCCGGCTCCAGGCCACAGCGCGCCAAGCGCGTGCTTGGGGCGGCATGCCGCGGGGGGCGCTCTGCTGGTTGGCAGGAGGGTGGCAGGCGGCTCTGGTGGACCTCCCGCAGGCGTCCCTGTGGAGGGTCCATTGGTCCCGCAGCTCCGGTGGAGCATCTACAGGCACGCCTGCAGGAGGTCCACCAGAGCCGCGGGACTGGCGAGTGGCAGAGCGCCCCCCGCGGCGTGCCGCCGTGCTTGGGGCGGTGAGATTGCTAGAGCCGGCCCTGGCTGTAATGGCGAGAGGGCCTAGCCTCCCTGAATTGGACAGGATCATACGTGGGTGGCTAGCCCCTGCTGCCATGGTGGCTACACTTTAATTTTAGCATGCTGGCTTGATCAGAGCTGGCCTGGGTATGTGTCCTCAAGCTGGAAGTTACCCCTCCAACTCGTAGTGTGGACAGACCCTTAGCCTGTCGGTGCCTCTGTTGTCCATCTATGCAAGGGGGGGCAGGTACTACCACTGCCCCGTCTCACACTGTGTTTGGGAGGATAAATGCATTCAAGATTGTGAAATGCTGGGATGGGATGGTAACTGGGGCCCTATTAATGCCTTCATTACTTTAAATAAAGGTTAATTGGATCACACGTGGCCAGGAGGATGTAGCAACTATACTGAGGCATTAAGGGGCTTGACCGCGATTATTCATGCCTTTGTCCCCTCTCAGCTGGACTAAAGCAGGGGTTTTCAACCTTGTTTTCATTTGCAGCCTTCTAAAAAATTTGGACTGGAGGTGCAGACCCCTTTGGTAAATTATAGACAGAGTTTGCGGACTCACAGGGCACAGGTTGAAAACAACTAGACTATTACAATGCACGATACATGGGCCTGAAACCATCAGTTCTTAGGAAACTCCAGGTGCCTCAGCAACACCAGCTACTACAAGCACATCCCACCTGTTCCCTGCTTCCTACCCTGGCCCCCGCTCAGTCCATGGCCTGAGCTCAGGGTCCTTAAAAGAGACTAACGCTCCAGGATGAAGTGTGTGGTTGGTTGACAACTCCACTCCTCTGCCACAATGGAGCTCTCCCCAATAAAAGCGAATCCCATGTGTGCAGGAGACAGAAGTTTCTCGGGGGGGGGGACAGTCACAGACAGTGGAATGAGCTCCTCCAGAACCATCACAGACCGCCCCACTTTCTGCTTCAAGTGCAAAGTGCATTGCTTTGACCTGCCTTTCCGAACATAAACACGGAGCGACCTGCGTGTACATATGTTATTAAACAATTCCAAACCAAACCGCCGCCCCCCCCCGTGCACACTTCTCTCCCTGGGGCATTAGCTGTGCTGCTTAATGTGTGACCGGCAGGTGCTCAGAGGAGTGCTGTGTAAGAACCTAAAGAGAATAAAACAGAGTCACTTACTCTCAGTCCTCTTCTAAAATGACGTGTGTCTATGGAACAAACACTTTCCCGATAGCTATTACAACAGACGTGGAATGGGTGAAGGTCACGTAGTGTCATGGAGGTCACGTCAGGTCTTTCATGATAACCTCCTGATTTCAGCGGCTCATCATTTTCTGGAGACTGTACCTCTCCAGGCTAAAATTTTCCAACCTGCAGCTCAGCCCAGAGATCAATTTATTTTGGAAGCTGGACCAACACGCGTTCAGCCAGTTTGGAATGATCGGAACAGCAGGGGAGAAAAGGCATTTTCTAAGTAAACGTTGAGGTGCTTTGGGGTTTTTGTGCTCTCAAAACTGTCTGAGCTTCCGAACGTTGCCTGAGAGCTTTTTCTTGTTCTCGCTAACGACTAGCTGCTTCCACTGTTTATTAATTAAGGAAGGGCTGACACGATCCAGTGGCTGGAAGTTGAAGCTAGGCAAACTTTGACCAGAAATAAGGCGTCAGTTTTTGAGAGTAATTAATCGCTGGAACAATTTCCCAAGGGTCGGGATGGATTCTCCATCACTGACAATTTTTAAATCAAAAGTGGCTGTTTTTTCTAGAAGATCTGCTCTAGGAATTATTTTGGGGAACTTCTCTGGCTTGCATGATGCAGGAGGTCAAACTAGACCATCACAATTGTCTATTCTGGCCTTGGAAGCTATAAAATAATGTGACACGTATTTGGGGCCTGATCTCTAACCCATGGGGGTCAATGAGAAGCTTCGGAGCAGGCCTTTAAAAATCAGCAGCAGGAAGCACAGTGGTTCTGCTAAGATTGGGAGACATGCTAATATTTGGTCCCCTGGGGCTGGACTTTAAGAAGAGCCCTGGACTATTCTGTCAAATTCTCAGACCTCACAGGTGAGACCAGGTCTTTGCAAGAGCCCAGCTCTGAGCTCCATTAGGAGCGCCTCTGTCTTTAAACCTTCCCAAACCTTGTTGAGACTGACCAACTTAGGGAGGGCTTTAGGTTTCCAGGGGACATCTGTTCAGACTCCCCCTTCAAAGCCCCCCCCTTTCCAAATATTTTAAGGCTCCCGACCCCCATCCCTGGCCCCCTCTGAGTCTTATCGATCCCAGCACTGAGAAGTGCATCAGTTTTCCACCCAGATCCCTGAATCTGAGAACTCTGAAGTGGGGGCAGGATGGAGAGGGATGAGAACACATCTCCTTTTTCCCATTGGGATCTCAGTCCCTGGAATACGTGTGCTGTTCCCATGGTACCTAGGCCAGGGGCGGTGGGAGAGGAGAGCGATCCCCAAGGAGTCATTATTTCCAAGGCCAACTGAAACTTTTCCTTCCTCACACCCTACTGTGTAATAACGCGGCTAATCTGTCTTCATTACGATGACTCTTCCCAGATCTAAAGGCTTTTTAGAGACCTGGCAAGCTTTGGGAGAGAAATTTGCCTTTGACTAAAAAAAAGAAAAGAAAAGAAAAACAAACAAATCTTGGAGAGGGCACTGCTTCCATTTCATCCTGAGTTCTCACAGCCTTCCCCCCATCCCATACGATACCTTCCACCCCCACCCCCAGATGTTAGCCAGGACTAGTGAGGAATGCGAAAAGCAGACGGCGTTCTTCCCATTCCTTCTGCATTACAGAACCTCTTGGGGCCTTAATTAGCTGCGTCTTGACTTTAGAGGCTGCGGGACAGTAGCCCCTCTGTCTCAGAGCCCTTTTCTTGGCATGTCGCACCACAGTGCCTCTTTGAGCAATGGTGAGATAACTGCACAGGCATGGCATTTCCAGACCCCCGTCCCCACCATCTGGAATGCCCAGAATGCAGGATCACCTGATAGATCCATTTCTCCTCCCCAACTGTCCCCTCTAAGGATCAAGAAGTCATTCAGCTCTTTGGCCAGAACTTGATTTTTTCCAGAGGTATTTCTCCTCCGCTGGTCAGCTCTGTATGAATTCAGTGCAAGGCACTTGTCATTTGCTCACAGATGCTAGCTAACCGCAAACTAATAGGCAATGTGGTCCAGTAGGAAAGGCGCAGACATAGGAGACCTGGGTTCTCTTCCTGCTGGGTGCCTCAGTTTCCCTGCCTCTCCACTGTGTAGATTGAAAGGTCTTCGGGGGCAGGGAATGTCTGTGCAGGAACCCGCATAAAAAGGCTTCTAGGTGCCTCTATAATACGAATGATACAGCGCTGTAAAGACTAGGCATTTAAAAACCATGAGTTTTTTAAAAATATATTGTATAATGATTTTTCGGGGGGAGGGGGTCTATTTTTTTTTTAACCTTTAGGAGTTGCATTTCCAAGCTCTCCTCTGCAACCACAAGGGCTAAAAACTTCCTATTTTTAAATGAAAGCTGGGAGTCTTGCATAATCCCAGGAGTCCAGGAGCTGGGGCTTTGAGAAATCTCCCAAATGCAGCAGAGAAAATCACTAGTGTTGGCAACACTGGATGGGTTAGGGAAACCTGTCCCAAGCCCAGCTGATGTGCTAGAGAAGTCCACAAGGGAAGACGCTAAGGGAGCCCACTGGAGAGCATGTAAGAGAAAGAAAAGCTGAACATTTAAATTGTGGTAGCTCCCGGAGGCCAGCTGGGTCAGAAAATAACTGTCTCTGCTCCCAAGAGCTCCTAGTCTAAAAGACAAGCTGTACCGGGTGAAGGAAACACACCCACTCCAACCTGCTTCGGGGGAAGAAGCAGGGTAACAAAAATAATTGGATGTGCTCAATTTCTTAACCAATCGGGGTAAATTTCAAACTTTTCTACTACCTGGTCTCTATTGGTGCACCCACAAAATTGCCCCGGTCCATACATGGGTCTTCACTTTGCAAACAAATTCTAACCCCTCTGCAGCTTTTTGTCCTCCCTGGCCCCGTATCTGATCCACAGAGGACACAAGTCTGCTACAGCTGCCAGCTAGGAGGATTTACACCCAGCTCCTCAAGGTACTGGATTTATTTCCTAACGTCCACTGATTTCTTTGGACGTTAGGACCCTAGACGGCCATTAAAGATCTGGACCTTAGAACTTTCCCTCCTCAGGCTGCCTGGATTAGCGCTGGAGGGCCTGAGTGCAGTGCCTGAGGGGAGGCAAGGTTGTTACACATACCAAACAAAATTCAGGTGCTGTACATCTGGGCCATGGAGCACTGCAGGGCTGTTCCCTATAGCATGGGTGCTAGTGGTTGGAGTGTCATAAGAGTTAGCAGGGACTGCAAGGGTCACGTCTAACCCCCTGCCAAAATGCAGGATTTACCAATCTCATGGAGCTGGAAGGGACCCTGAAAGGTCATCAAGTCCAGCCTCCCTGCCTTCACTAGCAGAAGTACTGATTTTGCTCCAGGTCCCTAAGTGGCCCCCTCAAGGGCTGACCTCACAATGCTGGGTTTAGCAGACCAAGGCTCAAACTACTTGTGTCCCTCCTTCTTGTGTCTAAGACAACCAATCTGGCTTCCTTTTGATAACCTCCAGGGGAGGCGCTGCCACACCCTCCCTAGAGAGCTGCTGTAATGCCAGAGCAGTGGGATTTCCAAGTGGTTGGGACATTAGCCTGCTACTCAGGGAACGGGGGTCCAATTCCCTGCTCTCCCCTACACTTCCTGTGTGATCTTGGGTGCCCCAACGGGTGTCTCTGTACTTGGTGGGATAGGGATAATACCATTTCCCCACCTCCCAGGGGTGGGAGGCTGGTAATACATGGAAGATTGTGAGGTGCTCAGAGGCTGTCATATGGAGGTACAGGTCAGTGTGGTGTTGGAGCAGATGTCGCCACAGAGAGGGATTAGAATCTTTCGCGTGAGACTGTCCTTCTGGGCTCTGCAATGTCCTCACCAAGGTTTGCAGTTGTTAGGCATCCTTGTGTGAGTGCACTCAGCCCTACTGTCAGGGCACTTTTTCCTAAGCCCCTGATTTAAGGGTTTTAACTGTCAGGAACAATCCGCCTGCCGGCTGGACTTTTCTCCTGCTCCTTCACCGCTCGCAGGTGCTTTCTGTGAGGAAGATGGAAGGAAATGTATTCAGCTGGGTCGTTTTGGTTTTGGGGAGGGTGGGCATTGTGCATGAACGAAGGGATGGTGAGTGTGTGCATGAGTGTGCGTTCAGTAGGTGTCTGAAGATGTGCAGTGTGCATCTGAGGCTATGTAGGTAGCCCTGTGTGTGCACATGCAGCTGTGTGCGATACGTGTGGGTAGGAAGGTGTGTGTTTGTGTGCGTAGGGAGACGCCATCTGGCAGGCTGGGGCACTTGGCAGCGATTCAGTTTTGGGTGAGGGAGCGCGAGCCCGGCTGAGGGGTGGGACGTGAGCTTAAATAACCCAATGGAACCTGTGAGCATCCCAAAGGCCACATCCCTGCAGATCTGTTCCAGCCTGGTCAGCTAGGAACTTCCTCCAACGAAAACCGTTGCTTTGCTTACAGACTCACAGAGAGAAGGGAAGAACCGACTGGTAAAACAACCTGGGCTCTGTGGAGGCCTCTTTTGCAGCACACCTGTGGGGAGCAAACCCTGCTATACCTGTACAACAGCCAGAGCCAGCAGGGCCCGCCATGCTTTGCGTGAGACGGCGATTGGAGGGGTTCCATGGCTCCACTCACACAAACCCCTAGGGACGATGGTAGCACAGTGATATCATGGAGGTGGTCTACTGGCTGGGGCAATAGGCTGGGATCGAGAAGTCTTGGGTTCTCATCCCACTGCTGATGTGTGAGCTTGGGCGAGTTACTTCCCCTCCATTGGCCATGTCCACTTAGAGCACAAGCTCTTTAGGGCACTTGCCTTGTGTCTTTGCACCTGGCACAATGGAGCCCTGATCTCAGTTGGTGCCTCTTGATACCACCATAATAATAGATAGCTTAGCCCCTGGGAAATTCTGCTTCTCTTGGTTCATGTCACATCCATTATGTTATTGAAACAGTATTTTACCTGGATCTAACTTGATCCCTTTGTTTGTTTTCCAATAAGGAACTATACACACTCCAGGGAGCTTTTGATTGTAATTATTCCTAATTATTTCCCCCTTGGTTTTCTTTATGGATTGCGCAACTTTATAATTTCATCTCAAGTCCTCTCCCCAGGCCGCTGCAAAGTGTCATGCCTGGCCAGGATCCCAGCCCCCTCAAAATCTGCAGGGCTGCCTCCGGGGTCTGATTTAGAAAATATCCAAACCCCATAGATTTGCCAAGGCAATGCAATTTGCTCCTAATTGGTTCAGGTTGTAGCGATGGGGGTTCATTAGGACTCACAGCTCTGCTGACATATTTGATCACATTCCAAACAGCTGGTCTAGGTTGCAGGGCTGGAGATGAGGAAAATCCTGCACCTATTAGAGTGAGGAGCCAGGCTAATAAATCATCATGGGAAAGCCAAACCAGGGCTAGGTCATAAAGCTAATACTGGGGTTGTGGGGAAAGCTGGCTGGAAAACAGATTTACCATCTTGTAAAAAAGTTTGAGATTTTGTTAGATCCCGAAGCCAAAATTTCTAAATTTTTCATGAAACAAAATAAAAAAAAAAATCGAATCAAATCACTTTGGGTCACTTGAAATCTTCTGTTTTGTTACATTTGAAACATTTCATTTCAACGGAGACCTTTTTGTATGACTTTTTTCATAGAAAATGCAACACGTTGAGAAACAAAAGTAATTCTCGGATGTTTCAAGAGCTTCAAAATATTTTTTAAAATGAAATTTCATCAAAATCAATAAAATTCAGAGAAAAATGCCAGCTTAGCCTAAATGACATTTTCAAGTGGAAAATTGGTTTTGACAAACATTTTCCAACCAGCTTTAGCTGTGGACAATACTCCTTATTTTTCCTAAATATGTTAGCCCATGGGAAAACTGGGATTACCACCCATCCCTTCACCCTATCAAGGTACTGTTTTGGTGCAAGACAAAATAACGGGAAAGCAGAGACAGTAGAGCAATTGCTCTTCTCAGGACAGTAGCGTGGTCCAGTGGCGGAACTCAGGGTTGAGAATCTCAAGGCCTGTGGTCAGTTTTTTTAAAGCACTCAGCACCTAGCAGCTGCCATTGCTCTGAAGGGTGGTGGGAGTAGGAACGGATTACTCATATGCTTTCAACAGAGGGAAGGGTGGAGCTTCTCCATTGTTCTTGGCTGGGAGTGAGGGGGAATTTTCCATTATCTGAAAACCAAAAAAGGTTCAGTTTTCAAAACACTGGTTTGGGTTTAAAAAAAAAAAAGAGTCCCAAACCAAACCCTGATTTTTATTTTATTTAAACAAAAACCTCAACATTTGTACTGACAAATTTCCAGCTTCTGGACAATTTGGACCAAAATGAAAATGTTCATTTTGATTAGGGGGGAAAAAAACCCACATTTTTTGTCCAAAAAAATTTAAGTGAAAAATTTAAACCAACTCTGGTTATTACACCATATTTCTCTGGTGTAGACACAACCAATAAACACTGTTGTACCCTAGAAAACAAGAATTCCTTGTCTGTAAGACTACGTCTACATTATGGGAACTACAGTAGCATAGCTACATCACCACGGCTATGCCAGCATAACCTCATAGTGTGGAGATATCCTACACTTATTGCTGTAGGAACTCCATCTCCCTAAGCGATGGCAACTAGGTCGACAGACGCATCCTTCCATTGACCTAGCTGCATCTGCACTAGGTTGGCATAGTTATGTCACACAGGTATGGATTTTTCACATCCTTGAGTATCAACCTAAGTCTTAAGTGGAGGCCAGGCCGGTTGGGTTGGTATGGGAATTGGGTAGAACCCCTTAAATAATTTGTGAGCCCTTGAGTGGTGCTCACCGTGTTCTGAATTTTCATAGACTGCAGGGCTGGAAGGGACCCCGAGAGGTCATCAAGTCCCCTGCCCTGAGGCAGGACCAAGTAAACCTAGACCATCCCTGACCAGGGTTTATCTGTTCTTACAAAAATCCTAAAAATCCACAGGCTATTCCAGAGCTGAACTCTGAGAGTTAGAAAGCTTTTCCTAATATCTAACCTAAATCTCCCTTCCTGCAGAAGCCAGCAAAGCAGTAGCATGTATACGTAGCTGGACCTGGCATGTTGTGTATGTTTAGTAAACACAGATGTCTGGGCTCACTTGTGCGTATGCGGCTCTTTCATAATACTGTTGCTGTGTAAAGAGCAGAAGACACCACTGTGGGTATTTCAGGCCTCAGGATTCCTGGCGAGGCCTAGTTTTAAACAGAGTGGCTAAGATTTTCAGAGTGGGCAAGTCATTGGGTGCCTGAATTTCTGGACACTTGATTTCAAGTGCCTTAAAGGGACCTGATTTTCAGAAAGTGCGGCACACCTGCCTTCTGGTCTATATAGGGACTATGAGGGACAAGGTGTAGGGCTGCAGGGATTAGCATTGCATCCTTAATGAGCCCAAATTTGTAGAGAGCCAAGCAGGGTATTTCCACAGTGGAGCTATGGAGATTCTGGGCTGGGCAGGAGCCCAATGGCCGCCCATATCTGCTCTAATCTACACCGGGACTGCACCGGCCCCAGCCAACCCTGGCTCCAGGTGGCACAAAGGTGGCTTAAAGTCATTGTTGCCTCTTCCCGCCCTGTTGCGCCAGAGCGTCTCCTACGAGCACAGAATAGCTGCGGCACATAGCATTTCTCCAGGAGCGTGGCCATCTTTGTGCTCAGAGTGAAGCCTGTGACCTTCCTCTCTGCTCCTTGCATGGTAATTGAGCGCATCTCTCCCTCTCTGTGACCTCTGGTCCTACCAGGTTCATCTACTGCGCAAACAGGAACTGATTTGCCATGGTGCAAACACCTTAGAATCATAGAAGATTAGGGTTGGAAGAGACCTCAGGAGGTCATCTAGTCCAACCTCCTGCTCAAAGCAGGACCAACCCCAACTAAATCATCCCAGCCAGGGCTCTGTCAAGCCAGGCCTTAAAATACTCTAAGGATGGAGATTCCACCACCTCCCTAGGGAACCCATTCCAGTGCTTCACCACCCTCCTAGTGAAATAGTGTTTCCTGATGTCCAGCCTAGACCTCCCCCACTGCAACTTGAGACTATTGCTCCTTGTCCTGTCATCTGCCACCACTGAGAACAGCCGAGCTCCATCCTCTTTGGAACCCCCCTTCAGCTAGTTGAAGGCTATCAAATCCCCCCTCATTCTTCTCTTCTGTGGACTAAACAATCCCAGTTCCCTCAGCCTCTTCTTGTAAGTCATGGTGCCCCAGCCCCCTAATCATTTTCATTGCCCTCCGCTGGACTCTCTCCAATTTGTCCTCATCCCTTCTGTAGTGGAGGGACCAAAACTGGATGCAGTATTCCAGGTGTGGCCTCACCAGTGCTGAATAGAGGGGAATAATCACTTCCTTCAATCTGCTGGTAATGCCCCTACTAATACAGCCCAATATGCCGTTGGCCTTCTTGGCAACTGCTGACTCATATCCAGCTTCTTATCCACTGTAATTGCCAGGTCCTTTTCTGCAGAACTGCTACCTAGCCACTCGATCCCCAACCTGTAGCGGTGCACCTTCCCTGCTTTATGCAGCCGACACCTTCCAATATGCCAGTAAATCCATCCTGCTTTCCTTACCCCTACCCTGTCAGCTCTCCTCCCTCATACCCCAGACACTGTCTTCTCACCCTCCAGAATCTTGCTGCGTCATGCAGCAGTATTTGTTTCGAATTAGCCCAGTCACCGTTAAAGCCGCGGGACCCTCCGTGAGCTGGCTCCTCCGTGGCCCTGGCTTGTACGCATTTTGCAGCATTCTTTAGCCTGTTCTGTAGAGACACAGAAGGCGCCTTTGTGTGAACTCACGGGGTGAGCGGTGCTCGGTCAGGACACCACAGTCTGGGCCTTGGGAGCATTCCAGCTGCCAGTTATCTGGCCCTTTTCCACCACAAATAGGTGGCCTTTGGAAATGACATTTTAAAGGGACTGGAAGTGGAGCTCAGAGAAGAGAGTGAATAGCTCAGTATTTCAAACATCCAACCATTGGCGGGGGGGAGAGGCCTTTTTTTAGTTCTTCGGCTCCCTGAAGAGTAATACTCTCTGTGCTGAATTCAGGCAATCTGCCAAGGCAAGGGCTGGCGTCCCACCACTAGGCGGAGCCGAAGGTGACACCTGCCACTTGACTGCATGGGAAAAGCAGGGAGTGGGTGCTTCCCCTGGGAGCTGTTCTACCAGTGGAACTGAGAGCCCAAAACACGTTGAGCTCGCCACTAGGGACACAAAGGAACTCACTGCATCTTAGCTCTGTGCTGAATGGGTTTGTCTACATGGGGACATGTGGGAAAATTAACCCGAATTAACTGAAGGTGTGAATTTAAGGTGGATTAGTTAAATCACATTAAACCCCTGTGAGGATGCTCTCATTCAGCATATAGGGGGTCGGGATTCGGTGTAGCTTAATTCACTTCTGAAACTGAATTAAGGTTGCTTGAAGGGCTTGTCTACATAGCGCTGTGGTGTGGACGACAAGGATGTGATTTATAGAGTTCTCTAAAGTGTTGTGTTCTCACTGCCCCATGGAGACCCTGCTGGCATGCTCTTAAAGGTACTTAGTGAGCGTTAGCATAGTCCTGTAAGAAATGGGTACCTTTTAGTCCATGCCAACAGGGGCTACAAGGAGCAGTTAAAGTGCAATAGAACTCATACTCCCCTAGGCCACACCATAGCGCTAGATAGATAAGCCCCAATTCTGAAAAGAGCGTGTTCACACTAGGGGCTAATGTGGTTTAAATAATCCACTTTGGAAAAATAATTGGGATTAACTTTCCAGCGTGTCCCATGTAGACAAGCTCTAAAATAGTGTCCTGCCCCGACAGTGTCTCAAACCAGATGCTGCAGAGGAAGGTGTAAGACCCCTGCTGCAGGCCGATGTGGGATAATCTGCCCTCGCATTAGGACTCATCTTCAGTTTTGGACTGAAAACTTTTGGTTTGGAGCCAAAATGTTTCCATGAAAAAACGACATTTTCTACGGAAGGCAGATGATTTTCACAAAATAATTTCATTTAATGGAAAACCCAACTTTCTCTCAAAACCCAGTTTCAGTGGAAAATTTTTGATCAGCCCTACTGTTAAGACTACACTCTTTGGGGCAGGGACTGTCTCTGTCAGGTCTGTACAGCACCTGACACAATTCGCCCCAGGTCTTAGCTGAGACCTCTAGTTGTGACTGTCTTGCTAATAATGAATAGTATTCAAATGTAGATCAGAGGAATTTGGAGATTATTATTTTTTAAATTATTGGTCAAATTTACATTGAGACAGTGTTATACAGTAGTTAGAGCACTGGACTGTGACTCAAGAGGGAAGGCTGCTTTTCCCAGTTCTGACACTGACCTGTGGGGTGACTGTGCACAAGTCACAGCCCTGCTCTGTGGCTCAGTTTCCCCATCTATAGGGGATAATCATACTTACCTCTGTGGTAAAGTGCTTTGAGATCCATGGATGAAAATAACTATATAAGAGTTAGGTATTATTTGTATACATTTAGTTCAGTGACTTTTGGTCTCAGCAAGGAACTGGAGACATCCTTAAAAGTCCCAATGTTGGAGACACATACACTTTTTTTTATTGTCTAAAACTGGGAAAGTGAGATCAGAATCTGGCCAGTTTTGTTTTTAAATGAAACTTTGAGCACAATTCCCTGGTGAAGGGGGTTTTCTGTAATAAACTTCATGTTATATTCATGGCATACAAACAGAAGTTTGATACAAACATAAAATACTCTTTTCTCAAGAGCAATGTAACATTACTTTATTTCTTAAAATCCAGAACCTTAACATACCAGAAACAAAACCAGAGAGGGACAAAGCAGGCTGCTCCCTAAGGCAGAGCAGCACAACTTAACCCACCTTGCTCTAGACTGACTGCTGAAAACTCCAGACCCCACGCTTCTCTACAGAGTCCCCCCTAGCCTGCAAGCAGGACCAGGAAAACCCTTAGGATTTAAAGTGACAACCTGCTATTTTTTACACAGTTTTAATACACCACACTTCACAGCAGCAGCAGCACAAAAAGCACATGGCCTTGACTATCGCAGGTGTGTAAGATGGGGGAAATTCGCCCAAGGCCCAGGCACCACTCAAGTCCCATCTGAATGGGCCCTGGGTATCCAAATCTCTAAGATGCTATTGAAAATCTCAGCTGATGTCTTTAGGTGTGTTCTGCTGTGCATGGCCCGGCCCCTGGGCATCTTTGCCCTAAGAGAATACAGCTACAGGTTTAGACTGAGGGTTCAATCCCACCAATAGGAAAAGCATTGCTTAGCAGAGGCGCATTGGTTCTCGTACCCTTTCCTGCCCCTCAGCAGATATTGAACACCTACTTTGCAGCAAGTAGAGGCTTCCATGTCTTGTTGGCTAGGAAGAACTGGGCACGGTGCCTTGCCCTTCCTCCGAGCAAATCTGATTCAGGGATTTATTTAGCAGAATCACACAGCGCTTCTGTTTACATGCCAGGGCAGATGTGCCATTCCGACCTCACTCCCACCCTGATTCTCCAATAACAACGTGGAGTTGCTTCTTCAAATGTTATTCCAGCTAGCGGAATGTTTGCGCTCTCTGCCATTCAGCAGGCATGTTGGTTACAAGGCAGGACTCTGGCCTGTCCTGCAGGCAGCTCCCTGTCTTTGCTTGCAATGAATGGCCCCTGTGATAGTTAGGTTCCCTTATACAGAACATACCCAGGGGCCGGAACACACCCAGTAAAACACTCCTACAGACATCGGCTGAGATTTTCAATAGTGCATAAGGGGTTTGGGCTCCCGATTCCCATTCAAATCCAGCCTGATTCCCATAGGCGCTGAGTGCCTTCTCCTCCCATCAGCTGTGAAGGGAACTGAGGGTGTCCAGAACATCTGGCGATCAGACTAGTTGGTCCTGATTATCCTCTCACTGACCAGCCTCTTCCCTGATCCAGCCCCCGCGGCCAGCTGGTCCCCACTGCCCCTGTCCCCACTAACATGAGGGCAGATTGGTGTCTTTCCCCAAACAAAGGCCAGCTGGGAACCTCACCTATTTCTTCTCTGCAGCCTTTGCTGACTCTACAGCTTCTCACGGTGCCCTCCCTGTTCCAGGGGCCGGATTCACAGCTGCGCAGTGCTGTGGCTACACAGATAGCAAATGAGCACCAATAGTGTAGAATGGATAGGAAGGCAGGGCTAGTGGGTAGTGCACTAGGGCTCAAGGAACCTGGGTTTAATTCTTGACTCAGCCACAGGCTTTCTCTGGGAGCGTGTAATCTACACAGCCAGGCGGGAAATGGGTTTTCGGTCCTGTGACAATTTTTGAGATTTCAGAATGTTTCCTATTCTGCATCAGGATGAAGCTGAGATACTTCGACATTTGTTGCAAAAAAAAAAAAGAAAAAGAAAAAAAAAAGCAATGAGTGAGACCCACTCCGGAATAGGCGAGGCACCCTCCTGGAATGGGGGAGAATATCTGAGCCACTATTTTCACCTAGGGCTCCAACGTCACAGGGGAGGACCATAGCCACGGGGCTGCCGAGTTGGCCTCTCTCTCTTTCTGGCCCAATGAATAGTTCGTTATTTATCTCAAGCGGGACACTCCAACAGGAGCGACTGAGAGACCCACCCCGGAATAGCTGATACACCCGTGGTTAGGGAACTCACGGGATTCAGTTTCCAGGTCTGAACTGAGTAGAGCAAGAACTACCTGGCACTCCTACATCCCAGGCACGTGCCCCCTGCCACTGGGCGATTGGCTTCCCTGGGGTTACTCACCCTCTTTGTTTTTGGCCAGAAATGCCATCCTACATCTGAGAAACCTTTCCCAACAAAAGTTGAGTTGAAACTGGAACGTGCCCATGAAAAAATTCGGTTTCAACATACCAACGTTTTCCGACGAAGAACCATTTTGTCAGTAAATTCCCAACCAGCTGTGTTCATCTACCCTGGGCCTAAAACCCATTCCCTTATTCTCAGGGGTCTGGTGAGTTTTAGCCATTATTGATTTTGCGATGTTCAGATCCTCCAGTGAGGTGGGCCATAGCAGGAGACAGACAGAACTGGAGCTAACACAGTGATGAATCAGGTCTTCTATTTCCAGCCCGGCAGTTTATTTAACCTCAAGTGGGTTCCTTTAGCCCGAGCTTGCAGTGTGTGTATTTATATTTTCCTTTGAACACAAACTTCCTTGTCCCCTATTTTTGCCTTCACCACTGAAATGCATAGGGCTGGATCCTGTTTTCTGTGAGACCAATGTAAATTGGGATTAACTCTGCTGAAATCAGGAGAGTCTGAGGCAAACCAGAATCAGGCCCACAATTCTAAATAAAGTCAAAAGCAGGAATGAAGGAGACGGCACATATGTAGCCAGCAGCGCCCTTGAGCTCTGCTTAGACAGACTTTTTACTAGATTTGTAGATTTCAAGGCCAGAAGGGACCATTGGATCATTCTAGTCTGACGTCCTGGATAGAACAGGCCATAGATTTTCAACCAGGTTCTCCTGCTTGAGCCTGCTAACTTGTGTTATTTAGCAGCTCTTCAAGCAAAGTATCCAGTCTTGATTCGAAGACTTCCAGAGACTTCCAGAGATGGAGAATCCACCGTACTGGGTCAGACCAGTTGTCCATCTAGCCCAGTAGATTATCTCTGATGGTAGCCTGTGCTAGATGTTTCAGAAGGAACGTGGAAGAGATGGAGGAAATAGCCTCTTCAGCCTTGTCTATGCAAGGAACTTGACCAGCATAGCTATAACCAAACCATTGGGCTCAATATAGGGGTAGCTGGGATGAAAGTTTAATGGCTTGTGATGTAAAGGAGGGCAGACTAAATGATTGCATAGTCCCTTCTGGCTTTAAACTCTACAAATCTAGTAAAATAAGGAATACTGGATTAATTCCCCATGTGGACTAATTATCCATCTGTTCTTCCATGGGTTTAGCTGAAATCTTTCTAAAACACCTTTGGTCTCAGAGCAGTTCAATCTGTGGCTGGGCCATGGAAGAACTAGGGGTGGCCATCATGGTGTTAGTATTACAGTAGCATCTAAAGGCCCCTGTCTGAGATTGGGCCCCGGTTGTACCAGGTGCTGTGCAAACATGTAGTAGGGTGGGTACCCCACACAGGCCCTGAAGGGGTTAATGTGGGCCTAAGAGGCCAGTTATGGTACCTGGCTGCACCTGATGGGAGATCCAGGCTTAACTGGCCATGTAGACCAGCTGGGCAGTAGGATTAGTATGAAGCCAGGAAGGTGAGAGCAGAAGAGGGCTGCAGGGAGGGAGTTTGCAGTCACCCTCTGGGAGCAGAGAGGTAGTGAGGTGGAACAGGGGAGAGAAAAAGCCCTGGGATCCCAGCCCTGAAAGAGGGGTGAACCCAGAGGACTTATAGTGAAGAAGGGAAGAAGCCAAAGGGAACCAGTAGCAAGGAGTGGGACTGGGGAGAGATTGGCTGCTGGCTACAGGGTACCTGGGCAGTAACCCAATGTAGAAGGTGGACCTGGATTCCTCTACCAGCCACTGGGAAAGTGGCATAGGCCCTGGAGACTTGGAATGAAAGACAGACAGTGTCCGGACATCTTGTCTGGTGGGACTTTGCTATTCCAGAAGGACTATGTAGCGACCTGGCCGGAGGGCTGAATCATGAAGAGACTGCACCTGGAGTCACAGGGAGAGAGAGAACATGGGGTGAGCAACCAACACCAGAGTGAGTGAAAGCTAATCCCCAGCCATGAGGAGATGCCCCTGTGATGAGTGGAGCCCCATTACAGGCCCAGCTGAGAAAAGCTGACAACTAGGCAAGACAGGTGAGAGGGAAATGCACTTGTTCAAGGTCATGCGGCAGCTCAGTGGCAGAGTCAGGAACAGAAACCAGGTCTAGGTCCCTAATCAGCAGAGTGTCTTGCTTGGCCATTGACCCTTCTAGAGAAGTGGGGGTTGAGGGGGGTGGATCTGGGGCTGCAGCCCTACAGGATGGACTAGGGAAGTCCTGAGGGGACAGCTGGGTTCTAGGGTGGCACAGGAGATTGGTACAGCTCTGAGGGGGCTTTTAGAGTCCTAGGTTGGGGTACTAGTGGAAACATGATGGCTTCCAGGGAGAGGTGCATAGGAGTATGGCCCTGGGATCTGATGGAGGCAGCAGTAGGACCCCAAGCCTGATGCTAATGGAGTCATGAAGGAACCAGAGTCTAAAGACTTGCTAGAGAAGATGGGAACTGGGGCAGGGTACTGCAAGGAGCCATGAGCATCCTTAATGCTGTGCAGAGGGAAAGTCCTTCTCTGGGCTGTGAACAAGGAAGCTTACAACAGGGAAGGTTTTTTCAGAGAGTAGTTCTTTCGGACAGCCTTATTTTGGACCATCCAGCTAAATTAAAAACCTACAACCGTCCCATGTCACTCAGGGACTCATAGGCAGTTTTCTCCAAAGGGTAGGGCCCAGGCAGCCTGCGAATTATAGTGCAGGAGTCCAAATCAGAGATGAGTAATTAATGCTAGATGGATTGGAGGATGAAGCAGACAGGTTGGCTCATGTCCAAGTGGGAAATGTAGCCTTTATAATATTGAGGAGTTGATATTACCAGTGATAACTCAAACCATAGTAACCTGTGCCAAAGTTTCATGCACCTTAAGGGCTACAGCTGGAGCAACCTGTGGGACGCCTGCCAAAGGCAGCACGCAATGTGATTTTCAGTGGCACTCACACTGACCAGGTCCTGGCCACCGTTCTGGGGGGCTCTGCATTTTAATTTAATTTTAAATGAAGCTTCTTAAACATTTAAAAAACCCTGTTTACTTTACATACAACAATAGTTTAGTTACATATTATAGACTTCTAGAAAGAGACCACCTAAAAACGTTAAAATGTATTACTGGCACGCGAAACCTTAAATTAGAGTGCCTAAATGAAGACTTGGCCCACCACTTCGGAAAGGTTGCCGACCCCTGGGCTATAGTATCAGAATTAGCAGGGTGAGAAACACTACGAGAAATATCGTTCGGTCTGGAGATTCTAGGAACACACAAGGAACGATAGGTATCAATGTTCCCTTTATTAAAAGCCTTACCTCACAGATAATTACTGCCATAGTTATAGATACCCAAGCGAAGATGGAGGAATACCATAAAATGTCCAGCATCGGTGTTTTCACATTCACGTCCCTAGGGTACCATAGTGATGAGTGGATCTCTCCACAGGTAGTCATCTGTGGAGCGTCTCCTGATGGATTCCTCCTCTCCGTTCATGATGGGGACCCCCTCTTATCCTGTTACGCTCATGCCCATACGCATGCGGGTTCCAACTCTTTTCCCTTATCTGGACTGCCACACCCCATAAATGTTGGGAAGCCTCACTTTTCGAAGGCCGTTCTCTTAGTTCCCCTTATCTTCATTAACATTGGCATCAATAAGTCCCATGGTAACTTGCGCTCACTGGAGAATTTCCCACGATGTTACAATTGGACATCTTGTGGTATTGACGGGCACATTATGGCATAATTTCCTCAACATCACTTATTATCGTATTTGGGGTCCGGAAGGAATTCCCCCCCTAGGTCAGAGACCCTGAGTGTTTTGGGGTTTTTTTGCCTTCCTCTGCAGCATGGGTCACTTGCAGGTTTAAACTAGTGTAAATGGTGGATTCTCTGTAACCTGAAGTCTTTACAACATGATTTGAGGACTTGAGTAACTCAGCCAGAGGTTCAGAGTCTATTACAGGAGTGGGTGGATGAGGTTCTGTGGCCTGCGACGTGCAGGAGGTCGGACTAGGTGATCTGGATGGTCCCTTCTGACCTTAGAGTCTATGAGTTTAAAACATCTTTTATGGTAATCTTGCAACTTTACTGGAATAGGGTTATCCTGGGATCAACTAGTCATGTCAACTTCTTTTAGGGTGACCAGATGTCCCGATTTTATAGGCACAGTCCCGCTTTTTGGGACTTTTTCTTATATAGGCTCCTATTACCCCCCACTCCATCCCGATTTTTCACACTTGCTGTCTGGTCACCCTAACTTCTTTCAGGCCTGAGGCCTACTTATGGCTTAGCTGAAATTTGACAGGCCTTTCAGCCTTACTTCACAGCCTTACCTTACTTACTTAACATTTAATATCTTACCAATAATATATGCTTCTCAATCTTGTACTTTTTTAATATTATCCTACATATTCCCACACTTGTACCTACAACTTAAATCTATTCATTGCACATTGATTACATATGAATTCACCACAACAACAGAAAACACAATTAAATGATTATATGAGATGTTTAACAACAGGAAGGAGAGGGCACTTCAGATATTTTATCCAGAATTCTGGCTAGGGAAGGGAAGATTTTTCACACTCTCTCTTATTTGCAGACAAAATAATCTGGGAGTTGGAAAGAATTTATTTAGGAGTGAAATCAAACAAATAAATAAAAAAAAACAACAACCAAGCAGTGATCTTTGTGCCACAATTTTCCCAAGCCATCCTAGGAGGAAATAAATACTTCTGGCTCTTCTTGATATGGTCTGAATATAGCTGAGCTCCAAATCCAATAGATAGCAGGATCTTAGCCATGGACCACTAATCAATCAGCCACTGTTACTGCGTGAAGCTGCTTCGCTGTTCCTATGTTCTGAATTCTGCTTGTAATAAACCTCCCACCCCATCCACCTCCTTCCAGTCCTCCACCTGTGCATCTTTTGAGTTATGGGATATACTAGACCAGATCTCCAATTGCTCAGCACCCACAACTGGGGCTGGAGTTTCCAATAGGGAGAAAACTTGTTCATCTTAGCCTCTAAGGATAGAACAAGAAGCAATGGGCTTAAACTGCAGCAAGGGAGGTTTAGGCTGGACATTAGGAAAATGTTCCTAACTGTCAGGGTGGTTAAACACTGGAATAAATTGCCTAGAGAGGTTGCGGAATCTCCATCTCTGGAGATATTTAGGAGTAGGTTAGATAAATGGCTATCATGGATGGTCTACACAGTATTTGGTCCTGCCATGAGTGCAGGGGACTGGACTCAATGACCTCTTGAGGTCCCTTCCAGCCCTACAATCTACGAATAGGTGTCAGCTCTCATTTAGACACCTAATAATGGCCAGCTTTTCAAGCACCCCGCAGTTCGTGATGTGATACCCAGGGCAGGGAGATTTTTAAGAGCTTCTGCACCCAACGCTCTTGCTGAAAAATCTGGCCACAGTTTCCAAGTCCCGTCAACAATCTGGGGTAAAATTTTCAAATGAGTTTAAGTCACTTAGGAGCCTACATCCTGCTTTGTGACGGGGGCACTTAGGAGCCTGAGGTTCATTCCAAGTCAAGGGGACAGGCTTAGATTTTCAAGAACAATTAGTGATTTTGCATTGGCCTGGCTGAAAAATAAAATTTCGGTTTTGTGAAAGAGGGTGAGGTTTTGACATTTGTTTCTATTCCAGTGATGCTTGAAACAAAGGCTTTCCAGCAGCCCAGTGGCTAGGACCACTTTTTCGCTAGGAGGGTGGTGAAGCACTGGAATGGGTTACCTAGGGAGGTGGTGGAATCTCCTTCCTTAGAGGTTTTTAAGGTCATGCTTGACAAAGCCCTGGCTGGGATGATTTAGTTGGGGTTGGTCCTGCTTTGAGCAGGGGGCTGGACTAGATGACCTCCTGAGGTCCCTTCCAACCCTGATATTCTGGGATCATCTGGGAGACCCAAGTTCAAGTCCTAGGCCTAAATCTAGCAGCATAGAGATTTGAACATGAGTTTCCCCCATTCCCAGTGCATGGAATGGCTACGGGCTAGGCTTCTAGCTTTGACTGCAGCTTTCATTCTGGACCTGAGAAATCTTCCCAACAAAAGTTTCATCAAAACTGACACACTTCTGGGGAAAGTTTTGCTTTAGACTGAAGAAAACCCCCCAACAAACATTTAAATGCTACAGCAGTGCACCTATGTGGTTACAGACAAGCCCATAGACTCCTAAGGGTGGGTTTTTTTATTTGCAAGTGCTTAAGTGACTTAGGAGCACAATGAGACATTTGCCCCTAAATCACTTGGGTGTTCTTGAAAAACCTCACCCCCATCGCATTGTTTCCTCTCGGCATTACTCAGTCGTGGGTGTCAGAGGGAAATTAAGCATGCAGACTGACAAGGTTCCCAAGGAACAAAGGGTACAGTGTGCGTCCCTGGCTTTCCACGGATGCTCTGCAGCTGCCTGGAGCTGTTGCAGAAGCAGGCTCCCAGAGCTGAAATGGAAGTGACAGACTCTAGTTCAAACACAGTCTGACGGGGGTGGGATTTTCTGCTCCTTGTTCCCGGGGGGTGGTCGTGACTCTGATATTTTTGGATTTTCTAAGGGTGACAAAAGTGGAGTGTTGGAATCAAATCCCCCCCACAGCTCCTTTCCCCACTATAATCCTCCCATACTGCCCCTCCCTTCCTCCCACCCCCAATAACCTTCCAGAGCCAGGACAGAGCCAGTTCTCTGGTTCGGCCCATGAGTTTACCTGGGTGGACCCTCCCGAAGCAAACCCAGCCCGTTCCCTACTTGATTTCCTTCCTCTGCACAAAAACCAACGAAACAAAAAACCTAAAGAAGGATGAGAACTTTCCTACTGCCTGAGCTGTAAACAGATCCCCAAACACAAGCTGATCTGTTAAACAAACCCTTCCCCATGCAGGAACAAACCCTCCACCCAGGCCAGTTCCCAGCTGCTACTGTTATTTTTCTTAAGCTTCCTGCTGGACCAGAGGCTGGCTGGTGCATTGCACAGCTGAGGTTTAATTCTCACCTGCCTTGCTCGGTGAGTTGCCATTTGCACCTGTGCAAAGTGAGGCTGTTTTCTTTGCACAGGCTTGAAGATAGGAGAGCTGCCCTCTTTGCTACTACCTGGAAGTGACCCGGGGATCTTTGGTGCAGACAGTATGTACTGCTACAGCTTACCCCGAAGAGCCAGGTTTCGTCGTCGTGGGCTGTGACAGTTCCTCTGTGGCTCGTGCGCATATAACACACCCTGGCTAGGGAATTACGTGTACATTGTTCATTGGATCATAGAATATCAGGGTTGGAAGGGACCTCAGTAGGTCATCTAGTCCAACCCCCCTGCTCAAAGCAGGACCAATCCCCAACTAAATCATCCCAGCCAGGGCTTTGTCAAGCCTGACCTGTTCTTTTACTATTGTTATTTATCTGTGTTGTGTTGGTGCCTGGGAGCCCCAGACATAGACCAAGACCCCATTGCGCTAGGCCCTGTACAAACCCAGACCAAAAAGACAGTCCCGGCCCCAAAGAGCTCACACTAAGGTACAGTGTAGCTTAGCAGCAGATTAGGCATCCAGCCACCCGGGTGCTATTCCTCACTCTGCCCCTAGCCTGCTGCTTAACATGGGGCAACTCTCTGGGCTTCTGTTCCCGTCCCCCCCTTGTCTGTTTAGATGGTGAGCTCCTGAGGGCAGGGTCTGGATCTGTGCAGCACCCCAGCACAGTGTGTGTTACGGTGGCCTCCAGGGACCAGCCATGAAGAAGGTTCTATTGCAAACTCCCTGTCCCCGAAGAGCACACAACCTAAGCAGGCAAGGCAGACATGGGGTAGGGGGAAGGGACAGAACATCCTGTTACAATTCCAGAGTGAGGTGACCCTGCGTGGTCCCATTAGACATACCCCCGTCTCAGATCTCCAGCCGCCAGATCAGGGCCTGGGCTGCCATCCCCTGGCACTGACCGTTATTGCCTCAGCAGGTCCTACGTAGGCTCAGACCCTGCAGTTCTCTTCCCTCTAGGGCAATGACTATGGTAACCAGTGACCAAAACGGCCTCTTGAAAGCGGAGTGTTGTGCTAGAACCAAAGCATTTCAGAGCAAACACTGTCAAACAACAAATCAGTCTGCATGCATCTCCGGCTTAGCCTGTATCTTGTGGGATCCCTGGAAGGATTAAGGCCCGGATTCTTAAAGATATTTAGGTGCCTAACTCTGACAAAAATCCTCCTGTTAGGCCCAGATCCTTATCTCCTTATAGACTTTTTCCCAGAGACCCCGTCCGTCAGCTTGTCTCCCTGTCGGAACGTAATGACAATTCCCTGGACAGGCCCTGGTAACTCACCCCCTTCTTTTCCCAGGCAGGCTTTTTAACTGTTTAGTGTTCTCTTGATCTCTAGCCTCCCAGCCTGGCAAAACAGCCCAGTTACTTGGGCCGGGAAGCCTGCCATTGTCTTGTAATTGCCCCGGGTGTTCGCTGGGAGGTTGCTTAGCTGGGACCATAATGTCGCTCTCCTGCACAGATGTCATTAAATTGGAGCATTCTAGGCATATAATAAACATTCCCGCATCCCCAATGTAAGTTAGGTCACCCAGGAAATTCTAATAACCCGTCACAGCTCAGTCTTCAGAACATTATTACAGACCAGCCTCCCATTGGCCACACATGGCAACAGCACCCAACGCACCGAGCTTGTTTGGAAATCTGGCCCTGGGTGCGAGCGCTGGGCCCTTCTGAAAATTCCAGCTGCAAGGACTCGATATTTGACCCCTCAATTAAAGAATCAAATTCAATTCCTTATCATTCCTCACGAGGCTGGGTTCATACTTCCATTGCAATCACTCATAATTTCTAGGCAGAGAGAGAGAGAGAGAGTCAGCAGCAGTTCCCGATGGACGAGGCCTCGTTTTATCTTGCAGACAGCTTAGGCCTTGGTTAATGAGGCAGAACTGTCTTCGGATCATATTAGCTCATTCTAAAGAAAGAAATGAACAGGCAGTGCCATTAAGCTGCAGACAGAGGTGCACTCACATGACAACCTGGACTGGGCAAGGGATTTTCTGTGTATTCCACCCAACCAAGACAATGTTGTCACCAAACAATGAGACTCACCCATCGCATTCTGGCGTCTTCCCACAAATGGCCTACGACTTCTTGGTCCTTATGAGGCCAGATTTTCCAAAGAGTTCAGCTCACATAATGAGAGCTGGATTTTCACAAGTGGTCTCCTAAATGACACCAGAGTATATGACCAGAGTTTCAGAAGCGCAGGGCACAGGGCATTCGTGGAGGGTGCTGAGAAGAACCTGGCTAGAAAATGGGGTAGGAGTGGTGATGGGGAGTGAGGATTTGCAGAAAATTTTGGCAAAAACAGAAAAAAGTTAATTTTCATCCAAATTTACTACAGAAAATCTTCCATTAGGAGGGTTTGCCAGTGTAATGTGGTATCCTGGAAACTGATAAAATTACAAACTATAACTTGAAGTGTGATTGATTTCCTGGTCCTGCTTGCAGGATAGAGGGCTCTGTAGGACAACATGCAATCTGGCGCCTCAGCTGTCAGTCTGCAAAGAGTCAGGATAGCAAGGTGGGGTGAGTTGGGCCTCGCTGCTTTAGGGAGCAGCCTGTTTTGTCTCTCTCTGTTTTTTGGTTTCTTGTGTTAAGGTTCTGGTTATTAAGAAATAAAGTAGTGTCACGTTGCAACCTTCCGTAAAGATAAAACTATAAACTACTCTAACTTCTCTGTTTGTATGCAGTGAATGTAATGTATAACTATACTGGTATTTCCATATGAGCAAACCCTTCAAAGTGTAGACAAATTCTCAGGAAACCTGGTGTCTCGTCCTAGCCTCTCAACTGCTCTGTGACCTTGGGCAAATCACTCCCCATCTCTGAGCCTCTGTCGCCCCTGCTGCCCTTTGTCTACTTGGATTATAAAGCCTTCAGAGCACAGCCTGTCCCCTTTGTACAGTACCTAGCATATAGTGGCCCTGATTTTGATTGGGGACTCTAGTTGCTACTGTAACAAGAAGAAATATAAGCATGTTTTGATGGATAATCTGTTTCTCTTTATCTGTCACTGTGAATTTTAAAAGAGTTAATGACCATATCATCTGTATATATTAGCTAAATGATATCAAGATAAGTATATTTTCTGCTACTCGGTTTTGTTATATACACATCTTAGTGCTATAGAAAGTCAGCTCCCACTGAAGTCGAAATGAGTTCTGTCATGGACGTCCATGGCGCAAAGACTGTGTCCGTTGCAATTGCTTTCTCAGTAGAAGAACTGTCTTTCAGTTCCATTGGTATGATAGATTATTGAGTTATGATTGTTATGGCCAGAGTCACCAGGATGCACTGTGTCACATAACCAGTTCTTTTTATGAGCACATGAGCAGTGCTCTGTTTTAGAAGAAATGCTGCATGGTTGTTGAGTTTGGTGATGATGGGTTGGGTTTTTTTTGGGGGGGGGGCTGTTGCAAGTAGCAAGATAGTTTGCTCTCTGCCTTAATCCCAGTAACTAGAATCAAACTAGGGTCAGAAATGCTCCCTGGGAAGCAGGCTTTGGTCGCTGGGCTGAGATTTCTGAAAGAGTGGATTGCCTGCATGCTGTTCATGACCACCTCTGTTCCAGGACTGATTATATATATAATCAAATTAAACAAATATATATATATATATAAACAAATTAAACTCAGAAAATACTCATGCTTCACATCACTGATTTCTCCTCCAACAAGAAGCCTATTTGCAGGGTGCTGACACATGCCACTGCTTCGCAAAAGGTTGACAGTATGTTACCAAATAGATATCTCTGCCTACTGCAGGGCTCAGGATAAGGTCTCTGCACTGTGTGAGCCTTCAAAATAGAGCTTAAGTGATGCATGGACTGTGTGCTGCTCCTCTGCAAGGGGTGGATTTCCCCCATAAAACTGGGCACCTGAAACCCTGGCCTTTAAAGCTCTGTTTGTTGTTCCGCCCCGAAAATAGCTCTCATTGTCCCCATTTTAGTGCAAACCGCACGTTTGAAACAGGAGCTGCTGGAACATGGCCCGGGTGGCTTGACACACTCATCGCTATTCCGTAGCTTGTCGACAGTAATGGACCGCGGGGAGCATTCATGATCTAATTCGCCCTCAGAACTCACCTCACTGTTTCAAAGATGGAGCAGGATAAGGAGGATTGTCTGTGACAGACTGCCTCCGCTGGCATGTAGCTGATCTGTGACTGCTGGCAGCAAATATCTCTAATGGTCAGTGATGGGACACTGGATGGGGAGGGCTCTGAGCTACTGCAGAGAATTATTTCCCGAGTGTCTGGCTGGTTGGTCTTACCCACATGCAAATAGTCTAACTGATCGCCAGATTTGGGGTCAGGAAGGAATTTTCTCCTGGATCACATTGGCAGAGACCCTGGGATTTTTTTTTTTTGCCTTCCTCTGCAGCATGGGGCAGGGGTCACTTTCCATTTTAAACTTCTGTACATAGTGGATTTTCTGTAACTTGGAGTCTTTCAGTCATGATTTGAGGACGTCAGTGACTCAGCCAGAGGTTAGGGTTCTATACAGGAGTGGGTGGGCCTCTGATGTGCAGAAGAGTAGATTATCACAAGGGTCCCTTGTGGCATTGAAGTCTCTGAGGAAGACCCAGCATGGGTGGGAAAGAGGTAAGAGGAATGGGTTAGGTGGACGGGGCCAGGCAAAGGATTTATTGTTTTTTATATTATATTGTCACTTAGAGACTGGGGTCTCAATGCGCCAGGCGCTGCACAGAGACAGCCCCTGCCCCACAGAGCCTGCAATCTGAACAGATAAGAGAGGCGAACAAGTCACGTGAGCCCCATGTTACAGACTGACACACAAAGGGAGATTATGGTCACACACTAAAAGCCTGGCTAAAGCAGATCTCCTGAGTCCCAGTCCAGCCCCTAATCACAGGGCCGCCCTTGCTGTCTCACTGTAGAGACCCAGGTTTGGGAGTCTTCGTCTCTCTCATTCACTTTTCCCTAGCCGGTCTCGCTCACCGAGGTGGGGAGACCTGGGATCTGGCTCTTGCTTTCTGTTGCCATTGGAATTTGATGATAAACGAAACATGAAAAAATGGCCTGTTTCAGTGGTGTTTATGTTGGTGGCTCAGCAGCAAGGGCCTGATCCTGCCCGCCCGACTCAGACAAAACTCCCTTTGACGGCAGCGGGTGATGGAGCAAAGGAGCTGGCCCAAAAGAAAGGTTTGAGTGTTAGCGCCGGGCTTTGCTGCCTGCTCCTGTTTTCTGTTTGCCTCCTTGTCCCCAAGAATGTTTGAGAACGCAGAAGGGTTTTCAGAAACGTTTCGGTGAAATCCACCCCTGTGCAGACATTCAACGCATGGCCAGTGCATTGCTTCAGGCTTGTGTTAACCCTCTGCACAGGGGTGTGATTGTGTTTATTTACAGCAGGACCTACAAGCCCCATTGGATTAGAGACTATACAGACACGTAGGGGTCTGTCTACACTGCAGTCGGAGGCGTGATTGCAGCATGTGGAGACAGGCCTGAGTTAGCCAACCTGTCTAACGATAAGAACATAACATAAGACTGGCCAGACTGGGTCAGACCAAAGGTCCATCTAGCCCAGTATCCCGTCTTCTGACAGTGGCCAATGCCAGGTGCTCCAGAAGGAATGAACAGAACAGTGATCATCAAGTGATCCATCCTGTCACCCATTCCCAGCTTCTGGTAGACAGAGGCTAGAGACACCTTTCCTGCCAATCCTGGCTAATAGCCATTGATGGACCTATCCTCCATGAATTTATCTAGTTCTGTTTTAAACTCTGTTATAATCTTGGCTTTCACAATATCCTCTGGCAAGGAGTTCCACAGGTTGACTGTGTGTTATGTGAAAAATTAATTCCTTTTATTTGTTTTAAACCTGCTGCCCATAGGCGCCAACTCTGTGGGCGCTCTGGGGCTGGAGCACCCACGAGGAAAAATTGGTGGGTGCTCTGCACCCACCGGCAGCCAAGCTCGCTACCCCGCCTCCCCTGCCCCACCACACTTCACTTCATCTCTGCCTCTGCCTCCTCCCCTGAGCGCACTGCATCCCTGTTTCTCCTCCCAGCGCTTGCTGCTGCAAAACAGCTGTTTTGTGGCGTAACAAGCTGTGGGAGGGAGGGGGGAGGAGCAGGAACACGGCGTGCTCAGGGGAGGAGGCGGGGCTGGGGCGAGGATTCGAGGAAGGAGTCCAATAAAGGAAGGGAGTGGGTGGAGTTGGGGTGGAGACTTTGGGGAAGGGGTTGGAATGGGGGCGGGGCCGGGGTGGAGTTGGGCCGGGGTGGGGGGGGTTGAGCACCCACTGGCACCAGGAGAAATTGGCACCTATGCCGCTGCCTATTAATTTCTTGAGTGACCCCAAAATGAGAGCAGCAAAGCTGCGGCAGTATGGGCTGTACAACCTTGCCCAGGATCCTAGGTCCATGTGCGAGCAGCTAGCTCATGCTGCCATGACTTCAATGCTGTTGTTACCCAAGCTACACAGATCAAAGCTATCTGGGGCATGCACAGTCACACTCTGATTGCACTGTAGACTTGCCCATTGCCCGTGGTGAAAGAGAGTCCCTGCTCCAAAGAGCCATCAGTCTGAATAGACAAGACGAACGGCAATCCCCATCTTGGAGATGGGGACCTGAGGCACAGAAAAAGGTTAAGTGACTTGCCCAAGGGTCTGTGCAGTGTCGGAGGAATCAAACCCATGCTGCAAAGGACAGAGAGAGGGACAGTGTCCCAAACAACTTACAGTCTAAATAGACAAAGAGGAACCTGCCAAGGGAAGGGCATACAACAGGGACGGTTGCACAGCCAGAATTAGAACCCACTGGACCATCCTGCCCTAACCACTAGACCACGCTGCCCCTCAATAGCTAGTGTGAAGATTTTGTAAACCAAAACTCACCTAGTCTGAGACCAGAAAGTTCCCTGACAATGGTGCCCAATGTACCTGCTCTCCAACCGTGTCAGCCCAAGCTAGTCAGTTTCTGCCAGCTGGGCTAGATTGTATGAAATTCATTAATTTGGGATAATCTTTTCTCTCATTAGCAGCACTGTTTCTGTCATTCCCCATCCTGAGCAACTCTGTAACCTCTGGCATTGGCCTCCAGGGCTTTGTTGTACAAATTCTGGCTGTGTTTATCCCCGGGCAAGGGGAAATCAGGAATTCTAAATCCTTTGAGGATCTGGGCTTGACTGTCTCAGGCTATTTTTGAGCTGGCCTGATTCTCTTCTCTCTGTCGCTGCTGTAACTGCCCTGGCTTGAAGGAAGTTGCTCCTGATTTACACCAGTGGGAGCAAGATCAGAATCAGGCCCTTCCTGATGCTCCTGTTCCTCTGATTTGAAACATTCCAGATTAACGGAAACCTCAACTCTCCCCATTTATTATTATTGATTATTGGTATTGTGGGTAGCGCCAAGAGGCTGGGTCCCATTGTGCTCGGCATCGTACAACCAGGAAAAGCCAATCTGGTGATTTTTGGTGGGCCCGACTTTATGATTGTGGAACACAACGGAATGGCAGCACCGTTCCTGATTAACTACTGTGACAGGGTCAGGCCAGAGGGCTACAGGAGAGTGATAGAAAGCAGATATATTAGCCCCAGGTTAAGCAGGTCCCCTTTCCCTGGATAAGGTAACAGGGAAGGTTCCAGAACAATCAGAAGCTCTCTGGAAACAATTAAAGCAGACAGGCTGATTAGAACACTTCAGCCAATCAAGAAGCTGCTAGAATCAATTAAGGCAGGCTAATCAGGGCGCCTGGGTTTAAAAAGGAGCTCACTTCAGTTTGTGGTGCACGTGTGAGGGGCAGGGAGCAAGAGATGCAAGGAGCTGAGAGGGTGAGGGAGAAGAAGAGGGTGAGGCTGTGCTGCTGGAGGACTGAGGAGTACAAGCGTTATCAGACACCAGGAGAAAGGTCCTGTGGTGAGGATAAAGAAGGTGTTTGGAGGAGGCCATGGGGAAGTAGCCCAGGGAATTGTAGCTGTCATGCAGCTGTACCAGGAGGCACTCTAGACAGCTGCAATCCACAGGGCCCTGGGCTGGAACCCGGAGTAGAGGGTGGGCCTGGGTTCCCCCCAAACCTCCCAACTCCCGATCAGACACATGAGGAGTTGACCCGGACTGTGGGTCCCACCAGAGGGGAAGATCTCTGAGGTGAGCAAATCTGCCAATAAGCGCAGGACCCACCAAGGTAGAGGAGGAACTTTGTCACGCTACATGACTGCAGAGGGCAGTGCATGAGTCAAGCTTGTCTATGTGATAGCGACATGACAGCCCAGCAGAATAAATGATGTTGTATCGATACATTTAAACTAGAGATGGGTGAGGGCCTGTCTAATCTCATCAGGCCGGGATATTGTTCACTGACCACACTCAAACCTCTATGTGTTCTGAACAGCCTTTCCAAGCACCTCGCTGTGATTTAGGGGGTCTCCTCTGCCCCCTTGGCATGATCCCACATGTTCGAATCTCTGCCTGGGCGTCGGTTCAGTGCAAACCTCACCATGCTGGCTACGGTCACCATGAGAAACGAGGGGCCCAAGGAATGAAGGTGGGGGGAGAGGAGGAGGAAGGAGACTGAAGTGGATTGGCTGTGGGGTGAGGGGGGACGCTCATGCTTTTCACATTGTTTATTCTTTCTATCCCAGTGGAATGTTCAGGTTATTTTCGGTCTGAATTCGCTTGCCTCAGGTGGGGGGAAGGCAGGTTACTGCCTGGGCTTTGCAGTCTCTCCCATGAACTCCAGCCCGGCAGCTCAATGGGCCTCTTTGTTCGGAGCTACCTTTTCCAAAGACTTGCCTTTTCATACCCCACCTCCCAGAGGGGACTAGGGGGGTTGGGATCCTTGCTGTCCACAGACTGAATGAAAATAATAGCCCCTGTCTGTACTGCACAGCAGCCACACAGAGCCCTGGCCGAGTTGCCTTAACCAGCTGTTCTTATTTAAGTCAATCAACCGGAGACTTATTTTACATCCGTAAAAAAACCAAAATTAAAAAATGACAGCGTCCCCCTTTGCGAAAAGCCAGAGCCAGCTGAGTGAGAGAAAATATGTCAATGGGACAAAGAAGTAAATTGAAGCTTTGCAAATACACTCAGCAAAAAAAACCCAAACGCTGCCCAACCCACTAACTCTTTATAGATGGACATTCGGAAAATGTCAAGCCAGATCCGCAGCTGATGTGAGCTGGTCATAGCCAATGGGCCACTTCCCCAGCTGATGCAAATCAGCATTGTCCCATTAACTTCCTTGCACCTCAATGGAGCGATGCTGATTACACCAGCTAGGGATTTGGCTCCATATTTCCAATGGACTTCTCCTGTAAATGACTAATGTGCAGCTCCCGCCCCAGCTGTACTCCAGGATGGGCTGTATTTGATTCCCTGTACCTCTATCAACTGCTTTCCTGTAACAAATCTAAGGTTTCCCATTGCCAAATAATAGTCCCTCTGCAACTTTACAGAGCAGAGAAAAAATCAAGCCCCAAACCGAGGCCGCACTACAAACAGCTATGGGCGTTTGGAAGGGGGTGGGGGCAGTGTTTAATTCCCTTGGTTTTACTGCAGCATTTCTTTCTGCATTAGGCAAGCACAGAGAATAATGGGCTAATTCAGCAGTAAAAATCCTGTCCAAACTCAGCTGCAACAGCCATATCCAGCACCCAAGCTGGGGCGGGACCGTGTGCATGGCCAGAAAGAACTCGTCAGTCAGGAGTTATACCTATTGGCCTGGCTCCATCTTTTCTCCACGGGGTTTCCTGAACTGGCACCTCCTGGCCTCTGATGGCATCAGGGGTCACTGTGCTACTCTCAGGAATGCCAGTGCCTCCATCTTCCGAGGCCGTTTGAGTTTCCTCTGTGGGGATTGTCACAATGCACCGTGCCGCTGAGCTCCAGTGTCGTGGCTGGCCCTGGAGGACCTGTGAATAAATATAACTGGGGTTTCCTTTGCAGGTGGGACTTCTTTTTCCAGCTCAAACTACAGGCGTGGGCTGGTTGATGAGCAAGATGGATCAGGGGTTCAGGTAGTTGGGACCCTACCAGCATGAGGGCAAGGGGCTCACTGGTATCAGGTAGTGAGTTTCAGCCTGCTGAGTTCAGTGTTACCCCAACTCATTAATGTCACGATCTGTATCTAAAAAAGTGGCATGTAAGACATCATTGGAAAATGAACAACTCACTGATGACTAATATTCTTGCATGATGTGTGCACAAGTTAGGAAGCTGTGCTGGAATTATGTTCTTAATGCGTTTGGCAAGCAATGCATACAGTGGTGCTGGAACATTTTTTTATAGTGGGGGACCTGCGCACCCCCCCTTTACTCCTGTCTGTACCTCCTGCTGCCCCCAAGAGGTGCGGCCAGGAGCAGGGCCATGGATCTGGGAGTGGGGGACTTGGACAGGGATAAGGGGGGCCGAGGCTGGGGCCATACCTGGGGGTGGGTGCCGAGCTCCAAGAATGGGGCTAGGAGCTGGGACCCCAGGTGCAGGGCCAGGAGCAGAGCCCCCCGTAAAACCTGGCGGTGCTGCAGCACCCCCCGACACACACACCACTAGTTCCTGCGCCTATGAATGCATAAGCCCAGTCTGCCCTAGACAAAGGAATGTGTATTTGTTTGGCTGTCCAGCTTGGTTATCAGGCAGAGACATAGAAAGGACATTTAAATATAAAGTGATCAAAGCTATCAAGTGGGAGAGAAAACAGCTTGGCGTCTTCACCCTAGCAAGAGAGAGAAACTTTGTCTGGGCTATAAAGACAGGGGTTCGGAAGCTCACATGATAAGTAATTGAATGAACTGCTTGTATACAATGTTCCTGGGTTATAAGTGTATCAAGCAGGGTCTTTTCTGAAAGCTAATGACACACTGGTGATTAATATCATTGTAAAATGGCTGTGTTACAACTATATGAGGAAATATGGATACTTAATGAGATCATGCTTTAAAGTCTGTGACCAAACTCAAGGAGAAACAGGTTTTCTCCCACACAGTTGGGAAGGCAACGACCTACCTGTCTCCAAAGGTGGGACCAAAACCAATGGAAACCCCATTCAGCAGAGGGATGGGAAGTCCATAGGAAGGAAGGAATAGCATGAGGTCATCCTGTGTCTGATGGGGTCACAGCAGTAAGTTTGGGATGATATCAAGACAGAGGAGAAGCCATCACTGGACAGACGCAAGGGGCCTGACGTCTTGCACGCTGGGAAAGATGGGTTCTTCAGCCATGGAAGTTGAAGTCTCTGGGAATGGAAGTTTGGTAGCTTGCTATGTTAGGTCTTAGCCATTAAAAGCATATTTTTGCCTTTGTTTATTTGTGACCCTTTCTAACTGTATCCTTCCAAGTGGTATCACTTCAATCATGTCCTTTTGTTAATGAGCTTATTTTATTTTTACAATAAACCAAATCAGTGGTGTGCTTGAAGGGCAGGGGGTATTTACCCCGGTCAAGTTAATAAGCTGTCGTGTGCTTTTGTCTCTTTAAAGGAGAAAACGTTTTTCTTTTTCTGCATGTTCCAGGAGAGGAATGGACACTTCAGAGCAGACGGTTTGGGGGATGCTTAGGACCTGTGTGTGTGGGGGTCACCTTGGCAAGTTGTAACCAAGGAGTGGAGGGTAGCAGGGCAGGGCTGTTGCGTTGTAGCCAGCTGCTGGGGTCAGAGCACTGAACCAGGGCTGCGTGGTACACACTCAGGATACCGCATGCTTGTCTGCTGGTTGGAAGTATCCAGACAAGAGAACCTCCAGAGCAGCAGAGCATTTTGAGGTTCACCTCTACCTCGATAGAACGTGACCTGATATAACACAAATTCAGATATAACGCGGTAAAGCAGTGCTCCGGGGGGGGGCAGGGGGGCTGTGCACTCCAGCGGATCAAAGCAAGTTCGATATAATACGGTTTCACCTATAACGCGGTAAGATTTTTTTGGCTCCCGAGGACAGCGTTATATCGGAGTAGAGGTGTACTCAGGCTTAAAGGGCAGCCGGTGACACAACCCCTCGCTGGTCTGGATTGCACCCCAGAATATCACAATAGTCACAGAACAGACCGGCACTTCTCAGTGGGACTTTGCAGGAAGTGCTAATACAGGGTCATATTCTGCTACTCTTGCGAATTGACGAAGTGAGACAAAATCAGTTTGGGTCAATCAGAATGTTTTGTTTCAATCATTTCAAGACATTTTATGTTGGTTTAAATCTTTTATTTTTAAATTTGTTTGACCTTTTTTTTAGGTATAAATCAAGTTAAATTTCAAAATGAAAAGCAATTTTGACCCAAAAAACTGAAAACTTTTTGTCTGAAAAATGTCACAATTTGAAAGTTATCCCCCCCACCCATGTATTTTTGAGTCAGGAAATTTCGTTGAATCTGATTCTTTCCCGCAAACGACTTTGGCCTTTTGATCCATTGGCATTTTCTGGCAAAAGAGTTTTGTCAAAAAGTTCCCACCCAGCTGCAGCACCGGTGCCCCCTAGCGACTGGCTGATTCAAGAGAAGCAAGTAACGCATCGTAAAATGGCTTGAGCAAATTCTGGTGGGTGGACGCTCCCACAGAGGCCCAACGAGGGCTTCTCTACAAGCAAGATACTGCGTGACAAGCTAGAGTGTGAATCTCTGGTGCACCAGCTTGCCAGACAGTATTGTGCCACGTGGCTCCTGCTACAACATAATGGAAGTTGCAGAGTGTGGCTTGCCCTACTACAGGGGGAAGTATCATGCGCCAGCTTGCACTCTGTTTCACACGCTGGCTTGCCGCGCAGTAATTTGCCATGTAGACAAGCCCATACGGTTTGTCTACGCGACCATGCGGTTTGGACTTGGGCACGCATTGCAGAAAGAACCTAGTGCACATTAACATAGTCCTGTTTAAATGTTAACGCGAATGAGGTACCTTTTAGTTCATGCCAGCAGCGTCCAATGGGGCAGTTAAAGAATAGCACACTGCACACTCCTGTAGTCTGAACTGCAGGGCCATGTAGACACAGCCTGAGACAGCTCATGGAATAAACCAAGGCTCAGTGGCTGGCATTTTCAAAAGATGTCTGATGCCCAATTCCCACAGGATTTCAATAGATTTGGGCACCCAACTGCCTTTGGCTCCTCTTGAAAATCCCATTCAGTGTGTATCCCAACCTGTCCCACAGACATTAACTTCTTCCACGAGGTTGCCATCTCTCAAAGCCCCAGCTCCTGGAGTCAGTTGATTGCATGAGAATCATTTTCATTTAAAGAAAGTTTCTAGCCCTCAAAGTTGCAGAGAAAAGCTTAGAACTTTTAACCTCTAAAGGCTTACAAGCCAGCAGGCAAATAAAAAGACCCAAAGCTGAGCATGTTTAAAAAATCTCACAGATTTTAAGCCCATCTGATGATCTGGGGAGCTTTTGGTGTTTGAACCTTTGAGGATGGCAGTAACTGTGCAGTCGGGAATTGTATGTAGATCCTATTGCCACTGCAATCTCCCCATTTCTACAGGGCACTCATTTCCAGAGCTAGTGCCACTTATCAATTTTCCAAAGCAAAAGTGGCCAAGACTGTGTTAAATTAGCTCCTGTCGGATTCCCACCTAGGAGGATCCTGGGGGAGGGGAGGAGGAGGGAGATGAACCACATAAATTGCAGGAGTGAGCCGACCATCTTTCCAGAATCTGTTGCATCTGAGCCAAGTTCAGCCCTGGTGTAAAGCCACTGGATTGAATGGAGAGAAATCCACGGATAGTTTGACCCGAGGCACTGGGTTACAAAAACAAAAGAGCGAGCCAATGAAATTGCCCGTTTGCGGCCACATGACCCCCTTGTTTGAATATTCCCCCCTGCCCTCCCAAGGAAACTGACAAAATCGACAGCACTTTAGTGAAGTATTTAGGAAGCTTATGAAAGGTCAGAAAGTCAGTCAGCAGGAGAGCAGGCATCTGGTGGCAGATTGTTAAGGAGCCCGGAGGAAAGGCTAAACGTCTGGATGAATCTTGATGAGGACGGAGCAAGGCTGGAAGGGAGAAGAATGCAGCCGACGTAAGAGCCGAGCCATATCTGGGTCTGCATCCAAACCTTCCCAAGTTCAAAGGCAGAGTGAGCAAGCATGGGCCTGTTTTGCACAGCTAGCATTGACCTCCCCAGGTTAAAATACAGTCTCTGTATTGCAACGTTCTGACTAGCTTTACAGAAATTCTGCCCGGCCCACAAGCCAACCGTTCTCCGGAACTGTAAGCAGTAACTTTTCTCAGTGTAGCATTTGCTGACAATGGGACAGCTTCTACAATCCAAGCGTTTGGGAAAGAGTGGACCAGATCCTCTGCTGGCGTAGATTGGTGTAGCTCCAAGGACTTCAGCTGCATCACAGAGATATAAACCGGCTAAGACTTGGCTCTGTCTGATTAATCACTGGGGCAGGAACCCTAGCTAGTACAAACAGGGATAGGTCCATTGAAGTCAATGGGCAAATTCCCCTCTCCAGCAGGTGCAAATGGAATGAACTCCATTGAAATCAACAAGCCAGCTTGCCAGCTGGCGCAAATGGGTGTAGCCCACTGGCGTAAACCAAGATTACTCCATTAAAGTCAACGGAGCAATGCTGATTTACACCCACTGAAGCGCTGATGGGTGTAACTCTCTTAAATTCAAGGGAGTTCCACCAGCATAAAACTGGAGTAATGCAAGGGGTGAGTCGGACTCCCAGCGTGCAAGGAAAATCCAGTTGCGAGCACAGAAAATGAGCAACGGCTCTGCTGTTGCAGGAAGGGCGGAAGTACTTTCATTAGCCCGCTGTTGTTCGTCTGTGTGTCACTTGGTTCCTTGCTGGGCCTGATCCACACAGTAAATCTATTACAGCTCCCTGTTATAGGCCCTGGACTTCAATGCAAGCTATAAATGCACATGCTTTTGGTACTGGATGCCGCAACTGAGACCAGCACCTCACACATGACCACATAGAGCAGGGCTGGCCAACCTGAGCCTGAGATAGCGAGAATTTACCAATGGACTTTGCCAAAGACCCACAGTAATACGTCAGCAGCCCCCCATCAGCTCCCCCACCCCATTCCCAGCGCCTCCCACCCACCGGCAGCCCCACTGCTCAGCACCTCCCCCTGCCTCCCTGTCAGCTGTTTTGTGGTGTGCAGGAGGTTTGGGTTGGGGGGAGGAGTGAGGGCACTTCAGGCTTAGGGGAGGGGGCGGGAAGGGGTGCAGTGGAGGCAGGGTCTGTGGCAGAGTGAGCAGTGAGCACTCCCCCTCCCCCGGCACATTGGAAAGTTGGCGCATGTCGCTCCAGCCCCAGAGTCGGTGCCTGTACAAGGAGCCGTATATTAACTTCTGAAGAGCCGCATGTAGCTCCAGAGCCACTGGTTGGCCACCCCCAACACAGAGAGAGCCCGTCCCTGCCCAAACAGCTTGGGTGCGTATGGGGATGGATAGATGGAGGGGTGTGTACGACAATGGATATATAAATAGACAAAGGAAGAGAGAAGGGAAGTGACTTGTTCAGTGTTGGTAGCAGACTTGGGATTCAAATCTATGTCTCCTCGTCCAGTACCCTGTCCAGTAGACCATGCTGCTGCAGAAAATACTGTTGAATTGTAAATTACAGCAACTTAGTTTCCACTTCTGTGGCCCAGGAGATGGTTGCATAGCTGGACAGCCTATTTCTCGCTCCATTTCCTCATTGTATACGGCTTGCTCAGAAGCACGCTCTGCCGATCCAGAGGCACATTCCATTCTGCTGCTGAAGTAATGTTGGAACAGGATTTCTTGGAGAGCTGACTTTTTCCGAGTGCCTGTATTTACGGAGCCATGCCGGTCCCTCCACGGTGGGGGTCGTGAGACGCTTTTCATTAGAAGCTTTTTTTTTTTTTAACAAGGCTCCTTTCTGCCTGATGTTTCTCAGGCTTGCCTTTTAGGCCAGAGGAAATGTTTTTTGGGAAAGTCTGAGGTTAACTGAACATGCCGTGTTGGACTGACACGGCTTTGGGGAGAAAAATGTCTGGATTTTCACTTGTTGAAAAGCTTCACACACCCAGAACTCATAAACATCTCGGGCTAATGACTGATCATTTGTTCAGCACGTTACTCTTCAGGGAGAATCAGTGCATGGGTCTATTTTTGTTAACGTTCTTTAGAAAGTGATTGGATTCTTTTTTGGGGCGAAGTGTCAAATATAGGAACTCTGCATTCTGTGTGAAGCTCGTTATGGAAAAGCATAACATCCAGAGAGATAGTGTGGAAATGAGAACACAGATTGATAGATGTGTAAGGGGATGGATAGGTGAAGGGGTGTGTAAGGGATGTGATAGACAGTATATGGAGTGGTGTGTTTGGGGATGGATGGATAGATCCTCTCTTTGTCTAGTCTGGGTGTTTATATGGTGCCAGTTACCATGGATTCATAGATGGGTATATGGAGGGCTGTGATTGGGAATGGGTGGATGGACGGGTGCATGCATGAGGATGGGCAGTGTGATAGACCCAGGCCAGTTGGGAACAGCAGAGTAGTCAAAGGGAGATACACTGGCCATTGGATAAGCGGTTTCTGTTCCCTGAGTGACCAGAGCAGGAGCTGCTCTAGGCTAATGAGAACACCTGATTCCAATTAATCTGCTAAGAGTCAGGTGAGGCTGTTAAGCACTTGACTCTAATTAAGGCCCCTCTGATGCTATAAAAGGGCTCACTCCAGTCAGGCCAGTGGAGCGGAAATGCGTGCAAGGAACTGCGAGCAAGAGGTGTGCAAGAAGCGGAGAGTGAGTAGGCACACTGCTGGAGGACTGAGAAGTACAAGTGTTATCAGACGTCAGGAGGAAGGTCCGGTGGTGAGAACAAAGAAGGTGTTTGGAGGAGGCCATGGGGAAGTAGCCCAGGGTGTTGTAGCTGTCGCCCAACTGTACCAGGAGGCACTCTAGACACTTGCAGTCCACAGGGCCCTGGGCTGGAACCTGGAGTAGAGGGCGTGCCCGGGTTCCCCCCAAACCTCCCAACTCCTGATCAAACACAGGAGGAATTGACTTGGACTGTGGCTTCTACCAGAGGGGAAGGTCTCTGGGCTGTTTCCCAACCCACAGGGTGAATCTGTGAGGCGAGCCAATCCGCCAATAAGTGCAGGACCCACCAAGGTAGAGGAGGAACTTTGTCACAGTGGATAGAGGGGTGTACATGGGGATGGGTGGTTGGATGGATAGATAGAGCCTCCCTTTGTCTAGTCTGGGTGTTCAGATGGTTCCAGTTCCCATGGTATCTAGGTGCCGGCCCTGGGCTGCAGTTCTTGTCATTGGAGGGGCGGAGAGATGATGGGTGGCTACTGGAGGGTGATCACATGTCTGTGCAAGCTGCAGGGGATGCAGTCAGCTCTTTCCTCACTGTGATGCAGGATGTGCTTTTCAGAAGACCATGTTGGGAATTGCCAGTGCAGGCCCTTTCCTTCCCTTGCTGGGCTCCTGAGATGGGAACGTGGGAGCACAGGGCCACTTTTTGGGGTTCCCTGATCTTCCAAACTCTCTGCTACATCAACTCCAACTCCATCCACAGGTCCCAATGTGTGGAGTCCTCAGAGAGTATAAGGTCCTCTACCATATGGGGAGAGGCAGCATAGTGTAGCGGCTAGAGCGGCAGGCGTGGACTGGGGTTTATCTCTGGCTCTGCCACTGGACTCCTATATGACTTTGGGCAAGTTACCACCAGTTCCTGTGCCTCTGTTTATTTAGACTGCGTGATCTTCTGGGTAGTGACTGTTTTTCACTAAGTGTACCTCCCGAGCCTGGAAGAATGGGGCTCTGATCTTGGTCAAGGCCTGTGCATGTTTCTGTAATAGAACCCATAGCGATTATACTAGAGAGATTAACTCAGGGAAGGACCCACTGATAACACAATCGGATTGATAGATTCATAAATTTTAGGGCCAGAAGGGATCATTGTATCATCTATTCTAGTCTGACCTGTTGTGTAATGCAGGGCTTGTGAATTTCATCCTGTTACTCCTATATTGAGTCCAATAGCTTCTGTTTGACTAAATTACTGCTAGCAGCCAGACAACCTGTTTCCTTGATTCCCCGAGTATCAGAGACCTGGAGGGAGGAATAAAGGATGGGAAATTTTTACACCCGACGGACAGCCTTCACCACGATCAAGTGGATTTGCTAATGTCTGGCTACTGTTTGGGGGTTTTAGAACAAAATAAAGACAAAGCTAATGAAAGGGGTCGACTAAACACTAATGGGCCTTTTGATAGAGATGTGTTAACAATGGCACAGAGTGTTCACCTTTGTTGTTAATGATACAATAAACAGTTACATAACAGCAGCTGTCCAACCCACGCACACCCCGGGTGTCGGGACCAGAGAACCTGGGAAATGCTGCCTCTCCCAACAATAGCTGAGAGCATGTTTCCGGCTCTCCCTTTTTTGGGCACCCAGTGGCCTGTCCTGTGAATCTGGAGGGCCCCTTCGCACCGCATCAGCCTGCAGCTTTCAGAAGGAATTTGCAGATGCCCCATTGGTTGTCAAAACGCTGAGAGGGCCCGTTTCCTGCCCTCTGTGCATGAGGGCTCAACCCACACAGGCTTTTGTTACGGAGTTCTCTGAAACGAGTTCGTGCTCTGTGGACAGATCTTGGTCTTGATTCTGCTGTCACACGGGGGCGAATCAGCAGTAGTGCTGCTGACATTAATAGGCCAGGGCCTCAACTGGTGTAAATCACTGTAGCTCCATCAGTGATTTACACCAGTTTGGGATCTGGCCTATTGAATGCAATGAGGCTTGGCAGATTTGCACCCACCGGGGCTCTGGCCCACTGAATGCAATGGAGCTATGGCCAAGTCGTACGAGCTGGGGAAATTGGCATAATGGAGTTGCTGGGATAAAACTGGTGTAAGAGAAGAATCAGGCCTATTATGCCAAATTTTTGCCCTCTACACCGATGTAAATCCTCACTTGGTGTATATTGGTCACAGCTCTGTGGAAGTCAGTGGGCCAGATACCCAGCTGGTGTAAATAACCAGCGTGCCACTGAAATCATTGAGGCAGGTTCCTGGCTGGTGTAAATTGGCCTGGCTCTGCCCAAGCCAGTGGGGCAGATCCACAGCTGATGTCAATCAGCACAACTTCACTGCAGTCAGCGGGGTCAGATTCCCCAGTCGGCGTAAGCTGCACTTCAGTGACGCTGTTGTGATTCCCACCAGCCAGCATCACCACGGCTCCTTTGGAGTCAATGGGGCCAGATCTTCAGCTGGTGTAAATTAGTGAGACCCCCCTTCTGCTGGACTGGTGTAGCCCATTGATTTCACTGGCTTGTGCCGATTTACATGAGCCAAGGAGCTAGTTCGAGAAGCAGAGGCAGGGTATCCCGTGTTATCCAGCCAGAGCTGGGCTCCCTAGAGAGAAGCCTGGTTTGATGTCATTTCTTCCATTGTCCTCATCGCAAATTCCAGCCTGGGTATGAAACTCTCCTGAAAGCAGTTCTGTGCCCCTCACCCAACTGGGGCTGATTCCCAGTCTAAATCTTCCCCTCCCAACCGGGGGAAGAAGGACAGTGGTTTGGTTGGACACAAAAAGCTGCTTCTTTCCCCTCCGAGATGATGTGTTGGTTTTTTTCCCCCTGGCAGGTTATTTTTGCAGCAGACCAAGGCACGCTCCCATTTAAAACATCAATAAATCAGCCCAACGGCCTTTTAAAACCATTCCCCCGTCCCTTCCCTTCCCAGAAGAGAGAGCGGCAAGGCTTGAGTCAGCAAGAGTCATTAGAAAGCCCTGAAATAAGCTGATTGTTTGGACGTACAAAGCCTGGTGCTGACATCTGGGCTGACAAGGAGCCAGCCGCACTGACCGATGCCCTCAGGGAGGCTGGGGAATGTGGGTCTGAAGGCAAGATCCCTTCCCCCGCCACCCAGCCCCATCTCCCGGGCCATGTTGCTGGGCAGGTTCAGGGTCAATCTGGGTGGCGTGATGGTGGACTGGAAGCGGCTGGTCTCAGCACAACAAGCAAAGGCACATTGATGTGGACAGCAAGGGTCGAGGAGCTTGGACGACGCCCAGCCACGTGCTGGGATGTGCTGCTGGATGTCGTAGAGAGGGTGGGCCAGCCCTTGCGTGATAGGCAGCAACATGCAGAGGGATCCTGGGTCATCCATCAACTCTGTTCTCTTTTTAGAGTCCCCCTGTACTTTGCTGCGGGAAGGGGAGGCGCTGGCCGACAAAGGGCAGCTTGTATGAACGTGTGTGTGTGTGTGAGAGAGAGAGAGAAAGGGATCCGTACTAATAAACTGGAGGCAGTTTGGCCACATAAGGACAGTATGGGAACTGTGTTTCATTAGGAAACAGGCAGAATGGGAGGGGAGATTGTGTTTCAGGAGGGGAGGAGTGTACACATAGGGGGAGGGAGGAGGGGACTATTTAGGTACCAAAAAAATGGAATTTTCTTTTAGTGGAAAGATTCTGTAATCACGTCACTCAAAACCGGCTCAACTCATTTGGCTCAAGCTGTCCCCTAGAATGTCACCCATGAACTCGGACCAACCACATCAGCTCTTAGCCCACAGGGCCATCTTAGGCAAGCGATGAAAAATAGTGGGCTCGTGATAGAAATCTCTTTGTCGCATTAACGATCAAGGAGGTCATTTTTTTTATTTTTGGCAGGACACCATAGAATCATAGAATATCAGGGTTGGAAGAGATCTCAGGAAGTCATTTTGTCCAACCTACTGCTCAAAGCAGGACCAGCCTCAACCCCAACTGCCAAATTTACCCCTGCTTGTGGGTTTATGGCATAAAAGATTTTTGGAATGTTTCAGACTTTCAGACCACCCCTGATTACACGTGAGGGCCTCAAAATAATAATAATTAATAATAATGGTTGAATATTTTTTTACCAAAAAAGTGGCATTTCAGCCAAAATAAAATGTTTCATTTTGGTTGAAATGTTAAAACCAGAAACTAAAACCTGAAAAAAACCAAACAGATTTTATTTCTCATCAAAAAACGGGGGCGGAAAGTTTTGGAAAAACAAATAAACAAGATCTTTGGTTGCGTTTCTATTGGTGGGACCTGGCAACCCCGTAATTTAGATGTTCTTTGTCTTGTCATTTTCCAACCAGCTCTACAACTAATAATAATACCCAGCTATTCTATAGGTAGAGCTTCATGTTTAGACCTCAAAGCACTGTAGACAGGATGGCTGTATCATTATTCCCATTTTACAGATGGGGAAAACTAAAGCACAGAGAGGCACCCAAGGTTACCCAGCAGGCCAGTGCAGAGCCAGGCCTTCTGAGTCCCACATCAGAGCCCAGCCACTGGACTATAAATGGAGCTTATTGTGTTAAAACATTGTCCAGACATTAAGTACCTAGGCATTTACGGCCACCTTTATGCATTGCTGTCTTCACGTTAGAGAAGGCAGGTCAGAAAAATGCACCTTGCACTTGGGAGTGGAAGGTACGGTGGTTTGTGATGGTCCTTAAGTTCCTGGGGGAGGTCATTCAGCAGTCTCAGACCAGCAGATGTTTGCACTGACAGAGGAATTGGTTTTGTATTCAAGGATCTTAGTCTGTGTTTCTTGTGGTGATATCTGGCAACTCCTATAATTTAAATGGCCTTTGTCTGTTTGTGATGAAGTGGGACTGTTCTTAATGTTTTTTCTGAATACTGTGTGGGTGCCTCAGTTTCCCCTATGCATTTCTTAAGTAGCTAGGTGGTGGGATTAGGGTGTGTGATTGTTGCAGAGCCCTAGAGGGCAGGTGTGATGCTGTCTGCACAGAGAATGGGTGACACCCTGTCTCCTAGCATCTGATGGCCTTGGCTCCTCCCCTACAAGGTGCCAACTGAGAGTGTTGGAGAACAAAGAGATTTGGTGGTCTCCTTGCCCAGGAAAGAGACAAAGGCCAGAGGAGGGGCTGGAGGGAGTTTCAGTTTGGAGCTGGTTGGGGAGATGGGGAAAGGCCCACAAACTGTGTCTGGGCTCCCCACCACACATGATGGACCTGACTGAGGGGTCCTTTTCTCCGTACCTACAAGCTCTATTTTAGACCATGCTCCTGTCATCTAATAAACCTTCTGTTTTAGTGGCTGGCTGAGAGTTACGGTGAATCGTAGGAAGTAGGGGGTGCAGGGCCCTGACTCCCCCACACTCCGTGATACCGTTCTTATATCAGAAGGTGCTGATACGGTTTCCCTTCTGTGATGCTGGAGTTATGAGCTGCAAGGACTTTTGTTCCTCAGCTCCTTTTGTCATCAGGACAACCCAAGGCACTGGCAACTTTTGCAAGTAACCAGGCTACAGTGAAACAGAGTTGATGGGCACATGGACCCAGATCCTTAAAGATATTTAGGTACCTGATTCCCACTGATGTCAAAGAGAGTTAGGCACCTATATATCTTTGAGGATCTGGGCTACGATGTCTGGAGGAAGAACTGGTTCTTTTAATACCTGATGATGTTATTTATCCAGAAAAATGGTTCGTCCCCTGCTGAAGGTTCAGATTTCCTAAGGGTCAAACCCAGTTTTCACTCAGGCAAATTTCCTCTGAGCAAGGACTGAGTGAGAACTAAGTAAAACTTGGCCCTGCAGATATAAAGTCCCATCTCCTAAGTAATTTTATAGTTGTTTCACGATCCATTTAATGTACAGGCAGTGGGGCCAGGTTCCAAGCTGGTGTAAATCAGCCAGCACTCACTGGAGTCAGTAGGGCCAGATCCTCCACTAGTGTAAATCACCCTGGTGGATTTGGTCGACTGGGGCAGGAAATTGGTCGACCTGAGCTATTTTCATGCTAGTGCTAACATCCCCATAGACTTTACTGTGCAATCCTTTAAGACAGGAACTTGGTACCCATGTAGTAATGCAGATACCTGGCTACTCAGGGAGAGAACTGTTCCTGCTCCCAAGACACCTAAAAAACATGATTCATGGGCTTATTAAGAGCCGGATTTCCAAGCTATCAGCTCCCACAGTCGGGAACTCAGCACCCAGCTCAACGTGTTGTGTTCTTCTGAAAATCCAGCTGCTGACTTTGGTGTCTGAATGGATGCTACAAATACTCACCAGCAACCACAGACCACACAACAAAAACACTAACCCAGAAACCTATCCTTGCAACAAAGCCTGTTGCCAACTCTGTCCGCATATCTATTCAAGGGACACCAACATAGGACCTAATCACATCAGTCACACCATCAGAGGCTCCCAAGACACCTAAAAAACATGATTCATGGGTTTATTAAGAGCCGGATTTCCAAGCTATCAGCTCCCACAGTCGGGAACTCAGCATCCAGCTCAACGTGTTGTGTTCTTCTGAAAATCCAGCTGCTGACTTTGGTGTCTGAATGGATGCTGCAAATACTCACCAGCAACCACAGACCACACAACAAAAACACTAACCCAGAAACCTATCCTTGCAACAAAGCCCGTTGCCAACTCTGTCCACATATCTATTCAAGGGACACCAACATATGACCTAATCACATCAGTCACACCATCAGAGGCTCGTTCACCTGCACATCTACCAATGTGATATATGCCATCATATGTCAGTAATGCCCCTCTGCCAGGAGTACTGCCAGCTTTTCTGGTGCCCTAGGCTGCGGAAGGTCCTACTGTATTTTCCACTGCATTCATCTGATGAAGTGGGTTTTAGCCCACGAAAGCTTATGCTCAAATAAATTTGTTCGTCTCTACGGTGCCACAAGGACGACTCCTTCTTTTGGCTGATACAGACTAACATAGCTACTACTTTGAAACTTTAAATATTCTGTATATCAAAAAAAATGGATCCTTAAGCCACTTCTGATAGCTGCTATGGCTTGTGGAGGGGATTTACTGGTGTGGACATGTTGGGGGCACATTTTTCTCAGGTCAGGGAATGACTGAAGCTCTTTTTACCATGGTCTCTTATGACAATGCTCATGGTGATGGGAGATGGTGGATCTCTTTCCAATTTGCATCACAGCCAAAGAGGGTTGAAAGCTCCCACAATGCGCTTGGGGCCAGAGCCTCTGTGGGTACAAATCAACATAGCTTCAGTGAGTTCAGCATATCTCCCAACATTTCCAGTGGCTAATGTGGGACAGGTCCGGCCTCCAGGATGGGTGCCGGTGGGGTGGATACTACTGCATCTCCTGTCCCATGAGGCTGGCAGGGCTCGCACCCCTGCTCCGGGCACTGTGACCTGGTTCATGGGGTCCTGGCTTCCTGGAGGGGGCAGTGGCCAGGTCAAATCTGAGTGAGTGGTGCAGGACAGAGGGTTTCGTAGGTCAAAGTGGGCTGGTCCCAGGCAGGGCCGTCCTTAGGCATAGGCAACATAGGCAGCTGCATAGGGCACCTGAAAATTTGGGGCACCACTGGGTCTTAGTGTCCACCCTCTTGTTTTCCTATCCCTGTTTTGACCCTTCCTGCAGGCTCCCACAGATGGCTGCTCTAGCCTGGTGAGTCTTCCTTGGGAGGGAATCTAGTAGTTAAAAGTGAAAAAACCTCCAGCCTGCCAGACCTATTAGCACAACATTGAAACTGTTAAAGAGACATTCAAGGGGTAATAAAGCCATTTAACAGGCATTTGCCAACCCCAAGGTATATACTGACAGGTTTCAGAGTGGTAGTCCTGTTAGTCTGTATCAGCAAAAACAAGGACGAGTCCTTATGTCACCTCAAAGACTAACAAATTATTTGGGCATAAGCTTTTGTGGACTAGAACCCATTTCATCAGATGTCCACGAAAACTTATGCCCAAATAAATTTTTATACTGTCAGTTTCTGACTTTACTGACAAAAACAGTTGTGCATTAATGTAATATTTACACAGAACATGTCAGTCTACAGGACCTTAGTTTAAAATTTGCTTTAAAATATTTCATTAGTGAGCTGGTGAAGATTATAAAATCACATTTCTAAAAAATGCTTGCATAGAGTTTTAGATGCACAATCATCTTTAGCCTTAAATGTGTGGATCTTCACATATAGTTTTTAAAATAAATCCTTCAAAAGACCTCCCTTATCTAAAATACACATTTTAATTACTATAGTTAAAAAAAAAAGTGCTTCCAAGGGCTTGTCTACATCAGAAAGTTGCAGCGCTGGTGAGGGAGTTACAGCGCTGCAACTTTGAAGGTGTACACATCTGCAGGGCACCACCAGCGCTGCAACTCCCTGTTTGCAGCGCTGGCCGTACTCCCGTTTTGTCTCGGGTGTAGAGGATCCAGCGCTGGTGATCCAGCGCTGGTAATCCAATGTAGACACTTACCAGCGCTTTTCTTGACCTCCGTGGAAGGAGGAAGCCTCTGGTAATCAAGCTGGTCTCCTTTCCCGGTTTGCTCTCTCGTTCCCGGAGCCCAGAGCAAGCAGGTCTCCTTCCCTGCGGTTTGCTGGGTGGCTCCGGGAACGAGAGAGCAAACCGCGGCGAAGCTGGTCTCCTTTCCCGGTTTGCTCTCGCGTTCCCGGAACCCCCCTTGAAGCCGCCCAACAGCGCTGCAGTGTGGCCACATCTAACACCACTTGCAGCGCTGGTTGCTGTAAGTGTGGCCACTCTGCAGCGCTGGCCCTATACAGCTGTACTAATACAGCTGTAACAACCAGCGCTGCAAAACTTTAGATGTAGACATGGCCAAGTCTTCCTGTCCTTCCCCTCACCACCTCTCCCCCCACTCCCCACTGAAGAAAGCCCTTAAAGGGACAACAGTCCTTCCCTTCCAGATAGCTGGACAAAGAGTTCCCTTTGTTTACTTCTGACTATCCGACAAACTAGTTTTAAAAGAACCCTCCAGCAAAATCAGTACCTTAGTAAGACAAAACCCTTGTTATACCTAAAATCTTTGGAAACATATATTTTTAAAGTTGGTGAAATTTCATAACCGTGTCTCTTGTTATGGAGATCACACAAAGTAAATTACTGTTCCCTTTTTCTAAAAGCAATGAACATTGTTATGAACACATTAAATCTCTCTGATTAATTTAAAAGAATGTCTTTGTTTCAGTGAGTTAAATATGTAGTAATCTGGAATGCTGGCTTAAGATTGAGTACATTTAAAATATAAATTCAACTTAGAAATACTGATGAAGAAAATGTAAAACAGAGAAGAGCTGCATCATGTATTCCATTATATGTAATGTTGTATTCAGCAAGACAGCTGACTCACCCTTACTATGAAGTTTTTGCAAATAAATCTCTGACAAACTTCAGGGCATATCAAAAAACCTGTGACTGACATTTTTTATTCCCAAATTTTAGTGCTTTTAATTAGGTACTTTCTTCATGTCCATTCTGCATGAGGGAGAGTGCATGGAAGTCTCTGCGGAGAACTGTGACTCTCCGCCACCATGAGGCATGCTGGGCATCTCATTATCCTTTGCTATCAAGTCCCTCCTCCCCCTCCCCCACCAGGCTGTGAGCTTGGGCTGCCATCCGGCATAAGGGCACCAGTTTAATAATACTGCCTAGGGCCCCATAAATCCTAAGGATGGCCCTGGTCCCAGGACTCTTTGGAGGTCTGAGTTCAGTGGAGCGTCCCCAGCTGAGGATGTGGCCAGGAGACTTCTAATTTTATTCTCTGCACATCCTGGGAGGTGGGATGATAGAGACGCGTACTGAGCACCTTCTACTACTGCATCTATTCTGTGGCATCAGGTCAGGAAACATCTTGTTATAAAGCACAGGCAAACAGTTCTTCTGCCTTCCTTTTTCCCCTGGCAACCCCTCCTAACAATCCCCTCTCCCTCCAGCTCCTCCCCTCCCTCCTTAACCCTCTCCCTTTGCATGATCTCTTCTGTCCTCTCTCTCCTCTCACTTTGTAACTTCTTGTTCTGCACCTGCAAGGTTAGTTTTATGGGTGAAGCAATGGACTGGGAGTTAGAAGAGGTGGCTTCACATCTTGGCTGTGCCACCGATTCCCTGTATGTCCTCAGGCAAATCACTTAGCCCCTCTGGACATCAGTTTGCCATCTCTAAAACGGTGTCCTTCACTTGTCTAGTTAGACTGTAAGCTCTTTGGGGCAGGGACTGCCTCTTACTATGTGTCTGTGCTGTGCCTAGCATCTTACTGCCTGATTTTGGTGGCAACCTCTACGTGCCAATAATAAATATCTTTTTGTGCCGCATCCACCCACCCTTTCCTCTCATCACTTTCCCATCCATGCTGTATCTATTCTCCTCTTCCTTGCGGAATAAAGGCTTCAATGGCCTAACTCCATTCTCAGATCCCGGCACACAGGGGAAATATTAGAGCTGCCTGGTAAATATTCATCAAAAGAGTTTTCCACAAGAAAATGCCATTTTTATTAGACTTACTATGTTTGCAAAATCATATTGATTTTGATGAAATTTTGCTTTGGGGAGGGGGGAAGCAGAAAACCACATTTTGAAAATGTCAAGTTGTCCCATTTTGACGCTTTTGGAACAAAGTGTTTCTATTTTTTAGTTTCGGCATTACTTTCTATTTTGAAACTGACATTGTATTTAAAAGAAAATAAACCAGGGTTGAAATCAAAATGAAAAGTCCGTTTTGAGACATTCAGAACTTTTTGATTTGATCCAAAACAAATGGCTTGTTGGGAATTTCATTAAGTGAAAAATTTCAAAATTTGGGGTTTCCATCTCAATGCAGGATGAATTTTGCTTGAACTGCCAACATTTTTGGTGGGACATAAAATCCATTTTTGGACCAGACTCTACTGAATATGTAACCCTCATCCCGTCTGGTGGTGACTAGGTCCCTGGGTGCAGCAGCAGCAGCGTGACTCAAAGCTAGGACCTCTGGTTCTAAAAACGTGAATAAAACACCTAGTTCTATTGGCCAAGGTGCTACCACTAGAGGGAGACATTGCACTTTCCCGATTATCTGAGGGTTACAAATTCATTCTGCCAGTGACCAAAACACTCTTGATGGTTGGGATTTGGCTAGCAGATGCGCCACCCGTCCTTAGATGCTTTGTAGTGAAAGACAAAAGTATCCTGACTAGAGTTGGTTAGAAAACCAGAGTGGGAGGTTTCCTGTGGAAAATTTCAACTTTTTTATCCAAAAGGGAAAAAAAGGATCATTTTTGGCCAAAACCAGGTTTCCCCCCCCAAAAAAAAAACTGAAAAAGTTTGAGGCTCAGTAACTTTCTGCGACATTTTCATTTGGTCAAAACCCCAATTTTCCACTGGGGGAAAAAAGGGTTTTGAGGGAAAAATGTTGACCAGCTCTCGTGTCGATGCTGAGGAATGTCAGCTGTTCAGAAGCTATCAGGGCTCTTACTGCTCGCTTTCCAATGCCTCCTCGATTGCGTAGCCTCTTAGGGTGACATGTTCCAGTCTCGACAAATGCCCAGCTTTAGATTAGCTTTTGCTGTGTTTCGTCTCAACGATGGACGGGAGCTTGTTAACGTGAGCGTCGTTCATCAGTGCAGAACTGCTGGAGCCTTTTCTTTAACGAGAGATAAGAACAAGAGACTGAGACACGGGGGTAGACGCCGTGCTGGGCCTCTTTGGAGGAGAAGCCCGCAGGAATGGGGAGGCAACAGTGACTGAGTTCTGGACTGCTCTGATTTAGAATCCCCCACAAGCCTGAGCCATGCTGGCAGTACAGTCTGGTGGGAGGACCACTGTGCTGGGGGTCAGGAGACCTGGGTTCTAGAATCATGGAATATCAGGGTTGGAAGAGACCTCAGGAGGTCATCTAATTCAACCCCTTGCTCAAAGCAGGACCAATCCCCAGTCAGATTTTTGCCCCAGATCCCTAAGTGGCCCCCTCAAGGACTGAACTCACAACCCTGGGTTTAGCAGGCCAATGCTCAAACCACTGAGCTATCCCCCCTCACAAAAGAGAGGAGGGGGTCATGGGGTGGCTAGAACCCTTAAACCAGGCCCACCCCCTGTACAAGTACCTGTCCACACACTCCAGTCCTAGCTCAGCCTGCAACCTTGCACATATCACGTCCCTGCTTGGTGCCTCAGTTTCCCCATCTGTAAAATGGGGTGATGACACTGTAAAGCACTTTGAGATCTGCTGATGACAAAAAATAAGTTAAAGGCACCTGAAAATAACCCTCAGCAAAAAATCTGTTTCAGCCCCAAATCTGAAACACCAATTATTTGCTCAGCTCTTTGTTACTTTTTATTTGTCAGGCCGTCTCTGAGGATCAGAGCAGTGAAAGACCCGTGTCATCACTATGGATCCTAGGGGCCCAGAAGATTGTGGGGGTGGCAACTATTATTGTGAAGCTTGCTCCTCTTAGCCCACCTGTCTCCCAGCTAGCCAACTTGATTCTTCCCCTGAAGTCTTACTTTTTTAAGGCCCTCAAGTGGGAGTGGAGGGCAGAATAATCCAGCCCCTCGCAATTTTCTCCACCACTCAGGAGGAATTTTTGACACAGCAGTTTTGATCTACTGATTTTTGGTGCCATGTTCCTCTTGTTCGCTAGACGTGCTCTCGGCGCGGTCCTGGGTTAAAACAGGAAGGCTTTTTGTTTGGGCTAATTCAGACTTTTTGTCTTTAACTCATGCTGACTTTTTTATGTAACAGGCTGAGCTAGACTTCTGTGACTGGAGCCAACTTAGAGTACCAACCCCCTGCAAACCACAACCCCACCTCATGAGCCTCAGGGCCGAATGAGAATCAAAGCGAACATTTTGTCTCCTTTTCGGGAACACACGGCATCAGGCTTGGTAACAATGACTGTACGCAGCTGCGGGCGGCCCATATGGAAGGTGCTGCTCATCTCTGCACCTGTCAAGTGACTGGATGTGTGACCTTTCAATGGTAAACAGTCCAAGGTATTTAACAGCCGGGATGCAAAGAAACAGACTCAGGGGATAGAGCCCCTTGTGGGTTATCATCACCTGGCCCTTTAAATGACATCACCCTAATGCAGAGCTAAACTCCACACCCCAAGTGGAGTTCCCTCGAAATGAGTCTTGACCTCTCCCCTCCTTGCTGGCTAATGTTGCGATAGATAAGAGCCTTTAATATCTGCTTAGCCTTTGCAAAAATTATTATGATGAGCATCACCCATTAATCAGCTCTTTCCCCTTCAGTACGATATAAGCAGAGACAAAGATTGTGTCACAGGAGTTCATTTGGATGCATTTCTGCTAGTCCATGATCATAGCTGCATCGACCAGATACACACAAGGAAATTCACCACGTGCAGAGGAGTTAGTGCGTGGATTAGGCCCCACTCAGGACGAGGCCCCACCTAATTAGGTTTTAAGTGATGCATAAACCTGTGCTGGCTGGCTGCACGGCTTTGAACTTTACCCAAAAGGTATCTGCTTAGATTCAAAATTATTTCTTCCTTTTTTTTTTTTTTAAAGGACCAAATAGCAGAGCTGGCTGGGGAATGTATTTTATTTTCTAATAAAAATTCCCACCCAGCTGAAAATTTTTGATTTTTGTCCAAATTTTTCATAGGGTTGGTTTTTTTTTCCGCCACAAATGGGAAAAACGGATTTTTTTTTCCTGTTTTTGTCAACCAAAAATGTACAGTTTTGGCTGTCAGAAAAAAAAATTAAACAAATAAAAATTGGAGGGTTTCGATGAAAGCCTGAAAGATTTTGATGAAAAACATGTTTTCTCGTGAAAAGATCCATCTCATCCGAAAGGGCACTTTCGACCTCCCCAAAAAAATTCCAGTGAAAATTTCGCAACCAGTTCTGCCAAACGGTCATTTATTAGTGATTCTTTGCATACTCACCGAGCTCTCATTAAGCCCCATCATGTAGAAGTCAAGGCTCCCCCCACCATCATTTTGGATATTAGGAAATACTTTTTCACTAGAAGGGTGGAAAAGCACTGAAATGGGTTACCTAGGGAGGTGGTGGAATCTCCTTCCTTAGAGGTTTTTAAGGTCAGGCTTGACAAAGCCCTGGCTGGGATGATTTAGTTGGGGACTGGTCCAGCTTTGAGCAGGGGGTTGGACTAGATACCTCCTGAGGTCTCTTCCTGATGATCTGATTCTATGATTAGGAAAGCTTTGGTGGAGCTATGCTGATTTACACCTGTTGAAAATCTGGCCCAGAGGTTCCATTGCACCAGAGAGGGACCACAGAGAGAAATAACTCTGAGGACCAAACAAGAAGTTCTTCTTAACGGAAGGAAAGCCCGGCGCTGCCTTGTCAGTCATTGCTGTAGGGCGTTTATGGCTTTGTCTGTTGCTTTAATGTGACTGTATTCTTTAAGCACTTAAGGAATGCCTGACCTTCTGCATGGCTGCGCTTCATTTATTCTCCACACCCAGTCCCGTGGCCTTCTAGCTAAATTGGAAGGACTCAAGCAGTTGCCTTTCTCCAGAAACCGAGGGCCCCGTGTGACATGCCTGAACCCAGCTTTGCTTTGAAGGAAAAAGGCTAGTGGCTACTGGATAGTTGATTTAGGGGCCCTGAGTTCTAGTCTTGGTTCTGCTGTGTGACCCTGGGCAAGTCATTTCCCTTCCAACCCTTTGCCCGTCTTGCCTAGATTGTTCTCCCTTCCAGGCAGCAGCTGTGTTTCGGAGCAAGCACCTGACAAGAGTGGGGAACCTCATCCAGTTTGGCACCTCTAGAGGCTACTGCAATTCTAATAATAATCTGGGGTTGTCCATGTTACCAGCGACACATCTTCAGGACAGATTCACTGCTGGTGCGTGAGGCAATGGATCTGCATTAATTTAAACAGCTGTGGATCCAGTCGGGTGTCTTTTCTGCTGACTCCCTACCCTCCAGAACGTTTCCAAGAGTCCCACTGCTTGACAAATGACATCCGCTCCCCAGCAGCTGGGCAGTCCTCTGAAACCTCCAGGACTCAGTTCTCCATCACAGTACCTAGGAGAGGATCACACAAGTGAGGAACGTATCACCCCCCAAACCACAAGTGCAGCACACTACTGTCATTGTGGGGAACACTGCCGCAGGGCTGCCATCTGGTACGCCCCGTAATTGTCAATCTTGGGCTTTCTTCCACTTCCTCCGGGTCACTGTTCTGATCTGGGGTGGCAATTCTTAGATGCCCTGGTGATAAGCTGCCACCTTGGCATATAGGATACCACTGCTACAGCATCCTGTCCTCTGGTCTGTCCTTTGGTCGGTTGATGGGCCAGGCTAGCAACAGCCAAATGACCCCAGAGCGGCAAACCGTGGCCATCGCTAGTAGCAATTTCCACCTGTGACAGATCCAGACCAGTGGGGTACAGGAGCTGGTAGAAGGGAGATATACTGGCCACTGGATGAACAGTTTTCTGTTCCCTGAGTGACCAGAGCAGAGGCTGCCCTAGAGCAATCAGGAACCTGCTAGAACCAATTAAGACAGGCAAGCTAATCAAGGCACCTGGAGCCAATTAAGAACTTTCTAGAATCAATTATGGCAGGCAGGCTAATCAGGACACGTGGTTTAAAAAGGACCTCCCATCAGTTAGTAAGGGGGGGTGTGCAAGGAGTGAGAAGGTGCTGCTGGAGGAGTGAAGAGCTCAAGTGTGATCAGACTTCAGGAGGAAGATCCTGCACTTAGGATAAAGAAGGTGTTGGGGGAAGGCCATGGGGAAGTAGCCCAGGGAGTTGTAGCTGTCATGCAGCTGTTACAGGAGGCACTATAGACAGCTGCTATCCACAGGGCCCTGGGCTGGAACCTGGTGTAGAGGGTGGGCCTGGGTTCCTCCCATCCCCCCAACTCCTGATCGGACACAGGAGGAGTTGGCCTGGTCTGTGAGAAACATCAGAAGAGAAGGTCTAAATTGGAAAGGGATCTGGCCTGGACACAGAGACTGCAGGGATTGTACTCAGTTTCCCCCATGCTGGCCAGTGATGAGGTGAGCTGAGTGGACGGCAGGGTTGAGCCACTAGCACAAGTGGCCAACTGAGGGCTGCCATGAATCTCTGAGATGAGCAAATCCGCCAATTAGCGCAGGACCCACCAAGGCAGAGGAGGAACTTTGCCTCACACCTCTTAGAGGTCTCTGTTGTACCTGATACGTCTCTGGGGCGAAGACAGGAATAGACACTTGCCATGATAGCCCAGAATTTGGATGGCACTTCTAAGATTGCATATGGTCTCCCCGTTAGCCTGGATAGGCATATGCCTTCCCCAGTGCAGGCTGCATGCATGGCCTAGGGCATGGGGATGCATGAGGTTCTTGCTCCTGAGAGAGTGGGGGGCGTGACCATTGCTTGCTTGCTGTTGAATAACCCCAACCATTGCTTTTGAGGAAAGAGAATTATTTCTCTTAGTGCCTGATTCAGAGACCTCTGAAGCCAAGGAAGACACACCTTGAACGTATTGCTTGGCCAACCACTGACATGAGCCATCTAGGTGCATTTGAAGTTTATAAATCCCAGGGAGGGGAGAAAAGGGACATTGAAACTTAATAGAAGAAAAACAATTGCTAGTCATTTGTACAGAGTCCTAAGGAGATGGTGGCTCCATTGGGCTGTACAGCTGCCCAGGGAGAGAAAGCCCCTGCCCAGAGAAGCAGACAAAGGGTGAGAGAGGAAATAGAGGGACAAAGAGAAGTGACTTCCCCAAATAGGTCACTGGCAGAACCATGAATTGGCTTCCAGTCCACTAGGCTGCGCTGCCTCATACACATTAGAGCTGTGGTCCACAAACTTTTCACAGTCACACCCTGCTTACCCTTGTCCCCCCACCCCAGCCTGGGAGGAGAGGGGGTTGGAGCTAGGGCTGGGAGCGGAGCTGCAGCTGGGGGCCGGGGCTGGGGGTGGGACTGGGGCCAGGAGCGGTGCTGTGGCTGGGGACTGAGGCTGGGGCTGACAGCCAAGTGTGGAAGCATGACTGGGTATGGAGCCAGGAATCTGGGTCATGGCTGGGAGTGGGGCCTGAGCAGAACTGGGGGTGGGGCTGGGAGGCGCTCCCTCCCCAGCCCCCACGGCGGCCGTCCCAGCCCTGCCACACTCCCTGTAGTGGGGCGCACCCCACAGTTTGGAGACTACTGCATTAGAGAGAGATCTATGTGCTTAGTATCTATAGACTCTAGAATACGGGACTGAAGTACCATCACTGGAATTGTCCTTTCAGAATGGTGGAGGTAGAGACTGGATTCTATATGGGAAAAGGGGTTGGGGGAGGGTCTCTGTGGATTTCACTCAGAGCTACTGGGTGCCGAGCACTTCTGATAATGTCGTGTGTGTGTGTGTGTGTGTGTGTTTATATGCAAAACTTGATTCTCTTCCAAAGTCTGATTGCAAACTGATGGATTTAACTTAAATGCAGCAGTGCTGTTACTTTCCTCAATCTCACACCTGCCCAGACCAATTCATCTAGCCAAAGAATTCCATTGCAAGACCCCACAGCTCCAAACCGCTATGGGAAAATGCATGCACCTTGGATCTTTGTCCAGACAGTGAAAGGAATGCATTTCCCCCTGTTTCTTCTGGCCGTGGGTCTGCTCCGATTCCATGCAGACCTCTGGAGTTGACAGGAGCTGTGCTCTTGTTGGGTGCATGGTGTATTCCTCAAAAAAGAGGAATAACTGTGTGGGACGGTGGCTCAATGCTTTGTTCTCCTGTTCCTTTCTTGTCCTCTTTTGGGCTCAGGGTAAATCCCCTCTTGAAGGCAATGGATCAGGAATGCATGGCCCAGGTGCATGGAGCTTAGCCCCTCCAGAATGTAACACTCCGGAGAAACCACCTGTCCATCAGAAGCATAAAGGCAGGCAGAGGTTTGAGGATCATTGTATCTGACAAAGGGCTCCAGGTGCAGGGCTGCCAAATCTTTTAATCCCACCCTGAGGGTTAAGGAGAAAGGGGTTTGCAAGCTGGAGCCTGCCTAGTTTTTGGAAACCTTCTCCTGCAGTTCAGTGGTCTCTGAGCCAGGATGGGATCAGAGAGGTTACTTGCTTTTGGCTCATATTCTATGCAAGATGTCAGCAACATCATGGGAGATGCCAAAGGGACATAGCTTCCTTGCAGATCAAGCTCTGCCTACGCTGATCTCTAGCTAGGTCCTTCAGACAGTCCATCTGGATGTTCAGTCTATGTCCGTCCTAGGTGGTCATGTTGCACCATTGAAGATTTTTCCCAGATGATCGCCAGCCATGTGGTGGCATTCCTTGATAAATGTGCTTTGTAATGAGTTGGTTTTCCATGCTAATAATATGTCTGCACCATGAAACCAAACAAGGGTTGATGGAGATGGCTGATGGATTTGGCTACAAATATCCTCATTGCTGATCTCGTTCGGCCACTTAACGGCCCACGGTTTTTCTGCACCGCTGAGGTGAAAATGACCAATGAAACCTTGCAAAAAAATATCTACATATGAGGGATGAGAAGAGGCAATAGAAGGATTTTGAGGACGGGCCCAGAGTGCCGAAAGGTAGGTCTACACTGCGATCATGGTGGCGATTTGCGGCTCATGTAGACATATTTGAGCCAGCTTTAATGTAGCGAGTTTAAGTCCCAAAGCAGTGAAGTTATAGTACCATGGGCCATACCAGCCTGCCAGGAATCCTGGGTAATAGTTTGACCGCTTGGCCCATCCTGCTACCACTACGGGGCCCATTTGAATCTGTGGCATTCTAGTCAATAAGCCTTTGGTTTATTTTTACCCCAAGCAGGTCTCTGTTGTGCGAATGGTGTGCGCCAAAGAGAGCTGATAACTGGGGGGCTGGTTTCACACCTTCAGGGCTGACAAACCAGAGGGGAACGGTCCAAATGTCTGGTACTTAACAAGTCAGGATGGACGGATTTGGGGAGACTTGGCACTGGAAGAAGAGCTGTTGCGGTCACCCTCCCTGGAGTAACAAGGCTGGTGGAAGCCAGGGTGAGACCCTGTGCTTGTGATCAAGCTACTGATGTCAGGAAATTGAGGCATAACCGCCCAGCGCAAAGGCCCCCTAGGTTACAGGGCAGGTGGTGACAGGACCCCGTACTGCTCCCCAAAACATCAAAGAGCTGCAGTCACACCCCTCGACTGCAATATGGACATACCCTAAGGGTGTGATTTGCAATGCTGCCTAGGAGATTTAGGTACCTGATTGACAGCACTTTGAAAATCCAACCCTTAGGACAAGCCCAAGCCCAGAAGTCTACACGGCAATGAAACAGCCCCGCAGCCTGAGCGCCGCAAGCCCAAGTCAGCTGGCCCGGGCCAGCTGTGGGTGCCTCACTGCAGTGTAGACATACCCCTAGGGTTTTGCTCGAGGTCACATCAGGAGCTAGGCTTTGAACTAGGTTTGTGGTGCCCTGTCCAGTGCTTTAGCCGTAAGACCACCCACCCTTCTGCCTGTGCAACGCAGGCAACAAAGCAACACTTTGCAAGTTATATCTGCTGATCTGGATCCTTTCCACAGCCTTGTGTGGACCCCCCTCCCCCCACGTTCTCACAGAGGCTGTTTTCTTCTCGCCCACTGTAAAATGAGGCAGCAGGTCATTTCTAAAGCCTGCCCAGTCCAGCCGGAGCCAGGCTAGCTCGGCCCACAGGCGTGAGAGATTTGAGGCTGACGGTGAAGGGGAGCTCTGCAAATCCATTAAGAAACCAGCCTCTCCCAGCAACCCTCTGCTGCAGCAAGTCCCTGTCCCAAAGATCCAAGAGGATCTGGGTATGTCCTAATGACAGGCTGGAGGGGGCTAAAAATAGCAAACGAAACCACGCAGCCTGGTGCGTTATCAAAGGCTGCTCCGCCGAGCTGAGAGCCACGGCTATTCTCGGCTTGGGTGGACCTCGGAGCTCTGGGCTGGGAGCACATGTGGCCCTGTGAAAGCTAATGAAACAGCTTCGCTGGTTTATTGATAGGGCTGTTTTAGCAACACTGAGCAAACATGGGCAGTGCGCGCCGGCATTTTTAATGACAGATCCTCCCAGGTTATTTTTGGCAGACGTTCCCGGCAGCAACAACATAGGTTTTGTTTTTTTCTGGGCTTTTAGGGATGCAGTATCCTGCCTTGGAGGCTCCTAGCGTAGCTGAGATGCTTTGGGCAAAGTCACACACTCCTGTCTCCACTGCAATACCGAGAAGCGATCTGAAAGAAATGTGTCATTTCCATAAGGATCAGAGAAACTGCCAGACTGGATTGGAACCATGGTCCATCTAGCCCAGTATCCTGCCTTCAACAGAGGCTTCTGAGAAAAGAGCAAGAAACCCCTCGGAAAACAGATGTGGGGTGATCTGCCTCCACATTATTATTATTGGGAAGGCAGCATGGCCTAGTAGCTAGAGTACTGGCCTGGGATCCAGCAGACCTGCGTTCTATTCCTGGTTCTGCAGCTGGGTGACCGTGTGCAAATCATTTTGCCTCTCTGTGCCTTAGTTTCCCCATCTGCAAAATGGGGCTAATGATACTGACCTGCTTTGAGATCTACTGATGAAAAAAACTAGACACTATTACTTCTTTCACGGTAGTGCATATTCATGGACAATTGTGCTAAGCACTGTTCAAACAGACCAGAAAGACCTGCCCCGAAGAACCTACATTAAGATCTTGTCCTCACCTTAAATACAGCACTGCTGAGTTTTCTTGTATGATATTCCAGTCCTCTTCTGTACTGGCAATATCTCCCAACTTTCTGTCATCTGTAAATTTTATTAGCACACTCAGACTTTGTGTGCCAAGGTCACTAATAAAAATGTTAAGTGAGATGGGACCCAAGACCAATCCCCGAGGAACTCCACTAGTAACGTCCCTCTTGTCTGACAGTTCACCTTTCAGTATGACCCATTGTGGACTCTCTTTTAACCAGTTCCTTATGTCATGCTACTATGAGAAGTGTGCATTTTAAAGCCCCAGCTGCTGGATGCATGGGATTAGATGAGACTCTCGGCTTTCTTTTTTTTTTTTTTAAACTAGCATGTTTCTAGCCCTCATGGTTGCAGGCTTGAAAACATGAAGTGAGAGCCTCCTAAAGGTTGAGAAACCAACCAATGAATAAAAATAATGCAATTTAAAAAGAGAGAGAGAGAGAGAGAAATCTCATGATTTATAAGCTAGCTTTGTGATCTTGGTCAGTCCAACCATGATTTTTTAAACACTTCAATTTGGCAAACATGGCTAATAGAGTACATTTTAAGCCCTGAAGCAGTTTGTTAGCATTAAGTATTAAAATGCTGGGTTTTCCTGTGAGCTCTGTAAACGTTCAGTCCCTCTGGGAACCCAGCCTGAGTGACAGCCTGTGGCAATGAGTTCTGCAGTCTAATTGTGCATTGTATCTAAAAGTATTTCACTGGCACATAGGACTGGAAGGGATGTTGAGTACAGTCGGCTGCTATGGCAGAGAACTCCATCGTTTTATCATTCATAAACTTATCTAGTTTTCCTTTGATCGATGTTAAATCTGCCATTTTTCAGTTTCATTGAATATCCCCTGGGACTTTGATTATAAGGCACAGAGCACGGCAAGTGACCCCGTCTCCAGCAGCTCTGCATAAGGAAAAAGTAGCCTTGATTTATTTGTAACCCCTCTCTGGTTATCCAGCTTCTCAGCAGTAACTGTGATAAACCTGCACTGAGAATATTGCAATTCTACCCTGTGAAGACAGGAGGCAGCACTAGATTTATGCACCACCTAATTTAAAATCTCCTTAAGCAATGATCCCAATAGGCATTGATTAGATCAGGCCCAAGGCACTGCACAAGCTACAAAAGACAAATGCATCAAAACACGTCAAAGCTCCTCAGGGTGGGAACTGTCTCTTTACTGTGCCCAGCACAATGGGGGGCCCTTTAGACAACACTGTCAGAGAAATACTGTAATAATTATCATGTGGATGTAATGAGATTGCCTGTGCAAGAGGGGTCTGGAAGGATGGTTGATCACTATGAGCTGCTTTGACACCTTGGAACATCACCGAGCAGGGAGCAAGAACTATGCTGTGATTCTTGCCAAGGCAAACCCTGCTCTGCAGCCATTGATCTTGGAAACATACCGCTCTCCCCCACTCCTATTTATGAGCCTGTTCTCTCCGTTCAGGGGCTGATGCGGCTGTTGTCCTATGCAAAGACTTCTAGAGTGTCTTGACTGAGGGAAAGGAAGCTGTGACATTTTAAAGCAGCTTAATGGGCTTTGTCGTTATGCCGGGGATGCTCATAATAGTGGAGTTTTTGCATCCATCTAGCACTGCTTTGACAAGTCCCCATTTTCACAGCACCCAAAATAACGTCTGGCCCCCTTCGAAGATTCACCTATGCTCCTTTATTGTGAAATAATTCAGGTCTAAATTCCTTAAATTTACCAGTTATTGCTTGAGGGGGGCCACCCCCGAAGCAATGCAGAGATAGAGATGGTGGAAACTCTCTCAATGTATTAAAATAAAGGGCTTAGTTAAGAATAACTTTGGAAAAGCAACTCATTGCCACGTTGATTCTGGAGCTATTGTTAACTCCAAGCTAACAATTTGAAGCCTCTGTGTTGGAAGCTAACGAAAATCCAAGTTGCATGTGACTGATCTTTTCAGTTATTGGGTTTTGGGGATGGCATTGGTGTCAGGCACTAGATGAGTCCAGCAACCTCCCTTTTATATGACTGAGCCCCCAGTCCTTTTCCTAGCTATGTGAAAAAAATGGTTATAGTCATTTTTGGAGGGTCTGGGAATCCTCTGGTTAATCTGCCCCATCAACTTCCCCTCAGGCCCTCAAATGGCATAGCAATTTTTAAGCCAATCTGATGATGCATTTGGATTTGCGAGCTCTTTGGGAAATCAGATTTCAGCATAAGTTGTTTTAACCTTAACTGTGGTGCTGCAAGAGAGCATCCAGGAGAAATAACTCCTTGAATGATCTAGCAGGGCCACCTGAGCAAAAAAGTGGTTTCTAGCCCTTTTGCCTTTGCACTTTCCCTGTAGAGCACAAATGCACAACTGCTGATCTTTTCACGGCCTAATTTATTTTCCAGAGGTAAGCAATCTTGTAGTTATTTCCATTCCACACACAAAAGATGCCTAGAAAAAAAATAAAGACCGAGGACAACAGTCATGTTGCATAGCTTAAAGGGAAACACTCAGCTCATTCTGATTAACCAAGAGGAACTGTTCTTGGAAAAACGAGGAGTCGTGGCACCTTAGAGACGAACAAATGTATCCCCAAATAAATTCGTTAGTCTCTAAGGTTCCACAGGGACTCCTCATTGTTTTTGTTGATACAGACTAACCCAGCTACCACTCTGAAAGCTGTTCTAGGCAAATCTTTGTATAAAGGGAGGGCCACAGCCTTTGACATTAATTGGTGTTCAGAGGTGAGGCTTGGGGATGTGCAGCCTGCAGGATTTCAAAGTCATTGCAGTGTGTGTGGGTAGCTTACCTAGCTGCTGGCCTAGAAACAAACAGAGGACCTCATTCAACACAGCTGAATGCACACTATTTGTAAAGGGAAGTTTTGTGGACCTATGCAAACGATATGCAAATCAGAGCAGCGGATAATCTGCATAAAATGCCACCCATGGAGAAGGGCAAAGCTTGGCCGCTGTGCTACGTTGCCGGTTCCCCTTTTACCTGCCAGGGCCCCTGGTAACAGAGGACTCCCAGGAGCTGGGTGACCAGGTTCGGTGGCTTTGCCCGGGGCACGTGGACCGCCTTTTAAAGGTCCCCTGGCTCGAGGGCTCGTGCGCCAAGCTCCACCCACCATGGGAGCCTTCGCCAATGGGCGCTCTGAGGCTCAGCTTGCTATTGGCTGGGGAGAGTGGTGCAACTCCCCCCCCCGCCCACCCCCGAGTGGCCGCGTGCGCCCAGCTGTGTCCCTGCAGCAGCCTGGAGACTTCCCGGGACACCCACGCGCGCACGTACAGCGCGGGGCCGGGGGACGCGGCCTGTGCGCACGTGGCAGAGGCGCTGCAGCAGCAGGGGCGGTGGGACAGGGGCAAGGGCGTGCTGGGGGCTCGGCCTCTCGTTGCACCTCAGGGAGGGGCTTGGGGAGAAGCCCCCGCCCATCCGGTGAGGCAGGTGCTTCACAGGGGAGCCTGCGAGCGAACTGAGAAGCACGTGCTTTAGTCGGTTGCTGAATCGGGGCCTGAATGCTGCTGACCGGTGGCCAGGAAGAGCCCAGCACCTCTCTGTCCCTCAGCCCCAAGGGTCTGCAAAGCGGGGAACTCCCCCAGGTTGTGCTTGGGGTTGCAAATCAGAGGGATCCCCCCCCCCCCAGCTGTGCTAGTATTTGCAAAGCACAGCGCAACCCCATCCCTCTCCAGTGCTGCTAAGGATGGCAACAGCCCTCGCACTCACCCTCGCTCCACTAGGATTAAAGCTTTGGGATCCGCGCCATCCGATCAAGAGAACGGAGCAGGCGGGGCTGTGGAGCAAGGGGAAAGGCGCCCCCCCCTCACCCATCCCTTTCCATAGCCTCTTCCGCCCTCTCTCCTGCAGGACCACGGCCCCTGCGGCTGTCCCAGCCCTGGATGCTCAGCTCCCCCGGGGGCTGGAGAGGGAGATGCCCAGACCTGAATCGGGGGCATGCGGGGATCTTCTTTCCTCGCCCCCTCCCCTTTTTCCAGCCGATGGGACCAGAGTTTACTAGGCTAGGGACAAGCAGGGGTAGGGGTCAGGATTCCCAAACCCTGCAGTTTGGGTGTCTTAGCTTTGGGGGGCGGAGAAGAGGATTCCTGGAGTCTGATGCCAGGGATTTCGGGTTAATCCCCTTTCTTTATTTCCCCAACACCGCCTCCGTTTGCAAATCACCTCCAGAAACCACGCCACCTGCGGAGTACCGGGCAGGGGAGTGGGGGAGCAGGAGCGCCGGGGAGGGCAGAAGGTCCGGGAGCCGGGCTCGAAGGGGAGAGCAGAGGGAGCCGGAGTCTGGGCTGGGACGGAAGAGCGCGGAGGCTGGGACATAGCGGGACGAAAAGGCCTGGCTGTGAACTCAGTCGCACCGGTGTCACTCCGGAGCCTCTGCCCTGGAACGAACGGAGTGACACCGGATTGACTGGCAGTGGGGCGGGGGTGCTGGAGAGCGGAACGTTCCCCCGGAAGGATACACCGCGCCCAGGTGCAGATGCTGGAGCCGGGAGGGAAGCCAAAGACCCCTCCGATCTCCAGCCGCGCCCCCGTGGCTCCACATCCCCCGCTGCACCCCTCGGGCCCGGGAAACCTCGGCGGAAACTTCCCCAAACTTCTCCTCTCCCAGCTGCGCGTCTTCCCCGGAGCTGGGCTTTTCCTGCCCTCCCTCCCGCTGCCTCCCCCGCGCCTTTCCCGGGGAGCGCGGCGCGCCGGGCGAAGCTTGGGAAAACTTCATCCGCGGCGAGGCGCTTTGGGAGCCGCTCTCCCGGCCCCATCCCTGCGTGCGTCTGCAGAGACACAGCGCTGCCCGCCGCGCCTCCTCGGGGAGGAGGTGGGGTAGGTAGGACCCTCCCCTCCCTTCCCTCTCCCCCCCTAACTTCGTGCCCCTTTTGGCTCCAGGGCTGCACTGAAGCGCTGGCAGAAGGAGGGGTCTCCAGCCCTGGGGACGGGGCTCAGGGCTCAGGTTACAGCGCAGCTGGGGGGCAGGGGGAGGACTGAGATCTGGGCATATACACCGGCTCCTGAAAGACAGAGGGGCCATCTAACTGCGGTGCCTTAGCCCAGAGCAGACGGCGCCCAGATTCTGCTGGGGCCTAGGTACCTTGGATTCTCCTGCTGGTTCCAAAACATAAGGGGGAATCGGCTGCATGAAGGCTCGGTAGTCACTGGAGAAACCAACCTCCTCCCTCTTCTCTCCTCCACACACAAAGGTCCTGCATGTCTAACATTTAGACATGTTCAGCTTTGTGGCTTCAAGGACTGTAGTGCTGCTCGCAGCCACCCAGGTCATTTTACTAGCCGTTGTCAGATGTCAGGATGAGGATATCCGTAAGTTGCACCTTTTTCTTCTTTAAAATTGATCCTAAAAGGGGGATGGGGGGTCAACACAAAGGCTATGGAAGACAGAGCGACACACAGAGAGAAATCACTTGCTCCTGGAAGGGAAAGATGGGGTGGTAAAAGCAAGTGTTGCAGACCTGGGAGAAGTGGCTTGAAAAAATAAGTACTTTAAGATCTGGAAAACTGGCCTAAGGTGCTCCCTGTATTTGATCCTGAGCGTAGTGTTTTCCATTGCTCCTCTTTAGATCTGCCTTTTCTCCCACTTTGTGCCTTCTCTGGATTCTGGACGCTGGATGAGGCTCACTGCTGAGCAGTGACAAAATGCTGATTGGTGAAGAACCTTGTTCCTATTTGTTGTAGTGCTTGGTTGCTTTGGAAGAGCCTTGTAGTCGTGAATCCCCTGCGTGTGTATTATTTCAGCTTCCACCCCTTCTTCTTGAGTTGATTTCCACCCTGGAAAGGGCTTTCAGAGGCAAATATAACTCAGTCGGATCAGAGCCCACCCAAGGGAGAACAAAATACCTCTCCGCCTTCTGCAGCGGTGAAAGAGTTAATGCAACAAAGCTGAGTGGGCTGGGGGGGTTCACCGGGGGAGCCAGACAAAGAGGACATTCCGAGACAGACCAGCCAGAGTCTGAGACTTACAAAGAAAGACCTTTGTACAGCCTTTAACTTTCCTCCCCCCCCCCCCAACCCACTTCTCAATTGGGGCTGGTGAGTAAGGTGCAGAAGAAATTGATTTCTAACAGACTTTTTGTTTAAGGATCAGAAAGGAAATTCCCCCCCCCAGAGGAGACCACCTGGAGGATGAGACGCATTCCAGACACACTAGGCAGATTGTCCAGCTTCTCCTTCACCCTCCAACCCCCTCCCCCAAATCTGAACCCAAAGAGGAAAGCAAGGGGGCACGTGGGGGAGCTCATTCCCACTCCCTGCCCCCCAACATTTTACCATTTAAAAAAAATGATTATCTTGTGCAATAGCTGCAGGATGTGACATTAAAGTCCAATGCACAGCCAGCCCTTCCCCCTACCCCAGAAAAAATTCTGGTCTGGCATATTATTCAGCCTGGAAGCTGGAAACTTTATTAGGTAGAAAGGATTTTTTTTTTCACTTGTTTGGGCAGGTTTCCTATTGCTTGAATTCCATCCCTGTCTCCATATGCTCCAGACTGTAAATCAATTGCAGGGGGAGAGAGAGTGCCTGAAAATGCCTCTTTGCGCGCCTGCTTCTGGGTCATGCTGTCTTCCCCACCCAGCCTGAAATTCCAGCAAAAAGGAGCTGAAATTCCTCTCATTCAAGCACAGAGGAGTTGCTAGGCCGTTTTCAGTTTGCTCAATTTGTAACAAAAGGATTGGATTTGTAAGATTTCCCAGGGAGACACCTCCATCCGACCACATACCAGGGATGCTGGAACAGTTTGTATAGTGGGGGTGCTGAGAGCCAGTGAACCAAACTGTAAACCCTGGATAGGATGGAAACCGCTTCAAGCCAGGTGGGGCGGCAGCACCCCTAGATCCAGCACCTGTGCCACATACACCCCAAGAGAACTCAGCAGCGGAAGGCTGCACTTTGGGAATCAGTCTATTTGTAGCAATGGGTGATTCTGTTTCCTTTTCCTATTCCTGGTAAAATGATGCTGATCGGTTAATTAATTCTGCCCTACGTCTGCTGTAAAAGGACGATCTCCCCTCAGCAATATTGATTGTACACCAAAACTTGGCAGAGCGGTTCCTTTAAGCTGCCATCTCCCGCCTTGTCTGCCCTCTCTAGTACAGGTGAAAGTATGTTTCGCATCCTTCATCATGTGCTTGGATTCCTCAGGTGTGCAGCACAAGGAACGGGCATAACCGAGCATGCCTTGTGCTTTAGTCTCCTCTAAAGCAAAGAATCGCACCCAGTTTCCCAGGAGAGGGACTTATTTTCTGCTCAGATGGCTTTAGCTCTTTTGGGAGGCTCATCTGCAAAAGTTTTCTCCAGGTCATGGAGGGAACTCAATTCCCCATTGTGAGCAGTTTGTTTGCATAGGGGAGATTGGCAGCGATGGCTTCCAGATGGAGTTGAAATGCTGCCCTTATTTATTTAAACTGGTTCCTAACAGCGCAATGTGAATCGAGCTCTGTGTGCGCTCGAGAAAAGGCCCATTCATGAGAGGAAGGGTCCCCTGGGGTCCCCAAGGTGCCCCAGCTCCCTGCACAAAGACCCCCCCTGTCATCTCAACTGCTGCCATCCGGGCTTCAGACATTCACTTGGATGGGGGTGGGGGGGGAGAGAAACAGATGGCAAAGAGGCACTGATATTTTTTCTGGGGCTCCCCTTATCAAGGACCCTTTCTATCGAGCTGTTATAATTGGGATAATATTATTATGAACTTTCCCAAGGGCAGTTAGATGCTTGTTCCTTTTGCATTTTTCATGGCTCCCCCCCCCAAGCGCCCCCCATGGCTGCAGCCATTCTTCCCCACTGCCCTCCCGGGCTCCTTGGTCCATTCATAGGTTTCACTTTGATTCAGTTTGTTTTTCTTTTCTGGTGGTTTGATTAGAAAAACGGCCTTTGCCTGGAGAGAACGAGCCAGGGCTGTTGCTCTTTGTTCCTCACAGGGTTCGGTCTGGAGCATGCATTCCAGAAGCGGCCAGGGGGCATTTAAACAACCTTCTTTGTTACTTCTCTCTCCACCTTTTCCCCGTTTATATTTTTTTTCTGGTGGGATGAAGTTAAACAAAGCAGACCGGTGTAACCCTGCCCCTTCTGGCAGCACCAAGAAAGGGAATCCAGACTTGATTCTCCTGCCTATCTACGCTGGTGTAAATCCAGAGTAACTCTACTGGAGCCAATGGAATGACACCAGTGTAGAACTAGCATGAAACCCAGTTCAGGCCTGGTGTGCTGGAAAAGTGCACAGGCCCCTGTAGAAAAGAGACATGGGGTTCGTGAAGGAGGCACAAAAGGGCTGAGCTGAGTGTGACCAAAGTGGACATGGCTTGTGGCTGCTACGAACTCTATTAGACTCATGGGCACAGCTGTGTCATCAGTTTCGCTCAGCGAAAGTGATGGGAAATTAAGAAGGTGCCAGGTGGGAAGCCTTGAACCTTATAGTAGTGTCAACAGCAGAAGGGCCCTGGGCCTTGAAGACAGTTCTTCCTCACAGTATCCTCTTGGGGAGGCCAAAGAGCTATCATCAGGCCTCTTTGTTTTGTCTGCTTCTGGAATGGCCAAGAGCTCCATGTACTAATCTGTGAGATGTCTAAGGAAGATGGGAGAACCAGAACCATCCCACCTGGGAGCTGGCAGGGAGCTGGCTTGGACCGTGAACGTGGGACGTTATTTCTATGCCCTATTGCAATTGGTATGAGATTGCTGTAACTGATGCTGATGGTATGACCCTGTTTCTCTCTTTCTCCTTTTTGGTTTTCTCCCTTTTGCCTCCCCTCCCACCGCGTCTCGTTTCCCCCCTTCCCTTCCTTTCCCTTCGGCACAGAGGAGGCAGGCAGCTGTGTGCAGGATGGGCAGAGATATAGTGATAAGGATGTGTGGAAACCCGAGTCCTGCCGGATCTGTGTCTGTGACACTGGGACTATCCTCTGCGACGAGATAATCTGCGAAGAAATGAGAGACTGTCCCAGGCCCGAGATCCCCTTCGGAGAATGCTGCCCTATCTGCCCAACTGGCCAACCTGCTGTCAGCGGTCGTAATTTATTTATTTCCCTTCCATAAATAAATTACTCGAAATTATTGCAAAGATCGATAGCCCCCAATGGATGAGCACCCAGCAAAAGATGGGGACATCCATGGGACTTCGCTGGGAAAGGCCACTTCTCATGGACTCAGTTGGGTCTGTCTCTTTGCCTAGGCTGTAGAAGGTCTGAAATAACAGTTTGGTCAAATCACAGATGAGAAGAAAGATAATGAACATAATCAATTAGTCTAACAGCCCTGATTTTAAAGATATCGTAGTAATTACCAAGGCGGCAAGACAACACCAAATCTGTCTCTGCCCTGACGGTGAATCAAGTCTCTCTGCACCAGAGATGCCTTATTTAAATCCACAGCCCGCAGATTTCTAAGCCATGAAGGCGGAAACTGGACTGTGCTAAGTACATAGTGCATGGGATTTTTTTATTTTTTATTTTTGGTTTGGTTTCTTAGTATTTAACCACTACACTGGGGTCAGAAATTGCAGGGTGAGCTGAATAGGAATAGCCCCTAGAATAAAGGCTTTGGAAACCTTGCTGTGATATAAAAACTAGCAAAGATCAAAGCTCCTTTTCTTTTAATTTTAATACTACCTCCAAAATGACCTTGAGCCCAAGTTTTGTAAGAACTCCCAAGTTCAAAGGGGTCATAGCTGGTCCTGAGAGTCAAAGGAGAGGCCAGGCCTCCAGGTCGGTCAGAGTCCTGTGCCTGGCTTAGTAAAAAACACTCACTGGGCAATGTTCTGTTTCCTTAGCTGCAAAACTCTCCCAGAACTGGGGCATAATTCACTGCCATTTGTGAAGTGTTTTGAGATCCTCAGCTGAGCCCAGGAGCTAGTTCAGTGCCACTGTTTCGAGGACCTTCTCTGTCCTAGTTCCATCAAAAGCAGAAGTCGCCTTTTTTAACCCTTTGCTGATACAGGCTACCTTTCCAATGCCCCCCTTGTATCCCCCTCTTTTATTAGGAAATGCTTTCCAGCCTGCAAGTGTCAGCAAAGGGTTGAGAGCAAATGTTAACATTTTCCCCTGAAAGGCAATCGTGTTGGTTTGGACCTGTGCTGAACGTAGCTTTTAACGCCTGCCTTTTTTGGTCTTTTCCTTATTTTTGGTGGGGGTTTTTATTTAACCTACTTTTTTGTCTAAGCGCATTATTCTTTGGCTGCTTCATAACCATGTCCCGGTAATTTCTGGGAGGGCAAAGTGATTAGCCCACCAAAGATCTGAAATTTTTGCCACCTGCCATTAGCTATTTGGAAGCCTATTATCCCACAATGCTTTGCATGAAGCCTTGCCTGTCTGTGTGAAATGCTGGCCAATTTACCACCCCTCCAGCAAAGCAGTGACAGCAATACTCAGGCAGTTGGATGTAGAGGAGAAACTGATGTTACCCCCAACCACATCCCTCCCTGGCGTCTTATCCAATGCCGTGTTGTGTACATCTTTGTGTGCTTAAATGATGGGTTTCCTCGTGATGCTGACACTTTCTCTCTCTCATTTCAACAGGGCAACCTGGCCCCAAGGTGAGATCATCATTAGTATTATTCATCGCAACCACCGGGACATTTTTCCTTCTTTGGCCTTTATTACAGTTCCATGGGTGTAGCATTCCGGATTCTGGTCTCAGTTTACGCTGTTAATGAGGAGTGACTCCAGTGTAAGGCTGGTGGAAGTGAAACAGAATCAGACTCCAGATAGACGCACAAGTTGTACCCTTTTAATTACACCAGTCTAGTTAAAGCGGTGCCACCCGGCAGTGTGGATGCAGTTATACGGTGCTTATACGGTATAGCTTATTCCCATATGGACAGGGAAAACTTCAGTGGGACAGTTACTCATGTGCTTAAAGCGTAGAGCACGCTGACGTGCTTTGTTCAGTTCTTTGCAGGATTGGGCAGACACACAGGTTGGGGATTATCTGCATTTCTGTGATGGGTCTAGCAATGGGCTAGGCAGGGGGTGGGATGTATAATCGCATACATCAATTGTGTGCAGAATTGTCAGTGTTCTAATTCCAGCTGCTTTGCATTGCAGGGACAAAAAGGGGAACCCGGTGATATAAAAGATGTAAGTTTGAATCTGAGTTTTCTGCATGTCCTCCATTCATTTCTTTCCCATAGTGGCGTGTAGGGTGCGGTGAGAGAATCCTGTGTGCGCTTCCTTCTCAGCTGAGTTTTCCTATGTTTCTCTCCCCCACCCAGGTCGTAGGACCAAGAGGACCACCTGGACCACAGGTGAGGAGCTTCCTTTCTCTATCACATTGTTTGAATGTTTGTGGACAAAATATTGGAGACTATTGAACTCCTCTTGTCTCACCTGTTTCAGGGACCTGCAGGGGAACAAGGACCGCGGGGCGACCGTGGGGATAAAGGAGAAAAAGTGAGTTTAAGACTAAACAACCAACACAGAGCAAAAAACAAAACACAACAAACCAGGGGTTAAAATACTTGGAAAAACATCAGTGTGACACATCCCCATCTTAAAATTACTGCCGCTTCACACCTGACTAATAGTCTTTCTGATTAAACTGTAATCTCATCAGGGCAGAGAACTTTCCGTCTGTGATGAGGATGATGTCTAGGGTGCTCAGTCATGGACCAGGACCCTATATATCTAAAGCACCATGGTTCCATTACGGTGCTATATTAACAATAACTAAGATCCATGACCATGGTATTCATTAATGTCATTAATGTGTAAAATGATTAATGTCTGCTGTGAGTTGCCTACGTTCAGATTACTAAAGCACCCCTCTGTATGAATAATAAGGATGCTCAGTCCTTAAGGACAGGTAATCTGTCACTGATAATAAGTTATTAATAATAATTAATGACGTGTTATTAACACACACTGTGGTCCATTGACATTCTGATGAATACGGCGCCACTCTGTATTAATAATTATACTTAATGCATGGCAATAATGGAGCATATAGAATAATTGATTACAAATAATCAGATGGTATGGAATTAATAATATACACCGTGAGCCTTTTGCAGTCCAAGGACTCATGGCATATCAGGGTGCAGACTGTAATGAGTTTTTCCTGGGTGTCTGTCGTCACCTTTCTTCTTTGTTCCTGGTAGGGTGCTCCTGGCCCTCGGGGTAGAGATGGCGAACCTGGTACCCCTGGAAACCCCGGACCCCCAGGGCCCCCGGGTCCCCCTGGGCCTCCTGGGCTTGGTGGAGTGAGTATCCTCAGGATTTTTGTTTGTTCATTTGAACCTTCACATCCAGGACATGTGGCTGCATGGACTGATTGAAAGGGCCTTTTGAGTGTGTCCCAATACTGTATAATTCAGCTGGAGTCACTGATTCGATAGATCTATTTATGTCATTTTAGGGCTCCTTTGAAAAATTAAATAACATTTTCGATTATTCCGAATGCAAGACTTTTTATCATCTAACTTGCTTCCTCCCCGTTAGTTGCTATTTGTTTTGCAGCTACTGATCCCCCAGCCCCGCTGTTAGATGCCGTGCAGACACCCAGTAATAAAGGCCTTTATTGCTCTAGCATTTCACTGGCTCGCAAGTCAATTTCACCACTGTCCCTGGTCAGTTTCACTCCAGGGTGCCCTTTGCACTAGCCCACAGGTGCAGTGACTGGGAGCAAACATTGCATGGGAATATTTAAAGTTTCATTAATGTTCGTAGTCTGTTGCTTTCATGAGGTAGTCCAAAGCTACAAATACCGCAAGAGGAATCTTTTGGTACTTCACTTCTGTTCCTGGTCAGTTTTACTCTGTGATTCCCATGTAGGGTGACCAGACAGCAAATGTGAAAAATCGGGACAGTGGGTGGGGGTTAATAGGAACCTATATAAGAAAAAGACCCCCAAATTGGGACTGTCCCTGTAAAATCGGGACATCTGGTCACCCTATTCCCATGCACTAGCCCAACCCTGCAGTGACTGATGTGTGTGAGGGGGTAGTGGGGCAGGTAGATACCACATGGTGATAGCTTAAAAAAAAATCTAAGGAAACATTTCTGTTAGTTTTACCTTGTGCAAGACCAAGCTTATTGTTTGGTGCAAATTTAACTCAGTGGTTAAAAGGCACATTTTAATTACCCCAAATGCTGTGCACTATGTTTAGAGTCACTGCATCTGAGTTTTCTAATCTCTTAGTCTTTCAGATGAATGAATCACTCTAGATTTGTGAGGAACTGCTGGGCAGTTTCTTTAAAAAAATAAAAAACACCGAATGATTTCTGGTTTTGGAAAGTGCCCTTCGCAGTCTCTGGTAGAAGCAAAACATAATCGGAGCAAATGACGGTACTGAAATCATTTGGCCATTTTAAATGATTTTTTTCTTACTCTTCAAAGAAATTTCTCCCCTCAAAATATCACCAGATAGAAAGGCTGACCCTGAAGTAATAACACTGAGGAAATTTAAAATGAAATGTCGGAACATTTTGCATATTTACTGCAAATCAGTGTCTAGCAAATAACAGGTCTAAAAAGCCTCATTTTGATTTTTTTCTGAGATGTGGAAACGGTTGCTTATCAGCTACAGGGAATGTTTGGTTCACTGGGTTATTGCTTTTCACGTTACACTGGCTTGTCTGTTTTTCTTAATGGATCCAAATACTTTACCAATATTAATACTTCACCAAAAACTTTAGGATATCAGTAGTTGTGATCCTTTTGCAGCCCGCATGCCCATTGCATGGCTTGACTGATCGTGAAAAAGAATCCCACTCAGATGTGTCTGTGTTTTGGTGTTGTTTGCAGAACTTTGCTGCTCAGATGGCGGGAGGATTCGATGAGAAGGCTGGTGGTGCTCAGTTGGGCGTGATGCAGGGACCTATGGTAAGATAGCTCTCTGCTTCCTTTTAGCAACTGGGACACTATGCGACCTCTTTGTAGGATGCCTGATATTTAGGGTTGAAGTTGACAGGAGCTGGGGGTTGCTAGGCAGCTTGAAAAATCCGGCCATTAAAACACAGCTTGATATTATCTATGAGCCAGATCCTCAGCTGTAGGAATTCAGCACAACTCTATCAAAGTCCATGCTGAATTTCATTCACTGAGATTCTGTCCGTTTTGTCCTAGCCACAACACACTAAAATCACTATAAAACGGTTGCATAACCAAGGATTTACTTAGCACCAAGATGACTTAATTGCTTCTGCTTCTGCTCTGCTCACCAGGGCATCCCAAGTCACACGCCAAATTGTTTAAATAGACTCTCCTGGGAGGGAAAGTTATAGAACGTTTTGTTTAGGGGTTGGTCTCTGTAACTTTTGGACTGTGGGCTGAGGAATGCATGACAGCAGCTACTGTTCTTCAAGATCCCACAAGATTTCCAGCAGGAAATTTCTGCTCTCCAGCCTTTCTTGGCAAGCAGTAAATGAAAAGCAGGGCTTAGTAAACATGGCTACGGTCCAGGAGAAAGCGTGCTGCTTTTTTTTTTTTTTTTTTCCCCCTTCCAAGCAGCTTCTAAACGAAAAATAGTTCTCGGCAATATCTCCAGAGGGGCTGAAAACAAAAGGGACAATTTCAGAATATTCTCTTGCCGAGGGGGAAAGTTCCTTGTTCTTTGTGGACCATCAGCTGAAACCGCTCGCCCCCTTTCACGGCTGGGGGCTTAGAGATTTTCTTAATGACAGTGATTTTTGTTTCCCAATGTAGGGACCTATGGGACCGCGAGGACCTCCAGGACCATCGGGAACTCCTGTAAGTACTTGCTCTTTCAGGAGCGATCTGTCTCGTTGGGGGTAAAATAATATAGTGAATATATAGAGCGCCATTGTTGAGATGGCTAATGAGCCTCCTTTGCTGTATGTTGCAGGGCCCTCAAGGATTTCAAGGCAACCCTGGAGAGCCTGGGGAACCTGGAGCTTCTGTGAGTAACCAGCAGCTTCGCTTTTGGCCAAAGAAGCCGTGACACGGCACAAATTGACACCTCAGTTACCCATGCAAACGGCCAACACCCCAGCTGCACCCGCAAACGTCCCAGAAACGTGAACCCCACATTAGAGCTGCCCTGAGGAATTCCAAAAAGCCTCTCCACCAAGAGACCCCCGATGCCAACTTCTCTGAGCAGAATTCACCCTTCTCTGAGTCTCCGCTGTGATATCACTGATAATCAAAGCTGGGGTGAATGACCGAGGAAGTGCTTAGATTAGATACATAGACCGAGAAGTTCAAAGGGGCCTAAGAGATTTGGACGCGCAGTTCCCAGTATAACTAATGGGGATTGGGCTTCTAAGTCCTGGCGGTGGATCTGAAAAATCTCAAGCCTCGGCTCTAGGAACAGGAGGCTGATGAACAATGTGATGAATAGAAAGGAAACAGAATTAATGGGACAGATTCAGACTCAAAGACTGTGTACACTGCCCTGGCCATGTAAGGTGCCAATAAAGCGGGTGCCCGTTTAGCTCACTCCTATTTTAAGGTTTCTTTGGACTGCTCAGGTCTTAGTGCCCATGAAAATCAGGCTCAGTGTGTGTATCTTAGGGGACCAGGGCATGGCAAGGACGTGCTCTGACACTGTACGCTGGAGAAGCTGCGTGGTTGTTGGCAGTGATGGTGGGGGAGGGCAAGTTGTAAGTCCAGACATAGTCGGTCACTTTGCAGGGCAGGATGACAAAAGGACAAAGGAGCTTAGCTCCGATGGTGATGGAGACAGGGGCAAGGAGCTAGGAAGCAGGGGAGCCCAGTCAACGTAATATACGTAGATGCTGGAATTAGGGATTTGATCCTGTGTCTGTCTCACATTGGTTTGGAGAGGCACAACTGACTGCAGGGCGTGGTTCAGTGTGGCTCTCTGCTGGTATCACTGTAGCACCTGGGAGCCCAACAGACACTAATGGATGTTATCCTAAAACAGGTAGAGAAAAATAACTCCCCATTTAAAGACAGGGAAACTGAGGCACTGGGTTGATTAAGTGCCTTTCTCAAGGCCACCCAGGGAGTCTGTAGCAGAGATGGGAATAGATACCCCCTGACTCCAGGGTGGCTCAGTCCTGGCTCAGTGCCCTACCCACAGGGCCGGTTTTAGGAAGTGCGGAGCCCGATTTGAATACCCGGCGGTGGTCCGGGTCTTCGGTGGCACTTCGGCGGTGGGTCCTTCACTTGCTCCGGGTCTTCTGAAGGACCTGCCGCCAAAATGCTGCCAAAAACCTGGAGCGAGTGAAGGACCTGCCACCGAAGTGCCACTGAAGACCTGTACCGCTGCCAGGTGGATAAACATTTAAAAGTTAGGCACTCTTCTTTAGGGAGCGGGGCCCGATTCAGGGGAATAGGCCTAAAGCCGGCCCTGCCTACCCACGAGACTGTCCTTCCTACCCATGCACCTATGACCCAGGGTAATTTATGTAGTGGGGCACCACAGGGCTTGGTGTTAGATTCAGTCCTGTATAATCTCTGCATTAATGGTCTGGGAGGCAAACAGCCCATTAATGAGGCTGGGAGATGAGACTACATTAGGGAGAGTTGCAAACAACAGTCAGGAATGGGAAAAATTTGTGAAGGAGCCCGAGGGAGCTGAAAAATAGCAACATAAGATGCAGCGTGAACAAATGCTAATCCAGTGGGCGAAGATGGGTGGGAATGATCCAAAGGACTACAGTAAAGGATCATGTAATCCATTCCTCGCCTTAGCCTGTTTTGGGTCATTCTTTACGCTAACGGGTTTTTTCCAGTCCTGCCAAGCAGTGGGGCTTCGACTGCTTACCCTGGAAGCGTCCTATAGCAGATCTCACTATCAGGACATTTCCCCCCCTCCAGTGTTCCAACCGGAATTTTTCCTCTTGTTCAGTTTCATCCTATCCCTCCTTAGTCCTCATTCCGGCCAACTAAGGGGAGGGAGGAACCGACCACGTTAAAAGAGACAGAGAGGCAAGATAATCGGCCATTTGGACAGGTGTTTGCAATGCAAACAGGCCGTGCAGTTTGGAGCTGCATCTGCAGAGGCATCGCAGGGCAGGGAAATTAGAACGCTTCTCGAATGCTTCCGCACAGTGGTTCTTGACCTGGGGGTCACAACCCACCCGGGCCTTGCTAAGTGCAGGAAGTAGGTGGACCTATCCATGGTACTTATCCAGCCCCCATCACGGTAGCTTCTGAGGTCGGGAAGTGGTGTCAATCCCATTTTACGGCTGAGGAACTGAGAACTAAGGCTCAGATCCTCAAAGGTATTTAGTCACCAGATTCCCATTGATTTCCCACCTTTGAGGCTTCTGGACTGAGTGACTTGCCCAGGGGCTCTATGCCAGGTCAAAGCGTTGAAACCAAACCATTCCTCATTGTCGGGGTGGCTAGCTAGATCCCGGCTCAGTGTGTGTGGGGAGGGGGGTATGGAAATAGAGGAGAACCGGTGCTCTGGTATGACGTTACCCAGTTGGGGGCTGAGAGTTATCAGCAAATTGGAGGGAGTTCAAAGAAGATCAGTTGGGTGTTGGGGGTGTTGGGTTAAGAGACAGGATTCAAAGAGCTTTGCTGAGCAAGAGCCAAGAAGGAGAGGGAGATTAAAAACAGCCCCCTGAGTATAGTGCTATTGTTTCTTCTGACTCAGACACTCCATAAGCGGGAGCAGGTGTCCTCCTCAGAGCAGTGAGCGTGGAGGTCAAATCCACAGCTAGTTTATATCGATGTATCTCCATGGCTGCCAGCTTTGAGTTACCGCAGCTGAGGAGCATGCGAGGAAGTTAACAAGGGATTTAGAATTCGGATGAATGTCAGGAGAAGCTTCCTGACGGTGAGATGGGTCAGGTGGTGGCATCTTCTTCCAAGGGCAGGGGTGGGTCTTTGGAAGCTAGGTTATGTAAACCCCTGGCAAGTTGGCGCTAAGTGGGGTAATGCTATGGGGTAGAATCCAAAACTGGGATCAAGGAGTATCCGTTCCAAGAGGAGCTTGGCTTTAGGCAGGCAGTCTGAGCTGCCATTTGCAGTCTACAACCTTACTCTAACAAAAGACATGGCAGTGTCTTTAATGGGGAGAACTTTGCTCATGTGTCCCGTCAGGGCACTTCTGGGAACACAGTACCGCACTGTTGGTTCTGTGCTGGCACAGAGAGAAGAGCCTCCTCTGCTGGTTCACTGATCCTGCTTCCTACAGAAGTCAGAGCTTTCCTGGAGGTCTCCCCTCCAGGGCAACGCCGCGTAGTCTGTCAGAGCTGCCAAGCTCACAGCTAGAGGTTTTACAGCTGTTTACTGCACACCGCCCAGGGAAGCAGAGGGTGTGTGGGAGGAGCCACTCGGCTGCTGTAGATTTCCAGAGAAAGTTTCCAGCTCGTGGCCGGGGCAGTGGGGAGAACGGGGCTCACCTGCTCCTGAGCTCAGTGGCCCAGTTTAGCAAAGCCCGACCCTGATATTTCCAGTGCGTGATGTCACCATGCGGCAGTGTGATGTAAACATGACAGCACGACACCATCCCAGGCTGGCACAGAGCACAGGCCACTTGGGAAAGTAGCTGGACTTCTCTCTCTTCCTCTGCCTTACTGGCCAATTTCTTCCCTTGCCAGCTTTCTCTGGCCACCTGAACCCAGGGATGGACTCCCAGAGCCCGGGCTCTTCTGAGATGGAGAGTGATGTTGGAGTCAGCCATATGCATCCTCCCAGGGAGGCTGGTTTTAGCTGGGCCCGAATGATTCGGTCTTTTTTGGAAGGGTTCATGAGCTTCCCCCACAACTCTTTGCCTAGCCCCAGTGCAGAATATTGGGGTCCCCAACCCACAGACCCAGCAAAAAGGCAGGTGACAATGCAAGGATTTGTAGTTCCCCTTTGAGATAATGTTGCCTTCGAAGCCCATTAGCCGAATTACATCTTGCCCCATACTGTGACGACCCCAAGCCCCCAGACCCCCTTGATGACATAGATTGTTGTGACTCAGTTAAAAAAGGTTCTGATTCTCTCGGAATGCCCTGCCTGCCTTGCACATGTCACACTCGCTCTGTCTGTCCTTCCAGGGTCCAATGGGTCCCCGAGGGCCTCCCGGACCACCTGGAAAACCCGGTGATGATGTAAGTATTCTGTAGCCACTCGTTTCTTGCAAGGCAGCTTCTGCCAGCAACTGACATCAAAGCTGTCTGGAAGGCAAGCGGCCAGCATGCAAAACGGGATGCATCAGTGATCAGAGCAGAGGGGGTTTGCCCCCTGCTTCTTGCTAGGCTGTGCCTTGCGCCAAGATCTCTCTGAAGGAAGCTAAGAGATTTTCTTCTCTCTCTTTCTCTCTCAGGGCGAAGCAGGCAAACCCGGCAAATCTGGTGAACGCGGATCCCCTGGCCCTCAGGTATAGGGCTCCAGGCTCTAAAGTCCAGTAGATATCGATGTGTCCCAGGGGCATGGCTGGATGGCAGGAAGGCCACAGTCACCAGCCCAGCTCTCTTGTCTCCTTTGTTATTTAACCAGGAGAAGCTGGGGGAAATGAATCATTAAAAACTTAATGATTTTTGCCAAAGAGACGTCAGGTTGTTACCACCAGAGGGGGGCTCAGGGCTCAGACCGAAGGCTAGACTCGGATTTAATCCCTGCCCACTAATGATCGGCACAGTGGGCGTCTGAACTTCCCCAGTGTTCACGGCCATTCAGATGCAGGGCTTTGATTCAAGCCCGTCACAGACAGTTCTCCATGGTGTAAGTTAGCATAGCTCCCTTGATTTACCCCTGCTGAGGATCTAGCCCTATAGACTACCCTGCTATGGTCCTGTATGTGACCCTGATCTGGCCCTATATGTTACCCTAATGTGGCTCTCTATGTTACCCTACACGGCCCTATATGTTACCCTAATATGGCTCTATATATTACCCCATAATCTGATTCTATATGTTAGTCAATCTGGCCCTATATGTTACCCTGATGAACAAAGCACAGTAAGAATCCTTTACTTCCTGTTCCTGGAGCTTGTTAATAATGTAACATCTGAGCATACTGGAGAAACTTGGTCCGGTTTTGTCCACTTCTCTATTCCCTGCCTTTCGTTCGGACTGACCCCGTTTCTTTCATTTTAGGGTGCGCGAGGCTTCCCAGGAACCCCAGGTCTCCCAGGAGTCAAAGGTCACAGAGTAAGCACGTGTGGTTATGACTTGCGCAGAATTGGCTCTTCCTTTTGCTCGAGCTCGCTGGGAGAGTAACCACGACTTTGCTTCTCTCCCTAGGGTTACCCTGGGTTAGACGGCTCCAAAGGAGAAGCAGGAGCTGCAGGTGCTAAGGTGAGGCGTTTAGCCAACAGGATTCTGGTTTTTATCATCTGAAACGAAACTGATCACTGGGAAGTTATTAGTATGGGTATTTATTACATGCATTACGGTAGCGACTAGAAGGGGAAACTTGAGATCAGAGCCCATCGCTGTTGTGCTAGGCGCTGCATAAAAACATAGTGAAAGATAGTACCTGCCCCAAGGAGCTCACAGTCTGAATAGGAGGTGGGATAAAGGTGCTTGCCCAAAGTCACACAGGAAGGCAGTAGCAGAACCAGGATTTGAACTCAGGCTGGCTGAGTGACTCAGTTAGTGTACCTGGTGTTCAGCCCATTTCTGGCAAACATCTTTTTGTGAGGCAGCCAGGTGCTGAGGTGATAGGCCCGGTGTAGAAACCTAGATAGATAATTCAAGGCAGTTTAGACAGAATAGAATAGATAGATGAGAGACCTAGAATCAAGTAGCTACATCGATATAGATCCTGAGATTGGACAGATGGACGAGTACGTCTTTAACTTAAGAGCAGATGCCTTCCTGAAAGATGTGCGTTAGCCAAACACAAGTTATTGCTCTCAACACAGGGGTAAATGGGTGAAATGCCTGTGATTTCCAGGTCAGACTAGATAATCTAACGGTCCCTTCTGGCTTTAAATGCTACGAATCTATGACTGTGTATGGGGATAGATATAGATAGAAAGATGTGGGTCTTGTGTATGGGAATGGATGGATATATAGATAGATAGACGGGGTGTTTGGGGATAGATAGAGGGGGTCTCTGGAGGTAGATAGCTAGAGGGGGTGTATGGGGATGGAGAGATAGATTAGATAGAGGGAGTGTATGGGGATGGATGGATAGATAGATGGGGTGTTTGGGGATAGATAGATAGAGGGGGTGTATGGGGGTAGATAGATAGAGGGGGTGTATGAGGATGGATGGATAGATAGACGGGGTGTTTGGGAATAGATAGATGGGGTATCTGGGGGTAGATAGATGGAGTGTATGGGGATGGATGGATAGATAAGTAGAGGGGGTGTATGGGAATGGATGGATAGATAGATAGATGGGGTGTTTGGGGATAGATAGAGGGAGGTGTATGGGGGTAGATAGCTAGAGGGAGTGTATGGGGATGGAGAGGTAGATTAGATAGAGGGAGTGTATGGGGATGGATGGATAGATAAGTAGAGGGGGTGTATGGGAATGGATGGATAGATAGATAGATAGATAGATAGATGGGGTGTTTGGGGATAGATAGAGGGAGGTGTATGGGAGTAGATAGCTAGAGGGAGTGTATGGGGATGGATGGACAGATAGATGGGGTGTTTGGGGATAGATAGATAGAGGGGGTGTATGGGGGTAGATAGATAGAGGGGGTATATGAGGATGGATGGATAGATAGACAGGGTGTTTGGGAATAGATAGATGGGGTATCTGGGGGTAGATAGATGGAGTGTATGGGGATGGATGGATAGATAAGTAGAGGGGGTGTATGGGAATGGATGGAGAGATAGATAGATAGATAGATGGGGTGTTTGGGGATAGATAGAGGGAGGTGTATGGGGGTAGATAGCTAGAGGGAGTGTATGGGGATGGAGAGATAGATAGATGGATCGATCTGAAGCCTTTGATCTGGTAAATACCCAGTACTAGAGATCAGCTCCGTTCAGCCCTACCAGATGGTGCCGGGAATATGAAATGGGCAGGGCCAATATTAGAAGCAGAGAGAAATGTGAATAGCGCCAGCTACTGGTGCTCAGTGTCTGTCCCTCCCCGCCGGCCCTGCCAGAAAGCTGTCTCCACAGTCCCGTACCCTGCTTCCGCTTTCCCGCTAAGCATTTCCCTTAGCCACCTGTGTCCATAGGCTTCAATGCAGCGTCTCTGTTTCCCCCCAAGGTTGTTACCATTTATAGCTCTCCTAGTAGTGCCCCACCCCAGCAGTAGCATCTAACCCATCTCCTCCCTAATAGACGCCATAATTCATTTCCATGCCCTTCCCCTTCAGCAGCACGCCCTAGAACATCCCACCCCTCCTGGCAGAATCACCCACCCCCACTCCCGCAGCGAGAGCTGGCGCTGACAGGGTGTGTATGTCCACCCTGTTTATAGCTATGGATGCGCATGAGGACCCCGGTGGTCATTTCATGGGGATTTCTTTTGCCAGCATTTCCATGCCATGGGAATCAGGGTGGGTGTTTGTACCATTGTAGCACTGACTCTGCCTCTTTATAGGAACTGAGGACAAGGGCAAGAGGGGACTTAATTCTCTTTGTCTCTTACATTCTAGGGCGAAGCTGGATCACCGGGTGAGAATGGATCTCCTGGTCCCATGGTGAGTACGAGCTTCCCCATTATAATTATTTATATTATAGCAATGCCTGGGGGTGGGCCTGGTGTGCCGGGGGCTGTACGAACCTCAGCCGAGATCAGGGCCCCGTCGCGCCGAGGGCTGTACGGACCTCAGCCGAGATCAGGGCCTTGTCGCGTCAGGGACTGTATGGACCTCAGCCAAGATCAGGGCCCCGTCGTGCCGGGTGCTGTACGGACCTGAGCCGAGATTGGGGCCCCGTCGCGCCAGGCGCTGTACGGACCTCAGCCAAGATAAAGGCCCCATTGCGCCGGGGGCTGTACAAACACAGAGTGCGAGACAGGCCCTGTCCCAAAGAGCTTATGGTCTAAATTGACCAGACAGACAATGGAGGGAGTGGTAAGGACTTGCCCAGGATAACCCTCTAATCCCGACATCCCCAAACACCAGATGTTTCTCTTTCGGGTAACTCTGCTCTGATTGATATTATCTATTTGGGCAACAAAATGGCAGATGAAATTTGATGTGGATAAGTGCAATTTGATGCACATTGGAAAACATAATCCCAACTATACATACCAAACGATGGGGTCTAAATTAGTTGTTACCATTCAAGAAAGAGATCTTGGAGTCGTGGATAGTTCTCTGAAAACATCCATTCAATGGGCAGCGGCAATCAAAAAAGCGAACAGAATGTAGGGAACCATTAGGAAAAGGACAGATAATAAAACAGAAAATGACATAATTCCACTATAGAAATCCATGGCACACCCATGCCTTGAATACTGTGTGCAGTTCTGGTCTCCTCACTTCTAAAAAGATATGTCAGAATTGGAAAAGGTGCAGAGAAAGGCCACAAAAATGATTAGGGGGCTGAAGTAGCTTCCGCATGAGGGGAGATTAAAAAAAACCTGGGTCTGTTCATCTTAGAAAAGAGACAACACAGGGGGGATATGACAGAGGTCTATGAAATCATGAATGGTTTAGAAAAAAGTGACCTGGGAAGTGTTATTTACCCCTTCACATAACACAGGAACCAGGGGTCTCCCAATGAAATTATTAGGCAGCAGGTTTAAAACAAACCAAAGGAAGTACTTCTTCACACAACGCCCAGTCAACCTGTGGAACTCCTTGCCAGGGGATGTTGTGAAGCCTAAAAATATAAAGGTTCAAAAAGAATTAGATACGTTCCTGGAGGAAAGGTCCATAAATGGCTATTAGCCAAGATGGTCAGGGACGCAACCTCATGCTCTAGGTGTCCTTAAAACTGAATCCGGGGCAGGACGACAGGGAATGGATCACTCAGATTTGCCCTGTTCTGTTTATTCCCCCTGACGTGTCTGGCATTGGCTGCTGTCACAAGACAAGACACTGGGCTAGATGGACCACTGCTCTGACCCAGTATGACCTTTCTTATCTTATTATTATTTATCACCTACTGGGCTCAGCTGAGATCAGGGCCCCCCTCAGGCAGGTGCTGTATAAATGCAGAGTGAGATAGTCCGTGCTCAAAGACCTTAGGCCTAGTTTTTTAAAAGTATCTAGCTGTTGCTGCACTCAGCGTCCCAATGCCTAAATGATTTAGAAGCCTAAATCTCATTTTCAAAAGGAATTTAGGCACTTAGGAAAAAATCTGGGCCTTAAAGTCTAGACAAGAGGGGAAACTGAGGCACAGAGCTGACTTGCACACAGTCACATGGCAGGCCCAGAAATAGAACCCAGGTGTCCCGATTCCCTGGCCAGCAATCTAGCCACTGGACAAGCCTGGTTCTGTTAATATTTGCGTGGATATTTGTAACAATCCTGTGCTGAGAAGGGCAAAGGGGCAGGACCCGAACCTCTTCAGTCCCTTCCAATGTCTCTCGCATCACAGAAAAGCCGTCCCAGACCAGCTCTCCCTGTCCACATGAGCTTTGGCACTCACTAGAAATGAAGCACATCTGGCTGGTTAAAGAGTTCTCACACCTCAGCCCAAGGGCAGGCGCAGGATAGCAGCATGTTGTGCTGCCAGAGTCACAACACGAAGGCTGGGCCATGGGCTGATTTTCATGTAGGTTATGGCTGCATTGTAAACCTGGGTTTATAATGGCTGGACCCGGATCTCACAGCCGGGAGAATGCGTCCACCCTGCGCTACACAAACCTTCAGACTGAGCTTTGCAGCTTGACCTGCATCCCCACTGCAGAATGACTGGCCTTGGAACTGAGCTTCTCGGGCTCTAACTCACCCTCCTAGCAGGATCTTGGGACCTAGGTCCTGAGTGCTCGTCAACCCGAATCAGGCCGACGCTTGTGTGGACGGAAGCGGGGCTTGGGCTCAAATCCTTAGACAGACCCCAGGCCTAACGTGTGGACATTCTGAGAGCACCCCCTGCACAGGCCAATGTAAAGCTGATGTAAATACTCTGCACCGGCCCTGCTCCCAGCCCCACAGAATAGGGGCTGAAGTGGGGGGTGTGGCTGGAGAACCCTGCATTATGGCTACTGTCAGCTTTCCGTGCCAGTGGAAAGCTAGAGCAACCCCAAGGCTGCTTGAACTTATACCAGGGTCACAGCTCCAGAATACAAGGAGTGCTTTGAGGTCTAGGAACTGAGAATGCAGCTTAGCTGGATTTCTTTGATGCACCCTTGTAGTTCATTCTGATGTAACTAAAAAGACGCTGCGCCATGGAGATTGGGAGCACACAACAGGTTTGCAATGAGAGGACTGTAATAAGACAAACCTCATCATTTTCACTGCTGTTTTCCAGGGGCCCCGTGGTCTCCCAGGCGAAAGAGGACGTCCCGGCCCATCCGGTGCTGCTGTGAGTATTAAAGTTTCCTTCCATACTGCCTGTTAATTACTCCATTTAGCCACGCTGCCATGTTGTTTTCATGGCGAAATCCCAGAAGGAGACAACACAGATATTCTAAAAGAGAAAAAAAAAATATATATATATATATATTTAAATTCAGATTTGGGGCTGGGGTTGTTTCTTCTGCATAAAGCGAAAGACGATGCTGACAGTGGGATCACATTGGAATTAAACGGCTTCTGCTGTTATCAGTTTCTTTGACAACACTATAGATTATAAGGTAAAATTTTCAAAGGCACCAAGGTGATTTGGGAACTTAAATCCTTTTTTTCATGAGTCACCGAGTGCTTAGGAGCCTCTGTCTCCTTGAAAATCAATGGGATTTGGGTGCCTCCAGGTAAAATGTTCAAAGGCGCCCAAGTGATTTAGGTGCTTAAGTCACCTGAGCGCTTAAGTCCCATTTTCAAAAGTGATGTTGACACTTAGGAGCCCAAGTTATATTGGAAGTTGGTGGGATTTAGGCTCCTAAGTGCCTAAAACACTGAGGTGCCTCAGCCATTTTTATCTTTAATCTTTAGCTCTCATTGTTTTACCCGGATAACGCCCTCGAAGGTGTCCATTGAATAAGGGACTACCACAGACATCCCTCTAGAGCAGGGGTGGGCAAACGTTTTGGCCTGAGGTCCACATCAGGGAATAGAAATTGTATGACAGGCCATGAATGCTCACAAAATTGGGGTTGGGGTGCAGGAGGGGGAGAGGGCTCCAGCTGGGGTGCAGAATCTGGGGTGGGGCTGAGGGGTTTGGGGTGCAGGAGGGTGCTCCGGGCTGGGATCAAGGGGTTCAGAGGGTGGGAGAGGAATCAGACTGGGGCAGGAGGTTGGGGCATGGGGAGAGGCTCAGGGGTGCAGGCTCCGAGCAACACTTATCTCAAGCGGCTCCTGAAAGCAGCGGCACGTCCCTTCTCCGTCTCCTACATGAAGGTGCGGCCAGGCGGCTCCGCACACTGCCCCACCCGCAAGCACCCCCAACACAGCTCCCATTGGAGTAGCAGAGGGGGCCACTGGAGTGCGTAGGAGCCGGAGCAGGGCCATGCTGCGGCTTCCGGCAGCCGCGTGGAGTGGCCCCCAACCCAGCAGGAGCACCAAAGCAGGACTGAGCCGCATGGTGCAGCCCGTGACCGAGCTCCCCAGCAGGAACTCGGAGGCCAGCTTAAAACGGCTTACGGGCCGGATCCAGCCCATGGGCCGTAGTTTGCCCACCCCTGCTCAAGAGTGAGAGGATTCCCAGTAAAGTCCAGTTACACAGCTGGCATCTTGGTCCTAAGCAGGCTGAGATTTTCAGTCACTTAGTGGGGATTTGGATGGCTGGTTCCCATTAAAATTCACAGGCAATTGGAGCAACAGGGCTGTGCAAGCTTGTAGCCGGTGGGAGTCAGGCCCCCTAAGCAAGATCTGCAAACAGCTAGCTGGCCTGATCTCCCTCCCAAGGGATGGTTTCTCCCTCATCTCAGGCAATTCATTGGTAAATTTCCACTCCCTTCTGGCAGCTTGGGGCTTTGCAAATATTAAGGACAATCCTGTTGCAAGGATTTGTCCTGGCAGAGACCAATTTACAGCAGGGAGGGAATACTGTCTTCTGTGGACTAGTGATGAGTGTGGGCTTTATGCAGTGCATTGCCCAGTGAATCATGCTGTCCTGCAGTGAGTTGCATCCCACTGCTTGCTTTGCTTGTTTGCTGTGCTGGGTTCAGGCTGCCCAGTGAAGGCATGTGCTGCATTGCCTCAGATCGTATTACAGCGGGGCAACGAGTTGTGTTGCATTGGCCTTCCTGCCTCACAGTGACCAGAACTAGGCTGCAAGGGCTGCAGGAGAGAGTGCAGGGACATGCACTGGGCTGCAGAAATTAAGGCCTGGTCCACACTACAGCGTTAAATCGATTTAAACAGCGTTAAATCGATTTAACGCTGTACCCGTCCACACTACAAGGCACTTAAAATCAATTTTAAGGGGTCTTAAAATCGATTTCTGTACTTCTGCTCAACAAGAGGAGTAACCCTAAAATCGATATTACTATATCGATTTAGGGTTAGTGTGGACGGAAATCGAAGTTATTGGTCCCATTCTTTTACTGAGCTACCCAGAGTGCACCGCTCCGGAAATCGATGGTAGCCTGGGACCATGGACGCACACCACCGAAGTAATGTGCCCTAGTGTGGACGCGTAAAATCGATTTTATAAGTATAAAACCTGTTTTATAAAATCGATTTTATTAATTTCGATTTTACTCTGTAGTGTGGATGTGGCCTAAGAGTTCATCAGGCTGCATCTGGCTGCAGGACAGAGTGCAGGGGGGTGCATCAGGCTACAGGAATCAGCAGAGGAACCTGCATTGTGCTACGCTGAGCTGCAGCAGTCAGCGCAGGGACATGCATTGTGCTGCAGTGAGCTGCAGGAGTCAGCGCAGGAACATATGCATTGTGGTGCAGTGAGCTGCAGGAGTCAGCACAGGGACATATGCATTGTACTGCAGTGAGGTGCAGGAGTCAGCGCAGGGACATATGCATTGTGGTGCAGTGAGGTGCAGGAATCAGCACAGGGACATATGCATTGTGGTGCAGTGAGCTGCAGGAGTCAGCACAGGGACATATGCATTGTGGTGCAGTGAGTTGCAGGAGTCAGCGCAGGGCTCTGCATTGTGCTCCAGTATGCTGCAGGAGTCAGCACAGGGACATATGCATTGTGGTGTAGTGAGTTGCAGGAGTCAGCGCAGGGCTCTGCATTGTGCTCCAGTATGCTGCAGGAGTCAGCGCAGGGACATATGCATTGTGGTGCAGTGAGGTGCAGGAATCAGCACAGGGACATATGCATTGTGGTGCAGTGAGCTGCAGGAGTCAGCACAGGGACATATGCATTGTGGTGCAGTGAGTTGCAGGAGTCAGCGCAGGGCTCTGCATTGTGCTCCAGTATGCTGCAGGAGTCAGCACAGGGACATATGCATTGTGGTGTAGTGAGTTGCAGGAGTCAGCGCAGGGCTCTGCATTGTGCTCCAGTATGCTGCAGGAGTCAGCGCAGGGACATATGCATTGTGGTGCAGTGAGGTGCAGGAATCAGCACAGGGACATATGCATTGTGGTGCAGTGAGCTGCAGGAGTCAGCACAGGGACATATGCATTGTGGTGCAGTGAGTTGCAGGAGTCAGCGCAGGGCTCTGCATTGTGCTCCAGTATGCTGCAGGAGTCAGCACAGGGACATATGCATTGTGGTGTAGTGAGTTGCAGGAGTCAGCGCAGGGCTCTGCATTGTGCTCCAGTATGCTGCAGGAGTCAGCGCAGGGACATATGCATTGTGGTGCAGTGAGGTGCAGGAATCAGCACAGGGACATATGCATTGTGGTGCAGTGAGGTGCAGGAGTCAGCGCAGGGACATATGCATTGTGCAGTGAGGTGCAGGAGTCAGCGCAGGGACATGCATTGTGCTGCAGTGAGCTGCAGGAGTCAGTGCAGGGACATATGCATTGTGCAGTGAGGTGCAGGAGTCAGCGCAGGGACATATGCATTGTGGTGCAGTAAGGTGCAGGAGGTAGTGCTGGGACATGCACTAGGAAGCACCTTGCTGCACAGCTGGCAGCAGTGCCCTGTGTAGTGTCAGATTGTGTCAGGCCTCCTGGTTTGCAACAAGAAGATGCACTGGGTTGCCTCAGGCTGCGTGTGCTTCACCAAAGCGACTCCCATTAGATTGCAACTGACTGGAGGGGCCTCACACTACAAGAAGGATGTGGAAAAATTGGAAAGAGTCTAGCGGAGGCCATTGAAAATGATTAGGGGGCTGGAGCACATGACTTACGAGGAGAGGCTGAGGGAACTGGGATTGTTTAGTCTGCAGAAGAGAAGAATGAGGGCGGATTTGATAGCTGCTTTCAGCTTCCTGAAAGGGGGTTCCAAAGAGGATGGCTCTAGACCAGGGGTCCCCAACCTTTCCGTGTGGTGGGCGCCAAATGATTAACTGCCGAGGACCGTGGCCACCAGACACGTGGCTGCTGAAATGCCACTGAGAAGCAGTGTCATCAAGAGGCGTCGCCACCGAAATGCCACCGAAAATCAGCAGCATTTCAGCGGCAGCTGCTTCTCGGCGGCATTTCTGTGGCTGCTTGTCTGGCCGCCAGTAGGCGGGCGCACATAGATGCCCTGGCGGGTGCCATGGCACCTGTGGGCACCGCATTGGGGACCTCTGATCTAAACTGTTCTCAGTGGTGGCAGATGACAGAACAAGGAGCAATGGTCTCAGGTTGCAGTGGGAGAAGTCTAGGTTGGATGTTAGGAAACACTATCTCACTAGGAGGGTGGTGAAGCACTGGAATGGGTTACCTAGGGAGGTGGTGGAATCTCCTTCCTTAGAGGATTTTAAGGCCCGGCTTGACAAAGCCCTGGCTGGGATGGTTTAGTTGGGGATTGGTCCTGCTTTGAGCAGGGGGTTGGACTAGATGACCTCCTGAGGTCCCTTCCAACCCTGATAGTCTATGATTCTATGAATGTCCTTCAGAGCTACATAAACTGTTATTTTCAATGGGCCTAAGAGATTATGCACCCAAATCTCATTAAAAGCCACTGCAAGATAGGCCCCTAACATCCCTCAGTCGTGGGTAACTCTGCCCTGGCTCCACTGAGAGCTGCTAATGAGCCCTCCCAACGCTTCAGCTCCTGGCCGAGCACCATGTCTGCCTGACATGACTGACCCTGACATCTCCCTGGGCAGCTGATGCAGGCTCTCTGCATGCAGGCTACAGGGAGGTGCTGTCTTCTTCAAGGTTGTGGGTATATTGTGCCGTGTGGAGCGGATCCCTGCCTGGAGTATGAAACTCTGCCCTGGGCAGAGGTCCTAGGGCAAGGCCGAGACACCCAGCGAAGCCCTGGGAAGCTAAGTGAGCTTAACTATGGCGCTGGGGGGTGTGAATTCTCTCCTGAGCAACACAGCAAGGTTGAGCTCCATTTTCAGCATGGTAAGAAGAGTAAAGTTCTGTCCCTTAGGTAATTAAATGTGCTCGAGAGCTATCTCAGTACGAGAGGGAAGCAGGCCCTTGATCTGCAGTGGAAGTGGTCAGGCACAGGAACCTGGCTTTGGAAAAACTCTGCATAATTAGGAAACGTTTAGGGACAGGCACCCTGTGCAGTGCTTATCAAAGGCCGATACAGGAGCTCACTGTGTTGCATAGAAAAACTGGAGGTACAGGTGCTCTGTAGATTGGTTAGCAGATCTGAGCGTTGCATAGGAAAGCAGTAGGTGTGTTGCCTAGCTAAGCTGCAGATACAGGTGCTCTCTGTGTCGCATGGAAGAGGCGTAGCTACAGGTGATCTGTGTAGGTTCAGGCACTCAGTGCAATACCTGGTAGGCCCGTCATGCCTGGACAAGTTTCCTACATTTTCTCATAAGTCCCCAGGGCTTCCAGCTGTCAGCTGGTAACATAGTGTAGCATAAAATCCCCCCACCCCATTTGATGAGCAGCACATGAAAACTCCTGGAATGGCTGGGAAGTTCGGCAAGAGATTTTGGCCCCAACCCCTGATTCCTGCAAGGCGCCTGTTAAGCGCCTTGAAGCCGATGAAGAGCTGGGGAAGATACTTGTGGTATCATACTGATAAGGGTGGGTGAACATGGTGGAGCCCTGGGGCCCTGCCATCCCCCGATAGCCTCAGCCCGATGGGAGTTAAGTGCCTAAATACCTTTGAGGGCCTGGGCCAAAGTTTCCCTGAGGGCAGCTACCTCCTGGCAGGCCACATGCATCTTTGAAAGAGCTGTTGCTGGCATTTGTTAGTGTCGTAAGCATGGCCAATCCAGGCTGGTGTGGAATTCAGCATCAGTGTGAACTGAGACTTTGGTATCCAGGACACAGCCCGGGCTGCGTCAGCCTTCGCTGACAATCTCTGTGTTGCCAACTCTGGCGATTTCATTGCGATATTTTGTGGTTTTCTGAAAGCCCCAGCTACTGGAGTCATGGGAATATGAGAGAAGCTCAGCTTTCACTTTAAAAAAAGCAGCACGATTCTAGCCAGCATGGTTGCAAAGAAAAGCTTAAAAACATGATCCCAGTGCAAAATAAACTGGAAGACAAAGGAAAAGGCCCAGAATTAATATTTTTAAGCCAATCTCATCTTTTTGAGGCCTGACTCTCGACAGCTCAATGTTTCGGGCTGGCAATTCTAGATCTTCAGGAGGGTTGGTTTGCTACATCTAGAGACCCACAGAGCCAGACTGGAAAGAGCTACCTGGGCCCACATCTGCAGTCCAGTCTCCAGCACCCAGCTAACACGGGGATGTTTTTCACAATAAAGGGTTTTTGTCCAGCCCAGGGCTCCTCCTGCTTCCCCTGGGACTTCGCTCCGTGGCCTAGTAAAGCAGATCTAAGTCTGAAGAACTGTTTCCTGGCATTACAGGCTTTCATCTCATTTCCTTCTTATGCCCCCCTTTCTTCTGGGTAATGAATTCCTCACGGCAAGGCTGCGCGGATACTTTTTCAGCTACCTATTTAAGCACAGCACAGCTGCTATCCAGACACATCAAAAGCCTGATTCCGGTCTCCGTGCGCACTGGTGTCAAGCCGTCAGCGGCAGTGGATTACTCCAAGATCAGGACGGCTCCCTTTACTGCTCCTCTGTAGTGTGTCTGGCGCTTTCTCAGCGGCCGCCTGGTGCAGGAAAGGAACAATGGCTGCTCGGCTACTCGATCGTGTGCTTCACTGCGGACTAGCGGCTTGCAGGGGGATGCTGAAATCCCTGCTCGGTCTAGCCCTGTTTGAGGTAGACAGGCCAGATGCTGAGAATCAGGAGTAATTCTACAGAAGTCAGTGGAGAGACTCCAGTGTGCCAACACTGGTCGAGGTGGAACCAGAATCAGGCCCGCTGAGTGTCAAAGAGCAACTTCAAATCCTCAGCTGGTGTAAACTGGTGCGTCTCCACTGCCTTCGATGGAACTACAGCGGATTTACACAAGCTGGGCATCTGGTCCCCGGACTTCAATGGAACGGTGTTAACTGGCCCCACTGATTTCTACTCCGTATTTAGAATACACTGGTGAAGGAAGGAATGCTTTGCCGGTGGGAGTTCCTACACAGCGCCTCTTAGGGGCCGTGGCTTAGGATGCCAGCCCACGTGGAGACAATGTTAAACCTATACTGTCCTCGCTGCGCCAGTGCAACAGCCCCCAGTGGCTTGCAAAAATCCCTCCTGCTTTCTGCATCTGCCCTCAGAGCTTTACCTGGAAAGGAGTCACAGCCTATCACCACCCTTCTTTTAAAATCTAAAGAGCCAGATTCAGTCCTGCGCCGTTTAAACCAATGGATTGACACTAGAGGGGAACTTGACTTAGGAACTTGTGCGACCTGTTGGCTAATCCCTGCCCTCTTTGCACCCACATCCCCTAAGCAGATATTGTCCAGACCAGCAGAGTAACGCGACGCTGGTTGCTGTCACCCTCTTATTAAGAAGGATCCAGCTGAGATCAGGGCCCCACCCTGCTGGGTGCTGTACAAGCATAAGCAAGAGACACTCCTTGCCCCAAAGAACTAACTATCTAAGCAGGAAAAAAAAATCAAGGGGAAATGACTGACCCAAGGTTACTGGCAGAGGTGAGGACAAAAACCAGGTCTCCCGAGTCCCAGTCTAGTGCATTACCCACTAGACCACACTGTCTTACCTGTTAGCTAGTCCCGTGTCATGTCACTTCTTAAGGAGGCTCTCTCTTTTGACTCCAGTTGCCTTGCTTCCACAGGGTGCTCGTGGCAACGATGGTCTCCCTGGCCCCGCTGGCCCCCCTGTAAGTACTTTGATTTCTGTATATGACATCTTCTAAAATGACAGTCTTTGCACAGGAAGGTTTTGCTGAAAACCTTCTCATGGTGTGTGGTTTTAGATGGTCGGAAATATTTTTTAAAATGGGCCCTGGCCCGTGTACCCTGGGCTTTCTCCACATCACATCCTAAGCGCGGGAGCGCTAGTTATTATTTATTGTTTGTATTGTGGTAGCACCTCTCAGCCCCGGCCCCAGGGTCCCGTTGTGCCAGGCCCTGGACAAACACAGAACAAAACACTGGGGCCTGTCCCAAAGAACTCACCTGCCCTTAATAAGACAGAAAACATCACACACATGCACTCCCTCCAGCAATTGCCCACCCACCTTTCCCCCAGCAGAGTACAGGAATTGGATGGTATCCCCTTAAATAGTTAGTGAGCCCTCCAGTGGTGCTCACCGTGTTCTGTGCGGGTCCCCAGCAATGTGTGCGCATGAGCTATAGGATGAGAGCCCCCTGTGACAGTTCCCCCGCCGGGAGATAGTCACTAGTCTGCTGCACTTGTGCTGCTAAGGGGTAGGGACTGATTGCAGCTAGCTCTGGGCTGGTGCATACCCCATGTCTGGCACACTTCTCTTGGTAGTGCCCCTGCGAGGCCCACCTGTCTAGACCATGCTACTCAGCTGTCCTGACTCCTTCCCCTGGAGCTCCCCGCTCATGGGCCCTCTGGTTTAGATTTTAACCCTCTGGGGACCATGCAACACGCCCCACCTCTCCCGACCCGATAAGGAACCCTTTTATCTGTGCCTTTGTGAGCTTCAGTACACCCACCGTCCCCAAATGGCTGCATCCTGCCTGATCTTTGAATTTGGACTTTGCTGCTTTTCCTTGTGGGCCGACTCTAACTTCTGTTTCTCTCTGCCCAGGGACCTGTCGGCCCCTCTGGAGCTCCTGGATTCCCTGGCGGCCCAGGCTCTAAGGTAGGTGATGAGTCTCCGGCAAACACTTTTCAAACACTTTTCACGTAGCTGAGCGTGGAGCTGGCCAGAAATGCCCTTCCCCGGCCTTTTTGCAAACATCAGTGAAAATCCACTGAGCGCTTCAGTTCCCTTGCTCACCTCCAGCCTGACATGTATTTTCAGGGTCACCTGCTGGAACAGTGAGCAGAGATGGGATGCGAAGGAGCGAGTGTGAAAGAAAGAGAAAGAAAGAAAATGGGAGGAGAGTGAATCACAGAAAGAATGAATGAGAAAGAGAGAGAAAAGATGGGGGGAAATGTCAGAAAGAAAGGAAGGAAGGGTGAGAAGAGAGAAAGAAAATGGAAGAGAAACTGAATGAAAAAGAAAGAATGAGTGAGAAAAGAGACAAAGAAAGGGAGAGAAAAAATGGGAAAAGAAGGAGAAAAAAGGAAGAAGAAAGAGTGGGAAAGAGAGAGAGAAGGAGAGGGAGCAGGAGAAAGAGAAGGAAAAACAGAGTGAGGGAGAGAAAAAGGGAAGGTGAGGCTAGGGAGTAAACAGGGCTGCCCCGGGGGCTCGACCCTGGAAAATGCTGAGCGCTCCGTCCCCGAATCAGCAGAATTCGCACTTTGCTTTGAGCACGTGCGGCAATCGCATTAACTCCAACGGGACCCAGTCACGGGTTTATAGGGAATCTCGTGTTTAGCGGCTTTGCTGGCTCAGGATCGAGCCCCTGGTTAAACAAATAAAGAGTCAGCAAAACCGGGGCAAAGCATCCAGCTGAAAAATGACCACCCAGAGGGCCAGAACAATCTGAAAGGAGGCAGCCCCTGCCCTCCAGATTTCCCAATGCCACCTCCATCCCATCCAGGGGCACCCACATAAGTCCTATCTCCTCCCCCCACATGTCCCAGCCTGGTGATTTCTTTAATCAGATGCATGGGAGACCTGGAAGATCAGGAGGGATATCTCCCTGGGAATTCCCCCCTGCAGGAGTCTGGCTGGGAGACGTGGCATTTGGCTCCTGGCTGCTATTCTCACCGAGGGCTGGTTTCCTCAGTTACCAGACAGCACAGGGCACCATGGCGATGCGGTCACGGAGAGGCAGACAATGGCAGTTCAGTAATAATCATCCTCATTATGAGCAGCAGCGCGGGATCGTCGACGGAGATTGAAAGACATATGATCTCCCCCTCCCCGATGCAGCTGGGGGGTGGATGAGAGCGGAGAGCTGTGTTTGAAGTTTGTTTATTCAGCTCCGGGTCTTTTAATCCCAAGAGGAGAGAATTTATTGAAAAAAATCAGTAAATCCCCAAGTAAAAGCAAAGCTGTCCCGGTGACAGGTTGGGACTGGCTAATGCAGGCTCAAGGGATGTGTGGAGGAAGGCTGCGATTTTCCAAAATCTTAGCAATCTTCCAGAAATGTAGTGATTTTGGCTGCCTGGTGTGAAATCCCCTAAAGAGGCCTAGGTTTCCAAGGGCGGGTCCCTCAGTACTTGCTGGAAATCAGGTTTCTTGAACGGGGTCTCCAGTTGGGGTCCCCGAAATCACCAGCCACTTTGGAAAATCGTGGCCCCAAATGCTCCGAAAGAGACAGAGGAAAGCCACTCATAAGTACTGGTGCTGGGAGGAGGATTCCTTCCTGCATTGGCATCTCCTTAGAAAGGTTCACCGACACTCACCGCCCCCTGGGCTGCTGTATCGTGAATGACTGGAGTGACCGGAGAGACGAGGCTGGGAAGTATATAGACACCCCACTGAGATCAGACCACCCCTTGCTAGGCACTGCACAGACAGACCCTGCCCAGATGAGCTCACAGTCTACGTAGACCAAGGGTAGGAGGGAAAAGTGACTTGCACAGGGTCACGCAACCCGTCAGTGGCAGGGGTCAGGCATAGAGGCATCACCCGCTAAACCACGCTACCACTCCTGTTTATAGGCTGTTCCACTTTTTAACTGGACAGAGCATCTAGCCCCATCCACGCGGAAGCCTCCTGGGCCAGGGTGGTTCAAACAGGATGGCATGTAGGCCTTGCCTCTCCGCTGTGGGATTCTGCTCTCCTCATCCCTTTTCCTTTTCCCTTCACAGGGGGAAGCTGGCCCCACTGGTGCTCGAGGCCCTGAGGGTGCTCAAGGCCCCAGAGGTGAATCTGGCACTCCCGGCTCCCCCGGACCTTCAGGGGCACCCGTAAGTAACTTGCCCCTTTCTGCCACAGTAGAGGAGGGGTCTAGCCCGGGGGGCTCTTGTGCTTAATTGCCCCCAAGCCTTCAAGGGAGGGTCAGGGCTATAGTCACAGAGGAAGGAGAAACCCACCCAGGTGATGAGTTACCTGAAGAATTCCTGTCCCTCAGGAGCACAGGGTCCCCGCCCAGTTTAACGCCTCCAAACACGACCCCCTTTTGGTGTGGTATCTCTTCTCCTGCCCCAGTCAGCCAGTCTCATTCGGCCTCACGCCCACTCCCACCATGAGTGATACTACGGGGAGTAGTAACCTCATTTTCCAGTGGGGAAACTGAGGCACGCTGGACTTGAAGGCCCAGATCCTCAAAGATGTTTAGGTCCCTAATTCCCACCCAGATCAAAGGGAGTTAGGGGCCTAAATACCTTTGAGGATCTGGGCCTAGCTGGCTGGCACAAGGTGACACAGGAAGAGCACTATCCACTAGGCCATCCTTCCTCCTCCGTTAGCATCCCTGATCTCTTCCCCCTGCATTGTGGCAAGAGCCACCCCTCCCACCATCAACTGTGCCTGATCGACTGGAATCTAGATGCAGCTTCCTTTCCTAGCGGGTTCCATTACCCGAACTGTCCCTCAGTATATATTTAACCCTGCCCTTCTCCTGCTGCAGCTGCAGTCTAGCAGGGCTTGCTACGGCCCCCCTCCAGCTGTTAGTCCAATTGACACCAGTCCCTGCAGGGCGTTAGCCTTAGTCACACCCCTCTTAGCGTTTCCCCAGAGGGGAATTTGTCGAGTAATTCTCCCCTTGCTGAGTTCGCTCCTGTTTCTTTGGTGGAACGTACAACAGCTCCCCCGGACACCTCATAGGATCTCCCTGGCCCACTGGAAGGGGATTTGCTAGTCACTCATTGATCTTCTCCTTGCTTCTAGGGTAACCCTGGAACTGACGGCATCCCTGGCGCTAAAGGATCAGCTGTGAGTAGGACTTGGCCTTGACGCCCAAGGAGAAGTGGGGATTCAGTGGGGTGGACAGAGCCTGAATTCAGTGGGGTGCACGGAGCAAAGGGGGGGCAGGTTACGAGTTACCTTGGCCCAGCTCAGCAGGTACATCCGCCCCCTGCCGTGGGAATTAATGCCATATGGATGTGCTGAGCCGAGGGAGGTGGTGGATTTTCCAGCAAAGGGGGGGCGAGGGGACAGCCAGACCCTTTGCTTGTACCTCATGACCGCAGCCTCCTCTGTGCTGTCAACAGGGCGCTCCTGGAATTGCTGGTGCCCCTGGCTTCCCTGGGCCACGTGGGCCTCCCGGGCCTCAAGGTGCAACCGGGCCTCTGGGTCCCAAAGGTCAGACGGTAAGAACCTGGGGGAGCATGTCGGTTACAGGGGACGTGTTCACAGAGCACAAAGAAATGCTGTGTCCCCCTTCCATACACCACAGCGTCCCCCTAGCAGTGCCGACCCCTGCCCCGACTACACAGCCTCCCCCTCAGTGCCGACCCCCGCCCCAACACCACAGCCTCCCTCCTGGTGCCGACCCCCACCCCGACGCCACAGCCTCCCCTCGGTGCCAACCCCTGCCCCGACGCCACAGCCTCCCTCCTGGTGCCGACCCCCACCCCGACGCCACAGCCTCCCCTCGGTGCCAACCCCTGCCCCAACGCCACAGCCTCCCTCCTGGTGCTGACCCTCACCCCGATGCCCCAGCCTCCCCTCGGTGCCAACCCCTGCCCCAACGCCACAGCCTCCCTCCTGGTGCCGACCCCCACCCCGACGCCACAGCCTCCCCTCGGTGCCAACCCCTGCCCCGACGCCACAGCCTCCCTCCTGGTGCTGACCCCCACCCCGATGCCCCAGCCTCCCTCCTGGTGCCGACACCCGCCCCGATGCCACAGCATCCCCCCGGGGCCGACCCCTGCCCCGACGCCACAGCATCCCCCCGGGGCCGACCCCTGCCCCGACGCCACAGCATCCCCCCGCCCCGACGCCACAGCATCCCCCTGCCCCGACAACACAGCCTCCTCCTCCTCGCCGAGCCCCACCCTGATGCCACAGCCTCCCCCCGGTGCTGACCCCCACCCTGACACCACAGCCTTCCCCCGCCCCGACGCCACAGCCTCCCCCTCAGTGCTGACCCCCACCCCGACGCCACAGCCTCTCCCTAGTAGTGCCGACCCCTGCCCCGACGCCACAGCCTCCCCCCGGTGCCGACCCCTGCCCCGACGCCACAGCCTCCCCCCGGTGCCGACTCCCGCCCCGACGCCACAGCCTCCCCCCGGTGCCGACCCCCGCCCCGACGCCACAGCCTCCCCCTCAGTGCCGACCCCCGCCCCGACGCCACAGCCTCCCCCCGGTGCCGACCCCTGCCCCGACGCCACAGCCTCCCCCTGGTGCCGACCCCTGCCCCGACGCCACAGCCTCCCCCCGGTGCCGACCCCTGCCCCGACGCCACAGCCTCCCCCCGGTGCCGACCCCCGCCCCGACGCCACAGCCTCCCCCTCAGTGCCGACCCCCACCCCGACGCCACAGCCTCTCCCTAGTAGTGCCGACCCCTGCCCCGACGCCACAGCCTCCCCCTGGTGCCGACCCCTGCCCTGACGCCACAGCCTCCCCCCGGTGCCGACCCCCACCCCGACGCCACAGCTTCCCCTTGGTGCCACCCGATGCCACAGCCTCCCCCCAGGTGCCGACTCCCCTGACACCACAGCCTAACCCTGTGCCAACCCCTAGACACCACAGCCTCCCCCTAGTACTGACCCCCTCCCCACGATGCCACAGCCTCCCCCCAGTGCCAATTCCCCCAATGCCACAGCCTCCCTCCGGTGCTGACTCCCGCCTCCCCTGACACCTCAGCCTCCCCCTGGTGCTGACCCCCCCACACACACCCCTCAGCCTCCCCCTGGTGTTGCCTCCCCCCAGTGCTAACCCCTCCCACCAACAGCTTCTCCCTGGTGCTGACCCCCACACACATGCCACAACCCAAGGCCGCCCGGGGGGGGGGGGCAAGTGGGGCAATTTGCCTCAGACCCCGGGCTCCAGAGGGACTCCCACAAAAATATAGTATTCTATAGTATTGCAACCTTTTTTTTATGGAAGTGCCCCCCGAAATTGCTTTGCCCCAGGCCCGCTCAATCCTCTGGGCAGCCCTGCCACAACCTCCGCCCGGGCCACATTCTCTTCCCGCTGCCGCCTTCCCCTCTCACATACCGCAGATTCCACCTGATGTGGTCTCCTATCCCCCATGCCAGACACTGCACACGATACCTCTTACACAAATTCTGCCCTGGGCTGCTGTCCCAGGCCATGTGCCCCAAAGCCCCCTCCCCCTGCCATGTGCCCTGGGGAGAGGGATCAGCGTACGCCATCGGATATTTCAGGGTGTGCAAACACCGCTCCCTTGGAAATCCGCACCTGAGCAGCGTTTGTACTTGGACGGGCGTGTGGGACGATGAGTGACGAGCTCTCTCTTTCTCTGCAGGGAGACCCTGGCATTGCAGGCTTCAAAGGCGAACAAGGCCCCAAAGGTGAATCTGTGAGTATCCAGCAAACCAGCTCAAATGTGCTCTATGGTTTGAAGAATTCTTATGATCTACAGTGATGGGCCATCCAGCGCGAACCCAGCGGTGGGCAGTTGTGCCCGTGCAGATGCCCCTTGGACGTCACCCTCCAGCACACGCCCTGAGGGTCCTCTGGGCAGGACTCTCGGGCTCTGAGCACAGAATGACGACCTTCTCCTCCCAAGCCCTGAGCAGCAATGTACAGCATACGTCCTGACCTAATCTCGCCTGTAGACACTCAGTTAACATAGTGAGTGACAGATACTGCCCCAAAGAACCAATGGCCTAACCAGTGCAAGAGGAAGCAGAGAGGAAAGGTGTTGCCTAAAGTCACTGGCAGAGCCCGGAACAGAATCCAGTCTCCTGAGTTCCAGTCCAGCGCTCTAGACACTAGGCTGCACTGCCTCCCCAGGGCGTAGTTTGAATCCCATCCCTTGGCCACACTGGGGTAACCCTCATTCCCTCGTGCACCTGTTCCCTGCTTCACGGCGCACTTTGCAGAAGAGAGTCTCTCCCACAGTTAATGAGCCTTTTCCCCTAACTGGCCCCTTGGCTAGCAAGCTCTGCAGGGCCCTCTCGCTGAGCTCATGGAAGGCAAACAATAGCCCTCCTGTTGCATTTAGCCTCTGCGTCCCAGAACGTTCTCACCACTCCATTAACCAGCCTGAATACAATGGGGCCAGATCTTCCACTGATGTAAATCAGCTCAGCTCTGACTTTTGAGGAGCTACAGCTGATTTATACCAGCACAGGATCTGTCCCCCCATGCAGGACCCTTGTGCTGATGGGCTGTCACAAACAGTTCAGAACAGTGTTGTGCCCCTGTTTACATCTCCCAGAGGGGGACAGTGTCCTGAAGGGTGGATCTGGCCAGGGTTCCTTCTACGTCGCTATTATTAAAAAAACTCTGAGAGGCTCTTTCTGAGATCAGAACCTCATGGTGCTAGGGGCTGTACAGGCAGTTCCTGCCCTGCGGGAGCTTGCAGTCAGAATGACCCAGGCAGAGGTTAGTAGAGGAAATGGATGCAACTTGCCCAAAGTCACACAGCAGACTTTGAACCCTCATCACTTGGCTTCAAGGGCCAGACCCTACCCACTAGACCACACTGCCTGCCTGCAAGGCATATGCCTCAGCTGGTAGATGATAGAGGCCATGTACCTCAGTGGCTGGCTCAGGAAGGCCCCTTGCACTTTCCTAGGCTGCGGGTGAGAGGGTGGGGAAGCCTAATGCATGCTCTCCTTGTGTCCCCCCACAGGGCCCCGCAGGGCCACAGGGAGCACCTGGCCCAGCTGGCGAGGAAGGCAAGAGAGGTGGCCGTGGTGAGCCCGGTGCTGCTGGGCCTGTCGGACCCCCTGGAGAGAGAGTAAGTGCCGTCAGCATCATGCTTCCGCGCTGGTGGCATCACCACACTTGGCAGCCTGGCACGGGACAGAAAGCCGGTGATGGCCACCACGGCACGAGCCCTGGGATACATGGGGCAATGGCCCGGGTGGCAGGATCCCTGGGACTCAGGGTGTAAAGGCCACCCGGGGGGAGCTGCGGGATCGGCAGCCCCATGATGTGAGCCCATCATGGTGCAAGTCCCCGGCATTCATGGCGTGTCTGCCATGTGGGACTCGCTCGCAGTGTAACACCCACCCCAGTGCGAGCCCTGGCCTCCCAATTCAGAGTGACCTCAGCTACAGGTCTTTGGCTTGGGGTGGGGACTGCTGAGATCATCCATCTCCTTGGCCTGTACAGTGCCGGGAAACTAGTGGAGGGAGCGTAGTGGTACCTAATACCTTGATGCCACCCTTGTCGTCTCCTCCTTCCTAGGGCTCTCCTGGAAACCGCGGCTTCCCAGGTCAGGATGGTCTCGCTGGGCCCAAGGTGAGTGAAACCACTGCCCCTGTTCCGTGAGTGGACCACGGGGGTAGCAAATGATCTAGGTCGCCTGCCATAGACTCAGCCTAGGCATCTTACTATCCTGGGAGAGGCTGCACCTGGGTGGAATTTATTGGTGGAAGAACATCTCGTGTCCTGGGGTCTAGTGCAATCCACCCAGGAGGAGGCTCGCTCGACTGTCTGCATGACTCCTCGGGTCAGCTCAGCAACATCTGCCCCCAGAGCCGTTCCTGAGCAAAAATAAGGTGACCCTAATATAAGGCACTGGGCTCTGTCCGGAGAGAGCCAACTTCCTGCCTTCTCTCAGCCGTGGTTTATATATGTCCCTTCTTTCCCAGCATGCCTTGCCCCCAGGTGGGATTGCCACAGGGCTGCGCCAGTGAACTGCATTTTCCAGCGTGCCCTGCTCTCCTGGTTCTGAAGTAGAAGCTGAGAGGAGAGGGGGTTGGAGACTACAGGGATAGCGTGAGATCTGTCCATTGCCCGTGTCTCCTGTCTCCCACGTATCTTTTGAGGCTGGATTGGGCTGGCTTAGAGGAGTTCCCACCCCAGTCCTTAAAGTCCCCCCCACCTTTTTACAGGAGTCAACCCAATGCTCAGCAGCCTTAGTCACGTTGATTTCAGTGTGAGCCAGACTGGGGCTCTTAGCGATGACACGTCAGCCTCACCTGTCCCTAGCCAGACTGGTTGTGGTGCAGCCTCCTGCCCCTCGTGCCCCCTAGAACTGGGTTGGCTAACATGCATGTCTTCCTTATCTCCGGACAGGGTGCCCCTGGCGAGCGTGGTCCCGCTGGCCTTGGGGGGCCTAAAGGAGCCACTGGTGATCCTGGACGTCCTGGAGAACCTGGCCTGCCTGGCGCTAGGGTGAGAATGAATGGGAGATGGCATCGGCTCCCAGCCAAGCTTGGCCTTGACAACTGGGACTGAAAGGGTTAAGATGTTTAGAGAAAGCAATGGTTTTTTTGGGGGGTGGGGGGGAAGCAGAAATGGAGCCCTGACTTCCAATGCATCTCGCCTGCCTCCAGAGAACCCAAGGCATCACTCTGCGAGTGACCCACCCACAGGGCTGGCATGCGGTGCTGCGAGGAATGCCAGCTGTGTGCCCTTCAGCCAGGGTCTAAGCAGGAGACGCCACGTGGGTACCAGTGAGGGGAAGCACTGGCTGTCAGTGGGCCTGAATAAGACTTTGGGTGGGGGGGATGTCGAGAGCTGGGTTTCGGTGCCGGCCCCCTGCCCCTTGCAGATACGCAGCCACGTTTCCCAGTGTTGGGTATTGCAGGTATTGTCAAAACCAGGAGGAGCCTGTCACTGAAATCCCAGAGCTTTGTTAGTCAGCGGTTTATCACCGATATCCCATCTTCTGCACATGTAGCTCTCCCGAGGTGCCAGCTGGTGGCACCAACCACAGCAACCTGGGTGCCACTGCTCCCCTTCCACGTGCAGCCCTGCAGCCCAGCGATAGGGGGCGCTCAAACAGTGCTGAGCCCTCCCTGCCAGACTCCAGGGTAAGGGGCCGCTGCTGGAGTCCTCCGGCTGGTGATGTGACCCAGCGAGGCTGAATCATATGGGGCAGATCCTCGACACTGAATATTCACTGTATTCAAAGCATCCCGCTCCAGTGAGGAATTCCCACTCCCCACTGAGAATCACATGCCTCCCCTCCCCCGCAGTGAGAATAATTCCTGCATCTGGGCTCCTCAAGGCATGACAAAGGCTCCCTTCTTTTCCTTTGTATTCCAGTAGCACCCAGAGGCCCTAACAGATCAGGGCCTCCATGGTGCCAGGCGCTGCACAGAGACACAGTGAAAGACGGTCTCTGTTCTAGCTGAGATCAGGGCCCCATTGTGCCAGGCGCTGCAAAGACATGCAGCAAGAGATGGTCTCTGTCCTAGCTGAGATCAGGGCCCCATTGTGCCAGGCGCTGCACAGACACGCAGCAAGAGATGGTCTCTGTCCTAGCTGAGATCAGGGCCCCATGGTGCCAGGTGCTGCACAGACACACAGCAAGAGATGGTCTCTGTCCTAGCTGAGATCAGGGCCCCCATGGTGCCAGGCGCTGCACAGACACACAGCGAGAGATGGTCTCTGTCCTAGCTGAGATCAGGGCCCTATTGTGCCAGGTGCTGCACAGACACACAGCAAGAGACGGTCTCCGTCCTAGCTGAGATCAGGGTCCCCATGGTACCAGGCGCTGCACAGACACACAAGGAGAGACGCTCTCTGTCCTAGCTGAGATCAGGGCCCCATTGTGCCAGGTGCTGCACAGACACACAGGGAGAGAGGGTCCCTGCCCCAGCTGAGATCAGGGCCCTGTGTGTAGGGTGCAGCAGAGGCATATCCTCCTCCGAAGACACGGGGAAACTGACCAGCCATTTCAATGTCTCCTGAGTGCCAGCAAACAAGCAGGAGCAACCAGCACAGAGCAGAGCTAGAGCAGGGACCCGCGGGAAAGTCCTAACTCCCTGCCTCCTTCTTTCCACCAGGGTCTCACTGGGCGCCCTGGTGATGCTGGTCCTCAAGGCAAAGTCGGTCCGACTGTAAGTGAGACTCCTTTTCCTTCCTGGGTTGGGCTCGGAGGGGCACTGACAGAGAGTGGCTATGACTTGGGGGGATATTGGGTGGGCATTGAGATTTGGGAGGGGATTTTGGGGGTGCTGGGTGGGGGCTGTGATTGGGGAGGGGATATTGGGTGGTGCTGTGCTTTGGGGAGTGCTGGGTGGGGGTTGTGATTGGGGAGGGGATCTTGGGTGGGTGCTGTGCTTTGGGGAGTGCTGGGTGGGGGCTGTGATGGGGAGGGGATCTTGGGTGGGTGCTGTGCTTTGGGGAGTGCTGGGTGGGGGCTGTGATTGGGATGGGGATATTGGTTAGGGGCTGTGCTTTAGGGGTGCTGGGTGGGGGCTGTGATTGGGGAGGGGATCTTGGGTGGGTGCTGTGCTTTGAGGGTGCTGAGTGGGGGCTGTGATTGGGGAGGGGATCTTGGGTGGGTGCTGTGCTTTGGTGGTGCTGGGTTGGGGCTGTGATTGGGGTGGAGATATTGGGTGGGTGCTGTGCTTTGGGGTGCTGGGGGCACAGTTTTTTGGGGGGTGAGAAGCACTTAAGCCATGTGTTACAGGAAACGTGGCTGAGTGGTGGGTGATCATGGGACTTTCCGAATGCCCCCTGGCAGTGTGCTCCCCTCCTGGGACAGGCAGGGCCTCGTAGCGCAGAAAACAGAACAGCCTCAACTCAGCGCTTTGCCAGGGGTGAACAAAGCCCCCGGCCCTTGGCACCGTTGGCGGCTGTGCCAACAGTTGATGAGACCTCCAGTGCTCTTGCCCAAACTAAGCCGCAGGTTCCTAAAGGCTGCATGTGGGGGCTGCTCAGAGCGCAAGAGGGAGATCGTCCACTAACGTGCCAACCTCTGTGCCTCCCTGCAGGGTGCCCCTGGTGAGGATGGTCGCCCGGGCCCACCGGGTCCACAAGGTGCTCGTGGGCAGCCTGGTGTCATGGGTTTCCCAGGGCCAAAAGGTGCTAACGTAAGTACACTGAGGTGGGACCCCACCCCGTGTGCCCCCCTCCTGCCAGGCAGCCTAGGCCCAGGGACAGCACCAGTGAGGCCGCGGGGGATGGAGACTCTTGCAGTGGCAATGGGCACCCTCGCAGTCCATCTCTCCAGTCCATATACACATGTACAGCCCTGGGCAGCTTGTCATGAGCTTCGCCACTGAGTCAGGCATCAGGCAAAGGAGGGATGAGAGGCCTAAAGCAAAGGACCCTGGGAAATGCCCCAGTTGGCCCCAACATGGCCAGGTGCCCCGTGGAGCTGCCGTTTCTTCAGATCGGCTGGAGCGGAGCCAGGACTGGTCTAACTCAAGCTCCATGGACCCCATTTGTATCGCTCCCGCTGATGTCAGCCTGGGCAGCTGCTGCAGAGAAGCAGGGACTGGCTAGCGGAGGTGACCTGCCGCATCCCCGAGCCTGTTCTGGTGACATCGGGGCCTCGTTCATCGCGCCGTGTGTTCTCTCTCCTCCTAGGGCGAGGCTGGTAAAGCTGGAGAGAAAGGATTGCCTGGCGCCCCTGGTCTGAGAGTAAGTGGGTTTATCTTCCCCTCCCCCCTCTATTACAACACAGGCTGAAACCCCCAACCCCTCCCTGCATGCAGCCACGTCCAGAATCAGACACCGGCCAGTCCATTTCCCAGGAGGCAGCGCAGGATTGCTCCCCGTTGCCCCTTTAATGTGGGGCTCCCCAGTCTAGCTTCAAATATCCCCCACTCCAGGGTCCCCTGCACTGCTCCTGGGAGATGCCCGCCCAGTTCTGCCCCTGGCTGGCAGAGATCTTGTTTTTGGAGGGTCACTTAATCAATGTCTGACAAGGGCAGCGTTGGGAGCCCCATCATACAGATGGAAACAGGGCCAGATCGATTACGTGACTGAGCCAGGCCAAGCCAGGACTTGAACTCAGCATCTTCCTCTCTCAAGGAGCTGCGGTCTGATTTTTTCAGAATTCGGTGGGTGCACCACAAAGCCCTAGTGATATGGGGCCAAGGTGAGAGCCCAGCTGGATGGACAGACAGCTGGATAGATGGACAGATAGAGAAATCTGCTGCTGCCTATTCCATTGCAACAGGAGCAGAGAAAGAATGCGAGGTCCCAGGAGGGAATTTTAAAAGCACAACAGTCTGGTAGCTAAAAAGGGGTCATTGATCAATGTCCTGGGGGTTTCTTTTCTCTCTAGGGTCTTCCTGGCAAAGATGGTGAGACAGGAGCTTCCGGTCCCCCTGGACCTGCCGTGAGTATTCGCTGCTTCCAGCGTGAGGAAGAGGGGGTGGGCAGAAGGAAATCAGTGAGGCCGGTCTCTAGCCACAATACAGAGATGGACCTGGGCAGGATGGCTGACCCATAGGCCTGCTGGTCACAGAGACTGGGATTTCTTTCCTGTAGAGCAGCTCAGACTAGGAGGCCCCATTACACTAGATTGGGGGATCTGCCCCTTTCCCAGTTCCAAGCTGGGAGACCCTGCCCCTTGTCCAGTTACCCCAGACTGGGGTACTGTTCCTGTACCAGACTGGAGGATCCTTTCCCAGTTCCCCACACTGGGACCCTCTACCACACCTGGTCAGTGAGTTGTCAGTCCGCATTTCACCCAATAACGGGTGGATGGATGCTGAGTGGAACCTGGTTGCAATGTAGAACCCATATGTGGCCACCAGAGGGTGCTCTGAGTTTAAATTTTTATTTTGGCTGCTCTAACATAGGGGGAACCTGGTTTAGAGAACAAATCAAAGTAAAACAAACCAGATCACAGAGATCCAACTTCAAGGGCTAACACACAGGGTGGGTGTTCTGGACTGGTTGGGGATTGGTCCTGCTTTGAGCAGAGGGTTGGATTAGATACCTCCTGAGGTCCCTTCCAACCCTGATATTCTATGATTCTATGGATGATGTGTCCTGTCCCATCACGGGCACCGTAGCCCTGTCCTATCACAGGTGTCATCACTCCATTGGGCCCTAAATCTGGGGTCGGGACTGGGTGTCGTTTACACTCACAGTTCTCCTTTCCTTCTGCAGGGGCCTGCTGGCGAGAGGGGTGAACAGGGCTCGCCAGGTCCTTCTGGCTTCCAGGTGAGTAGGAGCGACGCCTTTTAACCCCTTTGCATTGTGGGGTCAGGGCAGTCCTGTAAATACCTGCCCCCCAGTTCCATCCCCAGGAGCTCTGGCCTGCTTGGAGTATCTCCGTTGGGGTCTGTACCTGCATCTATCAGCCCTAGTGCCAGCAGGGTGGCTGCTTCCAGGAGCCGATGTCACATGTCCCAGCTGGGCCCTTTGTCACCCAACACATGCTCTGAAGATGCCCCACACAGCCCAGAGACTGAGGATGTGTCTGTACTGCACACTAAGCCGGGGCAGTAACTCAGGAAGCCCCCATTCCGTCTACACACAAAGCAGCAAGCACCTAGATCCTGGGGGTGGGGGGGGGAGAGAGAGAGAGAAAGAGAGAGAGAGAGAGAGAGAGAGAGAGAGAGAGAGTGTGTGTGTGTGTGTGTGTGTGTGTGTGTGTGAGCAATTGCAAACCCAGGTTATACAGTGCAGTGTGGACGCTCAAGTGCGGGCTTGGAAACACTGAGTCCACAGGCCCGGGGCTCACAGACCCGGTTTACCATGCAGTGAGGACATGAGAAACCTGCGATCATGGCTAACTTCTCTGCACTGCTTCCTTTCAGGGACTCCCCGGCCCCCCAGGTCCTCCAGGCGAAGGTGGCAAGCCAGGAGATCAGGTGAGTTCAGACCCCATCCCGGAGCCTCCTTAGCATCTCACTGCAGGCCATGAACAGAGCTGCCATGTGAGCTGGCAACTGAGTCCCCTTTGCAAGGTTTAGCCCGGGGGCGGGCGCTGGATCAGGGGGGTTCAGCCCACTGGCCTCAAGCCACCATGCGGGGAAAAGCCTGAGTCACTGAAGAAGCCTGATGGTCACTAAACTTGGGGCTTTGTCAGGCTCCGCATGCCCCCCTCCCGCAGCCAGCCTGATCTAGGGTTTCCTGAGCCGCCTTGGGAGCGAGACAGCGTGTGTGGTGCACCAGGGCCAGACTGGTCCCCTCGCACCGTCGGAAAGCTGCTAGTCGAAAACAACCATCGCTCGCCCAGTGCTGCCGATTTGCACATCCGCCCGCTCCGAACCAAATGACAGCCAGAGCCCCTCCCAGGGCAAACTGGCCGTACCGAAAGTGCGGAGAGCAGGCCCTGCAGTAGGTCTGTTCCCTAACCTCATCTTCTGTCTGCACGGGATGGTGCGTCTCCGGCTAGGGAAGGCGTTCTCTTGCCCGAGAGCCTCCCTCTCGGAGTGTAACTGCCTTCTCCCCCTTCTTGCTCTCCATAGGGCGTCCCCGGCGAAGCTGGCACCCCAGGCCTCGTGGGTCCCCGAGTAAGTACTATTCGTCCTTCGGGTCGCAGAGCGGGAAGCTCAGCCTCCGGGTTATGGTTATTTATTAGGTGTGTTATGGATGCGCCTAGGAGCCCCTGTCCTGGACTAGGAGCCCATCGCGCTAGGTGCTGTACGGCGTTTATTAGTTATATTACAGTAGTGTCCTGGAACCCTTGTCATGAATTGGGACCCTGTTGTGCTAGGTGCTGTACATTATTATTGCTACATATCCTATGTATTATGGTATCACTTAGTAGCTTTAGTCGTGGACCAGGGTCTCATGGTGCTCGGTGCTGTATATTAATTATTAGGTGTATTACGGTACTGCCCAGGAGCCCTAGTCATGGAAGAGGGCTGCATGGTGCTAGGTGCTGTACATTAATTGTTAGGTGTATTACGGTATTGCCCAGGAGCCCTAGTCATGGGCCAGGAGCCCACCGTGCTAGGTGCTGTACAAACCCAGAACAAGAAGACTGTGCTGTCATTCTTGGCCATGTATCTGCCTGTTCATGGTCTCAGCAGCTCCTGTACCACTAACTGTCCCCACCAGGGCACTGGCAGCAAAATGGTCAAAAGCCACCTTTCAGTTTTGGTCCCTCCACTTTTGGGTGCCCTGCTTAACCCCCCGGTATTTCTACAGCATCTTTCAGGTGATCCCCAAGCAGCTAACAGGCAGCCGCTAGGGAACATTCACCCAGCGCTGGTACGCAGCCACCTCTGGGGTGATGCATGGCAGCCACCTGCCACAGCAGGGCAGCCTTGAGCGACCCTGTTGCAATGGGGCGCGATTGCTGAGATGCACAGTGTAATAAAACCGCCTGGGCCCTTTAATTGTCCTGGCCAGTCCCCAGCTGTGACCTCTCCCTAACGGTGTCTCTTTCCACGCCAGGGTGAACGTGGCTTCCCGGGTGAACGTGGCTCTCCAGGTTCACAAGGTCTGCAGGGCCCTCGAGGGCTCCCTGGAACTCCTGGTACCGATGGACCCAAGGTAGGTTCCCTTTGTTTCTCTGTAGTAGCTGGAGCATGGAAAAGGATTCGGTCCTTGCTGCTGCAACCTGGCGAAGAGAGCCGGTCCTTTAGCTCTGGCATGCGAGGCTCAGGCTTTCCGCTCTAGAGGGCCATAGTTCAAGCCCCACCCGAGGTGGCATCATACAGATCGCCAGGATGAGCTCTTGCCCTGGGAAGGGGGCAGGAAAACTGACCTTAGCAGCTGCAGGCTTTGTGGGCATCATGTTTAAAAGGGCTGGGCCCCAGAAGTATCTGGTCTGCCCGCTGGGAGAACATTCCACCAGGGCAGAGCCTTGCATGGCCCGGGACAGATTGCTATCCTAGTGCAGCTCAGTGCACGGGAAGTAGTAGCCAATCCTGCCCCGTCTGCATCACCCAGTGACCTCGCTGTGTTCCTTGGCTCTAGGGTGCGACTGGTCCATCCGGCCCTACTGGTGCCCAAGGTCCCCCTGGTCTGCAGGGGATGCCTGGTGAGAGGGGAGCAGCTGGTATTTCCGGCCCAAAGGGAGACAGGGTAAGTTGCGCCTTCCCTGGGACTTCAGGGGTCGGGCACTGCATAGGGCAGACAGGTGCACACGCAGGGCTGGATTCCCGGCGGGTGAGAGCTATGGAAAATGCAATGATTTCAAAGTAGTGATGCTGATTTATAGACGCTGGGACCTGGCCCCATTGACTTCAGTGGAGCTATGGGATCTAGCCACATTCATGCAAAGAAGGGGCTGGCTGGGGGGATACGGGAAGGGAACCCTGCCCGGCAATGAATATATTTGGCCTTGGGGATGTCGACCTTAATGCAGAGTTCAGACCCATAGACCGGAGGACACAAGATCAGCTGCTTCCATCAGAGATTTGGAAGCTCTAAGCAAATTTTTGGCCATGGCAGGGGCATTGGTGCACCTCGGTCCCACCTACTCCCGACCTGTGGCATGCAATAGCTTGGTCTCCGGTGGGCTGTGATACCTGGGTCTACTTTCGGTTGTTGGGCCGGATGCTGTGGGTGGCCTGTAACACACGGGAGATCGGGCTAGATGATCTGTGGTTCCTGACTCTGAGCATTTCTATCCCCTATAGCAGATGAAAGACCATCTGCCAATCAAGCAGTCCAGGCCCCCATTGGTTCTTGATCGATCTCTGGGATCGCTTGGATCCTGGGATCGCTTTGCTGCCCTCTCTGAGCTGATGGGGTGGGGGAGGGGCTCATGGTCCATTGTTCAGCGGTACTGGCGGCTGGGTGGTAACTTCCCTCTGATCTCCTCCCACAGGGTGATGTCGGTGAGAAAGGCCCAGAAGGAGCTCCCGGCAAGGACGGCGGAAGGGTAAGTAGAGGGGAAGGCGTCACTTGCTCAGATTGTCACGGGGACTGAGTTAACATGCAACATCCCAGCCGTCTGCCTATCTAGCTATGCGAATAGCTGACAATGGGGACACATGCTGGAGAGGGTAGCATAAAGGTCAGGCAGAGAGCTGTGACTGCACAGAGACCAGGCGGAGCACTACAAGCTGTCATGGTGTAACATTCAGAAAGTCCTACTGGTCAGGCAGAGTAGCTGCAGCGTAGACATTGTCAGGGGGCTGTAGCAGTCAGGTAGAGTTGTAGCAATGTGGCAGGGAGGCAGGGAGTAGCAGGGTAGAAGGCAGAGAGTTGTAGCAGTCACACAGAGCTGTAGCACTGTAGGAGTCAGGCTGTAGTTGCATAGCTGGCAGAGAGCTGTAGCTGGGTAGCAGTCAGGCTGAAGCTGGGTAGCAGTCAGGTGGAGCTGTAGCCACATATCACGCAGAGAGCTGGAGCAGTGTAGGAGTCAGGCAGTAGCAGTCAGGCAGAGCTGTAGTCACATAGCACGCAGAGAGCTGGAGCACTGTAGGAATCAGGCTGTAGCAGTCAGGCAGAGCTGTAGCCACATAGCATGCAGAGAGCTGGAGCACTGTAGGAGTCAGGCGGTAGCAGTCAGGCGGAGCTGTAGTCACATAGCACGCACAGAGCTGAGCAGTGTAGGAGTCAGGCAGTAGCAGTCAAGCAGAGCTGTAGTCACATAGCACGCAGAGAGCTGAGCAGTGTAGGAGTCAGGCGGTAGCAGTCAGGCAGAGCTGTAGTCACATAGCATGCAGAGAGCTGGAGCACTGTAGGAGTCAGGCTGTAGCAGTCAGGCAGAGCTGTAGCTGCAAAGCAGACAGGCTGGAGCAGCATAGCAGGCAGAGAGCTGTAGCAGGGTAGGAGTAGCCATGTAGCAGCCTAGCACAGTTGTAGCTGCACAGCAGTCAAGCAGAGCCGTAGCTAGGTAGCATTCAGGCTGTAGTGGTGTTTTCCAGGCTGTAGCAGGCAGAGGGTTGTTATTACTCCCTTGCTGTTTTAAAACTGATCCCCAGGGTTTTGAGGCGTGGAGCTTTGTGCCGCAGAGAAGCCAACGAACCCAGAAAAGCTGGGCTCAGTCTCTGAAACTAACCCAGCCCCACACTGGGCTCTGCCCGGCACACACAGGCAGCAGCTGCTCTTCACTGCCATCTGGTCACCCTCCTCTCACTCTTCCCTCTCCCAGGGTTTGACAGGTCCGATCGGTCCCCCTGGCCCTTCTGGCCCCAACGGCGAGAAGGTAAGAACCCAGGAACTCTGCATGATGCCTGGCTGGGGGCAGTGGGGCTCAGTGAAAGGGGGGAAGGGTCAAGAGCAACATTCACGGCCCAGACCGCATGGATTTCCCAGCCTCTCGGTGTCTGTGCTCCTCCGTGACTCCCTCCAGGTGTACATAGCTCAGGCTGCCGGAGCCAGAGATACTGCAAGAGCCATGACCCAGTGGGGAGGGTCGCTGGGCTTTGGGAGGGGCCTTGGCATGTGGGCAGGGCTTCAGGGCACAAGCCGAGCCAGTGCCAGGTAGGGTTGCCAGGCATCTGGTTTTCGACTAGAACACCTGGTTGAAAAGGGACCCTGGTGGCTGTGATCAGCGGTGCAGTGGGGCAGGGAAGTTCCCATCCCTACCCGGCTCCACACGGCTCCTGGAAATGGCAATGTGCCCCTGTGGCCCCTAGGCGGAGGAGTGGACAGGTGGCTCCACATGCTGCCCCGCCCCAGGCACCGGCTCCGCAGCTTCCATTGGCCAGGAAGCGCGGCCATTGGGAGTTGCAGAGGCGGTGCCTGCAGGCAGGGGCAGCACGCAGAGCTACCTGGTGCCTCTGTCTAGGAGCCAGACATGCTGGCTGCTTCCAGGACCCACCTGAGGTAAGTGCTGCCTGCAGCCTGCACCCCTCACCCCCTCCCACACTCCAAACCCCTCGGCCCCACCCCACAGCCTGCAGCCTCCTCCTGCACGTGAAACCCCTCATCCGCAGCCCCACCCCCAGAGCCCGCACCCCCAGGCAGAGCTGTCACCCCACCTCACTCCTCCCGCACCCTAACCCCTTGGCCCTAGCCCTTAGCCCCCTCCTGCACCCCAACCCCCTCATCCTGGCCCCATCCCAGAACCCATGCATCCCCAGCTGGAGCCCTCACCCCCCCAACACCACAATCCTCCCGCACCTCAGACCCCTCATCCCGGCCCCACCCCAGAGCCCACACCCCCAGCCGGAGCCCTCACCCCTCTCGCACCCCAACCCCCTGCCCCAGCCCGGTGAAAGTGAGCCTGTGTGGGGGAAAGTGAGCGATGGGGGGAGGGAGGGAGCGGGAGGCGGGGCCTCAGAGAAGGGGCGGGGCAAGTGTGTTTGGTTTTCTGCAACCAGAAATATGGCAACCCTGGTGCCATGGGGAGAACTTTGTGCCTGGGGGTGGGGTGGGGGAGTCCTCAGGTTGGAGTGTGGGAGGGATATGGGGAATGGGTGACCTGAGGGGGCTGGGGGAGTGGCTTTGGGAGCATGGGCGTGGCTTGGAGCTGGAGGAGGGGCTTCAGAGGAAGCTCAGGCTATGGGTGGAGCTTGAGATCTGGGCAGGGCTTTGGGGTGCAGAAAGACCACAGGGATGGGGGGTGGGCTGTGGAAGTGAGAGGGGCAGAATCCCAGGTTATCTATAGCCTCTGGCCAGCCATATCTCCCCAGCTTTCTCTCACATCTCCTTCTTTCTCCCTGTCTAGGGTGAATTGGGTCCCCCAGGCCCATCTGGTGCTGCCGGCGCCCGTGGCGCCCCGGTAAGTGTGATGCCAACAACCCTACGTCCCCAGACCTTGGTTCACACAATGGGTCTGAGCCCCTTGGGGAGGGTGGAGGGGTCTGTGCCCCTCTCAATTCAGAGACCACCCCTGGGGAATTCACCTGCTTCCCCATTCTTGCCAACATTGCTCTGATTGATGGGGATAGCTGCCAGAGGCCCTGGTTATTGTGCTAGGCCAGAGGAGTCATGACCCTCAGTGCGTGGGGCTCACAAACACGTGTCAAGAGGTTGAGACCACCCTACTAAATAGGGGTAGGGTCCCAGCTGGATGGGAGAGGCTCCTGGGGGTGTGTGTTCCCAGATGGACAAGGTTGAGAACCATGGTGCTAGGTGCTACACAGACATGGAAGCACAAAGATGCCTCCTGCCCCATAGAGCTTGCTGTCCAGGTTGGGGTGTTTCCTGCCCAGGCCTCCCATTTAACCCCAGTCCTTTCCATTTCAGGGTGATCGTGGCGAGCCTGGAGCCCCTGGCCCTGCTGGATTTGCTGGACCTCCTGTGAGTACAGCCGCGTTTGCTGACCCCTGTTGTCCAGGTTCCCTCTCCATCCTGCACCTCGATATCCATGTTCCCGTAGCGATGACGGTGCCATGTGCACGGCCCCGGGCACCCGTCTCGCGGGGAGGTCACGTCTCACACTGGGTGCTTTTTCTTCCCTTTCTCATGCAGGGCGCTGACGGCCAACCCGGAGCTAAAGGTGAACAAGGAGAATCTGGCCAGAAGGGAGATGCTGGGGCCCCGGGTCCACAGGGTTCTTCCGGTGCTCCTGGCCCACAGGTTGGTAAAGCTCCTCCCTGCCTGACCCCGCTGGGAAGGCAGCCTGGGAGAGTGGGGGCTGGCCAGAGCTGAACTGTCCTTGGGAAAAGGACTGTGCTTTGCTTTGAAAATACTCTGGCCATTTGCAACGGGTCAGCACCTAGGAGCTGGATCACAGATTTATCCCAGCTGAGGGATATGAGCCACAGGCTTTGAAACGGCTGACGCCCAGCAATCCCCCACCCCGATTTTACCTTTCGTGGGGGAACCTGCCAAGGTTCCGTGGTCAGTTTGGAATAAACCCCCAGAACTGGCTCAGGAAAGAGGGGGCCGGATTCCTGCCAGAGGGTCGCCCCTCTCTGCAATGGCAGGGCCCTTTTCCGAGGTGCATGCATACCAGGGAGTGAGGGCGGCAGTTTCATTGCTGCGCTGAAGCCCTCTGGGAGCTTAGGGGGGCTGGAAAATACCCTCCTACCTGAGTACCATCTGCTGCGCACCCCTACAAGTGAGGACCCTCTTCCCCATTGTACATGGTCCCCAGGGATGTTTGATCCAGGTCAGTTTCCCCCTTTGTCCCCCATCATGAAATGCCCCAGCTGTGAAGGGTGCCCTCTAGGGGACACACAGCTGCAGCCAGCTGCACACCCAGCCATCTAAATCACCGCCAGACAGAGCTGGGTGCAGAGGGAAGGCACCGCAAGGACAAAGGAGGGTGGGTCTCGCTAGAGAACATCGGGGTCAGAGGGAGGGTCCGGCTGCTACTCATCTCCAGGCTGTAAGACAAATACCCGCCCATTGCAACAAAGGACAAGTCCCTTTGCCAAGACCAAGGGCTGATTTCCTGGGGTCCATTCGGGATCTAACCTGCTTCTTTTTCCTTCTTAGGGTCCCACTGGTGTGACTGGTCCTAAGGGAGCTCGAGGTGCGCAGGGACCCCCTGTAAGTACCACCCGGGTCCTTCAACACCTCAGAGATGGGCACCAAGTGCCAGAGCCCAGCCTGGCTCCCACCCGAGGGCTGTGCAGGAGGTTCTGGCCGAGCAAGGCATCAGGGAAGCAAAGACAATCACAGCCCTCTCAAGGGCGATGGCTGCCGAATGGGGTCCATCCCCCTTGTGCGTTTCAGTGAATTGCAGACCAGGAGGCGGAACGCCCCCTCCTTGTCATTGGGACGATTTCAGAATGGGCCCGTTGAAACGGGTGGCTGTATTCACACTATGCAATACAGGGTTCTGTCTGCCAGTGGGCTAGTGGGCTTTGCTCTATGGTGTGGGACCCAGATCCCTACCAACCCACGAGCCAGGGGACTTTGCTGCACCCCTTGAGTTCGAATCATGCTGGAATGTTCAGCCCTGGGTGACGGCAAAGGCCTTGCCTGGACTGCTGCTCTCCCCTAGTATCCAGCAGGGTTAAGCACTCAGTCTGCTTGAAGGACTCGCCCTCCCGGGCCCAGCTGGCCAGTCATTTGCACCAACACACTAAGTGGGTGCTTACCCCCCAGCCCCATACTCCATGCACTCTGCCCCTCTCTGGGAAGAATCCACCCTTCTGGCTCAGGCCTGTTAATGGTGGGGAACCACACCCCTCTCTCCAGGAAGGGCAAGGACTGAGGTGCTCTGCTCACACTTCTGTTTCTCCACTCCTTATCTAGGGAGCCACTGGATTCCCCGGCGCTGCAGGACGTGTCGGCCCTCCTGGCCCTAACGTAAGTTCATGAACATCCAGCGTTGATTCCACCTTGGCGGGGCCTATGTTTGGGTTTTGGAAGGGAGACGGGGCATAAGCCACCCTCTGTCCATGGGAGAGTTAGATGGTCCATCCCCTGGGATAGGTTTGTCCCTCATGACCTACTGCAGGGTTTCCTGCACCCTCCTCTGAAGCAGGTGGCACTGGTCACTACAGGAGAAAGGAGACTGAGCTGGATGGACGAACCAAAAGAGCTTCCCCACATTTCTAACAGATGAACCAGGGAGTTCTCGCCCTTTGGTAGTTTTCAGTAACTTTGGGGGCTTTTATTTCCCCCCAAATAAATTTCTGCTGTGACCCGATGAGGGTCCCTGGTACTTTGTGCTCTTGACAGCTGGAGAGTCCTAGACGATAGGACGTCGCGAGTGTTTGTCTGATAAGGAAACCAGTTGCCATGTCTGAATTAGACTGGCGTCCTTTGCTTTGGAGATGGATTGACCTCACTTTGAGATGGCTGGCTGTTGGGATGAGATGGGAGGGGAAGGTGCAGGGGCTGGTGAGTCTTCATGCGGAGAAGGATTCTCTGGGACGCGGAGGGCCTAGGCACCGAACTGCTCTTCATCGATCGATTAGAAGACAGAATTACTTACTGGCCTTTGGACCGGAGTAGAGGAACTTCCCCCATTCTCACCAAAACCTTGTTCTTCTCTTCTAGGGTAACCCAGGCCCACCTGGCCCACCAGGTGCTTCTGGCAAAGATGGTCCCAAGGGCGCTCGTGGTGATGGGGGCCCACCGGGCCGTGCTGGTGACCCTGGTCTCCAAGGCCCTGCTGGTCCCCCTGGTGAGAAGGGAGAGTCCGGGGAAGATGGCCCACCTGTAAGTTTTCACATGCACGTTGCCTTGTCTTTGACTGCAAAATAGTTACTACCTAGTGCAGCCTCTGCTGGATTTTACCTCCTGCCTTTGTCTTTTCCAGGGTGCCGATGGGCCACCTGGTCCTCAAGGTTTGGCAGGCCAGCGAGGTATTGTCGGTCTTCCCGGCCAGCGTGGTGAGAGAGGTTTCCCGGGGCTGCCAGGTCCCTCCGTAAGTAGCTGAACCTTGCGAAGTCAGACGGTGCAGACCCAGCTCACAATACCTTGTGCCCTATAGTGGAAGTGGCTGTGCGCAGCTTGTTTCTCTGCAGAGGTGGAATGAAGCGGATGTGCTGAGAGCGCTTAAGTGAGGGGGTCAGCGCAGATCCGGGGTTCTGGGCTCTTTCCTTACTGGGAGCCTGTGAAGGTGCATCCCAGGCATGTGCTGCTCCCTGGTGCACCCTGCACTAAAAAGATGTCCTGCTGGAAGGGGAAGAGCAGCGAGTTCAGTCCTCCAGGGGTGGCCTAGAGAGGCCTCTCATGATCAGCTGGTGGCAAAACCAGCAAGAGTTGCTGCTCCAGCACCTAGAAGGGCAAGAAGCATGCGGAGGCCAATCAGGGTCCAGCAGGCCATAATAAAAGGGGTGGTTGTGTCTACTATGGGCCAGTTCTGGGTGAAGCCAGGACAGGGAAGCCATCCCTGCCTTAACCCAAGTAACCTGGCTCCCTCAGGGGTCTTGACAGTCTAGGTGGGTATCATGAGTTCAGCGTTAATCTGTTTCCTGTAAACCTGCAGCGAGCCTGTTTTGCAGGGCACCAGGCTCAGGCAGAGCCCTTGTGACAACAGATAATGCTGTCAGACATCTTTTCTATCTAGCCATAAAGAAAGGAAGGTCGATCATGACACCCCTGGACATGCTCATGATGCCCAGTCGAGAACCCATGGAATAGATGGATAAGAGAGACAATCTGAGATTGGAGGGAATTTAAACCAAAATAACCTTTTTTGGACAGTGTCTTTTAAAACAATTCGACAGCGAGAAACCAGGAAATTCAGCATTAAGGTCCCACAAACATCCTTAACTCTGTCCTGCATTCCCACCCCATTGTAAATCAGAGTTTCAAGTCTGGGATAAGCCCTGGGGGAAGACGGCCAATGAAAAACTAATGAACCAACACGCTGGGGAAGAAGTTCACCCTGGTGCAGAGGGACCACGCAACATTTTTGCACCACTTACATCCCATTGCAGGGCTTGCGAGTGACTGGACAGGTCTCTAGACCTTGTGCTGAATTTCACCCTATATGCGTTTGTCAGCTCCTCTATATTGTGCATGTCATGGAGCCTAGAAGCGCTCTCGGACTGGGTTTACAGCATGTGTATATTTTAAGACTGGGAAGCGCTTCCGTTCAAAGCATTTCCAAACCTCACCGGCTTTTAGGTGCATGGGGATCATCACTAATGTTATAGGCCCCTATTCTCCATCGCCCAGCACCTTGTGCTGTCACTAACACCTGTGCAACACACTGCTAACTCATAACAGTTACACTTTGTTTCACTAGGAGGGTGGTGAAGCACTGGAATGGGTTCCCTAGGGAGGTGGTGGAATCTCCTTCCTTAAAGATTTTTAAGGTCAGGCTTGACAAAGTCCTGACTGGGATGATTTAGTTGGTGCTGGTCCTGCTTTGAGCAGGGGGTTGGACTAGATGACCTCCTGAGGTCTCTTCCAACCCTAATATTCTATGATTCCAGCTTGCCTGGACGCTGATGATGACACAAGGTGCCAATCAATGGAGAATCTGCCCCGTATTCTTCACTGAGATTTCACATAGCACCTGCACATTACTTTTGTCCATAGGGTCCGATCAGGGAGGCGCTGCCTCTTGAGAAGCCATTGGAGGGAGTTAGCATGTCCCAGGCAATGGTCAGCACCCCTCAGGGTCTGACCTATATTAAATTCAGTTGCCCACCCATCATCGCTCACTATTAGAGGCAGTGTGGAAGCTGGTTGCTTCCCCACTGAAAATGTTGAAGGAAACAAAACTGGAACTGAACATTTTCAGCTGACAAGGTTTTTGGGCATTCGAGGACAATTAAAAAATTTCAGCCAAAAGCAGATGATTTTCATGAATGAATCTGTTGCTTTGCAAACCTCAGTTTTGAGTCAAAAAGCCCATTTTGGTGGACAGTTTTCAAACGGCCCCTATTGAGCCTACCCCTCAGCACAGCAGCTTCTCAAGACCTATTGAACGCAGCACCTTTGAAATCCATGGGGTGAGACGCAATGGCCAACACAAGTGAGACACTCCTTTGGAAGGGCAATGCCGGCCATTAGCTTATGCGGCCTGTTTCATAAGCGGCCAGCCTGAGGTAAAACCATTGCTGAGGTTGCCTCGCTGCAACTTTCAGGCAGGAAGGATGCTCAGGCCTGATCCAAAGTCAGTGGGAAGACTCTTGTTGAGTTGGGTCAGAAGGTCGTGGGGTTAGGTTTGGGCTTTATGATGGAAAGTATCTTATGACCCTGATGGGGGGCTAATTGTCAGGAAAGTGACTGTCCAGAAGCAGCCCATGTACTCCACGGGGATCAGCTCACTTGGATTGTTTCTGTTCTTGTCTCTCTGCATTAGGGTGAGCCTGGCAAACAAGGAGCCCCTGGAGGTGCCGGCGACCGAGGGCCACCTGGTCCTGTGGGTCCCCCAGGTCTGACTGGTCCCTCTGGTGAACCTGGGCGCGAGGTAAGAAACAAAACTGGCTCGGCGTGTTAACAGCTTGGAAACAAAGGGAGACACGTTTCCACAGCCAAATTCTAAGAGGCACATGGCTGGGTGTGGATCAGCCATCGATGGCACTTCTCGGCCTTAGGCCTCATCCCATTCCCATGGTGACGGCCGGACATGCTCATGATGTCCAAGTCAAAAACCCATGGATTAGATGGATAAGAAAGACAATTTGAGATCAGAGGGAATTTAAACCAAAAGAACCTTTTTTGGACAGTCATTTAAAACAATTCAACATAGATAAACCAGGAAATTCAGTGTTAAGGTCCCCTTTCCTGGGTGTAACCCAGATCCCCCTTCCCCAGGGGAGGGCGGGAACGTGACCTCACTAGTTCCAGCTGTCCTGGGACAGCCCAGTTCCTAGTTCTCCAGTTCTAGAACTCACAGGAGCCTTGCACAGGAAGCTTTGTTTCACCAGTTGCCTGTGCGGCCAGCTCCTTTGCCCAGGTCTGCACACATCCTGCCCACTTCCCCAGGCAGAGCTCCCTGGGTGGCCTCCAAGGAATCACCTTCTCCTTCTCTTCTCATTCCCAGGGCACCCCCGGATCTGATGGCCCCCCTGGCAGAGATGGGGCAGCTGGCGTGAAGGTGAGCTTGGCAAAAGAAGTTTCTGTCCCAGTCCTTGGGGCACCCTACGACCATCTCTGTTCTCCAGCAGCAGGGTCCCATGGCTTGGGGGCCTTATAGGGTGCCATGAAGCTCCTGTGTTCGGTGAAACAGCAAATGTTGGTTCATCCCCTTCTTGTGTGGCCGCATGCATTGGGCTCATGGTGCCCTGCAGGGTCAGGCCTGCCCTGGATGCCATGTTCTGGGCAGCAGCGGCTGCTGGGAGCCATCCCAGGTGGCACACTGGCTTGCTCCTGTGTTTGCATAGAAGTGAGCTTGCGCTTTGCCGTTGGCTGAATGAGCCCCCGTCAGTCTGCTTCGCGCAGACCTGGACAGCGGTGGGGGGCTTCATGCTCCACAAAGGCGGTCGCTGGCCTGTTCAAACCTTCCCACGGTGCTTGGCCACTCCCCTGCCCCAGCACAACAAACGTCAGAGGTGACCTCTGGAACCAGGGAGGCGAGGGAATGGTGACATCACTAGGTGACACCACGGCCTCCAGGGGCACAGCGACGAGAGATGTTGATATTAATGGCTGTGTCTATGTCTCCTGGCAGGGTGATCGAGGTGAGACTGGTGCTGTCGGTTCTCCTGGTGCTCCTGGCCCTCCTGGCTCCCCGGGTCCTGTTGGTCCAACTGGCAAACAAGGAGACAGAGGAGACTCTGTAAGTGTCCCTTAGTGCTCAGAAGGCAGCAGCTCATCAAGGGGTCAATGGTCTCATAAGGGGAATGTAAGCATACCAGACAGAGTATAGAAAAGGCTCTGGGTATTTGAGAGTACTACCCAGGGTACTGCAAGAGCTCTGAGTATTCATGAGTACTGTGTAGAGTGCAGGCAGGGCTATGAGTATTCAAGAGTATCATCCAGAGTACAGGAAGGGATTTGAGTACTCAAGAATCCCATCTAGAGTACAGTAAATGCCTGAGTACTCAAGAGTACCACTTAGAGTACAGTGAGGACTCTGAGTACTTGTGAGTATCATCCAGAGTACAGTAAATGCCCTGAGTATCGAGAGTACCATCCAAAGTACAGAAGGGATTTGAGTAATCAAGAGTACCATCTAGAGTATAGAAAGGGACCTGAGTATTCAGGAGTACCATCGAGAGGAAATGCTCTAAGAGTATATGAGAGGACCATTAAGAGGCAATGTGATCATTCAACATCAGTGCCCTGATTTCAGAGTATTTAAAGGTGTCATTCAGAGTTAGCTGACTATTGATTTTGCTTGTGCAAGAGCAGTGGTGATTTCTCCAGAGCAGAAAGCAGTAGATTGAAATCGACTGAGTCCGTGGAACTCAGGGCTTTGCTGTTGGGAAGATGCATGGAGATCAGATGAGCTGATCTTACCTCCAGTGGGGGTTGGTTTCGGCCCCAGAGACATGGCCATCCTATATGGCTTCTTCTATTCCACTTGCTGTCTGTGACTATTGCAGCAAATGGCTTTGCTGGCTGGGCTGTTGCGGGGTGGAACAACCTGCCTCAGCTGAAGAATCTGCCCCCAAAACGGGTTTCCAGTTCCCAGTTGTGAGCAGTCACAGCAGAAGGCAGATTCCAAGAGTGATGCTGGTGCAATCAGGGAACAGAATCAGTACCAGGCAGTCGGTGCATCCAGTTTCAATAGCTCCAGCGGCACATTTGGAGTCTTCCTCGAGAGCTGCTCTCAAACCAGCTGCAGAAGCAAGAATTGTTTGCAAAATTTCATATACTGAATAAATGAGAGAAAATCACCATCACCCCATGCAGAAAAGGAAGTGAAATGATCGACATCAGCCAGCTGTTCAGAGGGCTGCAGCCATGGCTGAGCTGATCAAAGCCACTTGGGCACATATGGATGCCCAATTCCCATTACTTTCCCATGGGAATTAATAGGGCGCCCAGATGTCCTGGGAAGCTTTGAAGTTCTCACCCAAAAGGGCTAATCTGATCCTTGGATGCGTAACCCAGGGAATCTCAAATAGAAATAGGGAAGTTATACCACCTCTGGTTTTGGCACTGGTGTGATCGCTGCTGGAATCCTGTGTCCAGTTGTGGTGGCCACAATTCAAGAAGGATGTTGATAAATTGGGGAGGGTACAGAGAAGAGCCACGAGAATGATAAAAGGATTAAAAAACCAGCCGTATAGTGACAGCGACAAGGAACTCAATAGGCTTAGCTTAACAAAGAGACGGGTAAGGGGTGACTTGATCACAGGCTAGAAGTACCTTCACGGGGAACAAATATTTAACACTGGGCTCTTCAGTCCAGCAGAGAAAGGTCTGACATGATCCAGCAGTTGAAAGCTGAAGCTAGACAAATCCAGACTGGAAATAAGAGACACATTTTTAACAGTGAGGGTAATTAACCATGGGAACAAGTTACCAAGGGTCGTGATGGATTCTCTGTCGCTGGCAATTTGAAATCCAGATTGAGCATCTTTCTGCAAGGCCTGCTCTGGGAATATTTTGGGAGTAAGTTCTGTGGCCTGTGCTGTACAGGAGGTCAGACTAAATGACCACAGTTGACCCTTCTAGTCTTGGAAACTAGGAATCAACACCAACCCTAGGAATCAACACCAACCCTTCAAATGTTACAACAGACGACCTCTTGGCATGGATGATTTGTTCATAGGGTTATGATGATGTCTATAACCAACCTTTGTCTTTTTCCAGGGTGCTCAAGGCCCCATGGGTCCCTCCGGCCCCGCAGGTGCACGCGGCATGCCGGTAAGTCATCCTCATGACGAATACACTGCCTGGTCCCCCGAGCAGCTGAGCACCCACTGTTTCCACTGACATCAGTTGCAGCTGCTCAGCATCTCTGGAAATCTGGCTGATATATGTCTGTGAGAGGGAATTGTCCCTTTTGTTCTGTATGCTCTTCTACTGCTGCATGATCCTGGGAAGTCACTGCAAGGGGTTTCCACCTGGAACTCCTGTGGGGTGCACAGACTGGCACTGTATCCAGCTGCAGGGGATGCACTCTGGACTGCGCCGGGCCCTGCAGTGTGTGGCACGTCCATGCATCGTGCCCAGCACTCTGGCATCCGTTGTGCCTGGCCCTCTGGGCTGGATGATATCCTACGGCGTGTTGTGTGTCCATGTCGTGTGCCGAGCCCCCAGGGCTGGACCATGTCCTGCCCTTTGACTTTTCCTGCCTGGGCTGAAAGCTCTTCTCTTTCACCTCTCTCAGGGTCCTCAAGGTCCTCGCGGTGACAAGGGTGAAGCTGGAGAGGCTGGTGAGAGAGGTCTGAAGGGTCACCGAGGATTCACTGGTCTGCAGGGTCTTCCTGGACCTCCTGTAAGTTTCAATGTCAGAGCCTCATCCTTGGCCTGAGCTTGCGATGCAGGACTCGAGACAGAACATGCCATGCTAGGACTGATCTGGCCAGGACAGATGCTGGGGCGCTGGGCTACATCCCTACCTTGGCCTCATGAGCATAATCCTGCTCATACCAGGGCCCCAGCCATCTGTGTGTCCTGGGAGGTTCGGCAGCCTGTCTCATTGGAGGCCTGTCAAGAGCTGAGACATCCCAACACGTCCAACGCGGAGCCGTTCCACCCCAACTGCTCCCTTTGAAGTCAAACAAAGCCAGTCCGCCCTTTCCTCCATTCTCTGAGGGAAGTGGGTTGGAAGAGGGGAGCGCAGGGGGTTCTGGGCCCAGCTGGGCCACCTTGGAAATGGAACTTCTCACCACCACGCCATGTTGGCCTTGCTGTGGTATACAGGTCTTAGGGACAGGCAAGAAGCTGACAGCCTCTCTTGGCATGGCTAAAGGGGGCCCTCTGCTAGGCCAGGCCTCACCCGGCATTGGGCTGCTCATGTCTCAGAGACACCAAACGTACATCTTGGGTAAGGGCCACTCTTGCCCACCCAGAATCCCGTCTGGCCAGGGTTTCGCCCCCCCAGAGAGAAGCTGTCCAGATGCTGAGATATGACCGTGTGGTTCTGTTTCCAACCCCTTCAGGGTCCATCTGGAGATCAAGGTGCTACTGGTCCTTCTGGTCCTTCTGGTCCCAGGGTAAGTCCAGTTCCCGGAGCGTGGGAGGGTAGTGGGGGATGGACCAAGGAGAAGCACAGTGCAGGTTCAGGTGAAATGGCCTAGTTACTTGCTTAGTCAAGCTGAGCAAACTGCAGAAAATAAATCAACAGCATTACTGGCAAAAAGAACATTGGGTTTTAGTTCCCTTTCCAGCTTCAAGGAGGGGAAATTCAAGGGAGATTTTAGTAACCTGGATAAAGAACTCTGTACTTCCAATGTAAGGCCGTGAGCTGTGTGTAACACATACATGTGACCTCTGCTAGATGGAATAAGAATTGCTGCTCTGTGTGTCACTGCCCCTATAGTGCTAACAGCTGGTGGAGAGTCTCCTTAGCTTTTGCACTAAGGTCAGTCTCCGTTAGCAGCAGAGGCAGATGCAGTCGGGTTCTCAGTGGCCATGGCATGCAGCAGAGGGATGGATGGGGAAGTCCGAGGTGCCCCATTTATTATGTTATGAATTAGCTCACGGAGCCCTCTGAGTTTGCAGTTGTCTTTTTACATCATGATTCTTTCACAGCCTGGCTCTCAACTCCCCCCTTGTGACTCTTTTCTAGGGTCCCCCAGGCCCTGTTGGTCCCTCTGGCAAAGACGGTTCAAATGGCATGCCCGGTCCGATTGGTCCTCCAGGTCCTCGCGGTCGTAGTGGCGAAACCGGACCTGCTGTGAGTACAGTGCCCACGCAGAGCTGGCAGCCTTTCAACCTGGGCCTTAACGACTCGAACCCCACCAGCTAATGGGGCAGCTCATCGCCCCATACACCACCAAAGGCTTGGCCTTCCCTGTGAAGTGCAGCTGCAGCACCCTTGCGTGCCTTGAAATCAGTTGTACTGTGTCTCCATCATCCTAAACCACCCGGAGTGGTTCCATCACACTGATCTGCTCCATCATCCTAATCTCCCGCAAGTAGCTCCATCTCCGCAATCCACTCTGAGCAGCTCCATCATCCTGATCTGACCCAAGTGATTCCATCACCCCCAGCTCTATTACCCCAATTCACACCGAGTGGCTCTATATCCAGCTGGTTCCATCATCCTAATGGGCTCTGTCACTTCAGTCTGCACCCAGCAACACCGTTCCCCCACCATCTCTGTCCCTCAGTGGCTCCATTACCCTGACCCGCCCCGAGTGCTTTATCACCTCAGTCCATCCCCATAGTGACTCCCTCGCCCCAGTCTAACCTCAGCAGCTGGCTGTCATTTCCAGTTAAATCTCCTAGCAGAGAGCAGCCGGGAGACTGGTAAATCCATTCATCAACTTGATGTGGCCTCATCTTCCCTTTTGCTGAGCCCCATGGGGGAACATGGGGACGTGGTGAGAGGGGGGTGCTAATGGGAACAGCAGCAACTTGGAGATTGGCTTGGAGTTCTAAACAAGGATCATCTCTTTCCCCTCCCAATGCAGGGTCCCCCTGGAAACCCTGGACCCCCTGGACCTCCCGGCCCCCCAGGCCCCGGCATTGACATGTCGGCCTTCGCCGGTTTGGGCCAGGTTGAGAAGGGCCCTGACCCTATGCGCTACATGCGAGCTGACCAGGCCTCTAGCGACCTGCGCCAGCATGATGTTGAGGTCGACGCCACTCTGAAATCCCTCAACAACCAGATCGAAAGCATCCGCAGCCCTGAGGGCTCCAAGAAGAACCCAGCCCGGACCTGCCGTGATCTTAAACTCTGCCACCCCGAGTGGAAGAGTGGTGAGTGCTGGACACAGAGCTGGGTGCTGAGTGCGGGCACTTGCAGCACAAGGGCTGCAGGGGCCACAGAGCCAGAAGGGAACTTCTGAATCCCTCCCTGCCAGCCTCCTCTGCAATACTGACCCTTTGGGCATTGTATGGACAGGGGGGTTGTGCAACCCTCCCCACTCGCCGTTCTGCCAATGCACCTCACTGCTGACCTGCTATTCCAGCCCTCAGCTTCCCATGCACACAGCTCTGCCGATGCCCCTCAGTCCCAACCCACACACCCCCTTGCTCTTCCTGGGCTCCCCTCCAACACCTCATGTGGATGCACCTCTTCCTGACCTGCACCGTCCTCTGCTATCACAGCCCTCTGCCTCTCTCCTGAGTTTCAAAATGAAACCAAAAAAGCCCATTAGTCCTAGTTTTACCAAGATGCCAACCTCCCGTGTGTTTCCACCATTGCAGGTGACTACTGGATCGACCCTAACCAGGGCTGTACCTTGGATGCCATTAAGGTTTTCTGTAACATGGAGACTGGCGAGACATGCGTCTATCCCAACCCCTCCAGCATTCCCAAGAAGAACTGGTGGACCAGCAAGACCAAGGAGAAGAAGCATATCTGGTTTGGAGAGACCATCAATGGTGGATTCCACGTAAGTGCCTGTGGTTAATGTTTCAAACTAGAGTTGGCCTCTCTTGGGGGAGAAGTTGAGTTTAGGGGTGGGATGAGAGATCTATTGTCTATTCGAAGGGAGAGCCCTTCTTTACCTCTATAGCCAGCTTCACATTTTATTTAGTGGGACCTACATTTTTCCAAAGTGAGTGGTGATTTAAGGGGGCTCCACATGCTCAGGGTTTAACTGATCGCTATATTTGGGGTCGGGAAGGAATTTTCCTCCAGGGCAGACTGGCAGAGGCCATGCAGGTTTTTCGCCTTTCTCTGCAGCATGGGGCATGGGCCACTTGCTGGAGGATTCTCTGCAGCTTGAGATCTTCAAACCACAATTTGAGGACTTCAATAACTCAGACATAGGTTAGGGGTTTATTGTAGAAGTGGATGGTTGAGATTCTGTGGCCTGCATTGTGCAGGGGGTCAGACTAGATGATCATAATGGTCCCTTCTGACCTTAAAGTCTATGAGTCTATGAAACCTCTCCAAAGAGGCCTGATTCTCAAGAAATACTGAGCAACCGCCCTCTGAAAATCAGTTTTCTTTAAGATGTCTCAAGTTGGGCACCCCACAAAATCCCCCTGGAATTACTAGTCATTTTTGAAAATACGGGCTCAAGACTCAAGCTAGTTGACGTCATTGAACCTCAATGGAAATTTTAATCAAAATTTCAACTCTCTTCCCCCCATCTCCCCCACCACCACCAAAAAAAAACCTGGACAAAATTGGATCTGTTCCTGAAAAGTCAATATGTCTCTCACACACTGATGTAAACAGACATACTGACCCTGGGAAAGAGGGGATGTGTCATAAATGGAGTGAAATCTGCAAAGGAAATAAGAATTCTTATAATCTCTTCTCAATCTCTAGCATGCCAGGTAGTAGCAACACATGCCAGGCCAGATTAATAAAGGTATTTCAGTAGGAGCTAGGCACCTAAATCCCTTTGACAAGCTGGTGCTTTGTATCCAAATGAGGCAATAGGGCATCTCAGCTATTAGAAAATGAGATTGTAATCGTGGGGAATTTTTTTATAGAAACTTTTTACTGTACTTGAGTGTTGCTTTTCCCTGGCTTCTTCTGAGAACTCTCACACCTCATATATTATAATGAACTGTGCCCTACCCAAACACCCTTTTCCATCTCAGTAACAAGAGCAGGGCCGGCTTTAGCAAGTGTGGAGCCCGATTCCTGGGGGCGGGGCTTGTACTCACCGTGTGGTGCTCCCAGTCTTCAGCAGCACTTCGATTGCCTGCTAGGGGAGGGGAGCTGAGGGGCTGGCCACGCTCTGGCTGGGGTCGCGGGGCCACTGTGCTCCGACCAGAGCTCCAGCTGGGGTTGCGGGGCCGTGGGGCTGCTGTGCTCTGGTTGGAGCTCCAGCCGGGAGCACAGGGCCACGGGGCTTGCAGCGCTCTGGCCGGAGCTCCAGCTGGGGTTGTGGGGCCGTGGGGCTTGCAGCACTCCAGCCGGAGCTCCAGCCGTGGTCACAGGGCCGCGGGGCTTGCAGCGCTCCGGCCGAAGCTCCAGCCGGGAGAGTGGGGCTGCCACGCTCTGGCCGGGGTCGTGGGGCTGCCATGCTCCAGCCAGAGCTCCAACTGCGGTCGTGGGGCCGTGGGGCTGCCGTGCTCTGGCCAGAGCTCCAGCCTGGGGAGCAGGGCAGTGGGGCTTGCTGCGCTCTGGCCAGCGCTCTGGCCAGCGCTCTGGCCAGGGGAGTGAGGCCGCCAAAGACCCTGGCGGAGCGGACTGCCGCCAGGGTGAATAAAAAAAAATTAGAAAGGCGCCTAAGGCGCAGGGCCCGATTCCGGGGAATCGGGCGAATCAGCCTAAAGCTGGCCCTGAACAGGAGCACCTTGACTTTTCCACACTTACTTTTTAGTCTTGTTTAGCACAAAGGCCTTTAGATCTGGGGTGCCTTTGAAATTTAGAACATGTTAACAGTGGGATGAGGGTGATGATTCTGCAGTTCATGCCAACATTCTGAATTTCCTCTTGATTTTTTTTAACCATGTGGGGTTTTCACAGGAGCCCAAGGAAATTAGGTGCCCAAGTACACTTGGAAGGCAATGGGAAATGAGGTTGTCTTAGAAGACATATTTAAGATTGCCTTCCATGATCGCCTTTACCTTCCTAGCTAACATTCGAGGCCCATTGCTACCCAGACTCACTAACCATCTTGATCTGTCCTTCCAGTTTAGCTATGGAGATGACAACCTGGCCCCTAACACTGCCAACATCCAGATGACCTTCCTGCGCCTCCTGTCCACCGAAGGCTCCCAGAACATCACCTACCACTGCAAGAACAGCATTGCCTACATGGACGAGGGTTCCGGCAACCTGAAGAAAGCCATCCTGATACAGGGATCCAATGACGTCGAGATCAGAGCCGAAGGCAACAGCAGATTCACATACAGTGCCTTGGTGGATGGCTGCACGGTAAGCTGATGGAAGTTACTGATGCTTAGGGTTTATATAACAGGGCATCTGCAAAGTGCTCTATACACATCAGCTAATTAATCCTCACAATGAGCTAGGTTGATTGGTCAGCTGGTGCCATTATCCCCATTTCATGGGGAAACCGAGGCACAGGGGTTTTTTTAGGGTCGTCAGCATTTTCAAAAGCAGTGATTTTGTGCATTTCAATTTCTGGGATATTAAGACATGGGCCTTCCTCATGGCATCTATTTCCCCTCTTGGAGATTGGGGCCCCATTGTGCTAAGCATGGGTAATAGGCCTGATCTATACTTAAAACCTACACCGGCATTAGTCAGGCCGTGAAAAAAAACACTCCCTAGTGCCGTAGCTACACCAACAGAGAGGGCTTCTGTCAGCACAGTTAACATTGTTCAGGGAGCTGGTGCCCCCACACTGGCAGAACTCTTCCTCCTCTCAGCGTAAACTGATCTACGCCGGGAGGCTACGCCGGGAGGCTACGTCGGTATCAACTTTATACTGTCGATTGCTGTGGTCAGAGGAAGAGTAATTCAGTTCCACAGTGAATTAAGATCAAACACATTCATTCTGAAGCCAAGCGTCCAGACAGATATTAGTGCAGTTTAACTAACCCACTTGAGGTTTATTCCTGTGAACATTTGGGAGTGTCAGGCCCTGCGCATCTCGCACTATCCCAGTGCCATGTTGACGTAGCTCTCGCACTTGGGGTGTGAAAAAATCCACACTCCTACGTGTCGCAGCTTTGCTGACCTAGCCCCCAGGGTAGATGCAGCCAGCTAATCAGAATAATACTTCCATCGACCTAACTATTGGCATCTGGGGAGGCGTTGTTCCCACAGTGAGTATAAAACCTCTTTTTAGCAGTGATGGTAATTAATCACTGGAACAATTTACCAAGGGTTGTGGTGGATTCTCCATCACTGACAACTGTTAAATCAAGAGTGGCTATTTTTCTAGAAGATCTGCTGTAGGAATTACTTTGGGGGAAGTTCTAGAGCCTGTGTTGTTACACAGGAGGTCTGATCAGATTATTATACTCATAAGCACTGACTCTGTGGGTGCTGCCGGGCTGGCGCATCCACAGGGCAAAATTAGCAGGGGCTCCACACCCACCAGCAGCCAAGCTCCCCTCGCCCCCACCTCACCTCCTCCCGAGCGCCACATCCCCACTACTGCCCCTCCCTCCAAGCGCTTCCTGCCCACCACCTAACAGCTGTTTGGCAGGACTTTGGACTTTCAGGGAGGGAGAGGGAGGAGTGGGGATGTGGTGCGCTTTGGGGAGGAGGTGGAGAAGAGACGGGGTGGGGAAGAGGGTGGAATGGGGGCAGGGAGGGAGTGGGGCTAGGGTGGGAAAAGGCAAGGCGGGGACTTTGGGGAAGGGGTGGAATTGGGGCAGAACGAGGGCAGTGCAGGGGCGGAGCCGTGGGGGGGTCAAGCATCCACAGGGCAGAGGGGAAGTCAGCGCCTGTTATCACAATGGTCCCTTCTGGTCATGGAATCACTGAATCTACACAATGGAGTAATGCTGGCACAGTGATAGTCCCCATAGCGTAGGCGTCCCCTGAGAACACAGGTGTGACATTCTAATCAGCCCAGACTGGGAATCTGTTCTTCAAAGAGGTCAGTTTTGATGACGTTTGCAACATCTAGTAATCCCTGGTCTCATTCTCTCCCCCAGAAACACACAGGCAAATGGGGCAAGACAGTCATTGAATACCGATCACAGAAGACCTCGCGCCTGCCCATCATCGATGTTGCACCTATGGACATTGGTGGAGCCGATCAGGAGTTTGGCGTTGACATTGGGCCAGTCTGCTTTTTGTAAAAAGAAAAAAAAACATTTAAAAAAAAAATCCAGTCCAATTCCATTAATTAAACCCAAAACAAACCAAACCCCCTACCCCCTTCCCAAGGACCTAAGTACTTTCCAATCACTTGTATGACTTCTGCACTGATGGGTGAATCAATTCCCCCAATTGCCATACATCCACACGCTTACATTTTGGACTATTGTCTATTTCAAAAGCCATCACTGGGCAGACCGTGAAATAAAATCACAGTGTTATTTATTTATTGTCTTCCTGTAAGACCTCTTGTGGGGTCAAACGGAGGTGGGAATCTAACTGGCAGGTGTGAAGGCCCCTCCTTACAAAATGGATGTCCCAAGGACAGGTGTAACCTATCCTTCTCCCCCCAGTGTATATCATCAGCAGGAGTACTGTGTATAATACAACAAAAATGGTGCTATTATTGTAAAACAAGTCTGTATTTTTTAACATCAATTGATATAAAAAAAAACTTTGTTGGAAAGTACAAGTTGATCTGAGGTTTTATTTTTTGTCTCTATCCATAGGAAGTTCCAGCATTCTGACGCTTTCCCTTCATCCCTTTCTCAGTTTAACTTTTTTTTTTTCCCCCCAAACCAAGATAAAGGAAGTTTCAGGGTCCAGTCTCAAAGTTCCCTGGTTTTAAGCTACCTCATATGAAAAAAAAAAATAAAAAAAATAAAAAAAAATTAAAAAGGAAAAAAAAATCTTCAAACTGATCACAGGAACAGACAACACAGAAGCCGTGAGATTTCTGTAAGGGAAATCACTAATTCTACAAGGTAATGGTGCTGATCAAGGGACTTCTGGGCACATGCTCCCTCTCGTCCGTGGCAGGTTTAGTGGGAATACATAAAGACAGGTGGGGGAACCCAGTAATGGCCCAGAGAGGCTCTCAAGTTTGATCTGACACGTTGTGTTACATCTTCCTTAAGTCTTACATATTTGGTATTGCACTAGCTGTCAGATGAATGGGATATACATGAAAACATTTGCCGTAATAAGGACTTGGGCGCTAGCTACTTAAAGTTTCTTCTAACATTTATTTCCAAAACTAAGCATGTGGATTGACCCCCAAAACTGCTTGCTAATTCTACCCCACCCCCTATCTGAGAGTGCCTTGCTTTCAAATGACCCTTTGGTGACGTGAAGACTGGAACAAACCAACCAAAAAATATGTACTACTTTATATATGTAAAATAGACTTTTTTATAAAAAAAATGTATTTTACAAGACCAATTTGAAGCGTGGTAGAGAGTTCACACACACTACTTGTGAAACAATTCTGTTCCCCTGTCTTTCTCAGCCCATCTCCCCACTCCACTCCCTGATTTTTCCACACTAAAGATAGAATGCTTTTCCTCTTAAAAAAAAATAATAGAGACACCAGTGTTGAATTTGTTTTTATTTGTATTCATTGCTGCCCAATGATGTAATCTTTGGTAAATAATGTTTTATCTTATCTGGGATCTTTCATGACAAACCAAAACACCACAAATAAAAAATTTTAATTAAAAATATTTTAACTAAAATGGCTCTCATTTCATGCTTTAATTAAAACAAGCTTCCTTCCAAAAAATGCAATTCCTAATTGGAAGAAAAATTTCTGTAGCTGAAATCCCTGCCCCCTCCAAAAATACATCTACTCATTCTGCACAGCTTTACCCCTATGCTTAACTATCCTGCATAAATTGTGTTGTCCCTGCACATGATTTTAATCACACATCTAATGAATTTTTGTGTTTTTTTTCTTAACGACTGGGGGCCAGGAGCTGGGCCTTTATGTGAAACTCAGTTTTTTGTTTTTTTTTTTAAAACTACATAGAACTCTCAATTGTAGAGATGAACTTGAAATTAAACCAAAAAGCTCAAAAAATCAGAAGGCAAATAAAAACCTCCAAATTTATTAAGTCCCATGATTTTTTGAGCCCAGACTCACGATTGTTGAATATTTGAGGTTAGTGATACTACACGGCTGTTATAGAGCTATTCCTGTGTCAAGTTAAATATATGAATACATCCTTGCAGGATCAGAGCCTTAATTTGTTGTCACAAGAATTTAATTTAAAACAGCCAGCTTGGAAGATTTATATATATGTTTTAAAGAGACACTTTGCAAAAGCTTCTAATGTGGACTCATAACTCTGGCACGGGCCCATGCAGGAAACCACTACCCAGCAGCACTCTGTACAACACTTACAAACGCTGCTTGCAATGTGTTTGAAGGCATCAAGTGAGATGCACATGCACAGCCAGACAACAAACAAGCGCAACAGCTCCCAGTGAAACCAGTAAGTGTAATAGGATGTCCTCACGAGTTGTTAGTAACGACTGAAGCCACGAGCGCTGGCTCTGAGCCACAAGCTTGAGTTAAAGAACTCGAAGCAGTGTCATAAACCTCTATACGTGGCTTAGGCCCTAGGAGGACAGAGCCATACGTGATTAGCATGGGTTATATAAGAGCTGCAGCTATCCTCGTATGTTGGCAGAGAGATTCTTAGCTAACCCTATACCAGTTGTTCCCAAACTTGTTCCACCGCTTGTGCAGAGAAAGCCCCTGGCAGGCCGGGCCGCTTTATTTACCTGCCGCATCCGCAGGTTCGGCCGATTGCAGCTCTCAGTGGCCATGGTTGGCTACTCCAGGCCAATGGGGGCTGCTGGAAGCCGCGGGCCAAGGGACGTACTGGCCACCGGTTCCAGCCGTTCCCATTGGCCTGGAGCAGCGAACTGCAGCCACTGGGAGCTGCAATCGGCCGAACCTGCGGACGCGGCAGGTAAACAAAGCACCCCATCCCGCCAGGGGCTCTCTCTGCACAAGTGGTGGGAACCACTGCCCTATAGCAACCAATCTCTGGCAATGTATCCTATGTAGCTCTTATTCAGCACTTTTCCATCAGCAAATCTCACAGCACTTTACAAAGGAGGTCGGCATCTTTCCACATCCATAAAAATGAGGATAAAGAGGCACAAAGGGTACATGACTTGCCCAAAGTCTCCAGGCATAGGGCACAGCCAGGAAAAGAACCCAGGTCTATGAAGTAGTCCCCATGTTGATTGAAAGGCTGAACCCCAAGTCTGGAAACCAGAAAGCAAATACAGGAAAAAGAACCCAAAGTTCACTGTTTTTAAAAGATCTCATGGCTTAAGCTAGTCTTATTGATTTGAAGTCCAATTGGTGCTTGAAGAAAAAACCTGAAATACTCAAGAGTTTCTCCTGATAAAAACCACAAGATTTAGCAACACAGAGAAGAATTTGGCCCAGGCAGTAGGCATTTACTAGCCCCAATTACCCCACATGGGGGCAAGCTGATGCTGCTAAAATCATCCTTAACTTTGGAATTTCCTGATACTCACACCTTTGAATCTTCATCTGTTACGCTGAATTCACAATTAGGGCTTTTTTTTCATTCAATTTCCTTGTTCTTTTCATCTTGAGACACACAAACTGAATAAAAAGAATGGAGCTTATTTCAAGATGCAGGTTCTAGCCTTGCACAAGTGCATGGTCTGTAACCACTGGCTCAGCTGAAAGAAAAATGCCTCCTAAAAATTCAGGACTGCAAATTCCCAGAAGAACTGGCACTCCTCAATACCTTGAGGGTCAAGTAGGTACACAACAGAAAATAGGTGAAAATTATTGGCTTGCCTCCATCGGGGTCCTGAGAAAAAAGGACAGTGTGATTGTAGCTGGAAGGGTTTCTCCAGCTGGAAGGTGTAACATGGGTTTGGGATAGAGAGAGTCAGCCAGGAAGTGGGAACTGTCGTTTGATCACAAACAATGTCACCTGAAAGTGAGAACAGGCGTGCACGTGCTACTATTGTAGCCAGTGTTGCAAGATATTTACATGCCAGATGCACTAAAGATTCATATGTCCCTTCATGCTTCAACCACCATTCCAGAGGACATGCTTCCATGCTGATGATTGGTTCTGCTTGATAACGATGCAAAGCAGTCCAGACTGACGCATGTTCATTTTCCATCACCTGAGTCAGATGCCACCAGCAGAAGATTCATTTTCTTTTTTGGTGGTTTGGGTTCTGTAGTTTCCGCATCAGCGTTGCTCTTGTAAGACTCCTAAAAGCATGCTCCATACCTTGTCCCTCTCAGATTTCTAACAGTTCAGATTCTTAAACCTTGGGCCAAGTGCTGTAGCTATTTTTAGAAATCTCACATTGGTACCTTCTTTGCCTTTTGTCAAATCTGTTGTGAAAGTGTTCTTAAACGTGCTAGGTCATCATCAGAGACTGCTATAACATGAAATATATGCAGCATGTGGGTAAAACAGCAGGAGACATACAATTCTCCCTCCAAGGAGTACAGTCAAATTTAATTGACACATTATTTTATTTTTTTTAAACGATCATCAGCATGGACGCATGCCCTCCGGAATGGTGGCCAAAGCATGTTTAGCATATCTGGCGTATAAATACTTTGTAACACCGGCTAAAAGTGCCATGCAAATGTCTGTTCTCACTTTCAGGTGACATTGTAAACAAGAAGCAGGCAGCATTATCTCCTGCAAATGGTAACCAACCTTGTCTTAGCAATTGGCAGAATAAGGTAGGACTGAGTGGACTAGTATGCTCTAAAGTTTTATACTGTTTTCTTTTTGAGTGCAGTTATGTAACCAAAAAAAAAAGTCTGCATTTGTAAGTTACACTTTCACAATAAAGAGACTGCACTTCAGTATTTGTATGAGGTGAATTGAAAAATACAATTTCTTTTATCATTTTTACAGTGCATGATACAAAATATAAAGTGAGCAGTGTTGTAATAGAAATCAATATTGAAAATGTAGAAAAACATCCAAAAATATTTAGTAAATTTCAATTGGTATTCTATTCTATAAGTGTGATTAATCACGATTAATTTTTTTTTTTGAGTTAACTGTGTGAGTTAATTGTGATTAATTGACAGTCCTAATTATTAGACATAAATCAAGATTTATGCAGGGGGTTGCCAGGGTTGAGCCCTGGTAACTCTGGGCTTGCCCTGTCAGTCAGGAAAGTAAAAACAAAATTGCTTGTGCCCCAGCACCTCTTTCATTACAAATGAAGCACGGTTTTAGCTGTGAGTCACAGAATGTATTGCCCCTTAAGAGCACACAACGTCTGAAATATCCATGCGGTAAAGGGAGACCTTGAAAGAAGTCTGCTTCATCTGTGAGGTGCCTTCCAATGACTCAAGATGTGGGTGGCAGGAATGGATGACAGTCTCCCCCTTCTTGCTGTAGACAGAGTGCGGTATCCTAACAGCTGGATGCCCAGTACCTTCTTTACACTGCCCCTGATCTGCAGGGCATAGTGCACGCTGGGCCATGTAGCCCCAGAATGGATGATATTTAAGTTAATGCTTTTACTCTGCTGCACTTTAGATAGTTCTCTGAAGTTCAGTGTTTGGGCTCTAACATTTACCAATTCAAAGGGAACAGAACACATTAATACATTTGGTAAGATCCATACAGAAAAACAGGACAAAATGCAGATTAAAGGGATATGTTATCCAGGAGAAAAACATTTGATGCTAGAGTACTTATATTGCAAACTCTTTGAGGCAGAGACCATCTCTATGTGAACACAGGAACTCCCACATTGGATCACAGCCAAGGTCCATCTAGTCCAGTATCCCATTTCTGGCGGGGACCAACACTAGATGCTCCAGAGAAAGGCGCAAGAACACCAAAATAGGCAGATGTTAAGCCCTCTGTGTGTTTGTACAGGTCCTGGCATGCTGGGGCACTGATCCACGATTAGGGACACCAGATACTACTGTAATACAAGTAAATAAGTATTGCAAATTGATAATACATGGATTAGCCAGCTAAGAAGTTGAGAGTGGCGCATCAGGCTAGTTGCAGTATAACGTATTCCAAGTCCAGGGCAGAAATGCAGGAGATGAAAAGAGTCAGGGACTACTCCATTCAAATGACACTTAGTGGTAAATAATCTCAGGTTTTATTTGTCTAGCAAGATTCAGTTCTAGAAATTCTGCCAGTAAAGTGCAATTCTATACAATAGTAATATTTTCTTAAAATAAGGTTCATTTTCTATTTCACACCATCACCAAACAAGATTTCTTCAATGAAACGTTTTAGATATTATCAATTTCCTTTTCAGATTCTGACTGTTCGGTTTTTCCTCCCAACTAACATAGCTATTTCCTCTAAAGCAAGATAGAGAAAGATGCCAGTTGATTTAGCCCAAAAGAAATGGGGAAGCTAAATTGAATTACAGTGAATTTAAGAGCCCTGAAATCATGGTGTGCAAGAATCTGGCTCTGAAGCAGCCTACAGAATCATTTGAAGTAAGGAATTTAAAAATAAAATACCTTGTGCTTAGCCAGTTAACCCTGGTACAGAAGGCTATTATACATCCTAAGATGCAAACTGCATCACTAAAATGAGCATTTGAGACAGGCAACTTTCATTAACTTAAGTGAAATCAGCTCAAGTCTGCATTCAGCCAAATCCCCATGCAAAAGTGAGCCAATGTCCGGAAAACTACACAAGGATACTGCATATGTAATCTTTAAATCCCTTCCTTTGGTGAAAATATACAGAAGTACAAAAATGCTATTCTAAAATATTGGCTCTTACAAATCAGTACAAAGTTTTCCTGCTAAAAGAAAGCAGCAAGTACACAGATCAAACTGCTCAGTGACAGGTTCCCTAGCTTCAGTGACACCCAAGAACTTTAATTTCAACATATACCTAGAACAGTAGCTTCAAAACACTGCATAAAGGAAAAAGGCCCAAGAGCTATATGGTCCATACAAGGAAATCAGTACAACTCCTTTATAGCGGTGATCCTATTGAAACACAGCCATCACTAAGACAATAGGGTTTTGATACACTGTAGAGGGACACCTGCAGATAACTTGGTCAGTAAGCAAACCACCACCCCAAATAGAACATATGCTGGTTAGCTCCAATTATTTCCCCTTCCAGCATCCGTCACAAGTTCCAGCTACAGAGAATAAATATGAGCACCAACCTCTCCTGGAATGACTATGCATAGAAATCCTACTAACAAAATGCTGTAACATTTTAATGGTATGCTGTCACTGAGCAGAATGAGGGGCAAAAAGAGTTTCACTGAAATAGCATGTTTGTCCGGAAAGGACAAAAAAAAAAAATAGAGCAGAGCCCACCAAACAGCAGCAAAATTCAATCCCCAGCATTTATCCCAAGGCAATGACAGAGTCTGAGACCTTCTTTGAATTTCATTAAGTCTTTCCATTGAAAGATATATTTAAAACAGTTCTTTGATTTCTTCTGGGTTCAATTCTAAGAAATTCATTGCAACAGCTAAATACCAGATTGATGTCAAGTTATAAGTGGGTGGGAACTCAGCATGTTTTGGGAAGGATCAGATTGGACCACAAGTGGAAACGTTCTCAAATCACTGCCCAAAAGGTAAGCAGTGCAGCCAAGATGCATATACATTAACATGAAGTGCCACATGATTTCAGACACCTCCTGTTTGCTCCAAGTTTCTCCATGGACATCAACGATCCCTCTAATTCCATTTAAAAGTTACCTTGTGATCCTGCTTACAGGTACATAATTCATAATAAAAGTCAGTCTGCGTGATCACTTCCCGAAGAGAAATATTAGTTGACTCAATTGTCTTCAGAGTATCCTCCTCTCTTTGGTTACACTATCTAGAGTAGGTGGGGTGGACACAGGCCGAGGGTCCTGGACAGCTGTGGAATTAGCGCCACAATCTACATAGTGATATGTTTCCAAGGAGCTCTGAGTCACATGGCCGATGTATGAGATTTTAACTGATGTTCTGGAAGAGAGAGATTCAGTTTAGCTCAGATAGGACATGTAATACTTAATTGGCTTATTAAATGTAAAGACACTAATCTGGGAAGAGATTATGAAAATATCAGACAGGAATAGGAGTGGCTCTGCTTTTTAGTAGTCTCCTTCTCCTGAAGGACTGATGACTATCTTGGGCATTTATACAGCACTTATCACTGTGGTATAGAGATACCAAGATAAAGGATGTTTGTTAGTTTGTGGGACATTTTTCTCCTTCATCAGAATTTGCTTAGGTGCATATCAGATTTTCACATTTATGCAACTAAGCTTTAACTGTTCTGCATCCTTTACAGCTGTTGGGGCCCACAGCCTGCTGCAAATACAATCACCATACTCTTAAAGAGAGGCAGCAATCCACATCTGACTGTGCCCTAGCTAAAAGTGGAATCAAACTTCCCATGCCAAAAACTGAGACTGACATGGGAATCACAGCTATACAGAAGGCCCAAGGAATAGGCACATATAGCCCTCCCCTCCGCTGCTAATGGAATAGAGGAGAAAAAATGATCAAAGGCCCATCCAACTTCCACATTATGCAGCTTTTCTCTGCCTGCAGCCAGGGTTTGTCTCTGCAGCCCTTATTCACCTGGCTAGCCCTACTGCAGTCAATCAGAATATTCATGAAAACAGACCTAGAGATTAGGCCTCTAGATCACAGTGATGGTTGTATCAGAAGAAATTTTCAGTATCTATCATACAGATTCCCATCACCTGCTTTGCCATCCCACTCCTGGTTCTTCCGCCAACTATCCTCTCCTACAGAGGGTGACCCTCACTTTACACAGCCATATCTCCTAGCAGCTGACCAGACTTCCAGACACATGGAACTAGCTTGGGATGCTTCCCAGAAGGAATTGGTATGCAGTGCTACAGGTTTAACTCTCACACTGTTAGCAACAGTGCTAGTCCCAAGCCCAGGTTAAAGAGGAAGGTCCTGCTGTTGGGTTTGTGACCCACTAAGGTAAAATCTTACTGCAACAGAAAGAGTCCTGTTAAACCAAAACTTGAAGATGGTAGGTGAAAATGAAGCTCAAAACGCAAGTATGACAGATCTCAGTGAAGGCCAAAAGGAAGCTGATATCTCAAGACATCAAATCCTGATGACCAAATCTGCACATCTGGAAAGGAGTACCACAACTAGCAAGCGACCACAATCAGTGAAAGAAGTGGACTGCCCAATGTGTCAGCAGAACAGAAGGAACTCAGGTCTAAGTAAGGAGGTAATTTTGTCACTGCAATTCCATTTCCAGTGCAGTAGAGCAAAAGAAGAATTACATACCTCATGAAGATCACTATGTTATGCACCGTGACCTTGGGTAACGTGCAAAAGAAACTGTAAGAGACCAACACAGAGAAACATGTTGGAAGAAAGATTAAAACAGAGTTTTGTTATGAATCAAACTTTAGAAAGGCATTTTCTAAATTTCTTGGGCATCCTGAAACTCCCTTTTTGCTATGGGGCTGCTCTGGCTGAACTGTCCAGAACATTTAACAATTTTTTTTAATGTTTGAAAAGTGTGGCACAGATGACCTGTCGGGTCTGATATTTTTGACCAACAAGAACTCATTAAATAAAGCTGCAGGAGTCAGATCTGTTTACTGAGTGATATCCAATTTAAGCAGATTCTTTGCACAAAATATAGAGATAAATAATCCTTACTACACATAGGAGAAAGGTCCACCCATCTCTGATTTCACAGTGAAATTCACCTGAAAAGGACAAGAGAAGACATGTTCATCAAATAGTATAATGAACCAGAAGTTAGAGATGCTAGTGACCATCAGTATTAAACCAAGTCAGGTTATTCCCTACAATATGTTCTCCAGTGCTTTGTCCAATCCAGCTAAGAGACTCTAGTCTCCTTGCATCTATTTCACCATTCAAAGCCTAATCCACACAACTATCACCAAGTTAGGAAACAGAGAAATACCATAGATGAAATTTGCCATGGGGCAGGACCCAACAATGCTGTAAACTGAGTCTCTTGACTTGGTTATAGCTGTGCTGTAGACGGTTAGTCTGTACATCTCAGTGTCAGGAAGGTTCTCCTTCTAGCCTAGATTCTCCCTTGTTTAGTTTCATCCTATTACTTCTAGTTATACTCTAATATGACCCCTTTAGACAAATTTTCCCCTCTTCTAGCCATTCACAGCATTCAGATATTTGTTAACCAACACACCATGAGTGACACTTAAACCAGTTTCTTTTAATCCTTCTTCCCAAGTCAGCCTCTTTCACCACCAGAAGCATTTCGGTTGTTTGGATTTCTCCAGTTTATCAGCATCTTTTCCCTGGAACCCAACAATACATTCCAGATGCAGCCTTGCCAGAGCTGAACAGAAGGAGATTACCATAACACTTCTTTATAGTGGTCCCAAAAGCTGTATCGGGTTCTTTTTTTCTGTTTTGTTTTGGCTTTTTTTTTTGGGGGGGGGGGGGGGGGGGATTGTCATATCACATGCCAAGCACTAAGGCTTGTAGATTTTAATATAACCGCTTACCAATTACTTCTTGACTAAACTGTCCAGACTCACCTTGTCCAATCCAACTTACTTGGTTAACTTTTGTAAAAACAGTTCAAAGTTCAGTCATTAAAACCCATCAACTTCCCCAGTGTCTATCCAGCATTTTCTTCTTTCATCAATATACTTAGTAGACCCTTCATTCCTATTAACTCATCCTGCCTTTTTTGGGTGAAGAGGAGGGACGGGACGGGGAGGGAGAGGATGCTAGAATTGTTCTTTTCCTGTTAGCCTTAACATCTTTATTCTTGTCTAGTCCAACCCCAATTCTCCATTTCCAGTACAGGCTGTGTTTATCCACACAAGGAACTGGTCAGAGATGTGAAGCCTCACTAGCGATATCTCATCACTTGTATTTTAATGTAGGTATGGGTCCCATCCAGTTAGTGCACAAGCTGGGAGGAAAGGAAGAAGGGAGGGTGTCTCTCTCTGTGCAGAAGGTCCCGCTCATTTGCACAGGAGCCTCAGCCATAAGTCATCTAACTTTTTCCGTTGGAGCCATTTGGCTGTGGGTCACTTCCAAAGGCCAGTATCACCAGCAGTAGGGTATGGTTCAATACTCAAGAAATGCTGTAATACCAGTTTGTCGCTCAGCGGCTGGATGCGGGACACATTGGTAATCTGTTGGGTTCCAACCACAGTGTTCATGTACTGCACCTGGCTGGCTAGGCTGGTTACTGCAACTGAATAGAAATTGGAGTTTCTGATCCTCAGGGTGGTCTGTATCAAGAGAGAGAGAAGACATCAGAATCCGAGTCCTCCAGAGTCCAGCAGCAAACGCACTCAGGCAAAGGATTAGATAGAGCTTTACCGTGATTGCAAGAATGACAATGGAGTTTTTCTGGTCGAACCAAACTTGAACCCCTTTGATGCCCTCATCATCCACAAGGACCGAGTGTGGAAACAGGAAGAAAATCACCAGCCCTGATATCAGAAGGCAGAGCAGCACAGACAGCAGCACATAGAGCTTCCTGCAACAGACATGAACATTTCACCCACTTTGCCCTAATACCGCACTTGTGACTGGAGTCTCAATTTACAAACATGAACTGATTTTAAAAGGTTTCGTGGAAGGTAGGAAGCATATTATCCCCAGTTTATGTATGCATGAACCAAGACACAGAGGGACTCAGTAACCCAGTAAGTCTCTGGAGCAGCCCTGAGGAAACCACAGATCTGAGCTACTTGTATGGTCCCCAAAACCGTAGCATCAGCGCACCTCACAATCTTTAACGTATTTATCCTCACAGCACCCCTATAAGATGTAAAATAGTACAGGGCTATCATTTCCATGTGGAGAACCAAGGCACAGAGATGCTAAGTGACATGCCCAAAGTCAAACAGAACATATGTGGCAGAGCAGGAAAATGAACAGAGTCCTCCCAAGTCCTAGGTTAGTGCCCAAACCATCGGACCAACCTCTCTCTCTCTCATCAAGTCCTGGCTTGTTTATTTAAAACCAATGGCCATGGTTTCTTCCCATACAATGAGAGACTAGATCAGGGGTCAGCAACCTCTGGCATGCAGCTCACCAGGGTAAGCACCCTGGCAGGCCAGGCCAGTTTGTTTACCTGCCGCATTGGCAGGTTCAGTGGACCGTGGCTCCTGCTGGCCGTGGTCCACCGTTCCAAGCCAATCAGGAAGGCGGGAAGTGCTGGCCGTGGCTTCCCGCCACCCCATTGGCCAGGGATGGTGAACCACGGTCAGTAGGAGCTGCGATCAGCTGAACTTGCCGATGCGGCAGACAAACAAAGTGGCCTGGCCAACCGGGTGCTTACCCTGGCGAGCCGTGTGCCAGAGGTTGCCAACACCTGGACTAGATCACCAGCTGTTACTAATGAAGTTCCAGCAGTACCAAAACTCTCTAAAGACCAGGAGAAGAAAAAAAAAGACTGAAAGTAAAAAAGGATTCCCTGAAAAAATATCAAGTGCTATACATAAACCACTCCCCCAGCTATCAGACAATGCACCTGAGCTTCCCTGGAGAAACATCACAAATAACAAGTGCTACTCTTACACAAATAAGATTAAATTCAATAATGTGTCTAAATGGCTCAAATAAAAAACTGGAAACATTTTACCAAAAAGAAAGGGATTGAGTATACCAAAAAATGTAAACATGGCACTCAGAGTCATTTCCCCCCTTTAATGTTTTCAGTCTGGTGCTTCTGATGTTGATAAGCCAGAGTTTCTTTTAAGATTGTAAAAGGCATGAAGCTATGGGGTTTTCATGCACACCCCAAGAGTGAGAGTTAATGGGAAATATTTAGTTACAGCTAAAGAAGTGTTTGATGGCATTATCTTCGATTAAACTAAAGCATGGAAGGCAGCACAGAAGGAAATGCAAAGTCAGTGCAATATTTAGTTGTGGCAGCACAACCAGCCACCAAATGAGGAGCAGCCACATTTATTCTTCATGAGAAAGATTACTGGACATGCATTAGACTCTTTTACTCTGAACTTACGTTCTCTGTGGACGAAGCCTCTGGTCACTGTATGGTATTAGCGCTACCAACTCATTTACCTGCTCTAGAAGACAAAAGGAAAAAGCTTTGTCAATTCCATCCATTTGCAAGGTTATTATGCACTAAGCTCCCTAAAACTGAGGGCACTGGAAATGACTAAAAGCTGCCAAGGGTTTCTGGGTATGCATTTTAATATTGTGCTCCCTCAACATGAGAAGAAACATTCTTTGCTAGACTGTAGCAGACAATACAAATATCACTGCTACCAACTGGCAGGGTTTGGATAAACACTCTCATTGCTTCCTTGACTTAACAGTTAAAGAACGCCATGGGACAGATGGCCCCACAATGAGACTATCTAGTCCAAGAAACCTTTTCTTCTTAGTCCAGTGCCTTAAGATTCTCAAACACTATTTAGGAGCTTTGGTCTTGGGAAGTGACCAGGCTTTGAAGAGAGAACTTGTTAGGAGATACATGAGTATAAACCAAATTCACTGCACACTATTTTCTACACAAAAAGTTCACTCAATAAGTTTTTCTATACAACAGGAGAAACTAAAACAGCAGCAGAAAGAGAAGCAAGCAATTACACTTCAGAAGAGATTTGTAAATCAAAGAGGGAATTTTTGAACCAGATCCTGAGATAAGAGTTTTACCTAAATAAGGAAGGTTTCTAGCCCATGTGTAAAATGCTTTGCGATTTAAGTTTCAATACAGATAGGTTTACCTGTGGGAATACAGCCAGTGCCTTGGCAAGTTGGGCAGGTGATGCTGTCCCGACCTGTGAACTCAACATATGGAAACTTGGCAATGTCTTCCTCACGATCTCTGCTATCTAGTAAGTCCTCATCATTCTCTCTTCTCTGCCTGGAAGACACATTACCACCGAGAGAGAACAGACACCCCATGGCAACAGATGAAGAGTTGCTGACTGTCCTAGAATGAAAGTTGGGAAGAGCACGGCTCCTGATCAGATAGGATTTCCAGACCTGCCTGTCTGATCCCCTCTCTCCTTCACTGAGGGGCAAGCTGCTCTTCATCTAGGAGGTATACATCTCCCCTATCCGCACCGAGGGACAAAACCCTCCTCAAACGCTCCCTCCCGCAAAAAATGCCTCCTCCACCTGCGCTGCCCCCCACTGAGGCATTCCACCCCTCTCATCCCAGAGAAATACCCCCCCACAGGTATCTCCCCTCCCCCCAAAAAAAGCCAAACCTCCCCACCCCCAGGCAGGATACCCCCCACCACTCTGCTTCCATCAATCCAGAAACCCCAGGGCCAACCACCGTCCCATCCCTTCCTTCCCTTCCCCCAAGGCCACCCTGCCTCAGTGGCCACCCCACGGACACCCCGCCCCCTCAGGGACCGAGCCTCCTCCCTCAGTGGCCACCCCACGGACACCCCGCCCCCCCGCGTTCTCCCCCTCAGGGACCGAGCCGCCTCCCTCTGCGGCCACCCCCCTCACAAACTCCCCGCAGGGACAAAGCCCCCCCGTAGGAACGACCACCCCACTTCGCCCCCCCTCCCCTCCGGGGCCCCAACGCGGCCCTTCGCACCTGCCAGGAGTCTCACCCCAAGCCCGCTCACCGCACTGCGCATGCGCCCGCTTCAAGCTCGCCTCCCTACCACGGCGCTTCCGAACGCGACGCGCGCAGGTGGGCGGAGGGCGCGGCTAAAAGGAAGCTCCGCCCCTCCGGGGACAAGGCGGGGCAGCCATGCTGCGCATGAGCCCAGAGTGCGAGAAGGGGGCGTGGAGGGGGAGGGAAGACTCCGCCTCCCATTGACCCGCCCCGTTCTTCTCCGCCCCTCGCACCCACACTGCGCACGCGCCACAAAAGGGCGGGGCCATGATGAGGTAAAAGCGCGCGGTGACGGTGAGGCGCACCCGGGTTTATCCTTGCCAGTGCGCATGCGGAAGGGCAAGAGGCGGAGGAGACACACGTATAGAAGACTCCCCTTAAAAAAAAAACTTGTGGGGGGGCCCCCCACTCTACGCATGCGCTTCAGCCTGCCCTGCTCTCACTGCGCATGCGCCAAAACGCGACGACGCCCTTCCGGGCCCATGTGACTGTGCATGCGCTGTCCCTGTGGCCTTAGGGTCTTCTTGCGCATGCGCCCTGTGGGGAGCTAGGGTGTGTCTCAGAAGGGCCCCTGGGGAGTGGGTGGTGAGGGTGTTGCTATGATGCGAAGGGCCCTTCCTTCTGATGGGGCTTGGGTTGCAGCTGCCTGCTGCTCACTTGTCCCTGTAATAGTGGTTGCAGAGTGCAAATTTGTGTTACCATCATTAGGTTCCAGGGTTAACATAATGAGTTTGCTAGATGCAGGAGAGCCTGGCCTGATCCTCCTCTGCTTTGTACCCCCACCCCTTACGTAGTCATTTACCCCAGTGCAAATTCTGGTTTGGTAGCATTTTAAATGGTGCAAATGGCTGGTCAAGGTCCAAGGTAGCAATGAAAGGAGACCTTTTATAGACCCAAGTCTCTGTGGAGCAGTACCTGGTGCAGCCATTTCACCAGTGGAAAATGCTACCGTTCTGATTTGGGCAGTGCAGAAGTGACTGGCCTAGGGTTGTCACCTGCCCAGGTTTTCCCAAGAGACTCTCTTTCATGAGGTAGGTAGCCTGGGAAATCTGCAAGGCTACCCAATACGCGCTGCCAGCTGCCCCATTTTATGGGCTCAGGAACATCCCCGTTCTCCCTGTTTTTTGTACCTCAAGAGTAGCAGCTCTTCTTGGTTCTGTTTTGCAGTTTATTCCTAGGCAGAGTGTAAGATGCTGCCAAATCAGAAAATTGTGAGAACACCTTACACTTAGGTTTGGTCTACACAAAAAAGTTACATCAGCACATCCCTGACGGACATAGATATACCCCCCAAAACCCCAGCGTGGATGCTGCTATGTTGATGGAAGAGGGCTGCTTTTGAGTGGCTAACGGCATGTGGGGAGGTGGTGTAACCTGTGTCTACACTGTGGAGCTTGGCTGTCATAGGCTCATAGGGTAGACACACCCTTACCTTGCACAGGTATAGAAAACTGCACATGGTGAAAGGCTGGGGAGAATCAGGCCTCATGGGGTGGGTGTATGTTCGTTTTAATGCAAGCTTAAATTTTGCTGCACAATTCTGTGGCAGGTGCTGAACTTTCCGACGAACTCTGTGGTTGCGGAATTGCGTAATAGTTTCCCATCACTCTCTCTTGGTTCTGCCCACACTCACAGTTAACGCACAAAGTTTGACTCACTGGAGCTGCAGTGGCAGCAATAATCTAAATTGAAAGGATGCTTTCCTGCCTTTGTGGTGGCTCTTGAGGTTAATATCAGTAACTTCAATAAACCAGGGACAGGAAACGGGCCTTTTTCAATTCTGCTTCTAGTCGCCCATAAAAAGCTGTGAGCAGGGAATTCAGTTTACGTCATAGATGTTGTAAAGAAAACCAGAGAAAAATAGTGAATACATGGGCAGACTAAGAAATGAGGAATTGAATACTGGTCTACGCACAATTTTCATACCACTATAACTATTTTAAGGGATATGAAGAGGTGGACGAGCCTTTCTTCAGGCAACTAACAGAAGTTACTAGATCACAGGCCCTGGTTCTCACGGGGGACTTCAATCACCCCAATATCTGCTGGGACCGCAATATAGCATAGGTGCCAACTTCTGGTGCCTGTGGATGATTGACCCACCCCCGGCCCCACCCCAACTCTACCCCTGCCCCACCCCCATTCCAACCTCTTCCCTATTGGACTGGGAGGAGAAGCGGGGATGCGGCGCACTCAAGGGAGGAGGCAAAGGCGGAGGTGAGGTGAGCTGGGTTGGGGAGCTTGGCTGCTGGTGGATGCACCCACCAATTTTCCCCGTGGGTGCTCCAGCCCCGGAGCACCCACGGAGTCGGCGCCTGTGCAATACAGCAGTGCACAAACAATCTAGGAAGTTTTTGGGAAGTGTAGGGGACAATTTCCCTGTGCAAGTGCTGGAGGAACCAACTAGGGGCAGAGCTCGTCTTTACCTGCTGCTCACAAACAGGGAAGAATTAGTAGGGGAAGCAAAAGTGGATGGGAACCTGGGAGGCGGAGATGGTTGAGTTCAGGATCCTGAAAAAAGGAAGAAAGGAGAGCAGCAGAATACAGACCCTGGACTTCAGAAAAGCAGACATCGCTGCTGAAATGCCGATTTTTGGCGGCGACGTCTCTTGATGCCACTGCTTCTCGGCGACATTTTGGCAGATGCTTGTCCACCGGCCTCGGTCCTCGGTGGCTTATTATTTGGCACCCACCACTCGGAAAAGGTTGGGGACCACTGATCTGGAGGATGCCATGGATTGCACCCTCAGCAAGTTTGCAGATGACACTAAACTGGAAGGAGTGGTAGATACGCGGCAAGGTAGGGATAGGAAGGAGAGAGACCTAGACAAATTAGAGGATTGGGCCAAAAGAAATCTGATGAGGTTCAACAAGGACAAGTGCAGAGTCCTGCACTTAGGATGGAAGAATTCCATGCACTGCTACAGACTAGAATCGAGTGGCTAGGTAGCAGTTCTGCAGAAAAGGACCTAGGGGTTACAGTGAATGAGAAGCTGGATATGAGTCAACAGTGTGCCCTTGTTGCCAAGAAGGCTAACGGCATTTTGGGCCGTATAAGGAGGAGTATTGCCAGCAGATTGAGGAACGTGATCATTCCCTCTATTCAACATTGGTGAGGCCTCATCTGGAGTACTGTGTCTAGTTTTGGGCCCCATACTACAAGAAGGATGTGGAAAAATTGGAAAGAGTCCAGCAGAAGGCAACAAAATGATTAGGGGTCTGGAGCACATTATTTATGAGGAGAGCCTGAGGGAACTGGGATTATTTAGTCTGCGGAAGAGAAGAATGAGGGGGCATTTGATAGCTGTTTTTAACTACCTGAAAGGGCGTTCCAAAGAGGATGGATCTAGACTGTTCTCAGTGGTAGCAGATGACAGAACAAGGAGTAATGGTCTCAAGTTGCAATGGGGGAGGTTTAGGTTGGATATTAGGAAAAACTTTTTCACTAGGAGCGTGGTGAAGCACTGGAATGGGTTACCTAGGGAGGTGGTGGAATCTCCTTCCTTAGAGGTTTTTAAGGTCAGGCTTGACAAAGCCCTGGCTGGGATGATTTAGTCGGGGATTAGTGCTGCTTTGAGCAGGGGGTTGGACTAGATGACCTCCTGAGTTCCCTTCTAACCCTGATATTCTATGAGTCTATGATGTTTTTTTACCCGTATTCCAGTACAATCCCTAGTATGGAGGCAGTTCTGACAATCTAAAAATGCCTTATACTAGTACAGTTGATTCCTTTTTCTGCACCTTTGTAACTGCATCTACCCTAGGGGGACTGTATTGTTTTAACTATAGCAGCATAGTTAAAGCAGTACAACTTTTGTGTGTAGATAAGGCCTAAGGGGGCAGATTTATAAAGGTATTTAGAAGCCTAAAGTTGCAGATAAGCAAATGAAAGTCAATGTGAGTTCGAGCCTAATCACTTAGGCACGTTGGTAAATCCCACTATGTGCCCATCGGCATCTTTGGGCACCTAAATAAATACCTTTTTAAATGTGGACCAAGGTGATTTTTTATTACTCTAACTTTAGCAGAGATGGGATGCTACAGAGGCGGTATAGCCTAGTGGTTAGGGCACCAGATGGGAACTCAGGAGACTGGTTCCGTTCTCAGCTCTGTCACTGGCTTCTTGGTGACAATGGGCAAGTCTCTTTCCACTCTGTGGCTCAGTTTCTCCATCTGTAAAAAATGGGGATAATGATAGTGATGTCCATTGAAGACCCACTGAATCCATATAATCATAGGACTGGAAGGGACCTCAAGAAGTCATCTAGTCCAGTCCCCCGCACTCATGGCAGGACTAAGTATCATCTAGACCATCCCTCACAGGTGTTTGTCTAACCTGCTCTTAAAGACCTCCAGTGACTGAGATTCCATATCATCCCTAGGCAAGTTATTCCTGGGCTTAACCACCCTGACAGGAATTTTTTCCTAATGTCCAACCTAAACCGCCCTTGCTGCAATTTAAGCCCATTGCTTCTTGTCCTATCCTCAGATGTTAAGAACAATTTTTCTCCCTCCTCCTTGTAACAACCTTTTATGTACTTGGAAACTGTTATGTCCACTCTCAGCAGGGCCGGTGCAACCATTTAGGCGACCTAGGTGGTCGCCTAGGACACTGGCATTAGGAGGGCGCCATTTTCTTCAGCCGCCCCAGTTGCTGCCAGCATTTAGGCAGAGGAGCTGGGGCAGGGGAGCACAGGGAGGGCCACCTGCAGCAAGTAAGGCCTGCAGGGGAACTCCCCGCCGCAGCTCACCCCTGCTTCGTCTCCTCCCCGAGCGCGCCGTGGCCACTTCACTTCTGCCTCCCAGGCTTGCGGTGCCAATCAGCTTAGGTGCTGCAAGCCTGGGAGGCGGGAGAAGTGAAGCGGCCACAGCGTGCTCGGGGTGCTCATGCACAGAGCAGGGGTGAGCTGGGGCAGGGGGAGGGGTGCCTCAGGGTGGAGGGCGGGAGCTGCCGGGGGGGTGCCTCAGGGTGGGGCCGCGGGGGGGAGGGCGCAAGGTGGAAGTTTCGCCTAGGGCGCGAAACATCCTTGCTCCGGCCCTGCCTCTCAATATTCTCTTTTCCACACTAACCAACCCAGTTTTTTCAATGCTACCTCATAGGTCATGTTTTCTAGCCCTTTAATCATTTTTGTTTCTCTTCTCTGGACTTTCTCCAATTTGTCCACCTCTTTCCTGAAATTTGGCGCCCAGAACTGGACACAACCCAAGAAGGAAACCAACAGGACTCCACTGGCCATCACATACAGTCCCCAGCTAAAACCCCTCCAACGCATCATCAGGGATCTACAACCCATCCTGGACAATGATCCCACACTTTCAGAGGCCTTGAGTGGCAGGCCAGTCCTCACCCACAGACAACCTGCCAACCTGAAACATATTCTCACCAGTAACTGCACACCGCACCATAGTAACTGTAGCTCAGGAACCAATCCATGCAACAAACCTCGATGCCAACTCTGCCCACATATCTACACCAGCGACACCATCACAGGACCTAACCAGATCAGCCACACCATCACTGGTTCATTCACCTGCACATCCACCAATGTAATATACGCCATCATATGGCAGCAATGCCCCTCTGCTATGTATATCGGCCAAACGGGACAGTCTCTATGGAAAAGGATAAATGGACACAAATCAGATATTAGGAATGGCAATACACAAAAACCTGTAGGAGAACACTTCAATCTCCCTGGCCATACTATTGCAGACCTTAAGGTGGCCATCCTGCAGCAAAAAAACTTCAGGACCAGACTTCAAAGAGAAACTGCTGAGCTTCAGTTCATCTGCAAATTTGACACCATCAGCTCAGGATTAAACAGAGACTGTGAATGGCATGCCAACTACAAAACCAGTTTCTCCTCCCTTGGTTTTCACACTTCAACTGCTAGAACAGGGCCTCATCCTCCCTGATTGAACTAACTTCGTTATCTCTAGCTTGCTTGCTTATATATACCTGCCTCTGGAAATTTCCACTACATGCATCTGATGAAGTGGGTATTCACCCACAAAAGCTCATGCTCCTAAATGTCTGTTAGTCTATAAGGTGCCACAGGATTCTTTGCTGCTTTTACAAATGGCAGCTATGGCATCATCTCTCTTCTCAGTTTGGTGTTTGATAGGCTTTATCGCCTCCACTCGACTTTCCCATCATGTGGCACTCAGTGCTTTCAGTGTCAGAGGATGTTCCCAGATGTTGCTTCAAAATTTGCCATCGATGAGTTGATGCAGAGAAAAATACATAGATGCTTTGAATCACATTAAAAAATTCAGCAGCCTCACTAGAAGCTGATGCTGCATCACTGACCACCAAGTTCAATGCATGAGAACTGCATCAGACAAAAAAGGCTCAAGGGTTTAACTCTCGGATCCGTGTCTGGACTCCTCTGTTCTTTCCTCTCATGTTGGCACCATTATCGTAGCCCTGACCTCTCATGTCAGCTATCACAATTCCCATATCTTCAGCTTTCTAAGAAGCACATTAGTCATACCAGCTCCTGTAGTATCATCAATGTCAGTAAATTCTAGAAGATGCTCTCTGACAGTCACCATTGCAGGGATATTTTCACTGAGTTCTGTTGTTGTTACAAAACGCACGTTAAATTAATTTGTTCTGTATGGCTGATGTCAGGTGTGCACTCCAGAATAACAGAGTAATATCTTGCTAACTTCAGATCTGCCACAATCTTCTGTTTGACTTTTGTTGCCAGTAACCGTATGATCAAATTTTGAATTGTTTTTCCAAGATAGTGGTGTGTGTACATTTCTCGAGTGACAAAGAATCCTGTGGCACCTTATAGACTAACAGACGTATTGGAGCATAAGCTTTCGTGGGTGAATACCCACTTCGTCAGATGCATTCTTGAGTGGTGACTCTTCTTAGATGCTCCTGGAGTACAGCATCAAACTCAGCCATCAGCTCCACAATTTTAAGGACGTTTCCATTGTTTGGCACATTCAGCTGATCTGAAGTGCCACGTAGTGCTAGGTTTTGGGTAGCAAGCATTTTCACAATGGCAATGAGCCTTTTCAGAACATTTTGCCAGTAAAGAGACTCTGATGCAATCTTCTCTTGATGGTGATCATCTGTGGTGGCCTTTAATCTTATTCTCATCTCAAGCTCTCTCCACCTATGGAATGCTCTCTGGTGATTTGCTGCCTTCTCATGGCATGCTAGAATTCTAGCCAGTTTTTTCCAGTTCTTTGTTCCTGTAGAACCCAATGTGGCTGGACCATTAGACTATAAGAGCTTGCAACAAAAACTGCAGCATTCTGGGTTTTTGAGTACAGAAGCAATGGCCTCTCCACTTTGTCACCTTTGGGGATTTTACACCAGTAATGTGTTGGATGGAAACTTCTATTTTCAATGTCTTTAGGGAACATGAAGTTTTTCACTTGCTGTGGCCCATGCAGTACAAGGAAGTCCCTCAGGCCACTGCTCAAGTGGGTCCACAGTCCTGGATCATCTAGACTTAAGGAACGAAACTCAGCAACTGCTGTTTTTTGCACCTCCATCACACTCTTCTCTGATCTACGCTTTTTTTCAGGAATGTGCATGGTTACATCCATTTGAGATGGAGATATGGATGCTGCAGTAGCTGCCAGGTCACCTGCACTCTGACTAACTGGAAGATCAGGCATCTCCTCACCACTCACATCCTCACTGGGGCCGGAAGGCTCACCGTGAACATTTGTGTAGCTCACGAAAGCTCATGCTGAAATAGATTTGTTAGTCTCTAAGGTGCCACAAGTACTCTTGTTCTTTTTGCAGATACAGACTAACACGGCTGCTACTCTGAAACCTGTCATTTGTGTCTATGTATCTCAGGAGAGCTCCTTCCTGCTTAGATAGAAAAGCTTCATTTGCTTGCTTTCTTCTTCTGAAGGCTGCCCCAGAGGGGCGTTTTCTTCTTTCACTCATGACTGCTGTTCTGTGCCAGCTACAGTGGCTCTCAACACTCAATTGAAGGGGATAAATAAGCAGGCTGGTAGCAGGGCCTGAGTGAGGGAAGATATCAGCATCTTAACTGGCTCCTATTACTTCAGTTGACTGCCTTTTCTCCTCAAGTGGGTTCAGGGAAGCAGCAGGAAACAGGAAGCTCCTTGAGAAGCTGGTGTTAATCTGTCCAGGCTCCTGGGGATGCTGGAGAGGTACATAAGAGGCTCCTCCTCCTCTCTCTCCCTGCAGGTCCTGCTGCTTTGTGTTACTGCCTCTCACCTTTTCTAATGCCTGTCTGTTATGTCTCCTGTGCCCTCCTTCCTCCAGCACAGCACTCCACCATCTCTGTGCATCTAGAGCAGAGAGAATACATATGCACCAGCAGCAGACACAATTTTCTACACTCTAGGTCCTAGTGGCGCCCCCCCCCCCACCCGAGCCCCCACAGTCTGGCACCTGAGGCGGTCGCCTCAGTTCACCTCATGGTAAGGCCATGGTCTGCAGCGGCCAAGGTCAGCCACCCTGGCCCCTGCAGAAGTCACAGAGGTCACAGAAAGTCACGGAATCCGTGACTTCCATGACAGACACGGAGCCCCATCCATGTGGCAGATTGGTCGTGGACTGAGAAGGCAGCACCTTCAGAATTGTCCTCAGATCCTAGCCTGGTTATTTGGGGACATATTGACTATACACTATTAATAAGGGACATTGAAAAGATTGTTCTAATACATGTAAGCAAGAGTGATAACATTCACCATCTGATGTGTCTATGGCCCCTGTTCTACAGCTGGCCTGGTTTGGGTGGTCTGCTGTGCCCATAAAAATGATTATTATTTAGTTGGTGTGTTATGGGAGCATGTTGGACACCGGTAACAGACCAGGATATCCCATTGTGCTAGGCACTGTACATTATTTATTAGCTGTATGACGGAAGCACCTAGGAGCCCCAGTCATGCCTCACAACTCCATCGTGCTAGGTGCTGTACAAACACAGAACAAAAAGACAGTCCCTGCCCCAAAGAGCTCACGATCTAAGTAGCCACAGTGCACCATGAGCTACAGGATTGGTGCCTAAATCAAATGATATCTCGGTATAATAGGGTTCACTCCGCAGCGTTGGAGGCGGCGGTGATTGTCGTGGCCGGTTGCCCCAGAGCCGGGGGGGCTGCAGCGGCAGCAGGATCAGAGGCAGGACGTAGTGCCGGGGGGGCGAAGGGGGAGTGCAGCGCCGGGGGGGAGCATCCCACGGGCCGGGACCTCCCAGCTCCATCTCCTGGGGGTCAGTGCTGCCCTCCCGGGATCCCAGGCCCAGCCCGCCAGCACAGGGTCACTTGAAGGCCCCAGCTCCGGGAGCCTGTGAGAGGCCCCTTCACGGCTGGTTATTTCTGTGCAAGGCAGGCGGCTGGTCCGGCCTGCTGGGCCCTGGCCCATGAGCTCCCCGCAGGGGTGTAAAGCGGCTCAGACACTGACTCCCAGCTAGAGGGTCCAGGCACAGCTCAGTCCTGGAGCAAGACCACCTCACGGTGAGGTTTTTTTTTAATTATATGAACTTCATTATAATTCTACATAAGAACTACAATATAATAGAACTGCATTATAATTATACAGCTGGGCACGATCAATATTTAGCCTGCAGCTGCCCTTGAAGTTCACTGCAACCAGATTTTATCTGTATTTTTTATCTGTTACGGAGGGGCCGATAGAGGCTGATTTGTCTGGGGCCCCGCACTCCTCCCAGGGACAGCCCTGCTCATAAGTCAGGTTTCCTTAACCCTTTATCATTCTTGTTGCTCTTCTATGGACTCTCTCCAGCTTATCCACACCTTCCCTAAAGTGTAACTCCCCGATTTCCTTTCTCCCACTCTCTGTGTGTTAGGCCTTGCTTACAATAGAAGGGGTTTGCTAACAGAACTGCACCAGCAAAGCCTCGTCGTGGAGATGCAGTTTATATCAGCAAAAGTGTAACCAGTGTAGCTTATATTAGATCCCCGAATGAAATAAGCACTATAGGCAAACAAAATGTTTTTGCCATTATAACTGTGTCTATGTTAGGGCTTTTGTGGACACAGCTGTATCGGGGGTATGATTCAGCAACCTTCTTAAGTGCAGACCCCATGTGAATCTATTTAGACTGTAAGCTCTATGATGCACGGACTTTCTCTCGCTATGTGTTCGTACGCCGCTTAGCGCAATGGGGCACCCATCTTAATTGGTGCTCCCGCGATACAAATATGTTTCCTGCTGCGTTTCGCATGTCTGTGGGTCATGTACATTGCAGTTGCCCAGAAATTCACTAGATGGCACATGCGTTTGAGCAAACTGCTGCTTCTGTGAAAAGGCAGATCCAGCTGCTAACCAAGTGGCACGCAGGCTAGGAGCAAAGTTTAAAACCGTCAGGTTCATAGTTGTCCTAGGTCATACCCTATCTATGATGCTACATAATGGGAGCCAGAGAAGTATCTGAGTGCCTCAGTCGTTATTATCTGTATCATCATGAGCCCCTGGGAGATAGGGAATGCTAGTATTCATATGGGGAACTGAGGGACAGAGAGACTTGCCAAAGGTTACACAGGGAACTGTGCTGAGTGTCCTGAGTCCCAGGTTAACATTCTAACCAATGGCTCGAGCTTCCTCCATAGGTGGTTCTATATGAAAAGTTCAGCTAATCTGGGGTTACAGAAAAGACCTGGCACCTGAGTTCTAATCCAGCCAGAGTCTCAGGTTAACTGGGCTAGATGTTACCAAATTAGTCAATTAAATTATGTATATTATCTCTGTATAACTGCACAGATTCACCATTTCATAGATTTTAAGGCCAAAAGACATGCATCTGAGGAAGTGGGTATTCACCCACAAAAGCTCATGCTCCAAAACGTCTGTTAGTCTATAAGGTGCCACAGGATTCTTTGCTGCTTTTACAAGGCCAAAAGAGACCATTTTGACCATCTAGTCTGACCTCCTGTAGAATACAGACCAAAAATCTTACTCAATATTATATTATTAGTAATAGTATTTATTTGTATTACCATAGCACTTGGAAGTCCCGTCATGCTATCATGCTAGGGGCTGTACAGACTAGGGTTGCCAACTTTCTACTTGCACAAAACAGAAAGCCTTGCCTCACCTCCTACCCCACCCCTTCGCCAAGGCCTTGCCCCCCACCCACTCCATCCCCCCTCCCTCTGTTGCTTGCGCTTCCCACCCTCACTCTCTAATTTTCACCGGGGTGCCTCAGGGGGTTGGGGTTCAGGAGGGGGTGAGGGCTCCGGCTGAGGGTGCGGACTTTGGAGGTGGCAGGGGCAAGGGGTTTGGGGTGCAGGAGGGGGCTCCGGGCTGAGGCAGGGGGTTAGGGTGTATGTGTCGGGTGAGGGCTCTGGTTGGGGGTGTGGGCTCTGGTGTGGAGCCAGTGATGAAGAATTTGGGGTGCAGGAAAGGGCTCCAGGCTGGGGCAGGGGCTTGGACAATGGGGGAGGGTTCTGGCTGGGGGTGCAGACTCTGGGGTAGGGCTGAGGATGAGGGGTTTGGGGTGTAGGGGTGGGCTTCGGCTGGGGCCAAGGAGTTTGGCATATGGGAAGGGGATCAGGGCTTGGGGCAAGAGATTGGGGTGTGGGAAGGGATGAGGGCTCCAGTTGGGGGTGAGGGCTCTGGGGTGGGGCTGGGGATGAGAGGTTTGGGGTGCAGGAGGGTGCTTTGGGCTGGGATCAAGGGGTTTGGAGGGCAGGAGGGGGATCAAGGCTGAGGCAGGGGGTTGGGGCGTGAGGGGAGGGTCAGGAGTGCAGGCTCCGGGCAGTGCTTACCTCAAGCGGCTTCTGGAAGCAGCAGCATGTCCCCCTTCTGGCTCCTACACGAAGGCGTGGCCAGGCTGCTCTGCGCACTGCCCCATCCACAGGCGCCGCCCCCGCAGCTCCCATTGGCCTCAGTTCCCAGCCAATGGGAGCTGCAGAACTGGTGCTTGGGTCGGGGGCAACGTGTGGAGCCCCCTAGCTGCCCGTATGCTTCTGGGAGCGGCACGGAGCCACGGCAGACAGAGAGCCTGCCTTAGCCCCACTGCGCTACCAACCGGACTTTTAACAGCCCAGTCAGCAGTGCTAACCAGAGCCATCAGGGTCCCTTTTTGACTGGGCGTTCTGGTCAAAAACCAGACACCTGGCAACCCTAATACAAACACAGAACTGTCGCAAGAAGTTTATAACTTCTGCATCAAACCCATATTCTCCATTTGAGCTAGAGCATATACATTAGAAGGACATCCAGTCTTGCTTTAAAGATTTCAAGTGCTAGAGACGCCACATCCCTCGGTACTGTGTTCCAGTGGTTAATTACCCTCATTGTTAAATACCGGACCTCATTTCTAGTCTGATTTTGTCTAGTTTCAGCATCCAACCATTGGATCTCATTATGCCTTCGTCTGCTAGATTAAAGAGCCAGCTGGTCTCAGAAATGTCTTGCCTATGGAGGTACTTGTAGACAGTGACCAAGTCACCTCTTAACTTTGTCTTGGATAAAGTAAATAGATCGAGCTTCTTAAGACTCTGACTATAAGGCATGATTTCCAGACCTTATGTGGTCACTAGAACTGGACACAGTGTCCAATAGTGGTCTCAAATGATCTAATCTATCTAAGGAGTTCATAAAACAATCACATGTGCATATGTCTGGAAACAAGTTTTGTATTAGAACAAAATGTGTGTGTTAATTGCTACGTTGCACAACCTGCTGCAACTGATTTTGTTGCTACTTCTTTTACATACCTAGAAAGAGAGGTTGGCATTTTCAGTAGAATCTAAGGGACTTTTAGGCTTTCAGTAAGCTTTGGGTGACTAATTCCCTTAGGCTCACTAAAAATGGTTACGGGCATAAGGTGTGTAGTTTCCAGAAGAACATTTTCTCTGCAGGGAAAGGCTCGGAAGGACTCAAATGAAAAGCACACTTCATTTAGCAAGAAGTGGGTGTTTTCATAAAATTCAGTATAAATGGATTATTAATGAGCTAATGATTGTTATTATTACAGCAGAGAAAGGGTCTGTGTTTACCTTGCAAAGAAAGAACAGCTGCAGAAGAAAACTCCAAAGAAATAGTAGAATAAACAGAGGGGAGGGGTGGACCCAGTAGAAGTGGTGGATTTAGGAAGCCACTCCCTGCTGATATATGGGAGACTGTTGGGGTGATAAATAAACCCAAATTTTCCTCTCTGAAGTCTGCTAAGTTCCGGAGAACTGGGTTAAGATAAAAATCATGCTTCGGTTCCAGAGGTCAGTATGATCCTAATCCGGTCTGGAACAACGTGCCAAGTTACATGCACACAGTGGTCCAGATGGGGTTACAAATGCATTGAACAACCCAAGTATTGCCAGGCTATAGATTCCCTGCTGTTGTCGAGGGTATGTCCGGCTAACCCAGCACCTACCGCACAACCTACCACCACATTACTCCCGTCCACACTGTGATCTCTGGGCCTGGACAGTGTCTGGCCCTACACACAGTAAACCTGATAAGTGCCTTATGTGTTAGCAGAATCTATCCCTTCCAAGCAACATTGTCTCTCCTTGTGGAACAGTGCCCAGCACTATAACAGGTGGAGTCCAGCAAGTGCCTGATGCAGTCTGGGGGATCACCTATGTTTTATGTACAGCAGCCACCATTGCAATCTTTACACTGGCTGTTTGCAAGTCATTAGTGTAACCGTGGTAACGGTAGTAGCTGTCATGTTTAATTAGGCCAAAGGTAACACTGTCAAAAGTTTTAAAAGCAACTACCTGAGATACAGCCTGGTATCAAGTCATTAACCTTTTATTTTACCATTGTTGGTTTCTGTGATTTAAAACCTGTCCTTTTCTCGATCAGCTGGCGGGTGACTGCTGTAGTGGTGAGGCTCGGCACAAGGAACGGCTTACTGGTGCTTTTGCCGGATGGAGGATGCCATTTTGTTCTCAAAACAGCATCTGCCACACACTGTATGAGCAAGGTCATGCTGGCAGGGGTGTCCCCATGCTGGCGGGGGCAGAGTGGTAATTGCCCACTCAGGACTATCCATCCATCCCCACTTAGCCAATCTCCCCCAGCCCTTTAATCACAAACAGTCTCCTTAAATTGCTGTTCTTGTCTCCTAGTTAGATTCAAGTGCCTTGTGCTGACCTCCATAACCCGGCTGCATCTGTAGAAACCCTGCCTTACTTCTCTAAGTGCATGGTCTTTATTATTTCCATGGTGGTAGCAGCCAACTTGTGCTACCATAGGAAAGACAGGCCCTGCACTTAGAACGGAAGAATCCCATGCACTGCTACCAGGACCGGTGCTAGGGTTTCTCGCGCCCTAGGTGCACGGCCATTTCGCCGCCCCCCGCACTGATCCCGCGGCTCCAGTGGAGCTGCCGCAGTCATTCCTGCGGAGGGTCCATTGGTCCGTGGCTCCGGTGGAGCTGCTGCAGGCATGCCTGTGGGTGGTCCACTGGAGGCACGTGAGCAGCCGACTGTCCGCAGGCATGACTGCAGCAGCTCCACCGGAGCTGCAGACCAACGGACCCTCCACAGGCATGCCTGTGGCAGGTCAACCGGAGCCGCCTGCCGCCCCCCCCCCGGCAAAATGCCGCCCCCTGAATAATCCTGGCGCCCTAGGCGATTGCCTAGGCTGCCTAAATGGTAGCGCCGTCCCTGACTGCTACAGACTAGGGACCGAGTGGTTGGGCAGCAGTTCTGCAGAAGAGGACATAGGGGTTACAGTGGAGGAGAACCTGGATATGAGTCAACAGTGTGCCCTTGTTGCCAAGAAGGCTAACAGCATTTTGACTGTATAAGTAGGGACATTGCCAGCAGATCAAGGGACATGATCATTCCCCTTTATTCAACATTGGTGAGACCTCATCTGGAGTACTTTGTCCAGTTTTGGGCCCCATACTACAAGAAGGATGTGGAAAAATTGGAAAGAGTCCAGCAGAGGGTAACAAAAATTGTTAAGGGTCTGGAGCACATGACTTATGAGGAGAGGCTGAGGGAACTGGGATTGTTTAGTCTGCAAAAGCGAAGAATGAGGGGGGATTTGATAGCTGCTTTCAACTGCCTGAAAGGGGGTTCCAAAGAGGATGGATCTAGACTGTTCTCAGTGGTAGCAGATGACAGAACAAGGAGTAATGGTCTCAAGTTGCAGTGGGGGAGGTCTAGGTTGGATATTAGGAAAAACTTTTTCATTAGGATGGTAGTGAAGCACTGGAATGGGTTACCTATGGAGGTGGTGGAATCTCCTTCCTTAGATGTTTTTAAGGTCAGGCTTGAGAAAGCCCTGGCGAGGATGATTTAGTTGGGGACTGGTCCTGCTTTGAGCAGGGGGTTGGACTAGATAACCTCCTGAGGTCCCTTCCAACCCTGATATTCTATGATTCTATTTTTAAAATTATAATATGTATGGCTGCAATCCACGGCCTCTCAGTGTGGCGCTGTCTGCCTTTAGTAGTGACTGGGCCACTGATGCAGATTGGTGAGACTGCTACAACCTTGACTAGCGCAAGTACTCAGGCGGTAGAGGCTCATGCTGTGAGAGCTGGTGGTTGCAGGTTCAAACCCTGCTACTGATGCTCCACCCAGGAGTGCGGTAGCACATAAGAAGGGACAGTCCCTGCCCCTGGAGAGTTTACAATCTCATGAGGGACTAGCAGTGTTGTTATCCCCATATTACAGTCCAGGAACTTGGCCATGGAGAGATCAAGCCTCTGCACTCCTATCAATCTAAATAAATATCAGTCAATCTGGTGTGGGTAGAGTTGGCATGTCATTGTGTATCCTAAAATTCTATCTTTTGCCCAGCTGGTTAAGGGATCCTTTTTTTTTTCCTGTCCCCAGATAAATGGGGGGTTGACGTATACTTCTAAATACCCAGTTTCCCGGTGCTGTTGCATTATACATGGTGCCAAGAGTCTATGCACCATTACCGGAGCGGTGTGGGGAGAGAGCAGACAAGATGGGTGTAGCAAGAGAGATACCTGCCCAGGGAGAGGACCAGGAAGAATTGTAAAGAAACAATCTCTGTCAGGAGACAGACAGACTGAGAGTCTCAGTTGGCGTAAATGAGCATAGCTCAATTTACTCAATGATTGATTTATGCCAGCTGAGAATCTGGGAACCCCATCCTGTGTCACAGCCACATTGCAACCAGACCCTGCGTGCCAAATTCAGACACTAGGGTCACCTCAAAACACAACTTCTGTGTTGCACCCTCTTGTGATTTGAGCCCTTCAGGCCCACCACCCACCCGCCAGCCTCAGCAGCAGGCCACCCCCTTCCCACACAGGCCTCAGGGCATCAGTGGTGGCAGTTCTCAGCCCTCCCCCTATCACCGGTCTCAGAGCAATTATGGCAGCACCCCCAGATGTTTTCATTAAAGTCCCAGCTCCTGGAGTCATATGATCAGGTGAGAGTCTCAGCTTTCATTGAGTGTATAAAAATTACAATTCTAGCCTTTATGGTTGCAGAGAAAATCTGGAAGACATGAACTCAACACTAGCTAAAGGCTGCAAAGGCAGAACAGAAATTAAAAGAACCCAACATTTATTATTATATATTTCTTAAGTCTCATGATTTTGGGGAAGGGAGGAAGCCTGATGCATGATTTTTGAATGCTTGGCCTTGGCAATATTGCAGCTTATCCAAGTCTCCTTGACTAGCTTTCCAAAGTGACCTCATCATCTAAACAAAGCCCCAGCCATATCTTCCCAGCCGGTACACATCCTCCACGGGCCCATGGAACAGAAACTGCCGGAGGACGTGCACGTATATTTGAAATGCTATACCTAGCAAACACAGGGCCCTTCAGCATCAGATTGCATGGCTCACTCTCGCAATGGGTACCTCTAGTCTCTGTACATTGTGGACCTCATGTGTGTCCCTATCTGACTCTGACCCAGGAATGCTACTTAATACCTATGGTATTTCCAGTAGCCTAGCTCTGTTTCCCAGTAGTGTATATTCTTATTAATGTTCTAAGTGCACCAAGAGGCACCAACCGAGATCAGGGCCTCGTGTGTCAGGAACTGGGCAGACACAGTCAGAAGTTCTGAGAACATACACTCTAGATAGACAAACCAGAGAAGGGGAAACGGGCAAGTCACTTCATCTTGCCTGTACCTAAGGTCACACATTGGCAGTCAGACATAGAACATATCTGTCCTGAGTCCCAATGTTTGATCCGCTGAACCATGCTGTCATAGGTGCTGGAATGAGGGGTGCTGCCGCATCTCTTGGCTTGAAGTAGTAATAACAACCCAAATACATGGTTTCCATCTTCAGCACCCCCACTATAAAAATTGTTCCCACAACAATTTGCCTTGGCTCCTCTTCCCTGAGCTGCCAGCAGACAGAGCTCCAGGAATCTATGTAATCTCCTTGGGGGTTACATAGGAATACTTTATCTTATCTCATTTTAAATCACTCAAACAATGGGCTTTCCAATTTCTCCCTTTCCTATGGGAAACTATTCAACTGCCTAGCAGCCTCTCCTATTCGAAAAATGATTCCTGATCATCTGGTTAAAATTTCCTCTGCTAGTTACTTTACACCTACCTGGTTTTCCCTGCACAGTTCCTCCCTCCCGGTTCTTACAGGAGAACCAAAAACCACGTCTGCAAATTGTATTTATTGTCATGGTAGCACTTAGGAGCTGGGTTGTGGACCCTCTGAGAATTTCACCTGCAGACTTCGTAACGGCTCCCTGCTGTGGAACTCTTCCACTTTCCTCGGCAGCAGCTAGTTCGAGCCACTGTCAGAGACAGAGGACTGGGCCAGATGGACCAGGGGTCTGATCTGGGCTGGCAATTCCTATGTGCAGTCACCAGCCTAAGCTGAACCCTCAACAGAGCTGCCAGTAAATAGACTGCCATTTTCATTCCTCCTAGCACTGCCTATGCTCAAGTCCACTAGGAGGGTCACACATTTCATAGCTTGTCAGCCAAGCTTGTTGTACACACCAGGCACTCCTTGCACCTGTCCATTCCCCCACAAGGTCTCTGGCAGCCTCCCATCCCCCTCTATTTCAGGGACTTCCTGCATGTCCCTCCAATCTCCTTCCTGCCATGGGCTCTGTGTACCCCTGTTTCCCGTATCCTCAGGTCCCCATTTTCCCTCCAAGCCAATAGATCTATGTGCACCCTCATTCCCACTTCTCCCATGCCAAGTCAGAAATGGTTACAAGAAAAATAAAGATGAAACTCTGACTAGTGCCTAACTAAAAAGGTAACAAATTTTCATCACATGCTTCTTGCTTGGTTACTGACTAAACTCTTGAGGTCAGCACCCCCATCCCTCGCAAAGTCCAATTGCTGTTTCTTTTTGTCTTCTCGAGTGCAGAGAATGCCATGGGCAGGGGGTGTCTTGGTTGTTTGCCCCTCCTTTTTATAGTTTCAGTCCCTCTCTTGAGAAACCGTCCCAGCTGAGAACCATGAGACAGAGAGTCTATGTGGAAGGAGGTTCCCTGCTGGCTTTTTTTCACTTGTTTGAGCTTTCTTTGTTTTCCCTTCCGGCTTGATAATTCTGTTTACCTTAATTTGCATTTAAGCAGCAAACACACATTCCTTTCAGACTCGTTTGCTGACTTCTGCTTAGGCAGGGCTGTGGATTTGGAACATGAGTTAATAACATCCTACAGGGGAATTCTTCCCCCATGCCGGCAGCTCTGTGTGCACCCCGATTTCCACCCCCACCATACCAGGTGTCCTCTTATCACCTTCACCAAAACCAAGTTCCCCGAATCTCCCACACCAGGGGTTCTGTGTGCCCCGTGATTCTGCCCAATCCAGGGGTCCCACATTCTCCCCTTCACTCCATGACAGGGGCACTGTGTGCACCCCCATTCCCATCTTCCCTTCCATACCCCCAATTCCTCTCCTCTACTAGGGTCTCCCAATCTCCCTCCTTGCCAGGCATTCAGTGTGCCTCATTTGACCACTCCCCATTCCCACCTTCCTCCACATACCAGGTGTCTGTGTGCCTCCATTTCCCCCATTCCAGGGTTTCCCATGCTCCCCTGCGGCAGAGGCTCTGTATGAAACCTCATTCCCCAAATTTCCCACTTCCTTCTCTTGCCAGGGTTCTACCATCCCCTCATGCTAGGGCCCCCTTCCCCACCACTCCCTTCATACCAAGGTCCCCCCCAATCACCCTCCCCATCCCATGGGCTGTGTGAACACCCCCTTCTCCTCCTGACCCCCAGATCTCCTCCCATTATTTTTTTTCTATCTGGGAGGCAAATCATTCAGTGTATCAACATGTTAAATACTGTTAGGAGGATGTGCAGGGATATTGCTATGTGAGAAACCATTGGTGCCGTCCACCACAACTGCAGAGGTGCTTGAAGCTGTGGCTGTGCTAATCAAACATAGGGGCTCCACATGCCCCCCATCTTCCCCCTTTTGATTGTCTTATTTGGGGAGAAATATTAGTAGCGTTCTTGCCACTGATGCCTAGAACATTCCCTGGAATTTTGGGGTTGATCTGATGCAGCATTCAAATCGTATCACGTTGCAGACAGACAGAGTTGAGCATAAAGGCCTTCACATGCTTGGCCAACAATCAATAGAATGGGGGCTGATTCCACAGAGTGAAAGAGCCTTAAACGCAGGGTTTTTTTATTCCCAATGCACATTTGGCTGGAAACACAAGCTAATGGGTAGGTGGTTTGTAGATGAACTCTGTCGCTGCAGCAAACCAAGGGTACTGACAGTTCAAGAAACCACTTAACTTGAGAACAGGTCGTGGTGACCTTGCCTGGGCTGAGTGGGAGGAGAGCAAGAGCTTCCTTGAATCTACTGGTGAAAGGAGAAATACTGAATTCTCTTTTTCAGTATTGCAGAGGTCCTTGTTGCAACCCCCATGTGATCTTTGGTTAGCTATGGATGAATCAAGTTTATCAGCAACCCCCAGCTAGTACAGCAGGTTTCACCATGGGGGGATATCGGATCAAAAACTGATTGATGAGGAGAGTTAAGGGCAAAATTCATTCCTGTGCAGAGAGGTGGCATATGCACCAATGAACCTACTCCCATAGAGTCTACAGGAGTTGTCCCATTCATGTCAGTGGGAATGGATACAGCCCTCAAAAGAAGGCGTAACATGCAGTGCATAATCCTTGTACAGAAGTAAAATCCACCAGGTGCAATTTTCATTATTGATCTGTGGATTCCAGAATTAGCATAAGAGTCCACCCAGATATCCACGATGGGTGGCATTTCAAAGCCAGCCAGAGGGGTTTGGGGCACACAATGGTGATTCATTTTAATGGAATTTGAAGTCTAATAGAGACTATTGCCACTGATTTTACATGGAAGGTAACCAGACACTATGGTGATGGGTGGCACTATAAAACACAGAGAGAGAGAGAGAGAGAGAGAGATGGATGCATGGAGATACCCAAATCTATCTATCTCAATCCCTTAGGCAGCTTTGAACATCTCAATCTAGAATGCTTATTTTTGATCCCTTTTCTACACTTTCATAGGGAGGTGGAGTAGTGATAGGAAAATGTGTGTGATTCTGTAAGGGAGAAGAATTTTTTCAAGATTTGCTTTCAGATAAACGCTTTTTGAGTGGCAATGACTCAAAATGTGCTCTCTTTGAAGTTAAAAAAAGCCACAATTTTTCAGTCACCACTAATTTCAAAAGTGAGTTAAATCACCAAATCTTAATCATGATTAATCGGCAGACAGGAAACCTTAATTTAAATCTTCAGTTTTACTTGTGTTTTGCATGTGTGCTTTTTATTTTCCTAAAAAAATTTGATTCCCATCAGTTGGTAACCATTAGTACACATTTCTTTTGGAACTAGATATAGCCTTCACTAAATTTGGTACTTCTTTTGGCTAACCAGGAGGATATTCTATATCTGTACACATTTATTTAAGCAATTATAATCTTCATTTACATTTATTCAGATTTTTAATTTTTACATTTTTTATGAGAAAATGGTGAAGGATGCATTTTTTATTTACTAGATGATTAACTTTTTTACTTGTGATTTGTGTCAAGTCTATTTGGATTGAAATTCAAATTCAATTAAAATGTACAAAACTAGTATTTTAATTTTTTTTATCAAGTAAAACTACATTAAAATGTGCTGGATACATAAGAAATGGACATGGATGTGGATGTGGAAAAATGGGAAGATCACACTCAGGCTTTAGAAACAAGAGCTCAATAAAGGTCTACAGAGTTATGAGAGGAAGCTGTCCAGCTTAGCAGAGGAGAATAGAACTTGCAGAAGGCATAACTAAAAGGGTCGAAACATCATCTTTAAATGTGATGGATGCAGCAGAGATTGTCTCACTCAAGGGGGTCTCTTCAGCCACATTTGCAGCTGCCATAAAACCAACTGAGTGAATTCTTTTCCTCTCAGGGGTGCATACACGGTCTTTTGATACCAAAGGATGCCTTCTACATAAGAAAATCTTTTGCATATAAAATTTACTGGTGTATTAAACAGAGGCAGCATTATCTATAGTTAGTGAATTGTGGTCACAATGTCCTTCAATATTTTAGAACTAGTAGATCTCATCCTCTCACGCCTAGTTTTTATTCATAGATTGGAAAAGGAAAACAAGCTTTCCTGCTTTTCAACCCCAAGTGGTTTCTTAACTTTGTCTTTGCACTGAACTAGGTGAATACTCTGAAATCAAGAAAATATTTTCCCTGCACCTTCAGCAGAGGCCATCAATTTCACAAGCTGGTTTAGCACTTCAGGAAATTCTGGTTCCAGGTGCTTAGCCAGTGACTACCACCAGCTCCGTGGTTTGACTTTCTTTATAACTTGGCAGCAAACATACACTATGTAAAAATTGTATTTAATTTAAATTATTTTAATAGATTATAGTAAGTTTAGGTCTTACCACAATGTTGCCAATTTCAAATTTAATTTTTAAAAGGTTTATTTTAAAAAAAAAAAGCTATATTTAATTGAAATACAAAAAATAAGATTTACATTTTAAAAAAAACTGATTTTTTGATGTGTTGATTTTTATCCTCCCTGCCCATAAGGCTGGGTTTTTCAAAGGGGATTAGGCACACAGTGCGATTTTCAAAAGCACTTACATGTGTTAGGCACCTAACTCCCATTAACTTTCAATGGCAATTAGGTGCCCAACTCACTTATATACTTTTGAAAATCTCACCCACCTATCTCCCTTTGACTTGGGCACCTCACTCTTTTAGGCTCTGCTGAAAACCTCAGCCTAAATTCACACTCAGCACATCACAGGATCAAGCCCTTAATGACATAGGGTGAGGTTTTCAAAAGTGCCTAATGATTTAGGATCACAAATCCCTTTGACTTATGCTAAACCACTTAGGGTATGTCTACACTACAAAACAAAATCTGTGACACTAAGTCTCAGAGCCCAGGTCAACTGACTCAGGCTTCCAGAGCTCAGGCCAAAAATAGCAGTGTAGACATGCCCGCTTGGGACAGAGCCCGGGCTCTGAGATTCTCCCCCATCACTATTTCTCAGATCCCAGGCTACACAGCTAAACTGTTAATTTTAGCCTCACAGCCTGAGCCCTGTGAGCCTGAATCAATTGACCCAGGCTCTGCTCCACAGGTTTTTCTTTTCAATGTAGATGTACCTTCTGGCACTTTTGAAAATTCCCCTGAGGTTCCCCATAAGAACCACCATATATTCGTTAGTCCCCTATTTGTTTATAAGCCGACCCCTATAAGCCGACCCCTAACCTATAAGATGGTTAGGTAAAAACAGCAAAAAAACTGTATGACCCTTTCATAAGCTGACCCTATATTTCAGGGTTCAGCAAACTTTGGCTCCCAGCCTGTCAGGGTAAGTCACTGGCGGGGCGTTTTGTTTACTTGGAGCGTCTGCAGGCATGGAGCCCCGCAGCTCCCTGTGGCCGCGGTTCGCCGTTCCCAGCCAATGGGAGCTGTGGGAAGTGGCGAACCGCGGCCACAGGGAGCCGAGGGGCTCCATTCCTGCAGATGGTCCAGGTAAACAAAATGACAATGTATTAGATATTCAATTCAATGATTCCATAGAGTTTAAAATCATCAAATTTTGGTGTAGACCTGTTTATAAGCCGACCCTCGCTCTTTGATACGTCACTTTTTTACCAAAAATATTCAGCTTATGAATGAGTATATATGGTAATTTATATTGCAATACACTTCAAAGCCCCATTGGTGGATCAGGATCCCACTGTACTAAGCACTGTATAAATACAGAACAAAAAGACTGTGTCTTCTCCAACGAACTTACAGTCTTCTAGCTATTAGCTCCAAGAGGAGACTCATTTGTCCAGGAGATTTTTCACAATGCTATGGGGAAACCTTTTTAATAATAATCACTAATTTCAAACATGATTAAATAAAGACCAGTGTAAACAGGCCAGACTCACCCCTGCGGTGCCTCTTGCTGGTTATCCTGGGAATTAACTCCATTCAGCCCAGAGCACCCTCTGCAGGCGAGTGATCCACATTCCAACTACTGGCCCCCACGTCCCTACCAGGACCCCAGTGCCCCTTTAACTGGGTCTCCCCCTCCCAGGGGAACCCCCATCCCACTATCCCCACTTTGCCTCAGTATTGGCTACTGCCTAGTCTCCATCTAGCCCCTGTTCACTATCAGCCACTCATCATAGGCAAAGGGGTTTGGACCTGCTGCCTTTGCCTACCCCTGGGCTGCCCCCTGCAACCCTCAGTACCTCTTGGCCTAATGCTAGGCCACAGCCTGGGGCTTTCCAGGCAGGAGCTCCCCAGCTCCTCTGCCTTTCCCCAGCCCTGCTCCACTCTAGGTAACTTGTCTAGTTCCCTGTCCCCAGGCCCTTCTCCCTCTACAGGCAGAGGGAGAGTGTTTGGGCTTCAGGCTCACAGCATCTTATAGGGGCCAGCTGGACCTGATTGGGGCATGGCTACTTTCCCCAATCAGCTCAGGCTTCTTGCCCCAGCTACAGCCCTCTCCTGGGCTGTTTCAAGCCCCGAAGGGCAGGAGCAGGTAACCACAGCGCTACACCAGCAACAGAGAGGAAGCAGGTGACATCAGAGAGCAACAAGCTGGAGATTGCAATGATCTCCCGAGGAGAAAGTATCCCCTCAAAAGAACACTATGAGAAATAACAAGGTTGGGAGAATTAAAAAGCCTCAAGGATTTAAGAAAATGGATAGAGGCTCAAAGTGGTAAAATTGCTTCTGTTTGATATACAACAACTGAGTTCACTGGATTTCTCTGCTGCTCAGACAATAGACAAAACCAAGACAGGCCCAGTTCTGTAGGAAGCATATTGTTGACTTGGTGCATGACAGCACAAAAACCGCCCCCAGAGAATAAGCGTGCAACGTGTAATTTACGATGCACAGAAGCAGATTGTCCGGACAAATTTGCCTTTCACAGTTATTTCCCCCATGCCCACTCCCTCCCAGAATATAAGTATTTTGAACAAGAAATTCAACCACGGCTGGAACCCGAGACTAAAGTTAGCAAATATGACAGAGAGCTGCCAAAAGGAAATGGTAGGATCTAGAATTAGAAGTCATATTTCGGAGGAGGAACAAAGCCTAGCCATGTTCCTCTGTGGGCACCTTTGCCACTTTCTTTGCCCTGCTCCCTCAAGCCACAATGACTGCAGCTCAGACGCAGCCCAGGAGCTGGGCTAGAAAGCATTTAAGTACATGAAATACAGGAAGATGATAAAGATCTGCTGGGTTACCTAGGGAGGTGGTGGAATCTCCATCCTTAGAGGTTTTTAAGGCTTGGCTTGACAAAGCCCTGGCTGGGATGATTTAGTTGGGGTTGGTCCTGCTTTGAGCAGGGGGTTGGACTAGATGACCCCCTGAGGTCTCTTCCAAACCTGATATTCTATGATCCCGATAGCAGCAAGGCGCATTGTACTATGACTGAGGATCTCTGTGCTCAGCTATGTAATTTAGATCGGGGCATCATTTGAAGTGGCGTTCCATCTCTACCCTACTATAAAGACTTAGGTGATCTCACGTGCACCGGTGTAAATGTGGACTAACTTGTGTGAAATATGGCTGTGAAACCAATGCAAGTAAGATAGATGAGCATCAGAACCCAATAACCTAAAACACTGTAAATTCCCAAACAAAACCTTTACTAACTGTTCAGGAAACTCAAAGGCATTCCCATTTCCAAAAACATCTGTGAAAAAAAATGTTACGATTACAATGCTTTAAAAAGAGGCTCGTGAGTTCCAAGTTAAGGTTGTCACTGAACATTCAAGCTTATTAGTTAATACATTATTAGTTATTATTTATATTTATATTATTAGTTATTTTTTTTATTAAGGAGCACACAGAGGTTCCAACCTAGATTGAGGTTCTGGTATGTTGGGAACTGGACATAGACTTCATGAGGGACAGTTCCTCCCTTAAAGAACTGACAATCTAAATAGACAAAAGGTGGGAGAGGAAACCGAGGCATGGAATGGGGAAGTGATGGGGCTAAGGTTACCAGGAGAGCCATGAACAGATCCCAGATCTCCTAACTCCCAGTCTGGTGCTTTATTTATTAGACCACACTGCCAAATGACTAGCTATTTGTAAATTTAATTATATCATGCTTAAAAATGGGACCTCGACTTGGCTCTTCTGAATTCTAATTGTAACCTCCTGCCTTCCCTACGGGGTGTGCCTGAATCCTGTCAGAGACAATGCACTGCCTCTGCTTAACCGAAGATTGTCCAAGTATCAGTACCAAGAGGCCTCTGAACATGGCAACCGTTGCTCTTGCCATCTGCTATTTCTGCCCTCTACCCACGCAAAGTAGGCAGAGTGGGTGAAGCAGAGCAAAGCGAAGAAAGAAGAGTCATTGCAGAAGAAGGAGTGCAGCAAGAGACAGAGTTCAGAGACACTGTGCAACATTCTTTCAAAATGGGAAGGAAGCAGTTTTCCCCTTATTTTCTTCTACCATAGCAGAACAATACAACATGGTATTAGCGGTGGGATTAGTAACAGAGGTTTCAGTGTTAATAGCCAATTTTGAAAATGACTTTTGCTTGAGGAGGGGGAGGTGAAGGGTAAGATAATCTTCCACTCTTGATACCAGTCAGCAATGTGTTCTTGGGGAACCAGGGCGCAGTATCCAGCCTGTCTGACTCATGAAGGACACCCCTTGCCTCCAGTCTCTGCTTGAACCAAAGCCGATCAGAGAAAAAACTTGCAGAGAGCAGTGAAGGGCAGTGGGAGACATACCTAGACCCCTCCTGACAAGGGTGATAGGATTAAGGCAACTCCTCAGCCTCGTCTGCATCGAAGATGGGCCAGGGGGGCACCTCCATTAGCACACAGAATGGAGAACAGAGATTCCAAGGCAATAACTGCACGGAACTCTGGGACCAGAAAAGCAGGGAAGCAGTGCATAATGGGGGATCTCTGCTCCAGGTGTTAATGAACCTGCCTGCACACACCCAGCTCAGCAGTTATCAGACCAACTCTAGTAATGAATCCTTGATTGACATCCAAAATACGGAAGCTGCCTAATTGCATTGTGAGCTCCTTTGAAGGAACACCGCCCATGGCCAGGAATGATCAGTTCCTATTGTCTAGCCTAAAGAAAACCCTGGAGTCATCAGCTTACCCATAAAAAAAAATCTAGTGTTCTCCCTTGAACCATTATTGTTTCCCTACAAAAAGCCCTACCCACTCTCCAGTAAGTGCTCTGATGCCTGGATCCAAACTCTGCATCAGTTCCATTGGGACTTCATCTTCTCCTGAGTGATTGTGCTGGGGACTCTGCCTGTCTCCAGCATTCAGGACCCTGAGCTACCACCATCACCTGGGAACCTCCACCAGTTCACGCTTCCTGGAGTGGTGAGATCACTGTCCCTCTCTCTCTGTTTTCTTTTCTACCTCAGGTATAACTTTCTAACCCTGACTTGTTTGATCAGGTATAGTTTTCTATATATGACTTTTGTAACCTTTAACAATGTATCTGTTATGTTGGTTTAGGATGTTAGGGGGCTTATTGCTTCACTCTGACCCTTCCCCGGTCCTTCTCGCATGAACAGACAGCAACAATACCTGAAGTCCAAAGGCACAAACAATTCGATGTTTATTGGGGTGAACTTTCAGCATGATTCCAGTTTCCTTCCTCAGTGTCCCACTTCCCAGCTCCGACACCACAGAGCCTTGCCTGTGTCCCTGTTTCTGTTCCCATCCCCTGTTCCCATTTCCCCCTTTAGCAAAACATGATCCCAATTCCCCCATCCCCAGTCCCTGTTCCCATTCCCCCCTCCCACTTCCTGATTGACTGCAGACTATATAGTAAAACTTCAATTCTGCTTAGCTATACCTTATCATTTTACTGAAATGTAACTAACCAATCCTAACATATTGTAACATGGTTATTTAACCAATTATATCCCACCACCTTCATTGGTTTACACCCAACAAAATTAATTATACAGCAGACAGAAACAATTACAGAACCAGACAGAGACCATGCAAATAAACATACAAAACGATACAGAAGTGAGGATTTTACAACTACATTTATACAGACATAAAGGTTTTCCAGCTATGTCTATTGATAAGTGAGTTCTTACCAGACAGGATGCTATCAAACAAAGTTTCCTTTTACATCTTCTAGGCTCTTCCCTTTCTCTGGAGGTGATGGATCGGCTCACCTTCCTAACAACCCCAGATTGCCCTATTTCAATATGACTAAACAGGGCCGCAGACTGTCACAGTTAAGAGAAGGCCATTACACAGACAGTGATTTCTGATTCTTTCTTTTATATCTCTATAACTAGCTAAGTGATAAGAATACACCTAAATTCTTAAACTATAGGCCTTTGCAGACAGGCCTGAGTATCTATATCCTAACATAGGCTCTCCTTGTGTAGTTATCACTATTATTAAATAAATAACTTTTATGGTTAAGCTGGTTGCTTCCCTCTCTCTCTCTCTGAACTTTACTCTTTTGTGGTTTTAGCTTCCCCATTTACTCTGCTTCTCTTACCTAAGCTAAAGATCCCTGTAGCGCCCAAAAATCCTGTGGGGTTTGCTCATCAAGTGAGTTACTACCAGAACAATTGTGATGAGAAAGTGGGGACAGGGACATGCTGAACCTGGGACATACGAGGGCGGCAGCTTGGACGTGCTGCCTGACCCAGCCCATTGAGTCCAGGGACATATAAGGGGTCAGCTTGAAAGGTGTGTGTGTGTGTGTGTGTGTGCGTGCGTGCATGCATCCATCCGGTTCTGGGGCTGGAGGAACCCAGCCCTGGGGAACCTAGATCCAGCAGGGTAGCTCCACTGGGAGGGGACTTGCAGAAGGAAGGAGTAGAGCTCCATATGAAAACACAAGTAACACAAGCTGCACATTGATAGAATTAGACACACCCCCAGAAGAGTAACCCTAATAAATGAGCATGCCCCAAAGTAGTGGGCAAATCTGGTAACGCTCTTGGCATAGCTGATCATTAACTGATTTGTACATGCTCTATGCACATACAGACAACTACATTAGAGCTGAGTGAATAATAATATTAAGCAAACAGATACTTTGGTTAGTTTCAAACCAAAACTGATTTTTTTTCCCTTCCCAAAGCTACATTCCTCTTTCTTACCCCCACAGTTACAACTTATTATTTACATTGCAGTAGGACCTAAAAGCCCCAACCAAGATCAGGGCCCCATTGTGCTGGGTGCTGTACATCTAATTCCTGCCTTGAGGAGTTTATATTGGAGAGACATATGGGCTCCTGGATGGGGCCAAAAGCCCCAAGTTCTTGCAGAAGATCATCATAGAAGATTAGGGTTGGAAGGGACCTCAGAAGGTCATCTAGTCCAACCCCCTGCTCAAAGCAGGACCAATCCCCAGACAGATTTTTACCCCAGTTCCCTAAATAGCCCCCTCAAGGTTTAGCAGGCCAATGCTCAAACCACTGAGCTATCCCTCTCCCTCAGATGAGCCAGATTTTCAGCTGCTGCAAATCAGCATCACTCCATTGATGGAGTGGACCTACACCAGTTTACTCCAGCTGAGTAACTGCTCAGTGATGTCTTCTGCATCACCTGGTACCAGCTGTCTGGACCTTTTGAAAGAAGTTTTGGAGTCATTCAGCCTGATTTGGCATTCTGTGGCTTGAAAGCATCCAGCAACCCATTCCTGAAGTGTCCCAAAGCCTCTGGAGGAATCACATCTCCAAGCTCAAAGAAAGTGGATGGACAATGAAAACAAAGCAAGACATGGACCGGGAAATGTCTCAGCCACCCACATTCCTTCTGTCGCTGGTTTTGGAGTGGGGGGGATGCAAACCAGTGGCCACACCAGACTATCCTCCTTATCCACAAACCTCAGCGCCAACCCCCAGGCCGAGCATATGGTGTAATGTCTAGTGTTCACCCCTCAGGGTCTGTGGGACAGAATCAGCTGCCTCACCCAGGGAAGCAAAGGCTCCAACAACACCCACCCAGGGAAAGAGGTTTCAGCCACAAACCGTCCCAGTAGCAGAGAAACTTCAATGTTCACTCGGAAATTAGAGCAAGGAGGGAACAGCTCACAAGACCCAGCTGTGGCGAGGAAGCCACTGAACAAAGCAAATGCTGCACTCGGTGCCGAAAGAGGAGCTGAGAGACAGAAACCCACCAAAGAACATCATGCTCCACAAACCAGGGCCTGTCTGGGAAAGGGCACAAAATGCAAGAAAAATAAACAAGTGGAATCCAGATGCACTGTGATCCAGAGCTTACAGGGAAAATAAATGAGAATCAGGCCCTGTAAATTACACTGGGGCCCCTTTCTGCCACTCCGGCCATGTCCCGGGGCCTTAAAGTGTGTGTAACAGTAATGGACAACCCCACAGGGGCACCAAGGAGCCTGATTTTGAATGTGAATCTATTTTAGGTACTCGTGTGGCAGCCATTACCAGGGCATGTGAGCACGTCATAGCCTTTAGTGCATTGATCCTCCTGTGCGTCTGGTGAGGCAAGATCCTGGCATTATCCCCATTGTACAGATGGGAAACAGAGGCCCAGAAGAGCTAAGGGTCTGTTTTCGCTGCACAGTTAACTCAGATGATTAGCACCTATGTTAGCCTAGCAAGTGTCCCCCTACTACTTGCGTCCTTACTGATGTGTGTCTGGAGGGACATCCCATTTGTGCTGAGATGCTCTGTAAGGGTCTTTCCCACCCAATTGTGAAAGAACTTGTCTGTCCTTTGGGGGGAATTGTAGGAAGGGCAGTGGAGGACTAGCCGCACTCCAGTGATTTTGTCCACATCATGGCTGCAAAGTACTAGGCAGGTTCCAGCCTAAGTCTCAACCCCACCAGCCGCCTGGCCTTAAAACACCTGTAAACCCAAGGCAGAGATTTTTCCTGTTTGGATGGGGTGGGGCGAGGAGGGGTTGGGCTAAACCCCAGGTTAACTGTACAGTGAAGACAAGCCCAGCCCATTTGTCCAAGGTCACACAGGAAGTCTCGGGCAGCACAGGGATTTGCACCCAGGTCTTCTGAGTTCCAGACTAGTTCCCTAACCACTGGACCACAGACTTTCACTTCCAGCCAAGAAATCTCCTTCCAGCAAGAAGGACCCAGGCTCAGGTTTTTAGTCCTCAACTGCTCGGAGTGAATCAGCATGCTGGAGCAATGAGGCCCGAAAGGGTGAATTCACCCTGATGCAGAGGATTCGGTGGCTGTTAACCAGGGCCGGCCCCAAGCAGTGAAAAAAAAAAAAAACAGCCGCGATTGATCGGCAGCACTTTCACTGTTCCGCTTTCTTCTTCGGCAGCAATTCGGCAGCAGGTCTGAGAGGGACCGAGGGACCCGCCGCCAAATTCCACAAAATTGCTTTGCCCCAGGCTCCCTGAATCCTCTCGGCAGCCCTGCCCCTTGGCCGCCCCAAGCACCTGTTTACTTAGCTGGTGCCTGGAGCCGGCCCTGCTCTTAACTCCCACGTGAGCTCTCTTTTGACATGTTATGCAATGCTGGCCCTCTGCACAGAAGTGAATTCTACCCTCAGAAAGCATCTTTATGGTTACGCTAATTTTCACCAGCTGAGAATCCGGCCCAGGGAGGTTCCAGCTCAGGAAACTAACCATTTCACAGAGCTACCATGGCTTTTGCCAATCTATTGAGGCTACTTTGTGCTGCAGGGGCAAATGAATTCTCCATCTTAATTTGTGATCGAGGTCACTTGGCTGATGCATGGGGATACTTTGTCCCAGGAAGAAGCATAGTTTATCTATCTATCTAAGGATTTTATATTACCACCCATAGCTGTAGCATCTAAGTGTCTTCTACATACAATCTATTAGCAATAGCAAAGTCCCTTCCAGACTCCATCACCGATGCAGCAAAGACTTGTTTGCACAGGATGCTGGTTGGTGTGAACGTGACTGGAGTTCATCAGCCTGCTGACAGCTCAGTCCTCCGAGGTTCTGAGCATTTCGGTCTCGACACAGCAAACCTGCAGCACTTGTTTAAGTACCTGAGTGGTCAGTGACGCTACCTGTGCTTAAAGTTAAGCATGTGTTGAAGGGTGGGATTTTGAAAAGAGTGTAAGTGACTTGGCAGTACAAATCCCACTGAAAGTCAATGTGGCTTGTGCTCCTAAGACACTTGGGTGCTACAGAAAATCATCCCATCCTAAGTGCTTTTCTGGATCAGAACCAGAGCGATCGATGCCATAGAATATGGAGACCTAAGAGCATCAGGTTCTCCGCGTGTTTGGAACTGGGCTTTTGGGAAGGGAAACAGAGGCAAGTTTGCTCTATCTGTGTCCAACTCTCCTGTCTTCCAAGCGTCCCCTCGCTAGTGTTACCATAGGACTGCACTGGTGAAAGTCAGCACTGAATTTGAGCCACTGCTTCTGGCAGAGGAATCTAAAGAACGAAAAGATGAGAACGTCATACTAGTACTGTGAAGCAAATTCCTCCCTGAGGTGAGCCAGGCCAGGCCCTCAGAGAGCTTTGGTTCTGCTCCAAGAAGAGATACCTGAGGTACAGCTGTTCGGAACATTTTGTTACCATAAGGTCTACAGAACGGGCTTCCATTTGTATTGCCTGGAGGCCCGTGGTTATCTCAGGGCTGTCATTGTGGTGTCCAGTGGCAACTCCCAGAGAACGTTTCACCAGATATATGTTGCTCCAGCTTAAACCCCAGAGCTGTAATTACAACTGTGATGTGATTTTAAGGGACAGTCCGAAGCTGTAGGGCATCCAGCTGCAATACACCACAAGGGAAACCCCTAATGAGACTTCTGGCAGTGTTTTCAATCACAACGGGGGAGGTAGCTTTTCTAGCACTTCTGAAATCTTGCCCAATTTCAGAACTCCATGGGCTGGAGTGGGGTTAGCACTCCAGAACTCAGTCACACCCTGAGTCTGACTTATGAACTAGAATAGATGGACACGGACGCTGCTCATTCCTGGCCTTGACCTATTTTCTCTGCCTTCAATTTGATTCCAAGGGTTGAGCAACAGCAGGAAATATCAATCTAGCACCTACTCTGACTTGGTCAGGGTTTCAAAACAGCTGAGCACCCAGCATCTCCCATTGTTCTCAGTGGGGGGAGGAGATTCTCCATTGTTCTCAGTGGGCAGAGGTGGACTATCCTTAACTCTCAATGAGGGGTTGGACATTATTCTCAGTGGGTGGAAATGGATTCTCCATTGTTCTCAGTGGCGGGGTGGGAATTCTCCATGGTTCACAATGTGGGGAGCAGGATTCTCCATTGTTCACAATGGGAAGAGAGATTTCTAATTTCAGCCAAAATGTCAACACTTAAAATATTTTGAGTTGGCAATGCTGCTGCAGTGCATCATGGGAGGTGTAGTTCAGGTGGCTCATTCTCCCATTCTCCACTCTAGGCTGCATCCCCTGGTCAGACTACATCTCCCATGACATGTGCCAGTCCCTTTCTTGGAGAGGGGAGAGTTGCATCTGAAGAAGTTGAGTTTTTTACCCATGAAAGCTTATGCCCCAATAAATCTGTTAGTCTTTAAGGTGCCACCGGACTCCTTGTTGTTTTTGTGGATACAAACTAACACGGCTACCCCCTGATACTTGATGGTGGATCATGGGATGTCCCTAAACCTGGTGCATCATGGGAGATGTAGTCCAGCTGAAGAGCTCAGCCAGCAGAGGAGAATGGGGACGTGAGGTCACTGAACTACAGTTCCCACATGGCATTGCTGCAGTATGTCCAAATCGAAGTATTTGGTTAGGGGTGGGAGGTTGTTTTTTTCAATGAAAAATCAAAGTTTTCCACAGGAAGCAGACACATATTGCGCAAATTGTCATTAAGTCAACAAGCTGATTTCCTGTTGGAAGACAGATTAGCTGGAAAATGTTGAACCAGCCCCAGCGACCATGCCAGCCTTATCCATCAGTTGCATGGCAGCAGTCCCTCATGATGCAGCAAATATCGTCAGTAGCCGGGTCCCCCGTCAACATCCCAACGCGCTACTTGGAAACACCAGGGATGGAAAACAAGAGCACTTGATCTTTGCTCCCTCCCTTTTATTACCCTTCAATACTCCCATCTTAGAATTTTATGACTGGAAAATCCTTGCAGTTTGTTATGTTGTCGGGGGAGTGGGGCAGGGTTCATCTCAGCACCTTCCAACCCAATAAAGGAAAATTACTCTTTCCTCCATAGCTGGTGGCTGGTCTGAGCGCTCTGATGGGACAGAGTTCCTGTCTTCCAGCTTCAATTTTCATGTCACATTAAAAGCCCTCTGTGACGAACTAGGAATGTTCTTAATGTTTTCTCTGAATACTGTGTTGGTGCCTCAGTGTCCCCTAGGCAGTTCTTAAGTATCTAGGTGGTGGGATAAGGGTGTGTGATTGCTGCAGAGCAAAGGGCCAGTGCACAAAAATGCCTGACACTCTGTCTCCCAGCAACTGATGGCCTGGGACCCTCCTCTGCAAAGGTGCCAACTGAAGGTGTTGGAGACAAAGAGATCAGGTGACCTCCTGACCCGGGGAAAGAGACAAAGGCCAGAGAAGGAGGGGCTGGAGGGGTTTGCAGTTTGGGGCTGGCTGGGGACTAGGAGTGAGTGCAGACATGGGGGTCTGCCTCACTGGGCCCTAGAATGGACCCGGCCAAGGGGTCTAGTTCTCTGTACGTACAAGCTCTGTTTTAGACCATGTCCCTGTCATCAAATAAACCTCTGTTTTACTGGCTGGCTAAGAGTCACGTCTGACTGCAAAGTGGGGGTGCAGGACCCAGTGGCTTCCCCAGGACTCCACCTGGGCAGACTCGCTGTGGGAAGAGCACGGAGGGGCATATGCTGAATGTTCCAAGGAGAGACCCAGGAGGTGAAGCCATGTGAGCTTCTTGCCCTGAAAACAGTCTGCTCCAAGGGAGAGGAGGCTCCCCAAAGTCCTGACTGGCTTTGTGGGGAGCAGTTCCAGAGCATTGCCTGGGGACTCCGTGACACCCTTCCCTTGCCAACTCGCCCAGGGATGTGTATAGCCACTATAATTAAGTGGCAGCATTTTTCCAAAGGCAAATAAAACTGGTGATAAAAGAAGGCGGCGATAAAAAAACTGGATAAGCACCTAACACCCGGGAGGAACCCTTGTAAAAATCCCCAAGGCTACGTTCTCCTCTCTCAAATCTCTCCATGCACAAAATATTTGGCTGTCGTTAGGTATCTGATGGGCTGTAACCAGTGATTATTATTGTGATGGGCTGAGTAAGACTTTATTGTTAGGGGCCGGGCGTGGTTGCTGCATTATATTTAGGACAGGCCATGATGTGCTCAAGTGAGGGGGGGGTGTAAGCAGAGGCAACCCCCCACACACACCCCAGTCAGTGGGAGCAACTCCTCCAGGGCCGTGGTGGGGAGAATCAGCTCCTCCGGCCACAGGGAGAGTGAGCACCTCTCCTGGCCCGGACTAGGGTGGGAGATGACAAATCCACCAGCCCTGGAGTGAACCAGCTCCTTTTGGGCTGGGGGTGAGCCAGCTTCTCAGGCTGCACAGGGGGGCACGGAGCCAGCTCCTCCCGCTGAGGGGGAGGAGGGAGAGAAGCAGTTTCTTTGGCTGTGGTGGGCACAGAAAGTGTCCCCAGGGCCGGCGCAACCCATTAGGCAACCAAGTCGTCGTCGGTATTTCGGGGGTGGGACCTTCCGCCACCTCTGACGGGGCGGCATTTTGGGGGCAGGACCTTCCGCCGCCTAGGGCACCAAAAAAGCTGGTGGCGCTCCTGAGTGCCCCTACAAAAGTGACCACATTTTTGTCCCTGTGCACTCCCCTGGGGGGTTCTCAACCTTTTTTGAATCACACCCTCCTCACCATAAAACACATCTTTCCGATATAATCTCGATGGATCCGGGGCCATTCGTACATTGATTCCAATAAAGGGGATTCTGATTTTTAAAAAAAATCAGCCCTTTGATCCTGCTGTCTAGTTGTGCCGAGGCTATGGAACCTTTCAAAAGCGCATGCCATAATTTCCCTGCAAGTTTTCAGGGCAGCATGTCTCCATTTCTGCCTCAAAGAGAGCTGAGGGGCATGGCCTCCCCTGTGCTACAGGTTGCAATGGCACTCTTTCCAATTTGGCCTTGGTCATGCTGATGGAGGGCCAGCAGGACTAAATGTGATTGGCATTGCAACCTCGGGCACCAGGTCGCTGCAACCCCTGAAAGTTTGACTCTCCTCCCCAGGGGGGTGGCGCCTTGCTGGTTGAGAGCCTCTGATGTAGGATAAATGTAGGAGCCAGGGCTTGGATCAGTAGAACTGTCTGGTCTGTGTGAGAGAGACACACAGCACAAGACAAACCCCCACCGGCCAAGCTGAAGCACTGCAAGAAAGCCCTGAAAACGGCAACGAAAGACTGGACGCTTTTGGGCACTGAGTGCCAGCTGGAAAGGCAGGCGTGGACTGCAAATGAAGGAATTATCTCCAGCTGTTCGTTTGCTCCTGTGTTCAAAGAACCAGGACTTTGTACATTCTTTGTAAGGAAAAGCTGCATCAAAGAAATGCCTGATTAGCACCAATTTCTCCTTCTAAAAGGAACAGTTTACACAGGACCCCACATTTTTGTCCAGCCAGTCAGAGCTCGGGTTAGTTGACTTGAGCTTGCAGGACTTGGCTGTGGGGCTAAAAATAGCAGCATAGACATCCAGGCTCACACAGGAGTCCCGGCTCTGAGAACCCCCTGCGCTGTGTAGGCACTGCCCATGGAAACACATGTGCCTTTGAAAAAAACCCTCAAACCATCACATGTGCCAAATAATGACAAACAGCTCCTGAAACTATCGGGTCAAGATTTATAACTTTACCACGCTGGGGAATCAACAACAAGAACAACATTAAAATGTTCCCATTCTGCAGCAGCCTCCGTGGGCCGAGCGGAAAGCTGAATTCTTTCCCATTCTAATCTACAGCCTTCTTGCTTCTTTACCTTCTTTGCCTCTTTACAAGTGACTTTTTTTGCACGAAAATATTCCAATAAACTTCTCACTGGTGCCCCATAAACTGATGCCTTAGGAGGCCAAGGCACTTTCTTTATATCTTTTTTTTCCTTGCTGCCAATTTCTGTTGCTGATGGAAACTTTATGGATCATTTACTCTCTCCTTCCTAGCAGCAAAATGCCAGCATGATTTCTTGGTTCACTTCTTACAGACAAGATGCTCGTGACATAGGCGCTGACTCCGTGGGCATGCCAGGGCTCAGGCACTAACTGAAAAAAAATAAAGGGTGAGCAGAACCCACAGGGCCGGATTAATCTTTTGTGGGCCCTGGCACCTGGACCGTGACCCCACTCCCATGCTCTGCCCCAAGGCCCCATCCCCACTCAGCCTCTTCCCCCTGAGGCCCTGTCCGCTGCTCGCATGGGGGGAGGGGGCAGAGAGAAGCATCCACCGGCAAAAACAAAAGTCAGCATCTGTGACTAGTGACCTGCTTCTAGGGCTCAGTGATGGATGGTCATGTATCTCTAATCAATGCTGAGACGAGCAGGGAAAATAGAGAGGAGTTAATCTGAGACATACCTATTTCCTAGAACTGGAAGGGACACTGAAAGTTCATTTAGTCCAACAACTCCCTGCCTTCACTAGCAGGACCAAGTACTGATTTTGTCCCAGATCCCTAAGTGGCCCCCTCAAGGATTGAACTCACAACCCTGGGTTTAGCAGGCCAATGCTCCAACCACTGAGCTATCCCTCCCCATTCTAGCATTGTAGTTGTAGCATCGTAGATTAGAGTTAGGGTACAACGTGGTAGGTAGGACAGCTACAGAGCTCCTGCAGTGATACAGAGCAGCCCCGCGCAGGGGGACAGGAACTAAAGAAGGGAGCAGAGTTGCTTCCCTAACAGAGCAGCATGAGTCTGAGCTCGGTGTTAGGAGCAGTCTGCTCCTGTTTGCAGCGCACAGTAACAACAACTTTATGGAACTCTTAAGTGAGGTTTTTTACCCACAGAAGCTTATCCCCAAATAAATCTGTTAGTCTTTAAGGTGCCACCGGACTCCTTGCTGTTTTTGTGGATACAGACTAACACAGCTAACCCCTAATACTTATGGAACTCTGAAATTTACATGAGCAACAGTGCCTATTACTTGCATTTGCCACTAGACTGCGACCTTTCTATAGAACTATGAATATAGGAACAGATTATTTGGGGTGGGGGGTTCCATTATTAAAGATTCCCCAACACTTTCCATTATAAGCCCCTGTTTTTGATTGCTTATAACTTTGGCAAACTTTAACAATTTAGGCTGAAATTTTACATGCCAGCTGTCTGCTTCTGGCTGACCCAGCTCCCATGAGCCTCTGCTCCCTCTGAGCCCTGGATTGGCACTCAACTCCCATGGGGCCCCGCTCCATCTGAAGGTTGAGCTAGGACTTGGCTTCCATGAGCCGCAGCTTCCTCTGGCCCCAGTGCTGGGAATCACCTCCCATGAGCCTCTGCTTCCTGCATTGGGATTCAGCTCATTCTCCAAGCTTTATGTAAGGATTTGGCTGCTGTTTGTCCATGCCGAGCATTTTGCTCCTCCTCTAAGCTCTTGGCTGTGACTGGCTCCTGTGAGTTCCAGCTCCCTCCAAGCATCACGCCAGGACTCACTTCCTAGTAATTCCTGCTCCCTCGCAGTCCCCATTTCCTGGGAATCCCTCTCCTCCCAGAGCTCACTTCTTGGTCTCTTCCGCTCCCTCTGAACTTTTCCAGGCTGGGACGCAGCTCCTGAGAGCTCCTGCTGCCTTTGAACATTGCCCTCACAGCGCTGAGCCAGGCTTCAGCTCCTGTTCTCGTCACCATACCAGGGCCCGCTGCTGGGAACCCTTGGCTAGGATATCACCTAACAGCATTAGAATGTGCTTCGTGGATCAAGCCAGAAAGGTGGGAGGTCTAAACTGTTCAAGCCTTCCGGTAGATTTTGCTCTAGGAAATTACAGATCCCTTCCTCTGTGATTCCAGTGTAGACAATGAATCTCTGCCTCTCTGCAGCTCCACTCCTGCTCTGCCAGGGCAGGTGTTGGGCAGCAAGGATAACACTACCACTTTAACAAAGCCAAACCCCAGTTTCTACACCCTGACGGGCTCAGCAAAAGGCTCCTTCGGATGATGACGTCCTCTCATATAAGAACTGAGGGGGCTCAGAGACCCAGAGATTGCTGCAGCATAAAGCACTGATCCTGCACTCAATGGAATTTTCCCATTCGGTGAGCCCTAAACCTAGGATGGATGCAGCAATGGGAAGAGAGAGAAATAGATCAGTTAGATCCTACTTCCACTGGCAAAAGTCTCACCCAGAGCAGGATCCAACTCAGATTAGATTATATGGTTCCAAAGACTTCTCCAGTCCAATCCCACCCCCCATCCAGCACTGGACCCCCTTGGTGACACTTGTGAGAAGTTGCAGTTTTTTGTCTGGTAATTCCGTGGAGATCAGAAATCTAAGGAAAGGAACAGCCCGCCGAGCCAGAGCCTTCAGCCGCCTTCTAAATCTGCTGCCACATTTTTTTTTATGCCCAGTTTTTCATGCATCGATTTTTATAGGTTTATGTTTTCACAGTTGTATATAGTTATAAAAGAGGCCTGGCAATTATTTAATGACAGCAGACATGGAGAGGCAAGAAGTTAAAGTTTTATAAACCATTAATTGTCAACATCTCATGCCAAACTACACAATGTAAATATCCTTAAATCAACAAATCCTACCCATTTTTCCTATTCATTTACTAGTCCATTTGTAACAAGCCTAATTCAAATATCTAAATCACTGGATTTTGACACTAAGAAGTTCTCAAGCAGCTTTTTTTGTATTTTGCCTGTCTGTACATTTTGATGATTACAAATGGAAACTTTGTTTTTCTCTTGTTTGTGCGTGAGATCAAGGTTCGCTGACAAAAGTCTTATCTTTCCAAGCCTATTTACACAGCGCATTTCCCTCCAGAAATCCCAGCACACTTTATTTGGTGGCTGAAAGCACAATAGGAGAAAGAGAAACGGAAACAGAGAGATGAAAACGACTTTCCCACCGTCGATCAATGGCAGAGCAGAGGCTAAAAAACAAGTCTCTGAAGGACCAGTGCAAAACCCAATCTTCCAGACCACACTGCTTCCTGTTGAGAACAGCTCAACTATTCCATAAAGATTGTGTTTACTTATGTAATTTTTGCATCTGGAAGCTTCCTGCTTCTTCAGCACCGCAGATGATGTTCACTGAAATGGCGATAGGGCACAAAAGCACCTAAATGACTTAGGATCCTATGTCCTATTTTCAAAAGTGACTTGGGCAGTGAGGTGCTGGTGGGTTCTCCACGTCTCCTTGTAAAAGTGGCAGGTCTGTGGCCCAGTACCAGAGAGCTTGTTGGCCTCTCTGGCTTTGTGGTACTTAGCTTTCACACGGCACTGCTGCAGGTTCCTGTAGTTGCCCTTCGCTTGCATCCCCCTGCAATCTTGTCATAGATGTTCATGTTTCCATGGCTGGTCCATAGCCATGCTTGTGTAGCTTCCTCTCATGAGCCAAGGAGATCCAATATCTCCAGTCTACTCCAGGCAGGAGCGTGTCTAGTGCATGGAGCTGCTGGAGGACTGTTAAAATCAGCATAGGTCATGCACACAGGTGTCGGCTTCCTCATTTCCCTGGGAATGCTTGACTCCTGCTCTGCACCAAACCCTGCCCCCGCCTCTTCTTGCCTGCCCCACTCCTGGTCCGCCTTGTTCCGCCACCTCCCCTGAGCCCACCCCCCCTTGCTCCACCTCCTCCCCTCATCACCTCCTCCATGCCACTGAACAGCTGATCACGGCAGACGGGAGGAGCTGGGGAGGAGCTGATCCACCAGTGGGTGCTGTTTTTTTCTGTGGGTGCTCCGTCCCCGGAGCATCTATCTGTATCTTTAGGCCCCTACATCCCTTTGAAAAGCTGTCTTTTGAAAAATGGGACATAGGCCCCTAAATCACTTAGGCACTTTTGAACGTATCACCGTAGTACTCTGTTTAGTGGGTGCCAACTGCAATGTGTCCTCCACAAAAAGCGCCATCATTTTGGCATAGCCTTGGGGAAAATAATCACATGTTCTTGGAAAATGAAAAGACTTGGTGGGAAAATGTTCTGATAAGATACTGGGGGCTTCCCCTCTTATTGTGTGGAACGGGCCAGGAACTGGGATTTCTGTTTCGTAGGAAATTCTGGGATTTAAAAAATCTGAACGAAATGTCAAATTTCTAAATTCCCGCTGAATGAAAATCAGTCATTTCAGATCCATCGAAATGAAACATTTGACTTTTTAAATTTATTTTATTTTATATTGTTCATTTTATAATATAAAGTAAAAGTAAACAGCTATATTATTAAATAAAATTAGGAAAAAAAACAGAATAAATTTTGAAATGAAGAGGTATTTTGAAACAAAAAAAATTGCAACCTTCCGTTCCAGAAAGCTCAAAATGGAATGCTTTGATTAAAAACAACAACAAAATTTCCTGTGGAATGTGTCAGTTTCAGTTTCAACAGATCAGCATTTTCCAGCGTGTTCCATCCGAACAGTTTTGACCAGCTCCTATCATGAGCAAGAGATTGCTCATCTTTGTCTCGAGGCTCAGGGCACACGTGCATGTCACTGCAGCATATGATGTAACATTGCGTGAGATGTTTTGAAGTCGCTGATGTGATACATTAGCACTTACACGCCTACACAGGATCGGAGCTCTGTTGTCCCTGACCCAAAGAGTTTACAATCTAAAGAAACAAGGAAGACAAAGGGCAGGAGAGGGAAAAACAAGCACACTGAGGGAATAGGCCATGTCGTAACTATAAAGGGAAGGGTAACAACCCTCCTGTGTACAATACTATAAAATCCCTCCTGGCCAGAGATACCAAAATCCTTTTATCTATAAATGGTTAAGAAGCTCAGGTAACCTGGATGACACCTGACCCAAAGGACCAATAAGGGAACAAAATACTTTCAAATCTTGGTGTGGGGGGAGGCTTTTTTTTTGTGCTCTTTGTTTTGGGGGTTGTTCGCTTTTGGGACTAAGAGGGACCGGACATCAATCCATGTTCTCCAAATCTTTCTGCACAAGTCTCTCGTATTTCAAACTTGTAAGTAACAGCCAGGCAAGGTATGTTTGTTTTATCTTTGTTTTCTCAACTTGTAAATGTTCCTTTTGCTAAGGGGTTTACCTCTGTTTGCTGTAACTTTAAACCTAAGGCTAGAGGGGGTTCCTCTGGGCTCTTTAAATCTAATTACTCTATAAAAATTATTTTTGTAAACACGCTTGGTGGTGGCCACTTACTGTTAACCTAAGCTGTAAATAAGCTTAGGGGGCTTTCATGCGGGTCCCCACATCTGTGCCCCAGAGTTCAGAGTGGGGAAGGAACCTTGACAGGCGGCATCACATATGAAGCCACTGGTAGAAGCAAGACGAGAACCCCCATCCCCTGACCCCTATTCTCATACCAGCACTACTGGATCACGCTGCCTGGGAGTGTTAAGCTGCTGAGCATGCCAAGAGTGACGTAGCCATATTCTTAGCTGGCATAACTGTGTTGAGACTGATGCAGCTCTGCTGATTTACACCAGCTGAGGATCTGGCCCCACTGACTTCAATGGAGCTGGGCCCATTTACACTCTAGCTGTGAATATGGCTCTAGAGGTTTCCATATGCCAGTTCCCGGATCCCTCCCTAAACATGACGCATTCCTGCCCACCTTCTGAGCCCCATGGACCACCCAGTGAATCACTGTATCCTGACCACAAGGACATGACGAACGTTCGGGAAGGTGCTCTTTACAACAGGTACTCTCCGCTACGCCACATGATCTGGAATGGAAAACCCATCTGGTTCTTTTTCCCATCCTGAGACATGAAGGAGAGGCGAATGATTGGAACGTGATCCGGACCAGGCCACGCGCTGTCTGCTATAGCCCATGACACATCTCTTGATCTTCTCTCTCCAGGGCTCCCCTGCCTCCCAAGGCTACAAAGAGTAGTCTGTTGGGCCTGCCATGACTCTGGTAATGTTGGATTAATTGTGAAGTTAGCGGGATACTGACCGATCACGGAGGTGCTTTCCCAGAAAGCCAAACCCTTGCTCCGTTTCTATGGTGAGCTTTACCTAGTTGTTCCCAGATTAAAATGCCTTCCTTCTCTTTACTAACCTTCTAGTGCTCAATCTGCCAATACCCTCAAAACACATAGTGGGCCCTGAGCCACAGCAAATGCCTGGCTTCCATCTAAAACCACTTGTTCTGTTTACGTGTTCCAGCCAGCACATAAGCATCACAGCAGGCCTCCTCCGCCCACATCCCCTTCTCTGCCCCACATCCCTCTGTGCCCCTCTCTGCCTCGCGTTCCTCCCCTTGCACCCTCCCCGGCTACACCCTTCCTCCCGGAGAAAGTAGCCGAGGCTGGGAAGGAAGAAAGGAGAGCGATTGCTGGGTTTAGTTTTAAATATTCAGGAGGCGCTTGGATAATCGAGTGACAGGACTAGATAAGAATCTAGAGAACATCCTGCTTAGGCATCATCAACAGTGTTTAATACTTGATTTCACCGTGCTTTACAAAGGAGATCAGCATCGTTATCCCCATTTGACAGCTGGGGAAACTGAGGCACAGAGTCACCCAGAAGGTCAAGCGGCAGAGCTGGGAATAGAAGCCAAGCTCCAGCTCCTGAAAAGCGCCTAACTCCCATACCTCTGAGGATTGGCTCCCAGGTCGGTGGCTCAGCTGCCTTCAGGTTGAGGTAGTCCCACTGCCATTAAGTGCGGTGACTCTTCCAGGTGTGGTCTTTTCTGTTCTGATCTTTCCAGTTACACGGGTTGCTCAATGTGTTACCGGTTACATTGTAAAATGTATCTCATAAAACATACAAGACGCATCATGCTGGGGAGTTAAAGGGATAGCGCCAGCTCCAAAGCGGTTCCAAATGGTAGATTTTGGAAAGGGGGGGGGCGGCTATTACAGAATTCCCCCCCGCACCTCCCGCAATGAATTTTTAGAGCCCAATGGAAGCAGTGGTCTTTATACAAATAAACATCTATCGCAGCCTTTGCATCCCCAGCGCTGCAGCTCTGAGACGGTGACAGTAGCCGGGGCCTGGCTTTCTAGAAGTCAGAGCCTGCACCATGAGAGAGAGAGAGAGGGAGTTTGGACAGATCTGGAGAGGGCTTTGCAGAGCTCTCCAGTTGTGAGGATCGGGGACCTAAAGGCCATGCAAGGTAAATAGAGAGAGTGGACCCTGCAGGCAGTCCAGTGGCAAAGAGGCCCAGTGAAGGAAAAGGGCCTAGGGGGAGCTCCAAGAGCCAGGGGCAGGACAGACACAAGCCTGAAGAAGGTGAGGTTTGAGGAAGTCCTAAGCAGCAGGACCTGGGTTTGGGAAAGAACCGTTAAGCCCCGCAAGGGAGCATGACTTGAGGGAAAGAGACCCCACGAAGGGGTGTTATTTGATGTGCAAATAGGGCTGGCTGGAAAACAGAAATTCCATTTCAGGGGGAAATGTCGAGGTTTCATTCTGCATGGGAAAATATACGTGAAAAACGAGAGCTCTCCCCAACCACCCACATGGAGCCAAGAACCTGGGGATTGGAGTTAACAACCACCCCTCTGTTCTTGCAGGCAATAGAGCCAAGGACCATTCCGCTTGCAGAGCGCCACCGTGTTCTGCAGCAACACTAACCCCCCTGCAAACTTTGAAGCGTCTCTTTGCACCCTGGCTGGGAATGAAATGTGAATAACAGAGGGAAGATTGCGGCATTGCACTGGGAACAGCTTTGCATTTCTCCTATACAGCTACGGCTGCATCTGGCAGACCCGGACTTTGCTCAGCCCAGTTCTGAGCTCCCCACCTACAATGAAGCCCTCATTACAATAGCTCAGCACTGCATTTGCTGGAGGCTATAAATGGCCATGTGTCTAGCCTCACACACTTTGCATTCAGAAGCTTGTTTAGCTCAGGACCTTGCCTTGATAATAGGGGGACGTTGAATAGGACATATAGGAAAGGCACGCTAGTGTAGGGGTTAAGACCCTGTGGTCTAGGAGTTAGGGCACTGGATTTAGGAGACCTGGCTCTGCCACTGATCTGTCATGTGGCCTTTGATAAGTCACTTGCTCTGTGCCTCAGTTTCCCCTCCCACCCAGTGTCTTTCATGTCTATTTACAGAGTATGCTCCACAGAACAGGGACCATCTCTCACTATGATGGTTTGTCTAGATTAGGAAAAGAGGCCTTAGTCCAAACCTTTTCCCAGATTCTGATTAACCTCAATTTAGCTGGCCACTTTCAAGGGGGAACTGATGGAGAACGTTTTAATTTGCATCTACATTAGGAAAAAGTTCAGGGCTATCTAACATGTTAGCCAACCCTGAACTCTCTCCTAATGTAGATGAAACCTTGATGCTTGTACAGCACCCTGCACAAGGGGGCCCTAATCTCAGGTGGATCCCAGTAGGTGCTATGGTGATATAAGCAGTAGTCATAATAATAAAGACGCCAACTCGGGATTTTAACATGAGCCTTGTGATGCTTGCAGGGTTTTTTAGAGTTCTTCTGATCTCTGGCTTCAAACTCATAACGTTTTTCCCTTATCCAAAATGGCTACTGGTAAGTGGTCTGGAGTAGCCCAAGGGTGAGTGCCAACCTCAGGGAAGACTGTTAAGAGACAGGGCACAAATCCCAAATTTGTGGTGCATTCTAGCTTAAATTTCACCACCCAAATAAGAAGTGTGAACTCCTCCAGCAGTATAGCAGCCTAACCACAGAGTAACAGACAGTCCCTTTGGGCATTCCAGTCGGTCTTGCCATGCAGGCACACTTGCCTTGGTGACAGATGGCCCCTTAATCCAAATCTCACAGCAATATTCAGGTTACTCCCAACCCAAAGGGCCAGTCACTTACCCTAGGTCAATTGCACCTTAGACCTCATACCAAAGACAATGCTTATGTCCAATCCTATAAAAAAAACTAACTAAAGATTTATTAACTAGGAAAAATATGAGTTATTTACAAGGTCAAAAGTAGTACACACACACACACACACACACACACACACACACACACACACGCCACTGTCTTAGGTTCCAAAAGGTAACAGAAGCTGCTCTGATCTGCAAGCTTTCTATGTCCTTTAGAGACAAGACAAGCAGCTAGGGGATCCCTTGCTTATGCTTAGAATATTGCCTTCTCCAAATTCCAAGCAGCACAGTGATACAGTCCCTTCTGATCAGGGATTTTTCTCCCCTTCCCACAGCGTTCGAACTCACTGGACAAGTGTCGGCGCCTTTCTCCTCTTCAAGAGTGTAGGGGGGCAAGCAACAAAGTCTTTGTCCTTTCATGCTTCCCGATGGCTCCTTTGGTTTCAGTGGGCCCTCTTGTGTGCAGGACCAGCTCTCTGCATTAATTAATGCTTCTTTTCTCTTTAGTGAGTCACCCAGTTACAGCAGATTACAATGCAAACACTCAGTGTAACTTTCTACCATGGGCTACAGATGTTATGCGTCAGATGACTGTGTGCAGCATCCTACAAGCACGTCGTGGTGTCGAACCACATTTTTGAAAAATAAATCTAATGCCTCTTTTAACAATGAGAACCCACAGGTGACCCAGTCTGGTTCCCAGATGTGCTTGTGTCAGTGTACAGCGAGGCCTTAGGGGCCTTGACATGAGCTGACACGTGGTCTGCCAGCATCCATTTCCCATGACCAACAATAGGACTAAAGCCACAGACTTCCCTCAGGCAGGATTTCCCTGTAGCCGTTGCAGATGCAACTGAGGCTGCCCCTAGTAAAGATGACCAGCATGTCCCATGGCAGGTGAGGAAGGATGGCTTTGTCAAGCCCACCAACAACTGGCATCAGGCAAGCGGCTTTAGCAACCTAGCCACCGGGCACCTCTCTACAATGATCTTTGCCTTCTGATTCCCAAGGAAACAACCCACCTTAATCCAACCCTGCTGGTATTGCATCAGCAAATCGCCCTGATTATCCATTACACGCAGCTCTGATCCTTTGTCTCCTACCTTCAATTGTCACAGAAAAATGATCAAAGAGCAAGCCCCCCTATCACCCAGGGGCGAACGCTTTTCACGAACTGGTTTCTCCATATCTGTCCCCTCAAAGGAAACCCGCCCACCTTCGAAAGAGGAGCCTGGGAGCATAAATCCATAACTCGTCCACGATTTGGGGTGTCTGGCATTCATAAAGACACTGGATTTATGGCTCATGACAACAACCTATAGCCCACTACCCCTCCTTTGTGCTAGGATTGTAGAGATGCCTAGATCGCCTCCGATGGTCTCTTGCAACATGTGTTAACTCCTTATGCAACACTCTGGGCTCGTCTACCCTAGGAACAGCTGTAGCGCTTCTGGTGAAGACACTCTAAGATGACGAGAGAGCGCTCTGCCGTTGGCTTAATAACTCCACCTCCGTGAGAGCTGGTAGTTGTGTCGGTGGGAGAAACCTACTGGCGACATAGCACTGTCTACACCAGTGCTTAGGTCGGTATAATGACATCGTTTAGAAGTGTGAATTGTTTGCACCCCATGCGCGACTTAGTTATACCAAACTAATTCTGTAGCACAGAGGGCTCTAAGTACCTTTCCCAGTCCTGAAGAAGAGCTCCGTGTAGCTAGAAAGCTTGTCTCTCTCACCATAGGCGCCGACTTCCCCTCTTTCCTAGGAGTGCTCGACCCCACTCCACCCTTTCCATGAGGCCCCACCCCTGCCCCGCCTCTTCCCACCCCTTTCCCACCTCCATTCCAGCCCTTTCCCCAAAGTCCCCACCTCAACCCTGCCCCCTCCCTGCCAATATTCCAATTCCTTCCCCAAATCTCCACCCCGGCCCCGCCTCCTCCCCTGAGCATGCCATGTTCCCACTCCTCCCCCCTGCCCCAAAGCATGCTAATGCTGACAAACAGCTGTTTGGCTGTGGCCGGGCGGGAAACGCTTGGAAGGTAGGTGGAGGAGCAGGGATGCGGCATGCTCGGGGGGAAGGGGAGGACAGGGTGGAGGGAGTTTGGCTGCCGGTGGGTGCAGAGCACCCACAAATTTTTCCCTGTGGGTGCTCCAGCCCTGGAGCACCCACAGAGTCAGCGTCCATGCCTCTCACCAGCAGAAGCCGGTCGAATAAAAGATATTGTCTCACTCATTCTGTCTCTGAAAAAGTTTGGCTAAATCAAGGGTGTGCAGTCAGTGCATTGGATGCACAATGAATAATCAACTGTTCAAACTGCTCTTCCCAGATTCTTCCCCAGACTCCGTGCAGAGAGACATGAAAAATGTCTCACACATCATTATTTCCAGTGTGTCCATTTCCATAATTTTTTCATCCTCGCTTCCAATGGCTATAATGTGCAACCTCCCAGAGAAACCTCTGCTCTAAAATTCACTTTGAACTCGTGCAATGTCAACTAACAAAATCCCTGACCTGCAAAATCAAAGGGGGAGGGTTTTCAAAGGTGCTAAGCACTGGCAGATCCCGGTGCAACCCATACGAGTGTCAGTACCTCTGAGAAAGCAGGCTGCAGTATCATTTCATTCCACTTGTCAATTGCAAAAGAAGTCAAGTATCATCCTCATTGTACGGATGGGGAAACCGAGGCACGGGGAGGTAAAAGGACTTGGGCAAGGTCACAGGCAAGTCACTAGCACAGACAGAACTAGAACCTAGGTGTCCTGAAGACTAGGCTAGGGTGCCAACCATGGGGCCCAGCTGACCTTTCAAAAAAAAAAATGGGCGGGGGGGGGACTTTACTGATTTTATTTACAGCTGGGTTTGGGTGTGGTAGGAAGATGAGCTAAAGCAGCAGCCTCTGACTCACCAGGCTCAAAATGGTGCAACAAGTTTCCTGTGCTGGAGGAGAAGCTGTGGTAACTGATGCAGCGATGAGAGAGGGGCTGCTCTCCCCTGCTCATTCTCAGCCAGGATGCTCTCAAATGGGCACATGTGTGAAATCGTTTTCCCAAGCGCTGCACGAGGCTCAGGGTGACTGGCTATTTCCAGCTGACATTAAGTTACCCGCTGATAAGAGGGGGCAATGGGAGGTCACTGGGGCGTTTCACATAAACAGCTTCTCAGACCCAGCAGGATTTTATGTAGTTTAATTCCTGGAGCCAAATTTACCCAGAAACTGATTAAAATCAGCGCTGGGCAATGAATTCTCCCTCACAATGAGATGCTATTTATAGAGATACCCGTATATATACACACACACCCTACACCGAAGCATAACCGTCTGTGGCAGCACATGAGGACTGCATGGGGAGACAACAGAAACCTCACCATAAAGGGATCTGTAGTTACAAGGACGGATCCCCAGCTGGTGTAAATTGCCCATAGCTCCACTGAAGTTAATGGGGTCAGATCACCACATGGGGTAAAGCATCATAGTCTAGTGAAGTCAGTCGGGCCAGATTCCCAGTTGGTGTGAATCCACTGAACGTAACAAAACTCGGCTGATTCACACACCAGCTGGGGATCCGGCTGAATATCTCAAGCATGGTCTGCACCAGAAGCCTGCGCCATTATAATTCAACTGGGTGTTTAAATCAATTTAGTAAAACCGATGGAAACCCCTGTGCAGACACCCTCATTGTTTTAAACCTGGCCTGTATCATTTATGACAATTTCCTTGTTGAACCAATAGTTAAATCCAAGTGAAACCAATTTAAGAGGGTGTCCAACAGGAATTTGTACCACTTCAACCAGCTCACTTTTAAAACACACCGTCAAGCTGTCTGGAGTGGCTCACGACTCTTAGTGCGAACCTCAGGGCAGACCCCCCAAACTGGTGGCATGTTGTAGAATTAGATTTCATCAAGCCAGTAACAAACGTGAACTCCTGGATCACTACACCAGTCTTGCCATGGAATCTCAGACAGTCCCCTTAGACTGCCCAGTCTTTCTTGCCATCCAGGCAAGTTGGATTTAGTGATAAATGGTCACACCAAAAAAATCGTTAAATATTCAGGTTGCTTCCAGTCCCGAGAGACCAAATCACTTACCCTAGATCAATTTATGCCTTAGATTTCACACCAAAGACAACACCTGTAGCTAATCCTGTAATAAACTAACAAAGGTTTATTAACTAGGAAAAAGAAATAATCGAATTTTTTACAGGTTAAAGATGATCCCCCACTCTCACAGATCTTGGGAGACAGGCCAGGGCTCGCTTATAGACAGCCTCCCAACCTGAAGCAAATACTCACCAGCAACCGCACACCACACAACATAAACACTAACCCAGGAACCTATCCTTGCAACAAAGCCCGATGCCAGCTCTGTCCACGGATCTATTCAAGTGACACCATCATAGGACCTAATCACATCAGCCACGCCATCAGGAGCTCATTCACCTGCACATCTACCAACGTGATATATGCCATCATGTGCCAGCAATGCCCCTCTGCCATGTACATTGGCCAAACCGGACAGTCTCTATGCAAAAGAATAAATGGACACAAATCCGACATCAGGAATCATAACATTCAAAAACCAGAGGGAGAACACTTCAACCTCTCTAACCACTCAGTGACAGACTTGAAGGTGGCAATTTTGCAACAAAAAACTTCAAAAACAGACTCCAAAGAGAGACTGCTGAACTCGAATTAATATGCAAATTAGATACAATTAACTCAGGCCTAAACAGAGACTGGGCATGGTTGGGTCATTACACTAATTGAATCTATTTCCCTATGTTAAGTTCTCCTCACACCTTCTATGGGCCATCTTAATTATCGCTTCAAAATTTTTTTCTCTCCTGCTGATGATAGCTCATCTCAGTTGATTAGACTCTTCCTGTTGGTATGCATACTTCCACCTTGTCATGTTTTCTGTATGTATAAATATCTCCTGTCTGTGTGTTCCATTCTATGCATCCGAAGAAGTGAGCTGTAGCTCACGAAAGCTCATACTGAAATAAATTTGTTAGTCTCTAAGGTGCCACAAGTACTCCTGTTCTTTCTGCGGATACAGACTAACACGGCTGCTACTCTGAAAAAAGTGACAGAAATGTAGTGATCTGTCAATTCCAGGGGCTTGTCTACGCCATGCAGCTTTTAGCAACAAGCCTTGTTGCTAAAAGTCAGCATGTGTAAATGCTCTTTGTAGGTACATTGTTGGCACTTTTGCCAACAAAATACTTCTCGCCCCACAAGCGGCGTTTGCTCCGCGTTCACACTGCCACTTGCGTTGGCAAAACTTTTGTCTTTCTCGGTGGGGGCTTTTTTAAGTACCTGTGAAAAACAAAAGTTTTGTCAACAACTTCACAGTGTAGACATACCTAACGTGTCTTTCATGGATGACCCAGAGGTAACCCCTGAGGGATCTCTGGCTTCAGTTTGGTGTCTCTGGCCCTGGGAGAGTTCAAACAGCAAAGAGATGGACAATTTTCCTATGTTTGTTTTATTTCCTTCATTCAGCCTCCTAGTCTATAGGACTAGCTTCCAGGTGATAGGGCCACTCGCCAATCCTTTGTATTGCAATGTTCCTTGATGGCCCATTTGATTTTATTAGTTCTTCTGTATGGGTCGAGGGGGGGGCCGGGAAACTCTGCCCATTTGAGTTCACAAGTTTAGAGCTGGAAGAGACCAACTAGATTTCCTACTGCATCTGCTTGCAAGCCTGGTTCTATTTTAAAATCTACAGTGTGATAGATCAATGACACAGATAAAGCTTTGCCATCGAGAGGAAGTGTGGTCCAATGGGTAGGTCCAGCCCTGGAGCTAAGGAGACCTGAGCTCAAGCCTTGCTACTGACCTGCAGTAGGACGCTGGGCAAGTAACTTTGCCTCACTTTGCTTTCCTACCTTTGTCCGTTTATTTAGACTGCAAGTTCTTTGGGGCAGTGAATTTTGTCTCTGATTCGATGTTTGTGCAGCACCTACTGCAGCTGGGAGCTGATCCCAGCTGAGACATCTAGCTGCAACTGTATGGTTCTCCTTTTGACCCAATTAGTCAATATTTGGGACCTTGGGGGTCATTTTCTTTAGGAAGAGAAATTGATGAAGGAGTCAGGTGTTTCTTTGATGCAGTGCTGTTTGTTTACAAAGACTATACATGAAGTCCTGTTTCCTTGAAAACAGTAGGAGTCAAACAGCATGGGACAGTTTCTTTGCTCATAGTTCCAAGCCTCTTTCCAGCCAGCACTCTGCTCAAAAGCTCTCTCGGGTAGCTTTTTCTTAGGGCCACATTACAAGTAATTCTCTGGGGTTTCCTTGCTGCCTTCTGCTTCTTGTGATGTTTCTTTTTCTTTTTCATGCACACAGCTCCCTCAAATACTCAACCCCTGTGTTTACATTTAGCCCTCAGGGAAAATCCCTCTGACTGCATGGCTCAGCTTCTGCTCCTGCCTTGCATGTGGCCTGTATTTTAGATGGTGGCTTCTATATTTGCAGATATCTCTTCCATAAAGGAGCTTTTTACACGTATCCTGAAGGAGTGGTGGCTGTTATGCTCACCAGCTTCAGCGAAGTTTCACCCAACTCTCAGCGTAAGAGTATTATAAATAATAATAAATATTAAAGGCCTTATTACACTAGCAAAATCATTGTCATAACTAGAGCAGAGCAAATAATTGATTTTCCAATTTGAGGACCGAACCGAAAAATTGAGGAGGGGAGGAGAAATCAGTTAGATTTGAACCAAAATGGATTTTTTTGGAAAAATCTTTGTTGAATTGAGACACCTCAGTACAATTTCTGTTTTGAACTGAATGAACCATTTTGGGTCAACTCCACATCAGTTTTGTTGTTGTTGAGTTTTTACTTTTGATTCCGTCATTTTTCGGGGGCGGGGAGGGGAGTTCACTCTTTTCATGTATGTGGGGGGGGGAGGAGTTAATTGGCCAAATTTCAAAACCGAATGCCTTTTTGAAACAAAACCTCAACATTAAATATTTCAGATGTTTTTACTCCCCCCATACACACATTTTTTCCAGCTGAAACTATTTGTCAAATTTGATCTGAATTCATAAATAGTTCCAGAGCCCTGAAAATGCATTTTTTGGTTGGCCAAAATATTCCAGTGAGCTCTAGTCATTACATAGCCTCCCGGCATGCTGGCATAGGCAGCTCCTTATCTTTATTAGGGAAAGCTCCGTGCAGCCCAGGCTCATAGCAAAGGCAACAGCACAAATTTAATCTCTTTATGTAATTCTATTGATTTTAATGAAAATACACTGGGGATGACTCTACCGGATCAAACCAAAGAATGAAGGTATCTCTATATTGGGGCTTGTCTACATTTAGAATGCTACAGAGCAGGGGTTCTCAAACTGGGGGTCGGGACCCCTCAGGGGGTCATGAGGTTATTACATGGGGGGTCGTGAGCTGTCAGCCTCCACCCCAAACCCTGCTTCACCTCCAGCATTTATAATGGTGTTAAATATATAAAAAAGTGTTTTTAATATATAAGGGGGGGGGTTGCCCTCAGAGGTTTGCTTTGTGAAAGGGGTCACCAGTACAAAAGTCTGAGAACCCCTGCTACAGAGGCACAGCTGTCCTGCTGTAACACTTCAGTGAAGGCATTATCTATGCTGACGGGAGGGCTTCTCCGGCCAACAGAGGTAATCCACCTTCCTGACAGGTGGTAGCTAGAATTCTTCCATCGACCTAGCACTGTCTCCACTGGAGGTTAGGCTGGCATAGCTACATCTGTCAGCGATGTGGATTTTTCACATCCCTGAGGAGTAATGTGCTCCTAGGCCGATGGACATTCCCAGGTTAGATCAGCCCTGAGGTTGAAGTGCTGTGCGTGCTGATTTTCCTGAAGAATCTGGGTCCAGGGAGTTCACTGCTACTTTGATAGCACAAAATCAGTTAAATGCACTCCTGCCTGTTTGTCTCTTAGGCCTGGTCTACACTGGGTCAGTATAACTACATCCTTGAGGGGTATGAAAAATCCACACCCCTGATGCAGTGAAACTGGCCAAACCCTTGGTGTAGACAGCGCTAGGTGGATGGGAGAATTCTTCCGTCAACCTAGCTCTCCCTTCTTGGCTGGGTGGGTTACCAGTGCTGATGGGAGAACCCCTCCAATGGGTGTAGGGAGTGTCTTCCCCGAAGCCCTTCAGCTGTGCCACTGCCATGTTTTAAGTGTAGACAAGCCCTTAGTTGTGGCCAGGCTGCCAGCCTTCCTGTGTGATAAAAACATCACTGAGAAAGCACCGGTGAATCACAAACTCTCCACCGCTTCCAGACTTGCTGTGATGACTAGGAGATTAGACAGGAAACAGATCAGCACTGGTGTTTATAAATAGCACCTCACTGTGAGGGCGAATTGCCCAGAGCCGATTTTAATCAGTTTCTTGGTAAACTTTGCACCACAAATTAAACAACATAAAAGCCTGCTGGGGCTGAGAAGCTGTTTATGTGAAACGCTCCAGTGACCTCCCATTGCCTCCTCTTATCAGCTAATGGAAACAGGCATCAGACAGCACAGCTAGGAACACGATTTCATGGAAGAGCACCCACTCGAGAGCATAATAACCGAAAACGAGCCCCTCTCATGGCTGCATGAAATGCCCCAGAGTCTCTGCAAGCACAGGGCTCTTGGGAAAACCTGTTGCGCCATTTTGAGCCTAGAGAGCTAGATGCTGCCGCTTTCGCTCCTCTGCCCCCCAAACCCAGCTGTGAATAACATCTGGAAAAGGTCAGCATGGCCTAAAGGCAAGGGCCTCCGGAGACCCGGGTTCTAGCTCATTCTCTGCTACCCATAGGCACCGACTTCTATTGGCCCCACTGGGTGCTCGATCCCCTCTGCCCCCAGCCCCGCCCAGACTCCACCCTGCCCTGCCCCCTCCCACCCCTATTCTGACTCCTCCTCCAAGTCCCCACCCTGGCCCCTCCTCTTCCCCTGAACGTGCCACTTTCCCACTCCTCCCCCGCCCTCCTGGACCTTGCTACAGCTGCTTGGTGGTGGCAAGTGCTGGGAGGTAGGCAGAAGAACAGAGACGTGGCACACTCAGGGGAGGAGACTGAGGTGGGACAAGGTGGAGAGCTTGGCTGCCGCTGCGTGCAGAGCACCCACTAATTTTTCCCTGTGGGGGCTCCAGCCCCAAAGCATCCACAGAGTTGGCACCTATGCTGCTACTGACCTCCTGTGAGACCTTGCCCATGTCACTTCACCTCCTGCTCTTGGTGTACTTAGCTTGTATGTAAGTTCCTCGGGACAGGATGTGCCTGTCATGACGACTCAGATCCTTAAAGGTATTTAGGCACTGAACTCCCATTGATTTCTATGAGCGTTCGGTGCCTAAATACCTTTGAGGACAGGGGTGAGGAACACTCCGAGGTCAGACCCAGGAGGCACTGAAGCCAAGGAGACTTGTCCTAGTGAGAATGTGCCCTGGAGGATGGGAGGATGTCACACGAGAGGGTCCTGGCTGAACTTCATTCCGAGTGGTTCCAGAGCACCGAACCTGTGCTCCCATGACACCCCTGTGCTTCTGTATGTGACTTTCCTCCCGTCTCGATCTCCAGTAATTACCAAAACAGCACTGTGCTAAGTGGGTTTAAACTCCCACGTGTCCTCTACTCAGGATGTTTATTTTGTGTAAATTATTTCTTCCCTAGCAGATTTCAGAGTGTGACTTCTCTGCTTGGTAAATTGCCAGCCCTCTGTTCTCTCTGCATCACGGCACTTTCGGGGGTCTGAACTTTTTGCTAAAACGGTTTGAGTTAAGGAAAAATCTTCCTGCCACACTTTAAAGCTGAGTATTTGGATGTGTCGTGAAGAGCAGCAGCTGCTGCAGAGAAATACTGTTGCACCACTGGTTTCTAACAGATGGACTCTCCCTCATGGGAACAGCCTGGGTTTTCCTCTCAGGCTTCATGTAAACCCAGATAGGATTTCCTTGCCTGGGTAGGGTGTGGTGCAGCAGTAGATCGATTTCGGGGGGGAGAGGAGGGTCTGGGCACAGATGTGGAAGTCTTACGGCTGTAACCCAAATTGGTACATGGGGAAGGATGGTTTTGTGGTTAAGTCACTAGGCTTCAGGAAACAGAAGTTCTGTGCTTAGCTCTGCCACAGACTGACTGTGTGAGGCATTTCATAAGTGTTGTGCCTTTGTTCACTGCCAGTAAAAGTGGGATATGTTCTTCTACCGTGCAGCGGCCCAGGGATGTTGTGAGGCTGAAATCCATTAATCTTTATGGTGTCAGGGTTAACTGCACCTTTAACCTCCCTGCAGGAAAGCAGCCCCTTGCCTTCACCTGTCCAGAGATGTGGCATTTTCCCACTCACAGAAGGAGCTACAGCACCCTGTTTACCCAGCAGACCTGGCTGGATTCAGTTGCCTTGCAAGCCTTCCCGCAGGGGCTGCAAACACAGTGACCGAAAACAGCCCTTTCAAAACAACGGATCATTTAATTAGGCATTGGAAGGATTCAATTTTCAACGGAAAACATTGCTTTCACCGTACACCCCCACTCCGCCCCAGCAAAAAGATATTCCCGTCGATAACAGCTAAAATTCACAGACAGGCAAAGGAAGAAATATGCTGCTCGAGAACTTAGCAGAGTTTGATTTAAGGCTCTTTGCTTCGCGTATTTTGCCATGTGATGTTGCCCGCTAGTGTTTTTAGCGGCTGTAAAGCTTGAACTTTCTGGATCTCAACGTCTACTGTCATTAAGAGATTATTGTCTGGCTTCCCTATTGTCTGCTCCGCCTACACATAATTACCCACCGCTGTGAACATTTACACAGATCAAAATTTGGGAGAGAAAAAAAAAAAGGCCTGCAAATAAACATTGCTATTATCTGTTGAAATTGGAAAACAGTCAAAATGGAATTCTGCCCAGCCTACGTGTAATCTCAACAGTAGGCAGAAGGCATACAAGAGAAGAGAGTTCTTAACCCAGTAAAGGGGCTATACGCCTGGCTGTCTCACCTACAGCTTACCTTCTCCCCACCCCCCCATTTTAGGATAGCCCAGCTCCTCAAGACCCATCCCACAGGGTCTTTCTCTGTGGTCACGTCTACACAGCAGCTGGAAGGGGTAATTCCCAGCGTGGGTAGGCATACATGTGCTAACCTCACCTCACCCCTCGGGTATGTAAGTGGTGTTACTTCAGCTACATTTCTAGTTTTAGGAGCTGGCTCGAGCATATATGAAGCCAGGACTTCACTCCTCCCAACTATGGTCCCTGCGTCAGTCGGCTTCTCCGCAAACAGCCCCTGACAACTGCCTCCTGTTCTCCTTGTAATTGTTGCCTTTCGATCTGTCTGTTCGCAGCCGTGATGCAACAGCTGTGTAACATTGGGCTGGACCAAGGAAAAGGGCTCTGCTCAGTGAAGAGCACAGCATCATTTCGTAACCTCTGGCCCTGTGGCTCAGAAGTAGAACTGCTGGGAATTATTTGACCCAAACTTTTCTTTTCCCCCTGCAAAAAAATGCAGATTCAGGTCGACGGAGATATTTTGCAAATTGTTATTGGTGGGGAAAAATCCCAAACAAAATCAGAACTTTTTCATTTGGAAATGCCTGTTCGTTGCAAAACTTCCTTCAGTTCTACGGAGAAAAGTTTTCAAAATCGCAAGGAACTTTTCCTCCTGATTTTTCCAAACTGCCAGCAAATGAAAAAATAAACTGCTGGAAAAAGCTCCAGCCAGGGCGGGTTCCCTCGAGCCATTGTGTTACTTTCCAGCTAACAACCTGTTATTCCAACGCCCATGCAAACATTTCAATATAATCACACAAGGAAGCATTTCCCATTAGCTTATCAGTACAGATCTGCCTCATGTCCTTCATACTGAGATCAAAAGGTGATAAGGGACACGGAAGTACCTAGATAAATAGAGGGGTTTGGAGACCCTGTAATGGTTGGAGCATATAAAGAGATTTATGAGCATATACCTAAAGCTCTGCTACCAGGAGGTGATTGGAGGGAAGGATAGCTCAGCGGGTTTACCAGGCTAAACCCAGGGTTTTAAGTTCAATCCCTGAGGGGGCCATTTAGGGATCTGTCTGGGGATTGGTCCTGCTTTGAGCAGGGGGTTGGACTAGATGACTTCTTGAGGTCCCTTTCAAACCCTGATATTCTATGATCCCTTAGTTCAAGGAGTCTGATAAATCCCTCTTTTTAGAGCCACTGGTCCTGGATTCAAGTTCCATTAGTGACTCCCACAAGAGCCCAGCCCAGGGTGATTCAGTGGGGGGAGAGAGCTGGTTGGGAATTTTTTGACAAAATGCTTTTTCCACTGGAAAATGGCAATTCAGCAAAACCGAAACGTTTCGTGGTGATGCACTCATTTAGACAAGAAAGATTTCTTAGGTCCAGCATGGAAAATCTTGTCAAAAATCAAAGGAAAATTTGCGCCTTGCAATAACCCTGTGGTTATGGTGCTCATCTGAGATGCGGGAGATCCTGAGTGTCCTAACCACCAAGCTACTCCCTGTTCAGGAGTGGGTCTCTCCTCTTGGAGATGTTCCACATTGTAAAAATAATCACAGGAGAAGCAATTTGAACCTGCATTTCTTGCCTCACAGGTGAGTGCCATAGTCACTGGGGTAACGGGTGCAATGGAGTAGGGCTTTCTCTCTCTGGCTTTTCACAAAATAACAACAAAAGATAGGTGGGATCCATGGGAAATCATTTTGAACTCAACATTTTTGCACGATGGGAAAACCATTTCCTGCCCAGTGTTAGTGGGGGAACATCTATCTTGTATTAATGGGATGAACCATTGGGATCAGAGAAGAAATGTATCCAAAAGGACAGTCATGCCTGTGGTACAGTCCCAAAGCCAGCTGAGCTAAGAGAAACCTGTGTCAAGTTGGTAACCAGCTCTGCTGAGCTTGTTCACAACAGCAGCTCTCTCCTGCACTGGCTGGATTTTCCTCTGGCCCCTGTACATCACAGTGATGTAGAAGGCCCAAGATGGTGTCTGTCTGTCATGATTTAGTTGGGGATTGGTCCTGCTTTGAGCAGGGGGTTGGACTAGATGACCTACTGAGGTCCCTTCCAATCCTGATATTCTATGATTCTATGGTCGTCACAGTCCTCCCTAGTACGCTGTGCACTCATCCCACAGGCCCCTGAATGCACAGCGATTCCTGCATATAGTTTGTACAGCTAGTAAATTTTACAAATGCACAGCGATTCCTGCATATAGTTTGTACAGCTAGTAAATTTTGCAAATGCGTGATCATTACCAGCCTTCTCATGGCAACGCTCACCCGCCCCCATAACAAGCACTATTAAAGCAATCACGCAGGAGTGGAAGCAGCCGTTAGAATTAGATCATTAAGGCTGCAAAACCATTTCCGCTCTCACGTGCTCGAAACTTTCACCGTCTGGGACAAAACTTTTCCAGCTTTGGTCTCTGCCGGAAAGTGATGTTTCTGGGAAAGTTTGAGCACAATCCCTTCAGCCGTTTGGGGGTTCGGAGAGGTTGAGAGGTTGCGGGGGGAGAGGTGAATTTTCCCCCATTATAAAAAAAAGTCGGTTAGTTTCTCTTTTTGTAGGGTCAATAATTGCTGCCTCTCTCTCCTGTTTGCATTGAACCTCTAATGTCAGGTCGTTGCTAACTGAGGCACTTTTATGGCTCCCATCACCACAGTATCTGACATCTGAATTTATTCTCACAGCATGCACCGGAGGCCTGGCAGTGCTATTATTCCAGTGAACGGATGGGGAACCAAGGCAGACGGGATAAGGATCAGAGTTTTAAAGGTATTTAAGCATCTGATTCTTTAAAAAGACTTGCCCTAATTCAGGCAGGAAAAGCAAGGACCTGAACACAACTCTCCCATAGGCTAAGGTCCTAACCACTAGGCCATCCTTTCTCTCAATGAGCCCATAAAGATCAAAGGAGAAAAGGGCTGAAATTCTTGACTGTTTAAGAAAAAAAATAATCAGAAAATGAAGGAAAGGTTGGGTATAAACAAGCAAAAGACACGGCACCCATCTGTATTATTTATATTACTCTGGGTTTGTATAGCACAATGGGCCCTGGTCTCTGGGCATTACAGAAAAACCAGTAATAATATTGCCATGCAGATGTCAAATTAGTATTGCTATTATTTGTTTTCCAAAGCGCCTGGAGGTCCCAGCTGAGCTCAGGGCCCCACAGTGCAGCACAGACACAAAGTGGGAGACAGTCTCTGCCCTAAACACAGAGTCATCTTTGAGACCCCAATTAGGAAAGAACTTAAGCAGCTGCCTAACTTTAAGCAGGTGCTTAAGTTCATCCCGACTGAGCAAAGCATTCATGCAGTGCTTAATTTGGGCCAGGGTGCAGCCTTGGCACCTCTAGGCTTGACAGTTCATAGTCCCAGGGCTGCCCAGAGGGAGGGGCAAGTGGGGTAATTTGCCCCAGACCCTGCAGGGGCCTCCACGAGAGTTTTCAGTGTGGCTTTGGTGGCAGGTCCTTCACCGAACACACTCAGATCGAGTGAAGGACTTGCTGCTGAAGACTTGGAGCTTCTTCTGCTCTGGGTCTTCGGAGGCAGTTCGGCGGCGGGGGGGTCCTTCTGCTCTGGGTCTTCAGCGGCAGTTCGGCAGCAGGTCCTTCACTCACTCTGGGACCCACCGCCAAAGTGCCCCAAAGACCCAGAGCAGAAGGACCCCCGTCGCCAAAGACCCCAGGCCCCCTGAATCCTCTGGGCGGCCCTGCATAGTCCTGGCATCCCTTGGCTTGGCAATTCATAGTCCTGGCACCTCTTGGCTTGCTGCACCAGTTATGAATGTAAAAACATTGCTTGAGTCCCAGCACCTAATTGCTTGAGCGGCTGACAAATTAAGCCCTGCATTTACAGAATCACAGGACTAGAAGGGACCTCACTCATAGACTCATAGACTCCAGGACTGGAAGGGACCTCGAGAGGTCATCAAGTCCAGTCCCCTGCCCTCATGGCAGGACCAAATACTGTCTAGACCATCCCTAATAGACATTTATCTAACCTACTCTTAAATATCTCCAGAGATGGAGATTCCACAACTTCCCTAGGCAATCTATTCCAGTGTTTAACCACCCTGACAGTTAGGAACTTTTTCCTAATGTCCAACCTAAATCTCCCTTGCTGCAGTTTAAGCCCATTGCTTCTTGTTCTATCATTGGAGGCTAAGGTGAACAAGTTTTCTCCCTCCTCCTGATGACACCCTTTTAGATACCTGAAAACTGCTATCATGTCTCCTCTCAGTCTTCTCTTTTCCAAACTAAACAAACCCAATTCCTTCAACCTTCCTTCATAGGTCATGTTCTCAAGACCTTTAATCATTCTTGTTGCTCTTCTCTGGACCCTCTCCAATTTCTCCACATCTTTCTTGAAATGCAGTGCCCAGAACTGGACACAATACTCCAGCTGAGGCCTGACCAGCGCAGAGTAAAGCGGAAGAATGACTTCTCGTGTCTTGTTTACAACACACCTGTTAATGCATCCCAGAATCACGTTTGCTTTTTTTGCAACAGTATCACACTGTTGACTCATATTAAGCTTGTGTTCTACTATGACCCCTAGATCTCTTTCTGCCATACTCCTTCCTAGACAGTCTCTTCCCATTCTGTATGTGTGAAACTGATTGTTCCTTCCTAAGTGGAGCACTTTGCATTTATCTTTATTGAACTTCATCCTGTTTGCCTCAGACCATTTCTCGAATTTGTCCAGATCATTTTGAATTTTGACCCTGTCCTCCAAAGCAGTTGCAATCCCTCCCAGTTTGGTATCGTCCGCAAACTTAATAAGCGTACTTTCTATGCCAACATCTAAATCGTTGATGAAGATAGTGAACAGAACCGGTCCCAAAACAGACCCCTGCGGAACCCCACTTGTTATACCTTTCCAGCAGGATTGGGAGCCATTAACAACTACTCTCTGAGTACGGTTATCCAGCCAATTATGCACCCACCTTATAGTAGCCCCATCTAAATTGTACTTTCCTAGTTTATCTATAAGAATATCATGCGAGACCGTATCAAATGCCTTACTGAAGTCTAGGTATATCACATCCACTGCTTCTCCCTTATCCACAAGGCTCGTTATCCTATCAAAGAACGCTATCAGATTAGTTTGACATGATTTGTTCTTTACAAATCCATGCTGGCTATTCCCTATCACCTTACCACCTTCCAAGTGTCTGCAGATGATTTCTTTAATTACCTGCTCCATTATCTTCCCTGGCACAGAAGTTAAACTAACTGGTCTGTAGTTTCCTGGGTTGTTTTTATTTCCCTTTTTATAGATGGGCACTATATTTGCCCCCTTCCAGTCTTCTGGAATCTCCCCCATCTCCCATGATTTCCCAAAGATAATAGCTAGAGGCTCAGATACCTCTTCTATTAACTCCTTGAGTATTCTAGGATGCATTTCATCAGGCCCTGGTGACTTGCAGGCATCTAACTTTTCTAAGTGATTTTTTACTTGCTCTTTTTTTATTTCATCTTCTAAACCTACCCTCTTCCCGTAAGCATTCACTATATTAGACATTCCTTCAGACTTCTCAGTGAAGACCGAAACAAAGAAGTCATTAAGCATCTCTGCCATTTCCAAGTCTCCCGTTACTGTTTCCCCCTCCTTACTGAGCAGTGGGCCTACCCTGTCCTTGGTCTTCCTCTTGCTTCTAATGTATTGATAAAAAGTCTTCTTGTTTCCCTTTATTCCCATAGCTAGTTTGAGCTCATTTTGTGCCTTTGCCTTTCTAATCTTGCCTCTGCATTCCTGTGTTATTTGCCTATATTCATCCTTTGTAATCTGACCTAGTTTCCATTTTTTATGGAGGTCATCTAGTCCAGTCCCCTGCACTCAAGGCAGAACTAAGTATTATCTAGACCATCCCTGACAGGTGTTTGTCCAAGCTGCTCTTAAAAAGTCTCCAGTGATGGAGATTCTACAACCTCCCTGTGCACATGCTTAGATCCCAATGAAGTCAATAGGACTTCAGTCCTTGTGATTGCATGCTTTGCTGAATCGGGGCCTTAATAAAGAAGGCAGGGTGCATATGGGATCATTTTTGCGGCCTGGGAAATATGTGTTCTTGGAACCGGCTGCCGGTATCCGTTCACTGTGCCCCATGAGTTCCCAGGCGCATGACCATACTTCACTGTCTTGCCGTCCATCATTGTACAACAAGGATGTGCCCATCCAGAATTAGTCATCCTGTTCTGCATGCAACTATAGGCTCGGCAAAATTAAAACTTGGCCCTGTGATTACATGACACAATCCCCATGGGTGTGGGAGAAGGGAAATAGATTGGCATTACAGCAGGCGAGAGGCTGAGAATTTGTGCCCTGGGGCACACCAGTTGCTAAGAACTGGGTAGGATATAGGGTGACAAGACAGGAAATGTGAAAAATCGGGACGGGTGTGGGGGGTAATAGGAACCTATATTAAAAAAAGACCCTAAAATTGGGATTGTTCCTATAAAATTGGGACATCTGGTCACCCTAGTAGGATATGACAGAGCAAAGGAGACCAATGGGACAAACCTGGAAGAAAAGGCCCTGAAGAGGGTTTAAAGTAGAAAATAGGTGACAGATGCTGATAGAGGCAGTGTGATCCAGTGGATAGGGCATTGCAATGGGAATCAGCTGCTGCTGATCAGCAGTGGGATGTTGGGTGAATCACTTCCCCGCCCACCCTTAGTCTATTGAGATTGCAATCCCTCTGAGGACGGTCTCTCATTGCATGTCTGTACAGCACTGAGCACAGTGGGGCCCTGATCTTGGAGGGGGTCCCTTGGGTGTTACAGCAATGAGAGAAGGAAGGTGATGTCTTTGGTAGCCAGGAGATGTGGTACTGCCTAGAAGTCTTATATCTGACCCAGGGAATTCAGCCACACGTAATCTGTCTGCCGAAGAGGCAAATTCTTGCGTGAACGTGCAATACTTGTGAAGGTGGATGTTCACATGAGATTTGCTCACCTATCTCGATGTCTCCCCGTGCTTTTCAAATCAGCCTATCAGAGAGAGAAACAATGCCACGTGATCTCTGGCACTCAGTCCCACAGCAAGAAGATCAGTGTCGCACAACTCTCGTGAAATCTGGAGCTTTCCTTAAAGCCCCTAGATCCCGGATTCATGGGACTACACAGGGGATCTCAGCTTTTGTTTTTAAAAAAAATCCATTTCTAGCTCTTATGGCTACTACAGAGGAAAACTGGAAAGCATGAAGCAAGGGCACCCTGAAGGTACAGAAACCAGAATGCACATAAAAAGAGCCTGGCATTTATTATTTTAAAAATCTCTTGGTTTTTAAGCCAATCTCATGGTTTCTGGAGGCCTGACTCACGATTTTTGAAAGCTTGAGGTTGACGATACTGGAATAGTGAGTTATGAGCAGCAAATGCCTGGAGCGATAGTTGCTACAAATAGCCTACAAGCCCTTCAGGGGCTGAAGCACATTGTTCTTTACTGCATAGATGGTACCAAAGTCCTACAAATTGAGGTCTGTTCCTGGCAACGCTCTGAGATTGCTTCCTGTATGCGGGATGAATAGATGCCAGAGCTCATGCTAGAGACCTGGCTTTATAGGTTATAAGGCCGCCCCCGTTGAGACCTTTGTGATCATCTAGTGCCGTGGTTCTCACCCTGGGGGAACGCAGAGGTCTTCCGGGGGTACGTCAACTCCTCTAGGTATTTGCCTAGCTTTACAACAGGTGACAGAAAAAGCACCAGCAAAGTCAGTACAGATTGAAAACAGACAATGACTTGTTTATACTGCTCTATAGACTATACACTGAAATGTAAGTGCAATATTTATATTCTGGTTTATTTTATAATTAGATGGTAAAAATGAGAACATAAGCAATTTTTTAGTACTAGTGCGCTGGGATACTTTTGTATTTTTATGCCTGATTTTGTAAGCAAGTAGTTTTTAAGGGAGGGGTATGCAAGACAAATCAGACACCTGTAGGGTGACCAGATATCCCGATCTTGTAGGGCCAGTCCCAATATCTGGGGCTTTGTGTTATATAGGTGCCTATTACCCTCCATCCCCTTCCTGATTTTTCACCCTTGCCGTCTGGTCACCCTAGACACCTGGAAAGGTTGAGAGACACTGATCTAATTTGAACTCCTGCTTAACACAGGTCTTAGGACTTCCCTGAAATAATTCCTGTCTAATCTAGAGCAGATCTTTTAGAAAAGCATCCAATCCTGATTTAAACATCGCCAGTGATGGAGACTCAACCATGACCCTTGACAAGTTGCTCCAATTGTTAGTTCCTCCCACTGACAAAAATGTGCACCTTATTTCTAGTCTGAATTTCTCCAGCTTCAATTTCCAGCTAACCTCTTGCTTGGTTAGCTCCAGGTTCCCCCCTGGATCTCATCAGTACAGTCACTTTGGTTTGTTGTGTCACCCCACCAATCCATTCCAGCATGGAATATTTAACAGTCCTTCTCACGGATGAGTTCATTTACCGAGGCTGCACGCAGAGTTCAAAAAGTCACAGCAAACCAGACATTCTTCGACAAACAGGTCTTCCTGCATGAAGTGCATGTCTCACTTATGGACGCATAAACATCTTAGAGCCTGAATTTTGTGTCAGCACAATCAAACCTGTGTATTGCTATACGGGTCAGAAACCTGACTCTTCTTACAGGACAGACTTGGAGCGCCTAGAGGGATCCCATATGCACAGTCAGCACCAAATCCTGAGCATAAAGTGGTTTGACTTTGTGCAAAAATGTCACAGTCACGCAGAGATCGACCCTTCCTTCGTTCGCTTATTATAATCAAAAGCGGCTTTGCATGCTCTTCGGCCATGTCACTAGGAAGGAGAAAAACACCCCGGCACACCATGCTCTCAAAACTGCACCAGCAAGTGAAGGGCTGCACACCCTGACCCTATTTGGGACTGCCCCCGGGGCCACCCCAGAGATTCATGGATTTGCAGGATTGAGCTAGATCTGATCATTTCACTCCAGAATGCCTGGTTCACTGCCATCAGCTGTGGTCACTCTGGGTGGCACAATGGTCCTCAGCCATGTATGTACTTTTGATGATGATCTCATTCATCCCTCAACCAAAGCCACAGATAGCTAGGCTTGCTTTGCCAGGGGGTGTTAGAAGCCCAAATCCCAGGCCTACACTACTCTAGGAAGTTATGCAAACATAGCTATGTCGAGTGGGAGTAAAAAATGCACACACACCACCCCTCACTGACATGGCTATGTGGACAAAATCCTCAGTGTAGATGCAACTATGCCAACAGAAGTGTGCTCCCATCACCGTACCTAATGTCGTTTGGGATACACTGGCAGATGTTGCATCTACACAAGGGGACTGGGCCAGCATAGGCTCTGGAGTGTAGACATGGCCCCAGGGAAAGTCAAAGGAATCTGGGCAATAAACTCCCCCATTTCTGTAGCCCGCCCCTTGTATAATCATTATAGTTTTATCCTCTTGTGATATTTGGTGTTTTCCTTAAAGACCCTGCTCCTGGAGTCATGGGATTATGTGAGAATTTCATTTCTCATTGAAAAAGGTGAAGTACATTTCTAGCTCTTACGGCTGTAGAGAAAAGCCAACATATGTGATCTCTAAAATCTCCAAGCCCAGAAAGCAAATAAAAGAACCTCAAATGTATGATGTGTGTTAAGTCTCCTGATTTTTAAGCCAAGCGTGTGATTTTGGGAGAGGCCTGACGTGTTATTTGTGAACGCTTGGAGTCAGAGACACCAGTGCAAGGTGGCTGCAGATCAATACCATTTGGTGTTAGTAGCATTTTACTCTCATTCTGCACAAGGTCCAGGGGAAGGGAGGATCTGCCTGGCTGTATTTCCCCACACTGAAGCTGCAAAAAGTTGCTTGTCCCCCAAAGTCTGTCTTGCACAATTATAGCTAATGTTCACCCCAGCTGACTGCAAAGTTCTGAACATTTTGATTGACTTTAAGGTTTATTTTTCTGATTGGCACCATTAAACCAATTTAGAAACGTTTAGCAAAACATTTTTCCAAGGCAAATTAAAGCTGTTGAACCTACTGTTTACGGTTCATAGCTAGGAGAGCGGGGACTTTTTTTTTCTGATGTGCTGATGTGTCAAACGCCTCTGCTTTCCCTCCTGAGGTACGTTTACTTTCCCCATGTGCAGTCAGGGGCCATAGGACCAGCTTCTCCTGGAGATCGGGGGCCAGAAGATGTATGAGACATTCAGCCAGGCCGAATTTTTCAACCACATTTTTTTCGGCCAACAATGCAGATTTGGTGATACCAAAACATGTTGCGGATTTGTGCCAGTTTCGCATCATTGCTCATTTTGAAAAAAACATCCCCCAAAACTCACCAAACAAATCTAAATGTTTTGTTTCCACATTTTCAAAACAAAAAGTTTTGATCTTTCCCTTTGAAAAGACCTTTCATTAGAAATTTCCTTTAATTAAATGTTTAAAAAAATCTAAATTAAAAAACTTTTTTCTGACTTTTCGATTTGCTGAAAATTTATTTGGCCAGCTTTAATTCTGGCAACATTTAACTAGAGTTACCTGCAAATCCCCTCCCAATGTTATACAGGGGACTCCAAGTCATAGATTCATAGATACCAAGGCCAGATGGGACCACCATGATTATCCAGTCCCCCCTCTTGCACAACACAGGCCACAGAACTTCTCCAAAATAATTCCTAGATCAAATCTTTTAGTAAAATATCAAATCTTGGTTGAAAAATTGCAATTCACAGATGCTTTTGCAGACATATGTCTGAAGAATGAAAATGAGGAAATAGCTTAAGGATTTGATATCTATTAATTCATAAGTAACCTTTTGCAGATAGTAGGTGTTTTCTTAAATTCCCAGCTCCTGGAGTCAGGTGATTACATGAGACTCTCAGTTTTGGTTATTTGGGGAGGGGAAGGTAAGTCTCTGTTCCTCATGAGTGCAGAGTAAAATTTGAGATCATGAACCCTAAAGATTCCAAATCCAGAAGGCCAATAAGAAGAACACAAAATCTATCTGCAGATGCACTATTGAGGCAAAATTCTCATGTGGTGTAAACCAGGATATTTGGGGGACTTAAGAACTGCATAGGCCTTGTGCTGGGTCTCTGCATTGGGGTGAGAGGAGGTAATTTTCCTAAGGGACAGGAAGATGTCAGGAAAGTCCTGAGGAAAGAAGAAAGGATTGTTGTCTCTCTGCCAAGTGGTAGCAGATCTTGAGACCTTGCATGACAGTTTCCCAGTGAAGCAGAGCCTGGGCATCTCCTCAGTGTAGCTTGTTGATTCATACTATAAACACCAGTCCTGGAACAGAGAAGGTCACAAACAGCAGGCAGGCAAATCCCCTTTTTCACAGATCTCAGCCCAACAACCAATACCTAGTTTCCAGGAAGCAATGGTGCCCCAAGAATTGACTCTAGTTTGAGAGATTAAGGCTAAGAACAAACTCGCCTGCTGCTTTCAACAGCTCCTCCAACAAGAATGTGAATCACAAAACCAGCAGCAATACAGCATTTTTTCAAAGACTGTACACTGCTTGAGTGCTAAGAATTAACCGCCTGGGGACTCCTGCCATAACAGTATACATGGGAAAAAGTGGAGGAGTCATGTATTTGGAACTTAAAAGAGGAAGGAAATGAATTCATGGATGGAAGGAACAGGGTCAGTCAGAGGAAGGGAAATTAATGGGAATAGAAGATTCAAATCTCTTGGAAGATCTCAGCTGTGCAGTCTAAACAAGGGCACATTACAGATGTATAAGGTGTGCAAAATAGTGATCACTGGTGACCAGAGTCTGTGGTTAAAAACAACACAAACCCAGATCAATCAAAATTAGTCATCCTTGCAGACAGAAAGCCCGGGAGGTAATTAAACGCTGGAACAATCTGACTGTATTTAAACAGGTAAAGGCACGATGTAGAGATGGCTCCAACCTGCAAAGGCCCTTCCTTTGAAGGAAGCTTCATGAGAGCAAAAGCAAAAGGACACAAGTTCCTTCTTATGAAGGAAAATTTGCTCCGGGCTAGATTGTGCACCTGGGAACTGATAGCAGCGCTGCTGCCCCACCCTTTAAGTAAGGGCATTGTGCTCCCAGGGTTAGATCTTTGGGCTGCTCTGGGAAGCGGATGGATAAGTCTACGGCTCTGCCTTTTCCTGAGCTCTCCTGGGAGGGCGAGGGTTATAAATGGAAAGATGCAAGTTTCCTTAAATTCCCCCTCCCTACATACACCTGTGACAGTTGCCATCTGAGGTTATATCTACACTGCAGCTCATGCATTAATCAAGCTAGCTAGTTCAGGTGCCAGAGCAGTGACGTTCCAGCAGCATGCACTAACTCCATGAGAAATTACCCAGGGTTCTGGGCAGTCTTGTACAGCACCAGCTTCACCACTCCGGGACCCAAGCTAGTGTTTGTCCACACAAGCTTCAAACACATCCAGTGATTGCAGTATAGAGCTACCCTGAGTCAACAGCAGTGATTGAACACCAGGGCACTCCAGAGCTGAACGCCTAAGCTGCTATACTTTGAGCTAAAGAACCAGGCTTCGTAGCTAGGGCCTGTGACACACATTCTTTGTAGGTCAGGCACAGCAAGGGACACACTGATCCAGGGGTTACACGTGTGCCATGGGGCTGCTGGGCACAACCAAAGGCTGAAATTCTCCCAAGCCACTCCATCTTTTAAGTCCCACTTGCAGATCCTCTGCATTCACGGGGTGAAATTCACCCTCGCTCAAAGCAGCTGGCTAATTGTCAGTCCTAGGTCAGCAGCAACTATTCTGATAATCTAGTCCAGGGGTCGGCAACTCTTCAGAAGCGTTGTGCCGAGTCTTCATTTATTCACTCTAATTAAAGGTTTTGCGTGCTAGTAATACATTGTAACATTTTTAGAAGGTCTCTTTCTATAAGTCGATAATATATAACTAAACTGTTGTTGTATATAAAGTAAATAAGGTTTTTAAAATGTTTAAGAAGCTTCATTTAAAATTAAATTAAAATGCAGAGCCCCCCGGACCAGTGGCCAGGACCAGGGCAGTGTGAGTGCCACTGAAAATCAGCTTTCGTGTCACCTTCGGCACATGTGCCATAGGTTGCCTACCCCTGATCTAGTCCACCCTCCTGCATAACACAGCTCAGAGAACCTCCCCCGTAATCCTTGCATTGATGCCAAGAACTTGTGGAGCTAGAACTAGGGAGACCCTGCAGGACCAATCAATCACTCTTCCTCGCCGTTGAGAAATGTTCCCCAGGAAACTGCACACAGCTTGGCAGCTACTCATGGGAGCGGTGTCTGGGGAAGAAGCTGGGAGAGGGGGTGTGACAGGGAGGGCAGGAGGAGACAGAATGGCCAGCGTGGCAGATCCAAGGCTGGTCATTTAAACCGAAGTTTCACACTGGGTCCTTAATGTAAGGCCTTGTCTATACACAGACCTTAACTTTCAACTGGTTTCAAAATCAACTGGTCTATTGGGTTAACTAAAGGTGCGATTTTAAACCAATTCAGTGCAACTTTGTGCGTGCATGCTTGCAGGTGCCCATAGGTGGTGCTAAATCAATATAAACCAGATTTTAAACTGGTGCAAGCTAAATCAATACATACAAGACGGATTTAAGGGTATAGTGACTCTGAGACCAAAGATGTGATTGCAGATATACCTGCACTAGCTTCAATCTAGCTAGTACGGCTAAAAATACAAAGATCCGGTGACACGGACCCTGGCACAGGCTAGCAACAGAGCATGTACCATGGGAACCAAGCAGATTAGTACAGCCTGAGCTGAAGCCCCTGGTGCTACACCTTCATAGCTATTTTTAGCAGGTCTAGCTAGCTTGAAGCTAACACAGGTATGCCCACTCATAGCCACACCTTGGATTGCAATATAGACTGTCAACAAGGGGATATACATCCTGGGCACTGAAACTAGGGGTGCCCCTGCACACCTTGGCTTGAAGTGGTTTCCATCATATACAAGGTTTACAGTTTTGTTCAATGGGTCTGAGCCACCCCCACTATACAAATTGTTCCAGCGCCCCTGTCTACATTAGTTTAACCAAACTGATTTGAAACAGATTTAAACTGACGTGTGTAGACAATTTCTAAGTTAAAAGCAGTGTAAAACCCTGTGCGGATTGTTTTAAAAAAAGAAAATTACAGCATTAATTAAACCAGAGCCACTCCTGTGTGTGAAGGCATGTTAGGGTTGAAACGTTAGCTAAACCTGGTCAGATAGCGTGAGAACGTTTCAGGTCTTTGTCACGTTTTTTAGCGAGATGGGTATACACGACGGTTGGTTCTGATTGGTTGGCCGTTATGAACAAGAATTACATTATGCCAATAAAACTCTAATCGTGCTCTTTGAACCCATTTCTGATTTAGTCGGGGAAAAGGTCATGGCACAGAGATCATATTTGGCTTTGTCAGGTGTTTGATAGAGACCCATGTAATTGACATAAAGGATGACAATAAAGAAAGAACTTCACAGCCCAGATTAGAAGTTAGTGTTTGGACAGGAAATTGACCTCTGCGGTATGGAGATAGCTATTACACTGTATTTGTACACAGTGGCAAATGTAGCCTCCCGATCAGTGGGTGTGCTCTGCTGCCACCATTGAAGGGGCAGTGACCATTCACAGCAGCACTCTCCAGCCTGGTACTGCAACCCAAATCCTGGCCTGGTATGGAGAGGAAACTGGGGAAGGAGGATGCGTGCGCTGGGGTGTGTATCCCATAGATGCCCTGCAAGGGGTAAAGTGGGCCTGAGAGGCCAATGAGGGTCTGACAGAACGAACCCCTGTGTTCACAACCTACGCCAAGTATATCAAACCAGCGCCAATGCCACAGTTTCCATTGGCTGGGAACTGTGGCCAATGGGAGCTGCAGAGGCGGTGCCTGCAAGCAGGGGCAGCGCATGGAGCCCCCTGGCCTCCATCCCCCAGGGGCCACATGGAGGTGCTGGCTGCTTCTGGGAGTGGCATGGGGCCAGGGCAGGTAGGGAGCCTGACTTAGCCCTACTGCACTGCTGACCGGAAGCCACCTGAGATAAGCACCACCCAGCCGGACCACGTACCCCAACCCCCTGCCCCAGCCCTGAGCCCCCTCCTGCACCCAAATTCCCTCCCAGAGCCTGCACCCCACACCCCCTCCTGCACCCCAAGACCCTAACCCAACCCTGAGCTCCCTCCTGCACCCAAACTCCCTCCCAGAGCTCACATCCCTTCCTGCACTCCAACCCTTTGCCCTAGCCCAGAGCCATCTCCTGCACCCAAACTCTCTCCCAGAGCCGACCCCCCTCCTGCACCCCAAGCCCATGCCCCAGGCTCAGTCCTCCCACACTCTGAATCCCTCAGCCCCTGCCCAGAGCCCACTCTCCTCCTGCACCCAACCCCCCTACCCCAGCGCAGTGAAAGTGAATGAAGGTGGGGGAAAGCTAGCAACGGAAGGAGGGGAATGGAATGAGTGGGGCAGGGCCTCGGAGAAAGGGCAGGTCAGGGGTATTTGGGTTTGTGTGATTACACAGTTGGCAACTCTACCTACACACTATTGTACTAATCTTTGTACAAAATATGCCACATGAGGTATCACTTGAAAACTCATAACTCACTGGTCAATAATATCATGATGAAATGTGTGTAGCAACATTATATGTAAAGTTCTGAATGGGGAGCTGGAACAATTGGGGAGGGGGGGCTGAAAGCCATTAAAATAAACCATAAGTCCTGTATATGGTGGAAACTACTTTAACCCAGGGGGGGCAGCAGCACTCCCAGCACCCCTAGTTCCAGCACCTAGGGTTCCAAATTCCCCCCTGAATAATGCTAGTTGCTACCATGTTCAAACCCACATAGCCCCAGTTAGGCAGGACTGGTCAAGCAGGTCTTAAAAACACAGGAATGTCTGTTCAGCTCAATTTTCCTGTATGTTGTAAACAGGATCCTTTGAGAAGGGGAAGAAGACAGGAGAAAAGAGAAATCTGTATTTCAGCAAACAGAGGTGAGCAGAACCAGCGTGCACCGTGTCACCTTTTTACTGTCTGAATGAACCCGAACTAGGGTTAGCCCTCAGGAAAATGCATTTCAAAGGGTGACTGAATTATAAAGGTGAGGGGCAAAGACACTCCAAGTTATCTTTCCCTATCCATCTCTCTCTCTTCTTTTCACCTACGATTCAAAAGAAACAGCTGTTGGACTTTGAGGGCTAATCCTGCCTGAGAGGTAAGGGATTTTACCTTGAACCACGTCTAGTTTGCTACGTTTGTAGTTAAATACACTTGTTTTATCCTCCAGTGTTATGAACAGTGTGGTAACTCCATTTTGGGTAGCAAACTATTGTGTGTTGATCCCCTTAGAGGAGCAAATGGACCTAATAGATCTGGACTGTCAAGGACAGGGCTGGACACATGTTTATTGGGGAAAATCCAGGACTGGAAGTGTGTTGGGGTCACCCTGCAAATAGTAACCAAGGCTGCTGGAAACCAGAGTGTGGCTGGTATTTGTTGACAGGCTGCTGGGGTCAGAGTTGCTGGACCCAAGCTGTGGCTATATACAGACACTCTGGCATGACCTGAGGAAATCAGGTTTGGAGCTTCAGCAGCAAAGCATTGTGAGGCACACCAAGTTGCAGGGCAAGGGGTGACACAGCCCCTGACTGGTCTGGATTGCACCCCGGCATGTCATATAGGGAACCTGCCTGCATCTGGAAGGAGAAGAAGACGCCCAGTTGGGCAGATGTCAGGAAATTTGCAGCAGAAAGAGGCTGCAGGGAGAGAGGCTGCAGTCAGTCTCTGGGAGAAGAGAGGAGAAAAGAAAAGGGAGAAAGACTGGAGTGGGAGCTTGCCCCACACTCACTCCACAGAGGCAGCTCCTGTTCCACAAGGCTGGGCCCAGCTACCGGCTCTGGGTGTTGTGACCTGGAGCACTGGGTTGCATAGCCACTCAGGTTTGGAAGTTTATTAGTAAATTAAATTCAACCAAAAGTAAATGGAATAACGTCATATCTAGTATACAAGGGAGGCAACAGCCAAGCCAGGTAGGTTAAACCTTACAGATACAGTCCTGGTAAATGGGAGATTACAGTTGAAGCATTCTGCGTGTCTGTCCCTTGGACTCTGCCCTTATCCCAACCTCCCAGTCAGCGAGACTATTCCAGTCCCCTCTCCTGAGGGTCTGTCACTTATACTCTCAGTTCCTCTTAAAGCTAGGTATGAACGCTATTCCCTGGTGCCTGCTAATCTGTCATAGATTATGCAATGGACTTTGAAGCCAACACACCTTCACCAGTATATCTTCCAATATTATTTACTAATGAAGAGGGCTGTTTTTGTGAACCAAGAGTTTTTCCATCTCCTGTTATTTAAAATACATCACTTCAAAGTAAGTCCATGAACGGTTTACAAACCACTTGATAATAATGGCATCTAGGTACTGTAGTGTAGGGGTACTTTTGTAATGAAGAATAAAGGGAGTTGGGGTCCAGAGAGGAGGGTCCAGGCCTCTGGGGCTGCTGACACTTAAAGCAGCTATGAAATCTTTACTGGGTGGTTAGGTAGAGACAAACAAACCCTCGTAAGTCTTCTGACACCGAACTAACTCTCTGCTGTGTTGTTATAACCGTACCCATGCGCCATACAAAAGACTGATAGTGCCAAACTCTTGTACAGTTGTAGCAACACAGCAGTGAGTCAGTTCAGCATGAGACTTAATTACAATGATCATAACAGTTAAAAGCCCAGGAAAGCATGACCTTCCCTGCCATAAGCCCCCTACACCCATCTCCTCACAGAAGCCTCAGCCCTCAAGCAAGCCCCCTTACTGTCCCCTCCCAGGAGCCCCTGCCCCCTTCCACCCCACTCCTTCGCCTTCCTGCTGGCTTGAGGCTTCTTTGGAGGAAGGAATTTTAGGGTCTTACCCTCTCTGCCCCACATCCAGCCCTGCTCTCCTCCCTCTCTGCCCCACATCCAGTCCTGCTGGGTCCTTGGGAAGGAGTTGCCATCGCAACCCAGAGCAGGCAGGCACATGCACGCTCCCCCTATCCTTCCCTAGCTCCCTGCCAGGCCAAACTATAATAGCCCAGCTGCCTCACCACACCTAACACCTTACCCCTCTCTGCTAGCTCAAGGCTTCCCACCAGTCCCCAGAACCGAGAGGAACTGCTGCAGGCTCCAGCAGGCTGAGCGGGACCAGACTGCTGGCCACGCTCCCAGTCATGGAAGATGCATGCACGACAGTGCACCACTCAGCCTGATTTCTGTGGGTACAGTTGCATCCATTGGCCCCAGCTAGCAATGCCCTTGTTCGTATTATAGGAAGGCTGACAAGCCCCACATGAAATCAGGGCATCACTGTGCTAGGTGCTGTAAGAACAGAAAGTAAAAACAGTCCCTGCTCCAAAGAGCTGATCGTTGAAATAGACCAAGGGAGGAGAACCAGAGTTCCAGAGAGGAAATATGACTCGCCAAAGGTCACACAGCAAGTCAATAGCAGATCCAGGATCACAACCAGGTCTCTCAGGGGCTCCTATAGCCTATCCACTAGGCCACACTGCCTCTAAAGGAATGTAGATTTGCTGCATCCACTCACCTGACTGCGTATTGACATGCTGTCTGGAACAGTCTTCTCCTCAGACATGTCCTGTGTGTTATTTTTCCATGGCTACTCATACAGTCAGAACAGGCCCATTCTTGCAACAAGTGCAACATCTTCCTCCTGAATGCTTTAAACAAGCTGGGAGCCATTATAGCCTCAAGACTACGAGATCCCTCTGCTCCAGCTCCCTGACCCAATTAAAAACCTCTGCTCTGACTGATCGCAATTGCTCTAGCAGGGCCAATAATAGTTGAGGATAGAATGTATGCTGCCAAGCTGCTGTAGCCTGGAGAATAGGCTAGGAACAGAAAACAGCCCACAAAAAGAAAAGCTAGAGTAGAAACAACACCCCAGAGTTTTCCCCTGATTTGGAAGGCTGTTAATTATAACAGGGCAGCCAGCCAGCCAGCTTTGGCCTGAGGCAAAGCCCCTTTAAGAATGGGTGTTTGGGCCTGGTGTACAGGGGATGATCAGACCCAGCTGGGAATGGGTCCGATTGCCAGATGAACACCTGATGCCTATAAAAAGCTGAAAGCACCACTGAGGTGGGCTGAGTTATAAGAAAGAGGTGAGCTGTTGCTCCCTAAGAGATGTAGAAGAGTTGGTTGGGAACTGGTAATGAGGCCTCTGGGTCAGAGGACAACTAGCAGCTGGACATTGGGGTTTGCTAAAGGTTGTTGGTGCAACCAGTAAATGGTGCCCTGTAGAAAGGGGAGCCCAAGCCAGATCCTTGGTTTGGTGTTTAAATCTTCCAGGGTGGGAGATACAGAGCTGTAACCAGCATTTATTTATTCCTGTTGCAGTAATATCTAGAGATGGGATAGTCAATTATTTGTCAGTCTAAATTTCTTGGCTGAAGTCTTGACTCCAGAGAAAATAATAATGATTTAAAAAAACCAAACCAATAAAAAGACTTTAGGCCCCATTCAGAAGTGCCTGGTGATCTGGATTTGGCCTGCAGCCTGGCTATTGACTACCCCTGATCTAGAGGTCTTTCTTGACCCTGTCGTGTTAGGTGCTGTATAAGCTTGTGGGTAAATGACAATCTCTGCTTGCAAAAAGTTGATAGTTTAGAAGAGCGATTCTCCACCGTTGCCATAGTAAGCCCTGTCTCCTGTGTGACTGTGATGTTACAGTCTATGTGATTTTATAAAAATATGCTAATGAGTGAATATAATGTAACTAGAATGTGCTTCATGCAAAAGGGCTCTTGTAACATATCATTACAAAGCTTCAAGAGGGGTAGCTGTGTTAGTTGGGATCTCATAGACTTTTAGGCCAGAAGGGACCATGCATTTGCTGAAGTGGATATTCACCTACGAAAGCTCATGCTCCAATACGTTTGTTAGTCTGTAAGGTGCCACAGAACTCTTTGCTGCTGTTACAAATATTATAATCTACTGAGTGTGATCATCCTCATAGACTCTAGGACTGGAAGGGACCTCGAGAGGTCATCGAGTCCAGTCCCCTGCCCTCATGGCAGGACCAAATACTGTCTAGACCATCCCTAATAGACATTTATCTAACCTACTCTTAAATATCTCCAGAGATGGAGATTCCACAACTTCCCTAGGCAATCTATTCCAGTGTATCCTAGTTGTATAAAGGTAACACTCTTGTATCTGAAACTAGAAATATGAAATCACTCTGAGGGCCTATTATAATTATGCAAAGTGTGGGCCATTTATGGTGGTTTGGAATCTTGATGACTCCCATTAACTGGTACAATTGACTGACTGGCTCTGTGTGCAGGCAGGCCTTTCTGTGAGTCAGGCTGGGAGGAATGAAGTCTTGGGGTCTTACAGTGACATGTGATCATGTCACCTGAACTGGAATCCCTCTTTAACCTGGTCCTTTTCCAGTGAGGAGGGGTGGGAACCCAGAGGGACAATTTTCCCCCTGGTACAGCTCTTGTTCCAGTTGAGGTGGTAGCTCGGGGATTCTTCATGATGGCTCCTCCTCTCTTTGTTCTGTTCCACTCCCTTTATATATCTTTTGCATAAGGCAGGAATCCTCTTGTCCCTCTGGGTTCCTACTCCTCCTCCCTGGAAAAGCACTATTAGCATATCTTTATAAAATCATATAGACTGTAACATCACACCTCTCATTTAGAAATATGGGAAAAGCAGGATGATTGTAATGCCCTGATCCCCTTTTTGTGATCCTCTGGGGATTGCAGCCACTGGGCTCAGAACCCCTGATCTAAAAGGCAAGAGGGTCTCAGCTGTGTGAGACAAACAAGTGAAGAGATCAAAGTCATGCTAATAATAGTATGTTTTAGTGGAGAATAACAACAAATTCATAGATGCAAGGTGGTAGCATTGACCCTGGTTATTGCTGCTTAGCAGGTGTTAGACGGTGATCCTATCCCACCATCCAAAACGCAGCTTTAAATGTGGTGTAGACAGGCTGGGTGAAACTGTGCTGTTCCTATTAGAATGGGATGCATGTTGGGGGCTCTGCTGAGATGCTCAGCAAGGAAGCTTGTGAAGTAGGTGCTGATTCTTTCATGAACCCTGGGCCTGGTTTTCTGTTGCCCTGCATGGTTCAAAATGCACTCAGAATGGCAGTATTGTACCTTGTGCAAAATGGGTTAATGGGTCTGGCGTCTGGGTATGTGTTTGGATGGAGGAGAGGGTGAGTGCAAAACAGCAATACCTTCGGCAGTGATTTCTGAGCTGCCTGGGAGGTATGGAATTGTTTTTGTTTCCTTTTTCAATCCCATTCTCGGGCACTAGTGCCAGCAGATGCCATGCCAGATAGCCAGCAGGGGAGCAGAAAAACACTGTAATTAAGAACAAGGACACTGGATTGAGGCAGGGCAGCCCTGATCTAGAATTTACTTTCAAAAATATTCACTACTCTCACCAGCTCAGAGAGGTACCTGAGACAGACCCTCTTGCTATGGGCTAATTCAGTTTACAAAACCATGCAGAATTCACAAACTTCCCAAACTGTCTCAACCGCTCCCCTTAAAAAATTCATTTATTTGAAACCACTGACTTGAAAGCTTCCTCTACTTCACGGCCTTCCCCAAGTCATCAGCTGTCGCTGTGCAGAGCCTTTGAAGAGAGGGAGCTCTGCTCTGCGTGCTAGTAGGATGCACTGTCCTGGCAGGTGGTTACTGATGAGCTGCTGCTGGCTGTGACTGTAGCAGAGAAAGCACAGATCCCTACTGGGCTAATGGAGTAACTTTGCTGACCGTCAGCCTCCTCTATTTCATATGGGACAGCTAGACTAGAGCATGGGTTTCAAACATACAGATGCCAGAACGAGCCTGCAGACTGTATCCATGTTGTGCTGCATCTCGGCTCTCTTTTTTTTAAAGTTTCTAGTCCTCATGGCTGCAGAGATACTTGGCTCCCACTGGGAAGGTTCACTGCTGCAGCCATCCCTGCCTGAGTCTGCAGAGAGCCTCTGGGATCAGTCAGCTCCCTCTTTTCTCGCTAATTTGATTGGAGCAGCAAATCTACAGTTCAGTGATAACACTTTATGAACTGCTTCCTGGCTCATTATTTTGGCAGTGGGAAGGGGGTGGGAGAGAAGCACGTGAGGTGGAGAGGACTGGAAGGTGACTGTGGAACTTGCAAAGGGAAGGGGGGGGAGAGGCAGCAAGACTGGGCTGGCAGAGGTTGGGAGGAGGGCTGGTGGAGGATAGGGGAGCCTGGGGGGTGAGAGAGCTGGTGGAGGGAAGAGGGGGCTGGGGAGCTGCAGGGGTAGCAGGGCAGGGCTGGTAGAAGGATTGGGGGTCTGCAGGGCAGAGCTGGTGGAGGGAAAGGGTGCTAGGGGGTTGCCAGGCTGGGGGAAGGAAGGGGGTTGAGGGGCTGCAAGGCAGGGCTGGGGAGTGGCGGGCTGGGTGGTGGGGTGGGCAGAAGGAACAGGGGTTGCAGGGCAGGGCTGGCAGAGGGCTGGGTGGGCTGCAAGCAGGGGCTGGGGGACAGAAGGAAGGGGGAGTGGGGCAGGCCTGGCAGAGAGAAGGGGTGGCTGGGGCTGGCAGAGGGAAGGGGGATTGGGGAATGGCATGGCAGGGCAGGGCTGGCAGATGGGATGGGGGTTGCGAAGCAGGGCTGGGTGGGCTGTAAGCAGGGGCTGGGGGACAGAAGGAATGGGAGCTAGGGGGCAGGGCTGGGCTGGCAGAGAGAAGGGGAGGGGCTGGGGCTGGCAGAAGGCCTGGGGGTTACTGGGTGGGCTGCAAGGGGGGCTGAGGGACAGAGGGAAGGGGGCCTGGGGGCAGGGCTGGCAGAGGGAGGAAGGAGGATGGGGAGGGGCAGGGTAAGGCTGGCATAGGGAAGGGGAACTAGGGGTTGGCAGGGTAGGGCTGGCAGAGGGAAGGGGGATGGGGAGGGGCAGGCCTGGCAGAGAGAAGGGGTGGCTGGGGCTGGCAGAGGGAAGGGGGATTGGGGAATGGCATGGCAGGGCAGGGCTGGCAGATGGGATGGGGGTTGCGAAGCAGGGCTGGGTGGGCTGTAAGCAGGGGCTGGGGGACAGAAGGAATGGGAGCTAGGGGGCAGGGCTGGGCTGGCAGAGAGAAGGGGAGGGGCTGGGGCTGGCAGAAGGCCTGGGGGTTACTGGGTGGGCTGCAAGGGGGGCTGAGGGACAGAGGGAAGGGGGCCTGGGGGCAGGGCTGGCAGAGGGAGGAAGGAGGATGGGGAGGGGCAGGGTAAGGCTGGCATAGGGAAGGGGAACTAGGGGTTGGCAGGGTAGGGCTGGCAGAGGGAAGGGGGATGGGGAGGGGCAGGCCTGGCAGAGAGAAGGGGTGGCTGGGGCTGGCAGAGGGAAGGGGGATTGGGGAATGGCATGGCAGGGCAGGGCTGGCAGATGGGATGGGGGTTGCGAAGCAGGGCTGGGTGGGCTGTAAGCAGGGGCTGGGGGACAGAAGGAATGGGAGCTAGGGGGCAGGGCTGGGCTGGCAGAGAGAAGGGGAGGGGCTGGGGCTGGCAGAAGGCCTGGGGGTTGCTGGGTGGGCTGCAAGGGGGGCTGAGGGACAGAGGGAAGGGGGCCTGGTGGCGGGGCTGGGGGGGGTGGCTGGCCTGGCGGGGGGAGGGGAGGGGAGCGGAGGGGCTGCGCTGCGCTCGGAGCAGGGCCAGAGGCAGGAAAGACCCACGATCACCCGCAGTTCCAGCCGGCGGAGGCGGCAGCTGGGGGGCGGGGCTGTTCCCGGCTCCGGGGTGTGGGGGCGGGGCGGGGGAGCCGGTAGCTTCCCGTCAGAAGGCGGGCGCGGGGGGGTGACCGGCGGGGAGCAGCTGGCGCTGGGGCACCGGGACGCGCAGGTACCGAGCCGGGGGTAGAGCTGCTCCGGGGGCGGAGGGCTCAGCTCCCCCCTGTGGGGGTCGGGGGCTGGCCCCGAGGTGTCCCTCCACCATGGGGCTGGGCTCCCCCCGTCCCCCTTGGGGGGGGGTATCAATTTCTCCCTTGTGCAGTGGGGTGGGCAGCGTTCTGCCCCCGGCCCAGGGCCTCTGTGAGGGAGCTGTTCGGGGGGGGGGGGGGACTGAGTTCCCTGACCCCTGGGGAGCCTGGCTGAGACTAGGCAGAGGTGGGGGTGAGGATGGGGGTGAGTCTTCCTCCCTCCCCCTTCCCTCTTTGAGATTTCATAGCATGTTGGGGGGGGCTCTAGAAAATACTCTATAAGAATTTGAGCCCTGCCTACACCCTTCATGCACTTGTAGACTGGTGGTTCCCTTAACCACCCCCCCCCCCCACCTCTTTCAGGTTGTCCCTTAACCAAGCTCCACTCACTTATTAATCTTTCCTCCCTACTGGATTCCTTCAGCCCCCTAATCTCTTCCACAGCTAATCACTTGAGCTCCTGTGGCTTTGTCAATTTCTTTCTGGTAACTTGGTGCCCAGAACTGAATGCCTTATTCCTGGTGTGGTTGTATAGAAGGCCTCACACACCTGCTTGTGCCTAAAATTGCATTAAGCTTGTTTATTTTATTTTGCAGCTGCATAGCAATGCAAGCTACTGGCTAATTTGATGTCTACCCTTGTATAGAAGGGCTTTCAACATTACTGATTCCTTGGCTGCTTGTCTCTGTGACAGATCTGATTTAGATTTTCCCTTCTCCACACCCCCGCCCCTCCAATACACTAGCTGCATTTTTCTAAGTTGAATCTCTTTAAAACTTTCTGCCCATGTGTCTAATCTACACACACACACACACACACACACCCCTTGTGTTCTCCATCCCCAGTGGTGTCTGCAGCTCATTCCCATTTAATAATCTAAGAATGTCGGTTCAGTTTAATGAGACTTTATTGGGATTACAAGTTATACAAGTGTTGTCAAAGTGTTAAGAAAAACCAGACACCTCAGGTATCTGTCAGGTGGGCATAGCCCACCCAGGATAGTTACATGCTGTGTTTGGGGTTTGATCACCATGTGGATATCATTATTTAGAAGAGTTAGTAAGCAACATTTTAATTAATGAGCATATTAAGACATGTCTTAACACTGGTTTCTCAGTATCTCCCCGGGTGCTACTTTGCTACTTGCCATAATCATTTTGTATATGGGTTTCCAGCCAGCTTGCAATCAACAGGAGTTGTTCTATCTGAGCTGATTTGAATTAACTTTCCAATTGAGATTTTTTGTGAGGTCCCGTATCAAATGCCTGACTACAATCTAGATAGAATCCCTGCATTCTCTTTCTCTAGTTCTGAGAAGCTCTAGAGTTGTAGTGACTTGTTCCAATATATTCCTAATGATAGAAGTTTGCCTTATTGGGATATAACTGCCAGGATTTTTCCTCTTTTGTGAGGGATAAACTCCCTTGTTCATAACCGTGTGCCTTTCTCTGAGTTGTCTGGGATATGGGTAAAAGATTAAGGCATCTCTGGACCCCATTGGGACAGGATGGAGTAACTAAAGGGAGAAACTTCTTGTTTGGGCAGGGAGGGAAGGGGGAATGAGTAGGCTGGGTTAGGAGAAGTCTCTGGTTGGGGCAGAGATGTGAAATATGAAAGGATGATTGTTGTCTTCTCTACTGTGGTTTTCTCTCCTTTTGGGGCTATAACTTGCTGATGTAGTACAGCAAAGTGCTGGTGTCTGATCGTCTTCTGATATTACCGTAAGGTTCCATAGAAGCTAATTTTCATGAAAAGCCCTCCTTGGGCTTCCTCCGTTCCATGGCTTGGTTTCCTCCCACACTAGGTGAGGTCAGTGACTCATCTTCCTTTATGGGCTCAGTTTAAAAAGTTGTAGCATGTTCAGGAGCATATGCAGCTCCTCAGAGTTGAGCTTTAGTATGGAGTCTGCGGAATCCAGTGTAGGTGTTGCCATTCACACGTACTCTTCTCTTGCATCTGCAGTACAACAGATGTGAGCTGGGTCAGTAGGCTCTCTTGGCTTAGTATCTGGGAGGATGGGATAAAGGCCTTGAAAAATACTTTTACAACAGTACAGTCACTAAAGAATATTTAACCTATCATCTGCCAGACACAGAATAATTATGTAAAGCTTAGTCACTTACTGCTCACTTTTTAAAGCCTCTTTTCCCCACCACAATACTGGCAGTTTACAAACTGAATCTGAGTTGCAGTTCTTGATGTTGAGTCTAAAGTGCTTGAGAAAATGTTTGTGCTGTGAGACAGATTTTCTGTCATTTAGATAGGAATTTTATGTTTTCTAAGTAAGTTGTGGTTTTTTGCCTTTGTTTCTGAAATCTGTCAGCATACTTGAAATGCAGGAAAGTTCAAGCTAATCTTATTATGAGACAGTTAAAAGTCCTGATTGCTCTAGCAAAAAATATTTTAGGAGCACTACAACTTTGATAGAACTGTACCCTAAATGCAAACTTATCATGTTACTCAGATCAGAATGATTGTAACCATATGCCTGGAGACTTGAGCTGTGTATTTGTTCTAATCATGGCTAGGAGGATAAACGATACTGAATACTGTGTCTGTAAAAGTTTACTTAAAATGTGTTATGAGCAGTTATTCACAGAAATCTGTGTGAAACTTTCTCAGTCCTTTTTTAAAGGAGCCTTATAAAACAGGCATGAGAACCTATTCTCCTATCCTTTAGCAAAAGCTCAAGTACTTGCTTGTCCTCCCCCCACCCCCTAAAAAACTACTGTCCTCAGATGAGAAGTATTCTGCAAGGATGAATTTTGGCTGGCTATCTTATAAACAAGGATCTACAGTAGACTGTAAACTCTGTTTTCATCACTTTCAATTTAAGTTGCTTCACCACCATATGGAATCTGCAACTGCTTCCAGTGTCTTCATCAACAAAAGCCAATGCAAACCCTCACCCTGGTGCTCTGAGGAACCACTGGCCCCTTGTTAATTTCTGGAACAAATTCTGTCTTGGTCCTAATCTCTAAAAGCTTTCCTATGTTGGGACTTGGCAATGTTGGGACCCTACTTCATTGCCCACAACACACCCAAGTGATTTGTGCTCTATAGGGATTATGCAGTTGGAGAACCCCAAGAAAAGACTGCTTGGAGGCTGACTGAGACCAGTCTTGCTTGTGATCACCTCAAGATGTGGAACTATGCAACAGAAATCCAGATTTACTCTTTCAGAAACAAAATTAAAAATAAATTCTTGAATCATGAGGAGAATTGCTTTCTGTACAGTTTGCTTTTTGCTAATTTTTTGTGCCTAGATACTAAGGTACTTAAGACATATGGTTATATAACATATAACTGCTACTTGTGGAGAGGTGGCTATTTCTGTCCTTGTTAAAGTGCTGACTGTGTTTAAAAGCATTTTTATACCTCTGTAACTTAGCCAAAACTAAAGCAAGTCACCTGAAACGTCCTGTAACCTTCTGTGAAGAATTATTGGAATTTTGGGCAGTTGGACAAAGAATGATCAGATAAGAAAAAACAGAGTTTGCAAGACTTCTTACTTCGCTGGAAAATCCTGAGCTCAAGGAAAAGATGGAGAATGATGGGATTTAACAGTGACCTCCATGACCAACACTTTTTTTTTTAGTTGGTCAAGACTAGGGAGATTTTAGGATTTGGGACCTGCTACCATTTGTACCTCTGAAGAGGGCAATGGCACTGCAAAGCTAGAGTCCAGAAGAGGCTGCTGTGCTCCAGATTAATTAAAGGTGGGGGGATATATTTTTGTCTTAACCCATGAGCTAGATCTACTTAGTTTGGTATACTGGCAATAATCCAAGGTAGATTTCAGATGTGCTAAAATGACCCTTCCTGCAACTCTTGAAGACATGGGCAGAAGGGGAAGAGTGAATCCAACATTACTTTCGAGGGTATAGGAATATCAGTTTTGCCTACATATTTCTAGGGCTTCCTTCACCTTCTTGGGTATATTGAGGAGGCCCCATTTTGCCTCCACTCTGCAGTGGTTCATGCTAGATGTACTGGGTTTTAAGCTGTATACCCTCCATAGAATTTTGGGGTTTAGAGTTATACTATTCTAGCTAGTACATAATTCATAAGATCAGCGTTAACTGTAAAACCATCGCGCTCTGTAAAATCCATTCAACTGTATTGGCTTATGAGCTAAGGAAACTTCCCAAATGCTTACCTTTTTAAAATTATGGTGTTGCAAGACTGGTTAGTTCTCACTCTGCCGCGTAGGCAAAGCCCTGAGCATCAGCAGAGGAACAAGAGCTGTCTGTTGCCTGAGGAAGACAACACTCTTGGTTACATGCAGCTTTGCAGACCCAAGTGCCTGAGATTGCTTTGTGCACTTTTTAAGCTTAGGTTCTGTGAAAGCTGATGGAATTTGCCCAAAAAATACTTCTGCTCACCGCAGGCAAGTGTGAATGTCTTTCATACCATGCTTTAGGCCGTGGCTTACGCTAATCAGAGCTGACAGTTTTACAAAACTGGCTTCGTGGGCATTTGAACTTCTCCCTCTTTGCCCCCCACCCAAAAAACTTTAATTTGGTCTGACAAGGACTTGAAGTTGCAGGCTTGTTAAGTTTCTTCTGTCAGCTACCTACGGGTCTTTTGGAGAGAGCAAAACCTGTTTAATTGATGTCAAATTAATCTAGACTTCAGAGATTTAGCTTTGCTCTTGATTAAATTGTGGAGGTAATTTCAGAGAGTAGCTGGAGCCTGGGATAGTCCTGTGGAAAGAATGTAGAATCTAATGCCACCTTATCCTTTAAAAGAACTCTTGCTAGCATACATTAGATGGATATGTTCCTGGGCACTTGATGCTCCACGATGTGCATGGGCACTTCTGGAAATCCTACTGTGCATTGAATACTCCCTCTTACTCAATGGCCATCTTTGCCAGGGAAGTTGGGCTTCCCTGCAGACTCTCCTGCTACAGCAGAACTTTAGTCCAAGAATGCACTCATCTGGAATCCCTCGACCAATTTTTGTAGCACCAATTAACGATTGTGTGTGTACACCCAGGGCACTGGGTCAGGTTGGAGTTGTAGGTACCTGGTTATCTTGGCAAAAGAATGTCCTTCAAGGTACTTACTAACTGGGATACATCCTCTAAAGCCACTCATAAACCTAAGTATCTTTCTCCTTGAAGCTGTCTCCTTTGGCTTTTGCTGAAAGACCTGATTCTGTATATAACTGAGCAACCCTGAATGCAGACATGGAAGTGTAGCCAGCTGCTACTGCCCTCCCTTTGCCTCTGTGGAAGGATAAGGACTGGACAATTGACCTGAAGAAAACTTAGGGTACTGTTTGTCTCATGAGCTGTGGTGAGACTAGCTTCTGCCTTCCATTACAAGATGGGTGGGAACTTACTCTATGGGAAGCAGGAACATGCCCAAGAAAAGAAGGTGACTAACATGCCAAAACACGTTTTACAAAGGCATGGAATTGTAGAGAACATGGATGGATGGGTAGGATAAAACAACTGGCAATAAATATGGACCTTTCCTCTCTCGGCTTTGAGTATACTCAACATCCAACACCACCTCTCTGTGTGGAAATTATCTAAACCAGTTTCCTAGGAGAGCACAGAAACTATCCATGTTTTAATCTGCTGGCCCTATGAACTAATTTACTAACTCAGCCCAGCAAGTACCTTAGTAGGAAGATCACTAGAATTCTAGTTTCCCTTTTTGGATAAACTCTTAATTGTAAATCAAAGCGCACAACACCCTGGCTTTGCTAAAAATGTTTAACAAAGTGTACAGAAACATCATGTTCTCATTAAATAACTGTTAACCTCTTGCTGCTGCTGAAAAACGTGTGGGGAAAGAGGGGCTTTGCCCATGTGGGGTCCAAGGACATCATTTCATTTTTACGTTTCCTTTCTGTTCCCAAACCACTTGAAGTTGGGTGGCTAGGCTTAGAAACTTTTACACATTTTTCTCGCAGAGATGGGAGGGGATGCATCAAGATTGTACTATGCTAACCTACTTAAATCCCTCTCTCAGAAACTAATATTTGATTTAGTCATCTTATACAACCCCTGCACAGCCTTAGAAATATACTTCTTTATGGTGAAAATCCCTACAGCAACAGCATTTCACAATTTGATTGGGTGGAGGGAAAACATGGCTCCCAAATGCTGTAATAGCCCATGGAAAGAAGGTAGTTTTGATAATACAAATGGCTAATCTATTGTCAGTGAGAGAGTTATTAACAGCAACTCTGGCATGTGGAAACAGTCTGTACTTGTGGGGAGGAGGGAGGGACTGGTAAACCAGAACACTAATATAAACTGCAAGATAGAAAGGGAACAAAAGTCCAGCCAGATAAGCCAGGTCAAAGACTCTTTTTGGTTTTAAAGTGTTTTTTTTGTTTTTTGTTGTGTTTTTTTTTTTAATTCTGTAGCAAATAAGATGACTAAAGGGAGGAAAATTAGAATGTTGCTATCTTCTGTTAAGCTTGTTGGGGCATTCTGGGTCAATTAAGAGTTATTGAGGACACGTTCTGAAATATACAATGGGTTAGAATAGCTTGGGTGGATGAGGATGGTGAAGCTGCTGTGGAGAAGTCTTAGTGAGACTTCTAAAATGAAGTGCCTTAATCACTGGATTCAGCCTGGACGGCAATGTGAAGGATGTTCTCGGTTTCCTGATGTGGACATGTGTATCCATTGTCTTCTGACTTCGGATGCCTCGGTTTCTTGGTGTCCAATTTGGATGTGATCTTTCTTTTCCCAACAATTTCACTTGGAATTGAGGGTGTTCACAGCCCATGAAAATCGGGCCCAAAGCTATCTCAAGTTGAGCCCCCAGAAACTAGAAGCAACTAGCTACCTGTGCTTAATTTGTGTGTGTGTGCGTGCACACACATGTTTAAAGCTGATTTACACTAGCAGGTGTTACCTAGCAAAAGGTAAATAAGCAAGCCACTGATGATCAGTGGAAAAAATGACACATACCAGTTAATGTTCTTTGCTGTTTAAGATAGATGAATCTGGTTATACCCAAAAAGGGGAAAAAAAGGGCTAAAATACTAGATATGCCTAGTGTTTTAAATCCTCTTTGGTTGATATTAGTTATATGGGAGTTTTTCTTTGACCTTTTTAGCATTTTGTATTTAGTATATTCAGACATGTCAGTTAATATTTCAATCTCTTGTTGCTAAGGGGCAGAAAGAGGAGGAAGGGGTTCAAGGCAATCCATTTAATTAGCTGTCGTGTTTCCTTCTTGGTCAAACTAAGATATATATTGTGGAGCCATGATAATGGCTTGGTGTTAAGGTGGTTGTTTTCTGTTATGGGCCAGAGACATCCAACGTTGTACCTCTTTTCCTCCGTATGCAGACTGAGATCCAACCTTCATCACCACTTTTCGTAGTGATCAAGAGATCGCTACAAGTAGCATCTTACTCTCCATATTTAGGCACCAGCTTAGCAAGATATTTAGACAGCCCCATTCAATTCAATGGGGTTACTTGCATGCTTAAAGATAGGTATGTAGTTAAGTAACTTGCTGAATTGGCAGTCATTCAGAAACACTACTTTGCTCCACCACACCCATGATATTAATGTTATCAGTATAAACCTAACCTTGGGAAGTAACTCATAGTTATAGCTTGTTGAAAATGTGGACTAAAAAGCTCATGGAATGACTACCTGAAATATTAATACATGCCTCTGGATTCTAGAGACTACCCACCTTGTTGCTAGGATTATATACCTCTTGCCTGGCGTGTCAGTAGGTGCCAACATAAGTCTTCTGTATCCTAACTCTCAAACATTTGTGTTGATAAAACATCGGTGAGTAGCTCTTTAAAATACTTTGTATGGAAGATAGAATTGCAAATATCCAACAATTACTCTTGTGCTTTTGGTCGTTTTGGCTTTAAAAGTCAACTCCAAATGTTGTCTCTAACAGAAACAGACATTCAGAAAAATGAGTTACTTCAGCTCAGAAACCCGAATTCTCAGTAACCCTATAACAGCAGTTCTCAAACTGTGGATCGGGACCCCATTTTAATGGGGTTCCCAGGGTCAGCATTAGACTTGCTGGGATCTGGGGCTGAAGCTTGAGCTCTTCCCCGCGCCCCAGGGAAGCAGGGCTTAGGCTCCAGCCCTCTCTCCCCACCCCAGGGGCAGTGGGGCTCAGGCTCCAGCCCTTACCCCATGGTCATGTAGAAACTTTGTTGTCAGAAGGGAGTCACGGTGTAATTACGTTTGAGAACCCCTGCCCTGTAAGGGTTTTACATACCCCTCTGGCATCATAAAGAGGCATCACACCCCATTTATGTCCCTTTCATTGTCTCAGTCTTTTTTCTGTAAAAGAGTTGCAGAGTCCATTAATATGCTGACAGGGTGGTAGTTTATAAAATAGGTATATTTCCATATAATATATATCTCATAGAACTGGAAGGGACCTTGAAAGGTCATTGAGTCCAGTCCCCTGCCTTCATAGCAGGACCAGGTACCGTCTCTGATAGATTTTTTTGCCCTAGATCCCTAAATGGCCCCTTCAAGGATTGAATTCACAACCCTGGGTTTAGCAGACCAATGCTCAAAACATTCTGTCCCCTCCCCCCCGAAATGTTAGCACTTTGCAGAACATAGATAAGACACATTAGCTTAATTCTGTAGTGTGTTTTGCTTTCCAATCTCAGAACTGGGGTCATTCACCCAGTTTCTCTGTCCATCAGGTGGTAGTGTGGGTAAGGCACCAGACTGGGACTTGAAGACCTGCATTCTATTTCTAGCTCTGCTACTGACCTGCTGGGTGATACAGGTCAAGTCACTTAACCTGTTTGATTCAAATCTTTCGTGTGTAAAATGGAAATGGTAATGACTAATTCCTTTTGTAAAGCACTGTGAGAGCCCTTATACTGCACTTTTCATCCATAGATATATTACTATTGTTAATACTGCTGGCCAGAAAGCTGGGTTTCTCAAACTGGGAAGACGTTGACTTTAATATTGAATAATAGGGTACTATATCATACTATAGTTTAAATCTTGGCTTACATTAAGAATATGGAGATCATGCTGGCTTGTTCAGATTTGTATTCTCCCTGTTCTGAGGCGATATATATATATATTTTTTCCAATATAGTATCAGTCTTTGTTAGAGAGTAGATACTACGTTGCTTTCCCTGCAATCCTGTGATTTCAGGTATGGAGCTCTTATCTGTATTTATGCTCAAAATAGAATACTTATCGTTTCAAACTAGTTATCTCAGGCTTGTATGCTCAAACATGATTATTATTTTTTATTTATAATTTATTTCTCGTCTGATTATTTCTGGCCTTGTCTCCTTCATGTTCTGATATGGCAGAATCTTCTTAATATCCTAGTGGATAGAGCACTGGACTGGGAGTTCATAGAACTCAATTTCTGTTCCTGTCTGTGGCACTTATCTGCTGGGTGACCTTGATCAAGTCACTCTCTCCTCCTGCTCTTTGTCTGCCTTGTCTACTTGAACTGCATGCTTTTTCAAGGCAGGTACAGTCATTTCCTGTACGTGTTCGGTGCCTAGCACAATGGGGCCCCAATCTTGATCCTCTAGGTGCTACCGTAATTCTGCTAATAATAATAGTTCACAGTAACAACCAGGAGATGCACTGTGAATTAATTACTTGCTGATATGATAGTTAATGAACATGCAAAGGCTATTGCATTGCATATGATACTTACTTCATTTAAGTAACTGTAGTTTAGCTTGTAATTCAAGCCTAGCAAAATGTGACAATATTTTGAAACCAATGAAATCTCGGTAATACAAAACCTCACAACTGCTCTCTGCTATAAAAGCTTTGAGGTTGGGGAGAGACTATATAAAGGACTTGATCACTAACTTTAAACATTTGAAGATCCCATTCAAGTTGACGGGACTACTCATGCTTAATGTAAATGTGTCCTTTGCAGGTCAGAGAGGAATGTTCAGGGTCGAGCCCAGACTAGTAAGTTTCTCCTTCTCTTGGTGAATGGAAAGAGGAGCTTTTTTGTCTCTAACTGTGACTAAAGTTTTTTCTGCCCTCATGTAAAAACACATAGCCTCGCTACCCCAGCCCCAAATGTCATTGGTCAGGCTGTTTTCTGAGCATAACCTTGTAAATCGTTCAGATTCTGGAAGTTTGACTTTTTCTATAGGAATGAGTCTCATCAAAAACTCATCCCTGGGAAGGGAAAAAGAATTACCAGTAATTCTTTTCTCCAAAGGTACATGGTCATAATAGATCCACTTTCACCCACTTGCTTCCTGTGAGTCGTCAGCCGTGTTGCTAGAAAAGGAACTGACAATTGAGGGCTGGGGCATTCTGACTCTGCCTTCAAGTCACATGACTGCCGCTCTGCTCAGAGTTTTATATATTCTCAGTTTACTAGTCAGCTCCACCAGTCTGTCCATTGGAGGCACAGAGCTGGCAGTCGAACATCTTATACCTGCATGCTGCCCAAGATCAAGTACTGCAGGTAAATAACCTTTCTTTTTATCTAGCTTAGTGACTTACCCAATCCTTCCCCCAGTCTTGGTGCTCCAATTTTGCTAAATTCAGGTGACATTCACTGCATTGTGTGATTTTTCTCAATAGTGTTCTTAATGCAGGCAAGAGACAATCGCCTTTGTAATACACTCTTAAATACAGTAAGACTTGTTTTAGAGAAGTTTTCCTAATGACAGTAATTAATAATTACTAGGTTTAACAATTTACTTCTCTTTAGCCTTTATTGCTTTATTTCCGTGCAGTTTTGCATTATTAAATGTTCTACATTGACATAATTTCCCCCTCAAATTAGGAACAAAGAGGTTTTTTTGTCTTTTCTTTCCCTTTCTCCTCCCCTCTCCCCCTAGTTCTGAAGGTCTTAACTTGGCCCTGAGCTATTTATAGCAATTTCAGCAATATTTTCTTGCATAATTAAAAAAAAACCTGATTTCTTCCTCCCCCCCACCCCAAGGGATAAGGGCTGTAATGTGACTGTAGTCGTAGTTTTGGCATGTAGTGTCAACAACTTAGTTACTTGACACTGACGCAGATATTAAATAGGTATTATGCTTTCCCTTGTATTCTAAGGATTCTTTAATCTCTGTTAAAAGCAAGAGAGAGTCCTGTGGCACCTTTTAAGACTAACAGATGTATTGGAGCATAAGCTTTCGTGGGCGAATACCCTCTTCATCAGATGCATAATCTCTGTTTTTGTTTGTTAAGGGGGGGCGGGCATCAGGACACAATTGATATTTGAAGTGTCTTTAAGAAAACTAGAGATGTGTTTAAACCATGATGCATGTTTCTCTTGTTCTTTAATACAGAATTCTTTAGTTTACAAGTACAGCTTCTCTTTTCATTCAATAATCTGTTGTTGTTGTTGCAGGCTTTATTTATTAAATAGTAGGTGGTAAATTTTCAGACTGAAGTATGATCTTTAAGTTTAAGAAACTTCTAATGGACAACTGAAAGATTTGCTTCTTAAGTCCTGCTTTCAGACCATGACTCTAGTACGAGACATACACAACCCTGAACTTGTCTCTTTGGACCAGATCCTGCAAAAGTTTAAGTATCTGTTTAATTTTACACACTATGAGAAATCCCACTGAAATCAATAGGATTTTTCAGTGCATAAAGTTTAAATGTAAAAATTATTTGAGGTATTTAGGGCCTTGATAAATAAGTGGAGGAAGACCCTCCTTTCAGATGTCGTGGTATCCTCTTGCACAGAGGATACCCCTTCCGGGGGACCCCAGTTATTATAAACAGACGGGTAATAGTTGGATTTGTGATGACTAGGAGAAGCTCCTGGTGAATTGCCTGCTGGGTGCAAAGGTTGCAGACTTCTCAAGACATCTAGATAGATTTATGTGCTGGGGAGGAGGTTGTGATTGTGTCATAGCAGGTACCAGTGACATAGGGAAAGGTGGGACAGAGATCCTGGAGGCCAAATTTAGGATACTAGGTAAGAGACTGAAGTCCAGGACCTCCCTGGTAGCATTCTCTGAAATGCTTCTAGTGCCATGTAGAGGGCCAGTTAAACAGGCAGAACTGCAGAATCTTAACATGTGGCTGAGATGACTTTTGGAGGAGGAATTTAGGCTTAAGAATTGGAGAACCTTTTAGGAAAGGAGGAACTTTAGAAAGGATGGACTCCACTTAAACAAAAACAGAACCTGTTCACATTGCTAATATGTAGAATTAAAAGGGTCCTAGAGGAGTCTTTAAACTGAGTGCTGGGGGAAAGGAGCAAACAGCTCAGAGAGGGATCCCTTGGGGGAGGATTTATTAAAGGGGATACTCTATATCCTAGTAAAGAGGTGAGGATAGATGTTGATAAAGTACAGATAGGAACTGAAGAGAAACAGTCAAATGAGTCCCATTCAGTTACATTACATGATGACAAACCACTAAATATTGACCAGTTTAATAAGTGTTTGTATAAAAATGGTAGGAAGAAATACTAAGATGGGTAAACGTCAGTGAATGGTATTAAATGAGGATATTGATACAAAAGGCACCATAGAAACTTGGTGGAACAATTATAATCAATGGGGCACAGTTATACCAGGGTACAAAATACAGAGGAATGACCGAGTAGGTTGTGCTGATGGAGGAGTGGCCCTATATGTGACAGAGCATAGTCAAATATGGTAAAAATCTTAAGTGAAGATACTGTAGAATCTTCATGGATAGAAATTCTTTGCTTACATATTAAGAATATAGGAATATGCTACTGACCAGAATGGTGACTGTGAAATGCCCAGGGAGATGAGAGCATTTACAAAACCAAAAAACACAATAAGAAATGAGAGATTTCAACTATCCCCTATTGATTCCAGATATGTCACCCCAGGATGGGATGCAGCAAGAAAAAATTTCTAGACACCATAAATGACCGCTTCTTGGAGCGGCTGGTCCTAGAACCCACAAGGGGATGGACAATTCTTGATGTAGTCCTAAGTGGAGCGCAGGATCTGATCCATGAGGTGATTATAGCTGAGCTGCTTGGTAATAGTGATGATAATGTAATTAAATTTAAACATCCTTGTAGGGGGGAAAACACCAAAGAAACCCACCACAGTAGCATTTAATTTAAAAGAGCTACTTCTTTTTAAAAGAAGAGGGGAGCTAGTTAAATGGAAATTAAAAGGAACAGTCACAAGGGTGAGATGCCTGCAAGCTGCATGGAAACTATTTTCAAAAACATTGAAACAGAGGCTCAGACTAAATGTATACCCCAAATTATGAATGGAAAGCGTAAGAGGACCCCCCCCAAAAAGGCCACCATGGCTAAACAGCAGAGTAAAAAAGGTGGCTAAAGGCAAAAAGGCATCCTTTAAAAACTGGAAGTCAAATCCCACTGAGGAAAATAGAAAGGAACATAAACTCTGGCAAGTAAAGTATAATAAGGCAGGCCAAAAATGAATTTTGAAGAGCAACTAGCAAGAAACAAAATCTAACCACAAAAAAATTAAGTACATCCGAAGCAGCAAGCCTGCCAAACAATCAGTGGAGTGACTGGATGATCAAGGTGATAAGGAGCCCTCAAGGAAGACAAAGCCATTGAAGAAAAGCTAAATTTAATTCTTTGCATCAGTCTTCAATGCAGAGGATGTGAGGGAGATTCCCACACCTGAGCCATTCTTTTTAGGTGACCGATCTGAGGAACTGTCCCAGATTGAAGTTTCAGTAGACAAGATTTTGGAACAAATTGATAAATTAAACTATAAGTCACCTGGACCAGACAGTATTCATCCAAGAGTTCTGAAGGAACTCAAATATGAAATTGCAGAACTACTAACTATGGTATGTAACCTATTGCTTAAAAAGCCTCTGTACTAGATGACTACTGGGTAGCTAATGTAATGCCAGTTTGTTTCTCTTTTTTAAAGGCTCCAGAGGTGATCCTAGTAATTGCAGGCTCGTAAGGCTAATTTCAGTACCAGGCAAATTGGTTGACACTATATAGTAAAGAACAGAATGATCAGGCTGATTATAAAAACTGAATTGTATCAGTTGATACAGTGTTCTTGGACTGTCAGAAAACACCTGTCAAAGACTATCGGTTGTTTGCATGCATGTCTCTGCATGGTGCCTGTACAGGATCCTTCAATCAAATGGCTCAAGGAGTCCGCAGACTGTTCAGTGTTGAAGGCATTCAGCCAGGTTTATTCCTGGCAAAGCACAGTATTAGTGCCATATACGTGCTCCAGGCACACTCATTACATGTATGCCCATGACAATGGACCAGCTCAGTGGGCGGCAGGACTTTCTGATTTTTTCCCCCTGGCCAGATACTCGCTCTGTGACCTCTCTTTTATACACTGATACAAACATGTTACATATTTCCCTCTGATGTGATTAGTTACCATCCTTTACTTTGCACCTGTAGGCTCAATCAAAACGTCTCTATCCATCATCCTGATCTTATCTTTAGGAGGGGTCAGTGTGTCCCTGTATCATCTTCGGGGGAGTGTGTTAACACCATAAATTTGTATCGGGGTGTTCTGGTGCCATCCTTCTGGAATGTGTTTATGTGAATACAAACACTCCTAGGCACTGAGTACTTTTGCAGGGGCATTCCTGTTCTTGCCAAGATCTTGTATTGGATAGATGCCTGCTTGCAGGTTCACTGCTTTGTAACCAGGCCTGACTTTTTTGCTTATAGCTGGTTTCTTGCTAACTTTGCTTTATCTCAACAGGGCCTTATGCTACGTCTCAGGTTCTCTTCCTACTACAAAAAGGTCCCACTCCAAAAGATCATAAGCAAACTAAGCAGTCATGGGATAAGAGGGAAAATCCTCAACAATTAAGACAGAAAACAAAGGAAAGGAATAAATGGTCAGTTTTCACAATGGAAGGAGGTAAATAGCATGGTCTCTCCCCCCCCCCGCCAGGCTCTATACTGGGACCTGTGCTGTTCAACATATTCATAAATGATCTGGACAAGGGGTTTAAACAGTGCAGTGGTAAAGTTTGCAGACTAGAAAAGGTTAGTCAAGACAATGAAGTCCAAAGCTTGCTATGAAAAGTTGCAAAGGGATCTCGCAGACCTGGGTGACAAAATAGCCAAAGAAATTCCATGTTAATAAATGCAAAGTAGTGCACATGGGCATAGTGGAGAATAGTGGGGTTTAAATTAGATTTTACCACTCAAGCTACTGATCTTGGCATCATCATCATGGATAGTTCTCTGAACATCTGCTCAATGTGCAGTGGCAGTCAAAAAAGCTAACAATGTTAGGAACTAGTAGGAAAGGGATAGATAACAAAACAGAAAATGTCATCATGCCACTATATAGATCCATGGTACACCTTGAATACTACATTCTGTTCTGGTTTGCCCCATCTCAAAGATGTGTTGGAATTGGAAAAGGTTCTGAGAACAGCAACAAAAATTATTAGGGGGATGGATCAGCTTCCGTATTAGTCCCAGTCATTTTAATCTCTCCTGTTCATCTTAGAAAAGATATAACTAAGGTGGGGATATGATAGGGATCTGGAAAATCATGGTTAGTACAGAGAAAATGAATAAGGAAGTGTTACTTCTACTTAACATAACACATGAACTAGAGGTCACCTAGTGAACTTCATAGGCAGCAGGCTTAAAACAAAAGGAAGTAGTACTTCGCACGGTAAGCCTGAGGGACTTGTTGCTAGGGAATGTTGTGAAGGCCAAAAGTATAACTGAGTTCAAAAAGACTTAGGGCTTGTCTACATCAGAAAGTTGCAGCGCTGGTGAGGGAGTTACAGCGCTGCAACTTAGGAGGTGTACACATCTGCAGGGCACCACCAGCGCTGCAACTCCCTGTTTGCAGCGCTGGCCGTACTCCCGTTTTGTCTCGGGTGTAGAGGATCCAGCGCTGGTGATCCAGCGCTGGTAATCAAGTATAGACACTTACCAGCGCTTTTCTTGACCTCCGTGGAATAAGCAGGTATCCCAGCATACCTGAGGAAGCCTCTGGTAATCAAGCTGGTCTCCTTCCCCGGCTTGCTCTCGCGTTCCCCGAACCCCGAGCAAGCAGGTCTCCTTCCCTGCGGTTTGCAGGGTGGTTCCGGGAACGCGAGAGCAAACCGGGGAAGGAGACCAGCTTCGCCGCGGTTTGCTCTCGCGTTCCGCGAACCACCCTGCAAACCGCAGGGAAGGAGACCTGCTTGCACGGGGGTTCGGGGAACGCGAGAGCAAACCGCGGCGAAGCTGGTCTCCTTTCCCGGTTTGCTCTCGCGTTCCCCGAAACCCCTTGAAGCCGCCGAACAGCGCTGCAGTGTGGCCACATCTAACACCACTTGCAGCGCTGGTTGCTGTAAGTGTGGCCACTCTGCAGCGCTGGCCCTATACAGCTGTACTAATACAGCTGTAACAACCAGCGCTGCAAAATTTTAGATGTAGACATGGCCTTAGATAAGCTCATGGAGGATAGATCCATCAACGGCTATTAGCCATGATGGTCAGGGACACAACCACATGCTCAGGGTATCCCTAAACCTCTTGATTGCCAGAAGCTGGAGCTGGATGATAGAATGAATCACTGAAGTATCTGACACAGTCCACTGTTGGAAGACAGGATACTGGGCTAGATGTGCCATTGTTCTGATCCAGTTTGGCCATTCTCATATTCTTAAATTATTTTGAATGTTTTGTTTTAAAATGTATTTAGATTTTAACATAATTTAAGATATGAACCCATAGAAATGCTTGTGGGAGTGTACTTGTATCCATGACATCAAGAATAGACTACGTGTTTTTCAAAAATCTGTGAAAATGTGTGTTTCACTGTCACAGTATAAAGACATTTGAAAATCTTCCATTTATAAACTACTTAATCTCTGGATTCAAATGTCTTAGATTCTGTGTGTAATATAGCAATTTGTAATCAGGTACCTTTTATCTTACTGTTAAGGATTTGGATTGAAGATGTGGGTGGGTGTTGATATCAGGTGTAAATTTATGACTACAGTTAATCCTTGGTACTGATGGAAAAATCAAACTTGTTTTGAGTACAAGGAGGGTGAGGTGAACCTGTGACCATAATAACAAATCCAAACAGTTTTTACTTGAGGATTTGACTCAACACAGATTAATTCTACTCCCCTTCCTGATCCCAAAGGGGACGGGGACTGAGCTACCTTACAAAAAAATTAATCTCTCTAGAGAGATTTGAGGAGTACTGCAATTTCTGTTCTTCAGCTCTGATAAGACAACTTGAGGGCTCCTAATTGTGCTGGTAATTGATCTTCACCTGAATAGAGACATGCCGTTGGGTGACTGTCTAGTGATTAAGTGTGGGTGTCTAGTTTATGTATCAAGGTTGCACAAAGATAGCAGAGAATACTGCTGTGCAAGGTTAGACCATGTAATTTGAGGTTTGGGTTGTTTTAATTTGAATTATAAAGGTTGCATATTGCTTCAGAATCTCAGACATCCATGAAAAACCTGCTGAACATTTAACTTGATCACTATGAATCCAGTGACAAGACACACAGTTGAGTTCAATTAATGAGGCTTCATTGAACTATAAAAGTGTTGCAAAAGAGTAAGGAAAAAGACAGACCCCTGTTAGAAGCAGGTATAGTTTGCTAAGGATGGAGTTACATGCTATGTTTTCTGTTGGATTCCCCACTGTCCATTTGTCATAAATGTCAATTCCTGACCCAAGAGCAAGTTGCTATGTGTTGCAACACACCACTGCTAGTCTGTAATATGGTTGTTACATATAGATTTCATACTAGTGGATAAAATCTTAAATTTCAGATAGCTTATAATAATCTTCAACTCACCCAAATCTGGGGACCATGACTGTCATTCAGCTATATCTCACTATTACACTTTATTTCCCAGACTTGCTTGTAGTAGAATTATACACGTATCCAGGGGCTTGCGCTATATCACAATTGCAGATAAACGTAGGCCACACTGGATGTTTGTTCTTTAGGTGCAATTTACTGTTTTAATACACAATGACGCTTTCATTTTTTTCCCTCCTGGCTTTCACTGTACTGAAAGAAACTATATTTTGCAAGTCTAAACTTTAAAAATAAAAGATTGCAAAAGACTTTTGGGGAAATTCTTTATCCAGTGAATGTCCACTGTAATCCTTGGGTTCCCAGACAGGCACTACTGCACAATTAAAGTCTGGGTGACCTCACCAATACGTTATGCCCGATATCCTAATTTCCTGCAATATAAAACGCTTGCTCCTAAAGAGCTGTGTGGTAACTTATAACTGCAGGCAGTTACATTTTTCATAGCCTTAGACGAGGCCTGGTTATGCAGTCTGGCTTTCTGGGAATAACTGTGTCAGCAGGGAGCTGTGCCGCCTGGAAAAACCCTGGAGTGGGAGAGAGGTGCGTGTCTACCCAAGAAAGGTGGGGACTGAGCAGTCCTTGAGGGATCCCAGAAGAGAAATACAGGTGCAGTTGCCTTGACCTGTGGGGTATAGGGTGGCAGTGTGCGTGCAGTATATGACAGTGTGAATTACCATAAGTGCAAACAGCAGTGAAAGCAAGTACCGCAGAAGGGGAAAGCACAGAGAAGTCTTGTCCTTTGGGGAAAGGGACAGCAAAAAGAGGCAGGGAAAACTAACTATTAATAGTTAAAGAAAAGCAGCTACACAAGCTATGCAGAGAAAGGCCACTCAGTACTGAGGACTGAACAAAGACACAGCTAGTTGACTTGCTGTAGTTACATGACCAAAAGAGGAATGACTGTCTAGGTTTGCAGGGACCATCCAGCCCCCTGGCAGAGTCCAGAGAAGGGAAAGGGGGCGGGGGGGGAATCTTGGAGTTGACTCCTTGAAGGGAGGCCAGAGAAAAGCTGACTGACAGCAGCTGTGTTCCATTGGGATTGAAGGCACTGGTGCAACAGGAATTGTGGATGGAGAAACTGCACCAGAAGAACCATAGTGGGTGGCATAGACTCCAAATTACTTCCCTGCTTTAGAGAGGGTAGGATGACATGGATGTGTTTCTAAATTAGGGTGACCAGATGTCCTGATTTTATAGGGACAGTGCTGATATTCAGGGCTTTTTCTTATATAGGCAACTATTACCCCCCCACCCCCATCCCGATTTTTCACATTTGCTGTCTGGTTACCCTATTCTAAATGCTTATGAAATGGGGTGTGAATTAAACAAGGTGGACTTGGTATGGTATCGGGTTCCATTGCTGTCTGGGCCAAAGGCTTTTTGGGCATTTTCACCCTTATGCACAGAGGACTATAAAGATTACAAATGATTGTAAACAAGCTTTGCTACAAAAGTTTAAATTGGCCCCTGAACTTTGTAGGAGAATATTTTTGGGCAGTTTGGGGGGACGGGGGGAAGGGGACATGACCTGTGCTGAGGCTTCAGCCCAGATTAGGGGTATATAAGAAAGTGGGGAACTGGTTGGAGGGTTCTGTGGTCAATGAGTCCAGTGAATCAGGGGGTTTAGAACAACAGTTCTATAAGCTCTGCCATCCTAACCTAAAATCTTAGTTAATAGACAAATCCTAGAAATGTAGCTGCAGCTGCAAATTGTGCCCACCGTTATGTGGATGGGTTTTCTATCAAACACAGCCAGACTAACAGGGAAGGAATGTGATCAGAGAACCAGGATTGAGCCCGACTGGAGACCACAGTCAGAGGGAGGGAAGCGACTTCTGAGAAGCCCTGGGACAGGTTGAGGAAAAGGAGTGTTCAGGTGTAGGTAGCTGGCCTGTTTTGCCCAAGATTGCCCATTCTCCCAGCTGAGGTCCAGTGCTGTGCTGGAAAGACCAGCTGTACTCCCTCTGCGATGGGAGAGTCACACAGCCAGTCCACTAATGGCAGATGATGTTTCTGATGAGCCATTCACATCCCAACCCACCACTTCTGTGTCATGCTGCGCCCTGCTGGGTTGCGGATCCATTGGATCACCAGTGGAAGTTGAAGGAGGTAGTTAACTGGGAGACATTCATCAGATGGGGAGATACAGGGACTGCTAAGACTATAGTTAAGCTCCATGTCATGAAACCCCATCAAATGCTCTCAGGATGTGAAATCAGGGTTAAAGTTCCTGCTGTAAAAGTCTTTGCTCCCTACAGCAGAGATTTCTATATGGACCCAGGAATTTCCTGGGTCAAGTGATCTGAATATTTCATTTAAAGAGTCATCTGTGTGGTCAAAATATCTGTGGTCAGATATGTTTAGTGAGGGAGAAACATCAATTTAGTATCTGCTTGCACTGACCAAAAATGGGGAGGGATTCATTTGCCAGGAAAACTTGTTTTATACTTGGTGTTAGTCTGACTTACTGACCCTCCAAGCCACATATGACAACCTTCAGAAATTCAAGAACGGGAGCCCTGGCAGGAGTGCCCCACAGGGTTGAAGCCCTGAGACCACCCCCCTTTCCCTTCTGGGCAGATGTCTCTACTTCACCACCCTGCTGCAAGGCAGAGATCCTGAGCGTCCCCTCCCCCCTGCCTGCGCCCAAGAGAATGGGGGGTGGCATGAGGGGGAGCTCTTCGAGCTGCACTTCAACTGTAAAAGCGCCGCATGCGAGCCACAGTTTAGCTACCCTGGTCTCTGATGTTCAAAGATGCCTAAAATCCCAGCCATAACTCACTTGACTTTGCTTGCAGTGAAAATGCAGCTCTCTGTTGCATCCTAATTAAAAGCATCACTTCACTTTTTTTCTTTATCTCCTGAAATTTTACTGGATTAGTTTATAATTTCAAAGGTTATTGAACCAACTGGCAATCTTAGGACTGTCGGGGCATATTCTGCATGGGTTGCCACTTCATAAATCTTGTCCTTGATCTATAGACCTTGAATTCTGAACTCTTTCCTACAGAAGCTCTATATTTAGGGCCTTGAGCAAGAGGGAATCAGTGAGACATCCCACTGTTAATTGCTACAGCGCTGAATGTGTAAATGTCACTTGAATAATTTGTCACCAAACCCTGCTTGACTTAAGACTTGCCTGAAGTGCATCTCAATTCTTCAGGGCTGTATGCACATTTGTCAGACTGAACTGTGTATTGATTTCAACTCTTGGATTAAATTACTTAAGTCTTCAACTCTTTACCTGGTCCTCATTCTCCCACTTGACCGCTATGGGTCACAGCATGCGTTATTCTTGCTAGTCTTCTGTTTTGGCGTACATTTTTGCATTTGTTATTTGAAGCGACGGAATGGAGGGCTTCTGCGAAACCTTTCTTTCTCCTTCCTTTATTTTAGGAATTACGGAAATTAAAGCTCTGATGGCCTCCAAACTCTGGGCCAGCCCTTCAGCTAGTAAATCAAACATAGCTGTATTGGCTTCAGTGGAATGCTGTTGATTTTAAACCAGCTGCGAATATGGTCCTCCTATCATGAATACATTTGGGGCTTGGCATAATACTTGAAAGATTATTTTTTGTTTTAAAAAGCTGCATGAAACTCTTTAGTCGTGCATCCTTCTGTTTCTCCTTCATCTGCTTAATTGTTTGTTTGGTAATGACAATGAATGCTTCCTAGATACAGGCATTTAGTTTAATGGTTTATATGTATACTTGTATCTTATGATATTTAAAATTCTGAGGAGCGTAGGATTTGCTTAACACAGAGGAAACTCCACCCCACCTCTTAATTTTTACTATTCTTCCCTGCATGTTTTGGAATATGAGATGTGGGGAAAAGAGAGCTACGTAGCCTAAAGTCAAGAAATAAAGTTCTTTAAAAGAAAAAGGACTGTTGTGAATGGGGCAACCTAGTTGGCTAGGAGTGACAGGTGCCAAAAACTAAATCTGGCCAAGTAGCTGAGGAAGCAAGACACTGGGGGACAAAATTTGTGTTCACCTGAGATTTGAAAGGAGATAGGGGAGTTGATTTCAGCTTCACTGCTGCTCCAGCAAATGAAGTCGTAGTGAACTATAGTTTTGTAACTAAACAAGTTGATGAATTAATGTCCATGTCCTTGATGAATTAATGTCCATGTCCTTTCAAATCTCAGATTAAAACTAAGGGCTTGCCTACACTGGCGCTTTGCAGCGCTGCAACTTTCTCACTCAGGGGTGTGAAAAAACACCCCCTTGAGGGCAGCAAGTTTCAGCGCTGTAAAGTGCTGGTGTAAACAATGCACCAGCACTAGGAGCTATGCCTCTCGTGGAGGTGGGATATTTTAGACTGCTGGGAGAGCTCTCTCCCAGTGCCTTGCTGTGACTACACAAGCCACGTTAAAACACTGCCGTGGCAGCACTTAGCGTGGCCAGTGTAGACTAGCCTAAATTTTCCACTTCCCCAACACACTTTTGCAACTGCATTATTTAACTTTAAAGTGTTATGGGATGCTTAATATGAAGGATGCTGTTAAAAATAACTTCCGTGATGGTGCTTCACTTTCCCACACTAGTTCTTCTTGTTTGGGATTTGTCAAAGGGTGGGCGAAACTGTTCTGAAGAACAAAACTTTCTCTTGTGCTGTCCTTGCCATACCCTGCGGTTAGCTGGATGTGAATGTGTTGCTACTTTCGGAGATGCGGTGGTATAAACAAATCAGTAATGCAATTATGCGGATAGTAATATCAGTATGGAAATCATGTTGACTAAGCTAAAGGCAGAGTTCCCAGTGGAAAAAGTAGCTTGGAAAAATAATTGTTCTAGATAAGAAATATAGAATCACTGCTCCTTGCCACTTTTGTCCAACTGCATGTCATTAAATCTCCCTCCACGGCCGCCTTTATTTGTGTTTTGGTCTCTACAGACATCTGCTTATTTGTGGATAGGTTTGAGTTAGATTATTCTAATGCCAAATATTATGCGGTACACATGGTGTTTCATGGAGACTAATGGTGCACAGATTTAACTTTTTAAGAACATTTCTCACTCTTAAATGCTCTCCCTCTAGATGAGCTCTAGCATAGAGATACTTCAGAGGATTCTGAGTTCAAGGTGAGGTAGCGCGTAGCTATTTAGCATCTTAGCAATTGTTCTTTGAGTTCATTTGAGTCCACAAGGCTTGCATCCAGGGGAATAGTGGGATCAAAGTGTTACTCCCACTGTGTTTTGGGTCAGTGGGACTGCCACTCTGGTGAGATGACCTTGGTTATTTGAAGAGCTTCTCACGTTGCTCCAGCACTGCTACAGTTGGATTCTAAAGTGCCTTTGATATGTCTGCTCCCTACTTTCTCTAATATCTATATTTGGGGATAGGGAGGAAGAGATTCCCATCATTGATTTCCCAATTGCTATGGTGGTGGAGTGGATTCCCAATGGTGACAGTCAGTTTAAGGGGTAGAGGAATGAAGAGCTTATGCAGGGACAAGATGGGAAGTGAAGTTTCAGATTACTGCTGCTAAATATGTATCTTCTTTTCCTCTTCCACTTCATCCCTTGGCTCCATATTACTCTTCATGCAGTCAGTGCTCATGTCTGACTTCTCAGTCTGACTAGTGATTTCTTGACCAGGGTCGTCATATACAAGACTGATTCTCAGGGCTCCAGGAATCTAATCCTTTGTCTAGTGAATATAGCACCCTCTCTTACAGACTTTGGCCCAATCATGTACTCAGAAATCTTTGAAACACCTGAGGAATGCATGAACCAGATTGTGTGACTCAGACCCCTGTGGGTGGAAGCCTGTGAAGGAGGCCTTGGTAGAAAAAGGTCATTGCTTCTTTCACAGAAGGCAGCCTACTAAACTAGTCCAACCAGTTTGAGCTTTGCTCAGTGCAAATGACTTTTTAAAATACCACCTTGGCTCTAACTTTCTCTGCTTGGGGGTTGAGAGGATATCTGAGCAGTCTCCAATTGTCCCTGACCTCTGCCCATGTCCTTCAGATCAGGAGGTAGGACTGTCTCAGTGCTGGTGGACCTGTCACCCCAAACAGACATCTGTACCTACCAGTGCAGTTGGGATCAATGTGGAGCTCTGGATACTGTCCATAACATTTTAATTGACTCACTTAAATGACTTGGCAAAGGAAACACAACTAATCTAGCATCGTTTATTCCTTTGAACAGATGGTGCTACTCCTCCCTCAGAGCGCTTACTTGTGGAGCGTGCAAGGCTGTCCTATCTTTCCTTTATGCAATGTGTATTAGAGCTCCAAGGAAAATCACTAGATGCTGGACTCGAATGCCAGCAACATGCACGCTATTTCAGCTCTATCTCTTTCGTGTCAAATGCAGATAGTGCTATCGCTTAGTTCTCCTAGTGACTAAAGCAGATTGTTAGCCTGTGAATAAAGGGCAATTGGCAAGACTGAATTGATTATGGGAAAGGAGAAACAAGTTGACACTTCCTGAAGTGTTGGATGATTTGCTTGATGGAGGCTGATGTCTTCTGATTGTGAAGATTGTGTAGGCTAACCCCTGGTCTACACTGGGGGGTGGGAGCTAAGTCAGTCTAAGTTACGCAACTTCAGCTATGAAAATAGCATAGCTGAAGTCGACATATTTAGAGCTAGTTACCAGGCTGTCTTCACTGCGGTAGGTCGACTGCTGATGCTCCCCTGTTGACTCCGCCTACGCTTCTCGCGCCATTGGAGTACCGGAGTCAACAGGAAAGCGCTTGATGGTCAATTTATCAGGTCTTCACTAGACGCAATAAATCGACCCTCCCCCCCCACTGGATCGATCACTCCGGAGGTAAGCATAGACATGCCCTTAGTCTTGGGTCCTTAGGGATGCTTTGCTTTTCCTCCATGCTCAGCACTGCCTCACAATCCAGTGCCAGGTCCACTTCATGGCATATTTTGGTCCTTGGTAAAATACAAGACTGCCATTTTCTGTGACTCAGGATGACAGTTATCATCAAAGGAGACTCTGGCACTGGCAGATCCCTATATGATGCTTACTGACCTCAGGTACCAGGCTGCTTTTGTGCCAGGCCTTTGGCTTTGGAACTCCCTTCCAGAAGATAATGAACAAGTGTAGACCATATCACCTTCTGAATGGTATTGTGAACAGATGTCTTTCAACTGAAGACTAGCACACGCGCACACACACATACCATGTGCTCTAGCAATGTGATAAGAGAGTGGAGAAGACTGTCCTGTGGACTGAATTTTGCTTGAAGTTTTGGAGGTATCCTGGTAATGGGTGTAGGTAAGCAAATACCAACTGCATCGACTATATAACTGTATCTAGTGAGTTTTTGCCAGTAAACATTTCTTTTTGTTTACCATGGCCATTTAAAAAGTTGCTTCAAATTGATAATGTGGGAACCCAGGAGCATCTCCATTAGCTGTGTAAGTTCCTCTAATAACTGCCCTCAGTAGCTTTGTAGTTTCTAAAATGGTCTTGATTTTCACTGCTTTAACTTTATTTAAAGCTAGATATAGAGGCTGCTATAACTCATCTATCACATTCACATTCTTTAGGATCAATTAGTTGAAGTAGGTAAGAATTTCCATGAACTCTAACGATCAGATCCATGTCAAGTACCATAACCTTTCCCTTTTTTTTGAATATTCAGTGGAAGAATTCTTGGCCCCATCTGCATGACCCTACAGCTGCTTGATGACACACCTGGTGTAACAGACACTCTGACTGCATTCTCAACATATGTCCAAAATATTTTCATCTTCTTCTTTTCTGGCTAACTTTAGAAACAAGGGGTGGTTGACCTCTGACAAATCTCTGTATTTAGTATGAATTCCATTATAACCTAGTATCTCTCTAAAGCATTTGCTTTTTTGAATCTTTTGTACTGGTCTCTGGCTAACAAGTGTCTGGTACATATTTCAAATGCTGAGTAAATGGCCCTAGCCACTGCTGGGAAGTGGGAAAGAACCTTCTAGGCCAGAGGTGGGCAAATTACGGCCCATGGGCTGGATCTGGCATGCGGGATTGCCATGGGCCCTGCACCGCTCTTAGAAATGGCTGGCTTCACATCCCTGTGTCCCCCGGGCAGGGAGGCAGAGGGCTCTGTGTGTTGCCCTTGCCTCCAGGCACTGCCCCCTCTGGCCGGGCACAGGGAACCATGGCCAATGGGAGCTTTGGGGGAGGTACTTGGCGGCATGGCAAGGGCAATGCACTCAGAGCCCTCTGCCCTCCATCCCCCAGGGGCTGCAGCGCTTCCTGGAGCAGCACAGGGCCGGGGACAGGACAGGCATGCAGGGAGCCTGCCCTGGTCCCCGTGCACGCCGCTGCCACCCCTGGAGCTGCTTTAGGAAAGCGGTGCCAGGCCGGAGCCCGAACCCCTCCTGCAACCCTGCCCTGAGCCCACTCCTGCACTCTGCACCCCAAGCCCCTTTCCTGAGCCCCCTCCTACAGCCTGCGCCCCTTTTCTGCTCCAATCCCTTGTCCTGAGCCCCTTCCTGCACATCGCTCCCACACCTCAACCCTCTGCCCCAGTCCTGCATACAATTTCCCCACCCAGATGTGGCCCTCAGTACAAAAAGTTTGCCCACCCCTGTGCTAGGCCCTATGGAGGGAAAAAGAAATAGGACCTAGTCCCTGTGTACTGGGCTAACCATCAAGCTCCTTTGTGAAGCAAGAGCCAGACTTAATCCACGGAGCAAAGTTTGAATAGCTGTTGACTATCTTGGCATGCTCCCTGAAGAGCTCCTTTTTCCCCTCTTTGTGTTGTGAATGACATGGCAGTTTTAGATAATAGGTTGAACTTCATTTTCTCATTTGCTGATTTAAGCCTACCAGAACTTAACTAAAAGCACAACAGGACCTTTCTGAGTTAGTAACTAATGCCTATCAGTGTGTATATATTTGCATTGACATCCAGACTTGTGTACTAAAAATAGTTTAGTGTTCTGTATGTATCTTAGAAACTGGGGGAGGTTTGAAAGGGGTGGGTGGGTTTGAGAACAGCATGTCCTACCAATCTCAATAGCTGGGTAGAGTTACTCTGCTCAGCGCCACTACTGAATTCCTGTTTATTTTAAAGTATTTTATCTATGTATATTTTCACACTTGCAGGAAATTATGGGAGGGAGTCAAAAATTTAATGACCGTAGACACTCAGATTCAAAAAGTTAATTTGTGTTTCAACAGTTATAAAGCTTTAACTTTGTATGTCAGAATATACAAAGTAAACTTTCTTCAGTTCGCAAGCTGCAGTTTTCTTATTTGTAAATTTCAATTATCAATGGAAAGATTGTGTGTGTGGTGAAATTGACATTTACTGATAATCTAATCCTCCTAAGCCTAAATATATGATTACTATTGAACTATGTTCCCACTAGTTATGTATGTGCTAACTGCATGTGTTCTGTAAATAGCTACTTTAGTATTTTATTACAATCAGTCAAAGGTGACTGCCCCTACCCAGAGCTTTGTGGGTTTATGAAATTTAGGAGGAGGGAACAAAATTAGCTCTATACCTATCAAGATTAATGTGACAGGGTTAGCTATTTAAAACTATTCTCTAATGTGGCTGTCTTTCTCGAGACACGTTGTATGACTGTACTGTTCTAGTAGCTTGGCTCTTTTTTACCTATGACTTATCTGATCCCAGACATTTCCTATCTGCCAGTTAGCAGGTAGAGACAGAATCCACTGTTCAGCTTTCTCCAGTGTGTGTACCTCCTAGCAGAGCTGCAGGCTTAGACTAGTTACTTGATCTTTGCTTTTCTTCCAAAGAATTTGGCAGCAGATGGGTGAAGGATGTTAAATCTGATGGAGACCTGCAGTTTCTCTTTCAAGTGGCCCCACAGAGGCAAGTCAGTGACTTGCTGCATCTTTCCACTTTCTGACCTAAAGAGATTTGTTTTAGCTCCCCAGGGAGACTCTGGAATGAATGATGCTTCAGCTCGTATCAGAAGTGAATGGTGTTTTGCCAACATTTGCATTACAGATTCATCCAGAACATATCACTGTTCATCACAATTCTTAAGAACTGAAAGTGTTTGGATTATATTGGTGAGTCAAAAAAACACCGCTGAATTTGTTTTATTTCTTCCATGTGCTGGTGGTTTTAGACCTTCAGGTTCCATCAGAATTGAATTAACCCATGTGTGACCTCCTCAGATTATCCTCATAATTGCCAAGTGTCCTTACTCACCAACAATAAATAAAATCAGACATCTAATCTAATGCAACAATGGGGTTGGGAATTTAGTTTCTCAGTCAGGATATACAGTTTCCAACAATGTAGCGGTAAGGTTGGTATACAAGTGTTTTTAACAAGTTCATATACTGTATTTGTTGAGTTATATTTTGCAAGAGATGAGACCATGCCAAAAATCTAGATCGAAAAACTCCCCATGAATTTGGAAGCACCTAGAATCTAATAAGTTGATAAGTAGCAGTCAACAATAAAGAACAAATCATGTCAAGGCAACCTATTATCTTTCTTTGACAGGGTAACAAGCTTGAGGAATAGGGGGGCATCAGTAGATGTGATGTATCTGAAAATTCAGATACATTTTTGTTACTGTCTCAGTGACCTTCTTCTCATAAGCAAACTAGGGAAACAGCCTTGGCGAGCCTATTGTAAGGTTTGGTGCACAGCTGTTTGGAAAACCATACTCAGAGTAGTTATCAATGGTTCATAGTCAAGCTGGAAGGGCATATTGAATGGAGTCCGGCAGGGGTCTGTTGTGGGTCCAGTTCTAATCAATATTTTCATAAATGACTTGAATAATGGCATAGAAAATACACTTAGTTTTTGTGGAACATATCAAGCTGAAAGGAGTTGCAAGCACTTTGGAGGACAGGATTTAAAGTCAAAGTGATCTTGACAAACTGGAGAAATGGTCTGAAATAAACAGGATGAAATTCAATAAGTACAAATGCAAAATACTACAGTTAGAAAGGAATAATTATTTGCACAAATATAAAATGGTAAACGACTGCCTAGAAAGGAGTACTGCAGAAAAGGATCTGGGGGTTATAGTGGATCACAAACTAAATAGGAGTCAGCGAAGTGAACATTTTTCTTGGAAGTATTAGCAGGAGTGTTGTAAGCAAGACACGAGACATAATTCTTCCACTCAGCACTGATAAGGCCTCAACTAGAGTATTTTGTCCAATTCTGGGCACCACGTTTTCAGAAAGATGTGGACATAATGATTAAAGGTCTAGAAAACTTGACCTACGAGGAAAGATTGAAAAAATTGGGTTTGTTTAGTCTGGAGAAGAGAAGACTGAGTGGGGGATATGATAATTCTTCAATTTGTAAAAGGTTGTTATAAAGAGGAGGATGATAAATTGTTGTTCTCTACTGAGTATAGGACAAGAAGTAATGAGCTTAAATTGCAACAAGGGAGATTTAGTTTGACATTATGAGACTCTTCCTAATTGTAAGGGTAGTTAAGCACTGGAACAAATTATCTAGGGAAGTTGTGGAATCTTTGTCACTGGACGTTTTTAAGAACAGGTCAGACAAACATCTGTCAGGGATGGTCTAGAATCTAGATAATACTCCAGTCCTATCTCAGTGCAGAGGACTGGACTAGATGACATTTTGGTGTCCCTTCCAGTCCTACATTTCTAATGATTTTTTTAGGAGACGGGGAAGTTTGAAGCCAGCTCTCAATTCTTTGGCTTGAGCCTGTCTCTAGGTTTTTGTAGCAAAGGTAACTCTCCCCACTTCTTGCACATTTGTAGCTGTGTTAAAGCACAAGAGCAGTGTTGCTGAGTTGGGCCTGCAATGTAAATCCTGACTTTTGAACTTTCTGACTCTCATGGGTCGGGCGGGGGAAAAGAGAAGGCACTGATGTAGCTGATATTGCAGATTTTGGGGTGAGAGCCATTGAGTGCAGTGTGACTTGGCTTCAGCAAAAGTTACAGCTCCTGAGGCAAGGGAGGGAGGCAGGCGCTCGAGTTAGGACATGCCAAAATTAAAGTTGGATGTGCAACTTCAAATATGCTTCTTTTTTGCAAATGCAGCGTTACTACACAGCCTTTAATTACACGATAACCTACTAGTTTCCAGATAACTCAGTGTACTATCATGCAAAGATACATGGATAGCATGTTATAATATTTTCATTCCTTCGTATACTTGCGGCACTGTAGTGATCCAGTTGATCTTTATTGCCTTACTTCTTTAATAACCAGATCGCCTACCTGCCAGGTATGTGGGTGGGTTTTTTGTTTTGTTTTTGTAATAACTTAAATCCCATTTTCTTGTTAACCTATAACCTGTCCTCCCTAAAGTACTGCTCAGGAGATGGGGCAGTTAGCTTTAGTTAACTCAGTTGCAGACTTAATGGTCTATGTACTTCAGTCAATGTTCAGCTATTTTCTATGCTCTTAAATTCTTCTTTCACAACATACTACAGCTTATTTACTTTAAATGACTTTTTTGGTCTCGGGCATACATGGAACAGAACTGCAGACGCTACATATGTTTATGTAAGTCTGCAGGAAAAATACTGTATATTGTACTGATGTGATCGTTGTAATGCATAAGCACAAGTGGTCAGTCATGCATATGTATGCAGTGTCTTTTTACTTCTAAAATGTGCAAATTTGATGTAGAGTAACAGCTATAAAATCCTATAATGCTATTTTTAGAGTGACACTGTAAATTTAAAGTGCTATTTTCCCATTCTAAGTATAGGGAAGGCTGCAGTAAAGCCAGAGTGAAGCAAGTTTACTGTATGTATGTTTGTTTTAAAGGTAGCAGCTTCTTGTGAGTTATTCTCAAATGAGCAATAAGAGCTGTTACAAATGCTTATTCAACTGACAATTTGAGGTGCTAATAGATTTTTGTTAACTATTTATTTAGGCAGTTTTAACAAGTTTACAAACCTTTGCCATGTAAACCTGCAAAACAATCATTACAACAGCTAGCTTTTGTTCAGAGACGTGATCCGATGACTGTATTCCTAGATATTTCTATTTAACTGGTGTTACCATCTTCCAGAGTGAACATCATTATAACACCTGTAATATATAATTTCTAGTGATCTTTTTTTAATTAATTGAGTGAAATCTCTATATACACTTAACAGATCAGTCATGTCTATCAAATATCTCACAGCTTGTTAAGTCTTTACTGGTACTTGTATTAGCACTAAATATTCTCTACACAAGTACCTGGTTGAGCCCTGAACAGGCATCATGCCTAATCTGGCAGGCACAAGTGTTCTTTGAAATTGTGGTCCTCGAAGTCCAAACTCATAGTCTCAATTTTTATGTCTTCACTTTTTGAATATAGGTGGACAATGGCAGGGAGTTTAGAGATTAAATAATTTGTATTTCTTATTTATGTTCCTCTTGGGTCCTATGGCTGGCTGACCTAGCACTGGTGTGTGGTCTGTTCTACTGGTGTTTTTTGTTGTGTTTAAGGCTGGCCAGCTGTGTCTCTTGTGCCACACCTCCTTTTTTTAAAGCCATATTCCTTGGGACAATGGGGAAATATAACCAAATCAATTGGGATAATGGGTAAGAAGGATAGATGGGAGCACAGGTGCCGACTTTTGAAAGTGCCAGGGGGGTAGGGAGCAGTGGTGCTTGACCCCCCCAGGCCCTGCCCCCACCCCACCTCTTCCTGTCCAGTCCCTCCCCTAAGTGTGTCGTGTCTTCGCTCCTCCCTCCTGCATGCCGCGAAACAGCTGATTGTGGTGGGCAGGAGGCAGGGGGAGGTGCTGATTCGCAGGGCCCACCAGTGGACGGGAAGTGCTGGGGGGTGCTCTGCACCCACCATTTTTTTCCCCATGGGTGCTTCAGCCCCAGAGTACCCTCGGAGTCAGTGCCTATGGATGGGAGAGGTTGAGATCTTCCTGCCCTGGGTTGGCCTTCCAGTGTCCCTGTTCATTCACGATCTGCAACTTGCAGCAGAAGTCTCCTGCATAGGAGTCCACAACAGGGACAACGAGAAGTATTCCTATTCCTTCCCTTCGGCAAGGGATACTTGGAGACCTCCTACAAATCTGCAAGGTCAAGGTGATCTGACTCAGATGCAACAAAAGGAGCCCTGCTGCATGGTAATGCTAGGAGGAGTTTGTTTTGGCGCACACATTGGAGCAAACTCCCTTCAAAGCCTGCCTGTTTTCTAGTGTGCTATACAACACTTATTTGTGAAATACATGTCTAGAGGATGGACAAGCGGTCTTCTGACTTATGTCAGGAAAAAAAAGTTACAGCTGTTTCTCTGCAAGGGAAATCATCATAGACTATAGTTAAAGCTGCTCAGGAACTGGAATTTGTTTCATAGGTAATCTCAAAAATTTCCCATGAAACAAATTCTGAAAAAAAATTGTTTTGATGGACTCCTAGAAATGTAGGACTGGAAGGGACCTAGATAGGTCATCACCAGTCCCCTGCACTGAGGCAGGACTATGTATTATCTAGACCATCCCTGACAGGTGTTTGTCTGGCCTGTTCTTAAAAGCCTCCAGTGACGGAGATTCCACAACCTTCTAATTTGTTTCAGTGCTTAGCTACTCTTACAGTTAGGAAGTTTTTCCTAATGTCTAGCATAAATCTCCCTTGCTGCAATTTAAGCCCATCGTTTCTTGTCCTGTCCTCAGTGGTTGAGAAAGGTGATCCATTTTTCTCCTTTATGTGAAACCTTTTACAAATGGAAGACTGTTCTCATGTGCCCCCTCAGGCTACTTTTACTCCAGCCTAAACAAACCTAATTTTTTTCAATCTTTCCTCTTAGCTCATATTTTCTAGACCTTTAATCATTATGTCCACATATTTCTTGAAGTGTGGTGTCCAGAATTGGACAAAATACTCCAGTTGTGGCCTTATCGGTGTTGAGTAGAATTGCTTCTCATGTCTTGCTTACAACATTCCTGCTAACACATCCCTGAATGATGTTTGCTTTTTTTTTTTGACAGTTTTTTAAATTGTTGACTCAGATTTAGTTTGATCCACTAACCACCATATCCTTTTCTGTGGTACTCCTTTCTAGGCAGTCACTTCCCATTTTGTATTTGTGCAATTGGTTATTTCTTAAGTATAGTACTTTGCATTTCTCCTTGTTGAATTTCAGCCCATTTATTTCAGCCCATTTCTCCAGTTTGTCAAGATCACTTGATTTTAATCCTGTCCTTCAAAGTGCTTGTAACCTCTCCCAGCTGGATATTGTTCACAAACTTTAAGTGTACCTCTGTACCATTCTCCAAGACGTTTATGAAGACATTGTCTAGAACAGGGGTCAGCAACCTTTCAGAAGTGGTGTGCCAAGTCTTCATTTATTCACTCTAATTTAAGGTTTCGTGTGCCAGTAATACATTTTAACGTTTTTAGAAGGTCTCTTTCTATAAGTCTATAATATATAACTAAACTTTTGAATGTAAAGTCAATAAGGTATTTAAAATGTTTAAGAAGCTTCATTTAAAATTAAATTAAAATGCAGAACCCCTCTTCCCCCCAAACAGGTGGCCAGGACTTGGGCTGTGTGAGTGCCACTGAAAATCAGCTTGCATGCCGCCTTTGGCACGTGTGCCATAGGTTGCCTACGCCTGGTCTAGAACTAGACCTACCACAGAACCCTGCAGGACCCTACTCAATAGTCTTTCCAGCTTGACTCTGAACCATTGATAACGACTCTGACAATCGTGTCGTTGTGATTCATTTTGTTTAGACTATTGCAAAATTTTAATTTAATATTTTAATTTCTATATATAAATATTAAATATCTAAAATTTACAATTAAATACATAAGTTGTGTATATTTATGTATATAATATAATATATTATATAGTATAAAGTATTAACCTTAATGTTGTATTACATCAAAGTCAAAGCAAAATGAAACCAGTCAAAATATTCAGACCTTTTCCCATCAAAAAGTTAATCAATTGATGCATTCCAGCTAAAAGTTTCATCTTACACAAAACAATATATATTTTTAGATGGAAAACTGTTGCCATGAAAACTTTGACCAGCTCTAACTGTAGTATTTGCTTGTAATAGAGCAACTACTTCCAGAAACCTATGCTCTGGGGAATCTGTATAAGAGATGCAACTTATTGTACTGGCAACTACCAAGCATTCAGAAATCATGAGTCAAGGCCCCCCAAAATTGCATTAAAACTTTGTTGGGTCATATTTGTCTCTTTTGAGCCTTTAAGATTCATGTTTTCCAGTTCTTCTCTATAACCATGAAACCTAGAAACTCCCCCCCCACACACACACACACATAATCACATGTCTTTAGGACCTGCAGCTTTCAGTAAAAACAAAAAAACACCAAATAACACAATAGATAAAATCACTGGAGTTGGCAATGATACTGTACTGAAATGTTATTGTGCAATAGTCTAAATGTTTATCTTTTTGTGTCTAGTAAGTTAATTTTGGCTTCTCTGACTAGACTTGGAGGCTGCTCCACCCTGTCAGGCTGCTCACGTCTCTCCTTTAAAACTTTTTCCTCTGCTGTGATATTAACAGAACTCTTTCGACAGTGGTGAAGTAGCTGGGTGTGCTGAGACTGCCTCTTCTTACTCTAATCACAATTGTCTCACTGTTACCTTGTGCTTACCCTGTCTTGTCACATATTGGTATCCTAAGCTCTTGAGGCTGGAATGGAGTCTGTTCATTGTGCATAGTGCCTAGCACAATGGGGCCCCAATCCTTGACTGGGGCCTGTGGGTGCTACTGCAGTACAAATAGTTAAAAATAATGAGGTGGAGCACTCTTATGGGCAGCGCACTTTCTGTGCTTCAGGGAGAGGCATGTCAAACTGCTGGGCAGGGCTACCTATGTCGTCTTGCCAATGTTGAGTAGATAAATGTGTTTTTTGAGCCCTGACTTTGTCTGTAAACTCTTTGGATCAGAGATTAGAACTCTGTTCGAATCCAGCATCAGTTCTGGCTATTCTTTGGTCAGGAATCAGGACCTGAAAGCAACTACAACACCTCTGAAATGATTATAGAGGAAGCAGCTTTGTGTGCTTTGGAGTGGATTGATATATATAATTTTTTTTAAAAAAAAGTAAAAAGGAAACCTTGATTTAAACTGTGCTTTTTAGCTATTCTGAAAGAAACATTGATTTTCATTGGTTTGCAACTAAATAAGCCTTTTGTGCTAAATTTGGTACTTTTGCTAATCAGGAGGATATGCTAGATCTATATATATTCTTTAACTTCTGTATCTTAACATCATCTGAATTTTTATTAGAAAATGGTGAATGATGCATTTATTATTTACTAGATTTATTCATGGTTTGTGATGAATTTCCATCCAATTCTATATGGATGGAAATTAGAATTTAAAATTGTTTTTTTATTAGTTAGTTTTATTTAAGTGGAAAAATTATCGATCCAGCACATGAGGGAATATTTAACTGATTTAATAAACAAAAGAAGTCTCTGCAGTTAATGAACTGAACTGATTTGATTTGTTTCTGGTCGCCATGTCCGTCAGGATTTTAGAGCTAATAAATCTCATCCTCTCCTAGTTTTTTATTCATAGATTGGAAAAGGGAAAACAAGCTATTCTGCTTTTTCAAATCCCAATTGGCTTCTCAATTTTGCGTGAGTGAATTGATCATTGAACTGAACTAGTTGAGAAAATATCTTCTTTATTTCAGTTTATTCTACACCTGTAGAAGAGGCTACTGCTGTCAAAAGCTGGTTTCGCACTTCAGCAAACTCTGGTTTCAGGTGCTTAGCCAATGATTTCCTCCAGTTCCATGGCTTGACTTTTTCTGAAACGTCAGCAGCAAACATGTACTGCTTAATATTATGTATTTAATTTAAACAATTTTAGTAGATTTGAGTAAGATCTAATCTGACCACCTGCATATCACAGGCCACTGAATTTAACTCAGCAATTCTTGCATCAAAGGCTTTTCACCTGAAAAGAAGAAGGTTCAGAAAGTGAGCATTGGCAGAACATCTAGACACTGCTTCTCTTATTTCGGTCTATCAATAAGTAATCCCAATTATAGAAGATACAAGAGAATACTATTGAAAGATGATCAAAAGCACCATAGTACAGGCTGTTTCCATTCTGGAGGGACTTTTCGTTAAACATCCAGGAGTTGGATCAAGAAGGGATACATCATGGGAGGGTGGCACATTAGCTGAGACTGAAGACAAGGTAAAGGAAGAATGTGGCAACAAGGAATAGTAATGTAAAGAGAGGAATTGCGTGTGTGTGTGAAGCTAGTCAACTAGACTAGATGGAAAATCAGACAGAAGAAAGCCAGCTACAGTCCATCGTTCACCCCTAAGTGAGCAAAAGCTGAAAGGACGCTACTAAAAAAAAAAGGAAGAGGGGGAAAATCCTGCTAGCCTAGTTGCTATAATTATGGCCACAGGAAAAGCTAATCTGACAAATAAGCAGATTTAAAAACAAACAAACAAACAAAAACTTTGGAGTATGGCTGAAAAGTGATACATTGACACTATTAACATAATCACATTCCGAAATAGCTTTTTTTTTTTTTAAAGATGGTTACTGTTGCCCAATAATTCTCAATGCAAACCTAGTTTCAAAAGGAAACTTTCTCCAACTTGCAGAATTCAATTTGAATTTGCAACTTGCTTTTAGGGGACTTCAGGATAAACAGAGTTAGTGCAGGTCAGGAATCGGAGTACCTGTGTTCCAGCATGACCTTGTCATTATGCCCAAGCACTAATCGGAAAGCCTGTATAACTGGCTTCTTTCCACTCCTTTTAAAGGAACAGCATTTGGGATTTTGGAACCATTAGAGATGTGAAATGTTTGTTGCTACCTAATCCATTTCACTTGAGTTCTAAGAAAGATACTTGGATACTATGCAGAATCTAAAACCTTAAAATGATAAACAAGCTTTACTAAGTTTATATGCTTTACCTCTCTACATTAAACATCCATCAACTGCTCATCTCAGTCTCATGCCCTTCATATCCGAAGGTGCTGGTCTCCTCCCCACAATGGCAGGGGCCCTGTTTGCCCCCCAGTACCTCATTCTTCCCCTACATAAGAACAGCTATACTGGTCAGACCATAGATCAGTGGGTTTCAAACTTTTTTACTGGTGACCCCTTTCACACAGCAAGCCTCTGGGTGTGACCCTCCCTCCCCCCAAAATAAACTAAATACACTTTTTAATACTGTATATTTTAATACCATTATAAATGCTGGAGGCAAGCGGGGTTTGGGGTGGAGGTTGACAGCTCATGACCCCCATGTAATAACCTCACAACCTCCTGAAGGGTCCCAACCCCCAGTTTGAGAACCCCTGCCATAGATCCATCTAGCCTAGGATTGCCAAACCTCCAGGAATTGAAGATAGGCATGTGATGAAACCTTCAAGAATATGGTCACCAAAACAGTAGGATTCTGTCCCTTGATACTTAGCACATTACTTAAAAGTTTGGAATTGCTTGGATGTGGCACTCAAAAGTTAGAAATGCCATTGAGTTCAGTGTAAGACTTCGCTTCACTTGACCAAGTTTCCTTTTAAAAGCTTTAATACCAGAATATGGCTTTTCAATGGCCTGGCTCTAACTGTATTAGCTAACAGCTTTCTGGCTTTGTAGAAGTCCATAATCAAATTGAGTGTATTGATGGGCTTGTTCCACTGTAAAATCTTTGTATGGCCTCTCTAAAGGCTATGATGCAATCCAGTTCCTCAGAGGTAACAAGGTAACCGCTCCTTTTTTATATTACGATGTTGCATCTTTTGACCTCTAAACTAAAATACTTCTTTGTTCTTTCTTCCCTCCCCTCCCCCAACTGTCAGATGCAAAGGAAATTGTTTTCATTGCCAGACAGCATTGAGCTTACTCAAAGCCAAAGTCTAGCACATCTGGGAATCCCCTTGTGAATGTTGTGCCCAGTGACAGTCCTCTGCCTTGCAAAACTGTACTGGAAATGCTTCAGGATTGTCATCTCTCTGGAGTAGGAACTGTACCTTTGTATTTGTGCAGCATCTAGCACAAGACATCCCCTGATCCTGATAAGGGTCTCTGGAAGCTCCAGTAAAATCAATATCCAATCAAATTAATGGAGGGAACAGTTCTGCATTGGCTGAGGCAGCTTGTAACAGGGAGTCACTAGCTGCCAACCTGCATCCCAGAGTCACTATGCTACAATGTTGCATGCACATCCAGCTGCCACATGTGGCCTGGATGTAGAAGCAAGGCCTACTTGAACAGCATGGAAAATAACCACTCCCCAGTTACAACTGCAACAGGGGTTAAGAGAGAGTCTGTATGGGGAAACAGATGTGTAAGGAAGTGGGACATCTGCTGTAGTGTTTGAATCCTAGAGGCAGCATATTGGCATGCCTGGAAAAACTATCTAAAAGCAATTACTATAATGTGGATGTTCCCATGCCCAGGAAAGAAGACTGTATGCCTCACCTCCATATTGCTGTGTAATTTTTTGTTTGTTTCATACAGAAGTGGACGTGCTAGTTGAAAGTCAGAGAGATTTTAGAAGACTAGAGGCCTAAGGATCAGAGTATTAAAGGTAGTGAGACGTATCTCACTACCTTTAAAACTCTGACCCTTAAGTGACGCAAGTTCTTCGGAAAATTTTACAGTGTTTCTTGTCCCCAGCCAGCTTATCCAGGCTTCCATATTAAATAGCTGCATGTTGGGTACCAAGCCATTATGAATCCAGTATCAGTGCTTTATATATAAAGAGACCACCAGACATCTGTTCAATAACTCTCATGAAAGGCAGCTGAATAATAGGGCTCCCTGAAGCTGCAGGAGGAAGCAACTTAATTATATTTTTTTTCCAGAGAGGGGTTGCACACCTGTCATAACTGGACAATTATGGGTAACCAGATTTGTACTGAAAAAGCCTCTTTAATTTCAAATGCCATGGCAATGTTTCTTATGTTAATGCAGGGAGGAACATTGCATTTTTCACGTGTCAGTGTTGTGAAACAAATGTGTGAACCATAAAGCTAATAAAATATATGACCATTTACTTTACATGAATAAGCCTCTTTAATGATAAATTTTTGAATGGGATAGTTGTAGCTGTGTATTTTATTAAGTACAGCAATCACAGTTGTTTTCCTGATATTTATACCAACTGAAGGAGGTCATGAAATGGGGAAATCTTGGTATTGTAAATTCATTAACACTACTGTAGTGGCTCCACATATGACCTTCCACATCTAACCCTCTTGTTGAAAAGTCCGATTTCTGTGTTACAGAACCTAGATTTCAGTATAAAGTCAGCTTCTAAGTTTTTTGCTTTTGTCCTAACTCCTGTTTTTTGTCCTTACGCGGGGGTCCCCCCTTGGGTATAACTCACTCAAGACTTAATTCTCCTTGCAGCGTTCAGGCTTGAGAGGTCTAATTCTTGATGCATTAGAAGACATTCTGAGGGGCAGCATAGTTCAGTGGGTAGGGCATAGGACAGTGATGCCAAAGACCTGGGTTCTAGTCACATTACTATTGACCGGCTGTGTGACCTCAGATCAGTCACTTCACCTCTGTGCCCCTTCTGACCTTTGTTTTGTCTAATTAGATTGCAAACTCTTTAGACCAGGGATTCTCTTACTATATTTATACAGTGCTTAGCCAATGGGGCCTTGACACTACAGTAGGCCTCTGGCCACTTTGTAATCTCACCACTACTACTATTACTTATAATATATCCTAGATTATTAGTCTCATTGCTTACTCTAGACACTTTCACATACTTGACTCTGCTCTCTAGGCTCTGAGAATTATTATACACTTCATCCAAATGAGACTTGACCACATGTAAATGCATATTCCAATGGATATAAAAATTTACATGGGAGTGGGAAGTATTGAGATAAATGCATTTGTGAAATTTAATAGGTATACCTCTCATAGAACTGGAAGGGGCCTTGAAAGGTCATGGAGTCCAGTCCCCCTGCCTTCATAGCAGGATCAAGTACTTTCCCTGACAGATTTTTGCCCCAGATCCCTAAATGGCCCACTCAAGGATTGAGCTCATGCAATGCTCAAACCACTGAGCTATCCCTCCTGCCACATCAATGATGGGAAGTCTGATGATGAGGGGAGAGGAAAGTGATCAGGATCTGGCAGCATGGTGAGCTGAAGCTGCAGGGGAGGGGGAACAGCAGGGGAGGAGCCGGGGGCTAGCCTCCCTGGCCGGGAGCTCAAGAGCCAGGCAGGACGGTCCCGGGCCGTGATTGCCCACCTCTGAATTAGAGTGACTAAGTTTCTTTAGCAAAAACGATTATCCAGTGAAGATGTCTGCGTCATTCTGCCAAGACTTCCTCATGCTTGTCTGTCTTGCAGTTCTAGGGAAGTGGTCTCCAAAGTGGGGTGTGCAAGAGGATCTTTTGGGGTGCACGGCAGGAGGATTGCTGCTTCCCCCCCCCCCTCCAGCAGTTCAGCCGGGAGTCTGAGTGGCTTTTGCTTTGACAGTTTGTCTGGGAGGAGGGGATGTGTGCTCAAAAATTCGTTACTGATGGGGTGTGCGATCAAAAAAGCTTGGAGACCACTGTTCTAGGGAACTAAGCATGGGGTGTAGCCATAGAAATTGTAACCTCCTTGAGAAACCAATATACACACTATAGTTAAGTGCTAGACCCTGGAAGAAATATAAAGCTTTATAACATTTAGAAAGTTCAGTGATGTTGAATGAAGAAAAATGTTTGACATCAGGAATAGTGCCTACCGCAGAACCGAAGGGAATCGTTACTAATCACAGTAGCTAGAAATACAAGACTCAGGTAGATCAATTCAGTTAATCCTCTGTCTGTGCAATATTTATACACTTCTCCAGTCTAGGTGCAAATGACCCAAGAGATGGAAATTTCTACCGCTTTCCATCGGAGACTATTTTGTAACTGAATTGATCTCACTAAATTTAGGTTGAATGTAACATGGGGTGAGAGATTGAGTATCCTATTAAACTTTTCGTTGAGGAAGACTGTGGGCCTGATTGTCCGTTGCCCTATACTTTTGGTAGTCCTCTACACCAGTGCGGAGTGGATATAAAATTCTATGAAACCATAATTGCTTTTATCCTGGTTTCATAGCATTTCATACCCATATTGCATATGCTTTTCCCTGGTATAAATGACTGCCCATGACACAGGACAATGCCAAATCATACTCTGTCCACCTTACAAATATTTATTTAAATTGATTCCAGACTTTTAGTGAAATGAGAATTCACAACTACCCATTTTCCCCTCCAAGTTTAAAGCCAGCCTGCCTACCAAGCCCTGTCAATTTCGAACCTGTGAGGTTAGTACCCATCTGCTTAAACAGAGATCAGTGCTGAATGTCTGGATTAGATGTATGTCCATTGATTGGCCTCTTCTGTTGGTGATCCTTTTATTGATAATGTGTTTCAGTGCTGGAAGGATCTCCCAACGTCATCGGCATTAACCTCTTCCCATGTCTCTAAAGGTTGTCTATTAGATTGCTATGGAATTTCTGCTTATTATAGGTTTTCTTTGTGTTCTCCTTTTTATGTCTAGTTCTTGTTTTGGAAGTCAGGATGCAGAAAGCCATTTCTCTTGCCTCACAGATTGAGAAACAGGGTTATATTCACTTAGAGCCGCTGAAAAGAGGAGGCAACTTTTGCCCTTTGTTTTTCATTGTTTGTCTGCCCATGCTTCACGTTTCTGCATCTCCTCACTCTAATCTTCTAACTCTAAGACTGATCCACATTTAGCTGGACTCTTAAGATTAATGGGTCCATGCATGTTTCTTTTCAATAATACCACTGTGTGGTGGGTTTTTTGTTTTTTTTTCTTTCCTGCCATCCTGCATCATTCACATCTGTCTCAGTGATGTCCCTCCTGATGGTGCCTTTGTGATTTAACTCCACTTCCCTTTCTGCGCCTTCATCTGAACCTTTGCACTTCCTCCTTCAGAATGAAAAACCCTCTCCACTTTGTGCTTATAGACCTATCTACACACTAGAGCTCCCCAAGGGAATTGTTCGCCTTATTTGTCACTCACTTAGGCTTATTGAGCCACAGCAGTTAAATCTGGCCCAGTCCCTGTGTATTTCTGCCGCCCCCACACGTGAACTTCCGAACAGAGTAGTAAACTTGTGGTTTACCAGTCAGCACTTTGTCTTCTGTCACTCACCCTTGGAAGCATAGAATCTGTTTTTGGACAGAAACATTTGAGGTGGAATTAAGTTTGAAGTTGGGGAGTGCGTCTCTGACCTAATCCTAAGGGGACCCCCCCACTTGTCCTCCCTGTGATCCCGTTTACATCATTACTTTTTAAAAGCAGTCCTCTGGAACTTCCCCAGTGCTTCAAGCCTTCTTAAAAATCAGCATTAATGGTTCAGCAAGCTCCTCAGCCAACTTTTAAAATTTTTGGCTGCAAACTATCTGGACCTGCTAACATAAAAATGTCTTACTTTAGTAGCTTCTATTTAACAACCTCCTGAGGTACTAGTGGATAATGTTGGTCGTCATGATAGTTGGCGTTCTCTTCACACCAGCAGCACTAACCACTGAAGTTTTTGTAGGCATCATGGCAAAGGAAAGTGGTTTTTTTTGTGTTTTGTTTTGTTTTGCATTTTGTTTGTTTGTTTGTTTTGAGATGGGATCTGAAGGTGGATAAATAAGGTAGCTTTGCAGAGACCCTTGATCTCCAAGTCCTAAGCTAGTTCCCTAACATCTCTCTCCCCTTTGGGAGAAGTGTAGGGCCGATGTGGATTCTTTGTTCCAAATTTTGCAGTTTCATATCTGGGGTTTAGTTAATCCTGCCTTTAATCTCACCCGATGATGCTAATAGTAGAATGTGGCTTTTAACCATCCTGCAGAGGGATCAACTCTAAAATTGTTCTGGCAGACCCTTCCACTAATGATGAATGTGATCGGGTTTTTTTGTATGTCCAACATGCCTTTAGTCACTCCTACGTAAGAAGAATCACACAGCCACAAATAAGAATAACATAAGAATGGCTCTACTGGGTCAGACCAAAAGTCTGTCTAGACCAGTATCCTGTCTTCCAACATTGGCCAGGTGCCCCAGAGGGAATGAACAGAACAGGTATTCATCAAGTGAACAGAACAGGTAATCAAGTGTCGCTCATTCCCAGCTTCTGGCAAACAGAGGCTAGGGGCACCATTCCTGCCCATCCTGGCTAGTAGCCATTGATGGACCTATCCTCCATGAATTTATCTAGTTCTTTTTTGAACCCAGTTATGGTCTTGGCCTTCACAACATCCTCTGGCAAGGAGTTCCACAAGTTGACTGTACAAGTACTTCCTTTTATTTGTTTTAAAACCTGCTGCCTATTAATTTCATTTGGTGACCCTTAGTTTTTGTGTTTGAGAAATGGTAATTGAATATAGTATATTTAAAAGAATGTGCAGTATCATCCATGCTATGCAGATGATTTCTTTCCGCCCTCCCCCATTTAATGTTTAACTATGGTGACTTCCTTACTATATTTGCTTCCTCTGTGTATTGTCTGGTAGTGTCCCAATGCAGTGTTCTAATGGTTAATTATGTTCTTAACCAGCTCAGTGTGGCTATGGCAGTTTTGTTTTTTCATTCTTAGTCAAACTTACAGCGGAAGGAAATTTTAAGGTTAGGATGATGACCTTACTTCTTAAAGACTTGACTTCGGTTTGCTCTGTTGGATTGGACATACTGAACTTTACCCTTGGTATAGCACAGCTTTTAGCTTTTTATTTTAAGCCTTACGTAGATTCCACCAGGACAAAAAATAGGTCAACTCCTACATACAGATGTGAAACTAGTTTGACCATTTTTTTCCAAATCAGAGGTGCGTTACCAGGGACAACAGTTTTAAGACAAACAACTTGGGCTCTTTCAAGAATTAAAGAATAAATGTCAGCTTGAAGAATCAGCCACCTTTAATGGCGGTGGGTGGAGACTCCTGCAGATCTGTCAGTTTCATTCTAGGATTGAGTAACATATTTTGGGAATTCCAACATTAAATTGTGCTAAACAGCCTAGTAATTCCCATGGTGATTGTATCTGGTGTTCGTTAGAGCAGGATAATTAATTAATTGTGTAATTTTAATGACAAACCACCTTTGCTTTTCATTAAAAGTTAAGTAAGCTAATAGCAGGAAGAGCTAGCTACAGGGATAAAGCATATGCAGTGTAATTACGAGACTCGGTAATGCAGGGGTGGCCAACTTGAGCCTGAGAAGGAGCCAGAATTTACCAATGTACCTTGCCAAAGAGCCACAGTAATACGTCAGCAGCCTCCACATCAGCACCCACCCTCTGCTCCCTCAGCATCCCAGCCCTGCCCATCAGCGCCTCCCCCTCCCTCCCTGTGCCTCCCAATCAGCTGTTTTGTGGCATGCAGGAGGGGCGGGGGGAGGAGCGAGGGCATGACAGGCTCAGGGGAGGGGTCAGGAAGCAGTATAGTGGGGGCAGGGCCTGGGGCAGAGCCAGGGGTTGAGCAGTGAGCACGCCCTGGCACATTGGAAAGTTGGCGCCTGTAGCCCCAGCCCTGGGTTCTGTGCCTACACAAGGAACCGCATATTGACTTCTGAAGAGCTGCATGTGGCTCCGGAGCCACAAGTTGGCCACCTCTGCAATAATGCCACCTCACCAGTATGAACAGGGAAATGAAGCCCTGTCAAGGTTCCTTCCCCACTCTGAACTCTGGGGCACAGATGTGGGGACCTGCATGAGAACCTCTAAGCTTAACTACCAGCTTAGATCTGGTTTTGCTGCCACCACCAAAATTATTTGAGTCATTTGGGAAACTCTGTCTATCTCTCTCCCAAGTACTATAACCCTTCCCTGGTAGCCTTGAGAGACTTCTCCACCAAGTTCCTGGTGAACACAGATCCAAACCCTTGGATCTTAAAAGAAGAAGAAATTAACTATTCCCCCTCCCCCCCACAGTTCTTGGTGAGTCCAGATCCAACCCCCTTGGATCTTAAAATAAGGGAAAATCAATCAGGTTTTTAAAAAGAAGGCTTTTAATTAAAGAAAGAAAGGTAAAAAATCATCTCTGTAAAATCATGATGGAAAATAACTTTACAGGGTAATCGGATTCAAAGAGCCCAGAGGAACCCCCTCTAGCCTTAGGTTCAAAGTTACAGCAAACAGAGGTAAACCCCCTAGCAAAAGGACTGTTTACAAGTTGAGGAAACAAAGATCAAACTAACACGCTTTGCCTGTCTTACTTACAAGTTTGAAATATGAGAGACTTGTTCAGAAAGATTTGGAGAGCATGTATTGATGTCCAGTCCCTCTTAGTCCCAAGAGCGATCAACCACCAAAACAAAGAGCATACAAACAAAAGCCTTCTCCCCCCACCCCCCAAGGTTTGAAAATATCTTGTCCCCTTATTGGTCCTTTGGGTCAGGTGTCAGCCAGGTTACCTGAGCTGCTTAACCCTTTACAGGTAAAAGAATTTTGGTGTCTCTGACCAGGAGGGATTTTATAGTATTGTACACAGGGGAGCTGTTACCCTTCCCTTTATAGTTATGACAAGCCCTGACCAACGTGCTCTTCTTTTCTGCCTAAATTTCACAGGCATAGCAGGGACTAGAGAGCTGATTGCTGGAGTGCTCTTCTCTGCTTGGTGCAGCTGTACTGGCCAGAGTCTTATCAGAGCCAAGGAACAGAGTGTCAGTAACTCAGAGTTAGCATTGACTGGACCATCTAGGCACTGAATATACCTGCAGAGGAAGTAAAAGTTTGCTGGTACCCCATGTGGGGAAGAGACAATGGTCCTTCTCTTTTCCATCCTTCCCACTCAGCCCTTTCTCCCAGCAGAGGAGAAGAGAGGATGGCACTTTCCATTTCTGAAGGTATCTGCCAATTAGACCTTGGTGCCCAGGTACCAGAGTGATTAGAGATGGCTGTATTAGTCCTTCCTGGAACCTAACACTTGCAGGTGCCAGATGTTTATAAATGTTAACCTGGCTTTATGTAGATATCAACAAAGCATGCTTGCTACGTCTTCATCCAATATTGTTTTAAGGGATGCGGGACACTTTGTTCTAATATTGCACTCCCGTTTCCCTAAGGGACAATGTCCTACTCAGCTAGGGAAGCCACCTTCATTTTGGAAAAATTTGGGTGCATTGTAATGTCCTATCCACATCCCTAGCACTTAGGTAAATACAGAGGTGCTGGGGCAACCTAGTTCCATCAGAGTAGCTGGGGCACTAGTGCATAGCAATGACTAATTCTGATGGATGTTTGTGTAGAGCTGAGGGAGAAAAGGAAGCTGCTGCTTTGCAGGTAGGTAGGGAGGATGGCAGAAAGATTGAGGTTGGGTGGATGCTATGTTTGGTGTCTGAGTAACCTGGTTAGTGAAACCTGCAGGTTACAATTTATGTAATGTCCCCTGCTGATCAGGCAAACAAGCACAAAGAGTGGAAAATCTGCATCTTGAACCTAGGCAACTATTTGAGAAATCCACAGCCTAGATTATGGCAAGAATTAAAGCAGAGCAAAAGTTAGTTTTGATTCCGGCTGGGATGTTCCTCTGTTAGGTTTGGGATTCTAACTCTAAAACCTCTGTTTTTCAAAATACAAACATGGCGAGGGAGCCCAAATAAGGGGAATCAAGCCATGTTTCACAGCCAGCCATATGGCCTGTGGATTCAGAGTTGATATGCTGTATTAATGGAGAGCTAAAATGCAGAGATTGTCTCTGTTTCAGTATGTTCCTGTATTTCCCCTCCACTGTCACCTGTTGCTGGATAGGGGCCCTTATCCCACTTCCTTCTGACTAGAGCTTTTAAAGCTGCACAGCCCCCTGCCGTGCACTGTCATGTTCCCGGCAAACACCTGGGCTGTGCTTTCTCTCCAAGGATCGTGACAATGTTTTTGTTTTTTTACCACTGACCACAGAGCTCTTTCTGAGCAGAGTCCGTTTATTTTTAGGACAGAAAAGAATATGGCGAAAGCATATAAAAGCAATAAACGTTCCTACACACTGACTAAACATGCCAGAATTCACTCATCTTCCCACACGACGAGTCTGACAGGCCAACATTCCTTCCAAGCCTTCAGCAAGAGTTGGGGTTTTTCCTGGGATAGAAAGTCCTGTCTATTTGCTGAATCAAAAGGAAGACCACAAGTCCATTTAATTTCATCCTGTTCTACCAAAAGTCCTTTCTTTGTTTCCTATCTTTGGAAAATCCAGCTTTTCTCCTCTGTGAAAACTACCCCATGGTGTGGAACTTCTCTGGAATTGTTTATGAACTCTGGGTAATTACCTCCTGCTGTTTCTAGTTCCTGTAGGAGATGTCGTCTGGCCCCCCCCAACCCCTCACTATGGAGTAAAACATAATATGTAACCCAGTCATAAATATAATACTTTGGTCCCCCGAAATATTGCATGGGTTGCAGTATCTGTCACAAGGACACGGTGATTACTCTAAATAAAGAATACAGGCGTGTCTCATCTTACACTGGGATTATGTTCCGGTGTCAGCGCGTAAAGCAAAAATCGCGTATGGTCAAAATTACATTGAGTGTAATGGTGGGTGGAATCACCCGCACTACAGATTCAGCATTGAAATTTTATTTTTCTTTTTGCTGTCTGCACAAAGCTGAATTCGCGTATGTTAAAGACGCGTAAGATGAGACTTGCCTGTACCACCCGTGGGGAGTGCAGTCATTCTAAGGGTGGCCCTCCTCCTAGCCATGTGATGTCTCTGGCAAAATACATAAGACGGGGAGCAGCTGGCAGATCTTTGTATTTATATGAGAGAGAGATACAAAATCGTAAGGCTGGAGCAGATGCAAAGAAGAGATCAAGAAAGAGGGTCCGATTTTTCCGTTACCCTGCCCCACGTACATCACTTACACTAGGGCAAAATGGGTGTAAAAACCGCTAAATCAGAATAGCAGTGTATCTCAGTGACTCCATAAGGTACAGGGCAATGGACGCTTTCTGGACCAATGACTTTCTTTACCTATTGTAGTGCTTTTCATACTGAAGGATCTCAAATCACTTTATTTACAAAGTCAGCAACTACAAAACACAGGTATCCCTTAATCTAATCCCTAAATTCCAATTTCTTCCTAAAGGAGAATTTAGCAGTTGTTTTAAAAGTAGATGGGGCATCACACAGCAGTTCAACACAGGAAGTGAAGAAAAATCCTTTAGACCATCCAACACGATGGGAATTGAGTGAGTCAGAAGAGAGCTGAAGTGTTGCCATGATACCAAGGCTAATATCCAGAGTATTCTAGAACTTTTCATTTGGCCTTTTGATCTAGCAGCTGCACAAATAGTGACAAGGCTTCCTATCTCAGCCTTCAAAATGGGAAACTGACAGTGGTGAATCACTGGAGAAAATGGGGAAAGAGAAGTTAGTGTGGTATCTTTATTGCATAGAACAGAGACTAGGTAGATGAGGTAATATCTATTTTTTTTTTTAAACCAACTTTGTTGGTGAAAGATACAAGCTTTTGAGCTATACAGAGTTCTTCAGGTCTGGGGAAGGAAGCAGAGCAGCTGCATAGATTAGTCACAGTTCCAGTGTAGTTGCACCAAAGCAAAAAAGTAACCCGTTCAATTATTTCTGGGATCTGAGCATGCACATATTAATCCATTGTTGTCCTGTAATCATGCCAACAGGGTAGCCAGACAAAGAAATAAGATCCCCATTCCACAAGGTAGTTAAGCATGCATCTTAACTTTCAGCATTTAAATGATCCCACTGACTTCAACAAAGCATATATGCATGAATCAAAGGCAAAGCTGGGGAAAGCCATTCAGCACCACTTAACTCCATCCCACACAAGCCTGCCAGTGCCTCAGTGTTAAGGACTTGATGAGCTGAATTGTTAAACTTACGTTTATAGAAAAATGTTATCAAGATTAAAGAAAATAGCTGTGTGTCATTCTCATCCTTTGTTCTTCTTCCTGTGTCTTTGAGCACTGCATAGATTCTCCCCTAGCATTGCTCTAATCCTCTTAGCAATGTACTTGGTCTGGGCATCCAGAGGGCAGTATGCCCTCCTATTAGCAATGTCTCTTAACGTGTCTACAGGAGGCGGGGTTATGAGAACCTCTGTGCCACGGAAAGCTGAACATGGCATTTGGAGCTGTAAGAATTTTTGGGTGGGGTGGATTATTTTGAGAACACCACACCCAGGTAATGAATATTGCTTACGTCAATAGATAGAGTTAAAGGCAGAAGTAAATTCCCAGAATTCAAGCAGAATCTGAGATTATCCATTTGACTTGCCTGACCATCGTTAATGTTTTGAGCAATTACATTGTCAAACGTTTCTGACCACAGATTGTTCCATGTCACAACTTCAGAACTGTTGGGGAGTATACCAAGACGGTGTGACGCATGCTCTGGATGCCGGTAAAGTAGATTTTTTTTTTTCCCCTCTCTCTCACAGGAGGAATATCTGTCTGTAGTAGGATGCCTATTGCTTGCTTCTGCAGTGTGTCAGGAAAGAGGGAGAATTTGTGAGTTTCTAAGGTAGCTGGGAGTGAATTCTGTAACTTTTGGCTGGGGTTTCTGTAGGACTATAAGAAAGTTCAGCACTCAAGTCCCAATGAATTTCAAGGGAGTTAGGCACCCCAAATCAGTTAAAACTCAATGACACTCCAAGGCACCTTTGTAAATGCTAGTCCTTGAAAGCACTTTCTTTATGTGTGTGTTTACTCTGGAAAAGATCCACTGTGTTAAGGGGTAAATCTTTCAAGAGTGTCTAAATTTCTTGGGTATGCAAATCCGGTTTTCAAAAGTGAGATAGGATATGTCTACACTTAAAGTGCTATGGTGGCACAGCTGCAGCAATTCATTGTAGACCCTTTCAGAAGTAAGTTTGAGAAATCAGGATGGGGTGGAGAGTAATAGGCACCTATGTAAGAAAAAGCTCCAAATATCAGGGCTGTCCCTATAAAATTGGGACATCTGGTCACCCTAGAAGGGGTTCTCCCGTCTGTATAGTTAATCCACCTCGGTAGTTAATCCACCAGCGGTAGCTAAATTGACAGAAGAAGGCATCTGTTGACTTAGTGGTATCTGTATTGGGGGTGATAGTGACTCAGTCAGAGGTCTATTACAGGAGTGGGTGGGCTAGGTTCTGTGGCCTGTGATGTGCAGGAGGTCAGACTAGATGATCACGAGGGTCCCTTCTGGCCTTAAAGTCTATGAATCTATGAGATGGAATACCTACACTCACAGAACCGTAGGTAATGTTCTCACTGAAGCACTACAGCAGTGCTGCTGTAGCGTGTCAACTGTAAACAAGCTCTTAGTCTAAAAAGACTCTCAGAACCTCAGAGGGATTATAGGTCCTCAAGTGCCTATGTCACTCTTGAAAATAAGACTGAGGCTCCTAAATCACTTGGGCTAGATGTTTAAAGGTAACACCCAGTGGGTGTTAGGCATACTTCTGAAAATCCCACTTGCTGCCTAAATACCCTTTTAGAAATCTGGCCCTCAGGCACTTTTGAAAAATCTTACTCAAGAGCTTGCTTTTCTGTGCATTGATTTTCAAACAGCCTGTACAGTGCAATTTTCCAATCACTTTATGGATTAGCTCTCTATATTAGCAGGAAACATTAGTTCACTTCTTTTAAAGTGGATTTAAATCAAAATTTACAAACTGCTGACTTAAAAAAAAGCAAAGGCCCGTAATACTGTACTGAATGCCTTTTTATTGTTCATGTGATTATTGAATCTGGGGCTTTGGTGGTTGTTTGATCGCTGCCTGAAGAGGGCAGTATATGGGACAATTCCAGTACTCACTGAAAAAGCCTTTCAAAAAGTGGAATAGATATTCTGATCACTTGAAAGGTATAGTATTATTCTTTATGGCCATGGTGGGCAGCTAATGAGCCTGATGAGATCAGTACAAGTAGGCATTTAGATTAATAGACACTTGTCTTCTATTGAATACAGACTCTCTGTTTAAGTAGTTTGAATGTTAGGTATAAACCAAAGACTTTGTCCCTAGTTCTCATGTACATCAAGGCAGCTCTATACTGTTCTTTAAGGCCCCTTGACGCTGTGAGAGCCAGATGAAGCTGCCTTCAACTGAGAATCAGACCGTACGATTCCCTCATGGCTGTTAAGTTAACATGAGTTACTGAGGAAACCTTAACACAGGAGTAAGTTACATTCAATGCTATTTACAGAGAGTCTCTATTAAATAGAGCACAAGTGTGTAACTGTTACATGTTCCAGTCCTGTCTGAGGCATACTTTTACTGAATTTCCCTAATGCATTTAAATACTAAACTTACTTAATCTGATGTTAGGAATAGTATTTTCAACAATGAAAAGACAGGGCGTACACGTTAGAAATCCTATAGTAACACGCCTGTATTGCACATGTCATCTGTTAGGATACACATTTCAATAGCATAATTAACAAAAATACTTTTTCTATTTGGGGATCTTAAGTTTGTAAATTGATTTTAAATTAAGCCTCTCAATCCCTCTGAGAGAGCTAATACCACTTTACAGATGGGGAAACTGAGGCACAGAGGTGATGAGACTTTCTCGAAATTGCACAGTGAATCAATGGCAGAACTAGGAATGGAACCCAATCCCCTCTAAAAAATGTAACCTCAAAACTCCACAAGCCAGCTCAGCTCCCACTTCAGGTACTTGTATAAGTAATCAGATTCTGATAAATTCTCACCTCCCAGCCAAATGCCGTTTGCTCCCCTGGAAAACAATGGAGGCTTCTGGGTGCTGAGCACTTCTGAAAATCTAGTGCAATGTGGGAATTAACATTTGCAGAGTAACAATAACACTTGCATATTCTGATTCTTGAGAGGTTTTTAAAATTAAAACCTTAGTTCAGTAACTTGCTACCATGTAATCTTCCTGTGGTTTTCAAGCTTGGATGTTGTGTCAGAGTAGAGGAGAGCAGAAGACTAAACTGTCGGTCTTTCTGCTGATTTCATTGATTGATTGGTTCCACAGTTTGAAAGTGTACAAAGAGATGAACTCCACAATCAAAAAGCAGCTCAAAACCACATCTGTGTAACTGACAAGCACTGATTTTTGTCTAATTGGTGCTCTCTATAAAAAGCCCAAACTTAGCAGATATGTTAACTGTGTGTGTCAAGAAAAATGTTCAGTTGCATATAGTTTTATTTCCCGCCCCCCCCGCCCCCGTATTAGCCCAAAGACTGTTATCCAGCAAGGCCTGGACACCATGGGAAGGTCAAACTTTTAGCCATTTTTGAGTCATCAAATTTCAAAAAGGATCTTCAGTTGTCTAAGTGGAGAACTTTAGACACAGTTATGAGCATGCTGTTACGTTATAATAGGCATCTACATATACACTTAATTCTAGTGTTCTGTGCCACAGACAACATAATATAGTATGTGCAGTTTTTCTAAATTTCTTTTTGCGAAGCACCAACTCTTCCCTCTTCATCCCTCTTTAAAAACAAACTACCAACCAAACATACAAATAAAAAACCCCCATTATTTAAGAACCAAGACTTAAAAAAAAAAAAACAACCCTGCTCACTTGACTGGCAATGTATGACTTGTATTTGCAATTTTACTCATCTCCTTGTAAAGGCGGCACGATCTACTTGGGTCACTTCCTTTTTCTGCAGAAGGGAAATTTTACTTGTTTCTGGTGAGCTTTGAGTTTTCCAGTTGGTATAAATGATGAAATCTTAATGCACAACTCTTTCTGAAAGGGTAGGGACAAAAGATCCTGACTTCAAACTGGGATATAGCCATGTACATACGTTCCCCAGATCTTAATAAAAGACTGCTTCAAGGTGCATGTGGTCAAATTGGGAGGGTGGGTGGAGTGGAGATTAGCAATGCAATTGCTGGGTAGATGAGCAAAATTTGCATGTGTTCATTTTTTGATTCCATCGCATTCCTCCATATGTTCCTTGTACTATACAGAGGCAACACAAGTACTTTTTGCCAGTGAGTCAGCAGAAACCTAGTGCCTCCATCTTCAGTTTGCTTCACAAGTCTCTGTAATGAAGAGATCTCTATAACCTTCTTGCTTTTTCTCAGTCTCAGAGATGGAGTCGATGGAAGCAAGAACACTTCTTCCTGACCCAGCCAATGAATTTGATCGGAACGTTCCACGTATCTGTGGTGTCTGTGGAGACAAAGCTACTGGCTTTCATTTCAATGCTATGACATGTGAAGGCTGCAAAGGATTTTTTAGGTAAGTGATGTTTTTGAGAGTGAAAACTAATTAGAAATCAGCCTTCATTTTGGAAATAACGAACTCTGACTAGTTAGGAAGATTGAGCAAAGGGGAGGCAACTCTGCTTTTTGGCTCCAGTTAGAAATATCAGCATCTCTGCAAAATTGAACATCATGTATAGGGTGACCAGATGTCCCAATTTTATAGGGACAGTCTTGATTTTTGGGTCTTTTTCTTATACAGTCTCCTATTACCCCCATCCCAATTTTTCACATTTGCTGTCTAGTCAGCCTAGTCATGTACATTTGAGAGAACTTGTCTGATGTGTGCCCTAATCTAAACATTTGTGCTGATGCAGGAGGCTATGACTAATTCAATTGCTGAAAAGTCCCGCTATACCTCCATCCCCATGCAGTAGGTGTTCTATATAGTAAAATGCCACTGGCTAACATAAAACTGTCTATATACATGTGAAGGGGACCTTGTATTATATGAGCATAGGGAGTTGTACGAGTGAGAGAACTGTAAAGGCAAATGCCTCTCACACCCTACACCAAGGCTTGGGGAAACTTTCCTGCCATTTGCTAAACATACACAATAGCTGCAGTTTTAAAAAGAAAAACACAAACACACACAAATGTGTTGTTGCTCTATGGAGCCCTTGAGACTTCTCTCTAATGGAAATATCTATGCAGTACTGTTTTGTCTACATCAGTGGTCCCCAACCTTTTTCATCTGGCAGGTGCCAGATGATGAGCCACGGAGGACCGTGGCGGCAGACGAGCATCCGCCGAAATGCTGCCGACAAGCAGCGTCGTCCAGAGGTGTCGCTGGCACTTTGGCGTCGATGCCTCTGGATGACACTGCTTCTAGGCAGCATTTCGGTGAATGGTCGTCCACCGGCCAGTACGCGGGCACACTTAGATGCCCTGGTGGGCGCCATGGTGCCCGCAGGCACCCTATTGGGGACCCCTGGTCTACATAATATAACATTCAGATGGATATTGAACTCTGTATAAAACTTTTTTAAAACTTGCTGTCCAGATTCTCTTTGCACAGCTCTGGCAGTGTCAAGGGGCTTTACAGTAGGCATAACCTATATTTAGACCCATTTTGAGGACTGTTACATTGCCAAAATGGTGTAAATGGAAATCAGGCCCACTAAGTTTCCCTTGTATTGGTACATTTCCTTTCACTCCTGTTGTCCCCCTCCTGTTCATATTGGCTCCACCTCCGCCACCTTTCAGTGCCAATTCCTAATTCTAGACAGTCACATACATATAATAAGCCCCTTCTATAACTGGAGAACACCGGTCCAAAGGTTCCACCAGGGAGCAAACTCTCCTCCTTGGCATTCGCTTAGGGCATAGGGATTTAAATGATGCATAAGCTTTGTACTGCCCCTTTGTTAAGGGCAAATTTTCCTCTGGGAGCTGCAGGGGCAGCTCTGAGTGAACTTGGAGGGTTCCAGACAATAGGAACTTCTGTATGCCAATTATCCCCCTCATCCAGCAATTATTTGTAATGAAGCAGTTGTATCTATCTTACCGAATATTTCGGTACTGACAACACTAGAGAATTTGCATGGGAACTTCTGTTTAGTACACTCTATGTAATGACTAAGAGCTGGTGTAATTAAATGAGATAATAGTTACTATGTGACTAATTAGGGCAAAACTCACTTAAGCACTTAGCATTGTAATTAGAAGATAGTAGCAGGTGGTAGAATTAGCTGCATTGTAGAATTAAAGTAAATAAAGTTGGGGTGGTCAACTTCCTAATTACAATTTGTGCTGAGGTTTTAAAAACCTTAATTTCTGTTGCTATAGGAGCCAAGTAGTCACAGGAATTACTGGACTAGATGTTTTGCATACCAGAGCCTGGCTGATTGTTTTCCAGTTGGGTTATACTGCAACTAGAACAACAACATTTCCTCAATTACTGTAGCTAAATGAATAACTCTCCTTTCAGGTGCACATGTTTAGTGTCATGCAATCTGGATGATGCATACCAAGAGTTTTGTCATGGTGACCCAGAGAAGGGAATAAATGGCCAGTTTTCCTTCTCCCTTTGTTTCTTATCCGTGAGTGCTTCTCTTTTTGTTTAGAGGGTATGCACACCTTCTGACACCCTGGTATTGTGGCTTGGCCTACATACACCCTTTTTTGTACAGATTAAACTATTTTGGTCAGGAAGGTGCTTTTTTTTTGTTTTGTTTTAACGCTGATATAATTAAAGCTGCCCAACCCCCTAGTCTGGTCTCAGTTATACTGGTATTAAGATATAAATGCTTGCAGATAGGCTATATAAACACCTTTTTTATACTGGTTTAACTGCATCCACTCTAGGAGATTGATCTGTTAGCTATATCTGTTTTCTAAACTAATACAGTTAAAGCAGTACAAACACTGTGCCTATATCTGCTGCTTGGTTATTCTTAAGCAGTTTCCATGGGCCCTTATAAAGACTTTAACATTTGTACCTTCAACTTAAGGACTTGCTTTCTTGACTTGCTTCTTCTCTTCCTTTTTAAAGCTCCCTTTTCCTGAAACATAATGTTAACCATGGTCATTTTTTGTACCTTCCCTCTTTTCTGCCCCCAGGATGGTCTGCTTTGATCCTGGTTTACAGAGGTTTTGATTCCCCCTCGCCCCCCAAATGTATTGAATTTTTTTAAACTGCATATTTATGATTCAAGTTTTCCAGTGCCATTCCACCCAGCGTAAAAGCTCATCACTATAAAACACTTCCACAGGTGACAATCTCTTGCTTCCTGCCCTTTATGTAGCCCTAAACCCTACCACTTTCCTGTTTTCCATGTTGGCATGTTAACCTCCAGTGCAACAATTTGCCAAACACTGCAGGCAAGAATAGCTCACTTTATTGATTGTGTGTGTGTGTGTGTGTGTGAACTTATCCTGAAACACTACCTTGTTCCTCTGCATTTTAGACCTGTTGATTTTAACACTTAAGGTCCTGTCCTGAGGTGTCTTACATTACCAGGACTGGCTACGCTGGGTGTGAAGGAAGTAGTTATGGTGAAATCTAGGGGGGGGGAGGGGGGAGTGTTTAAAAACTAGTTCAAGACTCCAGGGCAGAGCCAGTCCCACTCTGACCTGCCTCTCCCAGCCAACATGAGAATCTTGTTCACTATCCACCCCTGCTGGGTCCTGCACCTGCCTCTTATGGAGAAATAGCAGTCAAGCAGCTGCTAAAAGATGCAGCAGTGGCCAGGGAGTCCAGACTGGCTCTGTGCTATATAGCTACCTGCCAGCTGAGTGCTCACTGGAGAGGAGTGCAAGAGTCACCGCATACTGGATGACGGAGGCCAGGGATTGTGTGTAACAGAATAGCTTGTACTGCTGCCCTTCATGGTAGCATGTGAGTGCCTTCCACATAAAACAAATGGTGGTGGAATTTCCAGTAGACTGCATGGCGTTTCTGGCTCCTTTTCCATTGTGAGGTTAGAGAGACTTGCATGGGGGTAGAGCCTTCATTTTGGAAGGAGGGCAGTGGCAGTGACAGCCACTGTGAATGTCATTCTGGCTGTGGTAGCAAAACTTTACCAAAGAGGCTTTGCAAGTTTTTCTGAAGGTGGCTGGGCTCTGCATTAATCCAACCTTCTCTAGAAGCTCATTCCACAGCCAGATCTCCTCACTCACTTGTTTTGTCCCTGGCGCTTGTACATGTCCTTCGTGAGCAGTTTTAAGAGTCAAGCCTTGAGGTGCATTTAGAAGACTGCACTGCACCCGCAAGAGAGCATAGCGAAGGACGTGTGTTCTTCTAAACTGTTTTCCTGACTTGAAAGCTGGCTTTGTTGGCACATGTGTAAATCCTAAAACTCAAGGCAAACGTGAGATGCATCTGCACTGTAGTTCTGAAGCTATGATTGTTTGAAACCAGCAGGGCCTAGGAGTACCTCTAATTCCTACATATTTATGAGGTGATGTATTAGTCCATATAAAGGTACTGAAATGTGTACTTAGCCTATAGTACTAACAGACACTAAATAACCTTTGGCCAATTGACATCTCAGTAACACTGTTGTGCAGTTTACTAGTGACATTGATAGGCATCAGTTGGCCTTTTAAGCAGTGGCTGCTCAGTATTTCTTAAACTGAACTAAATTTGTCATACACAGAATAAATCTGGAGTGACTTCTCTGAAGTCAGTGGAGATATTCTGATTGACACTAGCATAACCAAGTGCAGAGTCCATCCCTAATCTCTTCACCCAACCCTTTCCTCTCTTTCCCTATCACTTACTGTTGACAATATCACCAGTCATCCCAGTTGTGTCTGCAAGGCTTTTCCGTTTTCAAGTTCTGTACAGGGCCACCCAGAGGATTCAGGGGGCCTAGGGTCTTTGGCGGCAGGGGCTCTCCGCCGCTGAAGATCTGGAGTGGAAGAAGCTTTGGGGGCCCGGGCCTCGTGAGAGTTTTCCGGGGCCCCTGGAGCAAGTGAAGGACCCCGCTCCAGGGGCCCCAAAAAACTCTCGTGGGGGGCCCCTGCAGGGCCCGGGGCAAATTGTCCCACTCCCCCCCCCCCCCCGGCAGCCCTGGTTCTGTAGTTTCGTTTCTCCCCTCTGCCCCCCAAATTCCATTCTTTCCTTCATCCTTATGGCCCTATCTTGGTCTGTACCTACCTTATCACTTATGCCAATTATTTTTAATCTCCTTTCCTGCACCCATCCTCATCCCACTCCCATCTGTCCAAAAGGTAGTCAAGATCACTTTCCGTCCACCCTGTCTTTCTGACTTCTATGTGCCAAATCCTGTAACTGGCTTCCTCTCCCCTTCCCCATCAAATTCATGCTCCGTGTCTTCCCTTCAAGGTTCTGTCCAATGCTATTCCTGCTTCCACCCATGTTTTGCACCCCATCCTTTGCCCCACACAGTACTTAATCTTCTCTGCTGATGACTTATTTCCCTTCCCTCACGCGCTCCTGATTTAGAGACGGTGGGAAGCTTTTACAGTTTAAAAAAAAAATTCCCATAACTTTGAAAGTTTTTTGCAATTTCTGGAAAATGTTGGCTAGCTCAAGTTTAACTTTGCTGGGTGCTCTTCAGTAATGCTCATCAAGTGTTTTTCCTCTCCTTCTAAAACCTCTAAAGATCCATTTGTTCTTAAAGGATTCCATCTACAGAGACTATCCTTCCTTCCTTCCCCCACCCCGCGCACACACCCCCTACCACCTGTGCATTGTAACTTCTGGGTAGCAGGGAGTCTGTTAACTCTGGCACATTTGCATTGTTGCTAACCTTCACCATTGACAAATCATGAGTTAGACACCCCCCTCAGCCCAGTCATGAGGATTTTTAATGAAAAGTGGGTTATCTTTGTTTCTCCTCCAGTTTCTGAGGCTTTAAGGTGCTCTCAGATCGCACATCTGCTGACAGTGGGAGCCCATCCTCATGAAGGCCCTGCAAGGAAGGGCTGCCGCTGTCAGCCTTTAAGTACAGTAAAATTATTAAGCCTGACTCATGATCACGGGCTAGAACTCTCCAATGTCAGGATTTTTTTTTTCCATCCGTAGCTGAGGGGGCGGGGGGGAATCTTGATTTTGGAGAGTTCTAGCCCACGATCATGAGTCAGGTTTAATAATTTTACTTAGAAATCCCGTCTCTCACGATTAATTCACGAGTTGCCATGTCTGCCATTGTAAAGGGTCTTGTATAACTGTGCCACTATTTGAATGATTATTAAGAAAAAGAAGTACTCTGCTTTTGTGCACCCTAAAAAAATGACAGAACAGTAAAGTAGGTTTATAGGTTTCAAGGCCAGAAGGGACCATTATGACCTTCTACAGAACACAGACCGAGAATTTCACCCAGGCAAGGTATGTATGTGCATGGGAAACACCTGCATAATTTTTTTTTTTTTCATGAATGTAATGAGACTGCTGCAGACAAAACCAGGATATATAGAGAGAAAAAAACAGGCACAAACTGCCCCTCCGGACTTTTTCCTCTTTCTGTCTCAGTTCAAAGGTCTGCTGAACAAGCCAGTCCTAATTCTTCCTGGCAGGAATGCAGTTTGGGTCCCTGATAAATGCATTTCTGGGCAGGGTGCAGTTGTCTCTGTTGCATTTCTAACCCAATCCCTGGAACCTGAAGCAAAAGTGCAGGGCGGAGTTTGCAGCAATTATTCCACTTCAGACATATGGGTGCAGACCAAAGAGTTGCCAAAGAACTACAGCTCTGCTAACACGAGCCTTCCAGTGGGTGCCACCCAGGGCAAATCCCTGGGAGCTCTTTAACCTTGGCATGTGTCTGCTGCTCGTGTATTTGCCTGGGGACAAACATGCTTGTTCTCTTAGCTGTGTGGTCGCCTCTAAAGTCAGTATTACTGCTCTTCGCTAGAATAGAGCTCCACTGTACCTCATGAGTAGGGATTGCAGCTCTTCTGGGTGCTTTTCTATGTCCCAGGGATCTCCTGAGAACCAGTTAACCCCACCTGGTTTGTCTTCATGGGAGAAGAGCATATTTTGTCTCCTGGGGTGGTTGCATCCCCTTTTTTTCCCCAGTGTCCATATGGCAGTTTCTTTTTAAGCAAAATATTATTTAGCTAGGAATTGAAAAGAAACATAAACAGTAGAGCTGTCAAACGATTAACACTGAGATTAATTGTGCCATTAATTGTTTTAAACAATAACAGAATACCATTTATTTGAATATTTTTGGGTGTTTTCCACATTTTCAAATGTATTGATTTCTATTACAACACAGAATACAAAGTGTACAATGCTCACTTTATATTTTTTATTGCAAATATTTGCACTGTAAACAAAAGAAATAGTATTTTCAATTCACCTAATATAAGAACTTTAGTGCAGTCTCTTTATCATGAAAGTTGACCTTACAAATGTTGAATAATGTACCAAAAAACCTGCATTCAAAAATAAAACCATGTAAAACTTTAGAGCCTACATGTGCACTCAGTCCTACTTCAGCCAATTGCTCAGACAAACAAGTCTGGTTACATTTGGAGGAGATCATTCTGCCCAGTTCTTGTTTACAATGTCACCTGAAAGTGAGAATGGACATTCACGTGGCACTGTTGTAACTAGCATCGCAAAATATTTACGTGCCAAATACACTGAAGATTCATATGTCCCTTCATGCTTCAACCACCATTCCTAGAAGACCTGCTTCCATGCTGATAACAGGTTCTGCTTGATAATGATCCAGAGCAGAGCAGACTGATGCATAGTCATTTTCATCATCTTAGTCAAATGCCACCAACAGAAGGCTGATTTTCTTTTATGGTGGTTCGAGGTCTGTAGTTTCCGCATCTAATGAGTGTTGCTCTGTTAAGATTTCTGAAAGCAGGCTCCACACCTCGTCCCTCTCAGATGTTGGACGACAGTTCCGATTCTTAAACCTTGGGTCGAGTGCTGTAGCTATTTTTAGAAATCTCACATTGGTACCTTCTTTGCATTTTGTCAGATCTGCAGTGACAGTATTCGTAAATCAAACAACATCTGAGACTGCTATAACATGAAATATAGGACACAATCTGGGTAAAACAGCGCAGGGGACATAAAATTCTCCCTCAAGGAGTTCAGTCACAAATTTAATTAATGCATTATTTTTTTAATGAACATCATCAGCATGGAAGCATGTCCTCCAGAATGGTGGCTGAAGCATGATGGGGCATACAATGTTTAGCATATCTGGCACATAAATACCTTGCAACGCTGGCTACAAAAGTGCCATGCAAATGCCTGTTCTCACTTTCAGGTGACATTGTAAATAAGAAGCAGGCAGCAGTATCTCCTGTAAATGTAAACAAACTTGTTTGTCTTAGCGATTGGCTGAACAAGAAATAGGACTTGTAGGCTCTGAAGTTTTACATTGTTTTGTTTTTGAGTGCAAATATGCAACACAAAAAAAAATCTAAATTTGTAAGTTACACTTTCATGATAGAGATTGCACTACAGTACTTGTATGAGGTGAATTGAAAAAGAGATTAAAAAACTATCATTTTTACAGTGCAAATATTTGTAATAAAAATAATATAAAGTCAGCACTATACACTTTGTATTCTGTGTTGTAATGGAAATCAATATATTTGAAAATAGAAAAAAATCTGTAAATATTTAAGTTTCAATTGGTATTCTATTGTTTAACAGTGCTATTAATCGCAATTTTTTTTTAATCGCAGTTAATTTTTGGAGTTAATCGCCTGAGTTAACTGCGATTAATCGACAGCCCTAATAAAAAGACATCAATTTTCCTCCTGTCTAGACACAGACTGCTAAAGGCTGAGCTAAGAGATTCAGTTACGAAGGTGACAGATCGGTGCAGTAGCTATGGAGCTAACCCAAGCACTTCCCCCTTCTCATAGTTCATTCTCTTAGCTCCCCGTGCCAGGCTGTCAGTGGTGTTTCCTGTCTGTTCCTAGAGCCTGCCTTTCCCTCCTGTTAATTTCCCTGTTCTCTTGTCATAGAGGTGTGACTTCCTTTTGAGCTTGGTAGTAAGAGGTGTTGAAGGTTTATTTAGCAATACTGAAACACATAAGGATAATTATAATTGCCAGTTACAACACTTTGTAGTTAAAATTTGTGATCCCCACGCCACAGAGTAGTTCTTGCTGCTTTGCATATGGGAAGATCTCCTATGCAGTGAGCTGCAGAGCCTACCAGCTGGTTTCCAGGTGAAGGTGCTTGGTTTAAACCTGTAAAGATTGGGGCCCTTGCAAGTGGTCTGTCAAATGGTATGATGATATTGCTACAGTTGTGGTCATGTGAGGCACACAAGCTGACACCATGCATGGTTTAAAGAGGGGGCTGGCAGCAGGATCTTCCCTGCCTGGGGTAGGGTGACCAGATAGCAACTGTGAAAAAACGGGACAGGGAGTAAGGGGGTAATAGGCGCCTATATGAGAGAGTCCCAAAAAACAGGACTGTCCCTTTCAAAACGGGACATCTGGTCACCCTAGCCTGGAGTCCTTGACCTTTGAAATCTTTGGTTCGCGAGAGACAGGATTTGGTGACCTTCACTGCACACCAGAAGTCTTCTGTCCTCCAAGCTTCCTTGAGTGACTGAAACTAATGGCAGGGGTGTCTGTACACAGGTGTCCCTTTTTGAGGCTGATTCTGTTTTATCCGGGTGTGCATATATATAATGAGGATGTGGCTATTCTAAACCATGCACTTGTTCTGGTTACTTTCACATGTTGGGTATCCAAACTTGGGACACAATGGGCCTAACTCTTTTTTAAGAGGGATTCCAATTACCTGTAGTTCCCATGGACATTCACCAGTGTTGTGGGTGTTTGGCTCTGAAAATCAGGCCCACTGTGGCTCAGACTGGGCAACCAAAAATGGAAGACAACCAGAATGAGTGAACTGACTTTGGAAATTTTAGGTCTAAATTTGGGAATTTTGTAGCACCTGGACAATTTGGGACTAGCTGCGATTATAGGTCATCATGGGTGATTTCAAAGTACAGAATTTTTGTTTAAAATTGCAGTTGTTCCTTTTGGAGCCCCATTCATTGTGCTAGGCACTTAGAGCAGTATAAATACCTAGCTAAGCAGCACAGAGCTGATGTCTGCAACACAGAGCTGATGTCTACAGCTAACACGAGGAGTGGGAAACTTTTTACCATAGGCTGAGGACTGAAATGACTCACTGGCATTATGTGTAGATAGTCCCCAATTCCGGGGTTAGATCATGACTAACAAAATATGCCAGTTGGCACACTGATTTTTTTTGGTTATGACAAAGGTAACTTTCAGGAATTTAAGCATTTTCACAGGTTTCACAAATGTGCTAGACGGGGGGCGGGGGTAGTTTTGTCATTAAAGGTCACTACTAATTAAGATTCAGAGAAGGGGAAACTGAAAGTTTGTTTGAAAGTCAGAGGTGTTTTTTTTCCTTTCAGTAAAAGACTATAAGCCACAACAAAATATAAATAAATAGAATCTCTGAGAGGGTGAATTCCTAATATCCCCTCTCAACACTTCCTTCCATAGTAGGCCATCTCTTGTGGGTACAGGCCAATGCGTGTTCATTTTGTCCTATTAATTAAAAGTTTTTTGTTTCTAATTAACTATGCTGCCAAAAGCTACTTGGCAGGGGGGAAAGTCTGAATCATGTTTTTTAACATCACCTCTTCCTTTATGTTCTGCCTGGAAAACATTCCAGTACAAATATCCATAGAGCAATTGCCAACTAGAGTAACTTTAAGCATACATTATAAACTTCTTATTTGTATTATCCTAGCACCTCAGAGCCTCAGCCATGGACCAGGATGCCATTCTGCTGTATGTTTGTCCAAACACTGAAGAAAAAGAGAACCAGCTTAATCTTCTAATGTCCTCCTTTGGGAGACCTGTACTCAGGCAACTTTAATATTTACTCCTGAGGGAATTCTGCGCCAAAAAAAAAAAATTCTGCCTATAATATTTTAAAATTCTTCAAATTTTGCATGTCAATAAATAAATGTGGAGGCTCTATCATGGCAGTGGGGAGCCAGGCCATTGGCTGCACAGAGATGGGAGATCACCTACAGTGCCCTCCTCCAACTCCTGGGACATGGGCTCAACAATCAGGCTGCATCGAACCAAGACACAGTGCAAGGGCTGGGCCTGTCCCAGAAACACCCCAGGGCCCTGCCTGTCTGCACCAGGTGTGGGCAGGCAAGCTGGCTCAGCCTGCAGATCCAAGCGTGGAGGGGCTTAGTGTGGGAGAATCCAGGTATGGGGTGAGAGAGTTCTGTGTGGGACAATCTGGGTGCAGGTAGCTCAGTGGGGTGTCTGGGTGTGTGTGTGTGTGGGAGAATCTATATGCCCAGGGGCTCATTAGTGGGTTCTGGATGCTGGGGCAATGGGACTCTGCAAGGGGGTCTAGGTGATGGTGGTTGGGGTTTGTGGGGAGCTCAGAGGTGGGGTTCTGGGTGCAGGGGGCTTCAGATGCAGAAGATGAGGCTCAGCGAGGTTGGGGTTTGGGGTGGGAGAGCTCTGAATGGGGGAGGGGTCTGGATGCACCAGGGTTGGTTGTATGGGGGAGCAACTCCTGTACAGTGACCTCTCCCCCTGTGGCTGAGGAGCAGTGGGGGCAGGAAGTGCAGGAGCGGGGTTGTGGTGCTCCCTGCAGCCAGAGGAGGTGGGTCTGATCTGCACTAGCTGCTTCTTGCAGGGGAAGAAGTCCTGTCCTCGCCCAGCCAGGACTAGCAGCTGAGCTTGGCACAGAGTAGGCACCACTGTCCAATGTCCCCAAACCTACCCCACAGTGATTTAACTCTCCTCCATTGGCACGAGGTACCTGAAACAACACACTTGCACTGCTGGGGAGAGTTGCGTGACCTTTCTTGTGTCTTCCCTTTGTTTCCCCATCAGAAAGTCCTTTTTCTGCAGGGAAGCAAAAAAATCTGCAGGGGACATGAATTCTGTGCATGCGCAGTGGCGCAGAGTTCCCCCAGGAATAAATATTACTTTCTTGTATTGTGGAAGCACCTTAGAGGAGCCCCAGTCATGGAACAGGACCCCATTGTGGTAGGCAATCTAAATGTACCCCAGAAAGATAGTTTAGCTTAGTTCCTGTAAGCTAAAGAGTTTATAGACTAAGCACCCACCCACATAAATGTCAATTGAAGTATCCACTAGAATCAAGCATCCTTGCCCGGCTTTGAAACAAAACAGCCTTTTCAAACTTGTCTTAAATTGTAGACCTAATTTTCAGGGTGTCAGGCACTCGCAGGTAGGTTTCCAATAGAGCATACTGAAAACTGCCGCAAAGATTCATTTTCATGTTTAGTTGCGTGCAGACAATTTCTTCTTCTTGAAGCCACATGGATCTGTCTAGAACTTCTGCGCAGTGTGTGAGCTCTTAATTCACGCATCCAGCAGGTAGTTGATTACAGTGAGCATGAAAAGCAAGATCTTCCATTTCTCACCGATAGTCAAAGCAGGTGAATTCTGGGCTTTGCTGAGACAATCATTTGTATATTGGAAAGATGCACCACGGCTGCCTGTGAGGGGCAGTCTGCCCAGGGTCCCTAAACGGAGTGATATTTGCAACCGGGTGCACAGGATTGCAGTGCCACTCAGATTTGCCTGGTAGCTTCTCTGTCACGACGGAGGAACAGCTGGGCCAGACCTGAGTGATGCAACAATCCCTGGTGTCAGGCTGTAATTCCCAGAGTGGGGAGCTGGCCCTAGCCTCATGGGACAGGAACCACCGCTGCAGGGCAGTCTTGCTCTCCAGCACTTCCTCATTTCCCCTGAGTGATGATTTTTTTTGGAAGGGTCGAGGGCCTCAGTTTCAGATTTTGCCAAAGGCCCCAAAACCTCTGTGCAGCAGGCACTGGCATATACTTTTGCTTTTAGTTGCATACAAAAGCCTGTTTATGCATGCACACAGACAAGATTAGTGCAGGGAGGGATTTGGTTATTTTTAATTTTCGGCAGTATGCCCGGGATGTAGTTTTAAGTGCGCCTTGAAATGGCTGGTTCTGTAAGCTCTATATATGTTTTGTTTCTGTGGGTAGGATGTCTGCCCTCACTGCACTGACTCTGTAATTTAGTTTCTTTTGTAATAGAGATGCAAGACCCTAGTGTACTGTGAGTAAGAAGGCTTGCTTTTAAAAAAGGCTCTTAAACCATGTCATTTTCCACTGCTGCTCCGCATGAAGGTATACAATGAATTGCAATAGTTTTTCACGCTAGCCAAAATCCAAGTACCGTATACTATTGATTTGTATGTCAGTAGTGACTAGAGGCCCCAGTCCAGATAAATACCCCATTGTGCTGAGCTCTGTGCAGACAAAGTCCCTGCCCCCTAAAAAACTTACAATAAACAAGAGAAAGTGTGGGAGGGAAAACAGAGGCATGAGGGGAGAAGGAGCTGATTTGCCAACCTAACTCTTCAAAAACCATGAGTTGGGTCCATCAGAATAGCATTGGCTTAAAAACCATAAGATTTATTTACTTTTTTTAAATGTTGCGTCCTCTTTATTTGCCCTCTTTGTTTTGTTTGCTTTGGGGTTTTTTTGAGCCTTTAGGGTGCACTTGGGTCACATTTTCAAAATTTCTCTCCATACGCACAAGGGTTAGAAACTTTTTAATGAAAGCCAGGGGTTCTCAAATCACTTGCCTCCTAGTGACGCATCAGATATCACAAGACCTGTGATAACATCAAGAGAGTTGGCACTAAGGCAGTGATTTGTCCAAAGTCATGCAGCAGACCTGGGAATAGAACCCAGGTATCCTGACTCTAGCTGTATTTAGGAAGTACAGCAATAGTAGCTCCAGAAGGGAGAGTTTAATGGACATTTTGACTCCTCTAATCTTATTCAGGCAACAAACATTGGTTTATAGCATATCCAATAACATTGTTTTCCCTTTTTGGTTAAATGAACTGTAAATATGTTGAATGTAATGTCTTTATAATAAGCTTTTAGAGGATCCTATCTTTCAGTCTTTCCTTTTCAGTAGCCTCATTGACACAAGTGGATAAGGGCTGCAATATCAAGCTGCAAACACAATTTAAAAAGCTTTGTGCCAAGAAAATATTTGCTTGGAGAAGTTCTCACCTTTAAAGCCTCTTATCTTCTTCTGTGTCCTGATGCATCCTGCTGAACCATTGCATGAATTCACACAGAGGAGTGGCAATGAGAAGTCAAGGGGGAAAGAGAGGTGATTCAACTTAAGAAGAAAGCAAAATTTGGGCTACTATGTATTTGTATTACTGTACTGCCTTGGGGCTCCAACTAAGTCTGGAATCCCATTGTGCTAGGCATTGTACATAAATACAGTAAGAGGTCATCTTGAAGGGCTTACAATCTAAATAGACAAGACAAAGGGCGGGAAGGGAAACAGGCACAGAGTAGAAAAGTGAGATGATCAAGGTTCTCCACTAGGGTCGGTGACAGAGCCAGGAATAGCATCCAGGCCTCCTGACTCCCAGTCCCCTAACCATCATACATGCTGCCTCTCAGTACCTTTTAACTTGTAGGTCCAATGGGTAAGCTGAGATCTTTCTCTAACTGGATGGGATTGGGTAGATCTAAACCGTAATAAAACGCCTGTAACTGGCCAGTGTCAGCTGGCTCAGACTTGGCTGCGAGGCTGTAAAATTGCAGTGCAGACATTCGGGCCAGGGCTGCCATCCCTCCCATATAGCTCTCTGCTTGGAGATGTTCTTGCTCCAATCTCTGCTGCTCCACCACACTTCCCCTCCTTTCTAAAGGATACATTTTTCTATTCGTGTCTATCTCAAACTATGTAACTTCCCCAGATAATTTAATCTGTGCTCACAGAGGTACTGTAAATTACATGGCCTTCTGCATCCAAAACAAAGATGGGGGTCTCTGTTTTACATGCAATACAGAAACCAAGTTTAAAATAGAAGCACCGCTCTGCTTCTACTAACTAGTCATTAAAGAACATGTTACATACAATATTATTAGTTATTGTGCTAGCTAAGCATAGACTGGGGCCATACTGTGCTTGGTGCTGTACAAACACAGAACAGAAAGTTAGTCCCTGCCCCAAAGAAATCATATAATACTGACTGGTCAAGGAAGGTAAGTTATACTGTTGATGGGACCTATAACTCTGAATGTCCTGATTTAAGAACATTAAAAATCTTAATGAGACACAAAAACACAAATGCAATAGTGCATGCACATGTGTGCAAAAGAGAGTGAAATATTTCTCCCATATCCTACAGTGGGATTTCTCTCTCACACTCCAACCAGTCAACCAAACCTCCAACCAGGAGGCTTTAAAGCCTGGTAAATGTTTAATAATACACACTGCTTCTGAAAGGCCCTTGCTGGGTACAAGCTGACCTATACTGTAATTTGGTTTAGATTCCTTTGCTTCTGCTGCTTGTGGTTCAGTTCTGTATTTCTCTATAAATCCTCCCACACGCTTCTTTCCAATTTCACAATATCCCAAACTGGGAAAGTTAAACTGTGGCTAATATTTTCCTGTTTATAGTACATGTTGTATTTGTTGACAGAAAACCCTATGGGTTTGCAAGGAGGGGCAGCTTAGAAATTTTTAAACCTTTTAAAAACCATCGAGACATGCAAGTTGTGACTGTCTTTCAAACTTTTTTGAGGGGGGAAAAAATGTATTTTAAAATGCACAGCTTGCAGGAACTGAATGGTGGCTATTTAGAGGACTTTTCTGGCACATGCTTACAATCCTCAGCCCGATCAATGGAGAGCTGGGTTTGAGTGCACATGTCCCACACAATGTTTTGAAACAGTCTCCAGGCACAGCTTCAATGTTTCCTTAGCAGTAAACAAGTCCAGGCATCATAATATTTATTTGTGTTTTATTTTCAGGAGGAGCATGAAAAGAAAAGCAATGTTCACGTGTCCATTCAACAGCGACTGCAAAATCACCAAAGATAACCGGCGGCATTGCCAAGCCTGCCGGCTGAAACGTTGTGTGGACATAGGCATGATGAAAGAATGTGAGTAAACAAGTGCACAGTGATTGTGTGCTTAATGTACTTTAATTCTGCAGTAGTTTAAGGCTGGGGATTTGAGGTACTTAAGTCCGATGACCAGTTCCCATTGACTTGAATCTCTCAGATCACTTTGAAAATTGTAGCCTAAAATGTTTGCGCTAAACCTTCAGAAGTGACTAGCGATTCTCTGGGTGCTTTTGGTTTTTTGGTCACCCAATTGGAGTCACCTTTAAAAGGGGCCTTGTTTTGAGAAAGTCCTGAGCTGCTGTCAGGAATCAGGGTTTGCAGTAGAGCTAGTCTTTGGGCAACCTAACAAGCACAGGGCCTGTATTAGGTTGCCTGATTGGCTATACCACCTGGTTGACTGGAAGAGTCTTAAGCCCGGCAGCAGTTCAACAGCCGTTCAAACCATTCGCCCATGGCTGAGTGTTCCTGGGCCTTCTTGTTCCCATCCTTGCTCCTACATTGCTCCCAGCCTTCCTCACTCCAGGTAACCCAATCCTGACCCATAGCTCAGTTCCTGGCTTCTGACTCCTATTCTGACCCTTGGCTCTGATTTCTAACTACCAACTTCTGCTCCAGCCACGGGGCATGAACACCCCCTGACAGCTCCTGCCCTCTGAAACTTCAGGCCCCTTTAAGATGAGCACCCAAAAATGGAGGTGCCCAGAGTCACTAGACTCTGCCATGGAATAGACAAATAAGTCAGAAGTCTATAGTAATACATGGATGGTTTCATGCATCGCTTGCCCGTCTTAATTTTTAATTTGGGGTATAACTAGACTGCAGTAATTTATGGGTGAGAAGGTCCACAGTCCTGAATTGAGTTTTTTTCAGCATTCACAATGATTTAAAGGAGAATTTTTGCAGTAGGCCAAATTTTGAGACAAAGCACATGGCTCCTAAATAAAAGCCAAAGTAGGGAATCCTACACCTTGCACGGATGGAAACCCTCAATGCAGAGACACTGCCCTGGATCAACTTTACTCCAGTACTCACGGCATTGAAATACGCGGGGTGCAATTTCCCTAATCTAGCTGAGCTCCAAGTGTCTTGTAGTCCTCTAACGTCTGTAGATATTTGCTTTCCAAATCCACGCTTTTAGCTTCCCAGCCAAGCGCAACTCTTCCCTGGCCCTTCTTTGGAACCTTGTTTGTATTGTCTCCCAACAGCAGGAACAGGTGGACTGCTCTATTTGAACATTAAAGTCCCATAGAAATTAGAGATGTCAAAAAGCAATTTGGGTCATCTACTTCATCTCCCTCTTGCCGTCGCAGAGTTCTTCATTCTCTTTTAGAAGTAGCTGCTCTGTTAGTTTTGTTTACAAAGCAGTTTGCTCACTGTTAAATGCCAGGGAAATAAAGCACATGCCTTAAACATATTCCTTGCTAGAGCATTGTGATATGAGAGAGATGTCCACCCACTAGAGATTGTGATCTGTTCCTGGATGTTCCTGGCTGTTTCCTGAGTTGAAAAGGGGGAAAGATTTCGTAGCACTCAAGTTTTCCTTGCGCATCTCAGCATTTTACAATGACTTGGTTTGGTTAAAACGGGATGCTGCGGGTATGTATATTTTCGGGGCGGAGCTGTTTAATGATTGAGGAGTTTAATGATTGAGGGCTTGTCTACACTTGCAAGTTAGAGTGCATTAAGTCAGCCCTAGGCGCCCTAACTTCTGAGGTGTCCACACTGGCAAGGCACACGGAGCGCCCGGACTCCGTGGCTGGAGTGCCCCGGTAATTCACCTCCACGAGAAGCATAATGCTTACTGCGCCCTGGCTGGAGCGCCGTGGCGCCAGTGTAGAAACCCTGGTCTATGAATGCGCTCTAATCGGCCTGTTCTAGCCACTGTGGTCATCACTTTGAACTTTACTGCCCTGCCCTCAGGTGACCAATCATCAGACTCACCCTTTAAATTCTCTGGGAATTTTGAAATTCCCCTTCCTGTTTGCTCAGCAAGGCGTGGGGTGCTCTCAGCACGTCTTTCCAGGTGACCATGCCTCTACAGGCCAGGTGATCCCCAGTATGGAACAATGGTAAGGTGCTGGACCTCATCAGTGTTTGGGGTGAGGAAGCTATCCAGTCCCAGCTGTGCCCCAGCCATTGAAATTATGATATCTATGGGCAGATATCAAGGGACATGATGGAAAGGGGCTGTGACCGGGACGCACAGCAGTGCAACGTTAAGGTGAAGGAGCTGCGGAATGCCTACCACAAAGCGCAGGAGGCAAACTGCCGCTCCGATGCTGCCCCCATGACCTGCCATTTCTACAAAGAGCTGGACGTGACACTTGGGGGCGACCCCACCTCCACTCCGAAGACCACCATGGACATTTCAGAGGCCGTAGAAGCAGAGTTCAACAAGGCAGTAGGAGGAAAGCAGAAGTGAAGGTGCTGAGGAGGAGGGGAACAGCCCAGCATCCCTAGATGCATGCAGCCAGGAGATGTTTTCAAGCCAGGAGGAAGGTAGCCAGTCATAGCGGACAATGCTTGGGGAAAAACAAACAGCAGAGGAGGTGCCTGGTAAGTGGCTTTTATTTTGGGAAGGTAGTTGTTCGGTGCGAGCTCTTGGGGCGAAGAGGGTTGCAGGGTTAGGGCTGCGTGCATGCCTAGATGCATTGATGTGTTCTCTTCCATTGTGGTAATCGGTCTCAGAGTTCTTTTCAAAGATCTCATGCAGAAGCTGGGCAATCCACTTGCGCAGGTTCCTTGGCAGAGCTACTGTGCTCCTTGTCCCAGTAAGGCTAATGTGTCTGCGCCACTGTGCCGTGACTGGCAGGGGGACCGTTGCTGCACACAGGCAAGCTGCATAAGGGCCGAGGCAGAAGCTGCATTGTAGTAGAAGACCCTCCCTTGATTCCCAGGTCATCGTCAGCAGCGAGGTATCTTCCAGGACGAACTCATCCTGTGGAAAATGTGGGGACAGTGATCAGTATAGGGGGCCCCTGTAGCTGTTGGCTCTCCCCAGCGCACAGAACCCCAGAGGACAGTACAGCCATGAAACAATCAGTCTCCCTTGCCCCTGTGCTTACTCACCGTTTTGGGGCTCCTGTGGATTATATGCACTTGCTTTGGGACAGGCAATTTCTGCTGCTGTGTTGTACACTGTACTTGTCTTTTAAGTACGGCCGAATCATTGCTCTGTCTGTTGTGAACAATGCTGCCTCTGTTAAGTGTTGCATTTGGCTTTACAGATGCAACCTTGAGATCCCAGCCATCCTTGTTATCAACAGCTGAAAGATTCCAAAGAATCAGGAAGCACCAATGCATGAAGACATGAAAATCAAAAAGTTCAGGAGTGGCGGGAGACTGAAAGGAGGCTCCGCCAGCAGAATGCGGATCGCCAGCACCAAAGCATGGAGCAGCTGCTAAACATCATGGGGTGCCAAGCAGACTCGATACAGGCACTCATAGCAATGCAGATGGAGCACATCCACCCCTCCCTGCAGCCCTTGTCCCAAAACTTTTCCCTTGTACCCCCATGTCACCGCCAACCCACTTTCCCCAACATTCGAGTTCTTATGACCACCAGCTGCCTCCAACACCTGTAGCTTCACTACCCAGCCCTGCAAACTACGACTCTTACCCACTGCACTCAACCCCCATCACCATGCATTTTAGCCAGCCTGAACTGCAGTACTTACTGCTTGGCACTCCAGACAGGAACGCTGTGTATGATAACAGGACATACGCAAATCTGTGATTGTCCCATTTCCCACCCCGCCCGTTTCCCTCCTCCCACACAGCACAGATGTGTCATGCCCTTTCTGTTTCCCAAGCAGTTGTTTCTTTTCAATAAATGAATTTTTTTGCTTTGAATACGTTCTTTATTGCATTAAGTAAAAGATACCATAGCCCAGGACGGCAACAGGCACTGCAAGTCAGCGTATCGTATGTAGCAAACACAGATGCCTACTAGCATTGGAACCACTGCACTTCACTCCCGTGCAGGGCACCAAACATTACTGGTGGCTTTCAGCATCAAATTGCTCCCTCAAGGCATCCCTAATCCTTACAGCCCTGCGCTGGGCCCCTCTAATAGCCCTGGTCTCTAGCTGTTCAAATTCAGCCTCCAGGTGTGGAACCCCCGAGTTCCATGCCTGAGTGAAGCTTTCACCCTTCCCTTCACAAGTGTTATGTATGGCTGTCATCAGCCAGGTTCAGCTTCCCATACAGACAGTGCCAGCATCCTTTTAAATGGCCAAACACACACTCAGCTGTCATTCTGCACTGACTCAGCCTGTTGTTGAACTGCTCCTTGCTGCTATCAAGGCTCCCTGTGTAGGGGTTTCATGAGCCACGGCATTAAAGGCTAATCAGGGTCTCCAAGGATCACAGTGGGCATTTCAACTTCCCCTCTGATGATCTTCTGGTCTGGGAAGAAAGTCCCAGCTTGCAGCTTCCTGAACAGGCCTGTGGTCCGAAAGATGGGTGTGTCATGCACCTTTCTGGACCAGCCTGTGTTCATGTCAATGAATCGTCCACGGTGATCCGCAAGCGCCTGGAGAACCATAGAGAAATACCCCTTCCGAGTAATGTACTTGAAGGCTAGGTGGTCTGGTTCCAGAATTGGAATATGTGTCCCATCTATTGCCCCTCCGTAGTTAGGGGAAACCCATTTGTGCAAAGCCAGCCACAATGTCACCCACGTTGCCCAGAGTCACGGTTCTTCTGAGCATTAATGGCCCTGCAAACTTGCATCAACACGATTCCAGCGGTCGACTTACCCACTCCAAACTGGCTAGCGACCAATCGGTAGTTGTCTGGAGTTGCCAGCCTCCAGATTGCAATAGCCACCTGCTTCTCCACCGGCAGGGCAGCTCTCAATTTCGTGTTCCTGCACTGCAGGGTGCGGGGAGTTCAGCACACAGTCCCATGAAAGTGGCTTTCCTTATCCGAAAGTTCTGCAGCCACTGCTCGTCATCCCAGACTTGCATGATGATGTGATTCCACCAGTAAGGGCTTGTTTTCCAAGCCCAAAGGCAGCGTTCTGCTGTGGTGAGCATGTCTGTGAATGCCACAAGCAATCTTGTCATATGCGTTACGCGATTGGACATCATCGTTGGACTCCTCACTATCACTTTGTAGCTTTAGAAGTAACTCAACTGCAATTCATGATGTGCTGGCGAGACCCATCTGCATATTCCTCACAAGTTCAGGATCCATTCCCACAAACCGAAAGGGAAGACACAGTACAAAAAATGTAGAAAGATGGCACCAAATGTGGACAGAAGCCCAGGGATTGCTGGGATGCGAAGCGATGCATCACAGGGCATTGGGGACAGGGCCCAGAATGCCCCCTGCCCCTTTCCCACAAGCCACAGCACCAGAATGGGAAGAGGTGTTCTGTGGGATAGCTGCCCATAATGCATCGCTCCCAATGCCGCTGTAAGTGCCACAAATGTGGCCACTCCATTGCACTTGCAGCTGACAGTGTGAATATACAGCAGCGCTTTCTTTGCTGTGGTCTCCAAGGGCTGGTTTAACTCTCAGCGCTCTACATCTGCAAGTGTAGCCATGCCCTGAAACTAATTAGGTTTTGGTTTCCATATTGCTTTGTGATTTGTAAAGGTGGAGTTGGCTCTGTGCCATGGGAAAACTTCTTTGAGCTGAATGGCAGCATTGCCTATGATTGAGCTACCGTCTTGAGAGAGGGAGTATCCATCACGCTTGTCTCTTCGAGGTTGTCTCCTTAGTAAGTTTGACAAAAGGCATTAACAACCCCCATACTGCACCCTGCCTTTGTGGAAGCTTCTTTCTTTGGTGGTGGCATAATATCACATCAAACAATTGCAATATTCATGCTGTACTTGCATTTAAACATCTTCCACATAACTATATGGCTTCATGCATCTCCTACTGTAGTTTTTTTGCTGTGGAATTTCCTTGTGTTTTTCCTTAATGGCATCTCTTGTTGGTATTAATTTCAGCAGAGTTCTGTTTTTGTGACCTTGAATCTCCTTGGTAGAGGCTTGAGGAATAACTTGGAAAAGCAGAGTGCAACGGAGTTCAAACACATGAATGTTGTCAAAATATTTATTTTTCTGCCTTTGTACTTTTCTGTCATTAAATGCAACTCTTATAAACAAAGGTCTGATGAGTTTGTTCTTACACATTCTTTTCACTTCCCTACGGATTCAAGTCAAACCAAAATAATCCACCTTCTTTAGGAAGCTTCGTTAACTTCCTGATTACGACTGCCTGCAGAGCCTGGGTGTGTTTATGGTGTGTACGGTGAACCTGTGCAAGTAGCCAAAAGACCCTGCACCCAATTCTCTGCTGTCTTGTACCTTCTGTGTCTATTCTCCCTGTGCAAAATGGGTGTAAGGGTGTTCTTTGATCAAAATGTTAAGTGTGTTGCACCCAGTTTGTGCAGGTATAAATGTTACATGGTATGATCCAGGTAGGGGAGAATCAGACATGGCTTCTCTCCCCAGGCTTTTTGGAGTGGGGAGAATCTCGCTGAGAGCTGCTGACCCTAGCGTCTCCCTCTTCCCATCTATAGAGAAGTTTTCCCCTCTCCTAAGGGGGACTGGAGCATGTACCATGGAGGCAACAGTTGTCTCTTGTCCTATTTCAGCTGGGATGTGGCTTGGCTCCACTTTCACAAGTGAAGGGGTATTTCTTGTGGTTTTGTTCAGAGAGTTCTTATTTTCTTCCAGCCAGCCTCACCATTTACTCTGCAAGAGAGTACCTGTCCTTTTGGGGAAAATCAGAGGCAGGGGCACACAACACATTGTGCCACGTGATGATTGATGGATTTAAAAATCTGTTTGCTTTCCTGTAAATTTTCTCTATATAGTAGGGAACAAACTGATTCATAATGTAACGGTGCAGCTAAGGAACGTCACCTATGGCCCTTTAAGAAAACCAGCATTTACTGGAATGCATCAGAAGATACATGTATCTTCAGCACATGTGGAAAAATCTCCATGTTTTTAATAAATAGGCAGGCTCCAGTAAAACTAGTTTTAAAGTTAGTGGGTGAGGTTCCATGGAAAGAGAAACAAAGGCCCTGTTTACTCTGGGTAAGGACTAAAACTGTTTGTTTGTTTTTTTGCAGCCAGTTTACAGTTTTTGTATTCAAACAGCAGTTATGTCTTTACTGCAAAGTTCTTACTCTTACTCTAAACCAGGGGTCAGCAATCTTTCAGAAGTGGTGTGCTGAGTCTTAATTTGTTCACTGTAATTTAAGGTTTTACGTGCCAGTAATACATTTTAACGTTTTTAGAAGGTCTCTTTCTATAAGTCTGTAATATAGAACTAAACTCTTGTTGTATGTAAAGTAAATAAAGTTTTTAAAATGTTTAAGAAGTTTCATTTAAAGTTAAATTAAAATGCCAAGCCCCCCCCCTACCCCCCCCAGACCGGTGGCCAGGACCTGGGTAGTGTGAGTGCCACTGAAAATCAGCGTGCTTGCCATAGGTTGCCTACCTCTGCTCTAAACCAGCTCCTGCCCCCAAAATGTTTTTGCTTGAGCACAGTGGTGCTTTAAATCTGAGCTAGCTGGGCCATCAGAGGGCATAGGTTAAAACTCATGTGCATGTTAGAACAGAGTTAGTAGACTGCTCTGTCTCTTATTAATGTTTTATTTTGGACTCTGTGTAAGCACTTTGGGGTCCAGTGGGTAATGTAAGATACCATACAAAATAATTTGGTACAGCACACGGTTAAAACATGCTTGTTCCCTGGCTAGAGCAATGAACCAGAACAGCTACTTAGTAGAGAACAGAGAGCAACACAGAAAGTCAAAGTCTGAAAATGTTTCTTGGCATGGTAGGTTTTTTTGGGATATTCCAGAAATAATTATTTGAAATGGTGAATTTTCGCAGGCTTTCTGATTTAATGAGGGACGGCTCAGCTTCTCCTGGGCATTTCTTCAGTGTCAGGAGACCATTCTCCAAGAACAATAGAGTTTTCAACTGACATTATCGTGTAATCATTACACAAATTGTCTTTGAGAGAGCAAATGCTGTTGTGCTTATTTGAATGGAAAAAAGGCTTTGACTGTAAAAAGCAAACTGGATGAGAGTGAATGGCCTTGGTTACTGGAGTCCTGCTGAGAGTTGGCATAAGCAAATGCAACTCCACTGAAATCAAGGGTATTATACCCACTTGTGCTAGTTCCTGAATTTTGCAAGGACAGCCAGGAAACTTCGGTAGCAGCAAAAAGAGGGGGTGGTTTTCTGGCCTGAGCAAAGCTATGTAGTAGTTAACTTGTAAATGATCCATTTAGTGAAATCCATACTCTATTAATAGAAACCTAACCCAGAGTAACTAAAATTAGACCCTCTGAGTGGAGTTAACTGCTAGTTAAATGGGAATGGAAATAAAGTGTGCTTCAATTATTTTTAGGTCCGACCAGGTTTAAAACTCCTGCAAGGTTGCAAGGAGTGGTCTTCCCACAGTTACCACCTCCTTTCTCTGGGACATCCCTATCACTGTTCCTGCAGCAAGCAACAAAGTGAAACTGATCTGATTTTATTCTAAGGAGGCAGAAACATGATCTAAGGGAGTGAAAGAAGGGAAAACACTGGCAGATGAGACAAGAGAGCAAAGAAGTGGGGGGGAGCCAAAAGAGAAAAGGAAGGGGGGAGAATAGAGAGACAGGCCTCTAGTTTAGGGACAGCTCAGTAATGCAGGATTTAGTGTCCCTAGTCCTTGCTCCCCTCAGGCCAGTGAGAGTTCTGGTTGGTTATCGCAAGGGCTGCAAATGCACTGTTTATTTTTCAACAAATGTCCATTCCCCAGGCCCATTTGCAGCCCAAACATGGCAACACTGAGGAATCTGGCTTTATGAATGTTTGTTACCCAACTCTTAAGGCTGAGGTCCTGGGAGCTTGAAATCAGTTAAGAAGGTAAAAGAAGGGAAACATTTGGGGAGATTTAAAGGGTGAACTAAGCAGCAAAAAACAAAACATTATGTCTGCCGCAGCAGCAGCTTGAGGAGATGAGCTATGAGGCAGGTAGAGAAAGTAGTTCAGGAGAGAAACATGTTCTTCCTGGTGGAGATAAATTATTTTCTTTGTATTGCGGTAGCACGTAGGAGCCCCAGTCATGTACCAGGGCCCCTTTTGCGCTAGGTACTGCACAAACAGATGATAAAAGGACTTGAGGAGCTTACAGTCTAAGACAAGATAAATGGTGTCGTGTAGACATGGGCAGCATGAGCAAATAAGGAGCAATAGTGGTTAATATGATAGGCAGTGGTCTCAGCACACCAGCTGCCTAACCATTGCCATGTTTCCTGCAAGGGAAAGTTTGAACGAGGAATTTGAAGGAGGAAATGTTGCAGAGGTTGACGGGGAGCTCCTCCCCTGTAACGAGGAAGAGAGGGATTTTATTAATGTAGATGAAGTGGCAGGACATGGTAAGCATATAATTAGAAGTGGTGAGACTAGGTGACCAGGTGGACAGTGGTGTTGGTCAATATCAAATGGTTCAGATGGAAAGAGAGGTATGCGGGCAACACAGAGAAACAGGAAATAAAACTCCTGCAAATAGGTGGAATCACAAGAAAAGACTTCATGAAATGAAGTTGCTTGGGTTTCTTTGTGACTTTTCCCAAAGTATATTACTGAGTGAGGTCCATAGAATCATGGATTAGGGTTGGAAGAGACCTCAGTAGGTCATCTAGTCCAACTCCCTGCTCAAAGCAGGACCAACCCCAACTAAATCATCCCAGCCAGGGCTTTGTCAAGCTAAGCCTTAAAGAATGGAGATTCCACCATCTCCCTAGGTAATCTATTCCAGTGCTTCACCACCCTCCTAATGAAATAGTGTTTCCTAATAGCCAACCTCGATCTCCCCCACTGCAACTTGAGAGAGCAAGAAGCAATGGTCTCATCACCCACCACTGAGAACAGCTGATCTCCATCCTCTTTGGAACCCCTCTTCAGGTAGTTGAAGGCTACTATCAAATCCCCCCTCGTTATTCTCTTCTGCAGATTAAATAAGCCCATTTCCCTCAACCTCTCTTCGTAAATCATGTGCCCCAGCCCCCTAATAATTTTCGTTGTCCTCTGCTGGACTCTCCAATTTGTCAACATCCTTTCTGTAGTGAGGGACCCAAAACTGGATGCAATACTCCAGATGTGGCCTCACCAGTGCCGAATAGAGGGGAATAATCACTTCCCTCAATCTGCTGGCAATGCTCCTACTAATGTAGCCCAATATGCTGTTAGCCTCCTTGGTAACAAGGGCACACTGCTGTCTCATATCCAGCTTCTCATCCACTGTAATCCCCGGGTTCTTTTCTGTAGAACTGCCGTCTAGCCAGTCGGTCCCCAGACTGTAGCAGTGCTCTCTTCCCCACACCACCCCCCCCCCCCCGCTTACAATCCTCCAATTTGTCTAGGTCATTCTGGACCCTATCCCTATCCTCCAGCATATCTACCTCTCCCCCCAGCTTAGTGTCATCTGCGAACTTGCTGAGGGTGCAATCCATCCCAGCATCCAGTTCATTAATGAAGATGTTGAACAAAACCGACCCCAGGAAAGACCCCTGGGGCACTCTGCTTGATACCAGCTGCCAACTAGACATCGAGCCATTGATCACTATCCATTGAGTACAACAATCTAGCCAGCTTTCTAGGCACCTTATAGTGGATTCATCCAATCCATTCTTTTTTAACTGGCTGACAAGGGTACTGTAGGAGACCATATCAAAAGCTTTGCTAATGTCCAGATATAACGTCCACTGCTTTCCCCATATCCACAGAGCCAGGTATCTCATCATAGAAGGCAATCGGGTTGGTCAGGCATGACTTGCCCTTGGTAAATCCATGTTGACTGTTCCTGATCACGTTCCTCTCCTCCAAGTACTTCAAAATGGACTCCTTGAGGACCTGCTCCATGATTTTTTCCAGGGACTGTTTTCAATTAAATGTGTTAATCCTGTCACACATCAGATGACCATTTTCAAACACCATTCTGAAGGAATGAACAAATTGAAACAGAAAAGTGAAAATACTCTTCTTCTGGTTAGCAGAGACATTTATTCCCCAGACTAACCTCTGAGGACAGGACAAGAAGCAATGATCTTTAACTGCAGCAAGGGCAGCTTAGGTTGGACATTAGGGAGAAACTTCCTAACTGTCAGAGTGGTTAAGCACTGGAATAAATTGCCTAGGGAGGTTGTGGAATCTCCATTATTGGGGACTTATAAGAGCATAAAAATGGCCCTACTGGGTCAGACCAAAGGTCCATCTATTCCAGTATCCTGCCTTCCAACAGTAGCCAGTGCCAGGTGCCCCAGAGGGAATAAACAGAACAGGGAGTCATAAAGTGATCCTTCCCCTGTCACTCATTCCCAGCTTCTGGCAAACAGAGGCTAGGGACACCACTCCTGCACATCCTGGCTAATAGCCATTGATGGACCTATCCTCCATTAATTTATCTAGGTTTCTTTTAAAACCCAGTTATGGTCTTGGCCTTCATGACATCCTCTGGCAAGGAGTTCCACAGGTTGACTGTGCGTTTTGCGAAGAAATACTTTCTTGTATTTGTTTTAAACCTGCTGCCTATTAATTTCATGTAGTGACCCCTAGTTCTTGTGTTATGAGAAGTAGTAAAAACACTCCCTTATCTACTTTCTCTACACCAGTCATGATTTTATAGACCTTTATCATATCTCCCCTTAGCTGTCTCTAAGGTTGGACAGACACCTGCCAGGGATGGTATAGATAATACTTAGTCTTGCCTTGAGTGCAGGGGACTGGACTGGATGACCTCTCAAGGTCCCTTCCAGTTCTGTGCTTCTACATAGTGGTGATAGTTGCATCTTTATTTCCTGTAGGTCCCTTGTGTATATACTCAGAGCTTGTTTTACAGTAACAGGGTTAGATAAGGGAGCAGAAAAACCACAACTATATCTGCTAAGTTCTGTAAAGCAGCGTGTACATTTATGGTGCTGAGCACCTATTGATACGAGGTTGCTGACTCTAAATGATAGCTGAACACAAGCCACATCATTTTTAAATGCTCTTTTTACAGTCTGAACACTTAATTACAGTTTGTTTGCTCACAGAGTGTATCAAATGACACAACTGTTTCCAATAGCTAGGCCTGGGAACACATGCATTCTATACAGATATAACTATTTTGGGGAACATTGGAGCTGGAAGGTGCAATTTCCAGCCCGAGTAGACGTACCCACACTGCGCTAATTGACCTAATGCGCTAAAAATAAAAGTGTAGCTGTGGCAGTGCAGTGGGCCAGGTTCCCCAAGTACGTACCCAGAGTCTTGGACAGGATCATACTCAGGGCGGCTAGCCTGTTGTTCTGCACAGCTACACTTCTATTTTTAGCAAACTAGCTCAGTCTGAGCTAGTGCGGGTATGTCTACTCAAGCTGGAAATGACACCTTCCAGCTCCTGGGTAGCTGTATCCACAGTTAAAAGTGTCAAGTATCAGAGGGGTAGCCGTGTTAGTCTGGATCTGTAAAAGCAGCAAAGAATCCTGTGGCACCTTATAGACTAACAGACATTTTGGAGCATGAGCTTTTGTGGGTGATAACATGCATCTGACGAAGTGGGTTATCACCCACGAAAGCTCATGCTCCAAAACGTCTGTTAGTCTATAAGGTGCCACAGGATTCTTTGCTGCTTTTAGTTAAAAGTGTGAATTTTTTTTTTATCCAAATGGTTCTTCTGGTAATAATCCTCAGGGTGGAGGCCGTTACGTCCTGTCAGGGAGGGTCTAGAGTGACTTGGTCCTGCCTCAGCGCAGGGGGCTGGACCTGATGACCTCTTGAGGTCTCTTCCAGCCCTACATTTCTATGAATCTATGAAGGTGCCTTTTACAGTGCCTATAGCTGATTTTTTTTCCCCTTCCGCTATGAGAATAGCTACACTGGTAGAAGGCACCTTTATACAAATATAACTGAATCTGCAAAGGAGGTGTTTAACTGATTGAATTATACTGTTATAGTTAAAGTGGTCCAACTTTTGTGGTAGACAAGCTCTAAAGCCAGTCTGAACAGACATGTGCACCGATTTAAATTGATTTTTTTTTAAGAACATCCATGGGGTGTTTGCACTCATTTAAATAAATTGATTTTAAAAACAAACTTAATTGGTGTAGTTGCCAAAGTCCAGGACACCGTGCAGCCCTGTGGTTTTCAACCCTTTTTTCATTTGTGGACACCTAAAAAAAAATCAAATGCAGGTGCAGACCCCTTTGGAAATCTTAGATGTAGTCTGCAGACCCCCAGGGGTCTGTGGACCACAGGTTGAAAACCACAGACATAGCCCAAGCCCGCCCGCCCTCCTGGACCACCTGACTACTCCTGGGCCACGTCTACACTACAGCATAAAATCGAAATTATTAAAACCGGTTTTCTAAAACTGGTTTTATAAAATCGATTTTACGCGTCCACACTAGGGCACATTAATTCGGTGGTGTGCGTCCATGGTCCTAGGCTACCATCAATTTCCGGAGCGGTGCACTCTGGGTAGTTCAGTAAAAGAATGAGACCAATAACTTCGATTTCCGTCCACACTAACCCTAAATCGATATAGTAATATCGATTTTAGGGTTACTCCTCTCATTGGGGAGGAGTACAGAAATCGATTTTAAGAACCCTTAAAATCGATTTAAAGTGCCTTGTAGTGTGGACGGGTACAGCGTTAAATGGATTTAACGCTGTAGTGTGGACCAGGCCCTAGGCATCCTTCACAAGGAAAGGAAGTAACTGTGAGCTGCCTTCAGGCACTTAGCACTTCCCCTCAACTGCTCTGATACTTGTCTCCCACAATGAAGTGAGGTGTTTTCTTTTGGGGGTGTGAAGGAAGGAGGACTCTTGGGGTGAGCAGGGACTGAAGGAGTTCAAGAGCTGTGCATGGGGGTGGCTGATGGCAGGGGCGTGTTTATGTGAGGAAGATACTGGGAAGAAATTGTACTGTGCTCTTGGCAAAAAAAATTCTACTTGTTTCTGTCTCTCTCCACTTTTAGATTCTTATGTTCATTGCGTAGAGTGTCTAGCACAATGGGGCCTCAGTCCTTCTTGGAGGAGGGGACCTTTAGGCCCTATAGAATATAAATAAAAACACTGAACAGCTTCTCGGGGCGGAGGGGAGACGGCAGCAAGCTCAAAGGGCTATAAAAACTTCTCTACATCTCACATAAGCCCTGTGTGTCTAAATTGCTTTTTAATTCAAAATGTTTCCAGCCTAGTTTGCTCCACGCTCACTCTTTTGTTTATGTAATTGACCCTGATGCATACACCCATTTTTCCACTACTACAGCTGTGCGTGACAAAAGCTCACAACGCCTCCTTGGGTGAGTGCAAGTAAACAGGGTGAGGAATTATACTTAAGGATATGTTAGTGTGACAAGCGGCCAGGATTACAGTTTCCCACAGCTGTTTTTCACTTGCTCGTAAAGTATCTGACTCAAACCAGTCAAAGCAGCCCTGACAGTTACAATCTGCAATTCTTGAGCTTTTCTGTGCATACTCTGTATATTCAGCCGTGCTTTGCCACTGATTTTAATAGGCAGCAGCAGAACAGTTTGAACAAAATTCCTCTTCACTGCTGCCCCATGTAACAGATGTGTAAGTGCTGACGTTCCATTTGAACAGTCAGTGTGGTATAGCAGACAGGGCACTGGAGTAGGAGTTAGGAGAGCTGGGGTCTGTTACCAGCACTGCAACTAATCTGTGACCCAGCGGCAAGTCGCGTCCTTTGTCTGTGCCTGTGTTTTACTGCTTACCCTTTTTCTGTTTTGACTTTGTAAAGTGTGAACAATTTGGGGCAGGGACTCTTTCTTATTTGATATGTGGGGCCTCTGGGCACTACTGTAATACCAAAAAGAAAAAAAATCATCGCTCCACTCCTGTCTGAAAGATCCAGCGTAGTCTAGCAGCAAAGGAGTTAAGTGACAGCAAGAGATCCTCTTCCGAGTTCCTGTTTTTTGGGGGGGGGGTTATTCTTTTTAATTTTGTCATCACCCAAAGACTTCTTTGGAACTTAATCTATTAGGAAATGACAAGTCTTGTTTAAATTTCAGTTATTACTTCGGTGCATTTGATATCACTCTGGCTAGTCCTGATATCTACTTGGACACATGACTGTATCTTTACAGGCTTAGACTATGGGTTGATTATTGATCCCTTGACAATATACAGGTGAACCATTCTGCAGTCTTTGAGCCAAAAGCATTGGCTTGTCACTCTAGTCCAGGAATGAGCAAACTTTTTGGCCTGAGGGCCGCATCGGGTTTTGTAAATTGTATGGAGAACTGGTTAGGGGAGGGGATTGTGGCCTGGCCCCCACCTCCTATCTTCCCCTCCACCAGGGCTCCTGCCCCATCCAACCTCCCCTGACCCATCCCCGCTCCCTGACCACTCCTGGACCCTCGCCACCCCATCTAACACCTCCTCTTCTTCCTGACCCCCTCCCCCTGGGATTCTTGTCCCCATTCAACCTCCTGTTCTCCCCTCAACCCCTATCCATACCCTCACCCCCTGACCACCACCCTGACCTTCCCTGCCCTCTACCCTCCACCCCCCCCACTCCGTGCCCCCTTACCGCGTGGCTGGTGGTGCTACAGCTGTGCCACTCGGCTGGAGCCAGGCCACACTGCTGCTGCCACCACGCAGCTCAGAGCGCCAGGCCAGGCCAGGCTCTGCAGCTGCTCTGCCCCAGGAGCTCACAACCCCACTGCCCAGAGCATTGCACTGGTGGCAGAGCAAGTGAGCTGAGGCTGTGGGGGAGATGCCAGGGGCTAGCCTCCTGGGCGAGGAGCTCAGGGGCTGGGCAGGACGGTCCTGCGGGCCAGATGTGGCCAGCAGGCCATAGTTTGCCCACCTCTGCTCTAGTCTGAGCTATGCAGTCTTGTTGTAGTCATGTCGGTCTCTGGATATTAGAGAGGCAAGGTGGGAGAGGTAATACCTTTTATGGGACCAACCTCTGTTGACGAAAGAAAGACACTGGAGCTATACAAAGCTCTTCTTCAAGCCTGGGAAAGGTACTCTGGTGAGTGTCACAGCTAAATGCAAGATCCAACAGATAGTTCAACATAAGTAGTCAACATATATTCTATCTGTTGGATCTTGCATTTAGCTGTGACACTCAGAGTTCCAGGGGCCAAAGTCCAGTGACAACAGACTGACGTGCCAGCAGAAGCTGCTCACCTTGCTTGTAGCGAGGCAGGATTTACTGTCTCACCCCCAGCACTTCTGAAATGTGGTCTGAAAATTCATGAGGGGAGGGGAGTGGAAAATTAGCACCAGCTGGGAGGGGTGGATTTCAGAAATAGTTATGGGAGTTCTTTCTGATCAGCAACAGAGGAGGAGGGAGGCTAAGAGCAGAGGAGTTGCAGGGCGGGGTAGAGTAGCAGCAAGGCAGAGATGGGGATGGTGTTCGCCAGGGCAGTAGGGCAAAGGTGAGTGAGCACGCCAGGGAGGAGGTGAGGAGGAAGGTGATCCTAAGCAGGGAGAGGGAGTTGGGCGCCTATTTGGAAGTAGCTGCAGTGTCTCCTGGGTGGGGAGGGGGCATGTGGAGAAGTAGCTTCAGTAGCACATTGTTCCTTAGTGAGTAAAGCTGAAATTGACCCAAGTAGAAGGCTACTGCCAGTAAGAATCTTCTGATGCAAGGGCAGTTCTAGCCAGAAGGTGGCCTGTTGGAACGGTAGGGTTCGTTCTCTTGCAAACCAGCTTCTCTCTCCTGTGCACTAAAGTGTTAGAAAGCATGGTATGCTCCTCTGCATTAAATTAAAAACACAGACCAAAAAAGAGGTTTTAAAAAAAAAAAAAAAAGCAACTTTGAGTTTCATTCCTAATAATCCATGTTCCTAAAAACTATAAACCAGAGGTGGCATTTCCATTATGCCTTTGGTTCTGTGAGTAATAGCTGTGACTACTGCATTTAAGCACAGAAAAAGGTCAGGAAACAAAATGTGGAATGTGGTTGGCAGTTTATCTTCTGAGCAACGAATAATAGAACTATGCAAGGACTGGCCTTTGGGATGGGAACTGACGTTAAAAAATCTGGCAAAGAGGAGGGTGCGTAATATTAAAAAAAAAATAAAGGATCTTTTTACTGTCCAAGAAAAATACTGCTTTGCAGCAATAGACACATCCTGTTTTGTCAGACAAGGTTGCTAGCATGCTAGGGACCTGTCTGAACCGCATGTCCTAAAGCACCATATGCTTGTGTATCCCTTTTAAAATTATCATTAGATTTTCAAAGATACCCAGGAAAATCAATGGGAATTGGGTGCTTAATTCCAATTTATGTCCCTCGAAAATCCTCCCCCTACATTCAGTGCTAGCGTCACTCTGATCAGCTTCATCAGAAAGGAACTGTTTTTATTCTTGACATGAATGTGTGTCACTAGCATGGAGCATTGCAGCTGCTATTGTAACTCTGGTTTTGCGCTTTTATGCTTCTATTGGCACTGGCAGGGAGCATAAGATTTAAACACACAAGATCTGCTACAGCTCCCTTTTAGGCTGGCTTCACTGCTAAAAAAGAGTATCTTTTTAAACCACAGGATAATATTAGCTATCTTGTGGTGAAATCCTGGTGGAGACAAGGTCCTGTAGTTTTACTGTGAGGTCAGCTGTGGGAAGAGGATTGAGCACTGACCTCGCCTAACCACCTAGGTAAATAACAATGATAGGTGCCTTGTCTCCACTAAGGTTTTCCAGCAGAGTGACTATCACATGTTCATTTTCTTGCAGTAAAAAAAGAACACCTCTTTGTCGGTGAAGATGAAGCTTCAGTATTGTCAGCTCATCACAAGTCTTGCAACCTCTGTTGTGTTTTTTCCTCTTTAAAGCCCTGGCTCCGGGAGTCATATGATTATGTAAGACTCTTGGTGTTCGCTTTTAAAAAGAAAGTAGGGTTCTAGCCATCACAGCTGCAGAGAGAAGTTTGAACACCTGAACCCCAGAGGTTCAAACCCAGAAAGCAAGTAAAGACCCCAATATTGATTTATGTTAAAAATCTCATGGTTTTGGCAGGGCCTGACTTGAGTGCTTTAGGTGGGTGGGATGATGCTCTTAAGAGTGAAAGCAGAGGAGCAACACTACTGGGAGCAAGAGAGGTGCTCATTTCCCTTCCATTATACTAGTGCTTTCCCTTACCCAGGAAGGATGATTCATTTAGGGTGAGTTTACAGAGCTCTGGTTTAGTGTTCTGTGAGCGCTAAATGGAAGGGTGTGTTATGGAGAGGATTCTTCGTTCGTTTGCCATGACTAATAACACCCCTGCGTGTCGTGAATACTGCCTGTGTGTGGCCTCAGTTGCACGAACCTCTGATCTTTGCTTCTGCGCTGCAGATTCTGAGGCTACAACCTGGCTGTGCTAGGGCATCTTTGTTTGCTGCTACTTGGGCATTCCTGCTTTCATGGTCTGGTTGCCTGCTCCTAGCTACTGTAACTGCTGTTACTGATTGTTTTTCACCAGTCCCATTCCCACTCCTTCCCTCATTTTGCAAGGCCTTTCTGGCTCTGCCCCTCCCTGTAGACCTTCTCCTCTAACCTGTGGCACGCGTGCCGAAGGCGGCACGCAAGCTGATTTTTCAGTGGCGCTCACGCTGCCCAGGTCCTGGCCACCGGTCCGGGGGCTTCTGCATTTTAACTTAAATTTATATGAAGCTTCTTAAACATTATTTATTTTACATACAACAATGGTTTAGTGATCTATTATAGACGTATAGAAAGAGACCTTCTAAAAATGTTTAAATGTATGACTGGCACGCGAAACCTTAAATTAAAGTGAATAAATGAAGACTTGGCACCCCACTTCTGAAAGGTTGCCGACCCCTGGTCAAGTGCTTTGTAACATTGTCTGTGACAGCAACGTTGGGTGGCTTAGCCTTTTCCAAGGGCTGAGGAATGAGCGTGTTTTGGCTTGCACTTCAGCTTTTTGGCAAGTCCTTCTCCCCTGCCCTCTTTCTTTCATGCTTCCTGTAGCCTGCTGCTGTAAATGTCACTTTCTCTGTCCGTTTCTTCTGCAGCCTGGAGTTTTGCAGTCCTCCCTGGAGAAGAGACCTTCTTCCCTTATGCTTCTCTCACTTTCAAAGGGCCCGATACCGGTAGTTCTCATGGAATGAGATCCACAGGTGGTGATGGCAGCAGCATTGAGGGGTTGGGAGTGACAAAAGTGGCATCAAAGCCATCTGACAGGAGCAGTTTTAGACTATTAGCCTTTCCATCTCTGCAGGCGGTGCTGCTGTTGCTTCTCAGAAGATGTGTCACTGGCAGATGGGCAGTAAAGAGGCTTCCCCATTTTGTGATCCAGTATGAAGCTGGATCCTGTATGTTGCTTTGAAACCCTCTGTTGGGACTGAGTTGCCTTGTGATGTTGCAGGGGGTCAGATTGAGAGATCCAGGGGATCACTCCTGGCCCTCCCATGTGAGATTCTCAATCCTATTTTTGTATTAAATATGAAAAACACTAAGAAGTCCAGGGTACATAGAGTCCTGTGGCAGCTCTGTGATCAGCCCTGTCATGTGGAGTTATGATTCATCAATCTATTTATAAATTTGCATAGTCTTGCATCCTGGAATTGGTCTCTTATACTACCAGTATCTCTTGCCTAACTATGAATCATTGTAAAGTTACCACTGCTTTGGGAGTTTCTATTGTGCTTTGTGTTGCAGATCAGCTGCAAAGTGAACTATAGTCTGGCTGGATTGTGAGCCACCTGATGTGGTCAGTCCCTACTGCCGCCCATCCAGACATGATCCTGAAGACCTAGGCCCTTTCATTTTGCTGTCTTCAATTCTCCTGTTACTGGGAATGTTCTGCCAGCCGCTGACGGGTATCAGACTTGTGCAGAGCCCTCGTGGACAGCAGAGAGTCTGTGTAGTTCTGCAGAAATCTCAGGAAGTATTTGCAGGAAAAGCCACACAAATTGCATGGCAGGAATCCAACTGTGGATTCACAGATAGCACTTGGTCAGTGTGTGCGCCGACAGCCAGGCTGAAGAGCTGGTCTGCTGCCTTTCATTCTGAACAAAATGCCTGAGGGGTGTTAACATAACCCAGTCACCATCCAACACTGAACAGGGATAAACAAGGTCCAGCGTTTGGTATACAGGACCCTAAGCCTGTCTAGTACCATGGCAACGCACCATTTAGAAATCTCTTATTAAAGATAAAGAAAAACAGTTAAAGCACTTGGAATGTAAAGTATTAAACAAGACTTTCATTGTATCAATATTCCTTGTTCCGTTTCCATGTAGCTGGAGAATGGGAAAGAAAAGCCCTAGTTTGACAGTCTCTCAAATGGTAATAACTGCTGGAGCTGTTGCTGCTGTTAGTCTGCTCCTGTTTAATCTCAGGTGGTGCATTTGGGATTCAGCTGCAGCTGGTAGGGGTGGTGGCAATGTTATCTGGATCCCACCTGCTGCCCCAATCGGCTCAGGACACCCCTCAGGATTAAGATAATGGGTGCCAGAAAAAAAGTAGGGGTGGCAGCCTTGATGGTGAAGCTTGCTTCAGTAGCTTCTGTCTGATCTATGTTTCTCCTCACAAAGCCTTTCTTTAAGGACCCAAAAAGGGAGTGATGGGTGGAATATTATTTTGTCCACCAATTAGGCCTAGTTTTGGATCCACCAATTTTGGTTCACTGATTTCTGGACCCACATTTTCTGGTTTACTAAGCAGGATCTTAACGCAGGCCTTGAGTTATATCAGTAGGTCTTTTTGTTTAGACTAATTCAGTTTTCATCTCCTTTTCATACCTTCTCCCTTCAATGTTTGTTAGAGGTTACCATGACATCTTATGAACTTTCGCATACTTTTTACAGTTCACTTTACAATTAGATTAAGCGTATAGGCCCAATTATTGCAACATTGCACCCTTTATAGCTCCATTGTTGATCTGTAGACATGTTTTCCTGGGACCTTTTATATAATCTCTTTGTAATTTAACAATCCTCCAGTCATGCTGTGTGTCCTGTGATGTCACTGACAGCTCTTTAAATGTTTTAATTCCTCTTGCCGTGGTTCTACTGAAGGTAAATCTCTAACAACAAGGGTTTAATGGCTCTATTTTGCCTCAAGTACAAGGCACGTGTGTGAGATTATGCTGTCCTCCATTAGCTGAAATCGTTTCTATGGAAATACTTAATACTTCTCAACCTATGGAAAGCTCAGCTCTAGCGATTCATTTCCTATGCCTTAAGTCTTGCACAGACTGCCAACATGGCAGAAATCTCTCAACCTGAATTCAATATACATCTATTAAAGACAAGCTTTAAAAAATATGTAGGGATCCACTTTTGTTTGTAATAGAAATAATTCCATTGCAATATTTTTAAAGCACCGGTAACTTTTGGACTCTTGCTGAAGTTCTGGCAAAGCACATGGAGCTAGCAAAGCTAATAACGGCTTTCACTGACTGGCAGTTAAATATGAAATTGTGGGTGAGTTACTGCAGATGCGCCACAAGGCCCCCATCCTGTTCCCAGTGACATCAGTAAAGTTTGACATTGACTTCTCTGGAAGCAGGATCCAGCCTCACCGTGTCTAGACTTCCAAAATGCTTAATGCAACAAACAGCACTCCGTTCCGTGACAGAACAAATGAGGAACTCGCTGCTTCATTATTTAGCCTCTTTATAGGGAAAGAAGATCTGGATGGATTACAAAACAGGATTAGGGATTGTAAATTTGCCAGCATGCTCACTTCTGCCAGCACGCTCAAGCAATGAGTTGCAATGCTACAATGAAGTTGCTATCCTTTGGTTAGAATTAAAATTAATCCATTTTGTCCGTGCCTTTTAAAGTTAACATTTTCCACTTTTTAAGCTTTTAAATGGGGCTGATTGGTGATAAGTGTACTATCATTTCCTTAAATCATTCCTGTCTCCAGAACTAACAAGTGTCATTGTGTTAACAATGTGTGGCATGTCACAATCCATCTGGTGGAGGATACAAGAGTAGAAGTTTGCCCTCTGTAGTATTCAGTCATGCCCCCCCACCCGCCCCTGGGAAAGTGTCTGGAAGCTGGTGAATGGATGTATTGAAGCTGAATACAGCAGAATTGTTGCTGAACTGGTTAATTGGTGGCACTCTTAAGCCTAAAGAAAATGGAAGAAATTAAAATGCTACAGTGATGCAGCTGCACTACTTCAGCTGTGCCGCTGTAGTGCTTCAGTGAAGACACTACCTACGCCAATAGGAGGAGTTCTCCTGTTGGCATAGGTAATCCACCTTCTTGAGAGGCAGTAGCTAGGAGAACTCTCCCATGTACCTATCCTTGTTTATGGGGGGAGGGTGGTAGGTCATTTTAATGTGGCACTCAGGTGTGGATTTTTCACACCCCTGAGTGACCATTATACTGACCTGATTTTGTATTGTAGACCAGGCCTAGGACTTGTCATATATAATCCTGGTAGGAGTAGATTTCTTCTAGGCCCTACCTGGCTGGCTTCTTGACAATTATGGTATTTATTATGCCATACTTATATATAGGCTTGGCAGAATTCAATTTTTATTTTTCATATAATTTTGATAGTATCAATGTTTACTTTTAAGCAGTTTTTATTTTTATTGATTTTAAATTTTCACAGTTGAGGACAATTATTGTGGGGGTCAGGTGGGGAAGTCAGACAATTATTTAATGATGGTGGAGTTTGAGTTTACTGGTATTTTGTATATTTTGACACGTGATGTTGACAATTTTTGAGTTTTAATGGTTATAAAGCTTTAACTTTTTGCATCACAACACATACTAAGTTCTCAAGCAGCATTTTTCTTACTTTGCCTACCTGTAAATTGTGGTGGTGGTGGTGGTGGTGGTATTATTGAAATATTGTTGTCGGTTTGTGTGAGTGGTGAAATCGACATTCACCAATTAAAAATCTATTCCTTCCAAGCCTAGTTATCTAGTACAGTAATACCCAGTAACCCTGTCAAGATTATGCATCTGAAGAAGTGGGCTGTAGCCCACGAAAGCTCATGCTCAAATAAATTTGTTAGTCTCTAAGGTGCCACAAGTACTCCTGTTCTTTTTGCAGATAGGGACTAACACGGCTGCTACTCTGAAACCAATCAAGATTGATGCCCAATAGCATTGTGTGGTGTTCATTCTTTTGAAGAATCTGGTACAGCTCCTTTGGTTGTGACTCAGTGGTCTCCAATTAACCCTATGGGGAATTTAGAATTAATTTTTGCTCGTTTGCAGAGAGCCAGCACTTCAAGCCACTCATAACCTCTCAGATGGGGCTGAGGTGGTGCATAGACCTCTTGTTCCTTTGCACAGGGGTGAGTTTCACTAATAGTGTGTAAGGGCTTTCTGAGCTTCCTCACCATAATAATGTCATTCTCTTGCAAATCTGACCTAAGAATCCTGGTCTGTAACTACTGTTTAGGCACCTAAGTAAGGACTGGCTATTCAGACACTAATCAAAATTCAGCACTTGCATGACAAAGGAGCTGATGGAAAAAATGGGAGGTTTTGATAAACTCTGGTCCATTGTTGGTACTGAGCACACTGAACATCTGGCTCTATATGCTGCTTGGATTGTTCTCCCCAGGGTGATGTGGTCCCTTTTCCTTGTAAAAGGGTGTGATACCTTGCCATTGCTCCATGAGCACTTTCCCCTGGGGCACATATAGCTTCTCTGAGTGCATCTGAATACCCATTCCCATGCTCCCCCAAGTATCTATTTTCCTTCTTAAGAGTGTTTTTTGTGAGTGTTACATGGTAACCTTGCCCACTGTCCTGACTAAGTGGATATTCACCCACGAAAGCTCATGCTCCAAAACGTCTGTTAGTCTATAAGGTGCCACAGGATTCTTTGCTGCTTTTGCAGATCCAGACTAACAGGGCTACCCCTCTGAGGCCATGGCTACACTGGCACTTTACAGCGCTGCAACTTTCGCACTCAGGGGTGTGAAAAAAACACCCCCCTGAGCGCTGCAAGATACAGCGCTGTAAAGCGCCAGTGTAAACAGTGCCACAGCGCTGGGAGCGCGGCTCCCAGTGCTGCAAGCTACACCCGTAGAGGATGTGGAGTACATGCAGCGCTGGGAGACCTCTCTCCCAGCGCTGCGACCACACTCGAAACTTCAAAGCAAGTGCAAGTGTAGCCATACCCTGATACTTGTCCTCCTAATCTCATTCTCTATCACTGTTAAGCACCTACCTACCCTCTTAATCATTTCACCCATAACTGTGGAGTGGTGATCATTTTAATTTTACTACCACTCACTGGCTTGTATTGTCTTGAAAGATCTTTTATCTCTCTCTCTGGACTGATGAGTGCCATGACTTTGCAGGCTGATAATGGAAATGCAGAGATCTAGGTAGCATAGGCCCACATTTCAAAATAGATCCCTTGATTTGTGCTACCTTTCGGTTGATCTCCACTAGGATTTCAAGGTGTTAGCTAGCATGTTCTAAAATGCTAGTGTGGACAAAGCAGCATCAAACACACTAGCTAACACATTCTCACACACCTTTTAAATCCTAGGCTAATGTTCACTGCAGAGAAGTTGTGCATCTTCGTTGAGAGAGCTATCTACCCCGTGCCCCCCTCATGTGGGGCTGACGTGGAAAACCTACATCAAAATAAACCTACCTGTGCTTTGTCTCTGCTATCATACTGTAAAAATCCTAGTAATCTCCTTTTTCTGTCTTCACTGCACAGCTGTAGTCAGGACAAAGCTTTTGTTCAGCTTAGCTTGATGTTTCTGTTTTCTAGCTCTTCTACCTGCTAACCAAAGCAAGCTGTGTACTTGTAATTTAACATTGAAGAGTAAAGATTCACAGCCCTCAAAAAGCTTGTTTGTCTCAGGAGATCTTAACTTTGCCCACTACTTTTATTTCTTTATATTTGCAGATATCTGATTCTAGCAATGCATCTACTAGTCCTAAAGCCCCTTCCCCTGCTAATTCTTTAGCAGTTTCCCATTAAAATGTAGCAGTCCTCACTGTGCTATTGAAGGCTGCATATTAAAGAAAAATTTGTAATTGTCAGTCTTTTATTCAGGTTAATTTGTAAACAAAAAATGATTTTACAAGAACACATCCCTTAAGAACTAATAGTAGTATTCTAATTGCTAATGTAACCCTCTGGCCTGAAATGTTCAGTTAGCTGCCTCCTAGATTTTAAATAATTTTTGAGGCATGTAGAGTGTTATGCAACTTCAAAAAAGGTATTGGAAAAATACCAGCGGCTAAACCCTGAGGCTATAACTGAAGGCTACATAGCACTGGTATTGTACCTTACATTACATCGGAGTACAGCTACATCCAGTGTATTGCTTCTCTTTTTCTTGCCAAACCTTTCATTCCAAACTCCACCTTAACCTACCAATGTGGAATATTCCTGCAACCTAATGTCGGCAAAAAGCCTCCAGTCATAAGATAAATCTTTTTTTTTAAATTTGTTAATGATAGGTTAAAAGACTATTAATGTCATGACGAATGTGAAATTCTTCTTCCCTATATTTAGGGTTTATTACCTACTCTTCAAGGTTATTTGTTCTGCTGAGTTATGTCGATGTATTAAAACAGTACCTGTCTATTACTGTTTGGCTTTGAGTTTAAGTATAGATGGAAAAAAAAAACACCTGTGGTTGCTATCCTAATCTCTATCAAAAGATAAAATAAGCTGATAAAATCTCTATGCTGCTTATGCCACAGGGTTTATAATAATCTTGTGATTAAAAGCAATGTAGTTGTGGTTTTAAAACTCTTCCACTGGTTATATTTTTCACGTGCTTGGAGCGTTTTAATTAAGGTACCGTTTGAGCTGAAGTAGCTTGTGCTTTTTTCTCACCCCAACAGTAAATTATCTGGAGTAATCTTTGTGGAATTCTGTGGGGTCTCTTTTTAGTTGTGCTATAAGATTTATGACTCGCTCATAGCTCAAGAACAACTGTAAGAACGAGGTTTTGAAAAGAAACTCAGCACCAACTATTGAAGCTAACATTTTCAAAACAGCTCATTTCCAATTTCAGCACCTAAATAAATTGCCAGACTTTCAAAAGTACTTTGCATCCAGCAGCTTCTCTTGCTCAGGTGCTCAGCTCTTTGAAAACCCAGCTATAAACCTAATCCTCTCCTTGTTCTCTATGGGAAAACTTGGGTTTCATTCAGAGCCTGGTACTACAGGTGCTGAACACCCTCAACTCCGACTTCAGGGACAGTGGAAGATGTTAAGCACATTGCAGGATTAGGCCCATTGCCATTTTTGCAAAGATTTTATTTGGAAAGAACAAGGCATGTAAAGGTTTAGAAAATCTCTTGTCCCACGTGCGCTGTACGGGACCTTGAATGGTTCATCCACAATATGCTGGCTAGACTGCATGCACACTGCCTTGTGGGTGTTACCCCAGGAGCAAACACATCTGAAATAGTGGTACATAGTCAATATTCATAATTTCACATCCAATAACAGCACATACCATCCAACAGGCTATCAATATTCAACAGATCAAGACTTTTAGAATGATCCCTGACAAGGCATACTTTGCACAAAACATATAATTATATCACCATGGTAAATATGGGGATACTAGGGCGTTGCTCTGGGGTACAGAACATCACAGTCTGTATGTTGAAATCTAGGCAAGTGTGTTTGATAGCTAGAAACTAGTACTGTCCATACATAGTACTGAGATGGCAAAATTAATATTCCGAATGGTAATATACATATGTGGAAAGGGTACAAGCTATGGTCAAAGGAAGAACAATGACTTGAATTTCCTGAGTTTTGTGGAACTAGAATCTCAAACATAATGTTCCTTTGTTTTCAGCCAGTGCAAAGTATACTGGTTTAAGTCCTGGAAATTGCCAAGATCAATCCTAGGCCGGAGCCAAAAAATCACTATTTGATTGAGGGACCAGTAATGGGTTTAAAGACCAGTGATCAGAAAAAATGTGATTGACTTTTGTTTGCCAAAATAGCTGTGCCTCTTCAATCAGTGCAGAATCCTGATCTGTACGAAGGCCCCAAATCAGCAAATCGTTTCAGCTCATGCGTCAGTCTCGCTAAAAGATGTGCTTAAAGCTACGCGTGTGCTTAGGCCTAGATTCAGCAAGGCAGTAAGTATATAGAGCTGAGTCTTTTAGGAACCCTCCTCATTCTGATAAGTGAGTTTTAAGCCGATACTTAAATGTTCGTTTTAAAAAAATCCCATTAAAATCTGCTGCTGTTTACTAATAGTAAGTTTAACTGTGAACAGGGCATGGCTTATGTTCATAGCACATTCAGGTAGCTTTTGCTGAACAAATATTGCCCAGTATACTGTAACTGAACTGTGCACACTTGCTCACATTAATTTATGCAATCAGAGAAGGAAATGCTGCCACTTCTCTGAACAACAGTATCTGCAGAGTGTAATGCAAACCCTTCCTGACCATAAAACTATAAATCAGGTGTGGCCAACCTGTGGCTCTTCACATGCCTTGTATAGGCACCAACTCCGGGGCTGGAGCTACAGGCACCAACTTTCCAGTGTGCCGGGGGGTGCTCACTGCTCAACCCCTGGTTCTGCCAGAGGCCCTGCCCCCAATCCACCCTTTCCTATCCCCTCCCCTAAATTTTCCGTGCCCTCACTCACCACCACCACCACCCCAAGCCTCCTGCGGGCCACGAAACAGCTGATTGTGAGGTGGGGGAGTGAGAGGGAGGCGCTGATCGGCAGGGCTGCTGGTGGGTGGGAGCAGGCGGGGGGAATGGGACTGATAGGGGGCAGCTGATGTATTACGGTGGCTCTTTGGCAATGTACATTGGTAAATTCTGGCTCCTTCTCAAGCTCAGGTTGGCCACCCCTGCTGTAAATTGTCAGTGTTTTTCCAAGAGAGATTGAGAATCTGCCTTTTGCATGCTACCATGCCTGTTCAGAGTAATGCATGGGGCATTTTAATTACAAGTCTAGAATTCTCTTCAGGAGTTTTGGTGATGCAATAAAGCACAGAAGTGAAACCTGATGAGACATTTTGGGGGTGGGGAAAAAGAAATGGAAAAACTTGCATTGTACGTGTGAAAAAGATTTACTGTACTTTCAGTTTATTAAGTCACTTTTTTTTCCACTCAATTCCTTTAAAAGTTAATTTCACAAGAATGTGGAGGAGTTTGTTGCTGTCTTCTAAAAATGTAAGGACCAAAATGTAGGGCTGTTGAAGACTTGCAAAAAGGGCTCTAGTTCGTCTTTTAGTATATATGTCATCTTCCTAAATTGTTAGGATGTAAACAGTACGTGAAATTGGCTCTTCAAAAGACTCTAGATCACTGAACATCTTGGGCTTTTTCCTGTTGATGACCTCTTGAACTTCTTTGTTAGTGCCTAGCAGCTCTGATGCATTTTAATGTAGAATGTAGGAATTGTGGAGTTACAGACTGAATTCTCCTATGATCGGGAAGAGCATTCAGCACACACACACAGGACGTTCAATCTGATCCTTCCTCCCCTTCTCAGAGCTCCCTGAAGTAGGAGATTCCCATTCTGCTAGAGTGCTCCCGCCCCCCGCCCAGGGCTGTCACAGCCGGCAGAGGAGCATGGAGTTCTGCCTGAGGAAGGGGCTGGGTACCACACTGCATAGTTCTTTAGCAAATACTTTTTTAAAAAAATATCGTATGTGCCTTGGGATAGAACATGCTAAGGCAGCAGGTTTCAAACAAAAGAAAGTACTTATCTTCACATGACACGGGGTCAACCTGTGGAACTCATTTCCATGGAATGTTGTGATGGCCAAAAGTATAACTTGGTTCCAGAAAGATAATGAAGGCTAGCACCATCAATGGCTATTAGCCAAGATGGTCTGGGATGCATCCCAGGCTCCAGGTGTCCGTAAACTTCCAACTGCCAGGAGCTGGGACTGGATGACTGGGATGGACCTCTCAAAATTGCTCTGTTCTATTCATTTCCTCTGAAGTATCTGGCACTGGCCATTTTGAGAAGACAGGATACTGGGCTAGTTGGGCCATAGTTCTGACCCAGTATGGCTGTTCTTATGTTCTTAATATCAATTGCAGGATCTAGGCATTGAGTGAGCAAAGAGATAAGGTGGGTAAGGTGATATCTTTTAATGGACCAACCTCTGTTGGTAAGAGAGACCAGCTTTTGATCTTACACTGAGCTCTTTGGGTCTGAGCAAGGTAGTCTGCACACTTTTGGGGGGCTCTCCACAGAAGTTCACCCACATGCAACAAGCTGCAAGGGTGGAGTCTAGAACAGCGGTCGGCAACCTTTCAGGAGTGTTGTGCCGAGTCTTCATTTATTCACTCTAATTTAAGGTTTCGTGTGCCAGTAATACATTTTAACATTTTTAGAAGGTCTCTTTCTATAAATCTATAATATATAACTAAACTACAGTTGTATGTAAAGTAAATAAGGTTTTTTTAAATATTTAAGAAGCGTCATTTAAAATTAAATTAAAATGCAGAGCCCCCCCGGACCAGTAGCCAGGACCCACAGTGTGAGTGCCACTGAAAATCAGCTTGTGTGCTGCCTTTGGCACGTGTGCCATAGGTTGCCTGCCCCTGGTCTAGAACATGTATGGTGATGCCAAAATTCCTCACATCTCTCTTTCTCATTCCATCGAACACTGGACCGAATGCTTTCCTAGGATTATGGGAGATATGACATTGCTGAATCAGGCTTTAAATAGCATCAGGAAGCGGTGACTTGCTAATTCAGGGGATTTAAAACAAGAGGAAGAAAATACAGGTTTAATTATTAAGTAGCAATACGAAAGGGACAGGGTATTGTCTCAAAAGTGAGCTCCAGAGTAATCTACTGCAATGACTTTTGGTTTCAACCAGTTTCTAGGTATTTGTAGATAATTCCAGGATGTTGGTTTTTGATTATTGTTCATTCTCTTCCCCTTGCCACATGTTTGTAAACAGTCATTCTGACAGATGAGGAGGTCCAGAGGAAGAGAGAGATGATAACAAAGCGGAAGGAGGAGGAGGCTCTTAAAGAGAGCATGAAGCCCAAATTATCGGAGGAGCAGCAAAGAGTCATTGACATTCTTCTCGAGGCCCATCGCAAAACTTATGACCCAACCTACTCTGACTTCACCCAGTTCCGAGTATGTTCCAGGACCTGCTTTCTCTCCCTTAGCTCTTCTGTGCCGAAGACTTCCCGACTGCTGTTACTAGGAGGACCTCTGCTGGTGGTAGAAGGCTGTGCCATAATTCTAATAGATAAGCTAAAGTAGTTGTCTCTACCTCTTCCATACCATGACCCAGTGTCGCAACGTAAAGTTTTGAGACCTTCCTCCTAACTAGTCATATGGGAAAGGAAGGTAGTCATGACCCCCTGAATCTTGTTTATGACCCCACAGATTCAGAATGTGTGATCTTAGAGCACTAACTATCAATGAAAGTGTCCATGTGCTGTTCTCCCAAAATGCCATTCTGTCTATATACTTGGGGCTCAGAATCTTGCCACAAATGACAGGGGCAACTGTCAATCCCTGGAAGGGTTTAAATCAAGACTGGATGTCTTTCTAAAAGACTTAGAGCTCTAACAGAAGCTGTGGCTTTGAATCAGAAATTACTGGGTGAAGTTCTCTGTGGCTGGTGTTATGCAGATCAGATCATAGGCGCCAACTTCCCCTCTTTCACGTGGGTGATTGACCCTCTGCCCCGCCCCCACTCTACCCCTTCCATGAGGCGCTGCCCTGCCCCACCCCTTCCCCAAAGTCCCCGCCCCAACTCTGCCCCCTTCCTGCTCCTATTCCAACTCCTTCCCCAAATCTCTGCCCCAGCCCTGCCTCTTTCCCACCTCCTCCCCTGAGCGCACTACATTCCTGCTCCTTCCTCCCCCTCCCCCACGGAGTATGCTAACAGATCCCTAAATGTCCCCCTCAAGGATTGAACTCACAATCACTGAGCTATCCTTCCCCCCCCCGAATTCTGTTCCAGCCTCCGGTGAGAGCCAACTCAAGCAAAAGAATAACTAGATCATCATCGGTCCTAACGCATGGCTCCTCATCAGAAGACTCTTCAGATACCTTCAACTGTTCTCTAGGTATTATATGTGCTACTGGATTACTCCCCTACAAGTGATAGTCACACGGATAAATCAGACTAGGGATTTAAGCAATTTGTGGGTTTTTGAAATAACGGTTATTTTGACACAGTTTGTCAGTTCTGACTCTTCATATCCTTCATTTAAGAAATGAAACCCCTTCCCCCACAACTCTGCCAAACACTTAAATACATACCTAACAGTAAGCACGTGCATGGTCCCATTGAAGTCCAGTGGGATTGCTCATGTGTTTTAAAGTTAAGCGTGTTAAATGTTTTGTTGGATCATAGCCTAATTCCACATTTGGTTCAAGCAAATACCTTTGCATTAACTACTGTGCATTTCTGCTCCATGCTACGCCAGTCCACTGGTGCTGCAGATTTCAGAGAGCAAAAGAGAACCTGGCTCAGAGGAGGGGTGGCTGATTGGGATGCTACAGAAAGCAGGAGACCACCATGGGAGGGGGTTTGCTTTAGGTGGAGACCACGTGGAAAGGAAGCCAGAGATGGAGAGGAACCCCAAGAGGCCTGACTGGGAGGGGTTTGCTGTAGGTGTGTGGCTTTGTTGAACAGGAGGGAGCTGTGGGGGTAAGTAGGGAGAGGATAGCACATAAGTAAACAGCTGGGGAATGGGGTGAGGGGAGAGCAGGGAGCAGAAGACCGGCTAGGAGTAAATAGTTGCAGGGGTGGTATCGGAGCCGGGGGATTAGAACACAGGAGATATTGGCGCCTGGGTGTGGGGTGCAATGGGGTGATGTGAGTTACTAGGCAAGGTGGGGATATAGACTGCTGGGAGGCAGATAGTGATGGTGCCAGGTGAGAGATGTGGGTGAATGTGATGCAGATTCTCAAAATAAATAGAGTTTGATTCCCAAATTCTCGTAATTGTGCCACAGCGGCTCCTGGAGTCTCCTTTCCCAAGGACAGCAGAGATCCCTGTAGCGTCAGTCAGCTCACTCAAACACAGATTGTTGCATACTCTTCCTTTCTCTTACTTTTGCTAAGATACTCCCTGGCCTAAGCCCCCAGAGGGCAAGGTGCAGGTGGTGCCCATGGACTGGGATAGATGTTCTGGTTGTGCAGTTTATTTTGACTCTCCATTCTTGGTTGATTTTCATCCTGAAGAACAAACTTCCTATCATAGGGAAACGGTGCAGCCAAGATAAATACCAACCTCTTTCCCCTCTGCAGAGTGTGTAGAGAACAGAATGTTTTCCAACATGGCACTCAATGAGGACTCTGACAGAAGCCCTCCCATGGACATTAACCTCTCGCACCTCTCCATGCTACCTCACCTGGCTGACCTCGTCAGCTACAGCATACAGAAAGTGATTGGCTTTGCAAAAATGATCCCAGGGTTCAGGTAAGGATGGGTTTGTTCCCAGGAGTTTTGGCAGGCGTTGCTTTGATTTTTTTGGTTGAAATCACTCTGCGTCTTTCCTGCTTTATGCTGCTTGTTCATTTTCCTAAACTTGTCTCATCTCTACTGCTGCCTTAAGTCCAAGCGTTCTTCTTTCTTGATCCTTCTACAGCTCAGCACCACCTCCACCGAAGCCATCACTGACTCTTCTCTTCCTGTTGCTTCCCTAGCCTTATCTACAATGGCCCTAATGCAGCACAGCACTTGAGCACTTGCCTGACTTTAAGAATGTGTGAGCCTTTTTGTTCTGCTTCTGTACAGTGCCTAGCGACTGTGACCAGAGCTCATAGGTGCCACTGCGACACAAATAATTTTTTAAAAGATGATCGTCATTTCTGTGAGAAACACAGGGAAATACCAGCTTTTCAAATAGGAATGGCAATGGGGAAGTTGTTTTCACAATTATAAGGGGATATTGCAAGTGAGTGAGACTAATTCCAGGTTACAAAAAAAGCTATACAAGGTCCCTTTTCCCAACTGTAACTCCCTTAAGCATTTCATCCTGGGTGAACTGCAGTATCTGCAGTTTAAGTTCATCCAATTTCCAAATGACCCACCAAAGGGAATTTTGGACTTTATTCTACTTCTTCTGTGTTTCTGTAGTCCAAAAAGGCTGCATTTGGAGGTGAGCCAGAAGACATTATCTGTATGGCTGGCATTTGGTTGCAGGTCCATTCATGATCTAACTGGAGGGTTGGAGTTAGGTTTACTTGAAGTCTCACTGATTACTGTCTTCCCCTCCCTTCCAATGTTCAGGGATCTGACAGCAGAAGACCAGATTGCCTTATTGAAGTCCAGCGCCATTGAAATCATTATGCTTCGTTCAAACGAGTCGTTTTCCTTGGAGGATATGGCATGGTCATGTGGAGGCAATGAATTCAAGTACCAAATCGATGACGTTACCCAAGGTAAATTAGCTCTGGCTACCCCTGTATCCAAAGCATGGCATGGGTCCGTGGCAGCTTTGTTGCTTGTTGAAGGTTAATACATTTGTCTGGATCTTATTTCCCCACCCTTAACATAGAATTTTTGCATTTAATGTAATTTAATACCACTTTGGGGATGCAAATTGAGATCTGCACCAAGTCAAGAAATGCAAAGTTAAGGTGATGTTAGCTGGGATTGGCATGTAATTCATCCCTGGGCAGAGCCCTAGCACAAGGCCCTCACACCCCTTACATTCTACTTGAGCCCCAGGGGGCTCGTACATTTAACAGCCTAACTAGTCATCTGAAAATAATATCCATTAGAACAGCGATAGGCAACTTGCGGCCCGCACACGGCCTGTCAGGGTAATCTGCTGGTGGGCCGCCAGACACTTTGTTTACATTTGCATGGCTGCCCGCAGCTCCCAGTGGCTGTGGTTCGTTGTTCCTGGCCAATGGGAGTTGCGGAGGTGACGCAGGCCAGGGGGGAAAAGCCAAAGCCCAAAGGCTTTAACCCCAGGCAAGGGTCCTGTAACCTCAGCCCTGCCACCCAGGGCTTTGGCTTTGGCACCAGGCCCCAGCAAGTCTAAGTCAGCCCTGGCGACCTCATTAAAACTTGGTCTTGACCCACTTTAGGGTCCTGACCCACAGTTTGAGAACCACTGGTCTGGAAGTACCTATGCAAAGAGAATATCTGATAGAGGGATCCTTAGACTTCATTGGACAGACTTTGTCACACTGTCTGGAGTGGCTCACGGCTGTGAGTGTCTACCTCAGGCCAGATGGTCAGAAAACAGGGCAGACACTCCCAGTTGCAGATATCCTTGATATCTCTGGCTTTATTTTCACTTAGCAGTTGACTTTTAGGAGATCTGAATTCCTAGAGGTAGAAAAGACTGTTCTGGAGGATGTTCTGTGTTTTGTCTTTTAGCTGGTCACAATCTGGAACTGCTAGAACCACTTGTGAAATTTCAGGTTAGCTTAAAGAAGTTGAACCTTCACGTAGAGGAGCATGTGCTCCTGATGGGCATCTGCATCCTCTCCCCTGGTAAGAGAAACTTGAACTGTCTGCTTGTTCCATGCTCAGAGCCAATAACCAATAGCTGTTTTTATCTGTAGCGAGGAAGTGGGGCTGCTGCCCTCAGCCAGGGCCTATAAAGCTAACCACCAACCATCTATAGGAGCCTGATCCAAGCCCAAGGAAGGCACCGCAGCCCTCACACCCACTGCTGAGTCAGGGATCAAGAAATTTAGAATCAAACATGGTTTGCCCAGGTGCTGTGTGTGGGGCTACAACTTAAAACCATTCGGAGACTGATGCTAGTGCACAACAGTGACTCCCTTATCGAATGGAGCATTTCGCTGGGAGCATGACACCAGTGCTCTGGGATCTGTGCTGACTGCCTAACGGTTTCCCTGTGGATTTCAAGGTGTCAGTTGTATCCTGGATGAGGGATCGCGTCTCTCCTTGTGCCATACTGCCACAGCGGCTATCAGCAGGGGCCACCCAAGCTGACTCCCCCTCTTATAAAAGAGAGGGGGCAGCTGACAGTGCGTTCCATGTGAGAGCTCTGCGATTCTGGAACTTGCTTCCCTACTTAGTCTGAAATAGCACCCGATTTAGTGGCATGCTGCCAAAAACCTCTGTTTGAGGTTCCTAACTGAGTGAGGGGAAAGGTGTTTTCAGTGGGTGTCTGGCTGGTGGGTTGTGTTGAAATGATGATGTAATGCAGCTGAGTCTGACATGTGGCAGTAACGATCGGACACCTAGAGCCTGGCATAGGTGTGCATCCTGCATTCTTTTAAATAAACAAGAGGCAATAGCAAGAAATGATGGAAATGGGCTGGAAGGAACTGGAGAGGTCATCCCCCCTGCACTGAAGCAGGATTATGCTTAGAGCATCCCGGCAGCACTAATCCGCTAAACCTTTCACATGACATGAATTGCTTGCTTTGATTTCTAGACCGCCCTGGCTTGCAGGACACTTCTCTGGTGGAGTCCCTCCAAGACCGCCTTTCCGAAGTCCTGCAGACCTACATTCTGTGCAAACACCCTCCCCCGGGCAACCGCTTACTCTATGCCAAGATGATCCAGAAGCTGGCAGACCTGCGGAGCCTGAATGAGGAGCATTCCAAACAGTACCGCTGCCTTTCCTTCAAGCCAGAGCACAGCATGCAGCTCACCCCGCTGGTCCTTGAGGTTTTTGGCAATGAAATCTCCTGACTTCAGACGCAGGACAGCACACCCAGAAATAAAGGGATAAGTCAGCCCGGTGAGCGGAAGGGTGTGACCCTTAACCAGGGTTTGTATATAGACACCATTTAGTTTCACACTACTGGAGAAGACTGTTTTTTCTGCACATCTTCAGTCACCTGGTTTGGCTTGCTGCAGAGCAGCAGCCAACCCAGCTAAGCTGCTTTTTTTTTTTTCCCAGCGAGTAGCTTTTCCACTTGCCTTTCTTCTGTAACCAGCTCACATATCCCTTCATGGCTGTTTCAAGGCTGCCTTCAGATTGGGGCCTTCTTGAAACCACCACTTTTTTTGGGCTTGGTTTACAAAGTAAAAATTGAAATGTCAGGCCACTAGTCGGGAGGAAATGACTGAGATTTCATGTGTGAGCATAGAATTCAGGGCTTCAATGAATCCCTAATGCTGTATGTGGAGGGAGAACAGTTCTCTAGTTACTCCTATCCCTGCCTAAAGCCTCTGCCCAAGTGCTTTTGGCGCACAGTTGCTGGCTCATTCCACCCCAGAGCCGGCTGAATGATCCCAGCATATGCCTCCACCCCCTCCACAACTGGCTACAAAGTATAGAAATATCTTAGTCTCTAGATAAATAGGAAAATGCACTTAGGGAACAATTTCTGTATCTCTGAAAGAAATCTCCATTTGCCTGCTGTGTAGAACCTGAAGATCTCGGAAGCAATGACACATTGTGGTTTGTGTCCCGCTGTTAATGTGACAGGAATGAATGGATATTTGTAAGGTTTCTAGTCTCTCGGGTGCTCTGAGAGGTGTAGCCAGACTGGAAGTGGTCTCTGTGATAGAGTGAAGACTGTCTCTTGTGCTCCCGGGATGGATAGCTAAAAGCATGAAAATCCATGCTAATCAACACGCTGTACCATTTTTGTTTCAATGTTGATGTTGCCAGCTGTTGAGGTGAGATATCAGATAATCACTTGGGAATAAAAGATCCCTTTCAGCCTGTGGGGTGGCCAGTGGTGTGGTTTCCAGGCCTTGGAGTCTGCTGGACAGTTATCAAATAGCTTCTTAACAGATTATTTGCCAAGCCTGTTAAATATGCAACATCTTGGAAAAACTCAGTAAGAATCAAGTGGGGAAGGATTAATCTCATATCTTCCTGCCCTGAAATGTCCTGTTTGCAGCAAGATTTCAGTCTTTACGAAAGGAGTCCTAGTTTCTTAGAACTAAGAAATAGACTCATAGACTTTAGGGTCAGAAGGGACCAATATGATCATCTAGTCTGATCTCCTGCACAAAGCAGGCCACAGAACCCTACCCATACACTTCTATAACAAACCCCTAACCTATGTCCGAGTTATTGAAGTCTTCAAATTGTGGTTTGAAGACTGCAAGCTGCAGAGAATCCACGAGCAAGTGACCCATGCCCCACGCTGCAGAGGAAGGCGAAAAACCTCCAGGGCTTCTGCCAATCTGCCCCAGAGGAAAATTCCTTCCCGACCCCAAATATGGCGATCAGCTAAACCCTAAGCATGTGGGCAAGACTCACCAGCCAGCACTCAGGAAAGAATTCTCTGCAGTAACTCAGATCTCACCCCATCCAACATCCCATCACAGACCACTGGGCATACTTACCTGCTGATAATCAAAGATCAATTGCCAAAATTAAGCTATCCCATCATAGGGCAGGGGCAAAGCAGCCTATAAGCTGTGCATAGCATTGCATCACAGTCAATTAAGGCCTGAGATGAGCCCAGTCTTTCATCCTGAATTCTCCAGAGTTTTCCTGTGCTATGCAGGAGTCCTGCTCTCAATGCACTACAGGACACAGACTCCTTGTCCCTTGTGCTAGGCCCTGTACAAGCATAGGAAATGATAGGGGCTAGCGATCGCATCCATTTTGGAGAGAAGTAGGTATACACTCCGGCGCCTCCAATAACGGCAGGTCAATCGCTGTTAAGAGGGCAAGAATGATTGCAGAAAAATCTGCCAGCCAAGGAAAACCAAACGACGCAAGAGCAAAGAAAATCCCTCTAGTTCAGTCCCTCTTGCGTCAGTTGTTGGGTGCACAGAGGACGTTTGGGGTCAGGTTCTGTTTTGTGTACTAGGAAAATTACCTTCCATCTGCTAATGTGCTGCCACCGCCGCCTTTGTAAACAAGTTGCTCATTTTCCTAATGCTAAAGAATCAGAGTTGGGCTTTGAATCTCTGTGTTCGTGCTTCTCTGTTGGGTGGCTACAGCATGGCAATGGTGTTGCTTTCTCTGTCTTTTGCACTAATGTGGGAAAGTTTGTGTTGCACCCTATATAGTTCTCAGGAAGTTGCCAGTTTCCTTTTTTTTTTAAAAAAAGTTATTTCATAATTCTAGAAGAAACTCAGCCTGCAGTACTCACTAACTGGTGACTTCAGAGAGCAGGGATGCCACAAATATATTCTTATGGGTTATGTGAAATCAGGGTATTTCTCTTGTTTAAATTATGCTTTTGCTCTGATTCCTGTGTATTGACTTACGCCTGAAATGCCAACTGTCTCCGCTGTGCTCACTGCCCCACGGCTCTGCAAGAGGGAGCCCTAAATAATGATGTTTAATAAAATGAATTGATTAAATATAAATAGGAAAACCTCATTACTGAGTAAACTTTCCAGAAAGCTGAAGTTGAGATTGGCATAGGGGACCCGGCATGTCATCCACTTTTTAGGCATCTCAGTACTTGAATGTCATTTTAAAAGTGCATAGTTCAAGTGCATGTCTGTACACAGGGCCGGCGCTTCCATTTAGGTGACCTAGGCGGTCGCCTAGGGCACCAGGATTTGGGAGGGCGGCATTTTGCCGCCCTTGGCAGCAATTCGGCGGCGGGGGGTCCTTCCGTGCTCCGGGTCGTCGTCGGCAATTCTGCGGAGGGTCCTTCACTCGCTCTGGGACCCACCGCTGAAGCGGCCCGAAGACCGGGAGCGCGGAAGGACTCCCCGGCCGCAGAATTGCCGCTAACGACCGGGAGTGCGGAAGGACCGCTGCCTAGAGCGCCAAAAATCCTGGCGCCGCTCCTGTCTGTACAGCACAGGGTATGTTGGGACACAGCACCATGAAATGCAGATGTTTAAGCCTCTATATAGAATCTTCAAAGGGAAGCCAAAATAATTCCTCCCATCAGGGTAGAAAAAGGCTGTAGGAATGATAAGTAAATCCCTGGACATATTGTGGTAAATAAGAAACCCTGAGACTGCTTTGCTTTTATCTTTGATTGCAATCTCTCTTGGTCCGCTGAGTGTCGCTAACACAGCATGAATGAAAGCAGTTCCTTGGCAAGAGTGAAGTGCCTTGAGCGTAGGTACTGCACAGTTAACCTTTTCGCTGTCTGCCTTTCTGAGTCTTGCCCATCTGAAATATCGCTCACTCAGATCCAAGGAATTGATCTCCTCCGTGGGCTCTGCACTTGTTTGAGAAGCCGTGGGATGGCAGTTCCCCCTCCTCAGAGACAATCACTGTGTTCTTTAATACCGTTGTCACCTTCACTTGAAATCAGTGCCTTAAATATAGACGTCTTGTTGCTGAATCTAATGTACCTGTACGCTTGTGTGGTGCGTCTTTTAACCTCAGTTGATTCTCCCTTTTGTTTGATTCCACGGTATGTGTAACTCCCCTGTGTTTGTGTCCTGCAAGCTGCCCAGTTCTGCCCCTCAGTCTTGTCTCCCCCACCTCTAACCCTGGCTGTCTCCTTGGGCCTGCTCACTCTGTGTTTCTGGAGAAAATCCAGCCCCCGGGAGAACTTGCTCTTTGCTGCCTCAGCTCTGTTCTCTGCCTTGTCAAATGACTCTACTTCTCCTTCAGTTTGTCTTGCCTCAGCCCTGCTAATTTTCTTCGAAGGCAAAATTAGCACTGTTCACCCCGTGGGCCAGTTGTCCCTTTTCTTCCCCCATTTTCGAGCTTCTCCTTTAATCCTGCCTCTGACTCCAAGCTGGCTAGAAAATTGGTGGCGGGGGGTATTGACGTTTTTTATTTTTTAAAAAATAGTTTAAATTTTCCCATGGAAAATTTTGACTCTTCCTCAAAAATCCAAAAAAGTATTTGACTGACAACGGAAGAGTTGAAATTTCTCCCAGGATGCAAACATGAAATTTATAGTCAAAAATACAATTTTATTTGAAAAAACTGCTTCAGAAAACTCTCAACCAGCCATACCCTGATTGCACACCCCCTTCTCCTCTCACTTTGGCTTGCTCCTTCTGTGCCTATCCTTTTGGCAACCAAATGATATGGCAATCTCCTGTTCTGAAGGGGGATAAAAACCTTCTCTTCACCAGCCACTGGACAGGATGGTGCCAGATGGGATGGAAAACTACTCAATATCCCGCTGTCAAGACAACTGCTCCTTTCACAAATTCCTTCACTGGCTTCCTCCCAAGGTCCTCATCCTCCCGTTCCGATCTCTGCACAGCTCCATGCTTAAATCTCCTCCCCTATTTTTTGCCTTTAACCTGCCCATATGCACCTTCCAAGCTTCCCCTGGCCCTGCCATTCCATCTTTCCCTTGCTCTTGGCATTGTGCCTTGTTGTCCTACTGCTGCATAGATCAACCCATCCAATCAATGCTTTCTCCTCATCTCTTCAAAGCCAGTTGTTGTGGGAAGTGTTCCAGCTGTAGCTACCTCACCCCTCTTGGAGTTTACCCTGTATTGTACCCATTTGTGCCTTTAGACTGTCAGCTGTTCAGGGCAGGGACTCTTGCTGTTGCATTTGACCCATAATACAGTACCATGCTTAACTAGAGCTCTATAAATGATTGGAGACCTCTGGGTGTACGTATTTGTTCCACTCGCTTACCTGCAAAGCAGGTGTCACTAGAGAAAATCTTTGACTGATGGGAGCTTTCTCTCCGTAAAGGAGCCTGTATCGAAGAGGGAGGCTTTCCAGTAATATAGCACCACAGTGCTCTAGCAATCCTAACCCGTCCTTAGGGAGAACCACAGCTCCTAATGGGCATCCCGCACAAACGCTGCACTTGTCGGAGAAGTTCCCTTCAGTTAGACTTGGAGCGGTTCTGTTTCAGTGTGTCTAATGCAGATGTCGATTGGAAAGGGGAGCTGAGTGGAGAATGCAAGAAAAATCCTGGCTATTGCTTTGAAACGCCTCAGGTTTTCAAAACTATTGAAGAATTAGCCTTTTGTAAACATATCTTTTTTCTAACCCAGAAAATGATACATGGAAGAATGTCCAATATCTTGCTAAAAATTCTCTGAATCTTCTTAATGACAAATTTTTGTTGTTTGGAAAAGATGTTTTTTGACCCCCAAAAAACCCACTTCCTTTCAAAAAGGTTTGGGGGTTTTTGTGGGGTTGGCTGTAATTGAAACTGTTTTGAAAATGCGCAAGCCCCCATTGCGTTCTCCTTCAGCCAAAGCTCAATATACCCTACAACTTGCAAGTAAAATAGAATGTCAGCTTAAATTTTTAAAAACAAATAAAAAGCCTTGCACCTCGTGACTAAGTCTTTTCAGCGGTTCCAGCTGTATTTTACCCAAATAGCTCCAGCTTTGCATCATCGGTTGCCCGGGCATTGCTGTGCTGGGAAATGGCAGCTACTGCCCAATGGGTACATGCTGAATATCTCCCTTAGTGTCTTGCTGTTCTAGACTATTTGCTAGACCTCCCATTTCCTTTCCTAAAACCATTGCACACACCAGTGAAGAACCACCGCTGGGAAAAACTAGCACTAAAGTCAGTGCTTGACTGGAGAAACTTAACATATAGCCAACCAGGTGAAAATAGGGAGGTCTGATTTTAATATCCTATAAATGGCTTAGTTAAAAGAAAACATTTCTTTACGGTGGTGGGGAAAGGTGGTGGTTCTTTTTAACATTGATCCTGTTAACAAAAATGTAAGTTATAGATCTGCAGAATGATTGCGCCCGATTGTGTTGAGTAATTTAGTGTCAAAATGTAAATAACTATTTAATATAGTGGAAATGTTTTATTGTAAATTGGATTTTAAATAAAGTGTTTAAATCATTCAAAGCTGCTCTTTTGAACTGATAGAAGCACGATTTTTTTCCATTTGTGCGTGTAAAACAAGTGAGTACAGTACTTAAGTGAAACTTCTGAATGTGAAACACAGCTCTCTGTTTTGTTGCCTTGTGTAATATAGATTGTAAGGCAATGCACTTTATAAATAAAGATTTAAAAGAAATCTATTTTAATTATAGTGATGAAGAATAGAGGCAGCCGCTGTCTCTCCCTCCATCCCTCCCCCTTTCTGTATGCCTTGAGCTTTTTCTAATGGGCAAAAAAGAGAAGCTGGAATAGATGTGTATTAATGTGAACCCAAACTTCAGAGCTTTAATGCTATGACAAAGGAAGTTGGATGCTGTTTTCATATTTGTAGTATGCTGTTGCCTTATCAATAAAACATATGGCGTTGTGAAAAGCTCATTTCAGTGGGGCTGGTTTGTATCTTTGTGGGACTTTTTAAGCAGATGGTGATTCCATGGTTTATAGTTCTGGCCCTACTCCGACGACAATGCAGATGGTCAGGGCCGGCTCTAGGCACCAGCGCTCCAAGCACGTGCTTGGGGCGGCCCTTTTCAAGGGGCAGCACTACGGCTCCTTTTTTTTTTTTGATTGGGGTGCAAAAAGCGGGGAGCCAGCCCTGAGTGGAGGTGAGCTGTGGCAGTGGGGCGGCGCAGAGAGGGATGCAGGAAGTAACCCGGGGGGAGGGGGGATGGAGGAACTGCCCCTCCCAGCTCACCTCCACTCCACTGCCTCCACTTCTCCCCCCTCCCGCCCAGGCTTGCCACGCGAATCAGCTGTTTTGCGGCAAGCCTGGGAGGGAGGGGGGAGAAACAGAGCGGCGGCGGCGGCCCACCCAAGGAGCAGGCGGAGCGGAGGTGAGCTGTGTTGGTGGGGGGCACGGGGAGGGCTGCAGGAAGTAACCCTGGGGGGGGGGGGGCAGAAGAACCGCTCCCCCCCAGCTTACCTCCACCTCCTCCCCTGAGCGTGCTGCCACTCCGCTTCTCCCCCCCGGAGGGAGGGAAGGGTAGGAGGGGAAATGCAGCATGCCCGGGGAGGAGGCGGGGCCGGGGATTTGGGGAAGGATTTGGAATGGGGCGGAGTTCCGGGGGAGGCATGGGAAAATTTTTTTGCTTGGGGCAGCAAAAAACTTGGAGCCGGCCCTGCAGATAGTGTCCTGCCACCTCTCACCGCCAGTACAGCTAGGGAAAAACTAGTCCTGGTCTCAACATACAGTTGCATCAGTTTAACTAAAGGTGTAGGGGGGTTGATCCCTTAAAAGTGCAAAACCCTGGGTAGCTGCCTCATTTGATTTAAAGCCTGGCTTTTATAGCTCGAGTTTCCACTGATTCCTTACTGAGTAAAGCTAAAGAGAGAGTTAAATTTGAGCATCCACACGAGTTTAAATTGGTGCAACTTCTGTGCGAAGATGAGGCCTTGCTCCCATAGCATAGTACTTAATTCTGCAAGCTGCCCACGCACTTGTTGGGTAAAGCCCAGCGTGAGCAAAAGGAGTCAGAATGGAACCCAGTGGCTTTTACGGGGGTGTGTAGCAAATTGGCTACAATGGCTATTTTGCTCAAATAGCAGAGAGTTGACTCGTCTTACTCCAAGTAACAGTCATTTTTCAGCTGTGTTTCATGAGCTCCAATAGTGTTGCTGTTTTTGTTTTTTTTTCCCCTTGACCAGTCAGAATTTGGGGCCCTACAGCTGTTACGGTTGGAAGTAGAAATTGATGGAGCCGATACTTTCTCTGATGCAGTTTTGTTTATTTAAAAGGGATGTGTAAACTCCAACTCCTTGGTTCTTCCTGCGTTCGGAACAAGAGGAGCAGTTTCTTAGCCAACAGACCCAAAACATGTGCTCTGGTTTTCTCCAGGCTGTCACTGTGCTCACCAGTGACTGCTTGGCTTTCTCTTTTTTTTTTTTGTTTTTTTTTTTGTTTTTTTGTTGTTTAACCTCAGCACCTATTTCTCTGTTTCCGTCTTTTAGACTCACAGACTTTAAGGTCAGAAGGGACCATCATGATCATCTAGTCTGACCCCCTGCACAATGCAGGCCACAGAATCTCACCCACCCACTCTTGTAACAAACCCCTAACCTCTGTCTGAGTTATTGAAGTCCTCAAATTGTGGTTTGAAGACTTCAAGCTGCAGAGAATCCTCCAGCAAGTGACCCTTTTCTATATGTTCTGCTTGCTTGCTCTCCTCTGGGTGCACTCCCATGCTTTCACACACACTCAGCAAAAGTCCTCTGCCCTCCTGGGTAGGTTCACAACCTTTTGTACCTCTTACTAAAAAAACCAAATATGTAACATCTACTGTCTGATTCTCTCCATATGGCCCTGATTAAGTGGGACACAGTTGCAGAAGCGGGATGCAATTTTGTAACTTCTGAGATCATTACCAGATACTCTTCTGTTGTCAACACTTCAAAAAGAATGTTGACAAATTGCAAGGAGTTCAGAAGAGAGATACAAGAATTATTCATGGTCTGGAAAACCTGCCTTGGAGCTTATTTAGTCTCTTACTCTATCCAGTTTACCTAAGAGGTGACTTGATCACAGTCTATGTGGGGAAGAGATTGGGGGTAGCAGAGAGTTTTTCAATCTAGCAGACAAAGGTATAATGAGATGTAGTTTGGAACTGAAGTGAGACCCGTTTAGACTAGAAATAAGGCATAAATTAAGTAGAGCATAATTAGCCATTGGAACAATTTTATCTGGAGAAGTAGTGGATTGTCCATCAGTGAAGTCTTTAAATCAAGATTGGACATCTTTCTAAAAGATATGCTCCGGCTCAAACAGTGTGAGGCCCTCTGGCCTGTGTTATGCAGGTCAGACTAAAAGATCATAAATGGTTCCTTCTGGCCTCAAAATCAATGAACACACGCACACAGAAAAGCAAATTTTATTCCTTAGAAACCCTGACTGCTGATCGGTGTTCATCCCCTTGACCTCTAGGGGCCTGAGTTTCTAAAGAGCTGTGTGTACACATGCTGGAATTTTATGAAAATCTGCCCATTGCTGTCGCAAGGGCAGCTGCTGGGACCTGAGCCCTATGGAGAACTTGGAGTATTCAAACAGCTGAGCTCTCTTAAATCTGGCTCTGATTTGTAGATGCTAAACACTTAATCTGGGCACAAATATGTAGCAACTTTCCTCCCATTCTTTCAATAATTTTACATTTAAATATTTCTAATGGGCACCTAATGCACTAATTACCTAGGGCAGACTAGACAGCCAAGGGTGAGTGTAATTAACCCTTGGAACAATTTACCACGGGTTGCCATGGATTCTCCATCACTGACCATTTTAAAATCAAGAGTGGAAGTTTTTCTAACAGATCACCTCTAGGAAGTACTGGGGGGAAGCTCGCTGGCCTGCCTTGTACAGGAGGTCAGGCTGGATGATCACAATGGTCCCTTCTAGCTTCACACTCTATGAACCCAGGTCTAGTTCTCTGCTTCTCCAGAGGCAGCTGGGGGGAGACTGGCTCACACAGGGAGCACATGGCCGGTGAGGGCAGAGGTCGGGCAGGTAGTGGCTTCCCTTGGCCTTGGTGCGCATGCTCAGAGCGCCGCGGGGCATGCGCAGTAGCGGCGGATGGGGCTGGGGCTCAGCGCGGCCCGGCTGCTGCTCCGAACCCGCCCCATGCCGGGCCCCGGCCCCAAGCGGCCCCGCAGCGCCATGGCCCCGCGCATCGGTACCCACAACGGCACCTTCCACTGCGACGAGGCGCTGGCCTGCTACCTGCTGCGGCTGCTGCCCCAGTACCGGGTACGGGCCCCCCCGCTCAGCGCCCGTGGGCCGGGACCGGACCGGGATCCCGCCCCCCCGCAGCCCCCTCCGGACCGGGACCCCCCCCGCTCAGCGCCCGTGGGCCGGGACCGGACCGGGATCCCGCCCCCCCGCAGCCCCCTCCGGCCCGGGACCCCCCCCGCTCAGCGCCCGTGGGCCGGGACCGGACCGGGATCCCGCCCCCCCGCAGCCCCCTCCGGACCGGGACCCCCCCCGCTCAGCGCCCGTGGGCCGGGACCGGACCGGGATCCCGCCCCCCCGCAGCCCCCTCCGGACCGGGACCCCCCCCGCTCAGCGCCCGTGGGCCGGGACCGGACCGGGATCCCGCCCCCCCGCAGCCCCCTCCGGACCGGGACCTCCCCGGGGCCTGGGATCCTGCCCCCACCAGCCCCCTCCGGACCGGGACCTCCCCAGGATCCCGCCCCCCCGCAATTTCCTCCAGACCGGGACCTTCCTGGGACTCCTCCCCCTGCTTCCTCCAGACCGGGATTTCTCCGGGACCTCGTATCCCTGCCTGGGATCTCGCTCTCCCTCCAGACCGGTACCTCGGATCCTGCCCCCAGCCCCGCTTTCTCTGGGCCGGGACCTCCCTGGGACCTGGGATCCCGCCCCCTAGGACCCTCCAGTCCTGCCCTCCCAGTCCCAGCTGCCTCCAGGACCTGGAATCCTGACCCTCAGGGCCCCCCACTTTGCCTCCCCCAGCTCCCTGTGGACCGGGACCTCGGGGGCCCCCCCTCGCTTCCTCTGGGACCGGGACCTGCATGGGACCTGGAATCCCAATCCCCCCACCCTTGTCTGTTTGGACTGAGAGACACACAAACACCCCCGGGACCTGGATCCCACACCCTGCTCCCTCCACATCAGGACCCCCCTGGGGTCTGGGATCCACATCATCCGGGGCCTCCCCGCCCTGCCCCCTGGAACAAGGCCCCCATTTCCTGGTACCCTCCCCCCACCCTGAAACTGAGACCCCCCCAGTCCCAAGCACTCCCCTGAGACCGCTTTCTCCCTAGACCCTTTCCCAAACCAAGACCCCACAGCTGCCCTCCCAGGACCTGGGCCACCATCTGACACCTCTCCCTGGGAACTAAGATCTCTGGGACACCCCACCTCCCCGCAAACTGCTTCCACCCTGGGAACATATCCTGCAGCCCCTTCTCTGCCAGGAATTTTGACCCCCAACTGGGATACCTATCTTCCCATACAGCCCAGGCTCAGCCATCCCCCGGGACTCCCGGCATCCCCACCCAAGACCACCAGACACCAGGACTTCCTCCTGCCTTCTGAGAACAGGACCCCCATCCCCCAGTACCTCTCCCCTTCTCATCATCCTGGGATCCAACATTCCCATCCCTTGGGAAACCTCCATCCCCTCCTGCTGGCACTGGGGCATGCACCCCTCCCTTTCCCTTGGGATTCCCAGTCCCCTTTGCCCTGGGATTCAGCAACCCTTTTCTGGGACCTCGAACTCTGGACACATCTTCCTCTGGCACATCCCCCTCCTTTTCCCTAAACCTTCCCTCCCGGGCACCCCCCGTCCCTTCTGCGAGACTGGGACTAGCACTAACACACCCTGGGACTAGGGACAGGGATCCATCCCTGCATCTTTCCTAGGAGACACTAGCCCCAGAAAGCCCTGGTTCCTTCCCCCTTGCTTGCCTCTGGTCACTGCTGAGTCCAAGCCCTGCCCATGCTCATAAACACAGGGTGGAGCTGAATTCACTCCGATACCGAGCTGCCTTGTGTAGGGGAATCTTTCATTGTGTGCACCCCTGGCTCCCAGGATGCAGAGATCATCCGGACGCGGGAGCCCCAGCTGCTGTCCGAGTGCGACGTGGTGGTGGATGTGGGTGGCGAGTACGACCCTCAGAAACACCGGTACGATCATCACCAGAGGTGAGGATGGAAACGCACAGCCTCTGTCTGGCCCCTCCCACCACGGGGGCTCAAAGTTTGTTGCAAAGGAAAGGGCAGGAGCAACACGCCTCCCTTTATAGATGGAGAAACTGAGGCACGGAGAGGGGGAGGGGAATTGGAGTGGACCAGCTGACAGGGTGCTGGGCTGGGACGCAGGCCACCTGGGTTCTATTCCTGGCTCTGCCGCTGATCTTAGGCATGTCCCTTCCATTCTCTGGGCCTCTTTTCCCTCCCGCTCTGTGTCTGTTTCAAATGTGACCTCTTCTGGCGCGAGACTGTCTGTACAGCACCTAGCACAGTGGGTCTCTGATCTCGACTCCTGGGAATCGGTTAATTATGTAACAGCAAAGTGACTTGCCCAAGATCCTACACCAAGCCACTGAGTGGAACCCAGGTGTCCTTACTTTCACCGGGGTACGGGGCCTGGACCTGTCCCTCTAAGGGTATGTCAGCACTGCATTGTAAACCCAGCCTCAGACTTAGATTTCAGCCCAAACCTTCCTAACATCCACACAAAATCTGACTGACGGGGGCCAGGAAACCCCCCAGACCTGGGTCCTAGGACCCAGCCAGCAAGGGAAGAGAGGTCTGAGTTCAAGCCCTGTCATTTTGCAGTATGGGCGCAGCTCCAGCCGCAGACTTGAAGTCAGAAGGGCTGTGTAGTGGGTTAGCCTGGCTCTGAGATGCTGGTCCAGCCATTGTACACCCAGGTTTACGACGCAGTGTGGATGTCAAACGCTGGCTTGGAAACACTGAGTCCAAGAGCTTGGGTGCCCCAGATCTGGGGTTTCGCTGCAGTGTGGACACCCCTAATGGGCTCGGACACAGCAATGGCTAGCATTTCATTGATTTTGGTGTATTATACACTAAAGGAGGAGGGGTCACGCCGGGGCCTTAGGAGCTCTGGCTATTTCTTCCCTGCCTTTTGCAGGTCCTTTGCACAGTCCATGCACTGCCTGAGGCCCGACAAGCCCTGGAAAACCAAGCTGAGCAGTGCGGGGCTGGTGTATTTCCATTTTGGCTCCCAGATCCTGGCCAGCCTACTGGGGCTGAAGGAGGAGGATCCGGTAGTGCAGGTGCTGTACGATAAGGTAGGAAGTAGGGAGGCGGGGTGGGCGGGTGCTGACTGGGGTGCCCCGTGCGCCAGGGCTAAAGATGCCTGTTTTCCTCCTTAGAAAAATCATAACTAAAACCCCTTTCTGGCCCCTCCTCTCTGAGGATCTCAAAGCACTTTGCCTCCTATGTGGTGGATTGGTATTCTTAGCCTTGTTTTATAGCTGGGGAAATCGAGGCACAGAGCAGGGACGTGTCTTGCCCAAGAACAATGACTCACCAGTGGAAGTGGGATTGGAACCCCAGCCCCCCAGCCCCCTGCTCTAACCATTAGACCCCCTTCCCCTCCCGGACCTGGGAATTGAACCCAGGAGTCCTGACGCCATCACCTTGCTCTAACGGCTGGCTGATGCTCCCTGTGTAAAAAGTCCTGTTCTGCTCAGCTTCCCCAGGAACCGCCCCCTTTTTTTAGGCACTTGCTCGCTGTCCATATTCTCAGATTCCCACCATGATGGGGGGCGGTGGGGGATTCATCCCAGCTGCACCCCAGAGACAGGGGAAGGCAGGTAGCTGCTGTCTTGTTTGGAAGCTGCAGGGGCCAGGTTGGCTCCTGGTACAGGCTCGGCCTCTCCTAACTTGAAAAGCACCCATGGGACTTGGCAGGGGAGCAGAATTGCAGATGGGTAAGAATGCCCCATCCTTGCCTCTGTTCTGACACAGGATGTCCCTGCTTCTGGGATAGAGGGGTCCCTGTGTCCCTGGGATCCCCCAGGAGTGGCTCTTTGGCCTGGCCTGCCTAGCAGGCATATTGGGGTGTGAGGGGAACTGGAGAATCTCTGCATATGGTTTCCCGCTGCTGCGTGCCCGGAGTCGCTGTGGTTTACAGTGAGCGCTCTGTCCACCACCACCCTAGCCAAGTTCAAATCTGTGCCATATAAACAGAGCTTAAGGCACAGCTAGGCGCAGCAGCTGCTCTCAGGACAGGTCATTTTCCCAGCTGCCCTTGCTCCTTCTGCCAGTAGCTGGAAATGCAGAGTTTGAGGGCTCAGAAGGCCAAGCTGGGTCCCTTCCTGCATCATGCATCTTGGCGGCTGATAAAGGATCTGCAGGGGGGGCCGTGCTGCTGATTCTGTCTGAGCCAGAGCAGACTCTGGCTTGGTCTGGGGATCTGCAGGGCTGGCGGGAGTTAACCCTCTTTGTGGCACTAAAGCCAGCAGGTCACTGTGGCCGCTGTCTCAGACGGGCCTGTTTTTACGGCCTCTGATCTGCTCGTGACCAGCCTGAATCCGCCACGAGGTTCCATCGGGAGGCAGGCAGGGCCAGGCAGCCCCGTCTGGCCCCATTTTATCCTCTCCTCCGCCCCCATCCCAGCTGTACGAGAACTTTGTGGAGGAGATTGACGCCATCGACAACGGCATCGCCCAGTGGGACGGGGAGCCTCGCTACGCCATGACCACCAACCTCAGCGCCAGGGTGGGCTACCTCAACCCCCGCTGGAATGACATGGACCAGGACACGGAGGTAGGCGCCTGGGGAGCGGAGAGGAAAGCACAGGTACTAAGTGGGCTGCACCATGGAAACATGAAGGGGAGCATAGATCTGGACACGAGGCGGGCGGTACCATAGGCACCAACTCTGAGAGTGCTCCAGGGCGCAAGCACCACAGCTGTTCAGCGGAGAGCAGCGGGCAGGCAGGGGCCTCGGGGGTGGGGGTGGCGTGGGAAGATTCAGAGGGCGAGGCCTCAAGGGAGTGGGTGGAGCAGGGGCGGGAAGATGCCGGGCGGGGGGGGCTTTGGGGGAAGGGGCAGAGTGGGGCAAGGCCTCCGGGTGGAGCAGGGATGGAGCCTCCCACGGGGAAAAATAAGTCAGCTGCTCCTTCCCCACACTAACGTCCCTGGCTTGTCTCTGCTCCAGGCTGGGTTCAGGAAGGCGATGGAGCTGGTAGGCGGGGAGTTCCGGGACCGTCTCGATTACTACCACCGCGCCTGGCTGCCGGCTCGCACGCTGGTGGAGGAAGCCATTCAGAAGCGCTTCAAAGTAACTTCGAGCGTGCTGGGGTTCTTGGTCTGGGGACTGCGACCAGCCCAGCTTGGGGGATGCCGAGGTGGAAGAGGCTGATCTCTGTCCTGTCGGCTATACGCTGGGCTGGGGTGTTGAGCCTCGAGCTGCCCCCCGTTGGCAGGGGGAGCAGAGCTTGGGTTGAGGGGCTTGGCCCAGTGCTCAGCCTGGGTTTCCAAGGATAATTCATACCCCTTCCCAGCATCTCATATCCAAGGATCTCCAAGCATGTGATGTCCACCGGGGGTGATGCCCACCAAAGACACACACACACACTCAGTCAATAAATTTCCACTCTGCAGCAGTGGGGCAGCAACCTACCTGAGGCCATGCAGTGAGCTGGGAATAGAACCCAGGAGTCCTGATTCCCAACATGCCCCCTGCCTGCATTTCTCTAGTCACTGAACCTGCCTGACAGTTATTCCCACCTGCTACTCCAGTGACTCTGCTCTCAGAGGCAAGTGGGTTTCTTTCGACCCCAACTCCATCCCTGGGGCTGTGACTACTATCTGTACCTCATTGGGCCAGGCACCGCACAGACACACAGTCAGGGACTGTGCCTGAGCTTGCCTGAGTCAGGGACTTACCCACAGAGCTCAGACTCTAGGCACGGGAGGGGAAACTGAGGCACAGAGCGGGCAGTGACTTGCTCTAGGTCACCCAGCAGGTCAGTGGCAGAGCTGGGAATAGTCCCAGCCCAGGCACAATCCACTGTAGTCGTAATGGCCTAGCATTCCAGGAGCTCTTATCTGCTCCCCTCCCTTCCTGAGTCCCATGTCTCCCTCTCCCCTGGCAGGTGGACCCCAGTGGCGAGATCCTTGTGTTCTCCCAGGGCGGCTGCCCCTGGAAGGAGCATCTCTTCAGCCTGGAGTTGGAGCTGGGGGTGGAGAAACCCATCAAGTTCGTCCTGTACACGGATCAGAATGGCCAGTGGCGAGTCCAGTGCGTCCCCGCCGGGCTCCACACCTTCCAGAACCGGTGAGATGCCCAGCCCCGGGGGCCCCACCCCCAGGCTTCTCCTGCATGCCCTGCAGAGCTCCCCCAAGCAATGGGGTGAGAGAGAGACAAGCCACTGCCTCTGTGAGAGGATGGGAGAGGGCGTTGGGGGTGGAAGCCCCTAAACAACATAATTATACCACTACAACCACTGTGTAAACTAGACCCTAGGGGGGCTCATTTGGGTTCACTTAAACCTGCTCCTAATGTAAACCGAAATCAGAGCATGTCTGTCTTTGGGTATTTCTGGGTGCTGACATGCTCAGTGTCAGGAGAAGTCGAGAGCCTTCGGACGCGCGTCAAGTGCCCTGAGCTCAACCATGCCTCTTTGCTCCTTGCTCGGTTTCTCTCCTGGCCAGGCTGTCCCTGCCGGAGGAGTGGCGCGGAGTCCGGGATGAGGCGCTCTCCCAGCTCAGCGGCATCCCGGGCTGTGTTTTCGTGCACGCCAGCGGCTTCATCGGAGGCAACCGGACCCAGGAAGGGGCGCTGCGAATGGCTCAGAGCGCACTGGCTCGGCAGACCGGCTCCGACACACCGAGCAGCTGAATGCCCCCAGACTGTCCCAACAGAGCCAGTGTCACTAAGCCTGTCCAAGTCGTGCCGTGAGCAGAGCCAGCGGAGAGCTCCCGAACTGGGCCCTGGCCAGCGGAAACGCCTGGAGGATTGAGGCCGGGTGGAATCACAGCGAGGATTGGAAAATGCTGAGAGTGGAATAATAAAGGATTGTGGATGGACCCGTCAGTATTGGGTCTGTATGTAGCGGTGCAAGGCCAGGCCAAGCCATGACGTAAATCAGGTCGCCCATATTGGTCCCAGCTGCAGATTATACTTGATGCAACCCAGCATAGATGCACAGCACAACGCCAGGTAGACAAAGCAACACCAGCTGTGACATTCCTCAGGCCACCATCTGGACTGATGGACAGTTCTCCAGCCCGGGGTGCCTTTTACACAGCTTCGCTGTGAGAGAAGCCACCCCTGGTCTGCTCACATGCAGCCTCCAGCATGTACATCACTCCCAGCTACACGGTCTGAGTGCTATAGCCAGCCGCTCCTGACTCACACTGCAGAGAAACACCAGCAAACTCTCAGTCCCAGACTTGACCCCAGAAACATGAGTCATGTACTGCCCATCTCTCTCCCGGACAATACAACTTCATATAAAGTCTGTCATTTTATTAACTTAACAAGCTAAATGAATTCAAAGCACAGGTCTCTCTTACCACCTGCTTCAGCAATCTTACTGACTGAACTTTCAGACAGGATCCTTCCCTTAGTCCAAAACTGTTTCTTTATTCCTCAGGTGGTGTGGCTGCCGTAGAGAGAGATGAAGGGAGAAAGATCTTGGGGCATCCATTCTTATACCTTTCCCTTCTCTTTGAGAATCATCTCCAGCTGGGGTACAAGAGACAAAATCTGTGAGGATGGGAACCTCCAGCTGTTTCTTTGCCAGCATGTACATTTCTCGCTCACACTTTTTTCTGCCAAAGAATGGCCCTTTTCCAGGTGATGGTCTGATTTTGCTGACACCTGGCTGAGGGGTCAGTTTGCCTTTTGTCTCTGAGGAACTGATGTGGCTGCTTCCCCAGATTTGAAACATGTCCCAGTAATATCTTACAATAGAATCTTATGATTTTACATATAATGTTGCCACACATATTTTACCAGGACAATAATGATCAGCAAATTATGAGTTTTCAGATGATACCTTGCAAGGCATAGTTTGTACATCATTTATCATAGTACAGACTGTGACACAGCCTGCAATTCTAACCAGGCAATGGATTCTGCCTCTGATCTCTTTGGCACCTCATCCCAGTAGTCTTCCTCATGTCTTGGCGGGTGGGAGGCCAGTCCAGCACTGGCAGCAGAGGTAGCATTAAGGCACTAGGGCCTGTGTCAGTTGCTGCCCTAAGGGTTTAGTACTTGTCTGGCAGGGGGCTGAGCCCTAGTTTTCCCTGGAACGTAGGGGTTGCAGACTCTGGATCCAGGTCTGAACGTCCTCAAATAGTTCCTCCAGAGCCAGCCGCATCTTCCCTTGTAAAAATCCCCCAGCTGCCACTTTGCCAAGGTGCAGGGTAACATCTCCCAGAGCCTCTAAGCGACTTTCCAAAAGCACTAGACTGACTTTGTATTTGTCCCCGTCAGCCTTTCAAGCCACCGCAAACTCCCAGCCCCCTCGCCTTGGGTATCTCTGCAGCCTGCCACTAATTAACCTTTGCCAGCTCAGGCCTGGTGCTGGAGCTTTGATCTGCTCCAAAGGGATGTGGGGCAAATTTGCTTCAGGCAGGAGGGTCTTTGTGTTTATGCAGCAAGGTCCCCCTTGCTCACTCCACTTTGTGTGTCTCTTTCATGCTGTGTCCGAGCAGGGAAGGTGTTTCAGTCTTTGGTTTCTATTTCTGTGCTGGCTACTGCTGAGATCAGGGCCCCTGATGTACTGGGTGCTGCACAGCCAGAAAGAGTCACGCCCTGTCCTACTGAACACCCAGGAATAGGTGGGAGGGAAACTGAGGCACAGAGCGGGGTTGGGGGGTTAGTCATTTGCCCAAGGTCATACAGTGATAAGGCTGGGGATAGACCCCCATCCTGTTCTCTAGCTACTAGGTCACACTGCCTTCCCTGGGGTTTCAATGGAGGTGAACTTGTCCCGGGAGTGCAGTTCCCAGCACCTGCCCCTGGGAACAATGGAGAATTCCCCCACCCCCCCAGTTCCTAATAGAAATGGGACCAGTGGAGAACCCACCCCCTGCAGTGAGAACAATGAGCAGCAGTGGGGGCTGTCTGAAGTGCAACCAGCCAGCCTGTGAGATCATCCAGCTCCCCCCACCCTGCCATGCACCCCTCTCTGGGCCCCAGCCTCTCTGGCTAAACCTGAAGGCGAGTGGAATGGGGTGGGTTCTCTGCACCCCTGCCCAGACCTGGTGGCACTTTGTGCCTACTCCAGTCTTGTCCCCCCAGTGTGGGCCGAGGCATGTGGCTTTGGACTTGGTTTGCCTGCTGCAGATTTCCAGGGGGGGACTGTTCTAAGGAAAGCCGAAATCTGGCATGGGGGAATGACCCAAGGAACTGCCCTCCCCCACCTCCACCTAGGGTGACCAGATGTCCTGATTTTATAGGGACAGTCCCGATTTTGGGGTCTTTTTCTTATATAAGATCTTATTACCCCCCACCCCCATCCTGATTTTTTCACACTTGCTGTCTGGTCACCCTACTTCCACCTGCGCAGGGCTGGGACCCTAAAATGCTCCCGATGCCCCCTAGACTGCTCCCTGGCACCCCCTTGCCCCCATCCTCCAGAAATTAACCTGTCCCTCCCTCATTGTCCCTAGCAGCCCTTGGGGTAAGCAGAAGGTCCCCAGTCATGGACGTGGGTGCTATTAAACCAAAGCTATTGGGGGCCTGACCCCCTTCCCCTGGAACTAGCTGAGGGGTCTGCTCTGAATGGGGCTCTCAGGGGAGTGTCCTTTGACTCTAGCCAGGCCCCCAGACCTTGGAAGCTGCCAACTGTGTCCCAGAAGGATCAGGGGGCGTGATGAGAGGGCAGCGTCTGCCCCACTGGGGTGGGGGATAAGTGTGGGAGGTGTTGGGGTATGGGACGGGGTGTTGTACTTCAAGTACTGCACAGGATCTTTTCAGGGGGAATAAGGCAAAACGCCACATTTCTTAGTAATACGTGTATTCATTAACACTGGCTCATATGCATAGGATATACATACAGCTCTCGAGAATGTTTTCACAGTACACTCTCACTGACAAACACACTCCATCTTGTTATTGTTATTACCAAGTAGTTGCTCCCCTTAACTGCACTGGCCAGGTGAGTTAGATGGGGGAGGGGGTGGAGCTGGGCTTCTGCCGATCCGGATGGATGCTCCCATGTTGACAAGACAAGACCCGGGGTCCTCTGCAAGACACCTCACCTTTATAGCAGCTTCTCTCTTTTAATCTGTTCAGTGGGGGCCATGTTAATTTTATATCTTTCTACTTTCTAATCAAAATGTTGTGTGGGACCAAGTCAAACACCTGAGAGAAGTTTCAGCATCTGACATCGATGCTATTACCTCTGTCAACCACACTTGTGATCTCATCAAAAAAAGACATCAAGGTAGTTTGATAGGATCTATTTTCCATAAACTCATGTTGAGTGGCATTAATTATAAGATCCTCCCCCCCTTTTAATTCTTTATAAATCCAGTCGCACATCAGCTGCTCCGTTGTCGTGCCCAGGATTGGCCAGCCTGACGGTATATACTGATAGGTATATCTCAAATTATTATTATTTATTACAGTCACCCGGGACATCCCATTTTACCCTTTTTAAAAATTGGCACAATATTAGCTTCCTTCCAGTTTTCTGGAACTTCCCCAGTGCTCCAAGCCTTAGTGAAAATCAATGTTAATGGTCCAGCACCACTCCTCAGCCAGCTCTTTTAAAACTCTTGGATTCAAGTTATCTGAGCCTGCTGATTTAAAAATGTCCTGACTCTAGTAGCTGCTGTTCAACAGCCTCCAGTGGCACTAGTGGGGTGGAAAGAGTGTTGGGTAATATGACTAAATCATTTCCCCCCCCAATACAGAACAGAAATATTTATTGAACACATCTGCCTAGTCTGCATTATTGACAATCCTACCATTTCCATCTAGTAATAGACCAATACCAACCCCAGTAGAGAGAAGGGAGGGGTCAGGGCTCTATGGGGGGGGTTGGGGCAGGGAGGGAGGTTGCAGGCAGGGCTCTGGGAAGGGGTTGGGGGCAGGGCTGCAGGGGGAGGGGGCTGGGGGCAGGCCTCTGGTGGGGGGGCTGGGGGAAAGGGAGGACGCCGGGATCTGTGTGGAATTAGGGGCAGAGAGGGAGGTTGGAGGCAGGGCTCTGGTGGGGGGAACGGGAGGGGGCCGGGCTCTTGAGGGGGGGCAGGGGAGAGAGGCTGGAGGAAGAGGAGGGGGCTGGGCTCTGTGTGAGGTTAGGGGCAGGGAGCTTGAGGGGGGGCAGGGGAGAGAGGCTGGAGGCAGGGGAGGGGGCAGGGCTCGGGAGGGGCCACGGGGGGGAGCAGGGGAGGGGGCAGGGCTCGGGAGGGGCCATGGGGGGGACCAGGGGAGGGGGCAGGGCTCGGCTGGCGGGGGGCGGGCTGCGGCCCCGCTGCTCTGACGCAGGCTGACCGGGCGGGGAGGCTCTGCCCGCGGGCAGCGGCCGGTCTCGCCGGGGAGGTTTCCCGGAACGGGCAGGCGGATGCCCGGGGCTGGAGCCGCCCCAAAGCTCGAACGAGGAGCCCGGGACAGCTGCGCGGTCGCCCTTCCCCCAGGTGGGTGCATTTACCGGGGGCCCGGGCAGGAGCGCGGGGGGAGCCCCGGGAAGACAGAGCCGGGTTCGTGCAGCGCCGGGCACAGCAGCTCCGGAGCCCCTCCTAACCCTCCAGCCAGTGATTAGCAAGGGGGTGTGTGGAGCTCTGCTGGACTGGGTGTGGCAGCCAGGAGCTCAGGGGCAAGGGTGCAGGGCAGGGGAGGTTAGCACCCTAGGGTGCTGGCGGGGTTTAGTTCTTCAGACACCCGCTGCACACACGCACCGGGCTACTGCTGGAGTTGGGGGGAGCAGCCGCAGCACAGGTATTTTTGTTTGAATTGCTTCCTTTGTTATTATCCCTAGTGGAGTGGGTCCCACATGGTCTCTGCTCTAACCATTAGACCCCACCCCCTTCCCAGCGCTGGGGATAGAACCCAGGAGTCCTGACTCCCAGCCCCCCTGCTTTGTCTAATGCAGTGGTTTTCAGGCTTTTTTTCTGGTGACCAAGTTAAAGAAAATTGGCCTGTGACCCAATGGAGCTGGGGTTGAGGGGACTCAGGGCGCAGGACAGGGGTCTGGGAGGCTCAGGGCTGGGGCCAGAGTTTGGGATGTGGGAGGGGTGTAGGCTCCAGGCAGTGCTTACCTCAGGCGGCTCCCAGGATCAGTGGCATGTACCCCCTCTAGTTCCTATACTCTCGCCCGCAGGCACTGCCCCCCCAGCTCCCATTGGCCGGGAACTGGTGCGAAGGTAGCACATAGAGCCCTGTGGCCCCCCACCTAGGAGCCGGACCTCCTGTTGGCTGCCTCTGGGGCGCAGTGTGTTGTCGGAACAGGTAGGGACTAGCCAGGCAGCGCTGCCCACTGGGCTTTTAATGGCCTGCTCGGTGGTGCTGACCAGAGCCGCTGTGACCCAACACTGGGTTGTGACCTGCAGTTTGAAAAACCACTGGTTTAACCCACTAGACCCAGCTGTAGGGCTAGAACCCAGGAGTCCCAACTCTGAATTCCACCCTGCTCTAACCACTAGACCCCACCACCTTCCCAAACCTGGGTTAGAACCCAGGAGTCCTGACTCCCAGCCCCCCTGCTCTGTCTAACCCACTAGACCACACTCCCCTCCCAGCTTTAGGGCTAGAACCCAGGAGTCCTGACTTTTAGCTCCCTGCTCTAACCACTAATCCTACGGCCCCTCTTGCTCTGCAGCCTGCCCTGACTGTGACGCGCGCGCGCACACCCACCCACCAGCATCTTTCCGCCCCCATTGCCCTGCCTCCAAGTGCTCTTTACACCCAGGGGTTTGTCTCTTGCTTTCCAGAGGGGGTGGCCAGCCCGCGTCCCGGGGGCTCTTTCCCTGCTGTGAATGTCCTGGCGAGCCAAGAAGAGGCAGGGGGAGCTATGCAGAAATGCCAGCACTGCCCTGGCTCCTCGTCGTCATTCTTTGCCAGTGTGGCGGCCTGGCATGTCCTGAGGGCTGCCGTTGCCTGCTGGAGAGCAGGGTAGTGAGATGCACCCACGGGCAGCTGAGGGAGATCCCCCAGGGCATCCCCCGCGACACCCGCGTGCTCTACCTGGACGCCAATGAGATCACCGTCCTCCCGGATGGCACCTTGCGGGAGCTGCGCCAGCTGCAAGAACTCTACCTTTCGGACAACCTGATCGAGAACATCTCCCCGGCCGCTTTCGGGGAGCTGGGCAGCCGTTTGCAGCTACTGGACCTCTCCAATAACCGGCTCCAGCTGCTGGGCCCCGCCGAGGCCGCCTCCACCCTGCGGGCCAAGATGCGCCTCTACGGCAACCCGTGGCACTGCGGCTGCTCCCTGCAGGAGCTGCTGGAGGCCCTGCCACTGGAGGCGGAGACGCTGGAGGACATGGTGTGCTCCAGTGCAGCCCGGGAGGAGTACGTTGGTCAGCCCTTCGCCCTCCTGCTCAACACCGGCGTCGACTTCTGCAGCGTCCAGCAGAGGACCACGGACGTGGCCATGCTGGTCACCATGTTCTGCTGGTTTACAGTGCTCATCGCCTACGTGGTCTACTACGTTCAGCAGAACCAGGCTGAAACCCGCAGGCACCTGGAATATCTCAAATCCCTGCCCATCAAGCAGCCGAGTCCGGAGGAGGAGATGGAGGAAGACACACTCAGTACCATCCTCTGACCCCAGACTCTTTGCAGTGGGCAGGAGCTGTATTTAAAAGGGGAAGGCTTTGACTTTGAACCACGACGGCTGAGAAATCAGCACGGCACCAGATCCATACAGAGTATGCTGGAAAGCTTAGAGAGGAAGGTTGGCCTGGTGGTGCCTGGGCCAGGAGAGACCTGGGTTCTATTTCTTACTCTGCCACAGACTCCCTGTGATAACTTTGGGCAAGTTACGGAGCATCTGTGTGCCTCAGTTCCCCCATCTGTGCTTTAGGGCTTGTCTACATGGGGAAGTTATTCCAGAATAAAGTAGGGCATGAATCTGAAGCACCACAGCTATGCTGGACCAAGAGTGTCCACATGGGGAGTTTTCTGGAATAGCTTGTTCTGCAGTAGCTATTCTGGTCAATTTCCCCATGTAGACAAGGCCTATCATAGAATATCAGGATTGGAAGGGACCTCAGGAAGTCATCTAGTTCAACCCCCTGCTCAAAGCAGGACCAACCCCAACTAAATCATCCCAGCCAGGGCTCTGTCAAGGCGGGCCTTAAAAACCTCTGAGGATGGCGATTGCACCACCTCCCTAGGTAACCCATTCCAGTGCTTCACCACCCTCCTAGTGAAATAGTGTTTCCTAGTATCCAACCTAGACCTCCCCCACTGCAACTTGAGACCATTACTCCTTGTTCTGTCATCAGGTAAGGCTAGCTAAGGCCTAGAGCTCAAAACATAATCGCTGATGGGGAATCGTCAATGCACAGGGAGTGTTTCCAGCTGAGATCAGTTCTTGGCTCCGTGACATTCAATATCTGTATCAGCTGTCGGGAAGGAAATGTGGAATCACCGCCAATAAAATTTGCAGGGTGTTAAATAATGACGAAGACAGGACAGTGAGAGACAGCGAGGAAGATCGCTTGGGCCCGTTTAACACCTGGCTGAATGCCTGGTCCTACACAGAGGCACAAAGAAGGTAACTGTTACTGACTGTGTCCTGGGAATAAGAGTCTGAAAAGGACTTGGGGAGCTCATGGTGGAAAGCAGCTGAACATGAGCTCCAGTGAAGTGTGGCGGCTGAGGAGACATCCATAGTCCTTGGATGTACAAAGCAGTGGAGTATGGAGTCGGAGGAGGAAGGTGGTATTATCTTGGTGCATACCATTGGCCAGGGCATGACTGGATACTGTGTCCAATCCTGGCGTCCACTCTTCAAAGAAGAGGATGGAAAAAATGATAATTCAGACAAGAGCGGCAAGAATGATTCAAGTTCTGGAAAACCCACCTCAGAGCAAGAGGCTGATGGACCTCAGTTTGTTTAGCTTATTGTTCAAGTGGTGAAGAAACAACCTGATGATGGTTAAGATCGAAGCACCTGCATGGGAGATGGAGATATTCAAAATTAGGGGGTTAGACAGCAAAATCTTTTATTTACACCCTGAAGTAAATGTCCCAATTTTCAAAAGTGCTCAGCACCCAGGAGCTCCCACTGACTTATCTAAATATCTGATGTTTGACTTGACCTCCTCTGTGGATCACTGCCCTTCTAACGCATTCTGAACTGGGCCACCGCCCATCAGTTTCATAACCAGCTCGTTAGCAGCACGCGGTGACCCAGTGGGGCTGGGAAAGCTGCTGCAAGTTGCTAGCATAGACAGCTGTGTTCTTCCTGCTGAACGGCAACTGGTTTTTGAAAACTCAAACTGAATTAAAGAGTTGGTCTCCAAACTCAGCGTAATTCTTCAAGTGCTGCTTCATGTCAATTCCAGTCAGGTGTGTGTGCGCGGACGTGCACGGTGGCCGGAGGATTTTTGCCATAGCAGTGTCCGTCGGGTCGGTCTGGGCGCCCCCTGGAGTCGCGCCTTCGTGGCACTCGGTGTAGAGCCCTGCCGACCCATAACCCCCTCAGCTCCTTACCGCCAGTGACGACGGTAGGCTGGAACTTCCTGTAGCCCATGCTTAGCAAGGCTGTTCAACAGTTCTTCTCACTCACCAGTGCCTCAGAAGAGAAAGAAGCGGGACAGTCGGCCACCTCCAGCTAAACCTAGAGAAGCTCCAGATCCCGTTAGGGCCACGTCAACTCCTGCCCAGGCGAGGCCGTCGAGTTCCAAGTCACTGTTGCCTTTCCTGGTTAATCATGGGGGTTTCTGTTTGACTGCACTCTGCCCAGGCTGGCTGATAATCCGAGCCCCCTTCCCTTACTCCGGGAGCAGAGTATGAGCCATGAACTCCTGTGTCTGTTTAGGTTTATAGACACACTCATAAGCCAAGTCCCTCTCCTTTGCTGTAGAGTAGCCATTATGCATCTTAATAACACAGTTAAGCTTCCTAAATCCTGATTTAAGCCTGGTCTACACACACAAATTGTAGCACTTTAATTCTCTCTCTCTAGTGAAAGCAGTCTAGCCCCTGTAGTGAGGATGCAGTTATACTGAAATACATGCACTTATACCCCTACGGGAAGGGAAATAAGCAAGATCCATTTAAGGCCTGCTCTACACACACTGTTTGTACTGGTCTAACGAGGTGGGTTAGGAGTGGGAGGTTTGTGTTACTGATCTAGGACATGTCTGCATTGCAAAGGAGGTTTGTTCTTAAAGCTGTAACAGGATCTAATAGCTGGAAGTGGTAGTTAAACACTTGCACCTTATTCCAGTCAGAATTTGTCTAACAGGGAGGGTATCTAACCATTGCAACACTTTACCAAGAGTCTTGGTGAGTTTCTCCATCACTGATCATTTTGAAATCAAGCTGGGATGTTTTCTCAGCACATTTGCTCTAGGTCAGAAGGAATTATTTGGGGTACGTTCTCTGGCCTGTGTTATACAGGCGGGGAGACTGGATGATCACAGTCGTCCCTTCTGGCTTTGGAATCGCTGACTCTACAAACTTGGCTTAGCTAACCCAGGTTAAAATAGCAGGGGCACCAGGCCTTAAAAAACCAGCTCCTGCCTGGGCCGCTGGGTCAGCCTGCTGAGGAATTGGTGTGAGAGTAACTAGGAAGCACCTGGAGTGTCAGCGGGGCCCCTTTTCTGTCGGCTTGGCCTGAGGCTGGGTGATTTCATGGGGCAGCAAGGTGCTGTGGGTCAGAACCAGCAAGCTGGCCCCAGCCTCTCCTCTGGTGACCCATCTCCACTATGGTTGAAGGGTGGCAGGGGCTGGGGGGAGGGTATGTGGCAGGGGGCATGATTTGAAGGTTGGATGGGCTGGGAGTTGATGTGATGGGATGGGGGAGTCAGGTAGTCGGGGCAAGGGGGGCAGGAAGTAGGGGACGAAGGGACAGGGAGTGAGGTGAGGGGAAGCAGGTAGGAGTTGTGGTAGAAGATGGAGTGGGCCTTGGAGTCGTCGAGGGGTGAGGAGAGAGTCATTGGGGTGGGAGGAGGCGGAATGGAGGGAGCAGGAGTCAGGCTGTCCGGGTGGAGAGACAGTGGTCAGGAGCTGCAGGGAGGGGAGGGCTGAGAGTGTGAAAGAGGGGTGTTTGGGGACAGTTTTCCCAAGGCTGGGTCCCGTTCCCTGCAGGGAACCCCTCTCCCCACAGCGGCAAGGGGTTTGGCAGGGACATAAAAACTTAATCTGGGAGATTAACTATGAAACCACCATAAATCCCTCTCCTCTAATCCCTGCTTTTCAGGGGTGCGTCGGGCCCATCTGCCCCTCCGCCACCACTTTCCAGCCAGTCGCTCTCATCCACCCGTGTGTGTGCTCTGCCTCTCCTCAGCGGGCGAGAGCAGGAGGAGAACAAAGAGCTTTCCTGCCAATAGTCCCTTTAATCCCAAATAACTGTCAAATGCTTTGCAAGTGCACGCCTCACTCCCCCTTTGGCCTGAAATGCAGCCAGCCCTGGGGAGGAACAGGGCTGCTGTTTTAACAGCTCACAGCTGCACTATGGGACAAGTTAGGGGAGGAGAAACTGGAGGGGGAATGGCACTTGGCTGGGATGCTGGTATTTCCTACTCTCTGCCTCTTGGTACAAGAAGAGCCAGCAGGGGGTGGGGCCCTGGGCTTTGCAGCTCAGCTGAGATACAGGCACTTACTTTTCTTTTTAATTTCTCCAGCCCAGTGAGGGTTTTAAGGCGATTACACCTGAACCAAATGGCATCTTTCCTAACTCACGTTGGATGCTGATTTAGGTTTTGTTTTTAAAAAATTAAACCCCCGAAGGCTTTAGTTTCCCGGTGTCCTCAAAAGCCCCTTTGCGTCACTCCCGCAGCATTGCTCATTTCTGGGGAGGGAGCCATTGTTGGAGTCTCAGTGTGGGTCCCACCAGCCTGGCCCAGAGGGAGGGAAACCCTGGGGGAGACGGGCTCAGTGCAGGCCTGTAGGACTCCACAACTGAACACCTTCACTCCCACAGGTGTGTCCCAGATCCTCTCCTTGCTGCTTCCTGGATTGCCCAGATCTGGGACATGCTGCCTCTGGTCCCCATGCATTTTCCTGCCCGCACTAGGAAGCTGCTCGGTATGACTGACCAGGAAAGGCATCGCCATGGAGATAGCTACTATTAGCACAGCTCATTCTGCTGTGGTCAAATGTTCTGCTTTGGAGTGTCCTGGACAAGACTCACGGTCAATTATAGCCCCTCAGTTTTGTCTGGCTGTGCTGCCCGGGAACCTCACCCCAGTCACTTGCACTTAGCTGGCCTTTCAAGTCAGAAAATTAGATTGTTTGTAGTGTCCCTGTTTAATGCTCAAAGATGCTCATTTCCATCTGGGGCAGAGGTCTGGTTTGCAAAGCTCCATCCTCTCGCTAGGTTATTTATAACCAGCCCTTTCATCTCTAAAAAGCGACAGAGTCCTGTGGCACCTTATAGCCCAGGGGTTGGCAGCCTTTCAGAAGTGCTGAGCCGAGTCTTCATTTATTCACTCTAATTTAAGGGTTCGCGTGCCAGTCATACATGTTAATGTTTTTAGAAGGTCGCTTTCTATAAGTCTGTAATACATAACTAAACTATTGTTGTGTGTAAAATAAATAAGGTTTTCAAAATGTTTAAGCAGCTTCATTAAAAATAAAATGCAAAGCGCCCCCCGACCGGAGACCAGGACCCAGACAGCATGCGTGCCACTGAAAATCAGCTTGTGTGCTGCCTTGGGTGAGCCTTTGCAAAGCTGCCTAAATCCTGCTAGCACCGAATAGCTCCACGCCCCAAGCCATGGCAGGATTCTCAAACTAGGTGTCCCCTGGTCTAGCTCATCGTGATGGGTGGTAGGCATTCCCAGTGCATGCCTAGCCCCCACAAACAAGAGCTTGGGATGGCACCTACTTCCATGTACCACTATACCCAAAAGTTAGGGCTCTCAGCTGGTAGCTCAGAGACCTGTTTTCAAATCTCCATGCACCACAGTTTGAACCAAGACCTTGAACTCGGGTCTTCCACCTCGTTCCGATGACCTGCAGTGGCTTAAGAGCAACCTGAGGGCTGACTGTTACGAACCAGGGTGCAAACCCCACAGTGGCTGAGAGTTCTGTACTTAGAGGTCACCAACCCAGCTATTCTGGGTAAACATCTAAGGCCCTGTAACAGCCTTAAAATGGAGTTACAGAGCCCCCTTGGGCAGCCCAGTCAGTCTCACATCCAAGTGAGCAGGCCTTTGTGATAGTTGGTCCCTTACACCAAGAATCACATCAATATTCAGGTTACGCCCAGGCCCAAAAGACCAGTCACTTCTCCCCGCTCAGTTGCATCTCAGACACCAAACCCAATGCGTGGAGCCAGTCCTATAGCAAACTTTTATTACTGATTTATTATATAGGAAAAGGAAACAGTTATTTACAAGGTTCAAGCAGGTGAACGTACCCACACAAATGAGTTACAATCTTAAGTTTCAAAAATTAATAGAAATCTGTATAATCAGCAAGCTTTATATGTCCTTTAGGGCTAACCCAGGCCAAGCACTAGGGATCGCTTCCCTATGCCTAGAAAACCTTGCCCCCCAGAGCCCAAGCAGCATAGATACACTTCCTTCTTGTTATAGGGGGAGGGAATTAAAACCCCTGTACTCTTGAGTTGTGAACTCAGCTGATGGGAGGAATCCACTTGCATGACTAATTTCACTGGAGGGAAAAGCAGAACAACAAAGTCTTTTGTCCTTTTTAATGTTCCACAATAGTCTGTCTAGGGTTGACGGGCCCCGTTGGCCAGGAAGTAACAGCTTCTGTTGGAGATCAGCACTTTACATTAGTTCAGTGGTTTTCAACCTGTGGTCCACAGACTTCGTCTAAGATTTCCAGAGGGGTCCACACCTCCATTAGACATTTTTTTAGGGGTCCGCAAACGAAAAAAGGTTGAAAACATCTGCACGAGTTAGTGTCACTCTCTTGTGCAGTGATTTACACTGTCACAGAGGCTCACAATACAAATGCTTGAATATTATCTTACAATATGGGATACAGATGCTGTAAGCGAGATTAATGCAGGCAGCAACTCACAAGCATTCAATCCAGTCTAAACACTTGGAACTTGAATACCTGCTTTAAGAACGCTAACACACAGGTAAGCCAGCTTGAGTCCCGTGAAGTGTTTGTCAGTGTTCATGAAACATGGGTACCTCGCCATGAGCTGGCATCTGGGCTGCCAGCGATAGCCCTGCCTAACCTCCACAAAAGATAGCTTGGGATGGGCCCTCCCAGAGGTTAGGGCACTCACCTGAGAGGTCAGAGACCTGTATTCAAATCACCACAGTTTGAAGCAAGGATTAGAATCCAGGTCTTCCAACTGGTAGGGATGTGCCTTGGGGGATTCTGGAACGGGGAAGCTCCCATGTTGAAGCCGTTCAACTTTGTATTAAATATTCATTGGGCCACACACAGCGAGAGTGACTCTGTAGCTTGGTGTTAAGGGCATTTGCCTTGGCATGAAGGAGCAGCGGAGGCCTGAACCCGCGTCAAGGACTGGTGAACTATTTATACAAAGTGGAGCAGCTTCAAATGGGAGAGATTAAGCAAGTCCCCCAGAGCACCCAACAGCCTGCTGGATCAGGAGCTCACCTGGGATGCAGAAGACCCAGCTTCAAGTCCGGGTAGTGACTAATTGTTTATGCAAAATGGAACAGGCTCAACAAAAGAGATGGAGAGATTCATCCCCCCAGCATTTCCTATTGGCTAGCCTAGGTGGCTTCTCTGCCATGCCTAAGGGTACGTCCAGACTACCCGCCGGATCGGTGGGCAGCAGTCAATCCCCGAACGTGCTGTGGTCAACTCCGGAACTCCACCAGGGCGAGTGGCGGTAGCAGAGTCAATGGGGGAGCCGCGGCCGTCGATCCCGCACCGTGAGGATGGGAGGCAAGTCAAAATAAGATACGTTGATTTCAGCTATGCTATTCCCGTAGCTGAAGTTGCGTATCTTACATCGACCCCCTCCCCTCGCCCCCCAATGTAGACCTGGCCTAACTCTCATCATGCCTGGGTGGCTAATACAGCGCAATGAACTCCACCGGATGGCAAGGTGCCTAAAAGGGAGGTGTTGGCATGCCCGAGCCCCTTAGGGGAGCTGTTCCTTGCCCATACAGTGGGGATAACTTGCCTACAGGGCTGCCTGAGGATAAAGTCATGAAGATTGTGAGGTGCTCAGATAACACAGTAATGGGGCCATTGAAGGGTTTTCATGCTTTACGACTCTTGGTCACTTTTTGCCTTGCTCTCCACTCAAATTAAAACTCCAGTCACTTTCCTGTTTCTCCTGCATCACTGGAAGCTCTTTGGGGCAGGGACTGAATTTTTGTTCTGGTAGTACAGCACCTTGCACTGTGGGGTGTCAGTCTCTGACCAGGACCAGCGATAGGGGTTTGAGCGCCCTAGGCGGACGACAATTTCACCGCCCCATACGCTGGTCCCGCGGCTCCGGTGGAGCTGCCGCAGTGGTGCCTGCGGAGGGTCCGGTGCTCCGTGGCTCCGGTGGAGCTGCCGCAGTCGTGCCTGCAGGAGGTCCACCGGAGCCGCGTGAGCAGCCGACCATCTGCAGGCAGAACTGCAGCAGCTCCACCGGAGCTATGGACCAGCAGACCCTCCGCAGGCACCACTGCGGCAGCTCCGCCAAAATGCCGCCCACCAATTATTCTGGCGCCCTAGGCGATTGCCTAGGCTGCCTAAATGGTAGCGCCGGCCCTGTCTCTGACTGAGCCTCCGGGGCACCACAGCAATAGAAATAAATGCACCACCATATTGGAATTATTAATATTTGAAATTAGTACAGGAGGCCACGAGACAGTAATTCAACCATAAATTCCTTTATTAATTCCAAAGGCCAAATGGTATTTTATACAATGGCTCTAAACATGCTCAACAGTCAAAAAACAAGCAATCCGACTCTCAATACAGGAACAAAGTATTCAGAAGCATGTGATTAGGATACTTACAAATGGGCCAGACCGAGGGAAAACCATCTCACCTTGGTGTGCTTCAGCGTGATCAGGCTGGGTCTGACAAAGAACCTTCATACCCTCTTTATACCCTTCAGCTAACTTACTAGCTTTAGCAAAAATGGAGGTTGAAGCAATTTATCCTTGGTACTTTCCTCCCTCCAACGTCTTCCCTTGTTAGCTCCTCTCCCCTCCTCGCCTACCAGCAGAACGTGGGAAGGTTTGCACTGGTTTCTTTTAAGACAGTTTTTGTCTTGTTACTGCAGCTCTTTATTTCATTAGTTACTTTTGGAACCACACATCCTTCCCACACTACAAGTAATACTAATTATTCTCACAGCTTTCTTCTACTTGCTGATTGTGGCCTTCTCCCTGCTAGCCACGATTTATAAAGCAAATATGTCATTTTCTTAACCAAACTTTAATTCATTTAATTTCAGAATTCTCTCTCCACACCACCTCTCCCCCTATGAACTAGCCCTGGACATGCGAGACTCTGGCTTGGGGGCTGAGAATTCTCTCTGATCTCATGGAGCTCTGTTACATACAATGGACTGAGATGTTTCAGAGCTGCCTAGCAGATTCCCATTAACAAGAACAGGGCATCCAAATCCAACACTTGCCCCGTTTGTGACCAAGTGCAGTACTGAGGCCAGGTGGCTGCAGATGAAAGGCACGTGGAAACCTGCCCGGAGCAGCTCCTGGGATTAAATAGCCCTGGGGCTCTGAGCCACCCTGGTGCAAACACCAGAGTGCAGCCCTTGAGCTGCTGTGGATGCAGAGTAAGTGCCATTCAGGTCACACTGGGAGGTGCACGAGAACGGGAGCCAGAATGGAAGTGTGATCTTTAATCCGGACAGCACCAAGCGCTTTGCAAAGCAGGACCTCGCGCCCTGGGCTGGCTCCTTATACTGCAAACAAAATACTGCTCCCCTTCCAGACTCGGGGCTCTCTTGACAAATGATACAATCCATCAGTGCCCAGCATATGCTGCCCCAATAGCTGATCCCAGTGGATGTGTTGGGGTGGAGTAACCATTAGAGGGCGCGAGCACCGTGGTTACCCAGCAGCGGGACGAAAGGGAACTCCTTAAACAGCACAGGTAGCATGACAAGGAAAGGCCCAGCAGGGTTTAAATGGAGCCCGGCCCAAGGGTCCCCCGCTCTGCTCTTCACAGCTCCGAAAACAAGGGCTGCTCCCGCACGCTGGCGCTGCTGCTGCTCAGGGCCACAGCAGGACTGTGGCTGGGGCTAAAGCAGGGGAACTGGGCGCTGACGAAGTAAAACGGGATGTGGCTGATCTTCCCTGTAGACCAGCACTGAGGGGGGATCCAGGAGCGCGGGGGGAGGGGGGTGGCGAGAGAGAGAGAGAAACGTGAGTACAGGACTTCTGCCACACACCTCAAATCCCAGCCAACTAGATCCCTTTCTGCTGAAAATTAGACCCACGTCCCAGTGCCAACAGAACCCGAGTTAAGAACGGCCAGGCTGGGTCAGACCACAGGCCCATCTAGTCCAGTGTCCTGTCTTCCGACAGTGGCCAGTGCCAGGTGCTTCCGAGGGAACAAAAGAACAGGGCGATTTGAGGGATATATCCCCTGTCATCCAGTCCCAGCTTCTGGCAGCTCGAGGTCTAGGGACACCCAGCGTATGGGGTTGTGTCAGGATAACAGCACCTCCCACTCTCAGTGCCAACAGATCTCAAGGCCCCTTAGGCCCTCATGGGGGCTGGTAATGACGCCTCCCCCCATTTCAATGCTAACAGATCCAGGGTTATGGTAATGGCACCCTCAAGCCCCATTCCCAGCAGCCGCAGAGCCATCCCCTCTGCTGAAGCCGTGTGGTTTGGGGAGATCTTTCCTGCTCCTCTGTCGTGGAGGGCCTGTAAGGGCGGGTGGCTGGGGGGAGGAGAACTGTGTTTAGAAAGCCTCCAGCTTCAGAGTGTCTCAGCTGAGACCCCCTCGAGGAGATCCCAAAAAACAAGGCTGCACTCACCACAGTCAAGAGGGCCCCTTTCTTAAAGCAGGGATGGAAAGTGATCAACTGCGGCTCTGCCCCTGGCTCCCCCTGCAAGAAGCCACTAGGGAAGAGAGAGAGAGGAGACACAGTGACTTCATGACCAATTGATCTCACTCACTCCTTCCGTGATGGGCTGTGAGCAACAGGACCAGAGATCCCTTCCCCACCCCTTCACACTGCAGGAGGCACGGTTACACTGCCATCAGAGCGCTTCACAAACTATTCAGACCACACCAGCAACGTACAGCCACCTCTGGGGTGGGGGGCAAACAGAGAGGGAGAAGGAACATTTGGGCCACCCTGCCCGCAGGAAAAAAGGACCAGGATGGCAGGGATTGCTCCATCTGAGATGCAGTCACTTCTAGGGCACAACACAGCACACTAACATTTCCTTGAGAGTTTAGGGCAGGAACCACAGAATGCAACATTCAATGAGGGGAAATTTAGGGCTTGATCCTGCAATGTGTCCTGAGTGATTAGTGCCAACGGAGGGTGCTCCACACCACAAGGCACAAGCTCGAATTCAACCAGGATACCAGAGGCCACTCCCTGACCTCATCCCAGCAACATGGATCTTTAAGGACCAGCCAGTCAGGATCCCTGTTTTATGACTCACTTGAAAGACAGCACCCCGTGGGGACACAGTCCACACTAGCACCACCTCTGGGTGGTAGCTCAGTGCCAATTCAGAGGAAATAGCACCAAGAACCCAGCACCCTCTCCAGTATGACGCCAAGCTTGGATGCATCTTTCTAAAGGACATGACCGCACTCTGGGCTTGATGTAGGAGTTACTGGGTGAAATTCTCTGGCTTGTGTTCTGCAGGAGGTCAGACTAACTGATCAGAATGGTCCCTCTTCTGCCTTTAATCCTATGGCATTGAGGGCTACTCCTTAAGCCACCAGTACGCACCATGGCAGGAGTTCGAACACGGGGCTATTGCGGGTACGAAACACAGCAATGATCGTCCTGCTTTCAGGGGTTTCGGGATTCCCTGCAAAGAGGAAAAAAGCAAGTGAACAAGACATTGGCCAGTTTTCAGACACAAGTGGTGCCCAGGAAATGGCTATTTGTCAGCAGGTCCCAGCAGGAATCTGGGGTGATTCTTCATTAATGAGCTTCACTTCACCTGAACCATTATCCCTGTGGCCTGGATGCTACCAGATCCCCTTTCTCTGCCCTGGATCAGAGCCAGAAAGCCTCACTTTCATCAGAATGTTATTGACCAGTGACTGGGACAAGCAATGCGCAGGGCGGGTTTTCAACCACACTTAAGTGATCAAAAGCCAGTGGGTCTTGTACTCTGCACTAGATGCTGAATCAAAGAAAGGCAAGAGTGGTTCTAGCCTAGGACTTGGGAGACCCGGGTTTAAGCCCTGCTCTGCCACATGCTTTCTGGGTTACTTCAGCCAAGTCACTTGGTCTCTGTGCCTCAGTTCCCTGCCCATAAGATGGGAATAATGGGCATGCCCTTCTTCACAGGGGTGTTGTGAGGGTAAATACAGTAAAAACTGTGGGGGTGCTCAGATGCTATGGTGGGGGGGAGGGGACTCTATGGTACTTATCTGGCCCTCGTTACCATTGTGGGGGTATTCAGATACAGTCTTTATCTATTTATTCCTGCTCCCTGCCACGAGACATTATCCCCACTGGACAGAGGGGGAACCACGACACGCTAGGTTCCCCAAGGGAGTCCTCAGAGCAGGGAATTGAACCTGGGTTCCCTCAGTTCCAGGCTGGGGCTCTAACCACTGCACCCTCCTCTCATTCCACTTTTGAAAATCCCACCCTAATATGCCTACAACTGAACAATTGGGGGGTGGGGGGGAAATGTGCGTGTTCTTCCTAGTTTATTGGTGGCTTTAACACAGCAAGCTGGGGGAGGCAGCTTCCCTTGGACAGACAGACAATTTCCCTGTCATTTGTGGGGTCTTTCACAGGGCGATAGAGGAAAGAAGCGTTTTTAAGACAGAAGGTGGCTGATGCTCATTCTCATGGCTAAGGCCACTTGACACTGCTCAAGTGGTATAAAGGGGCATTTGAAGGGATGAAAAGTGCCCTCAGGCCAAGGTGCGGGGAAACTCCCCTGCCAGGCTAGCCTTTCGCCCTGGGCAGGAATGACACCACAGTTTATCCACATTCCTGACAGCCCACTTTGGAGATGCAGGAGCTCTCTAAGGGGGCTGGTACAGAGATAGCCCATTGGGTTCCTGCTCTCTGAATAACAAAGGTGGCTCATTTACAACTAGCCTTTGAAGAGAATCCCAGCAGCCTCCCGCTTGCTGCTTTAAAATGCAGATTATTTTAAGTCTCTCAAGCATGCAATTTTATATGCTTGGATGCATGCAGGACACACCTGCTCTCACTCCTGGGCCACTGTAGTAAGCTGGGGGTGGTGGCATAGCACAGGGCGCCAGTCATGGCTTGTCACTTTACCATGCGGCCTGACTGGCCCTGGTTTTGCAGCTACTCCTCTTCGACTAAACTTCCTATGCAGCACACAGGACTTCTCTGCATGAGATCAGGGTTGGGAATGGCCTCTAGGCTGTAGGTCTAATGGCAGCAACAGAACATTCCCCGGTTACCCCTCTGGTTATTGTTATAGCAGATAAGAACCAGGGCCCCATCTGAGCGTCCTATGAACACGCAGTTCCCTGCTCCCGAGAGTTTACAGGCTCATCTGAAGGAGGTGAAGGCTGAGACCCAGTGGCAGGGTGAAGCCCCCCTATTCCTGGCCTGCGAGTAGGGGACTTGGGGGGCAGGAACAGCCATTTAACGCAGACGGGGAAGAGGCTATTCAGGCAAGAATCAGTTCTGGAGTGAGAAGAGACCGCCCTCTTCTCTCAGCTGGAGCTAGCTGCACTTCCCTTCTCCTTCTGCATGATGCAGCTCCCACTCCCTTGTTAACCTCACATGGGGTGGGGGGACCAAGTTACACAAGCCAAAGTTGCTTAGGAAAATCCCACTTGGGGGCGAGGGGGTTGAAGGGCTTAAGGTTTTACCTCTGATGAGAGCCGCAAGCCTCTCGCCGCTGGGGTCCCAGACCATGGAGTGCACTTCCCCTCCGATCCTGAAACCGACACACTGGGCATGAGAGAGCAGCTTCAATGTGAGCTAGGCTCAGCTGCCAGGAACCCTGCGTGCCGCCTCGCTCGCTAGATAGGCTTGGAAGAAGCCCACGCCCTACATACACTGTTTCCTTACCAAGCGAGCTCTGTTCCAAGCTGCCTTTTGCATCACAGAATTTCTGTCCTATGGGGACAGAGTAGCATAACTGGGATACACACCAGTCTTCCACCCTTAGCCTTGGCTTGGGACCCCTTTGGATGAAGTCACAAGTGACACACGTCACCTAAACTCAGCTTAATTTGTCTGCTACATGCAACCATGTCCCACCTCAGGGATTACCCAGAATTGCAGTCACCTAGGATTGCTGTGGGCCGTGACTGAGATCATGGGTGAAGAGATAAGAACCTGGGAAGAGAGAGAAAAGGGCCTGCCTGTTTTACACCAGGTTCTGGCCAATGATATTGAGCTACCATTGAAATCACCCACAAAAGAGATTGGGAGAGAAACATGTCGTGCAAGCACTGAGTGATGCCCCATACACACACCCCCACAGCTCTAAGTATCACGAGTAAGAGGGGCTATTTTAAGGCATTGGCACCTGCATCTTCCATTCAGGGTTTGAATCTGCGGCACCGTCCCCCCGCACTTGCTCTGCTCACCGCATCCCTGTAGCAGGGCCAGCTGCCCTTCGCTCACCTCTCCTCCCCATACAGTGTTTCAAAGGTGGTCTCTGACAGGTCTGCCACAATAGAAGCCGTTTTTGATCCTCCTACTTGCCCTTGCATCTCGCCTGGAATGGAAGAGACCAAGACAGGTGAATTCTGCCATTCAGCTAGTAGCTGAAGTTGCCAAGCCGTGTGGAACAACATGGATCAGTGGAATCAGCTTGTTGCTGCTGTGTCAGCCCCCACGTCCTGACCAAATCCCATGACGGGTCATTCCATTCTGCCTCCCTAAATTGCCCCTGCACTTTGGCTTGGATGCAGGATTCTTCTCTGTTTCCTGCCCTAAGCCACTGCATATGTTGCTGTGCACTGTTGAAAAGAATCCTTGCTCCACCCCAGAAGCAGCTGCATTGTGGTTTAGACTACAAAGGGGAGATTTTCACAGTTTCAGAGAGGAATTAGGTGCCCAATTCCCTTTGAAAGTCCATAGCAGTTGGACACTTAACTCCCCTTTGTACCTCTGAAAATCTGCCCCCACTGGGCTAATGACCTATAACTCAGAGCTACAAGCATTGTGAAATTCACAAAGAGTTCTGTCCCCCTACTGGAGTGTGCCTCGGACAAGTAGCACTACAGGATGTTATGGCACAATGGGCTGCATTAAGGAGGAGGAGAGGAAACACCATGAAAGATTAGCCCAAACACTGGCTTTGGTTGCTGTATTTTGGCTAGTGTGTTTCACAGTCAGCACCCAGGATGCGCTCACCAGACCAGCAGGAGATTAACAAGAGCACACAGGAGAAAGGCAAAGCTCTGGTTAGAAAGTATCCAGGAGCCCAGTGTGGCTATAGGAATCAGACAACAATTTGGTGGAATCAGCTCTCTCCTCTTGGAAAGTGTAACACACTCACCGCTGTACTCAGAGAAGGACAAGGAGTAAATGACTGACTCCCCCAGGACCGTAAAGAGCAATCGGCTGCCGTCCGGGCTCCAGCATCCTGTCTGTGGGAAGGAAAGGCATGCGTTTAAAACCAGACCACGAGAATGACTTGCAACAACAACAGGACACCTTTTATCCTCAGAGCTAACTAGGGAGCTAGCCACCTAGCTTCCCTTAACAGTCACGGAAGTCATGTGGCTAACTCAGCTTTTAAGTGCTCAACCCATATGGCATCATTTGCCCACCACTGTAACACAGCCACCTCTGTATTTAACTCAGCAGCTGCTGAACAGCTCTGCTGTAACTCAACAGTTTAGGACAGGGAAGGAAGGAAAATCCAGCAGCCACCTAGCACTGCAGGGGGAGTTTAGGTAGGGAGAGTGGAATTCAGCCAGGACCCTGGGGCTGATATCTCAGGGTGCTTTGGATCAGAACTGGGGTATTTAATGAGCACAGATCGAGGCCTTCGTTTGACCCTCACGTAAGGAAAAGTTTCTCCACCTCAACACAGGAACAAGGGACGACTCCATCATGTGATAGAGGTAAAGTCTGGGGTACTGGGGATGAAGCACTGGTCTTATGCCACTGTAATCCAGCTCAAGGTTTTTTCTGTGAATCAGGGCCGCTCAGAGGAGGGGGGGCAAGTGGGGCAATTTGCCCAGACCCCACAGGAGCCCCGTGAGCCCTGGCCCGGCGGCAGTCCGGGTCTTCGGCAGCATTTCAGCGGCGGGGGGCCCTTCAGTGCTGCCGAAGACACACAGCAACTGAAGGGCCCCCCGCCACTGAAATGCCGCCAAAGACCCAGACCACCGCTGGGTGAGTACAAGCACCGCAGCTCCCCAGCTTTGCCCTAGGGCCCCTGAATCCTCTGGGCGGCCCTGCAGTGAATGCATTTTTAGCTGGCTTAATGGAGCTTCAGAGCTGGAAACAAGGAGAGGCAGCCATGTCCCCAGCAGGCTCTCCACAGACCTCTGGCAAGGGGTTGCCTGTGAGGCAGGGGGCTGGAGGTTGATGGGTCTTATCTGTTCTTACCCTAGAGTATGAGAGTCCGTACAAAAAACCACTACCCCAATTTGGATCAAATTCCCAGTTTTGCTTCAGGAAGGCCTCAGCCCATCTGGAGAACAAAGCAGAGAGCTAGTCTCACTCCACAAGAGGGTGATGGTCAAGACAGGGCAACTCACTGCATCTGCTCCCGTGTACCTGGTACGTAGCAGGGCAGTGAGGGTGGGGAAAGACCTCACAGTTCAGCTGTTTGTCCTTTAACCTTTACAAGAGCAATCCACTCAGGGCTTTCCTCTTCATTAGCATGGAATCAGGAACAACCCTCCACCCCACATACCTGGCAGCGCCCCTTGATGGTGGGCCACCTCTCACATGTCCACATTTGAGCTTCCCAAACCCTGGAAGAGACCAAAGGTCGGGGTGAATGAAAGCGCAGACTCACTGTATTTCCAGCATCTTCATTTCAATTCTTGCGTTAGACCCAAGATCATTGAGAGACAAGCTTATTCACCCACAAAAGCTCATGCTCCAAAACGTCTGTTAGTCTATAAGGTGCCACAGGATTCTTTGAAGCTTAATCCAGTTCTGTTTCTCTGAGAGGGACCAAACAACTGCCATCAGCAGGCAGACAACCGGCATCTGGGGTGTGCTAACTCCTGGATTCTGCCTTTGACTAACTAAGCCACAGAACAGCTGCTTCCTTGAGGAGTGTTAGGCTTTGCTAAAGTTAGAGCATTTCGGAGCCCCTTGGATGGCAGGAGCTAGGCGAGGGGAAGACGTTACTAGTTGGGGAGGGACAGACAGATACAGCAAAGCCATGGGACTCTGAAGCCAGAAAACCTGCAGTGATGGAGGGCTTGGAGATGCTGTCACCCAGATGCCACCTGCCTGCAGCAGAAGAGTGAAGAACTTCTGTTATCTTTCACCCCCACGTCTCAGGGCACTTTACAGATGAAGACTGACAACCCCCCCTAAGATGGGTCCATAACATCCTCTCCATTTTACAGATCAAGGTGCAGACACAGAAGGTGACATGCCCCAGTCCAAAGGTGGGAACAGAACCCATGAGTACTGACTCCCAATCCCATGCTCTAACCACTAGATCATGCTCTCACGGGTCCCAGCACTCCTCATCCTCACCTGAACACTGCTGAGGGTGTGGCTGCTAGCACCTTGCTGCCATCAGGTGACCAAGCAAGGTAAGTGACTCCACCCCCTCCAAACCACTGCAGCGGGACACAGTTTTCCGTGGACACATCCCACACCTGGAGAAGGAGAGAAGGAGGGGAGGGGGGATGAGGGTAACATACTGGAAAAGCAAGTCTGTCTCCCTCCAACCCATAAACAGCCGGGAATTGGAAAGGATCTGTGCACCTCTGCTCGCTGTCTTCCATGCAGGCTCTTGCTAAGCCAGGAAGAGCATGACAGACACCGGCCACGCTTTTCAATATTAAGCCGTCACAGCGTCAGTAGAGGCCTCAGCCTTGCAGCACATCAAGGAGGGAATGGTTTCCCCCTGGTCAGAGCAGTATTTTAGTCCCTCTGGTCATGTCAGAGACTGCAGCTCTCTACAACCTCTCTGGAAGTTGTGAATCGCACACAGTGGATTTGAGCATCAGGAATGAACTTTGGTGGCACAGGATCATAGGCACGCAGCTCGTCTCATCCCTAAGCTCAAGCACACTGCCTCCAAACCACTCAGGTCCTGCTGGCCCAGGAAGCAAGCCGCAGAATCTAGAAATTGAACCTGGGGCTTCTTCACAGCAGCAGACAGGCTGCCCCCAGGCCAGGAGGTTTTGGCCCTAGAGTTCTATCAGGGTGTCCAGATATTACTCACAGACGGGGTTAGCTTGGGCCAGGCACACACTCTTTGCCCAACGCACCTCAATCCTGACCCATAGCCCCTTTGCTATTCAAATCCTAAGCACCTCCCACACAAAATGCTGCCAATGACCCTTAACCCTGACCCACTGTCCTGCTATTCTCATCAGGTTCCCTGCCCCCCATGCCTTGCAGCAGCACTGCCACTGCCCCTCATTCCTGACCTGGGCCCTAGAAAAAACTTGCTGACCAAGCTCATTCCTGACCTGCAGCTTCCTGCTGCTGCAGTGCGAGGTTGCTGAATAGAGGTGGCTGACTGCTACAAAACTGAGCTGGGTGGAATCGAACCTAGGCCTGCAGCAACGCTATCACCATCTGTGCAATCTTGGACTCCATCTCAGGGTCTCTATAAACCGAGGCCAGTCTCGAGCGGGGGAGTTCAGATTCTCAAAGCCCGGTCCCCATCTTAATACGGAGACTGTCTTCCGGGCGTGAGTGCAGAGGCCCCCTTCCATTCCGTTCTCCATCACACAGCCTCCTTGTGGCAACTACATGGAAGAGTAAGATCAGGACCCAATTTAACGTATTTTTAGTTGTTTTAATGGAGTTTGGCAGCTGGAAACTAAAAGGCAGCGATGTCGCCAGCAGGCTTTCAACAGATCTCTGGCAAAGCATTGCCTGTGATGGCAGGAGATGGGACTTGAGGACCCAGGAGGTTCCTTCCAGTCCTCTACAGCACACCAGCAGTATGAGGCTACCTTGAGCACCACTGGTCTAGGGAATAATGCTCATGTGACATTAGTATCTATATAGATCCTTGTTCCTCTCTAATGGCCAGGCCGCAGAGATGTGAGCCCACTAGTGCCTCCTACTTAGCGGAGTTGGATTTGTATGCCAGGCAGTAGAAACCCATTCTTTTAGATCCAGACATCGCAGGTTCAAACCTTAGGATGATCAACTAAAGCAGGGGTGGCCAACCTGAGCCTGAGAAGAAGCCAGAATTTACCAACGTACATTGCCAAAGAGCCACAGTAATACATCATCAGCCCCCACCCCAGCACCTCCTGCCCACCAGCAGCCTTGCCAATCAGCACCTCCCCCTCCTTCCTTGTGCTGTTTCGCAGTGTACAGGAGGCTCTGGGATGGAGGGGGGGAGGAGCAAGGATGCAGCAGGTTCAGGGGATGGGAGGAGAAGGGGTAAAGTGGGGGCAAGCCCTGGGGTTGAGCAGTAGAAAGTTGGCACCTGTAGCTCTAGCCCCAGAGTCAGCCCCTATGCAAGGAGCCACATATTAACTTCTGAAGAGCCGCAGATTGGTCACCCCTGAACTAGACACACATTTATTAGTGCCAGTTACTAGTGGAAACCCTTGGAAACAGTCATACCCATCTCCTAGGGCATATGATTGAGAGTTCGGCGGGTCTTGCTGTTCCATCCAGCACTGAGTAGTAGAGACTCCCCGCACGACAGGAGGACACAGGCAGAGAGAAACTTAGGAGGGCCCTCCTTACTCACAAGCACGGCAGTATCAACAGGCGAAGCCGAGAGCAGCATCTCTCCACTGGGGGCCCACGCCAGGCTGGTAACGGGACTGTGACCGGGGTAGGCGAGCACCTGGGCGCAGCCAGACGAAGGCCTGAAAGAGAGGAGAGAGAGACCTTGCTAGTAGGGTCCAAACTGCTATGACATGTTCCAGGGAGGCTGGAAGCAACTGCTAATTTCTAGGGGACATGTAGCCACGTCTGTCTGTGTCAGGGTAGGTGGCTTTGATCCAAACACCACTGAACAGGGCTCTTAATGACAGCATGCTGCTCTGCTCGCCCAGGTGATGGGTGTGCTAGAACTATGCTAGACACATGGGATTCTGGCCCAGGCTTTAGAGGCAGCCTCCTTGCCGGCAGAGAGATGCTGGCAACATGGGAGCGACCACAGGGGCACGACCATGTCTTCAGGTGGCTGGTTACCTGGTGGAAAGGGAAGTAGGATCCAAGTGCCAAAGCAAGACACAGCTCTGGCATGCTACGGCGAGGATGGATGCACAGAGTGGCTTCCACGCCATCGAGGCCACATTCCTCTGCAAACGATGTTTCAGGATGGGGATCGTGGCACTGCAAGAGAGGAGAGAGGGGTGTGACAGGAGAAACAAAGGCAGCATTCACAGAAGCAGCAAGGTAACCGGCACCTCTGGTATCTGCCTCTGCCCAGTCATCAGCTCCAGATACTCTGCCTGGGATGTGCATACAGCATAGTTCTATGAGACCTTACGCAATCTTCTATTTCTTTAGCACCTTTTGTCCTAAATGGAGAGGAAGGATGTCCTAGGGGTTAGGGCACCAGCCTGGACTCTAGAGACACAGGTTCAATTCTCTGTTCTGACACAGGCTTCCTGTGGGATCTTGGGCAAGACACTTGGTCTCTTTGCCTCCGTCACTAGGTATAATAGCCCTGCCCTGCCTCACAGGAGGGTTCTGAAAGTAAACACGTTGTAGATTATGAGGCACTCAGGTATTGCGGTAATGGGTATAACCAAAGAGAAAGAAATGATCCCAAAGCCCGTACACATGCCACTGAAATATGGCCCCCTCTGGGTGGGAGGAATGCAGCAGCTGTGTCATAGCACTGCACACCAGCTCGGTGCAGGAGGTACAGAATACCAGGGGGATTTAAAGCAGGCAGGACACAGCTGAATTTGATCAGAACACACTGATTCTTGGGAAAAGTTTAACTACCTGTGGCCAATTCACAGATCCCCCAGGAGCTCAGTTTTATACCTAAGCTGAAAAAACAGTGCCCCCTAGCACCACATTAGGTCACAACTGATTGAGTGCAGTGTGGGTTTACTGAATCGCCAATCCCACTTCCAGCAAGATGTTGGGTTTTCTTTGGAGGAGTCCCTTGAAGTAATGACCAGGCCTTGACACTGCTAAGCCTGGGGGAACCTGACAAGATCACAACCCAGGGTGGCAGAGCTGCAATGTTCAGAGACTCAAGAGGACAGAAAGATGGCAGCGCACCTAGATTGTTCAGGAGGCATGCCCGGTGCTGCCTGCAGCCTAGTCCCAGCAGTTAATGGGTGTGATTTGGCACTTGCTGGCATGAAAGTCCAGCCGGGGGATGCAGCCTGTGAAGGGGAAAGCCGGCAGCATTTCAGAATGAGCTGGGAGAGTCTTCTTTTAAGGATGCCTTTACTTGCCAGCTGGGACCCACTTGGAGTGTGGGGAGACCTGCAGGAGAGACGAAATTCAATGGATGCCCAAGGGGGAAAAGTGAGAGACCTCCCCTAACTACGCCTCTCGCAGGCCAGCGGGAGACAGTCTGAACAGGCTTTGCCTGCTGAGCCATCACATGGGAAGAGGGACAAATTCCAGGCTGCACATGAGACAAGTGCTGCTCTCCTACTGCTTAGCCCAGCCACATAGTGACGTGAATAGGGAATTAGGGATTTCGTAAGCGTTAACCTGAAGTCGAATGGATAAGCCCTTACTGATAGCTGCTGCTTAGTTTGGCAAGGCGATAGGTGCGCTATTAGCAATTCTGGGCCTTGGTCTGAAGGCCTTCGTGCCAGAGGAGCTATGCTGGCTTCAAGAGACTGCGGGAACATACCTCTCTCCAGGGAACATGGGGTCAGTGCTGGACCCCAACACGCCCCTTGTACAGGTGCTCAGAGGAAAGGTTTGTATGAGGAACTGGGAGGAGGACCCCCATGGGGCATCCTCAGTAACAGGACTGGTTTGAACCCCAAGCTGGGAAGTTTTCTGCTCAGCCACTTATCTGACACTCTGGCTCCTGTCACTAACACTCAAGGGCCAGGCCTTGCTGACAGCGGACGACACCCAGCTGCAGTGTCATTCCACCTTTCCTCACTATGCACAGCAAATGCTGTTTTCCTTCCGATGGGATGGCCTGGATCAACAGAGGGAGGAAAACGGAGAGAAAACTGGCTAGCTGCAGGATCCGGAGATTTTACTAAAAGTCCGAAAAGAACTTCTGCTACAGAGTGAGAAATTCTGGGAACACAACGAACCTGCCAAGAGCTGAAGATGTGCGTGTGATGGAAGGACTGGCTACCTCAGGGAATCAGAGGGGAGGAGGGGATGCAGAGTCTTTGGGACATACTGGAGAAGCATTTGGAACGGTGGCATTTGGTGCCAAGAAACCCAGAGCTGAAGTGCTGCCTTCACTGGAGCTGCCTTGAACACTTGGTGCTGAGGAACTACCCCAGGGCACCGCCCTCTCTCCCTGTGAGTTCGGGCAGAACATAAGGGCTCTGTAGGCTGTGTAAGGAGCCTGGAGGCCTGAAGGCACCTGAGGGGGAAGAAGGGAACTTCCTTGGGAATCTCCTTAGCCTCATGCTCAGAACAAAGACACTGGCTGCAGCCACCAAGGTCCTACCAGGCTTCACAGCAGAACGGCCTCGCGCTGACAGCATAATTCTAGGAACCTGACCTGCTGAACTAGAGAAGGGTCTGACAACAACTGCGCTGCTACAGAGGTCCACAACACAGGACGCAGATTCCCCTTTCGCTGAGGACAGCAGTTTGCAGCTTCCATGGAGCCCACAACAAACTTGAAACCAACCTCAGTCTTCGTGTGCACTGGCAAGAGCACGAGAGTCAGCTTAGAACCCTGAATCAAGGGTTCAGGAGCAGACAACAGCCTGTCTGGACCCTGCACAGAGCCCCTGGGGCTGCAGCCTTTGTGCACAGGGCCACCTGCAGCAGGAAGGCTCAGAGCCTTTCCTCATGGTCCCATGGGCTCTGGGTGTGACCCTGCCAAGAGATATCTGACAAAGGCAGACTCAGACACCGCTCCAGATTCCTGTCCCTGCAAGGCACGCCAGGAGGGAAGGACTGGAGACAACTGAGGCTGCACCTCCCTTTCCCAAGCTCGGCCAGCAAAGCACTGCTCAGGCAGCCTCTGAGGAGTGCCATTTCCAGTAGCTTGTGGCTCAGGCTCCCAGACCCCAAGAACAGGGATACATAGAGGTTTTTGTAGCAGCAGTGGAGGTGTCCGTATCTCACTGCATGAGCCCTCGCTATCACACAAGCTTTGCCGCCCCAGTAGGTCTTTACTCTGCCAGTGGCAGCAGAAGCAACCTGACACTCCTCACCTGTTTGTGTTGTGAACTCGGATGGAGTCGTCCAAAAGGGCCACCGCAAACTTGCTGGTGTGAGGGTGCCAGGCAAAAGCCCGGATGGAGCAGCCAGCCCTGGAAAAACAATGAGCAAGAGAGAAGGGATCACACTGCGTTACACAGCCACAAGGATCTGAAAGGCTGAGATGCAAAACAGGATTGCCCGATAGTAAAGACAGTAAGGGATGGATTAGAAAAGACGAAGAATCAGGTTCAAACTCCAGCAAGGTCTCCTCAAACTTTCATCCTTACCAAGAGTAACCTTTGAGAATTCAGTTTGTCTATGGGTACGTCTACACTACAGGGTAATTTCGAATTAACTTAAACCGGTTTTATAAAACAGATATTATAAAATCGATTGCACGCGGCCACACTAGGCACATTAATTCGGCGGTGTGCGTCCATGGTCCGAAGCTAGCATCGATTTCCAGAGCGTTGCACTGTGGGTAGCTAACCAATAATAACAATAACAATAACTTCGATTTGCGGCCACACTAACCCTAAATCGATATGTTAATATCGATTTTAGCGTTACTCCTCTCGTTGGGGAGGAGTACAGAAATCGATTTAAAGAGCCCTGTAAATCGATATAAAGTGCATTGTAGTGTTGACGGGTACAGCGTTAAATCGATTTAACGCTGTTAAAATCGGTTTAACTGCTTAGTGTGGACCAGGCCTAAGGGGCGCTATGGTCCCTAGCAAAAAAAAAAAGAGGTCTCACTACTCCCCCACTGTTACGCAGTGCAATGTGCAACCCCCTCAGTCTCACCCCAGAGGTAGCTGGATTTCAGTAGTGCTGTACATATGCATTAGGGAGGAAGGATGGGTGCTAGCCTAGGACTCGGAAAACCTGGGTTCAGTTCCTTGCTCTGCCACATGAGCGTGGGCAGGTGACTTAATCTCCCTGTTCCTCAGTTCCCCATCGATAATAGCACTGTCCTTCCTCACAGAGCTAGGTACGCACACATTGCAGAGCCTCAGCGTGCAGAACTTACCAGTCCACCGCCTGGGAGAACTCCGCAATCATGTCTTCACTACACAGCTTAAGGACAGATGGAAAAAGAAGTAACACGTCAGTGGCAGATCTGGCAAATCGCACAGAGAAGGCAGCAGCTGCCTGTGGAGTGAGTATCAGAGCCACAAGAAGCTGATTGGAGTTACTGTTATCAGTTAAGTGGTTTTCACATTTCACCCACCTCATACACACCCTCAACCGTTCCTCTGGAATATTCTGCCATATTTAACCCTTGCTTTTCAGTACCCTGTTGCTCTCCTTCTCCAGACAGAAAGAACATTCAGAGATTGCGTCTACACTGCAACTGGGAGGTATGACAGCAGCGCACAGACAAACAACAGTTGGACATGGGGCTCACACCTGCTGCTGCAGCATCACTGCTATTGTTACTCAGGCTAGTTTTGAACTAGTTAAGCACACTACATTTGCTGCAGTCACACCTCCTGACCGCAGTGTAGGCAGATCCCGAGTGCCCAACCAAGCCAGCATTAGAGCAATACATCATAGCTCGGATTTGCAGAGGGGCATCCACTGATTTTCAACAAGGTTGAGTGCCTAACTCCCTTAGGTCCTTGTGGAAATCCAAGCCACTATAAACAAAGGAGATTTTTAACTGTCTTGAGTTTTAAATGGCAGCTTACTATTAATTATTTTATTACAGTAGTCAGCTTAATTTGGTGTTCCATTACGCAGATACCCTAAATAACTTGCAATCTAAATAGACAAAGGGGGGGGAAACAGAGGCATGGGGTGGGTTGGTGACTTGGCCAAGCAGGTGAGTCAGAGCCAGGAACAGAACCCTGCTCGCCAAGTCCCAGTCCAGTACTCTGTTCACTGCATCACTCTGCTTCTCAACTTGCAGATCCTGCTAGTTTAATTACTCTGAGGTTGCCCCACGTTTGTCGTCAGTGCTGAATTTGGACATGTGAACTGGGACGTGACACTCTTTGCAGGCCAAAACACCGGTTACCAGACTGATTCTGCCTGAGGTATTTGCCACCCTCAGAGTGGTAGGATGTCTGCACTGATTGGTCTTTGATCAGTTATGATCATTCGCCCCTTGCAATGAATTCAGAGACTGGGGACTTCTGAGTTTTGTGTGTGTTCAGGGGATCCGCGAGGCAGCTGTGGCCTAGTGGACTGGGCTGAGAATCACGCAACCTGGGTTCTCATTCCCACTGACTCACTAAGCTTCATAGGCAACAGCTACTTGCCCTCTCTCTGCTTCAGTTTCCGCCTCCCATCTATAATGATACCAACCCACCTAAGTAAAGCCCTCTGAGGTGAAAAGTGCTGCAAGTTCAAAGCATCATTTTTAATTTGGGCAAGAAGACAGCTTCCTTGATGCCTGTATTGTACCTCTCATGCTGCTGGAAGGCAATGAGATGGACCCAGCCCACAAATGGACATGGGCCCACCTAGTTTAATTGCAATACAAGAGGGCGAACAACATTTATATTCCTGCCCAGCTGGTCCAATGTTACACCCTGTTGGAGACTGAGCGGCAGGGTCAGGGAAACATACAGACCCTCCACCCCCATGCAGTGCACAAACAGCTACCGTCACAAGATGTGCAACACATCTGCCAGCATTGCCATTACACTCAGGACTTGTCTACACTTAAAACGCTGCAGCAACGCAACCGCTTCAGTGACTCCACTACCTACACCAACGGGAGGGTTCTCCTGTCTGCACAGGTATGCCATCTTCCCAAGAGGAGGTAGCTCAGTTGACAGGGTCTACAGCGGGGGTTAGGTCAGTTTAACTGCATCGCTCAGGGGATTTTTCACACCCGTGAGCAACATAGTTATACCAAGGTAATTTTCTAGTGCAGTCCAGGCCTCAGTAATAGTTAGGGACAGATTCATTCTTCACAGCACTCACGGACAAATGGGGAAACAGGGAGCCGTGGAGAGAGGAGACCCAGTGGCACAGAGCCAAAGCCCAGCGTGATCCTGTTTTCATCCACTGTAGATCTAGGAAGAAAGAGGGGGATGTAAGAATGGGAAGGAAAAGAGAAGAGGGTCGTCAATCCTTCTGGAATCATGATTTTACAAGCCAGGACTGAAGGAGGATGCACAGACTAGAGTTAACCCAGAAATTTAAGGACTGTCACATGAATTGTCTGCATCTCATAGACCATTATCAGATTTAATAAATAATCCCATCTATTTCTGTAGCTCTGGCCTTGCCCAAAGGATCCCAAAGTGCCACAGAAATACAAACACCTTGGGGTGAAAGGTAGCACCCAGCAGTCAGGGGGTACAGGCCAAACTTTGGCAACAGACAGCACAGGAAACCCCAGTGAAGTGCTATGAGTCCGCTGAAATCAGAAGGGAATTGTGGAGAGTGAGGTGCACAGAGAGGGGTTTATTGATTTAACAAAAGTGAAAGACGGCAAATTTAAAACTGACACTCAGAATCAGAAAGGAGATGCTAACTGTGTGTCGGGGGGAAAGCATGTGGAACTCTCTGCCACAATATGTCTCTGAGGTGGAGACCTGGCAAGATTCAAAGACGGATTAGATGTTTCTACAAATAACCGCCAGAGTTACAACAGTAAGGACTGAAAACAGCACCACCAAAGCCCAGTTGTTTTGACAGGGATCTAAACCCTCCTGCTTCAGAGATTAAGCCAACTTCTACCTAACAGGAGTCAGGAAGAAACTTTCCCTGGGGGGCAAAGTATCCCATAGAGGATTTCTTGCACCTCTGTCTGAAGCATCTGGTCCTGGCCACTGTTGGGAACAAGATACAGAACCAGGCCCACCACTGGACCAACCAGCAAGGCAATCTCTAGGTCATTTACTCAGCTATTCCAGGGGAGCAATTCCTACATAGAGCTTATCTGGGATCCTTCAGGGTGGGAGACACTATGGTGTTCTAGGGCTGTGGGTGTTCATTTGAAAGCAACATGTCACCTGTAGTTTATAGGCTCGGCATGTAACTCAGAAAATGTGATTTTAAGCACAGCCGTAAACACACATCATTAGCCTAGTGTCCCTGGGAGTAGCACTGAGCTGGCACGATCCAACAGCAACCCCCAGAGACAGCATCAGACAGGATGTGTCTGTACAAGTCTCCTGCTGCTCTCCCGTTAAGGGTCGGGTTGTTATTTCAGGTTCTGTGCAGTGGACGATACCAGTTGGGTTTTATTTTCCCTCTGTCAAGTGAGCAGAGCTTTTGTTGCTGTGGCAGCAGCAGCTCCCTCTATGTCCTACAGTGACTCTAGGTACTGACAGAGAGGAAAGGACAGAATGGCAGCTTTAAGCTTCAACTGTTTCAGAAGAAGTCAACCCTGTCCCCACTTCTTTTCCCCCCAAACTCCAGCTGACCCGCTCAGCGCTAGAACCCCTTCCTCACTAACTCACGTAACAGAGAGAGGAGCCACAGGGAGGTGAGGGACATAAAAAGGGGGCCAGAGGATGAGAGAGGAGGAAGCGTCAGAGTCCCAGGAGACAGGGACTAAAGCAAATGGAGAGATCAAGGCATGAAAAGATTTAGGAGACAGCTACCTAACTCCTTCACAACACGTAGTCAGGGCCGCTCTCTTATGCCACAGTCAGACTCACCTGCCTCCTCCGCATTTGCTATCTCGTTAAGCACCCCACACATTCCCACATCGCGCCTGTGGACAGAAAACTCTATGAGTCTCCTACATATCACAAGGCTACAGGTTTAAGCTGGATAGCAGGGGTGGGGAGTAGCCCTTCCCCTCAGCAATGCAGGTTGCTAACATGGGACTTGGGAGATTCAGGCTCAATTTCCTGCTACACCACATACTTCCCATGTGGCTGTGGGCAAATTACTTAGTCTCTCCGTGCCTCAGTTCCCCATCTGTGGAATGGGGATAACAGCACTGCCCGGCCTCACTTGGGGGAGTAGAGGGGAAGAGAGTGAAAAAAAATAGATAAATCCCTTAAAAACTGTGAGGCACTCAGCTACTACTGTAACATACGTTATAGAAACAGCCCATCCCTACTGAGATACCTTGCTACGGAGAGGGTAAGGTAAGCAAGATGTTCTGGCATGAACAAACTGAACACAGTATCCAGGAGCCTGACTCTAAACAGGGCCTCAAGTTGTTTTCAGAGCCGCTTGCAATTTCCCTGTGACCCAACCTTGTTCGCTCTGCTTCAACCTTACTGCAACTCCTCCCTCAGCAAAAGTCACCAACTCGGTCTTCCTTCTTTCAACTGCTGGTTCTCTCCCACCAACCTGGTCCAATATCCAATCCCCCCCCCACCAACCCCTTTGCCTCCCAGCTATTGGAAATTGTCAGTTTAAACCAGGCAAACCTGCTACCTGACTTGCTTATGACCTGCTTTCCAGCTGCACAGACCTGCCTGTTAACCTCGAGACAAGAAAAAAAAAAAAAAAAAACAACAACCTCATTTCCCAGTTTCCAAGCGACATGCGCCCACCCTTGGAAACTGCAGAAAAGCCTAGGGTTCAGAACCCGTTCCCATCTCAAGCAGCATTATACCTGCCCTTAGAATAGCACAGGCTTTTCTTCCACTGATTGCAAACAAGAGATGAAAGGAGAATTGCAGCATGGGTTTTGCTATAAAAGGCCAGCATAGGGAAATGAAATCAGACATAATTTTAATTCTGAACGGCAGCCAGCACAATCAGGGAAATCTGAGGCACAGTCACCCCTCAGTCCCCAACACACCAACCCCAGATTTTTAATTATTATAATTTGTGTTACGGTAGTGCCTGGGGGACCCAGTCAAAGATCAGGGACTCGCTGTGCTAAGCACTAGACAAACACTTAAAGAGATGGTTCCTGCCCCCAAAAGCTTGCAATCTTAGTAAGAGACAGCTGCCTCTTTGCTTTCTGTTCAGAGCATGCACACACTCGCTCACCAGGCATTGAGACATCTCTTCCAGAGGGTCTCCTGGTGGTGGATGAAGGCGGGTTTTGTGCTATGCTCCAGCCGGCTGTGAGCTTTCAGAGTTTCCTTGGGGACGGTTAAGACAGGCAGATCAGCCAACTGCAAGTATAAAAACCAACAGTCAATCAAACAGACCCTAGTGAAATTGCTTGATCTCAGGACCAAAGGCTGAGGGGTTTCAGAACAGGACACAGAACCAATCGCTTCCAAGCCAGCATTTCCAAAGAGCATCTGAAAGCTGCTACCACTCTCCAATCATTGGGCAACTTGCATGTAACACGCTGGCAGATGTCAGTGCAGTTCAAGGGTCTGTAAGCTCCAGGAAACGCGCCTTCTCACAGGTCTGCAAGGCATCTGGCACACTGTGGCCATTATACAAAAGAGTAAATATTTATAATTACAAAAACCACCAGCCAAGTGACCCCTCTTGTGGGTAACCTCAGCAAAGAAATAAGAGGCTGGTTCAATGACCAGATCAGGGCCGAGGCACTCTGGCAGGGGTGGCATATAGGGAACGCTTGCCATGTTGTGCCCAACTGTATTTGCTCTGTGCATAAACAATGAGCCAGTTTCCAGGACTGGCAGAGTGGCACCTGACAGATATTCTAAATGCACCTATATCTGAGGAAGAAGAGAAGAGGTTGAATCTTACTTGTATTGGAACCCCAGTCATTTACCAAGACCCCAGTGGGTTCAGTGCTATACAAACACAGATAATAAAAGATGGTGCTGATCCTCTAAGTAATGAGCAACCTGAGCTAAAGGATATATTCTCAACTTGACATAAGCAATATGCTAGGAGAACATATAACAATATGAGTGCTAGTTGATCACAACTCATTCATCAGAAAAGAGCTTCCATTACCAGCTAAGCAGACACCATAATTATAGCTACATGTGAGGAAATAAGCAGTTGGCAGGCAACTGACTAGGATTCCTGAAAAGGAGAAAAAGCAGCAAAGAATCCTGTGGCACCTTACAGACTAACGGACGTTTTGGAGCATGACATGCATCTGATGAAGTGGGTATTCACCCACGAAAGCTCATGCTCCAAAACGTCTGTTAGTCTATAAGGTGCCACAGGATTCTTTGGTGCTTTTACAGATCCAGACTAACCCGGCTACCCCTCTGATACTGAAAAGGAGGTCACATAGGAAACGAAACAGAAAGAAACTGGGCCAGGAGGCAAAGCGGCTGCTACATATTGTCAAAATGTTGATTAATTTAAAAAGGTTTTGAAGTTTTGGTGGGTGGCCCCCACCCCGCCCATGTGTGAATTGGGTGCTAGATGGAAACTGCCAGAAGCCAAAGTCTCCATCTTCAAGAATGAAGAAAGCCAGTTGAGGACCCGCACTTAGGGACAAGGACCCCGCTCTAATAGATAACTTGTGAACACAGAACAAAGAGACAGTCCCTGTCCCAAAAAGCTTTAAATCTAAGTATAAGGAAAAAGAGACAAAGGTGGACACAAAAAGATGGATGGGGGAGTACAAGGAAATGGTGACACAATATGGTTCTGAGCCATGGCGCCCGTGGGGGCATCTAAATACGCCCGCGTCCTGGCCGGCGGTCGAGCACCCCCCAAAATGCTGCTGAATTTCAGCAGCATTTTGAGAGCAACGCCTATTGCCGCTGACAAGCGGCGTCACCGAGAGGTGTTGCCACCGAATTTCAGCGGCATTTTGGCAGATGCTCGACCACTGCCACAGTCCTTCGTCTGAGAAAAGGTTGGGGACCACTGGTTCTGAGGGTTTAAGATTGGCAGTTCCCTCTTCCATGCATTAAAATCCTTCAGGGACAACAATGTCTCCTGCTCAGGGGTTAAAGTAAGGGGGGCCTGGAAGAAAGCACAAATACAAGCAGAGGGGCAAGCCCCATCCCTCCACAGCGTGAATAAGGAGCACTTCCCCAGGCTGCTCCCCTTCCCTTGGCTAGTGTGGCGAGTGCTCCCTGCTGTTCCAATCTACTGAAACCCCAGCTCGTCCATGGCGCTCCAAAGCTCTGCCAGGTTACAGTCCTGCTCCACCAGAAAACAGCCACAAGCCCTTCTGGTGAAAGAGGCCAGGCCGTTCATTGGTCTGGAGCAGCGGATGGGTTCAGTCCACTGATCTCCTTCTGGTTCACCTGCCCCTGGGGAGAGCAGGCCCACCCCAGAGGGACAGAGTCTCCAAGAAGCAGCTGGTGGAACATGTGCTGGAGGCGGCCCTGGGAAAGGGGGAGACCCCAGCTGGCCCCTCCGGGAGGGCAGCACTCGCCTGGTCTTGGAAAGCGAGCGGGAGCTTCTCGTAGATGTGGCCGGAGACCAGCGCGTTGTTAAATTCGTACAGGGTGACATCTCCGGGGGCAGGCGGGGGCGGGAACAGCGCCAGGGAGCACATCCTGCTGCGGGTCCTGGGGAGAAGGCAGGGCCGGGTCAGAGAGGGGAAGTGCGGCCGGGGTCCCATTCAAGCCCGTCCCCTCCGCCCTGCCCCAGGGTCCCCTTCCCACCGCAGGCCCGGGGGAGCCCCCCCCGCACAGGGCCCAGAGCCAAAATCAGGGGAACACGTGTTCCAAGGGGGCCCATTCGCCTCCCCCCGGCCGGGCCAGGGCAGAGCCAGGGGCCCCCAGCCCGCCCCTTTCACCCCCGGCTTCCCCCCCCCGCCGGGCCCCAGGGTCCCCTTCCCACCGCAGGCCCGGGGGAGCCCATCCCCCAGGGGGCCCCCCCCGCACAGGGCCCAGAGCCAAAGTCTGGGGAACACGTGCCCCCAGGGGCCCCCCCCAGCAGAGGGTCACGTGCCCCCGGGGGGGGAGGGGAGGCCGCGCTGGAGCAGGGCGCCCCCGTCACCCCCATTCCTCCTCCACCCAGACCCCGGGGGAGGCCGCAGCCCCCGCGCCGGCCCCTCCGGCGTTACCAGGCACCAGCCCCTGCTTTTCCCGGGCCCGGTTCAGAGCCCGACGGAAGCCCGCTCGGGACACGCCGCTCGGGCCGCGCTCGCCCCCTACCGGCGCCTCCCGGCAGCTGGCTGGGGCCGGCGGGGAGCTGGAGAGCCGGGGCCGGGCAATTAAAGGGGCCGCGACCGTTTTTCGGCCTGAGCCTCCAGCTCCCCGCTGCTGCCCCCCCGCCCCAGCTCGGTGTCTGGCCCCTAGCCCGCCCCTAAGCAGCTCTGTGGCCTTCCTGCTTCATCTTCCATCCCTCTTCCCCTCCATCCCCTCTATTTCCCCCACCCCCTGCCCCCCTCCACCTCCATTTCCCCCTGTCTCCCTCCTTCCCTGTCCCCCTTCATTTCCCCTCTCCCCCTCCATTTCTCCCTGTCCCCCCTCCACCCCCTGCTCCATCTCTCTCTAGCTCCCCTCTTCCTCTGCCCCCCCCAAACAGACGGCATGTGGGGCAGGAGTAGGGGGGAGCTGATAGCTGGGGGATCTGAGAGGGGTTCCCAGGACACTCCCCCCATTGGCTCCCAGTTATTCACTCCCCCAGGTGCCCCTCAATCATGCCCCCCTTACCACCCACTTTTAGAAAACGACATAAGGACCAGGCCATGAGCATGCAAACACCCCACCCCCACCCCTGCATGGGGCAGCGGGGACTGTCGGGTCTCACTCTCAGCTCCACCCTGTGCTCTTCACACCTTTCTGGAGCAGAGGCCCTTAGGCTGAGATTTTCAGAGCCCCTCGGCAAAGCCGGTTGCCTGTGCAGTTTTGGAAATTCTGGCCTTAATTCCTCAAATTCTCAAATGCTGTGAAATCAGGGAAGAGGCAGTGTTACGGCCAGGGCGAGGCGGCGGAGGTTCTGTACAGGCATAGAGCGAAGAGTCAGTCCCTCCCCCAAAGCATTGCATTCTCTCTGTTAATGGTTGCCCTTCTAGACCATGTGTTTAACTGGCCAAACTCAAATGCTGGAGAAGCAGAAGCACAGCAGTGTTAAGGGGACATTAGCCAAGTACCTTCAGTCCGCCCCATTTGAGCCCAGCCATTTGGGTGATCACGGCACCCTACCTCTCCTTGACATGCTCTAGCAGTTCCAGGCACTAGCTTCAGATGTGGGAGCGCTAGGGTCAAGTCCCTGCTCTGCCATAGACTTCTTGTGTGGTCTTGGGAAAGTCACTTAGCCACTATGTGCCTCAGTTTCCCCATCCGTACAATGAGAATAATAGCACCGGCCGGCCTCACAGGGGAGTTGTGAAGAGAAATACACTGAGGCTGTGGTGCACTGAGTCGCTATGGTAATGGAGGGTCTTACAAATCCCTAGCATAGATAGTCCACTGTGATCTCTGCCAACCAACCAGCAGCAAGTGCTGTGAAGACCATGGGGTTGGGGTAGCTGGAAGTCCTGCCTTGACATTGGGGTGGGCAGAGGTTAAATGGCAGGTTTCCTTAAGACCAGGCTGTTCCCAGGTCCACTGTGATGGAGTCAGAGTTAAGGCTGTGCTGGGAGGGACGTGTCACCTTAGCTGGGCACTTCCTAGTTTGCCCACGTGTGGCAAGAAATCTCTCCCCCTTGCAAGGGCACAGGCCGTTGCTGATTACCTGCAGCCATGACACCCCAGTAACCAGGCTTTTTGCATGTTAACAACCCAAGGGCTTGTCTAACTGGCAGCCCAGCAATGCTATGAGGGAGGCTGACGGTGCATGAGGGAGACAGCCATGTTGGTGGGCGTGTGGCACTGTATGTGTGTGCAGAGTGATCTGCACATGAGGGGGTGTATTTGATGGGGGGGGAGGATATACAGGAGTGTGCGGGTGCATCCAGCTGTATGATGGGGGTAAAGGGATAATGGGGGGGCTTGTAGACAGCTGGCTAGAAGGATTGTTCACACAAAGCCACACACAGACAGACATCTTTCTATACAACCACCTCCCACCAAGCCCTACATCCCTTCGTAAACACACACCCATCAAATCCCCATGTATCCTCCTATATGTGCATGCCTCCTATTCCCTTCCACACTCGCGCATACACACACCAGTCCCTGCGAGACACACACCCACATGGCTCTATGCTCTCTGTCTCTCTCTCATACACACACACGAATCTCCCCAGCTTTTCTCTTTTCAGCAGATTTGTTTCATTTCTCCCCTAACTGGCACATTCCTTCCATGGGGCTGTAAGACATGTGTGTCTGTCTGTCTGATGTGCATGTCCATCTAGCTGGGTGTCCTGCTATTCTGTCTGTGTGTGCCTGTACCTGTCTATATATATGCGCAGGTATGTGCCTGTGTGTGTCTTTCTATGGGTGTGTCTATATCTCTGTATATGCAAATCCATCTGCCTCTGTGTGTGTGTGCATCCATCGTTGCCATTTGTGTCTGTCTGTATCTCTCTGTGTGTCCCTCTGTCTGTCTTTCTGTGCGTATATCCTGCTGCCTAGCTCCGTCTGTCGGTGCGCCCGTGTTTGCCTCTCCCTCTGTGTGTGTGTGAGTGTCATTCTGTGCATGTGTGTCCTTCTGTGTGTCTCCTTCATGCTCGCATGCATTCCCTCCTGAATCCCAGCCTCTCGGGTTTGGAAGGATCCCAGCCCCTCTTTGGGGTTCTATTTTCTTTCCCTCCCATTTTCACTCACTTTTATTCTATTTATCTTTGGGGGCTGGGTGGGGGGGAGTTAGTGGCCACAGAAGTTATTTTAATTTTTTCAGGATATTAAATAAACGCTCTGGCGGAGGGGGTTGAGGGAGGGGGCCTGCATTCCTGATCCATTACACAGAGAAGATGGTTTGATAGGAGTCGGCGATTTGGACGGCGCCTCTTGCTGGAAGACATCAGAACCACCACAGGCCTGGCTCGGCCCTGACGGCTTCCCCCCCAACCTTGGGCACAGACCCACAGGCAAAATCCTGCTTGGAACTGCATGTGGGGAAGAGAAACAAGCAATGCCTGAGGTGCCCACTTCCCTCTGCCAAGGGGTCCCCAGGTCAGCCTTATGGGGTGATAAAGGTCTGCTCGCACCAAAAGAGTCCCCAGATTGGGAAGTTTCTCGCCAAGGACCCAAGCATTCCTCTTGGGTTTCTGCCACACTAATGTCATCTCTTCACTGTACCACTTGGAGCCAGTGAAGTCAGCTGGAGTCTTTCCATTGAGTTCAGTGGGCCATTGGCCTGGGCCAATCCACAGCATGAGACACTACAGCATTGGCTTTGGTAACCCCAGCGATCAGCTTGGGCTCGGCAAAGAAAGAGGTTCATTAAAAGAGACATTCTCCAGATTAAAAAATTAATACAAATCATCTCTCGAGGGCAACATACGGGGAGTGTCTGTTAAATGGCTAGCTGGGTCCCAGCCCAGTGACCTTGGAGGCAATTGTTAGCATCAGTAAATGGAAAAAGCTGAGAGTAGAACTCACAACCTACTTCCCTAGGTCAAAGGAGAAGCAGCAGCAGCAGCAGCATATGATACTCTAGCTCTGTGCCTGGGAGCCTGCTAAGTGTTCAGAGATTTTTAGGAGCAAGCTCTGCTGAGAATGGGCAAATGGTGATTTTCAGAAGATTACAACTCAGCCAACTCTAGCAGTATTTTCCTGTGGACAACAAAAGGCACCTCTGTGACTACAGGACTATGCTCCTCCCAAATTTCAACATCCTGCTTCAAACTATGGTGGTGCTAATGCTCTTCAAAGAAACAGTAGGAAAAATTGCTTAACGTTGGGAAAACGGCCTATTATTTTCCTTAATTTCATTCTCAAATGGACCATTTTTTGCTGAAAATCTCCCAGAAACAGAAAATTCAGCCTGAGGTGGAGAGCAACCAAGGGGTAATTCAGCCCAAATTGTTTAAGTCTGGCAAAGTTATACCTGAAGACAGGGACTTATAATGGAAACGTGTTAGGTAACCTTAGCTCTAGGGTGTGCTATCAGCTCTGCCTATAATATCTATGGTTCCCAGACCCCGACCACCACTCAGTGCTTACCAACTAATCTACAAACAGCACACGTGGGTTGTTTTGCCTGCCATGGAGATGTGGATGCTTCTGAGATAAACCCACAACAGCTGTTTACCAGCATGCAGCACACAATAGTTTAGGACAGGCAGAGAAGAATTCCTTATCCGCCTGCAGGTGGAATTGGAATCCAGCTGCAGGGGAAAGATTAGGGAAGCAGGATATTATCTGAGCAGGGATTTAGCCAGACTACCAGGGTTAACATCCCTATTGACCAGTGGTTGGGGCACTAGCCTAGGACTTAGAAGCGCTGGGTTCACATCCCTGCTCCTCCACAGTGTTTATGTGTGGAGCATCTGTGTGTGTTAAACAGGGGGCCTGGGGCAAAGCTGGGGAGCAGCGGTGCTTGTACTCACCTCGCTGCGGTCCGGGTCTTCGGCGGCATTTCGGCAGCCGGGGGACCCTTCAGTCGCTCCTCGTCTTCAGCAGCACTGAAGGACCCCCTGCCGCCGAAATGCCGCCGAAGACCCGCAGCGACTGAAGGGCCCCCTGCCGCTGAAGACCTGGACCGCCGCTGGGCCAGGGCTCACGGGGCCCGGGGCCTGGGGCAAATTGCCCCACTTGCCCCCCCCTCCCTAGGCAGCCCTGGTGTTAGATTTCCATTGCGATCAAACGCCCATTGATTTCAACAGAAGTTTGGAGCCCAAATGCTGCTGAAGATCCAGGCCTTAGTTTCTACATATCTCAGTTCCCTAGTGAAGGTAATAGCTCTACCCTGTCGGGTGTTGAGAGGACAATTACATTAAAGATTGCGAGGTGCCCAGAAACTACGGTGATGGGCTCTGTGTAAGTGCTTTGGATGGATGAAAAGCGCTAGGCGAGATTGATTGACCGTGGTGGGTCAGGTCTTGCCCTGTACCCTCCACCTTTCTCTCCCCAGCAGCATTCCCAGTGCCTCTACCCACGCCAATCACTAGGGGTCAGGCTTGTATTGATGCTATAAATGGCCACGTGCAGCAGCTCTGTGCATCACTCCCTAGCTTGTGATATCCGCATCACATAAGCCATTGTCACAGGGGCTGCAGCCCCCTCTCCTGCATTCCCAGAAGGCTCCCTCCAGGGGGCCAGGGGGCAATCCAGAACATGCCTTGTCCCTCTACCCCCGGCAGGATCTGCCTGTTCTGGATAGAATAAGCAGGCATCATTCTCCAGACCCAAATTCGCTTAGGAAATGTATTCTGGTGCTGCCTGCAGGTGGTGCTCACACCTCGCCTCCTCTGACTTCCGTCCCCAAGATCAGCACTGTGCTCACTGTCCCAAGGCCAGCTGCAATGGAAGGGGTGGCTAGGTAACACAGCTGCCCCTGCAGCTGTCTGTCCCATGGCATGCTCAGTGCGGACACGGTACCGGGAAGGTGGGCGAGGTCTGGTCATCACAGCATTTGCAATGGGCAGCCCTCTGCATGAGAGAGAGTCCAATCCAGCCACCGGTTCTAGGCTGGTTCCTTCCTGATTCCAAGCTCAGGGGTCCATTGTGATCTGTAGCACTGCCCTCAGGGCTACCCAGTCTTGTGCTTCCCCGCTGTTTCCTATGGGGCTTGTTGGGAGTTCCTGGGTAATGCCCCCCACCCCCTCCTCCTTCAGCCCATCCTCATGCTGCTCATGACATGTGGCCAAAGTGTCCCATGCTGGGACTGCACTGGGGCAGAGAGCCGGTGGGACCTGCTCTGCCCCTAGCAGAGAGGCCTCCTGTACCAAGGGATCTAGGGTTAATGCCCTGCCCGACAGCCCGTTTGCTTTGGCATCCGCAACTCTGGATCTGGCCTGATAGGGTGTGAATGTGAGCTGGACCGTGAGGGCCAGATTCTGATCTGTGTCTCAGAGGAGGTGCAGCCCATTCTGGGGTGGGGGTGGAAGTGGCTTATGTCAGAGCACTGTGTGCTTTTGTCATGCCCCTGCTCAGCCTCTAAGGCCAGGAGCTAGGTTGGCAGAGCAGAGCTGGCTCAACGGCCAGCCATGGAGAACCCCACACACCGTAAGTCCCCTGCACTAGCAATCCACTTCTTGTGTATGTGGATGTGCATGTCATTGTCCTCTACTGGATGGAACAAACACAGCCCATCTGTGTGTCACGGCCCCCATTCTGCCAGCAGCTTGATGGAGATTCTCCTCTAGCTCAGGAAGGAAGAGACTCGAGCTTTGAGAGCAGGGGAATAGAGAGCTAACCCTGCAGTGAAGTTGGAGTGGGTGCAGAAGGCAGCAAATTGGCCACACAGAGTCCTGGCAACGAAGGATTTGTTACTGTCGTTTCACAACATTGCGACACCTCAACCGTGGCATTTTGGCTGCGGTGTCACAACATCACACTGCTGGGTCAATATCACATGACGCCCTTGCGCTGTGACACAGCCAGGTCTGGAGGTCGTTCCTAGCCCCAAGCACATCCTGCTAGTCAGGCTGATGGGTCCTGGGACCATCCCACCAAAATCAACCTCTCCTGGAAAGCATGCATCAAGTGGTCATCCTGGGGCTGCTCCCCACCCCCAACCCTTCTGTTGCCTCTGCCCCTGCAAAGGGCCTTCTCAGGGAGAGACTCCAGCCTGTTCCCTTGCCCCCTCTGCCAGCAGTTTCCCAAGGGCGTGCAGCAGGGCAGCAGGGCGGATAGGGAGGATTTCAGCCTTCCAAAGCCCCCGTGGCTATTGCAAACAGCTCCCCCTGCCCAGCCTGCCCGTCCCCACTCCCCCCCAACACACACACACAGTCCCCATTGAGAGCAGAGGAATTCCAGCCACCCGGCCTGCCTCATCCACAGACCAACCGGAGCAGCTCCCCGCCTTGACCCACAAGGGAAAACCACTTCACAGGAAGCCGCTTGGACTTTGTAGGGACCTCCCCCTCTCCCACCCCACCACATCCCGGCGGCTGTTCAGGCCCGTCTGTGGTTTGTATCAGGACCATGAAACGCACCAAAGCTGATGGTGGCTGCGACCTCCCTGAAAGCACTCGGCACCGTCCCCATGAAACGGGCGGCCGTGCTCAGAGAATTTAACAGGCTCCGGAGACCTGAATGTAGAGCCCAGCATCACTGGAGCTCGCTGGCTTCTGGAAAAAACTGGCTCACCTCAGCTTTCCAGCTCGGAGCTCCAGTCGTGAGCCTGGTCCCAGGTTTCTTTCGCCTTAGTCCGGTCCTTATAGAGTGTGTGTGTGTTTGGGGATGGCCGGTGGGGGGGAGAGAGGGAATTGTGCAAAGGGACAGAAGCCCTGCATTGTGGTGTTGTGGCCTACCCTGCATGCACACTTCCCAGAGGTCATGTTAGCCCCTGATGAGGGTGACTAGCCTACACCCCTGCTTGTGCGGGCCAGCTCATGCGACTAGCACCACGGGGGTTGTGTTAACAGCAACAACTGAGCTACAATGTGCAGCCACTTTGCAGGGAAGACAAGGCCGCTCTCTGAATGCAAGAGCACCTGGAGGGCCCAACCGAGATCAGAGTCAGGCACTGCATAGGCACAGAGCTAAATAGCCAGAAAGTGAGTGGGGAAACTGAGGCACAAAGCATAACTGTCACTTGCCCAAAGTCGCCCAGTAGGCCAGTAGCAGAATGGGGAATAGAACCCAGGTCTCCTGAGTCCCCAGCACTAGCCACTAGGTCACACTGCATCAACAAAGACTGCTGCACATCCAGCCTCTGCCCATCCACACTGTCACAATTCATAACCCATGTGGGGTTTCAGCCTCAGGCACTGCTGAGGGGAAGCTCACAGCACTGGGGTCCCCAGATGGGCACTGCTGTCAGGAAACACACAGCCAAGGACCCAGATGGGAGAAGCTCATGCTCCAGGATTCCTGCCCAGTGGACATTCTCTGGGCACTGCTGGATGGGGAAATTCACAAAATACACCCCCTTTCTCCTTCCCCACCCTCCTCCCCTGTCTCTTTAATTCATGCTGACTCTGGCTGATGTCACTCTCTCTCTCAGTGCATCTCCTGGGGAGCAGATAGCTGGGACCCCCTCCTCCGGCACATTAACCTTTTGCACATGTCCGAGGCAGTGGCTCTGAGCTCCCTCCCCTCTGTTTGTCCTGGCAGAGGGATTCCAATGGATGGGAGGCCTTTTTTTTATCTTTCAGCAAACCAAAAAAGCCCCAAACTGAGACGCCCAGAGATGAAAGGCCTGGCTGGAGCCCAAGGCACTGGGAAAAGCTGGCTACGCCTGGCACCCCCAGAGCCATGCAACCACCCACTGCCACCTGCTCAGCTCCGGAGGCCCCCAGCTACTGGGTGGGGGGAGGCTAAGGGAACCCCAGAGCCTCTTCTGTGTGCAGCTCTAGTCCTCTGTCAGCTCAGAGGGAGTGCTACAGGGGAGGCCAGTGGGTTTCCGGGAGGGGAGAGGTGTGGGGGTGTTTAGGGAAGGGGCGTGGGGGGGTGGGAATTAGCAGCTCAGCCTGCCAAGGGATTAGGTGTAATTTCCTCCCCGCTGGAAGGCACCCTGCACCTGCTCTCAGCTAGGCTAGGGACAATCCTGATGCCCTATTAACCCTTTTCAGGCATGGCCAAGAGGCCCCGAACCCGTGAGCATTTTGAGCTACAAGAGCTGGCCTGGGGAGGGAGTGAGAGCGGGACACCTCGCCCCCTCGTGTGTGATCACAGTGTGGGGTTCTTTGCCTGGTAGCTCTTCAGGACCAGAAGCGCCCCTTCTGCTCTGTCTGGAAAGCATTTAAGGTGATGTGGGGGAAGAGAGGCAGTATGGTGAAGTGGGTGGAGCTCGGGACTGGGACATAGGACACCGGGGTTCCATTCTCAGTCTGGGTGACCTTGAGCAAGTTACTGCCCCGTTCTGTGCCTCAGTTCTCCCCTCTCCCCCCGTCACTCTTTGTCTGTTCAGACTGTGAGCTCTCTGGAGCCGGGGCTGTCTGTGCAGCGCCTGGCACAGCGGGACCCTGATCTCAGATGCGATCGGACAGTGACACCAGAGCAAAACTCAGAGTAGTAATAATAATGGGGGTGCTACAGAAAATCAATCCAATTTGGTTGGGCCAGGGCAGAGCACCAGGCAAGCTGGAAGAAGGGAACAAGGCTCTGGGGCTGCTTTGGTGACCCCTGGGGTGGGGGGGTGTCCCAGTGGACTTGACACACGTCTATGCACAAACATCGGCAGGCACATGCATTGACACACGTGCACACACATCCCATGCATCTGCTCACACCCACACCCACAATCCTTGCACGCCCATGATCCAGCAGGGCCTCACTGGCTCCTGCTCCAGTTCCTGGCCTGCCACAAGGCAATGGAGGAAATTCCTCTGCATCTCCACTGCTGGGGCCAAACCCCACTCCTGCTTCAGATCACTCCAGATCATCCGGGCACCAGCCAGCCTGCTTCCTGCTGGGTAAGCCCTGGAAGGGGCGGGAGTGGGAGGGGCTGGCTCATCTAGACCATGGCCCCCCTGCCAGCCAAGGGGCAGCTTTTTCCAGTCACAGCTCACCTGAAGATCATGGAAGTTCATTGCAAGATGCAGCCCCCTGCCCTCCCCACACACACACCTTGGAAACCCGTCCCCTCATGCAAACTGCAGGATGAGGCTGCTGGAAGTTGACGCCCCCCCCTCCTCAGGGAAGGGAGAGGAAGACGGGGAGGGGCTTGGGCACCACAGAGACTCTGGGCTTCGGGGCCACGCCGGGCGCGTGGGTTGGCGTCGGCCAGAAGGAGAGCAGATGTGCTTACCCAGCTGTGCAGCTACTGTGCGCCTGACGGTGTGTGGTCCACCGAGGGCCTTCGCGTGCCCCAGGCTGGAGAGATTAACTCCGTGGGAGCCTTTCCTGGGTGGGGGGCAGTGCCCTCCTCCTCCCGCCCCCCCGCCAGATGCCCCACTCTGGGGCTTTCTTTCCCAGAGGAGTAGGAGAGACCGTTGGCAACGTAGCTGGGCAGCTTCCAGGCATCAGACCTTATAGCAAGGAGGCTGTGGGGAAGTGAGCCCAGCAGGTCCCCAGCTCTAGGGCAGTCAGGGCCCAGAGCTTTGCTGGGTGTAGGCGACTGCATTGTCAGTGCTGGAAGGAATCGCAAGGCTGTTTGTGTCTCCTGTTGCTTTGGGAGAGAGCAGGGGCAGGCACAGGGTGGGGCAGGCCCCCCCAGAGCAGGGTTGGGGGCAAGGTTGGGGAGGTCTCCCCAGGGCAGAGGTGGAGGGGTAGGGTGGGGGGTCTTCCCCCCCCAGGAAGGTGTGGGGGGTAGGGTGGGGGAGGTCTCCTCAGAGCAGGAGTGGAGGGAGGTTCCCCCCAGAGCAGGAGGAGAAGGGTAGGGTTGGAGGTCTCCCCAGACCTGGGGGGGGTGGGATGGGGGAGGTCTCCCCAGAGCAGGAGTGGAGGGGAGAGTTAGAGAGGTCCCCCCAGAGCAGGGGGAGAGGAGTAGGATTGGGGAGGTCTCCCCAGAGCAGAGGTGGAGGGGTGGGGGAGGTCCCCCCAGAGCAGGGGTGAGGGGTAGGGTGAAGGAGATCTCCCCAGGGCAGAGGTGGAGGGCAGGATGGGGAAAGTCTCCCCAGAGCAGGGGTGGAGGGGACAGTGGGGGAGGTCCCCCCCAGAACAGTGGTGGAGAGGACAGTGGGGGATGGCTCCCCAGAGCAGGGATGGGGGCGGTCTCCCCAGAGCAGGGGCGGAGGGGACAGTGGGGGAGGTCCCCCCCAGAGCAGTGGTGGAGAGAACAACGGGAGAGGGCTCCCCAGAGCAGTGGGGGAGGGGACAGTGGGGGAGGTCCCCCCCAGAACAGTGGTGGAGAGGACAGTGGGAGATGGCTCCCCAGAGGAGGGATGGGGGAGATCTCCCCAGAGGCAGACTGGCTGGCTGAGGTGTTCAGGTGTTAGTTGTGGATGCTCCTGTCACTGTGGTGCTCAGGGGACCCAGCAGTAGTTTCCGAGGAAATCTCTCCCTGATGCCACCCCCGGTGCACTCGGGGCCCGATTCAGGCAAGCACTTCAGCACATAAGTGGTCCCGTGGAAGGCAACATACTGTGACAGACCCAGGCCAGTGGGGTACAGGAGTCTGGTAGAGGGCAAATATACTGGTCAGTGGGTGAGTAGTTTTCTGTTCCCTGAGTGACCAGAGCAGGGGCTGCACTAGAGTAATCAGGAACCTGCTAGAACCAATTAAGGCAGCCAGGCTGATTAGAACACCTGCAGCCAATCAAGATGGGCTAATCAGGGCACCTGGGTTTAAAAAGGAGCTTACTCCAGTCAGGGAGGGGGGGGAGTCAGAGGAGAAAGGTGCAAGGAGCTGAGTGTGAGAGGCTGTGCTGCTGGAGGACAGGAGTACAAGTGTTATCAGACACCAGGAGGAAGGTCCTGTGGTGAGGATAAAGAAGGTGTTTGGAGGAGGCCATGGGGAAGTAGCCCAGGGAGTTGTAGCTGTCATGCAGCTGTTACAGGAGGCACTATAGACAGCTGCAATCCACAGGGCCCTGGGCTGGAACCTGGAGTAGAGGGCGGGCCCGGGTTCCCCCCAAACCTCCCAACTCCTGATCAGACACAGGAGAAGCTGACCCAGACTGTGGGGAAGATCACTGAGGTGAGCAAATCTGCCAAATAAGTGCAGGACCCACCAAGGTAGAGGAGGAACTTTGTCACAATACATATCTCCATGCATACTCACAGGTACACATGCATTGACATGTACACACACAAATGTGCACAGACACACAAGCACATGTACAAATGCACACACATGCATATATGCAAATGAACACCCACCCACACACAAATGTGTTCATACACAAATGCATGCACATGCTCACACATGAATGTATACAAATGCACACACATACAAATGGCTATGCATGCACACATACATGTACATATGGACATACACAACGGCACACTCACATTTCACCACCATGTCCCCAGGCCTGCTGTCAGACATGATGGCGGTAGCAACACCAGCCTCTTGTCTGTACTAGTGCTCTGCTGCCCACAAGAGGAGGTGCACGAGGGCTAGTGCAACAGTGGGAAACACAACCACAGAAACCACCTTTCACCTCCCTCAAAAGCAGTTTTAGCTGTGGGTTTACAACAGCCCCAGCTTCTCCCAGCAGGGGGTGCTCTAGAGAATGGGGCAGGAGCACTGGCAATGAGGGGAATTCCTGGCTACTCCAGTCCTGGCCTCTCAGCAGGGGGTGCTGTTACACCAGGGTTGAGTTTGCCCTAGCATTGCAATGTGGGGTCAGGACCCAGGGCAGCAGCGCTCAGTCAGGACAGGGGACGACTCAGCGAGGGCTCTCGGTCCCATTCCTAGGGGCTCCTTTGGGATCGGTCCGGCCAGCGTCTCACAAGCCAAGGAGTTAACGCCAGGGCCGTCTGGCGTGGCCGCAGTGTTGGCGGTAATCACCGTCCCTGCCGACGGGAGCCCGTCTCCCTACAAAGCCCCATTGTGCACTTGTGAGCTGCACAGAAGCCCTTTTGTTCCACAGGGGCTTGGAGCTTCGCTGGTGATGATTTCCCTAACAACAACTCAGGGGCTTTGTGATGGTTACTGCAGTCCTGGGGAAGGTGGAGAACGATTCCCTCCCTTCGCCCGCCCCACCACCACGCCCGCTTGGCCTCTCACTGACCTCTGGAGCCGGCTCTACTCCACCTCAGGTTCACCAGCAGGCAGAGCCTGGCATGGGGGAGACCCAGCAATGACACAGGAAGACCCTGGCACAGGGGAGGCAGAAGGGCCTCTGCCATTGAGATGCTCCCTGCCTCATTTTCCAGGTCCGTCAGCTGTGCACTCCACTGGGTCTGAGGTGCCCGGCTCGTCCCATCAGGGTTTGACACTCATCTCGTGTCAGGGGCCCATTGTGCCAGGTGCTGCACGGACACAGAGCAAGAGACAGTCCCTGCCCCCAAAAACTCAGTCTGAATAGATAAGGGATGGGAGGGAAAACTGAGGCACAAAAAGGCAGTTTGGCACCCACCTTGTGGGTGAGGTAGTGTGGGACAGCCGGGCCTGGAGTGGAATACAGAGCGCTCTAGCATGTGGCAAAATCCATGGTGTACAGAGCAGCCCCACAAGCTAGGGGGCACTGTGGGCTAGTGGGTAGAATACTGGCTGGCTCTGGACATGTGGGCTGTATTTCTGGCTCTGCTACTGACCTGCTGGGTGACCTTGGGCAAGTCATGTCCCTGCCTCAGGACTCAGTTTCCCTTCCCACTCCTTGTCTATTCAGACTGCAAGTTCTTTAGGGTGGGGACTGTCTCACTCTGTGTCTGTGCAGCACCTGGCACAATGGGGCCCTGAGCTTGGCTGGGGGCTCTAGGGGTTACTAAAGTCAGAAGATGACTAGCTGAGGGCGTTGGGGACCCCAGAATCCCAATATCTATACACCCCTAGCAGCTCTGACCTAGCTCCAAAGGTCTTGCCTAGGTTTGCTTTGAGCTCATGCAAATTTCAGCTCCCTGTGGATGTAGGAGCCCAGCCCCATTAGGGGCTGGTGTTACCCCCAGCACGTACCCTTCCCCCCGACTCAGAGCCAGACGCTGGGCAGCAGGGCATCTAACGATTTAGGTACCGTGTGGTGCATCAGGCCTGCAGCTGGCCTCCACAGGAACTGGTATCTCCTATCATTTCACTTCTTCTTAGGCACGGCCCTCTTAACCGTCACTGTTTTGGGTTTCGTCGGCTTCACCTTGGGCTTTACCGCTTTGGCTTTAGCCGGGTTCTTGGCTACCTGGTGCCGGGCACACACCTCAGCTTCCTGCACTACCAGGGAGCCACTGAGCAAATTCAGAGCCGTTAACATCTCATGGGTGGGCAGGTCTCTCGCTGTCCTCGGCCTCCTCCCTCTTGCTCTCATTCCATCCTTAGAGGTTTTTAAGGCCCGGCTTGACAAAGCCCTGGCTGGGATGATTTAGTTGGGGTTGGTCCTGCTTTGAGCAGGGGGTTAGACTAGATGACCTCCTGGGGTGTCTTCCAACCCTGATATTCTATGATTCTATCATGATTCTATAGTCTCCCCATTCCTTACTTTCCTTCTTGCAGAGGGTGACTTTTCCTCTTGGTGATTTCAGGGGTGGGGGGAGGAAAATATTTCATTTGTTTGGTTTATTTACCTGCCTTGTACCCTGTGGGGCTGGGGGTGGGGTTCCTGCCTGGATGTCTTTCTGGAAGATCCTTAGTCAGAGCCACGTTAATGGCTCAATACAGGAGGAAGTGAGAGAAATTCTCTGGCTGGTGTTAGGAGGTCAGACAAGAGGACTTAATGAATCCTTCTGCCCTTAAAATTGATGAGTCAGTGAATGATCTCAGGTGTATCAAGCTGGGAAGGAACCCATCTCTAAGACATGTGCCATTGGCAACAGTGGTCGGAGACGTAATCTTGTTTCTCATTTGCAGCCTGTGCTACAGGGCCGTTAGGGAGCACACAGACTGTGCTGAAATATTGCTAGCCTGCAAAGGAGAGGACAGGTGGCCTGGGGGATCTATCTAGGTGCCTACGTGGACCTTGTCACTGTAGTATCTGAGCGTCTCATGCATTTCACAGCCCTTTGTGAAGGAGGAAAATATTAGCCCCATGTTAGAGAAGGGGAAAATAGAGACAGCATGGTCTACTGGCTAGTGCACTGCGCTGAGCCTCAGGAAACCTGCGTTCTATTCTTAATTCCACCAATGGCCCGCTGGGTGAGCTTGCAAGTCATGTCTGTCTTCCTGCCTCAGTTTCCCCATCTGTAAAATGGCACCGGCACTAAGAACTTTGGGATCTGAAGTGCTGAGCGCTGGATGAGAGCTAGGCACTATCATGAAGTGATGGCCCAGGATCAGTGGCAGAGCTGGGAATGCAGGCCAGGTCCACCAAGTCCCGCTCGGCTGCCCTGGAGCGAAGCTTCTCAGCAGGGCAGCACCTTTAGTCAAACTGAAAAAAGCCCTTCATGAACAGCCCTTATGTTGACTGTGAAAAATGTGCCAGTGATGCCGCTGTGTGTTTGAGAGGCAGAGGACACGTGACCTTTCAGGGCAGGGGAATAGGAGAGTGAAGTTTTCTTCGCTTTCTGTTGCATTTTGCAGCTCAGTGGAACTCGAAAGCCACGTCTCTCTCACCGACAGATGTCGGTCCATTAAAAGAGATTCTCACCCACCTTCTCTCTCCTAGATTGCATGGAGATTTTTAATGCCTGGTGACCCATCCCACACATGTGCCCCACCCCCTCCCAGCTTCGTGAGATATGCCATCCTAGCACACCCTCCCTAGCCTCAAAGATATGGATAAAGCACAGGAGTGGGAGTCAGGAGAAATAGGTTCAACTCCCACCTCTACCACAGACTCCTTGTGTGTCCATGAGAGCTGGGTGCTTACATACCTTTGAGCACCTGGGCCTCAGATCCCCACCCGTTAAATTGAAATGACAATACTTCCTTTCTTCCCCCACGCCTTTTTTTGTCTGCCTTGTCTCCAGAACCGAATCTGTCCCTCCCAATGTGTTTGTACAGCTCCCCACACAACGGAGCCCACCTGATTATTGGCTAATGAATCCTATAAGCTCATTTCAGACACGGTCTTCTCTAGCTCACTCTTTCCCGCCCGCCAGAGACGCTGGATCTTTTAACAAAGTCACGATCGCAAGGATCCAACGTAGCTCATCTTTTATTACTTAAATTAAAACCAACAAAACCAAAATCCAAACAATTCCATTCCAAATCAGACGGCGGTGAGGAGCATTGTGGGAGGTGAGGGGTGAGGTTTAAAGACACCGTCTTTTTCCCTCTGATGCCAGTGGTGTCGACATCTGCTTATGTGACGGCTCCCACCTTGGGCACAGGCACCAGGGATAGAACTGGGGATTGAAAAGCATCAGCATCCCTAGCTGGGGCTGTAACAAACTCTGTGGAGTGGGCGCGGCTGCGCATCTGTGATATACCCTCTCCAGTCGGTTACACTTAGAGCAAAGCTGATTTTTGCCCCATATATTTTTTGCTTGGGGGCAGGCATGGGGGAAGTGTGTTAAAAGTTGAAGGGGGTTGAAATCAGGGAAGCTACTGCAACTGACACCAGCTAAGTCTTTGGTCCACCATGTTACCCTACATGGAGAGAATTAACAGATGCTTGGAGTGTTCAGCTGAATGCTTCTGTCAGCTACCTGCTGTCATCCACTCCGTCCCTGACTCTGTGTGTGTTTGTGTGTATGCACAAGCACATAAGTGTGTGCGTGTGTGTCTGAGCAAGTGTGCATATGTGGGCGTGGTGAGTGTCACTTAGCTGAAAAGGGGCACATCATTTTCATCCTCCGAACCCCAATGGCTGGTTCCCTCTGGCTCCCATGTCTCCTAGGGGGGACAGGAAGAGAGATGCACGTCTCACACCGCTCCCCAATTAACAGTCACACATGTGGAGCCCTCCTCACTACCTGTGAGCCCCAATGACGAACCAATCCCTGTTGAGAATCCCCCAGGCTTTTGCCAGAGAACCCCCTTCAAATGAAGCGATGCTCGTTAATTAAACGCCTCCTCAATTAGCACACAGAGACGTCCCCGCCATTAACAGAGGCGCCCTTCCTTTAGGGTGACCTGCAAGGGGGAAAAATGGGCTCCTGCCCCTTTATGATGGATGAGGCCAGAAAAGCTTTAAAAAAACAAAAAAGAAATGTTTTCTGCTTGTTTTTTACATTAAAAAAAATCATCATCATCATTACTATTATTGGTATGAGGTAGCACCCATAGGCCCAGGCAGAACTGCAGCCCCATTGTGCAGGGCGCTGCCCAGCTACAAAGCAAAAGCTAATCCCTGTCCTAACGTGTTTACAGTCTGGAGTTGTCAGGTGAGGCAGTGGGAGCAAACACCCTAACTAGTTTTAAGATGGTGCTTAATTCGTGTATGAAGGGGTTTATCTGCCAGGATTGCTTGTGAAAATAGGAGACTGGACTTGATGACCTAGGAGGTCCGTTTCAGTCCTACCTCCCTAATTCAGGTCCTGTCTAGGCTGGAAGACTCTATGGTGACTGGAGAGCTAGTGAAACAGTGACATCACAAGAGCTGAGCAATTAAATAGGTAGGGATTTTCTTAGACAGACTGTGAAAACGCTTGTCTTTGTCAGCACCTGTTTGACTCTGATGCCTAACTAACATTCTGGAGAAAGGAATTCTTTGTTAATAAACCACCCTTTTAACGTATTCCTGCTCACAGTACACATCCCTGAGACCTCCCAAAGGTCACCATGCAAAAAATAACACCACGGAAGATCAGACTTTATGACTGAAATTTACAAAAGAGCTCAATTCTTATTTAGGCACTTAAACGTATAGGGCAGGTTGGGTGCTGAGGACTTTACTTATGTGCCTATCCCTGTATGGGTGCTGAGCTCCTTTGTTAATCTGGCCTGGATTGTGCGTGCTGAAGAACTGGAAATCTGTCCCTGAGCTATTTTTAAAATTCCTGATATTAATAGGGTAAACTAACGAGAATTTTTTTTAAAAAGGTTTTTAAGAGAGGGAAGGGGGGAATATTCAGGGTTGTTGTATTTTCCCTCCATCATAAAGAAGCAAAAACCAAAAAGAGCCCAAGGCTAAATGCAGGTCAACTTTATCAAAGAGGCCCTGTCAAGAGAGACGACTGATTAACAGGGAGCCCCTCGTTAAAGGACGACCCCTCCTGTGTTTTAAACACAAAGGTCTCTTGAATCCCCCCCACCCTGCTCCCTTAACTCATCATCATAACTTAAGACATAAATATAATTCTTACATTTCTAGATTAAATACACTGGGGGAAGGGGAGAGGGGAAGGTGGAAGCTCCTCTTGGTATCTCTGCAGAGTGACTGGTGGCCCTCCTTTGTAAAGTGGGTGGAGGACGACATGGGTTATTTGTATCCTCCCCTGCCCCCTCTGACCTGAGGGCAAAGGTTCTGATGCACCATTTAGGGCCAGATCCTGGTAGGGGCTGAGTTCCAGGGCCCCAATCCATCCATGCACCCGCTGAACACCAGATTCATGAGTAGTCCCATCGGCTTTGCAGGATGAGGTTCCCAGAGCCCAGGATCAAGCCTTCACTGGGTTGCCCCAACTGGGAGATGATCCCTCCCACACACACCTTGGTCAACCTTGAGTAACTCCTCAGGAAGACGGTGCCAGTGGCTTTGTGAGCGATCCCGGCCAGGTAGGACAAAAGGCTCCGTAGGCCTATTCACGGCAAAGAACACAACGTGACCTGGGGACTAGGTTCAAATCCCAGCCCCTGCTCCACGTGACTTTGCATCACCGTCATTTAACTCTCCCATGCCTGGGTGGAGCAGAAAGCATGGGTTCCAAGAGAATCCTGTCCAAGAACCCAGGAGGTGTCTGCATCTGAGCCGCCACTTCCCCCCAGGAAATAAATTATCTCAGTGAGAGGAGGAACTAAACAGGAGGAAGAAGAAGAGGAGGCTGGAGGAGAAGCTCCACCCCAGCTTAGATCTCCAACAAGCTGCTTTGCTCAGGGCTGGTGGTGTCTTTGTCGTCGCTGGCGAGCCCGTCCTGCAAGGCCGCGCCTGGAGAGCCACCGCCAGTGGCCGTCTCCTCCCTCTCGGCTTCGCCCTCGATGGGCTTGGCTGCCCCCATCTCGGTGTGGGTCTTCTGGTGCTTGCTGAGGTGGTCGCTGCGGGTGAACCTCTTGTTGCAGAGCAGGCAGGTGAACTTTTTCTCCCGGGTGTGGGTGCGGACGTGACGCTCCAGCTCGTCTGAGCGGGTGAAGCGCTTGCCACAGAAGAGCCAGTTGCAGACGAAGGGACGCTCTCCCGTGTGCCACCGCAGGTGGGCCTTGAGGTGAGAGGCCTTGCCATAGACCTTCCCGCAGCCTGGGATGTGGCAGCTGTGGATGGGCTTCTTCCGCAGGCTGGCGGCTGAGGCCCCAAGCCGCTCCAACTCCTGGCAGTTGGGGCAATCGCACGTCGAGCGACCGGTGGTGCTGCTGAAGGTGCCGCCACGCGGGGCCTTCAGTCCAATCCCACCTTCCATCAGGGAGTTGTTGGCCACGGGCTTGGGCTTGTACATCTCCTGGGACAGCATGTGTTGGCCAGAAGGGAGGAGGTGAGAGGAGGAGGTGATGCCCACGGCCGGGTATGGGGCAGGGTTCAAGGTGGTGAAGTCAGAGCTGTAGCTTGGCAGCTGAGGGCTCAGGGATGTCTGGGCCGGCACAGGCTGAAGGGAGCCCTGGAGGCCGTCCGACTGGGGCTGGGCACTCAGCCAGTTGGTATTGGAGTGCACGTCCCACCAGGAGGCTGTGGCATTGCTGGAGCTGCTGGAGATCCCAGGATGGATCCCGGCTTTGTACCAGGAGCCGTAAGGGTGCGCCATATCCAAGGAGGTGTAGACGCTGGGAAGGCACTCAGCCGAGGGGTGCCCCTTGGACACTAGGAGAGATGAGGGGTCCTGAGAGCCGGAGGAAGCTGGAAAGGAGTGAGAGAAGGGGCTGTAGTCGTTGCCGTAGGTGGTGGAGGCTTGCGGGCTGGCCGAGGGGGACATCAGCCCGTTCCCACTGGGGAAGGCGGCCGTGTAGGAATCTCCCATGACCTCGGAGCTGCGGGGCTTGGGGCTGGACTGCTCAGCTCCCAGCTGGTACAGTTTCTTCCCCAAAGGGTTCCCCGCTTTCCCAGGCGTGGCCGAATCCCGGATTGGGCTGGAGCCTCCAAATTTATTGCAGGTGGCCGTTAGCATAGCCAGGGGGCTGGAGCCATAGCGAGCGTCTTCCTGCAGGGAGGGAGAAAGGAGGGCAAGGCATCAGCAAAGGGAGACAGGACCGGCTGATCACGCGCGTTGGCATGGACTCAGTGAGGCCTTCAGCAGCTGGGTTTGTACAGGGCCAGGCTGATTCAGGGGCGTCCTAAGAGCAGGGGCTAGGACATGAGGCAATACAAATGCAGTACTATAGAGAGAGACTCCCACTGAGAACAATGGAGACTCTCCCCCACCCCACTGAGAACAACAGAGAATCACCCTGTATCCCCAAGATCTGCATTCACCTGACCCACTGCGGTGCCACGTGGGAGTTGTAATTCGGTGCCTCCTGCCCCCATTCTCTATTATGAACTGCCCTCCACAGAGACACTACATCTCCCATGATGCCTTGAGGTCATGGGATTCCCATGATGCATCATAGTAGCTCACAAAGACGACTGGGGTTTTTAATGGGAATTGAGCTAAGCACTCAATTCCCACTGAATTTCAACAGGAATTGGGCAGTTACAGTGTTGTCAACTCTCATGATTTTAATCACAAATCACAAGATATTTGCTTTTTATCCTAAAGCCCCAGCTCCTGGAGTCTTGTGATTAGGTAGGAATCTCAGATACATCTAAATCCCTTACCCTCCTTTGAAAATCCCAACCTTAGAAAATATATAGTGTGACTCATAGATTCATACATTTTAAGGCCAACATGCATCATTAGATCTCCTCCAACCTCCTGTATGTCACAGGCTAGAGAATTTCACCCAGCCATCTTCATATTGAGCACAATAACTTGCATTTGACTAAAACACAATCCAATAGAGGCAGAGAAAGAATGAAGAGGTAGAAACCAGGGAGAGTCTGTGATGAGGACAGACACAAGGAGACTGCTCCAAGCAGCAGAAGCAAAACAGCATAAGGAGAATGTGGGACAGGAGGCTAATGCTAACTGAGCAGAGGGGCTGAGAACTAGAGCTAGGCAGGTTTTCCCATGTCACGAGAGTTTCTGAGATTTCCAAATATTTTCCCATTCTGAACCAGGATGAAAAGTTGAAATCTCAAACATTTTTTGGCAAAACAGTTACCTGAAAAAGTTTCAGATCAGGTCAACTGAAACATTTCATTTTGGTAAGTCTGAAACATTGCCGGTTGATTTTGACCTTTTATTAACCTTTTACTTTTTTTGAAGTATAAATGCACCAAAATTTTGAAGTGAAAAGTTGTTTTGAACTGAAAAGCAAAACTTTTCTGTTCAAAAATGTCAATGCTTCTTTTTTCAATTTTTTTTTTTCGATTTGGAAGATTTGTCATAATCAATCCTTTCCCGTGAGCAGATATGCTTTTGACAAATCAGCATTTTCTGATGAAAAAATGTTCCCAATCAGCGCTAGTGAAAACCGAAGAAGTGAGATGTGGACAGGGCTCGAATTGGGCAGGTACGTGGCAATACAGTATACTCGTAGCTATCCCAAATTGCCATTCTGCTCTCAAGAATCTCACGTTTTCAGTGCAGTTACCATATGTAACTGACACAGCGACATCTGCCTGAATCTGCAGAGAGCCTGAAACAATAGCTGGGTGAGATGTGAACTCTGAATAATATCAGAGGGGTAGCCGTGTTAGTCTGGATCTGTAAAAGCAGTAAAGAGTCCTGTGGCACCTTATAGACTAACAGATGTATTGGAGCATGAGCTCTTTTGTGGGTGAATACCCACTTCATCGGGTGCATGTAATAATAGTTCTGAGAGGTGTGGGCCAAGCCTATCATGGGGGTGGAACTTGGAAAATTCCCATCAATTTTTCTCTTACTCTCATGTAGCCACTGGATGTGGGGTCAGATATTCAAGGGCTCACCAGAGATGTCAATCTAAGAGGTGTGACTCCACAATCAGGACCAGATTTCCCATAGAGCTGAGCCCTCAATTTGTACCCGAGTGGCTGAGATCTTTGGTGCCTAAATGGGAGCTGAGATGTCTTGGAAATCTGGTCTAGAAAGTGTGGCAGGATGACTAGGGGTTAATTGGGAACTGGAGCCTAACTGAATGGGGCGGATCTGCTTGTCAGTTTCTTCAGATCTGGGTCTCACCGAGTAGCTTGACTAATTGGCATCACTGTGCCTCGCATCCAGTCTCTGTTCTCGCTCTGGGTGGCGCGGTCCTTCTGATCTTAAAAAACTGCTTCTCGCAGAGAGGGGCTCGGCCAAAGGAACTGATCTGAGCAGCTGCACAAGAGGCTGTGGTTCTGCCCCCAGTCTGGAACGCAGCCCCTCTGCTGTTCCAGCCCTGGATTACTCTCCCTGTGCACAGCTCTGCTGATGCCCATCGATCCCTATGGTTTGCTATGGGGCCTTCTGCACACACGCTCCTTAGTCCTGCCTTTCTTCTCCCCACTGCTCTTCCATACCTGGGGCCACCCTCAACACACAGCGCTGCTGGTACAAATCATTGCTTAGTCCAGTCCTGATCCTGAGATAGCTCAGAAGTTAGTAAACAAACCAGAGCTGTTGTTTCACTCCTGTGGCCTTACCCAGCCAATCTCCCAGCACGCGCATAGCCTCATGCCTCTGTCCAAGCCCCATTTCAGCCATTAGCAAGTTCTACGAATTGACGTTATCCTTGTAAATGAATAACATTCTAGCCAATGTATGTTGAGTTTCTATCGTGTCTTTGACTCCCAAAAGATTCCAAATCACTTGACACACTTTACTGCTGCCTAACTTCTGTGTATATCTATGGCTGACTTTACCCCCCCATTAAAATACAGCCACCTCTGGAGTGAGATGTGCCAGCTGTTTACCTACAGACAGAAACACTCATGATAATTTGGGGCAGGAAATGAAAAATACTATGTCCGTTTGAAACTGCAGGTGGAAATTAGGGCAGGAGCTAGCAAAGCAGCTATCACAACAGCTGTTGCTATGCACATGATAAATTAAATATGATTATTATTAATATTGACCTGAGGATCTGACCCAAAATTGGAATCTGAGCAGGACATTAGAGTAACATCTCAGACTTATAGAAAGCGAGGTGCTCTGACCATGCAAAGAGTTAATTTTAAGCCATTAGTAGGGTTATTCCTATGCCTGGAGTTGGAAAAGTTCTTAAATCTTTTCAGAATCAGTCTTCATGGCCACCTGCAGTCAGGATCGCTCTTGGATGTCTCATGTGTAATCTGAATCAGAAGGGATGTGTGGTTTGTTTTACATAGTACTCATGGAAGGGTCACTAACAATATAATATAATATAGAGAGATATACCTATCCTATGGAACTGGCAGGACCAAGTACTGATTTTGCCCCAGACTCCTAAGTGGTCCCATCAAGGATTAAACTCACAACTCTCAGTTTAGGAGGCCAATGCTCAAACCACCGAGCTATCCCTCCCCCCAGCGCTCATGAGTGGACCATGCACCATTTTGGAATGTTCACTACTGTGTGCAATTTCACACCCTGCAATAAGTGTGACTTTTTTTGGAAAAGGGCTATTTTCACATTTATAAAACTATGTGTCTTATAGCTCGCCTTGGAAGCTCTTTGGGAGAGGGACTTTTTGTCTGGTGTTTGTACAGCTCCGAGCAAAAGGGGGTCCTGGTCCGTGGCTGGCATTCCCAGATGCTATAACAAATAATACATAACAACAGGTGGCAATGCGTTTTGCATGGGGGATGGGGCTCTGAGAGAAGATGAGTTCTTTATGTTTTTGTTTTTTTTTTACTGGAAAAATTAATGCACCTGACCAAAATTTGCCATGGAAATGGTCCCCTTTCTGGAGTTCAGAACGAAATGTGAAAAGACTTGAAATTCAAGAAGCATTGCATTTTTGTTCCAGATATTTCGCAAACCACTGCTTGTAGCACTGCGGCCAGAGGTGAAATCCAAATCTACTGCAACTGCAAGGAAAATTACCTTTCCCATGACATATAGTAACATACAATCCCACCTGTCACCCCTCATGGTCTGGGAGGATTTCATTGCCAGTTGTATGTCTGATTCCAATATAGTGGCCTGCTCTAAAACTCTGGTGCTTTTTGGTTTCTGTGCCCTGTCTCTTTATGTTTCTACTAGAGTTGGCTGGAAAATGGAGGGTTTCATGGAAAATTTCAACCTTGTGGGTGAAAAATAAAAATTCAAAAGTTTTCATCCAAAACCCAAACGTTATTCAGAAATGTTGCTGTGGTGCCTCATGGGAGTTGTAGTTTCGATGCCTTCTACCCTCTGGGCTGGGCTCCCTGACTGGACTACATCTCCCATGATATACCATGCTCACCCTCTTGCTGAGCTGCCATGGTGCATCATGGGTGCTGCATAGTTATGGTGTAACATGGGAGATGTTGTCTTGCTGTTGATGGCACAAAGCACCCAAGCTATAACTTCCAAAAAGTGCCATTACATCGCTTCCAAATATAAATTTTGGGGGGTGGGTATTTTTTTCAATGAACAGTTGAAAATCTCTGCAGAAAGCAGACACTTTTAGTGAAAATATTTGTTTAATCAAAACCCCAATTTTCTACCTTAAAACAGTTTCAATAGGATATTTTTGACCAGCCCTAATTTCTACCTTTCTTGTCATTAACAGAACCTAATGAGAAAAAATTGAATAGTCTGAGGAGAGAATTCTGGCTGTTTGCTCAGCCATTTTGTTCTCTCTATTGTTGCAGCCTGTCATAGAGGAGCTACACACACACTGTTCTCTCCAAGCAACTTTACTCTTTAACTTTTCCTGTTGCATTTTCCCCCCCTCCTCTTAATCTAAAGATACATCACTTTACCCTCAAAAGCATCTGGTTGCTCCTGATGGATCTGTGCGACACCTTGCTGCAAGACTCAGCACTGCCATGCATGTCATAAAGCTGCACTGTCACAGATAGGCTGCAACCTGCATGAAATTTGGGGAATTTCCTTCACATTATTCTTTGCATCAAGGTAGCACCTAGAGATTTCAGTGGAGATCAAGGCCACATCATGTACACGTACATAACTTGAACAACGGGGTCTTGATCTCAGTCATGGGTAAGACAGAGAAAGGCAGGATTATTATGCCCATTTTACAGGTGGGGAACTGAGGCACACACCCATTGTGAGTGTTAGGTGTCTGAATACCTTTGATGATCTGGGCTAGAAAGTCTAAGTAACTTGCCCAAGGTCACACACAGTCTGTGCCAGAGCCTGGTACTGAACCTAAGTCTCTTGAGTTGAGCCCTGCAACCCGACCTGGATGGGACCTGACCACAAGCGTGGGCGAACAACTGAATCTTCTGGGGCTCGGATCAGCTCTCCTCCTGCTGCCTGCAGAGTGAGCACAGTGGCAGCTGTGTGCCCCACTCCGCCGGCTACTGCCACCTCGCTGTGCTGCGTGTGCTGCAGAGTGAACGTGCCGGGAGTCCCAGCTTCTCTCGCTCCATAACACACACGACCCAGCAAGGTGGGGAAGCCGGTGGGCATGTCAGGGTTGGGTTGGGTGGGTTTGAGTCCACCCTGGGCTTAAAATTAGACCTGAGAGGCCTCTACTCTCGAGTTCCAGCTTAGTCACAAAACCACCCTTCTTCTAAGCCCATGTGATGTGACCAAGCCCAGCCCAGGGCTGGAGGCTTGAGAACTCAGGCCCCAATTCAGGAAAGCATTTAAGCACATGCTTAACTAATCCAGCGTTCAAAAAACTCCTGAGTCGGGCCCTCAAAGATCATCATATTTAAGCAAAAAGAAGTGTGATTGGTGTTCTTTTTATTGGCTCTCTGGGAGAGGGTTTGGTGGGACGGCCACCTTTTTTCAGCTTTGCTCTGCAGCCACAAGGGCTAGCCACCTCTGTGGCTATTAGCCAGATGGTCAGGGACACTGCCCCAAGCTCCAGGCATCCCTAAGCCTTGGATTGCTGGAAGCTGGGACTGGACAACAGGGTGTGGATCACTCGATAATTGCCCTGTTCTGTTAATTCCCTCTGAAGCATCTGGTATCGGCCACTATCAGAAGACAGGACACTGGGCTAGATGGTCCATTGGTCTGACCCAGTACAGCCATTCTTATGTTCTTAATGAGATTCTCGTGCTGCCCCATGACTCCGGGAGCTGGGGCTTGCACTTAAACACCAGGCACTGCCAGACTCATGATAAAATGTCCCGTCGTCTGCTTAAGTGGTTTCCTGAATTGGGGCCCGGTGCCGATTTGGGGGAGGGACAGAGACTCTGTTGGAATTGTTAAAACTCATTCAGTAAAACTCTCGTCCTTCCCAACATGCAGAAGCAAGACTATAAATCCAGCTTTGCTGCACTGAATCCCTGCCGTCAGCCCCTTGGCTTCCCCCCACCCCTTGCTTGTCTCATTAGTTTGCTTCTCCGAATGGCTGATTCTCTCCACGCAGAAGCTCACGGCTTCCGAGAGCCTCCTGTTTCCAATCTTGCCTCCCTCTCTTTCTCTCTCTCTTTTTTTTATGGCCTTTTAATTGAATTACGTTGTGGCATTTTAAATCCTTCTCTTTCCCTTCCTTAAATGACTTCCTCTTTATTTGCTCCCTTTATGTTTTTAATCTGCTGCTCTGGGAGTTGGGGCTTTGCCAATTCCGACAAGCAATGCATAAAAAAACAGAGTGTATTTCCAGCTCATCACTCAGAGGCTTTGACCCGCATGCTAAGCATCTATCTAGATTGTCATCAGAATTTGGAGTGTAAAAACTGGCATTTCCTTCTTCAACATCACAGCTATCCCCCCACCCCTACTGCTGATTTGTATTGGGGGTGAGGAAGAGCTGAAAGACTCTGGAGATGTTTGTAATAGTTTTGCCTAGTTTTGTACACGTGCCACTGCCCTCTGCTGGAGAGAATCACAACTGCTCAGCTATGTGTCCTAAACCCTCTACTGCAAACTGTTGATGGAGATTCTCCTTGGATGCAGATAGTAGCCCTTTCGGAGCAGAAGAGTTCTGGCTCTACTGTTCCCAAGAATTTTTAGAGGGCCTTAGATTTGTCTGTTATTACAAGAAGGTTGTCAGCTCTGGAATCATATTTTTAAGCACTTTATTTTTCACTATTTGTGGCTTTTAAAAAAAATTATGATGATTATTTCCCTGAGCTATGACTATTTTTATTAGGATTCTGGTGTCACCCACAATCTGCTACTCGCTTTCCAGACATAACAAGACACAGGCCTTGCATATTAAAAAAGCTGCACAAACTTAACGAAGAGCCAATTAAGTTAAGGTAATGCAAATGCCTAATGCAGACACCCACCCTCACGTAAATCAGTTTAGCTTTGATTTAGGTTGTGTCAACTGATGCAAGGGGAAAATCGAATTAAGTATGTCTACACTAGCAGTTTGCATTGATGCAAATAGATGGCTTTAAAATCAAGACTGGATGTTTTTCTAAAATATATGCTCTAGTTGAGACAGGAATTATTTCAGGGAAGTCCTATGGCCTGTGTTATACAGGAGGATCCACTAGATGATCACAGTGGTCCTTCATCTATGAATCCATGAAAAAAAAATCGATCTAAGTTTCATCTGTCACTTTGTTTCTAATCCATTGCAGTTAGTCAGTTTCAGCTGATCAGTCAACCAGTTTTGTAACGTCCCGGACTTGTCTACACATAGTATGTGTTGTACCAGAGTCATTAAACTGATTCAGTTAAACCAGTGCAAAATCCTGCGTGGACGATCTTATTTCAGATTAAGGGCATTTTATTTTGGTTTCACTTAAACCTGTTCCTAACGGACTTAAACGAAACTACAGTGAGTCTGGTTTAAACTGAAATAAATGTGGTTCTGATTTCGTTCAATCACTGTCATATCACACCTTAAATTAAACTGGGGTGATGCAACACGTAGACAAGCCCCTGGAGCGCTCGCTCTCAGGGCATAGACACCAGCCAAGAGGAGCCTGCCCCCAAGAGGATCCATCCCCAGGTCTGCTGGGACAGGACAGTGGTTGCTTAGAGTGGATTGCCCATGTAGCATAGACAGGCTGGACAAATCTCGTAGCAATGCCCCTCATTGTGGTCTCAGGGCTTTGATTCGAGGGGCAGACCGGGGCATGAGTTTCCAGCATGCTTCCATTCCATGCCAACCCACTGCTGCAGTACCTCAGTGGCGACCCGCTGCCAGGACAACGGGGATTTGCCGTTGGCCGTTGTGACATAGATTCCAGGGGAACATTTTTGACTGGGCATTAAAGGAACTCGCCCCTTCCCAGCAGCACCTAACGTCAAGCCAAATCCGGCCTGAGAGTCTCTCTTTCAGCAGCCTGGGAGGGTCCTGCTGGCTTTGCAATGCAACCACAGCATGGCAGTGCCAGGCACTGTGGAGCAATGCACAGGAGCTGGCCCGGGGTGTCTGGCTGTCGACACCACGTCGTGCTGCCCCTCGGGCGAGGCGAGAGGACAGGGAGCTGTCTGAGATCCCCCTTCCCCTCCCCACTTCTGGCTGGCAACAGGCATGACCAGATGGAAACATCCAGACCAGAGCCTCAGCTATTCACACAAAACACCCAGGGACTCAGGGATGCAGCCGGGCTGCTCAGTGGGACGTGCCAGACCCCAGGGTTGCTGCCGCCTCAGAGTCTGAGGAAACACGGTGGTGGGGGCAGGTAGAGGGAACAGAATATGCTGGGCCATGGCTGAGATAGACCAGAGGCATCAGACCAGGCCAAGGGTCCCAGCCCAACTACCCGCCCCCCTGCCGGCCGCTGTCAGGGACAACATGAAACCAGGAGACCAGCAAGGTATCGGCAGCCAGTTGATACCAGCAGCTGAGGGAACTGCTAGCTGGGCTGAGGCCAGAGGCGACCGATCTCTAGGGCTGCCAGGACAGAGAACCCTCAGTGGGAGCTGCTGAGCGTTTATGGAAAACTAGCTCCAGGCACAAGCACGAGTCGGATGTGAACTGTGACCAAGTCAGAATGATTATCATCGTTATTTGTATTTCAGTAGCATACAGGCTTCAGCCCATATCAGAGTCCGATGGTGCCGGGCGCTGCACAGGCACACGGGGAGAGACAGGCCTTGTCCCAGCTGAGATCAGGGTCCCATTGTGCCAGGTGCTGCATAGACACACAGTGAGACAATCCCTACCCCAGCTCACATTCTAAACAGACAAAGACAGGAGGGGAAACTGAGGCACAGAGCGCAGCGGTGACTTGCCCAAGTTTAATGGCAGAACCAGGAATAGAATCCAGCTAGGCCAGTGCCCCTTGCCACTAGGCCACAGTGTCTCCTGGAAACCCACTAGCTTTTGCCCTTAGATACTTCCCCATTGGAACAGCTGCTGTAGATGTACTGACCAACCTGCAGAGGTTTTAGACCCAGCATAGGCCATGGCAGTGTCCCCAGCATCCACAGGTGCTGGAACTAAGGGTGCGGGGGGTGCTGCAGCACCCCCCGGCTTGAAGTGGGTTTCCATTATACACAGAGTTTACAGCTTGGTTCAATGGCTTCCAGCCCCCCCGCCAGGGGAGACAAGCCTGGGACTTCAGCATCGACAGGCCTGGCCCAGCCAATCATGGGACTCAGTGTGCCAGTGGGTTTGGCAACACTGACCCTTGTTCCTTAGGAGTTAAGCTGGGACCCTCCAACCTCATTCCATGCAGGGGCTCCCCAGGGTTGCCCGGGGGGGGGCAAGTGGGGCAATTTGCCCCAGGCCTGGGCCCTGCAGGGCCCCCCACAAGAATATAGTATTCTAACTTTTTTTTATGGAAGGGGCCCCCAAAATTGCTTTGCCCCAGGCCCCTTGAGGCTCCCTTCCCAGTGATCTAGACCAGGTTTGAACTGGTGACCTAGCCATCAAATATACCCTAAACCCACCCCCTGTGCCTTCCAGCTACCCCAGCCTGTCATCTATCCTAGTCCATAACTAAGGTCAGGCCTCTGCTCTTATAGGAACACTGCTAGACTATACAAAGCGCTCCTAGTGTGGACACAGTTTACACCAGCAAAGCTGCAATCTCACGGCTAGAACTTACACCCCCAGTCCATGAGCCGAAGCAAGCAATAACAATAAAAGCACAGCTCTGTCACAGCAACTCCGTCTGCATTTGGGGTTTCTGCCAGCCCAGCTGTATCGTTCGGGTCACACGATTTCACATCTATGACTGACGCAGTTATGCCGGCAGAAGTCGGGCATGTAGATATGGCCTTTGAGATGCAGGCTCCGGCTCTCCGCTGAGGGGTTTATACCACATCCAGCGCCATATCCCAGCACTAACAGGCTATTAAGAGATAACGGTTAGAGCAGGAATTGTCCCTTCATCTTCACCTGACTTCTCATGACGCCATTACTGTCCCTAGCGCCCTTTGAGCAGGGTCCGAGCTCTGCGTAAATATCGCTGGCTTATGGCCCTTCCATGCAGCTTGATGGCATTTCTCTGCTTGTCGGTCTGCAATGCGATAGCTTCTGATTGCCGCAGCCTGCCCATTCCACAAATTTCAGGGAATATTCCAGGCGTCCATGGGCAGAACCCTGCTGAGTTGGGGGAAATTTGGAGAAAACAAAAGACGCAAAGGGCGGCTCGTGGCATCAGGTGGGCAAAGCTACCAGCATCCCCCACCTCTAATTCTGTATAGGTCAAGGAACTGGCTGATTTCAGAAATTAACCCCTTCCAGCATGACAGCAACACCCCTCCTTTCAGCTCTGTCCATTTCCCAATTGAGCTTAAAATGCTGATATCCAGAGAAAGAAAGAACTGGGGGAGCACACAGAGATCCTGGCATGGGAGGGAAGGGGGGGGTCACACACAGAGCCCCTCGCCTCTGTAGGGTGACCACATAGCAACTATGAAAAAACGGACCGGGGATGGGGGGTAACAGGTATCTATATAAGAAAAAGTCCCCAAAAATGGGACATCTGGCCACCCTAGGCCTGGAGGGGAGTTTCAGGATGACATACAAGGGACTTGTGGGGGAATGGAGAAGCCCCCTGGAGCATGCAATGAATTCAGCTAACAGCAGCAATGAACCATTTGACCCTCCCCCATTATCCTTATTTCACAGATAGGGAAACTGAGGCAGAGAGCAGGAAATGATCAGGTTACACAGCCATTCAACAGCAATGTTAGGAACAGAACCCAGGTATCCTGGCTCATAACCTTGTGCTTGCCCCCTGCCCTACACATGCAGCCAGCAAGCATTGAATAGTTCCTCAACTTTGACTCAGACTTATTTGCCCCCTCCCCACCCCAGCACTTGCGAGTGTTAATCCCTTTGTTCCCCAGGTGTTGCCCAGTGCTTTTACTTGCAGCCAGTTGGTCTGGCTGGAGTTGTCAGAAAGAAAACCCACCACCCACATCTAAGGAAAGCCCCGAATGGGTGCATTGCAAGGGGCTGTAGCCACAGGAGGAGTAACTGGAGAATATTACAAAGGGGAACCTTTAGGCTGAATATCAGGAAATTCTTTCTGATGATTGAGTCTGTTCGGCTGGGGAATCTTTTCTCAATGGAGGTAGTAGAAGCACCATCATTTGGGTCTAGAGATGGGAGAACAATCGACTTTTTGGTTCGCAGCAATTCCAAAAAATTGGGTAGGGGGGATGGAATTGGGGATCGGTCCTGCTTTGAGCAGGGGGTTGGACTAGATGATTTCCTGAGGTCCCTTCCAGCCCTGATAGTCTATGATTCTATGATTCTATGAATTAATTTCATTGACCCAAATTTTCAAACTTTTTAGCAAATCGGAAAGTTGCAAAAAATTTCATTTCGGGTCGAACGAAACCTTGTCCCCAACTCCAAACGCGATGTTTCATTTTGGTTTTGAACTCCCCCCACCCTTTTTCAACTAAAAAAAATCATATTCAACCTAATATTGAACCAAAAAGTCTGAGGTTTCCTTTCGAAAGCATAGAAACAAAAGGTTACGACTTTTTCTGAATTGTTTTTAGAGACGTTTTTTCTGACCAAAACCATTTGCAGAAATCGACATAAATTCACAAAATGTTTCAGTCAAATGGAATCTGTGGGGGATTTTTGCCCGGCTTGAATCGGGACATTTCAAGAGAAGGCGCCAGACGGCAGAGAGCTTTTTAACCCAGCAGAACAAAACGAATGAGATCCAGGGGCTACTAAACATAATCAGCTGAGAAATAAGGTGCAAATTTTTTTGACAGGAAAGGCAATTAACTATTGGAACAACTTACCAAGGGATGGATTCTGCATCCAAACTGCATTCTAGCTTCACTACAAGACATGAGCTTCCTGCAGGACTCACTAGGTGTCAGTTTCTCTGGGCTGTGTTAGGCAAGAGATTTAACTAGTTGATCAGAATGGTCCCTTCTAGCCAGCGCCAGCCTTAAGGGTGGGCGACCGCCCAGGGCGCTGTGGTCAAGAGACACGAAGCGTGGCAGGCCTGGGGTATGAAGCCGTGGACGGGAGCTCGGGGCAATGGGGGTGTGGGAGGCAGCGAGGCCCAGGGGCAATGCAGGTGGGTGGAGAGCCCAGGGAGGCAGCAGGGGCCAGGGGGGATGGATGGGGGGGGGTTGAGGAAAGCAGCAGGGGGATGGGGGGATGGGTGGGGAGACCAGAGAGACAGCGGGGACGGGGGGGGGGGGAATTGGGAGTATCCCAAGGAGGCAGTGGGGGCCAAGGGAAATTGGGGAGAAACCTGAGAGGATCCCAAGGAGGCAGCGGAGCCCAGGGGTGCTGGGGGGATGGATGGGCAGGCATAAGGGGCTGGGGCAATGGGTGAGGGATTGAGGGAGACAGAGGGGGCCAGGAGCAATGGGGGTGGGGGGTGGAGAGCCCAGGGAGCCAGGAGTGATTGGGGGGCAAGCCAGGGGAGGCAGTGGGGGCCAGAGGATCCAAAATACAAGTTCGCCCAGGGCGCCATTTTCCCTAAGGCTGGCCCTGCTTGAAAACTAGGCTGGACAAAGGCCTTTGAAGGGAACCAGCCTGTCCTGATTACCCTAGCAAGATGGACTAGGGTTAAGCCATTACAAACCCTTTGCAGGCTTGCATCTGCCCCGAGAACTCTGGGTAAGTACCATTGGCCCCAAGCTTCTGAGGCTTCTCCAGGCTGATTTTTGTTGGTTCCGAATTCTTTCTCTTCTTATTTTTACGCAAGGAACTAGCAGAGCGCCCGCCTGCCTTTGGAAGGATCCTCGCGTATTTCGGCTTATTTGTGAAACAGTTTCTATGGGCACCTACAAAGCCCTTAGACTCAGATACTTTAAGGCCAGAAGGGACTGTCCTGATCATCTAGTCTGACCTGATTGTCACAGGTCACAGAACCTCACCCACCCACTCCTGTAACAGACTCAGAACCTCTGGCTGAGTTACCGACGTTTTCAAATCATGATTTAAAGACTTCAAGATCCGACCTCTCAAGATCTAGCCCATTTTACACATCTTTAGGGCCAAGAATAAGGATCCAACTTGGCTCCCATGAAACTATAATAGGCCTGATTCTAGCATCACCAACCTGGAGGGTTCAAAAACAGTCAGTCAAGCTTTGAAAAAATGCCTGAGATTGGCTTAAAAAACTCATACGCTTTTACAATTAAATAATAAATGTTGGTAAATTCTGGTAAAACATTTTGATTACATCAGTAACAGGGATGTTTTACTGAGAACGAGCGTCGGGCAGACTGAAGTCACCATGTCATCGCCAGCTGGCACTTTTTGGTGAGATGGCCTGCCTTGGAGATAGAGTCCTCGCACATCATGCCCCGAAGATCAGACGTGAGATCGGGAAGGGACTTTGCCAGCTCTGGACTGGCGGCTAACCTGTGATTAACCTTGTGCACCGCATCAGTAATAACCCTTTAGATACCCAGAATAAATCCATACAACGTGGGCATGCATACCCAGCGCTGCGGCTCTCGCTGTCTACCTGTAATATTGTTTTTCTGGGTTCTGAGCATTTCGGGTTACACTCCAGTCAGTCGCATCTCAAGCTTTTCCTCACAATTACGAGAGTGACTTATTTCTTTGTCTAAAACAATGAGACCAGATGTTCTGGCTTCACCCCGTGACTCCAAGTTCTGGGACTTCCCGAAAAACCACAGCTCGCGAGACTCATGGTAAAATCGCAACAGTGGGATCCTCATTTACACTAAGGGCTCTTTAAACAGCCACACTGCTGCAAAGGGGGCGCTGGTGTCAATGAGACTCGGCCTATCGGCGCTTTGCCATTGGCTTAAATCGGAGCCGGATGGGGCTGTATTTGTATAGTCGCATCAGCAAGAAATGTGCTAGGGCCTGATCGTAATCCCATTTATACTCATTTCAAATGGCTGGAACTCCATCCATTTCAGTGGAATTTGTTCTGATTTACACCAGGGGAGGAGACCAAGGACTTTAGATTCTTCCTGTGCTGCCCCCTCACCCCACCGCACCCCGGGCTGGGCGTGTGAGTGAGAACGAATGAACTGGTTTGGGGTTGTGGGGTGAGGGTTTTTTTTGTGGCATGACCCAGGGCAGGGGTTCTCAGACTTTTGTACTGGTGACCCCTTTCACAAAGCAAGCCTCTGAGGGTGACCCCCCCCTTATATATTAAAAACACCTTTTTATATATTTCACACCTTTATAAATGCTGGAGGTGAAGCAGGGTTCGGGGTGGAGGCTGACAGCTCGTGACCCCCCATGTAATAAGCTCGCGACCCCCTGAGGGGTCCCGACCCGCACTTTGAGAACCCCTGACCTAGGGCTTATAAAGGGGTGGGTTGGAAGAGAAGGGAGAGTGTTAAAAATAATTAAATGGGGTGTGTGGGGGGGTGTCTGCTTTTGAAGAATGAAGTTGGCTTTTAGGGGGAGCGTGTTTTAAGGAATGGAACTGGGGCATTTGGGGGAGTGTTTGTTAAATATGATTTTTGGGGCATTGTCTGAAAGCTGGGTTTTGGAGGGGGTTTTGAAGTCATGAATGGGGGAGGGAGGTTGTGTGCTTTAAAAACTGCCTGTTGTGGGGGAGCCCGTATGTTTCTCTTAAGAATTCAAACCAGGTTCTTTGTTGAGGGAGGTTTATGTGTTTTATTCCCAGAATGAAATTGGGGGACTGGGGGGGATTAATTGTTTTGGAGGGAGATGGTCTGGGAATGAAATTGGGTTCTGATGGAAAGAAGGCTCTGGCAGGGGGGTGGGATTCCGGGATTTTATTCCAGCTCCGGGAAGGAGTCATGGTTAGAGCAGGGAACCTGAACTCCTGGGTTCTAGCCCTACCTCTGGGGTGCAGCATGGACAGTAATGGAAATGCTGACATCGAAAGACTGTGGCGGCACCAGTGCAGGGCTCTGCTGCCGACGTCGATGAAGTACCCTCTCTGCCCGCTGACTCGGCCAGTTCAGCCATCACAGACAGACGGTTCCCCTTCCAGTGTTGGGAGAGAGAAACTATTCAGCCCAAATTTCTGCCCCTGATCACCGCCCGTGTGCAAATCCTTAGCAGCTCCCTGGGCTTTTCCTGGAGTCACAGCTGGAATCGATCTCTGCTGGCAGAGCTAAGGCCCAGGGCCGCCCGGGGCGAGCTAGTGGGGCAATTTGCCCCGGGCCCCGCAGAGGCCCCCAGGAGAATATAGTATTCTATAGTATTGCAACTTTTTTTTAATGGAAAGGGCCCCCAAAATTACTTTGCCCCAGGCCCCCTGAATCCTCTGGGCAGCCCTGCAAGGCACTGGCCCTGGGGAGAAAGTGTTGCACACGCCGATGCAGATACACTGCAACAGCGCAAACATGTCAACTACGGTAACACCTATGCACCTATGCAGTCGTGATGGCAGACCCCAGAGACCTCCCAAGCCCACCCTCCTACAGCTTGAGCTAAAGCTCCAGCCTGCACAGCTAGGAGCTGTAAGAGATCTATGTCCTCTGGGGCTCAGGCACAGCGGAGGCCAGGTAGGCAGACCCGTGTGCTCCACATCTGGGGTTTGCATCAGTGTGACGCCACCGCTGTCCTTCCACAGGTGCAACGCTCCCTAGTCCGGACAAGCTCTATGATGGAAACCTGATCTCTCAGCTCCGCGCCACTGGATTGTACCCACCAATGCCTTCCTGAGAATTAAGGGGTTAGCGGGATACGCAAAACCTAGGGGGTAGACAAATGTGATCCAAGGACCCACCACTAGGAAACCACTATCCTGCTTGCTAGTAGTGCGGGAGGAGGGCGGCAGGGGGGTGGGGACAGAAGGCAGCTTTGATGTCCTTCCCTTCCTGGAAAAAAAAAACAATCCTTAATGGGTTCTCCCTCTGGCCTCTCCTTCCACCCTTCACAGCCTCCAGTCTTTTGGGGAAGGCAGAAAATCTGGGGTCAGGATGCCTGTGTTCTATTCCTGGCTCTGGGAATTAGGGCAGGGGATGGGGAGCCAGAAAGCTTGGATTCTCATTCATTACTGCCTTGCCCAGGGGCTGTTCGGCACCCCTGAACCAACGGCTGCACCCGGGATGGTGCAGCTAGAATGAATTAATCCCCCCGAGCCCTGATTCCATTCTGGACTCTGCCGCTGACTCTGCGCGTCCTCCAGCAGGTCACTGTTGTGACAAGGGGACTGACCAACACGATCCAGCCTCCAGGAGAGGGGCCAATGCAGCTTTCAGGCCTCTGCATGAGGGACCCTGGGAAAGGCCTTCGAAACCACCGAAGTAAAGAGACGTTAAGGGGAGCCCCGGGGCATGCTGGGAGCCCCGGTGGACTTTGTTCGGGAGGCTGGTCTTCATGCTGAGGCGCTTTGCGCCACAACCTGGTGCAGAGCTGAAGCAGCTGTGCCCAAAGGAGCTTGGCCCAAAGGGTCTTTAATACGAGGGATAAGGAATTTCTTTAATTGGTCCGACTTGCTTGAAATTACTGCCTGTACCCTAAAACAAGAGCAGATTTACCCCCACCTGGAATCTCGGCTGGTTCGAGCTGTGTTCCTAGAAGGGTCAGTTCCACCCTCCCCCCAGTGCACATACAGATCTGCTCCATCAGCATCCAACGTGCAGCTGGCCCAGGTGGGACCGGCCTCAAGTGGCGACGCCAAGTCTCGGCCCCTGGCATGCACATGCTCCACGCCCTCCCAGTGCCGCGCGGCACGCCTCGGCGAGGCTGGCTGCAATGCTATGCGTGCCCGCAGTGCCTCTGCCTTTTACAGGACTTGTTTAACTTCCCTGCCAGGCACTGCGGGGAGGTGCGAAAGGGTGATTAACTCTGTTCTACAGGTGGGTAAATGGAGGCAGGGGGAGAGGACGAGATCTGCCCAAGGTCACCCAGCAGGTCAATGGTGGAACCTAGCCCCGTCCACTAAGCACTAGGCAATACTCTCTCCCTGAAGTCTCACTCCCCTGGCTTGATCACCCTCAAGGAATAGAACACAGGTATCCCAGTCTAATCATTCAATTCCCTCCCAATGCTGATGGAACCCAGGGAACCATCAGGGAACCCAGGCCCCTGCTCTAACCACTCAACTCCCTCCCCAAATAGAACCCAGGAGTCCTGGTTCCTACTGCCCAACGGGACACCCACTGCAGAGCTGCAATCCCAAGCCCACCTGTGCCAGGATCTGGGAGTGAGCCTTTCTGCCTGCTACCCCTTCCCCTGCCACCCCTGGCTCCCCATGCATGGATGGCAGCTTAGTCAGGCAAGGGGACCAGCACATGCCATGGCCCGGGAAGGCAGCTCTTGTTTTTTTCCAGCTGTAACTTTCCTCAGCCCAGGGCTGTTTTGACGGGGGGTGGGGTGGGGGGGGAGGGAGGGATGGAGCTGACGCTGGGAGGGGATGAGGGGGGGAATTGACTGGGCCAAATTAGAGGCAGCCCCTTTGGTCAACCGTTTCCTCCCCCTCTTGCCCCGGTGAGTCCATCCTGACTGAATCCCTCCTCTCCATAGGAAATATATACCGATCGAATCAAACCTTTGCGAGACAGAGCAGGGAGCAGCCGGGTTAACCAGCCCCAGGCGGACAGACACGGGACTGACCACAGACAGAACAGACCAGTGTCAGCAAAACATCAGGCTGAAGACTCAGGAGCATGGCAGCCCCCTTTGAACCATCTCCGGGCCCAGCAATGGGCCAAGCTTAGAGACCAAAGGCCAGATTCCTTGGGGGTTAGGCACCTAAATACCTTTCAAAACTGTCCCCAAGTATCCTCAACTTGCAGCAAAGCCGAGACAGCTAAGGGCAAGTGGCACAGGAGGGATCAGGCACAGAGGGAAACTGGGAGGCTTATATCTGCTTGGAAACAGTGGCCATCTGGGCAAAGACTTTTGTCTCTAGGCCACTAGCTGGGATGACCCCCGGCCACCTCCAGCTAGCCTCTTGGGAGAGACCATAGCTGGGTTTGCGACAGTCCCATCAACGCACCATGGGCCCAATCCTGGGAAGCCATGAGCACCCTCTCATACGGTGCCGTGCCTCTGCATCGCCACATCCCCGGGGGGGGGGGAGTCAATCGGCATCGCTCTGCACAGAGACATCGATGCAGATGGAATGATGCCAGCTGGGGGTCTGGCCCCACTGACTCCAAGGGAGTGACGGACGATATACACCCATTGCCATCAACAGATCAACTCCAGGAGCTGCGCCAGGGTTTTTGGCGCCCTAGGCGGGGGTCCTTCCGCGCTCCCGGTCGTTGGCAGCAATTCTGCAGTGGGGGGGGTCCTTCCACGCTCCCAGTCTTCGGGGCACTTCAGCGGCGGGTCCCAGAGCGAGTGAAGGACCCGCTGCAGAATTGCCGTCGAGGGCAGCAAAATGCCGCCCTCCCAAATCCTGGCACCCTAAGCGACCGCCTAGGTCACCTAAATGGAAGCGCCGGCCCTGATCGACTCTGATTTAAACCAGCCCAGGTGCCTGCCCTTACTGTTGCCAACTGAGGGCCCTCAGGCCCTTAAAGGACCGATTGCATCCTACTTTTAGCTAAGCCAGCTGCCTGAAATGCCAAGTACCCGATGCCAGTAGCTGGGTTCCAGGAAGCTGAAAGCACCATTGCTTTAACAAGATCCATTCCCCCCACTTTCATCTTTTTTTCCCACACCGCCAAGCGGAGAAGGGCAGGGGGGTTAGCGGGGCGCTGGGGAGTTTTAATGTGGAACACGTCCTTATTAACACACCTATCGCCAGCTTTGAATCTCTCACCGCGGCTGAAATTTCAGCTTCAAACAACTTGTTGGGTTGTGGGTTTTTTGAAACGTTCAAGCTTCAGACCGCTTTTATTTTCCATCTCTGACCATTATTTCCTTTTCTTTTCATTAAAACCCCCTCGTTATCTTCTTCCCCCTTCTTCAAAAAACAAAAAGCCGACTTCAAAACCTACCTGACCCCCCCCTTTCAAAAAGAAAAGATTGCCAGACACTTTTTCGCTGCACGATCACTTAGGATCATTAAAAAGGATTTTTCTTTTTTCTTAAAAAAAAAAAAAAAATCTTAAAAACAACCCTTTAAATAGCAGCTCCGGCCGGTGAAATTTCTGTAGCCAATAACATCTGAAAATAGCCCTGAACTGGGAGTTTGTCCTCAACCAAAACCTAAATATTTGTGACTATAGCAGCCGGGCAGTTGGGTTTCTGAATCTTTCCCAACCTTTGCAATTGCTGCTTGTGAAGGGTGAGGGTGGAGAGGCTAGAAAAAGTTTTCTCTTTAACTTGATTCCCCTCTTCCAACTTCTGCCTTTCATCTAAACCAGGAAAACACCCCTTCAGATTTAAAAACCATACCCTGTTAAATGGGGCACAGTCCTGGGTTGGTTTTGCAGAACTCTATACACACACACACACACTCACACAAACTAAACACAGATGACACTGAAATCCAGGGCACCCACAATCAGCACCCAGGCGCTCCCACTCCAGAGTTTAGAGGAAACATCCTTGATCTCTATCGCTGTTCCTTCCTCTTGGCAGATTTCACCCCCTCTTAAGATTGGCTGCCCAGAACCCCCCGGCGCCCAGTTCTTACAGCTTCACATTGGATTTGATTTTAGGAAACCCCCCCACCCCTCCCAAAATAAAGAGACAATGCAAAGAAAGAAAGAAGGGGAGAAAAAAGAGCTTCTTACTTTTTTCAGCTCCTTGGGGTTTAGCTTCCACCTGGCTTGAGAAAACCCAATTGCTGCTAAGTCAGGACTCTCTAAGGCCCCTGAGTGCATGCAGTGGGGAGATTACCTCGAGCGCTGGAGATGCCATCTCCTGTGTGTCCCAGCCTGGGGCGAGTGCGGCAGATTTGGAGGAGAGACAGGGAGAGGGAACTAGTTGATCCGCAGTTAGAAGGGACTGGGGGGGGGGAAGCGCCTTCCCTTTGCACTAGGATCCACCCTCTAATTACAGCCTAGGAGCCTTTGAGCACCCGCTAGTATCCAATAAACGAGGCGGGGAGGGGGTGCAGTGGGGGGGGGGGAAAGAAGTCAACATTTTCGGATTGATCCTTGTTTCCTCAGAGGTTAGAAAAGAAAGAAACGGGGGGTGGGGAGGATGGAGGGACAGAAAAGAGGAGAAAAGACTGGAAAAGAACAAATGAAGGAGGAAAGGGAGAGGGGAAGAAAAGAGAGAAACAGGGAGGGGGAAAGAAAAGAACGGAAAAGGGGGAAGGAAGTGGTGGGAGAGGGAAAGAAAAGAAAGAGAGGAAGGGAAAAAAGGGTGGAAGGGAAAGAGAGAGAGGGAAGCCAACGAAAGAATGGCAGGAAAAGAAGAGAGAGAGAGAGGCTGGAAGAAAAGGAGAGAAGAGAAACAGAAGGCGCACAAGAAATAAAGGGAGAAGAAGAATGGAGGAAAAGAGGGAAAGAAAAGAAGGAGGGAGAAAAGCAAGTGGAGGAAGAGAGAATGAAACAAAGGAGGAAGTCAGGAGAGGAAGAAGGAAAGACAGGAAAGAGAAGGAGGAGAGGAGAGGGACTCTGTAGGGGCTGCAGCCCAGCTGCTCCCTGCATCCCTGATGCCGGCTGCTTGGGGTTTGCTGCGGCTTGGCCTCTGCTTTGGTTTCCCAGGGTTTTCAGGGGCTCTGGAGCAGCATCCTTCTCTCCCAGTCAAGCAATGGAAAAGCGGGGAATAGGGAGCCGGGCGACCCTTGGGAGGTTGGGGCTGGGTCTCTTCACCAGGGCACAAGGCAATGCCAGGGGTTTTGAGGGAGGCTGCATCTGCGGGATGGATGACGGCTAACCCTGCAGTCCTCACACCCTCTCCGTTCCCGCTCAGGCCCAGAAGGTGGGGGTGGGGTAGTCTGTAAACAGACTGAAGGATCAGGCCCAAATGGTTCAACACTGATCCTATTTAAGTCCCTAGGAGTTTTGCCATCGACGTCAGAAAGAGCAGGGTCGGGCCCTCACGTGGAAACAGACTCCCAGCTCAGGTTCACTCCCACTCCTCTTCCAGGACACGCTCACTGGAGGGCTGATCTGATTCTTACTGGGGAGAGGGAGGAGGCAATCCAGCCTCCTGCCGCCCTCTAGGCAGATGTTTACACAGACCCAAAGCGCTACCCGGATCAATGCGGTGGCCAGTTTGCCCCCACGTTTTGCACTGGGGGCATAAGCCGCAGGGCCAAGGTGCTGAGGGCCCCTGAGTGCAGGTGGGACAAGGACAAGGGGTATCACAGTCCAGGGATCTGTCTGGCTGTCAGCCAGAGGATCAAGGAGTGAGGAGGCGCGAGGAAGAAAAGGGGACAGGAAGGGAGAGAACTGAGAGGAGAGAGAAAGCAATGACTGTACAAAAGAAAAGAGAAGGGCAGACAGGCCAGTTCAGCAAAGAGAAAAGTCACAAAGGAAAAGGAGAGAATGTGAAAGAGAGAGACAGAGAGTAGGACTGGGACAAAGGCGCTGGAGGTGGCTCTAAGTACTGACAGGCCAAGGGGAGGTGTAAATTGCACCGATTTAGTCCCATGTAGAGCCAGAGTCTGATCTGCATTTACCCTGGTGTAAATACAGAGTCAGCAGCCTTGCTCTGCATTTAAACCGGAGTAAATCTGGACTAAGCGGCACTGCTGTGCAGTGCATTTACACTGGGGTGAATCTGGAGGGAGCAGCGGTGCCCTGCATTGGCGCTGGGATAAATCTGGAGCAAGCAGCCTTGCTGTGCTTTTACTCAGGTATAAATGAGAGCAGAATCTAGCCGGATCAGATGGTCCAGTGTTCGCTCTGTGTGGCATTTGGAAGATAGGATTTGATGGTAATTTGCCTGCTTCTAGCACATAAAATGCTTAGCACCGACGGGGTCCATCTCCAGCATTACCCCACAGGTCCTTGCACTTGCTTTTGAAAGGTTGGAGACTTTGAGACCATTGATTATGCTTCACACCCTCGTAGCACTAAAGATCCCATCCTTCCCGGTGCTGAACGAACACAGCGTGAGCCACAAGCCCTGCCCTGGAGAGCTTGCAGTTTAAACGGACAAAGGGTGGGAGGGGAAACTGAGGCGCACAGTAGGGATGTGTTTTGCACATGGCCACCCAGCAAGCCAGTGGCAGAGTCAGGAATTAAAAACCAGGGCCCCAGCCTAGCGCCCTGTCCCTGCACTACACTCACAGAGGCCCCGCGATGGTGCAGTGCAAGTATCACAACCGTTTCACCAATAAAATCAGACAGTCTTTCATCTGCGGAGTCCCCCTCCTCCCTACAAGGACAGGCCTTGCACTGGGTCTGTTCAGACCTTTCTTTGACTGGATTTTCCTTTTTAGTTAGCAGGGGGGAAGCCACTAATTAAAGATACAGCAGCTTGCTGCCTATTCGGAGGCCACATTTGGAAGTATTTATTTTTTGTGCATCTGAAGTCAACGGGTGTGGGGTGGGGGGGAGAAGGAATCAGCAATTGGTAGAAAGGGGAGTGGGGAATCAAAGACTGCAGTGGCATGTGCTCCTGACCTCAGACTGATTTTCCAACATGACATTAAAGACCTTTTTAAAATGAACGTAGCCAGAATGGCAAAGCCAGGGGAACTCGTCAACGGAGACGCCAGCGGCCGGGGAGGAAATAAATTATTCTCCCCGTTTCCAGTCTTTGCGTCTCGCAAGTGTGTGACAGAGGGTCAGCGCTCAGAGATCCTGGCGCATCTGCTGGGAGATTGGGCTGTGCAAGGAGCTCATAAGAGGGACTGTTATAGGGCATGTTAGAAAGTGAGCTGGGCCTGCTAGGGGAGGCAGCCTGGTCTTTTGATTAGAGAAGGGGGCTGGGCTGCAGGGATTCCTGGGTTCTATTCCCAGCTCTGGGAGGGGAGAGGCAGTCAGGGCTCCTGGGTTCTATTGCCCACTCCAGAGGGACAAAGCGTGATCTAGACGCCAGAGCAGGGGGTGACTGGGACTGGGAGTCAGGCCTGCTGGGTTCTGTGCCTGTTGTGCTGGGTGAACTTGGCTGGAGTCACTGCCCCACCTCGTGCCTCAGTTTCCCCATCCCAACAATAGGGGGTGGCGAGCCTGCCTTTGAATGTCTAAGATGAAAGGCAGTAAGGAAGCACCAGGTGTCATTGTTTGGAGCCTGCCTAGGGCTGATTTAGTGCTTCACATTGAAACCAAGTGAAGCTTGTATTTAAGCTTTGAAAAAAACAACAAAAAAAAACCCTAATCACATAAAAGCCAATGGGTTGAAGCGAGCTTCAGCCTGAAATCGGGAGCAGGGGGGCGGTTTTGCATGACCCTGAGGAAGAAAAATGCAGCAGAGCGGACTCTTGTGCAGCCCAAAGAAGTGAGGGAAAGAGCATGTCTAACCCACTGGGAGAATGTATTATGTATTTCAGAGCCTTCTCTCAGCCCAGTTCACAGAGGATACGTCTCCTACAGCCGGGGGATATGTCCTAGGTTTGCTCCCCAGATTTTGCATAGGTCTATACACTCCACTTGTTCTCCCCCCGGCTTTGCTGGATATAACATACAATGGTCTCTATGCTGACACAGCCTTGCCCCGACCCTGCCTCCCCCAGTCTTTCGGAAATGACACCCTGGCTCGTTAGCTCAAGCTTGCACTGCCAGGCTTGGAGGTCCCTGGTTCAAATCCTGTGTGTGTGTAACAACCGAGATAACAGCTGGGAAGCTCCAACTCTTACACTTCTGGCTCGAAGGAGGCTTCCATTTGTTGGGGGGATCGCTCAGTGGTTTGAGCATTGGCCTGCTAAACCCCACAGTTGTGAGCTCAATCCTTGAGGGGGCCATTTAGGGACCTGGGGCAAAAATCTGTCTGGGGATTGGTCCTGCTTTGAGCAGGGGGTTGGACTAGATGACCTCCTGAGGTCCCTTCCAGCCCTGATATTCTGTGATTCTAAGGCCCCGTGCACCCAGCTATGGAAGGTCTCTTGCTAAAACCTTCCCCCGGACCATATCAGGGATTCTGAGGGAGAATTTCTCATTTCCTGAGCTTGCAAATTATAGTGTTGCCAACTCTGCTGGGTTCAGGGATGTTTCTTAAGACCCCGTGGCCAGGGCCGCCCAGAGGATTCAGGGGGCCTTGGGTCTTCGGCGGGGGGGGGGAGGCTCCCCGCTTTGGTGGTAATTCAGCAGTGGGGGGAGGTCCTTCCGTCCCAGGGCAGAAGGACCCCCCGCCACCAAAGACCCGGAGCGGAAGAAACTCCGGGGGCCCGGGCCCCGCGAGAGTTTTCCAGGGCTCCTGAAGTGAGTGAAGGACCCCACTCCAGGGGCCCCGAAAAACTTTCATGGGGGCCTCTGCAGGCCCGGGGCAAATTGCCCCACTTGCCCTCCCCCTGGATGGCCCTGCTCGTGGCTCTGATTTGAGACAATCGGAAAATGGTCGCTGCTTTTGCAGAACAAAATGAAATTTTCTACCCAACATTTTTACGTTTTTGACCCCCTCCAAATAGTCACCATTTGGGGTTTTCCCCGCCTCTTTTCCAGCAGCAAAATGAGGAAAGGAGAATGTTTTTGATTTTTGTTTTTTTGACCAAAAACAATGGGACCATTTTGAACAGAATGAATATTGATGCTGTCAGGAAAACAGCTGGTTTTCGATTGGGAAATGTGTTTGAATGAAAGAGTTGAAGCTGTTCTCTTGTTGATGCAGCATGCAGCCCAGCCAGAGTAGCAGCTTGGTCCCTTTGTCACTGTGGGACAGCCTCCCCCATGCCACACTGAAGCCTGCTGGGAAACGTGGAAACAAGCTTCACCGTAATACGGCTTTCTCTGGGCATTGCCATAAAAACCTCTCCCTCTCTGCCTGATGTGGCAGTGCAAACACAATAGGATGTTGAAATCAACGCTGCCTGATGCTCATATTTGATGTTTGCCTGAAAGACCCAGCTCCCGGAGTCTTGTGACTATGTGAGAATCTCAGTTTGTGTTTTAAAGAAAATGGATGTTTTTAGCCCTCATGGCTGCAGAGGAAAACTGGAAAATACAATACCAGACAGTGCAAAGAACCAGCAGGCAAATGAAAACCCCCTTCAAATTTATTATGGTTAAAAAAACTCATGAATTTGAAGCTGATCTCATGATTTTTAAGGCAATCTCATGACTTTTGGGTGGCCTGACTCATCATATCGTGAAATAGACGCAGAGTCGGAGTCCACCAAATGACACACTCCCTAGCTGATCCGCTTCTCTCAGATTGCCCCAGATCCAAACACTCCCCACCTTCAGCTGTGGGTGAACTGGGATCTGGGTTCTGATTGCCCCAACATCACTGGAGCAACTCCATTGACCTCAGCAGTGCTTACATCGGCATCAATACTTCTCTCAGGACTGTGGAAAATCCACCCCCCACCGCGAGACATCGCTAAGGCGACCTAACCACCAGTGTAGACAGTCCTGGGTCAATGGAAGAATTGTTCTGTCAATGCAGCTGCCATCTTCTGGGGAGCAGTCTGCAGTGAGTGTCTACATCAAGGCATTTTAAATGTAGACATACCCTTAGATTGGAAGTTTTTTGGAGCAGGAACCATCTTTTTGTTTTGTGTGTGTGCTTCACAGTAGGGGTTCCAGGCGCTACCATAATATACCTAATAAATAACATACAGGGCCTAGCACAATGGGGTGCCTAGGCACCATCGTAATATGCCTAATAAATAATGTACAGCGCCTAGCGCTATGGGTCCATGACTGGGGTTCCTAGGTGCTACCGTAAGACACCTAATACATAATTTACAGGCTGTGCAATGGGGTCCTGATCCATGATCAGGGCACCTAAGCACTGCCATAATATACCTAATAAATAATAAGAGGCCAGGATCTAGTGGGTATCCCTTAAGCCAGCCCCTGGCCTGGCCTCTGGATAATGCAACATGGGCAAATCTAGATCCAAACTGTGAGGCTTGGACTGAGATTCTCCCCAGATCTGTCCCATTGGCAAGATGCTGGGCAAGGGTCAACTTGTAAACAAAGGACAAAGCAGGTAGCAGGATCTTTCCACTCTCCTCCTCCTTCCCCACCTGCTGATGGCAGGATACCCAGCAAACAGGTTCCTCTGAGGGCTTATCTGCTAATCAATTTGATCCTCCCTCTCCTGGCTCTCTGGGGGAGGGGCAGGGCAGGGCATGAATGCTGAACTCGATTTACCAATTTACCACGCACCTTCCTTCCTCCTTGTGCAGCCAGTGGGGTCACGACCCCATCCCCTTATGGGTGCCAACTCCAGTCAGGCCCCTACGCCTGTCGCCGTGCTGGATCCTGTCATTCAGATCCACTCAGCATTCACCCAGCTTTTCTGGTTGTGAGATTTGCAAAGCGATTGTATCTGCAACAGGATTAGGGTGACCAGATAGCAAGCGTGAAAAATCAGGACAGGGAGTGTGCATGGGGGGGTGGGGTAATAGGCACCTCTATAAGACAAAGCCCCAGATATCAGGACTGTCCCTATAAAATCAGGACATCTGGTCACCCTAAACAAGACGTTGGAGCTGCTGGCCCTGGAATCAGACTCAAGGGCTGATTTCACAGATGTCTGGGTTTGTCCTGCTGCAGCTATGTCAGCTAGGGGCATGATTTTTACCAATATGGTTTTACCAGTACAAACCCTAGGGTGGACACAGCTATACTGGTATAGCTTATTTCCCTTTCAGGAATTCCTGCACTGGTATGAGCACATTTATACTGCTGTAACTATGTCCACACTGGAGGGGCAGTCCCACTTGAAGTAGGCTGATCTGAACCAATCCAAACCTCTGAGTATAGCAAAGCCCGAGAATGTAGAAGATAAGGGTATACATCAGCAAGGTCCAAAGACTGGAAGTTGAAGCTAGAAAAATTCACACTGGAAATCAGCTGCAAATTGTTAACAGGGAGGGCAGAGCTTCCTGAGGGATAGGGTGGATTCCCCATCAGCTGTTTTTAAATCAGGACAGGCTGTCTTTCTAAAAGTGTCAGTTCAGCTACAGGCTATTGGAGTAGATGCAGGGATCACTGAATGAAATTTTATGGCCTGTGATATTTGGGCACTTTTGGAGGGCGGTGGAACAGTGTTATTTGGGGGCAGGGGATGCTGGAACAGTGCTAATTGGGATTTTCAAAAGAGTCCTCTTAAAGTATTATTTTTGTTGAAATCAAGCATTCCGACACTTCTTTTCTTTTAGGACTTAAGCACTGGTAAGGATCTGACCTTAAAATCTATTGATATGAACAGGTAAATGAATTCATTATAGACCAAATTATTTGCAGCAGAACTGAGAACCAAGTCCAAGCAAGGTCGTGGAGAGAAACAGACTCAGTTTTGCAAAGAAAAGGGGCCATTTTCAGGGCTACTGAAAACTGCCTCCCATATGAAAGTGCTAACGAGCAGGGAAAGAGCAAGAATGCAGGTGCCCATCGAACTGAAAATGCAGAGAATATAAAGACAGTTTCTTGGGCTGAGCAAGCCGCTGAGAACTGATTTGTCTGCAGTGCATGAAGGCCCTTTCACTTCAGTGCAAAGGAGTGTGGCATAAAGGATTACGTTTGCAATACATGTCGCAGATGCAAGCACAGGTGCTGTGGGCTGGTGGCATGAGAGTCAGGATGGAAAATAATGGGTTTTTCAGGTCAGGAGCCAAAGTGAAAAATTTGAAAAATAAATCAGCTTGATGATTCAAACCCAAACGGTGTTTTCAACATTTTTTTGTCGAATCAAAAAACTCAAAACCATTTTGTTCTGAATCAGCTGGAACGTTTCCAGGCAACTCGGCATGAATTTTTTTTAGTTTTTTCAGTTCGTTTCCAGTCAACCGAGATGTTTAAATGAAACTTTTTTTTTTCAAGTGTTTCGTTTTGATTCGGTAGGTTGGGGATGTTTTTCCCCCTTTTGGGGGTTGTTTTTAGACTGACCAAGTTAGACAATGAAATGCCATTTGGAAGTGAAAAGTGGAAATAAAACAGATCCGTTATTGTTGGGAAGAAAATTCAGTTTTTCTTTTTCGACCACGACTAGTTATCAAATTTGACCTGAATTTGCCAATAATTTCGGAGCCCCCACTATCTATTTTCCATCAAGAAAATTTCACCCAGCTCTAATCAGGACTCCTGGGTCCTATTCCTGGCTTTGTCACTGGCCAGCCACATGACTCCACTTTCCTCTATTGTAAGCTCTTTTGGCAGGGGCTGTCTCTGGGGCTCTGATACAAGTTAGCTGCCTGGAGGTGCTACCAGAATGGCAGCGATTGCTCACCCGTGAGGTTGGACTCTGAGGAAGCCAACCTGCCCGGAGGTTCTGACTTGCTGTGTGAACGTGGGCAAGTCCCCTCTCTCTGTGCCTCACTTTCCCCGTCTCAGCCTTGTGTATTTACCCAGTGCTTGGCGGAAAAGCCCTAGTTAAGAACTGAGCAGCATCATAGGGACAGATCAACATGGCACATGGCTTTCCAGAGGCATGGCCTGCCCTGTCTCCATAGCGATGCCCCATGCTGTTCTGGAAGGTCCGACAACCCACCCCTGAGGACAGGATGGGAGAATCTTGCATCCTCGGGCTGCTATTGTTGAGGGTGAAGACAAAGGCTCTGCAGGTGAGACAGGCCAGGACAGAAGGGGCCTGAAAAGAATGCATTCCTGCCTAACGAGGGGGAGGATCTGGGAGCAGCTGGACCCTGCCTGACAAGCTCATAAATGTTTGGATGCTTCTACTCCCCAGGTAGAGCCACTCCCATCAAGGAGGGCACGGACCCACCAAGGCAAGCAGCTTTTGCAAAGGTGGGCTGGGACGATTTGTCACACAGTGCTGAATTTATAGTGGGATCTCCCTCACCACCACCTCTGAAATGCAGCCACCTCTGGGGCGGGGCAAGTGCTGAACAGCAGCACATAAGCCACACTACCCCGAGTTTAGGAAAGGAAGTGAGCAAGACTCATAGGAAGGCAGAATATTATTCACCAGAGGGCAATTTTCTCAGGATACCCGGCCCAGCAACAGCAGAAAGTGCCATGGGATTTGGCCACAGGGTCTTCTATCTACGAGATAGCACCTAAGCTTATGAGGCTGAGGCTGGGGGGGTCCAGCACTGAAGCAGTGCCTTCTGCTGTAGTCCAATCAGCAGCAGGACACGGCCATGTGGCTGTTGAATGGGTTGGACTCCCGCTGCTGTTATGCCTCAGCTGGGACTCAGGCCAGGTAAGAGCAGCAGGAGGTAATTTGTGGGTGCACAAGGTACATTAAACCCCTGCCCATCCTTAAGGGTCTCCCATCCAACACCTGCTACGGGCTAGTCCTATTTAGCTTATGAGAGACCCAGTGCCCCATTACACAGCTGGAGGCACCTACCTCATCCCCTGGCTGGGTAACCCCAGCCAGGCTACACCTCTGGGCTTTGTACAATCAACCACCTGGTCGTCGCAGGGACCCGACTTCTATTTGCCAGCTGCTTTCCCCAGGGTCGCCTCCCCTCCTAAGGCAGGGGCTTGGCATGGGGCAGCTACATGCAGACTGCTTTGGATTGCTGGGAGCAGTGAGATCTGGGGTGGTTAGTTGGCAGAGCCCCCAGAGGAGGAAAATTCTGGGGGGCAAGAGGCAGCCGTGCAGCTCCGTGCACACTGACCTGGAGGGGGAGGCAGCCATGTGGCAGGCGGGGGGCCGCTCACTAGCTCGGTAGCATCTCTCGTCACTGTCACACACACACACCAAAGGGTTAACCCGGAAAGCCGCCTGGATTCCGGGTCCGAGGGCAGCGCCTCGCTGCAGGACCCTTCGGCCCATTCAAAGACTTTGCGGTCGCCCGACCAAAGAAAGCGCACAAGGGAGAAATGAAAGGGTTATAAATAAACACGTCATTTAGGCCTCGGCTGATTACAGGGCAGAGCCGGAGGCTGGCTGCGCAGGAAACTCGCTCTCTTATTTTAGTAGCTTGCGTTCTGGGTGACCCGGCTGCCGGGCCACGATTGAAGCCGATCACAATTATTGGTGTATTTATATTGCGTTGCGAAGGGCGTGGCTCAGAGGGGGCTGGGGGGCGACTCTGAAGCTGATGAAACTGAGGGTGAAGGTGCAAAGGAAGCGACAGAGCCCCTGCGAGCCCAGACAGCTGGCTCAGCCTGGGGAAATCCAGCCACCTGCCCCTAGATCTGTGGCCCATCACGCTAGGCAGGGAGCTAGGGGCCCCTGGGTTCTGTTCCCTGCCTCTGATTAGCGAGGTGACTCTGGGTGCATCAGAGAGGGTGAATTCCTCCCCCGACAGCCCTGGATTCACCTCCCTACAGGGCTGTAGAGGTTCTTTAATCAGTGTCTGTGGCACACGCAGCTCTCAGAGGCCAGGGTGTTGTTATGCTAGGCTCTGTACAAAAGGCCTCCCCTGCCTTGCATCCTGTTTGTGGAAGTTGTAGACGCAGCTTGGGTCCTTGCAGAACAAGAGAGTGTAATTCCCAAAATCAAGGGTTGGAAATGCAGCGTTAAGGGGACATGAGCCGCATAACCTTAACTCTGCTCCTTTGAGCGCTGTCCTTTCGGAGATCACAGCGCCTTACCCCTCCCTCGGTCCACAACAACGACCATAGTGGGTCAGGCCAATGGTCCATCAACCCAGTATCCTATCTTCTGACAATGGGCAATGCCAGGTGCTTCAGAGAGAATGAACAGAACAGGGCAATCATTGAGTGATCTGCTCTCTGTTCTCCGCTCCCAGCTTCTGGCAGTTGGAGGTTTAAGTACACCCAGAGCTGTCCTCCATCAACTTATCTCACTCTTTTTTGAACCCCGTTATCGTTTTGGCCTTCACAACATCCCCGGCAATGAGTTCTGCAGCGTGTCCAGTGTGATCTCTGCCAACCAGCAGCAAATGAGTGGTGCAGATAGGTGCAGAGAGATGACTTGGCCTCCTGATGTGGGCACACGTTACATGGCAGCTTGTATTAGGGATAGGTAGGAGGCTGTGCCATTCCCAGATCCACTGGGCCCTCTGATGGGGGCAGAGCTAAGGCTGTGTGGCTGCCCTGGGGGTGGGGGGATGGTTTGTCTTAGCTCTGCATTTCCTGGTTTGCCAGCCTTTGGGAATGAAGCTGCTGAATTGACCCGGGGAGCTGACGCACCACCGTAGCCCTGGTTGAAAAGCAAACGCAGAAGTTTTGCTGCCAGATATGCCTAAGAGATCCATCCACCCCCACACCTCTGGCATAACCTGAACTGACTACTGAGAAAGAAGCATGGTTAACGCAGGAGTCTGGGTGCCTGGGGCCTGTTCCGAGCACTCAGAGAGGGGTGTAGCCGGTGGCAGAGTAGCATACTGAGAGCCAGGACACCTGGGGTTAGTCTCATCCCGCTGCTTCCCGGGGGGCTTGTGAGATTTCATTCATAAAACCCTTTGATCCCCTTGCCTGGCAGGTTCTAGCTCAGGGATCCCCACTGCACATGTCCCTTCAGGGGCTACATGACAGGAGCTCAAAGCTTGTTTTAAATGGTGGGTCAAATTCAACCTGGGAGATTCGCTTTAAAGCCATTCGCAGCAATTGATGAGCTCTTTGGGGCAGGGACTGTCTTTTTGGTCTGTGATTGTACAGCGCCTGGCACTGTGGGGGCTTGGTTGGCAACTGGCACTACCAGGCCTGCCCCCCCCCCACCAACAAACAGACACTCAGCTTGGTGGCATGTGTTTGTCCACCTGCCTGTAACGTGGCAACTCTTTGATGCCACATCTGATCAATTCCAGAATTTCTGGAGAGGTTCTAGGCATCGCCTGGCAGAACCCCATTGATGAGTGGGAGTGGGAATCAGGAAACCAGAGGGGGATAAAATGGTTTCAGGTTCTGGTTCTGGGCAGTCATGCTCGATGGTTGGAACCGTGCTCAAGGCCAGATGTAGGGTCGGGAGCGGGCTGGGGACAGGCTCTGGGTCAGAAGCAAGGACAGAATCCCCTGGCAAGTCAAGTCAGGATCGCAGTCTAGATGCAGGCCAAGGGTTGGGGCCAGGTGGGCCGGAGGTCAAGAGGTGGATGCAGGGCTGGAGCGATATCAGAGCATGGCATGGACCAGGCTGGGGCGGGAACAGGAACCAGATCAGGCTGGAAGCCTGGGGATCTGTTACACTACACGGCAGCAGAGGGGTTCCTAGACAGGTAGTGCTGTTGCCCAGATGGGCTTACCGTGCTGGCGGGATCAGTGACATGCCTGTGTATGGCATTTCCCTGTTGGCTGCAGGGTACCTGAGGGCTGAGTCACGGGGGGCTCTATAGGTGGGATGAGTCGAGGCAGTGGAGTGAGCAGCCCTGGTCCGGTCACACATGGGGGACACGTGGAGCCCCTGGCATGGGATTCGCACAGCCACCAGCTTCAGGCAGTCAGCTGCAGATCAAAGAACTGGTTGATGGCAGCTGTTAAATCCTTCCGGCACAACACCCATGGGACGGTGGCACCCAGGGATTTGGGGGCAGGGCAGAAAGGAGGGAGGCAAGGTGGTGGGTGCAATCGACAGAAGCAACACGGTGTGCAGCCCCCTAGTAAACACCACTGCTACTGATCACTTTTCCTAAGGCACCAGCGGAGGATCAACCCCCCAGAGTGTACCACCCCCCACAAAAGCCCCGTGCTGTGGAGCTACGTTAACACCGTTTGCTAGCTCAGTAGCAGGTTGCTGCACTTACTGGGGCCAAGCACTAGAGGTTGCTTGAAAAAAAAATGGAAAAGTTTCACACACACTCCGTTTCCCCCCCCCTTTTCAAATTTTGACCCGTTCTGGAGTTGGTTGGGGTGGGGGAGGGGGAGGATTTTGTCATCAGTCCCCCCCCCATCCAAGAATTTTTCTTCCACATTTTGAAATTTAAAACCATCGCAATGGCGTCAGAATTTGGAAACCCATCAACCTGCTGCAATGGCAAGCACGCACTGAGCCAGGGGGTTGGTGTTGGGGGACAGCTGGTCCCGCCCTGCATGGCCTGGTGCATTATGGGATGCACCTGCGTTTCTGTTGGGCTCTGGAATTGGGAGCCTCTCACATCTGTGACGCTGATGGGCTGTGGTGGACCCCTCCAGTGTAGATATTATAAACACCCAAGGGCATCGCCAGGTGCTCGGCTATGTTTGCCCTGCAATGAAGATGACTTGTTGGTTCCATGAGACAGTATCGTTATTGGACCAACCTCTGCTGATGAAAGAGACGAGCTCTCATGCTACACAGAGCTAGTCTTGTTGGTTGTTGGTCAACCATGATTGGAAGAGAAATACTTTGGGGATAGGTCATGGGAGAAATGACACTGATGGGCAAATGAAATAGCTGGAACAACTGATGCATGGACAAGACAATACCATTAATTGATAGATAGATAGATTGAGGGGGTGGATGGAGATGGATAGATAGATAGATAGATCGAGGGGGTGGATGGAGATAGATAGATAGATAGAGAGATAGATAGATTGAGGGGGTGGATGGAGATTAGATAGATAGTGTCAGCTGGGATGGGGGCAGGGTGTTGAACAGTCACTAAACATGTTGGTTGTCCCACTATGATGCTGGCCAGCGATTGGGCTGGCCCAATGGTTAGGGTGCTAGTCGTGGACTCAGGATATTGGGTTTCATTTCTCTGACCCATCACAGGCTCCCTGTGTGACCTTGAGCAAGTCACTTAGCCGCTCTGTGGCTGTTTCCCAGCTGTACAATGAGGATTATTGCCCTGCCCTGCCTCACAGAGAGTTATGAAGATAAATCCATGAATGATTGTGAGGTGCTCGGATAGTGCAGTGATGCTGACCAGATAGGTATCTTACCTACATAGACAGCCAGGGATTGAGGAGCAAGAACTCTTGGTTTCTATTCCCGTCTCTGCAACTAACCATGGTTCTTTGCAGGGGAAGACGGAGGATGCATTCCTCACCTCAGCAAGGGGAATGCAAAGGAAAGGCAAATAGGAAGCCATCAGAAAGAAATGCATATGATCTTAAGAGCTGGGTTCTCTTCCTGGCCCTACCACTCACCTGCTGGGTGACCTTAGGTAGGTCACTTCCCGGCCCTGTGCCTCAGTTTCCCCACCAACTCTTGTCTTTTTAGAGCATGATCTCTGTGGGGCAGGGACTGTCACTGTGTATACATGTACAGCGCCCTGCACAATGGGGTCTCAGCTGGTACTCCTGCGATGCAAAGCGGCAGATTGCCTATCCCCTCGGCAAGCATGGGAACGTGCAGCAGAACGTGACATTGATGAGTTAGCAGACAGGTGGCTGGACCAGTCTGGGCAGCTATAGAAGCTATTGACTGTCACCCCACCAATTCATATGAAAGAGAGGGCCTGGGGGACTGTCACTCTTCTCTAAACTGGGTGAGCTGCTGGTACCTCGCCCCAGGCAGGGAGAGGGGGACATGCACTCCCCTCCATTCTCCACACCTACATGGAATCCCATAGCTTTTTCTTGGAGGCAACTCCTCTGCCTGTCCCCCTGTCATAAACAGATAGCTAAGGGTTAATGTCTCTTTCACCTGAAGCACCTGACCAGAGGACCAATCAGGAAACCGAATTTTTTCAACTTTGGGTGGAGGGATTTGAGTGTCTTTGTCTTTTGTTTTCTGGCTGCCTGCTTTCTCTGAGCTTTGGAGAAGTAGTTCTACTTTCTAGTCTTCTGTTTCCAAGTGTAAGGACAAAGAGATCAGATAGTAAGTTATATGGTTTCTTTTCTTTGGTATTTGCATGAATATAAGTGCTGGAGTGCTTTGATTTGTATTCTTTTTGAATAAGGCTGTTTATTCAATATTCTTTTAAGCAATTGACCCTGTGTTGTATCATCTAATACAGAGAGAACATTTGTACTTATTTTTCTTTCTTTTTATATAAAGCTTTCTTTTAAGACCTGTTGGAGTTTTTCTTTACTTCAGGGAAATTGAGTCTGTACTCACCAGGGAATTGGTGGGAGGAAGAAATCAAGGGGAAATTTGTGTGTTGGATCGCTAGCCTGATTTTGCATTCCCTCTGGGGGAATAGGAAAGTACTTTTTGTTTTCAGGATTGGGAACAGAGAGGGGGAGTCTCTCTGTGTAGTTTCACAGAGCTTGTGTCTGTGTATCTCTCCAGGAGCACCTGGAGGGGGGAAGGGAAAAAGGATTATTTCCCTTTGTTGTGAGACTCAAGGGATTTGGGTCTTGGGGTCCCCAGGAAAGGTTTTTCAGGGGGACCAGAGTGCCCCAAAACACTCTAATTTTTTGGGTGGTGGCAGCAGGTACCAGGTCCAAGCTGGTAACTAAGCTTGGAGGTTTTCATGCTAACCCCCATATTTTGGACGCTAAGGTCCAAATCTGGGACTAAGGTTATTACATGGTGGCAGCGGTGGGATACAGAATCCAGAAGCCAGTAAAAATATTATATTTTTCTTTTCTCTGCTAAGGGCTTCCACCACGTCCCACTCTGCCCAGTCAAGAGCCAAGTCTAGGGATTTCTCGTGGAGAGTTTGAAGCCTTATGGGGGGCAGGGAGTGAGGAGGATGCTGTGGGTTCAGCAGGACATCTGGATCTCATCGACCCCCACAGCACTCTGGGTGCCCCATCTGGAGCACCCACAGAGCCAGGACCTGTGACCGCATGCAGCCCACAAGGGCCGGAGCACTGTAGCCTTTGGCGGCAGGACGTGCTGACTCTGCCCCTCTCGGGAATCTGCAAGGAACCTGGGCTTTCTAAGGATGAAAAAATGAGCCCAGATGGTGTATGTGAGTCTGGGGGGTTGGCTAGTTCAGTGGCTGGGCAGGCTGGGACTTGAGATTTTCCCCTCCAGCGGGCACTTGGGTCCGGTGTGGCCCCAGCTCGCAGGGACTGGCTGGTTCAGAGGGGCAGGAAATGGGACATGGGGCCTTTCCCCTCCAGGGAGACCTGGCTCCGATCTGGCCCCAGTGGCTCAAGCAGAGGTGTATTAAGATTTCTTGGGGCCCTGGGCCAGAGCATGTGTGGGGCCCTCCCCACCCCTTCCACCTCCAGTCCTGCCCCATTCCGCTGGGGCTGCAGCGGGGAGCAAGAGCGTCAGGTGCTGGGGCTTCCCCCACCTCCTGGTGTTTCCGCCAGGGCTCCAGACAGATTTTTTCTGGGGCCTCCCAATTGGCCAGGACCCCTGGGCACAGGCCCCGTCAGGAATGGGATATGGGGCCTTTCCTCTCTAGCAAGTGCCAGCTCTGATCTGACCCCAAGGTTGGGGGACTGGCTGGCTCGGGGAGGGTGGAATGGGATATGGGGCCTTTCCCCTCTAGATAAATCTGATTTACCAATCACATTTTTTCGTTTGCTTTATTACAATTTCTTACTGAAATGTTGGTGGCTTCCCCCAACCCTGAGCCTGTAATTAACCAATCACAGGGGCCTGTGCTTCTGAAATAAGGGTGGGTGTGTGTGTGAATTTTTCTCTTTTGTTTCCTTTTCCGCCCCGCCAGCCTTCCCTCCGTTTCCCGAGACGAGACGGATCAGGCCCACGCTCCCCCTGCCAAACTGGAGGCCGTTTGCTTTTGGGTTGTTTATTCACCTAACACAACACACATAGCTGGGGTGACACTTCCATAGACTCGGAGAGCCAGGAGAGACCATTAGATCCCTGGGCTGATTCCTGCAGAGGGCTAATCCTGCCCAGAGCCCCACAAATCCAGCTGTAGCATCTAGGCCTCCCGTGTTGCCATGGCGTATGGTAGCAGGAGGGCGACCGGCACTCCTGGGCTCTATACCTGGTGCTGGATGGTCAAGAAGTGACAGCTGGGTGAATTCTAGTCTCTTTCATAAAGTGTACTTATGAGATAGACTGGTCTAGTGGCCAAAGCACTAGAAGGGGATTTGTGAGACCCAGGTTCTATTCCTGGCTCTCCCACTCTCCTGCTGGGTAAATGTCTGCTCCTCAGTTGCCCCTCTCGTGTCTCCCCCACAAAACTCTTCTCCGTGTCACTATGTTGCACATCACAGCTGCTCCCAACTGACCAGCTGGGCTGCACCTCAGTCCCTCCAACCGCCCAGGAGCTCAAGGATACTCACCATCCTGAGGAGCGGGATACGCCATTGTGACGGGGCAGGAGGAGACCCACACACCAGCCATCCCAGTGCCCTGTTTGCTATTGGAAAATGCTGATTCAGCTAAATCCAGACGTTCCCCGGGAAGGTCCATGGTTTCGATGGCAAGTTATCGTTCGGACAAGATCAAAGCGCATCCATCTGGCTTCCATATCATGACCAGAAGACAACTAGCCTTACCAAACCGAAACGTCTCGCTAAGGCCCTCGTGAGGTTTCTGATGCAACGTTTTCGGCCAGTTCTTCGTGTGAAGGGTTTTGAAATTTCAACGTCGGGACCAATGGGATTCGCGCACCATCGGCTTTGCTGTGGAAGGGCCGTGCCGAGCGGTGAGCTGCTCTGCTCCTCACGCAGGGGCTTCCCTGGACCTGAATGAGACCTGGTTCCCTGCCCAGGAACGGCTGTTTTTATTGCCCCAGGCTGATGTCAGGGGTCCAGGTACAGAGGCCACCAGTCCAGGCGGCTTGTCACAAGGATTCATGATCAAAAACTGATGTGAGGGCAGAGCAATGGCCGCTTTCTAGTGCTGGGGCTGCTGAGATAACACTCAGTGATAGGGCTGGAATAGCTCTTGTTCTAGCCGCTAGGCCATACTCCCCTCCTTGAGTTTGGAATAGAGCCTCAGAGTCCTGGCTCTCAGCTTTAACACATTGGTCCCCACCACTCCCCACTTAGAGCTGGGGATAGAACCCAGGAAGCCTGACGCACCATCTCCTGCTCTAACCACTAGACCACACACCCTCCTAAATCTGCGAATGGAACCCAGGAGTCCTGGCACACCATCCCTGGTCATTAGACCACACACCCACCAAGAGCCAGGAACAGACCCCAGGGCTCCTGTGAAATCTAGAAAATCTAATCTATGGCAGCCACAGGGTTCCCACCCCCACCTCATAGTCCCTGGGGTGTAACCCCCAGACCACTACCCCCCTTGGGGGAATGAAGATCTGACAGATCTTCTTGCCGGCACACGTTCTTCCCCTTCAAAGGGGAAAATAAAATAAACCGTGGAATCATTTCCATATGTAGGAGCCGGGCTCTGCGCGGGGGGCGGGGGGGAACGACTGGTTGGACAATCACTGTGAGTTTAGCGTAGTGGGGCTGGGCGGGAAGCATTGAAGACGTGATGGGTCTGACAGGGAACATCTCGCCTGGGGACCAGAGGAGGTTACAGCATGGAGAGAAAAACGGAAAAGGAAAACAGAAAGTGCAATGAAGAATCCAGTGCTGGGGGGTGGGGGTTGCCTGTGGGGGGCTGCAAGTTCTGTGGTGGAGGAAGGTGTTGATCAGGGTTGGCAGGGGCTGTGGGGTTGAAAGGGGGCTGCAGGATCTGTGGAGGGGAGCTGTGCAGGGTCTGTGGGGGCTGCAGGGTTTGTTGGGAGCTGCTTGATCTGAGGGGGCGGGGCTCCAGGGCATGCAGGGGGCTGCAGGATCTGTGGGGGGCTGTAGGGTTTGTAGGGCCTGCAGGATCCGTGTGGTGGGGCTGAAGTGAAGGGATGTAGGGGCTGCAGGATCTGTGAGGGGCTGGAGGGCTTGTAGGGGTTGCAGGATCTGTGGGGCTGGAGGGTTTGCAGGGGCTGCAGGATCTGTGGGTGGGGCTGGAGTGGAGGGTTTGTACAGCCTGCAGGATATGGAAGCGGGCTTGAGGATTTGTAGGGCACTGCAGGATCTGTGGGGGCTGGAAGGTTTGTAGGGGGATGCAGGATCCGTGGGGGTCTGGAAGGTTTGTAGGAGCTGCAGGATCTGTGGGGGCTGGAGGGTTTGTAGTGGCTGTAGTACCTGTGGTGGGCTGGAAGGTTTGTAGGGCGATGCAGGATCTGTGGGGTTCTGGAAGGTTTATAGGGGCTGCAGGATCTGTGGGACTGGCGGATTTGTAGGGCACTGCAGGATCTGTGGGGGCTGGAAGGTTTGTAGGGGGATGCAGGATCCGTGGCGGTCTGGAAGGTTTGTAGGAGCTGCAGGATCTGGGGCGGGGGGAGGGTCTGATGTGTGTGTTAGAGGGGGCTTGGGCTGCATGTCTTTTCTTGCAGCAAAGTCCCACTTTATTCTCAGAGCCGTCATGTGGTCCCAGGGATCAGAAGGGACTGCTCAGCCAGGGTAGCCCAGCTTGGCCCAACTTGGAGAGTCTTGAACTGGGTCTCCCCCAGGCCCGATGGCCATTCGGGGGTCTCTCACTGTCTCTCTCTTTCTCTGGTTTGTCCCTCCAGATGCGGAACAGGAACAAGGTTTGAAATCTCCCAGGTTTTCACAGGATGGGGGAACTGTTTCCCATCCTCTCTGCTAACGAGTGTGTTTCCTTGCAGCATGGAGGAGACGCTTCACCTCATTATCTCTGCTACGGCAGAGACGTTTGTGCCCTGCCAATGCCATTTCAGACTCCATCGGAGTGAGCTTCCCTGCAGCAGTGCCCTAGCAGGATGGCAGCACTGTGAGCTTCCCTGCAGCAGTGCCCTGGCAGGACTGCAGCGCTGCGAGCGTCCTTGCAGCAGTGCCCTGGCAGGACTCCACTCTGCGAGCTTCCCCACAGCAGTGTCCTGAACTATACCCCTCAATGCCCTTCCCTCTTTCTCTGTAAACAGACCATGATGGCAGGGGGGGTGGGGGGGGACACTGTCTGCTCTGCTCCAGCGGCTCCCCCTGGCTCTCCAGCGTGGGAGGAGGGAGCCATGTTGCACAGGAAAGCCACCTCTCCCAGGGATCCTTTTGACTCATCACCCGCTAAACCACAAGCCAGAAATGGTGATGGCAGCGATTCCCTGCATTCCCCCTCTCCCCCTCCCCCTGCTCCAGGCACCGGCCTCCCCCCCCCCCCCGCCCATTACAGGGGCGCCATCCCTAGCCCAAACCCCGCTGGGATCAGGCCCCCACGGCCTGAACTGCTGTCAGCATCCAATTCCAGGAAGGACATGCAGAGGCAATGTAGCCTGAGCCAGCCCCCGCTCCTCAGTCCCCCTGCCCCCACAATGGGGATTAACAGCACCCCCCATCCTTATCCTGTATCCTCCATCCCTCCCCCGCCCATCCCCCGTCCCCCGTGTCAGCTTCCGAAAGCTTTTCCTGCTAAACTTTCCCCTGTTATTAATAGTTCGCCAACCACCATGACTCAGACTAACCCACTCTGCTCCCCAGGGCCCCTCGCCCAGCACAGAGCCCCCGACATTAACCCTCTCTGTTCCCCTTTCTCTTCCCTTGGGGAAGGTAACCCCCTCCCCCCACTGCCAGGTTAACCTGGATCTGCCCCTAGGCAGCGTGTTAACCCCGACTGGTCCAGGCCCTGCTTGGAGCAGAGGCGTGTTTAAGGTGGGGGCTAGTTAACACCTTTCCTAACTGGATGCATTGCCCAGCACAAGGCCCTACAGAGAGACGGCCTGGTTCCCTCCCCCGGACCCACTCCCAGGGTCAGATCTGTGCAGCAAGGACCCAGGGGAGCAGCTCCCCTCTGCGGGAGGCACAGCACAAGGCTGCCCCAGGGCGGGGGGCATGCTGGGTGGCAAACACCACTGTGACTACCCCGCTGCCCCCCAGGAACCCTGCCGGGGGCTGCTGGCTCTGCAGCTGGACGCACTGGGGCCTTGTTTTAATCTCTGTTGCCAGGAGCTTGGCTGGTTGCCTGCCCAATGCCTAGTATATTGCGCCCAGAAAATGGACTGTCAAGGGGGGAAGATCCTGGGAGAATCCAGCTTGATCTTTTTCCTCCCTTTCTTCCTTCCTTCCTTTCTCTCACAGACCCTGCTTGTTGCTCTCTCTCCTCCTCCCCCCACCACCCGTCTCAAGCCTCGGCCCCGGATGCTTCCTTTGTGGTCAGAGGGACTGAAATAACCCTCCCTTAATGGGTGTGTGGGTGCGGCACTGCGGCTCTCGCTAGCTCCTCCCGGAGCCCGTCTCGCCCTGTGCCAGCTGCCACGGGGCTCCAGACAGCTCAGCGGCGAGCAGTGGAGGGGACACCACAAGCATGCTGGGGGGGGGGGGGGGGAATGTGTGAGCCACCCTCCCTTCACCCTGGGGGGAAGGATTCATGGATATGCAGCCAGCGTAAAGGGCCCCCTCCCAGGGAATATCAGGGTGCAGAGGGGTTCCCCTACAGGCACCCCAGAGGCAGGAGGGGGTGTGGCTGGGATGTAAAATAGCCTTGCTATTTTAGAGGCCTCGGCTATATTGATCCTTTTAATCTAAAATCTCATCTGGGCTGCTGTGCCGGGTGGTGTATCTAGGGCCTGCTCTGCCGATGCTGGTGTCCTGCAGATCTGCTGCCCGCTGGAGGAGAAAGCGGCACAGAGTCTGGATGTTTTCCTACTGTAACTGGTTTATTGATACTCTCTCCACCAGTCCTGGAGCAGAGGTGGTTACAAATGGCAGGCAGGCAACCCCCTTCTGCCAGGCATCTCTGCCCAAATACCCGTGTCCGGGTCCTAGCGAGCATCTCAGCCCCCCAAATTGGCTCTCGTTTCATGCACCATGTGCTGCATCAAAACAGGAGAGGGCTCTGTGTTTCTAAAACCAAACCAGCTCTTTATTAACAGAGCAATGTACAGAGGGTGCATTCCATCCATGTACATACAGATTGGCTTCCGGGTGCCGCCTCTAAACCCTTCCCTCCTGCAACCTGGGCTCCTCCCTCCGACTTCCAGGCAGGTTGCCACACTAAGGCAGGGAGTAAACTCTCCTGCTACTTGCTAGGGCACCTCATAAAGAAACTGCATCACAAACAATGACAGTATTTCTTCCAAGATTGAACGCTGCTAAGAAAAAGGATTTGTGTGACGGCACCACCTGGTCACTCCTGAAAGGACATGCCCATCACCCTCATATCTCGGCCCCCCATCTCTCTTTTCACTGGCAAATCTTTCCAGAGCCCCCAGCCCCTCCCAGCCTGCCCAGAAACATTCACCCTGTCATGCCAGGACTGTGATCCCTTCTGGTTTCTCTGAGCCCTGTGCCTTTCCATTTCCAAGAGCCCTGCCGGCCTGCAGGGGGAAGCCACCTATCCCAGAGGAGATGCACACACCATGCTCTCTCCTCAAGCCCTTTCACCTCGATCTGAAATAAAAGCCAAGGCTCTCGCTACCCTTTGGGGATGGGACCCAGACCAGAGGGGAAGGATAGCCCAGTGATTTGGGGCACTAGCATAGGCCGTGGGAGAACCACATTCAATTCTCTGCTCTCCCATGGGCTTCCTTGGGGCAAGCCACTTGCCCTCTCTGTGTCTGAGTTCCTGTAAAATGGGTATAATGAAGCTTCCTCATCTCTAAGGGGTGTGGTGAGAATAAATGCATTACAAGCTCACAAAGCACTTTGAGATTTATTGATGAAAAAGCGCTATAAGGAATAGTCTTTATTACGACCCCCTAAGGCTGAGCCGGAATCTAAAAGCCACCTCTGGCCCTTTTGATTGCCCACAGCAATGCAGGTCCAGCTCTCTTGCGCTCCCCTTTCCCCAGGTGCATCAGGGCCCCACTGCGCTAGGTGCTGTACATACACATGAAGAAGGACAGTCCCTACTCTAAACCATTGTGTGCAAGGCCAGCAGTGAAGATAGGAACAGAACCTGCCTCTCTCAAAGCACGAGCCAGCGCCCTCACCACTAGCCCACACTGCCTTTCTGCTGGCCTATGCACTCTCTGACCCATTCAAGGATACTTTAGCCAGCCTTGGCTCAGCTCCTGTTCTAAAACCTCTGGCCCAGCTGCCTCCCTTCCGCTCTCTAATTAGGAGATAGAGACAGCAATATTTTTTTTTAGCTGTCCTAGTTTTTTGGGTTTTTTTTTCTTTCCTTCATCCATGCAAATGCTAAAAATGTGAGCAGCAGAGACGTCACCTTCCCCCGAGACTCCTCCCTGGAATACCACCAGTGCCTCCCTGAGATACAGGGCCCCCCTGCTCTGAACAGGCCCCAGGAGCTTCTTTGTATGCAGGACTGTTGCCCCCTAGTGGCTGGGCACTCAGAGGCGAAGACACAAGCGCTACAACGCACCCATGTTCTTTGCAACAGGGAGTTATGTTTGTGGGGCAAAGAGGCAAAGAATCAGATCCCAGCGTCCTAGGGGTGTGCGGGATTTATCTAGTAAATTACAATGATTTGTACTGCATAGAAGCCCCAAGCGAGATTAGGGCACGAGGCGCTGCACAGACCCAGAGTGAGAGACAGGCTAAATAAACAAAGAGTGAGAGGGGAAACTGAGGCACAGCAGCTCAGGGACTTGCCCAAGGTCACCCAGCAGGTCGGTGGCAGAGCCAGGGATAGCACACGCATCTCCTTAGTGCTAGGAGGCTGCTCTACCCAGTGGACCACGCTGCCTCAATGAGTTCTTGCAATAATTGGTTGAGAGGGGCAAAGTACCATTTTTATTGCTAATACCACGCTAGGTGCTGTACAGACATACAGTGCATGCCCTAAAGGGACGTACAGTCTAAAAGACCAGGCACAACAGCTGGATGGGCCAGGCAGGCGTGGGTGAGAAATGGGGTAAGGGGACAACTGGGGGCACTGGCCTGTCACCCTATACTGGAATTTCCTACATGGAATTGGGGGTGTTCTCGGTGGGTCCAGCTGTGTGGTAGGTACAAGAGCCAATACCATGTGACTCGACCAGCGAATCACAACTGCTACCTGTGGCAGCCCACGCCAGCCGGGATTATTCGCAATGAAGATCCTGGTTGCCACATTCAACGTGGAGGGAAAGTGCATCAGCTCCTTTGGGAACCTGCTCCTAGCGGGGCGGGGGACGGGATGGTGGGGCAGGGATCATGTCTTCTGGAGAGATTCAGATCAGCAGCTGGAGAGACTGAATGTGAAACTGACTCAGCTGGGGTCCCGGGCCCTGCTGAGCGAGGGGCCTGCAGTCACCTGGGTGGGGAACGAATGGGATTTTGAAGCCGATGCACCAGTGGAACTCACGGTTCACTGGGGTAAGCTGAAAGCTTCATGTGGCGCCAGGACAGAGCATCCGTGCTGTGGGGGCTACATTGGTACCAACATGCCCAGCACAGAGACATCCCTTTGCAGGGCAGATAACGGATTGGGCCCTGGGAATCCCCAACTCCTGCTGCAGCCTCCAGGCAAAGGAGGCAGAAGGTTGCAGTTCCGAGCCTGAGACAGTGGGCTTGGGATTAGGGGAGGTAACAGCAGGGCCCTAGGGAGCACAGGAGGAGAGAGCAGGGGGATATGAATAGCAGAGTGACTCTTTGAGTCCTCATCACGCCACGTGCTGCACAGACACACAGTGAGAGACAGTCCCTGCCCCAGCTGAGATCAGGGCCCCGTGGTGCCAGGCATTGCATAGACACAGTGAGAGATGGTCCCTGCCTCAGCTGAGATCGGGGCCCCGTTGTGCCAGGCGCTGCACAGATACAGTGAGAGACAGGCTCTGCCCCAGCTGAGATCGGGGCCCTGTTGTGCCAGGCGCTGCACAGACACAGTGAGAGACAGGCCCTGGCCCAGCTGAGATTGGGGCCCCGTTATGCCAGGCGCTGCACAGACAGTGAGAGACAGGCCCTGCCCCAGCTGAGATTGGGGCCCCGTTGTGCCAGGCGCTGCACAGACACAGTGAGAGACAGGTCCTGCCCCAGCTGAGATCGGAGCCCCATTGTGCCAGGTGCTGCACAAACACATAGTCCCTGCCCCCAAGAGCTCACAGTCCAAACAGACAAAGGGTGGGAGCAGAAACAGAGGAAAACTTGCCCAAGGTCAGCCGGCAGTTCAGTGGCAGAGCCAGGCACAGAACGCAGGTGTTCTGAGTCTCATCTAGTGCCCTGCCCTTTGGGTCGCATTGGTTTTCTATCAGAAAACTTCCCACCTCCCACTCAGGCACCCCCGGACTGGGGAAGCTCGGCAGAACTCCACAGCAATCCCAGGCGGAAGGCCCAGGTAACTGAGAGTCTTGGCCTCCATGGAGAGGCAGCCGGGTACCGACATGCACAGAGACGCGTGGCCGAAAGCGCAGGCATGTACAGCAACATGTGAACATGCTGCCGTGCGCAGGGATGCTTGCCAGCCAGCCAGCCAGCCAGGCCGGCACACATGCACACACCTGCCACAAGCCAGGCTCGTGGGTGCTGCCATCTGTCGGGCACCCTTCACTTGCAGCTTATGGGCACTACCAGAAGCTGGGTGCTGCCATGCTCCTTCTTAGCTGCAGGCACCAATACAGGCCTATGGGAGGCTGGCTTTGGGGTTTCTTGGCTCACCGATCCTCCTGCCAGGCTATTCAGCCTGCCCATTGGTAGCTGGGCTAGTGCCCACTGAATCCTGGCAGACTTTGCTTTGGAGGCAGCCTCCCTGGCAAGGAAGGCCAAGCCACCCCTGCTCCCCTCTGACCTACTGTCTAATTACCTCATTACCCCAGGCCTTTGGCTAAAAGTGCAGGGCACGGCACCTCTCCAGCCCTGTCTTGTTTTTCAAGCTGTGCGGTTACCACGTGGAACAGGCAAAGCCCTCCTGGTCGTGCCATGCGAACCCAGCCAGCCAAGGGAGAGGCCTCACAGGGCTATTTCTGCCCCTGCAAGCTGGGCTCGCTCCCCAGCAGCGAGCCCAAGCGTGAGGCAGGAGGCCCCTGTGCTGGGGCAGCCCTGCCTGTTGCCCCTGCTCCAACGGCACTGTCCTGGAGAGTGCTGGGCACGCTGGTGGGTCGGCAACGGAGCTCAACAGCCAGTGGGAATAGGAGAATCTCCCCCCAGCTGAGAGCAATGGAGAATCCCCAGGCCACTGAGAGCAACTGCGAGGTTCTGGGCACGGAGCATTTTGAAAGTGGAACCCTAATTTTCAGCAGGGACCTCAACTGCGGGAGAGGAGCTGCGGGCGTCTCTGAAGATTGAAGTTTATGCTGAGCTCAGAGATCAGAACAGAAATGGGCCTGCTGTTCTATTTATCTGTCTTCGTACATGTTCTCTCTCTCTCTCTCTCTACATCCTCTATGTCCCTCCATCTATCTATCTATCTATCTATCTATCTATCTATCTATCCCCATGCACGTCCTCTAGCTATGTCCATATACACCCTCTATCTCTCTCTCTAGTGAATATCTCTCCCTCCATTTACAATGTTCCAATCACCCTGGTACCTCTGGGTAGGGTGACCAGATGTCCCGATTTTATAGGGACAGTCCTGATTTTTGGGGCTTTTTCTTATATAGACTTCTATTAGCCCCCAGCCCCTGTCCTGATTTTTCACACTTCCTGTCTGGTCACCCTACCTCTGGGCCTGACTCAATGCCCACCAAAGCCGACAGGAGCCTTCCATCAGTTCCCCGAACTGCTAGGAGCCTGCGCAGCAGGGAGCAGAGGGCTGGGCCGGCTTACCAGGGGCACGTTGCTGTTTCAGTCGAGCAGCTGGGCCGGCCCCCACCACGCTAGCCCTGCCACCACTCTGTGGCCCGGGCTTGGTTTAGATGAATCATCATTTCAAGTGAGCACACAAACCATAATTAGGTTTGGAATATAAATATGGAAAGTTACGCTAATGTAACCGACCGATATAGCTTCCCGGCTCATTATCTGCACCCGGGCAGCTCCGCAGAGCTATTTTCTGAACAAAGAGCCTCACATTCCAGTTATTTAAATAAAGCCCAGGGAGATTTATGGGTTGTGGAGGCCTGGAGGTGGGGAGCGGGGGGGGGGAGGGGGAATCGCTCTGCAAAGCCATTGTGTGTTGGGGTAGGGGGGAATGGTCGGAACGTCGCTCTTAGCGAGATAGACAAGACAACTCATCTCCCAGCCCTGTCCTGAGGGTGCCGCTGAGAACGGACAGCCTGCGAGGTAGCAATTCTCCCCCATGGGAACCCAGCCACACAGGGGGAAGAGCAGAGTCGGGTGATTAACCCTGAGACCAACCCAGCCCATGTCCAGGGTGGTGTCAGGCTAGAGACCCGGGCAGTGTCTGCGTCCTGAGCTGGTGTCATGGTCTCTGGCGAAATAAGGCCACGCCGCAGTGACACCATCTCACCCCTACGATGGGCCACATCACGTGGCTGCTCTCTGTGGCGTCACGGTGCCGTTAACACAAGGGGATGGCGGGTGACACAAGAACAAAGTCCGCGTCAGGAGCGGCTCAGGCAGCTGGAAACGCTGCTCCTGACACGCACACCCTGTGCCGCGTCCCCTCCCTTTACAGACATTCATGAACTCACCCCTGCAGCTCACCCGCCCTTCAGGCCACTCTCCTTCTCCCATGCTATGGATGGGAAAACCGAGTCACAGAGAGGCAATCAACCACCTGGCATCAGTTGTAAAGCTGGGATTACCACCGAGCCCCCCGACCCAGTTCTAATCACACCTGGCCAGACTCAAAGCGCTGCTCAGCACCCTGCAGGATCCTTCCCTGGAGCCCCGCGGCAGGAGGGGAGGGGCATGGATCTGGTCCATCCCTGCAGGGAGGCAGGGATACCGCAGTGGGCAATCTCCAGGTCTGCTCAGATACATCAGGAAAATTGGGGGCACTGCAGTTGTCCAGGTACGCTTTCTGCCTGCCAGTGTACGGATCACCTGCCCCTGTCAGGAATGACGCCCCCTGCTGGTTCCTTAATCATAACCTCACTGGCACCTCCCGCGTTTTATGCAGGTCGGTTTCTGGGGTTTTGTTTATCGATCCCTTTCCACTACCCCAGGCTCTTCACACCTCCTGGTGCAGTCCTCAGCTCCACCCCCCAGGCAATCCAAATTAACGTCATAAGAACATAAGAACGGCCCTACTGGGTCAGACCAAAGGCCCATCTAGCCCAGTATCTCGTCTTCCGACAGTGGCCAATGCCAGGTGTCCCAAAGGGAATGATCAGAATAGGGAATCATCAAGTGATCCATCCCCTGGCGCCCATTCCCAGCTTCTGGCAAACAAAGGCTAGGGACATCATCCCTGGTCATCCTGGCTAATAGTCACTGATGGACCTCCCTGTTTTTTAAAGTTGTTATCACGGTCCTCCCAGCCGGGCCTACCTTCTCCCTGCAGGATTTCCACACAGGCTCCCTTCCCAGTGCACCCTGAACTGCCTTGCTGTCACCTTCCTTTCCTCTCAAAGTCAGGTGACATCCCGTCCCCCCACTGGGCGCACCCGCTTGGTCATCAGAGATGCTGGACCCGCTTCATTTAAAGAGGCCAGCCACCCTGAAAGAGGGGGCTGTCGGGTTAAATTGATCCAGCACAGCCAAAGGTGGGAGGGATACCACGTTAGATGGGCACACTGCCATCTGAGGGACGCTACATGCGTCTACCCAGAGGTGCAAAGGTCCAATCCTAGCACGCTAGGACAAGGTGCGGAAAGAGTTTGGGGATTTTCATATGGTGGCACCGGAGCCATGAAAGCGAGCGAGGCTTTGGTGAAGATATTTGCGAACGTCTTGCCTTTCAACGGGAATGCAATTGATCTCTGAGCAGGGCTAGTCTACATGCAGTCCGGCACTGACATCACCAGGCTGGGTTTCATTCACACCATTTTGTATTTCCCTGCAGGAGGGACTAACGACACTGGAACAAGACACTCTTATTCCGGAACAAGAGTGTGTCCACACATGGAGTTATTCCTGAATAGCTATTGGGATTTAAATTCACACCCGACCTTAAGCTGAATTTACTTTCAAATGTAGACATGCCCCTTGATTCAGATTCAGAGTGCCTTAGACCTAGGCCGTGTCGGGGGAGGTGAAAAAACACACCCCTGAGCGACGTAAGTTTTACTGGCATAAGCGCTGGTGCTCACAGCCCAACGTCGGCAGGAGAGCGTCTCCCGCCGACATACCTACCGCCCCTGGTTTAGGTGGCTTTATTATGTGGAGAGGAGAGCTCTCTCCCGTCGGCACAGAGCGGCTACACGAGTGATTTTACAGCAGCGCCGGTGCATTGGTACCGCTGTGCCACTGTAATTTCACTGGTGTAAACGTGCCCCTCCAGTGGTGCCCATATAGCTAAAGGTTTGATAACGAAACCTCTTCAGCGTTACCTGTGTGGACAGTTAAACTGCTTTCAACCGACTTTCGATCCGTTTAGCTGAAGTACACCAATTACAGGCCCAGGCTAAACCACTATCACCAGGTTGAAACCAATGTGGGCGAGTCTAAAATTGCACCAGTTTAACTAAACCGATTTAAATTAAACCAGGGCGGTGTCTGTGTGTAGAGGAGCCCTCGGGTCTCGTCTTGACTAGGAACAAGATTGAGTTTAGATCAGGCTTTAGATAAGCAAAACTCCACTGTTTCCCCTACACTTGGCAAATCTCTACACAGTGTTTCTATCAGCAAAACGATGTCAGTGAGGGGTGGGATTTTTTTACCAATACAGTTATGCCAGTATAACCCCATGTGGACGCAGTTATACCGATTTAAAGGCGCCTTACACCAATATAGCTTAGTCATCTTCCTGTAGGGGAATCACTATACTGGTATAAATACATTTATACTTGTATAAGTGCAGGGTGACCAGACGTCCCGATAAAATTGGGACCGTCCCAATATTTAGGTGTTTGTCCCACGTCCTGACCGATCTTTGGTCGGGATGCAATTTGTTCCGATATTTCACTCCGCTGGCAGCACTCGGCTTTTTTTTCTGCTCCACCGGCGGACCCCCCTGCTCCCATGTGTCCCGATAGTTTCTCCCATCTCACGCTATATAAATGTATCCAGGGAGTTTGTGCCTCTTTTGCTATCCCAGTATAAAGCAGTACAATTCGCGCATATTCACGAGGCCATTAGAAGGCCATAGCCCTGCCTCAGTGGCAGAGGACTTTAGTTTATGAACTCAGAAGAGAGAGAAACTTGATTGCGAATGGACAAAACCCAGACATAAGCATCGGTCCTGGAAGTTTTGCCTTTGTAAAGAACCAATTCTACGTCAAAGTTAGTAAGAAACATTTCTTCCCCTCCCCCACCTCTGCTACGCTCAGACCTCAATTCACTTGATGGACAGATCACCTGGAAAACATGTGAATGCCCCTGCAGCCCAGAGAGTCATGCAGTCCAGGCTGTTTATGAATAGTTCAGAAAGGGTTAATATATGATTCCTAGATCTATTCTAGGTAACCCCCATCACATTAGTATCTGAGAGCATCAAACCCTAAATGGATTTACCCTTCCAAACACTCGGGGAGGCAGGACACGGCTATTATCCCTTGTACAGATGGGGAAACTGAGGTCCAGAGAGACTTGTTCTCTTTGGTGAGACTTGGACCCCTACATTGCTTAGGTACTTTTGAAAACTGTGCCCTAAAGCACTTGCCTAAGTCTGTGGCAGTGCAGAGTCAGGTCTCTTGACTTCCACGAGTGTACTAACCACTGGCCCATCCTTCCTCTCTTAGAGAGACCATGTGCCAGTGGTGGCTCTTAGGACAGCTGCAGAAGGTGCTGCATGTGGCTAGATTGGCCCCTATAACAAACTGATTGATGATGTATCTATTAACCATTGATTAAACTCACGTCTAAGAAAAGGGACCCAAGGCTTAGCTGTGCTTTGCACCAGTTTAACAGCAAAAAGGTTAGGGCATCGGAGTACCAGTCCCAGGGCAGGTGGGGGTCACCGCTGTCGCTGGGAATGTCCTAGCTTTGTTAGGTTGGACACGCAGCTTTGATTTGCATTGGGGGGTTGGGGGTTCCAGGGAACAGTTCCATAGATCCCCCCAGTCTGTATTCAAAGGAATCGGACAAATGACAGGAGATCAGGTACTAAAGCCAGAAAACAGGCCCCAATTTTAAACAGGGAGGGCGATTAACCCTTGGAACAAGCTCCCGAGGAAAATGGTGGATCCTCCATCACTTGGAGGCATCAAATCCAGACTGGTTGCCTTTGCGGAAGGTGCTTCATTCAAACACAAGTTATTGGGATCCCTTGTAGCCGAGTGAAATTTTCTGGCCTGCGTAGAGGAGCTAATAGTCACTTCTGGCCTTCAAATCCATAAATCTATGAACTGACACACAGTTATAGTAGATAATTAATAATAAATACTAATAATATCTTGGTCTTATCTAGCCATTTTCCTCAATAGATCTCAAAGCACTTTCCCACGGAGGGCAGCATCATTTTCCCCACTTTCCAGATGGGTAAACTGAGGCTGGGAAGTGACTTGCTCCAGTGGTCAAACACAGAGAGATTGTTCTGCAATGGAACAGGAGGCCTTTTTGGCTCTACTGTTGTTTTCTGACATGTGCCCAGACCCAGTCCACACGCCAAACCGGAGCCAAGCAACCCCCTTTCCCCCGAGACTCCAACACGTAGGAAGGAGGCTGCGTGTGACTTTACTATTGGGTGCACCACAGGGAGAAGCAAATGGCACCATCTGCTGCTCTCAGACACTACCTCTGAGCTGACAGCCCATGAGCGGGCTAGAAGGTTCTGATCCAGTGCAGCAAGAAAGCAGGCGCACGGGGCTACTCGGGTCGCATGGGTCAGATCTAAATTAGAAGGGAGAGGGGATGCCAGGCTGGAGGGACTCACTGGGCCGGGATGTGGGGGCCGTGGCCCATACAAGACGGGCGATCTGAGCCTGTTTTTCCCACTGCCAGCCACTCTACCTATTAGCATCAGAGCTTCCATCCCGAGTGAGAACTAGTCTGCAGAGCGAGAGAAGAGCCCTTCTGCTCCCAGGGGCCAGGGACCAGGCTGGGCAGCAAGGGGGATGAAAGGGGATGCAAATCGGCCTGGGGAAAGAAAGGCTGGAGAGATAGGAGTGGGGGGAAGGAGGTAGTGGAGAATTAGAGGACAGAGGGAGGGGATGGGGGGGTCTCCAGCCTGGTGCCCCCTCACCCCGCAGGGCAGGAGGGGATGGGGGCATTCTTCAGCCTGCCACCTCCTGAACTCCAGGATGGGGGCAGGGACAGGGGGTTCTCCAGCCGGATTCCCCACAGTCCCAGGGAAGCAGGGGGTTTCTCTGTTTGCGGCATGGAGGTTGGGGGGCGGTCAAGGGCCGACACCTCTTGCTCCCACCCCCAGAATGGCTCCGCGTCGCATTCCTCCTGCCCGGTCCCGACCCGACCGCACGCTGGGAATTGCTCCCCTAATTGCAGGCTCCCATCGGGCCAGGCTGCCGAAAGCCACATGAGAGACGGCCCCAGGCTTCACGGAGGCTCCGTGGCCGCTCAAAGAGGCTGGGCTGGGCCAGCCCCCCCCAGCCCGTCGCAGCCGTCATGTGGCAGCGATTGAGCTTGTGGTGGGAGCCCTCATCAAAGCCTTGGCTAGCAGAGCGCAGGCCGCAGGAGGTCTGGCTGCACTCGCGGGGCCCCGGGCTGCGAGGGGCGGGCGTCTGCCTGGCCCCAGGCGTCCAAGGGCCCGCGGCTCCGGGGGGCAGGCCACAGGCACCCTGGGCAGGCCCAGCACAGGGTGACTTCCCCAGGAGCCGGCTCTGAACGGGGCCGGGGGCTCAGCCGGGCCTGAGGTCTCCTCATCCCCCCAGCCCTGCCAGTGAAAGGGTGGGGGCCACAGATGGGGATCCGCCAGCCCCCAAAGCTATTAGGGGGTGGGGAGAGGAGAAGCCGGGCCCCTGCAGACAGCCGGCTGGGGCGTCATCGGTTTCACCGTGGGTCCTGGATTCAGCGTGGTGTAGCCGGAGAGGGAGGCAGGCTGGGAATCAATCCCCCAAACACTGTGCCCTTACCCCCAGTACCTGTCCCCCCACCCCAGCATCCCACCCCCACCCCCCCAAACCCCCTCCTCTATCCCCAGCACCCAGTCCTCCCTCCCCAACTGCACCACAGCACCTCAGCCCCCTCGTCCATCTTCAACCCCCACTTGGGAAATGCTCCCCCCCCCACACCATCGGAGGCCCTGTGGCTCCAGTCGGGGGCTGGGGGTGAAGGCAACTCAGCAGAGGGGCTTCCGTGGCCAGGGGAGCAGAAGGAGCTGAGGACAGGCCTCAAGGCAGGAATCGGCCTAGGGCTGTGAGCTGGCAGCTGGGTTGGCTCACGAGGGGTGAGGCAGCGGGAAGGGAGGTGAGACCACGCGCAGTTCGCACACTGGGCCCACACACACACACAGCACACACTGCACCACTGCACACAGCACACCGCTCCCCCTGTAGACACGCACACACGCTGCACACGCACACACTACACACACGTACCATGCACACGCACACACTACACACATATACCATGCACACACACACACACACCCAGACCATGCAGTCACACACATGCACTACACACATGTACCGTGCGCACACGCACGCACACACACAGACCATGCATGCACACGCATACACTACATACATGTATCATGCACACACACACACATACACAGACCATGCATGCACGCGCACACACGTACCATGCACACACACACACCCAGACCGTGCATGCACACACATGCACTACACACACGTACCGTGCACACACACATACACTCACGCCCAGACCATGCATGCACGGCACGCAGTACACACACATACTGGGCCGGATTAACCTTTTGCGGGCCTGGCGCCAAACATCTTTGTGGGCCCCCATGGAGGCAATGGAGCATGGCATGGGAAGGTCAGTCCCTGGAGTGAGCAGCCAGCTAGAGGCAATGGGGCATTGCATGGCAGGGGTGACCTCGCACCACCCAATGTGGGGGCACTATTTACAAACTGGCAGTTGCCAGATGCACAGTGGCCTGCCCAACCCTGTGCTGCCAGCCTGCCCCTTCTCCTCAGGGGCAGGCCCATGCCACACCACACAGTGCCCCCCTCGCCCAACATTCCCCAACTCCCTATGGCCAGAGGCCCCCCGGACCCACTATGCCCAGCACCCTCCCGACCCACTCACAAATGCACAGTGCCCTGCACACTACCACCCCTGCCCACAGCCCCACCACAACTGCCCAGCACCCCCGCCCACAGAACCCCCACTCCCTAGTGCCCCAATACACACAGATCCTCCCCGCCCCTTCACAGCCCAGCACCGCCCCCATACTGCCCACAGACCCACTCCCCTAACCCCTGCCTCCCAGCCACACTCACTGGCAGTGCTAGGAGGTGACTGTGTCTGATGGGCTGAGTCGGCAGCGCAGCCAGAGTTGGTCCCAGGGCCGGGAATTGCTCCATCTCCTTGGGAGTGGCGCGATCAGCCAGGCCAGGACCTGCCCCGGCCAGGGTCCCTCAAGACACGCTTGCCCAGAAGGGCCCAGTCAAGCCCTCCACACTGTCTTCCCCCCCCCCGCCCCACACACACACACCTGTCTGAGACTGGCCAGGCTTCTGCACCAGTCCCAGGTGACTCAGCTTTGGGGAGACAGATGGGGCCCTACAGGTGGCAGGAAGCAGAGACTCCCCAGAGCCAGACGTACACTGGGGTCTGGCCAGGGGGCTGAGAGCCAGCAGGGTCTCGGGGCACAGTGCAAGCAGAACAGGCAGGGGCCCCTTCTGAGCATGGGCCTGGCTCCATGGAGCCACTTGAGCCACTGTACACCCCTTATTGCACACGTACCGTGCACACACACACACACACACAGAGACCATGCATGCACACGCAAACACTACACACACATACCATGCACACACGTGTGCACGCCTAGACCATGCATGCACACGCACACACTACACACATGTACTGTGCACGCACACACACACCCAGACCATGCATGCACACGTACGCACTACACACATGTACTGTGCACACACACACACACGCCCAGACCATGCATGCACACGTTCGCACTACACACATGTACTGTGCACACACACACACACACACAGACCATGCATGCACACGTACGCACTACACACATGTACTGTGCACGCACACACACACCCAGACCATGCATGCACACGTACGCACTACACACATGTACTGTGCACACACACACACGCCCAGACCATGCATGCACACGCACGCACTACACACATGTACTGTGCACACACACGCGCGCGCACAGACCATGCATGCACACGCACACACTACACACATGTACCATGCGCGCACACAGACACACACGGGCGAGCACTCATTTGCCCTGGGAGCCTGCGGCTCAGCCAGTGGAAATGGAATAGATCCATTGACGACCACACAGCTCCTGAGACTGTCACCAGCTGCGGGGCCGACCTTGCACCTCACGCGCAGAAACTGACACTGTCACACATGGATGGGTGTGGCCAGTCCTTCCTGCTGCTCCCCACGCCGGACCCACTCTGTGCAATACACAGACCCGTGTCCTTGTGGCCATCCCGGGGCTGCTCCCCCTGCCATTGGGCTGGACCATCACTGGAAAGAACTTAGCCCCTCCAGCTCCTCCTGCAACCAGAGCAAGAGACGACTCCCCATTCGCAGGCCTGCTGGGGCTTGACACACAGTTGGGCATGTCTGATCCCCCCCAGTAGAGGGCAGCAGCTTGCGTCTTGCTTGGGCATTAATTCCTCGTTAGCAAGTTTCCTTTTCTGATGTCAGTCCCTTGGCATTTCGCCCCACCTCTGATTGGCTCCGGGAGTGCCCTCTCAGCAGTGCCCAACTGCTGTGAGCTTCCTTTCAGCAGTGTCCTGGCAGTGACAGCTGGGATCCCAGTGTTGCGAGCTTCCTCACAGCAGTGCCCTGGCAGTGACAGCTGGGATCCCAGTGCTGTGAGCTTTCCTGCAGCATTGCCCTGTCAATGCCCAGCTGGGACCCTGGCACTGTAAGCTTCCCCAAAGCAATGCCCTGATAGTGCCCAGTCAGCTTTCCAGTGTTGTGAGCTTCCCCCCAGCAGTGTCCTCCCTGCACTGTGAATATCTCTGCAGCAACACCCTGCCAGTACCAAGGCAGGGAGTGTCAAATGAAATCTTCACAATTTACTAGTCCCAAGACTATTTCCTAACGCCTGGTTCCACAGAACCCCCCAGGGATGTGGGAAAGCAGCTGGGAGCTGTCAGCCTCTCACACCAGCCCTGGGATGACGATGCTGATGGCGACTCAGCAGGGAAGCCAGAAGGTCAGACTCAGAGGTGGGCAGAGGAGAGAGAACCAAACAGGTCACCGATAAAACCCCTGGCCCTTCGGTGCCAGTGGAAATACGATCCCGTCAGGGAACAGGGCAGTTCAGGACCCCTGGACTCAATTCCCAGATCTGGGTAACTTTGGGCAGGTCCTTTCCTCTCTCTCACGCTGTCTCCCCTCCCACCCTTTCCCTAGCTAGACCTGGAGCTCTTTAGGGTAGAGCCTGTCTGTATGTACAGCTCCCAACACAACGGGGGCCTTGACTAATACACCAGATGGATCACTAGGTGTTAGCACCTCACCACAGGACAGCAGTGCCAGCGGGGGCAGAGGCCCAGCCACCCAGGAGAAAGGGCAATTTTCAGGGAATTCAGCTGTGATCAGCTCCACACCTGGATCAGGATGCCCCCTTCCCCGCCCCAGAAAGTCACTGTGGGGCAGATGGATTGGGGGCAGAGCACTGTGGCTTTCAGGCCCCCTCGTCCAGAGTCTGAAAGTGCTGCCCCAGAGGTGGGGGGAGCTCGAAATACCACAATCCCTCCTTTTCTAGGGGCTGGGTCTGGATTTCCTGGTCCGAGGCACATCGGCGGTTAAAAACCGGAGGCTACAGGTGAGCTCTGTTGGGGTTGGTCCTGCTGTGAGCAGGGGGTTGGACTAGATGACCTCCTGTGCCAAAGCTAAGGAGGCTCCCACCTTTTCTGAGCTGCCCACGGGCCTGATCCATGGCCTCCCAGCCCACAGCGCAGGGGATATTTTGGGAGTGCTCCAAACCTCCCCCCCATTCCATGGTTACTGCATGGCCTGCTGGCTGCCTCCAGGACTGGCCCAACTTGTGCTGTCGGTGGATCTAGCCCAGGCTAGGGGGACAGGAGAGGCAAGCCCTGTTCTCGGGCCTGAACCTCGCCCCAGCTCTGGGACGAACTGGCGGATAAACCCCAAGTATCTTGCCCTGTCCCGGCAGTGGCAGCTGGAGACAGGCTTCCCCTTCGCTTCTAGCTGACTTCCAGCTATTGCTCGGCGTCACCATGGACGACTGCCCTGTTCTGCCCCAGAAGTGGTTACATCAGCCTGGTCGGAGGCCCTGGGTATTCCTCAGGGTTCGGCCCCCTCTGTCACTCCCCTTGCAGAATCCCCACCCCAGCATTGGGCGTTTGTGCGGGAGGGGACATGTACGGATTGTGGGGGCCGTGTGCCACTCTGGGTGTACGTGCGTGTCTAGTAGAGTTTGTGTAAGTGAATTGGCATCAGGGCTGTTGGTGGGATCATGTGTCTGTCTGGGGGGCTGTGTGTATGTTGCAGGTGTTGTGGGATATGTGTGTGTTGTAGTATGTTTGTGTGATGCAGGGGTTGTGGGGGGTATGATGCCAGGGTTATTGTGTGTTGTGTGTGTATGACACAGAGGATGTGGGGAGAGGTGTAGGGGTGTGTGATCCAGGGGTTATGGTGTGTTGTGCGTTGTGGTGTGTGATGCAGGGGTTGTGGTGTGTGGGAAGGTGATGGGGGTTATGGTATGTTGTGGTGTTTGTATGATGCAGGAGTTGTAGAGGGTCGGGAAGTGTGTTGCAGGAGTTGCAGTGTTTGCAGGGGTTATGATATGCTGTGTGTTGTGTGTGTGATGCAGAGGTTGTGGGGTGCTTGTGTGGCAAGTGTGTTGCAGGGGTTGTTGGGTGCTTTGGTGTGTGTATGAAGTGGAGGTTGTGGAGTGTGTGATGCAGGGGTTTGATGTTTTGTGTGTGTGATAATAGGTGTTGTGAGGGGTGATGCAGGGATTATGATGTGTTGTGGGAGGGAAGTGTTTTACAGGAGTTGTGTGCTGTGGTGTGCTTGATGCAGAGATTGAGGGTGTGCGTGGGCGTGTTGCAGGGGGTATGTTGTGTTGCATGTTGTGGAAAGTGTGTGATGCAGGGGCTGGGGGTCTAAAGTGGGGTGTTGCAGGGGGTGTGGTGTGTGTGTGGAAAGTCTGTTGCAGGGGCTGTTGTGTGTGGGGGGTGTGATGCAGGGGATGTGGAGTGTAATACATGGGGCATGGTGTGTTGTGTGTTGTGGAGTATGTGTGATGTAGGGGATGTTGGGTATGTATGTGGGAAGTGTGCTGCAGGGAGTGTTGTGTTGTGGGAGGGTGATACAGGGTTGTGACATGTGGAGGTGTTGCAGGAGGCATGTTGTAGTAGAGGTGTGATGCAGGGGATGTGGAGATGTAGCAGAGGGGGTGTTGTGTTGTGATGTGGAAGTGTGATGCAGAGGATGTGGGGTGCATATTGCAGGTGTGTTGTGTTGTGGGGTGTGTTGTAGCGGGTGTGGGTGTGTCAATACACCATGAGTGTTGCAGGGGGTGTGTTGTATTGTGAGGGTATGATGCAGGGGTCATGGGGGGTTGCAGGCAGTGAGTTGTGTTGTGGGGGGTGATAGAGGGGTCATGATGTGTGTGTTGCAGGTGGTGAGTTGTGTTATGTTGTGGGGTTGTGATACAGGGATAGTGGGGGCGAGGGTTTGAAGACAGTGTATTGCATGGGGGGGTGTTGTTGCAGGCAGTGAGTTGTGTCATATTTCAGGGTGGGATTCAGGCAGTGTGTTGTGTTGTTTGGGGGTCTGTGATACAGGGTAGTGGGGGGTTGCAGGCAGTGAGTTGTGTCATGTTGCAGGGGGTGTGTTGCAGGCTGTGAGCTGTGTCATGCTGCAGGGAGTATGTTGTGTTGGGAGTGATGCAGGGGGTGGGGGGTTGCAGGCAGTGAGTTGTGTTGTGTTACAGGTGTCTGTTGTGTTGTGTTGGGGTGATGCAGGGGCTGGGGGGTTGCAGGCAGTGGGTTGTGTCATGTTGTAGGTGTGTGTTGCAGGCAGTGTGTTGTGTTGGGGGTGATGCAGGGGCTGGGGAGTTGCAGGCAGTGAATTGTGTCGTGTTGCAGGATGTGTGATGCAGACGATGTGTTGTGTTGGGGGTGATGCAGGGGCTGGGGGGTTGCAGGCAGTGTGTTATGTCGTGTTGCAGGGTGTGTGTTGCAAGCAGTGTGTTGTGTTGGGGTGATGCAGGGGCTGGGGGGTTGCAGGCAGTGGGTTATGTCGTGTTGTCAGGTGTGTGTTGCAGGCAGTGTGTTGTGTTGGGGGTGATCAGGGGCTGGGGGGTTGAAGGCAGTGAGTTGTGTCATGTTGCAGGGTGTGTGTTGCAGGCAGTGTGTTGTGTTGGGGGTGATGCATGGGCTGGAGGGGTTGCAGGCAGTGAGTTGTGTCCTGTTGCAGGATGTGTGTTGCAGGCAGTGTGTTGTGTTGGGGTGATGCAGGGGCTGGGGGGTTGCAGGCAGTGAGTTGTGTCATGTTGCAGGGTGTGTGTTGCAGGCAGTGTGTTGTGTTGGGGGGATGCAGGGGCTGGAGGGGTTGCAGGCAGTGAGTTGTGTCCTGTTGCAGGATGTATGATGCAGACGATGTGTTGTGTTGGGGTGATGCAGGGGCTGGGAGGTTGCAGGCAGTGAGTTGTATCATGTTGCAGGGTGTGTGTTGCAGGCAGTGTGTTGTGTTGGGGGGATGCAGGGGCTGCGGGGGTTGCAGGCAGTGAGTTGTGTCATGTGTGTTGTGTTGGGCGGGGGGATTCAGGGGCTGGGGGGGCTGTTTCCCCACGCGGGGCGGGGGTGGCTCTGGCACACCCTGGAGCTGCATTTCTGTGGTTCCCAACCGCCATGGCAGGGAGCCCCGTGGGCAGCCCGGCGGCGCTCGCTCTGCCCGCTGCTATTCCAGTGAGACCAGCTCCTTTGGCCTGGGCAGCACAGATCCGGGGCAGCAACCCGCCACCCCCAACTCGGCTGCCCCCAAGCTAAGCCCCTCTCCCTGCTAGCCCATAGCAGCCAGACCCTCTCACTGAGCGGGGTGCTAAACACCCAGCACCCAGCAGCACCCTGGGGAGCAGTGGAGACTCCCCACGCCCACCCCTACTGAGAAAAATGGGAACTGCTGGGGGGAAGCTCACAGCACTGAGGTCCCAGGTGAGCACTGGCAGGACACTGCTGGGGAGAAGCTCACAGCACTGAGGTCCCAGGTGAGGAGTAACAGGGCACTGCTGGGGGGAAGTTCACAGCACTGAGGTCTCGGGTGGGCACTGGCAGGACATTGCTGGGTAGAAGCTCACAGCACTGAGGTCCCAGGTGAGGAGTAACAGGGCACTGCTGGGGGGAAGCTCACAGCACTGAAGTCCCAGATGAGCACTGTCAGGACACTGCTGGGGAGAAGCTCACAGCACTGAGTCCCAGGTGAGGAGTAACAGGGCACTGCTGGGGGGAAGTTCACAGCACTGAGGTTCCAGGCCGGCAGTGGCCCTGCATTACTGGGATCCAGTAGGGGTTGGCAGTGCCCACTCTGGCAGAGTGGCAGAAGGGAGCACAGTGGCCCAAGATGAGCGGCAAATGGGAAGCAGGGAGCTGGGAGAGGGTGGAGATAAAACCCCCGCCTGGCACAATCCCTGCCGACTCTGAGCTGCTTTCCAGACCGCATATGGGGCCATTGGACTGCACCCACCACTGACATGCCACCACCTCTGGGATGGGGCACAGCAGCTGCTTCACACCGACATACACAAGAGCTTTGGGCAGGAGGTGACGAAGACTCCAGGGGCAGAGTCCTCCCTGTGTGGCACTGGGGCAACTGGGAAGCCGTTCAGACTGGTATTCAGGGGCAGGTGGGGCCCCACCTGGGAAAGCAGCCTCCATGACACTTTGCAGGGGCACAGGTCCCCCCAACCCCACCATCCTTCCTCTAGGATGACAATGACTTAGGCCTGCTTTCTACTATGGAGCAGGAAGGCATCACCCAGGCTGGCACTGGGTCTGGGCCTTTGGATCTCCTGCCCTGTCCTTGCAGAAGATGCCCACCGGCCATTAATGATCCTGAGCCTCCACATTGTGTCTTGGGCATAGTCCGGACTCGGAGAGGAGAGCACCCCATGCTCCCCACAGCACCCCCTGGTGCTGCCCAGAAGCTGGCACTGGCAGAGGGGAGAGCACCCGCTACTGAGCTCCCTGCAGCACCTTCCTGTTCTTTGGGAGACTCCCAGCCAAGCAGCAGCTCTCCCCTCGCCCCCCGACCCTGATGAGCGTAAGATCTTAGCTTGGGGGTGCATGTAGGCCCCTAGCTCCCCACTTCCTGCCTGCAGATTCACCCCATAAGAAGCAGGTCTCCAACACACATACACACCCCGGGGAGCCCAGTCTGCTCCCAAGCGGTTAGACAGGGCCAGTCCGTGTGTGAGAGGCAGTTAAAGGGAAAGAGGAGGGTGGGGGAGATGGAGGAGGAAACTGAGGCAGAGAGTGGGGAGAAGCCAGTACACACAGACCAGATTCCATGGTGGTGGTGGGCCGGGGCGGGAGGGGGATGCAATGACATGTGGAGGGTATGTCCAGACATTCTCCTCCTGGCAATCCACCGCCACTGCCCCTGCTTGGCAGCCTCAGCAGAGAAGCCGAGGGCTTCATGAGCCCTGAGACTAATGGTCCCTCACTGCCCCTGCCTGCTGGCCTGGCAACTGACTCACTTTGGAGATAAAAGCTCCTGAAAAGCAACTCCCATCAGCTGCTCCCTATGGGGCAGGGGAGGAAGCTCCTTCCCTTCCTGGCCCATAGGGCGCTCAGGCCTACACACTCCCCCCTGCCACATAGGGACTCAGTCACACTGTCACCTAGCGGCCCCAGCCGAGTGCGGGGCCCCAAGTGTGCCAGGCGCTGCACAGACCCAGACTGGCCCTGCTCCAGAGAGGTCACAGCCTGAGCTGGCACCGGGTGAGAGGAGCCATGACTTGCCCTAGGGCAGATCCCAAAATAGAACCAGATCCCTGGAGTCCCTGTCCAGTTCTGCCACTGGATGCTGCTCCCCTCTCCTAGATCTCCCTGGAGACTCTGCGCCCAGTGCTGGCTCTTTGCCCCCTGGTTCGTCAGGGCTGAGCCCTGCCGGCACGGCCCCTGAGGCTGGGCACCTGGGGAGGCCGGGGATAACTCTGCTGCTGGCGCCCTGCTGAGATATCAAAGGAGCCATTAGGGACCCTGACTGCACATCAGGTGATGAGCAGCAGGAGAAGGGGAGGGAAGTTAAAGGGCGAAAGGAGGGCCGAGATTGGAGAGATTTGGGCAGGCTGCAGAGGAGAAGGCTCCTGTGCTGGGGTGGGGCAGGGGGATTGTGTGGAGGGGCAAGGAGGGAAGAGAGGAGAGAGAGGAAGTCTGGGAGGGAGGTTTGGGCTAGTGGGGTCAGGGCCAGTGCCAGGGTTGGGGAACTGGTTTGTGCTTCTCTAGGCTTGGGAGCAGCCTGTCACCATGGTTTTGTGCCCTCTGGGCAGGGCTGGGGCTCTAGTCTGTCCATGTCTCTCTCTTTGGCATTGGCTGCTCTCCCAATGGCTATGACTCTCTGGTGCTGATTCCTGTGTAAACCCCCCTGAATGGTTTGGGATCCAGCTGCCTGAGAGAGGTGTCTCACCCCCCCACCATCAGCCGCCCCTGGGACTCCCAAACAGGCCCTAGACTTAGCCATCTGGGGCTGGGAGCTGGCTCTGGGCCTGGCATAGGGGACCCCCAGCAATGAAGGGGGCTCCGGGGAGTGCTCAGAGCTGATCGGACCCAGGGCTCCCTCCCGCTGGCTTTACACCTCGTGATTCCTATAACGGAGTTGCTCCCAGTAAGCTCCAGTGTGAGACCGGAGACTGGCGCACCGAGTCCTGCTGGAGACGGGCTGGATCTTCAGGAATCTGCCTGCAGGCGGAGTGGTGCTGGCGCTCCGGCCGTGCCCGCTGCCGCCAGGGTTCATCCTGCCCTGCTGTGGCTGTCTGACATCCATGCATAGAGGCCTGACCGACCCGACTCGTCTGCCAGGCCTTCCAGTTCTGACCCACTTACTGCAGGACGCCGATGGCAGCTGGCAAGCTGTTTGCGGAGGTACCTGCCAACTCAGGCTTGCCCTAGTTCAACCACCTGGTTTTTAGCCCCCCAGCCACACATCTTTCATCACGACACCCACTCTCACTGGGGCTGCCATGCCAGGACGTGGCAGCGGAGTCCCGGTGGCGGGAAATCTGGCGCTTAACCCCAACCACCAACCAGTTCCTCGTCACAGACCCTCCCGCTCGCCCGTCCGGCTTCGACCTGCCCCGTCGCCAGTGAGTTCTTCTTAATCGATTCTGGAGTGGGCCAGGCCTCTGCAGCCCACCTGCCCCAGGGTCTTGGACACAGTCCAAGCTGCAGCTGCGGCGCCGATCAAACAACGATCCGTGTTGTCGAGATGGGCCCACACCACTAACCAACTTCAGCAGTGGGCTCTGTTAGCAACCCTTGGCCGCTATTGCAAATGCTAAATAAACAGTGGCCCGAAGTCTCCCTTACACTAGGGCGTTGCTCCACTCTGACACTGGGCCTTCAGCTGGTGGGATCAGAAGATCTCACCCTCCACCTCTCGCCTGCTGCTAACACCAGTTTACAGTGATACCAGGGTGTGCATGAAAATCAGCCTTTATGTCAGTCAGAGTCTCAGGGCCCTGCCTGTAGCATCCCTCCCAAGAGAGCCCAGGGGTCAGGGGACACTAGCTAGCTGGAGTGTGTCTCCACTTCTCTTCCTCCCAAGGAGGAGATAACCCAGTGGTGCTTAACATCCTCCTCTTGGGGATACCCTCCTCCCCGCCATTTAGCAATGCAGATGCTGCTGCTGTTTGCATCCTGCAGCCCGACTGATGTCCAGGCGTCTCCCTCGGGGTACAGTGTGATCGGTGGCAGGATTGCAGCCCGTGTAGAGATGTTCCCCAGCTAGCTTTGATCCAAGCTGACTCCTGCAACCACAGCGGTGAAGCTGTAGCTCGAGTAGGCACCCAGTTCTGGGGGGGCCCAGAGTCAGCACAAGGCCAAGGAAATTCTGAACCGCCCAGAGCTTGGCTCCGCGTGGGCTGCCGGCTCCCCGGCTCATCCATCCCGTGCTTGGCTTGGGAACATCAGCCAAACCCTCGCCCGGCCTCCTCCTCTTTTGGTTGTCGCTGCTCTTGTGCTGACGCCGGAGGCTCGGCTTTTTCCAGCACTGCGGTCCCCCAGCGAGCGGGGAAGGCCAGGGTTCCCAGGCCGCAGGCTGACGGCAGCGTGTGGTGCTCGGGGCTCCAGAGCAGACCAGGCCCCAGTCGCACCCCTCACTCCTGGAACAATTTCCGATTGGGTTGCTTGAGTAAATCCACCAAGAGTGGCCACTTCCTGGAACGTTCTCCTGTATCCGAAACCACAGGAGAGGGACCCCGTCGCCAAAGGGAGCGAGAGTGTGATCAAACCCAGATGGGGACCAGGGCGGGGAGGAGGGAGCTACACACCCACTCACCCCACTCCCAGAGGCGTGCACATATACACCCCCCACACACACATCACAGGCGTTCACATGCACACACACACATACAAACAGAGATACCCATGCACAGACACTCCCACATGCTCATATCCAGCCACATACACACAAAGAGAGAGACTTTCCCCTTCTAGCAAACACACTCAGAGTCTGTTGCGCAAATTCACACATGGTGGTGCACATGGACAATGATCCGACACCTGGAGGATCTGGCCCATCATTGGCGTTTCTTGCTATGGACACAGTTTGTTCTAGGTTTTGCCTCTTACTGGGGCAGAAGGAGGTTCTGGGTGGGGAGGGAGAGGGGAAGATGGTGAAACCAGCCTAGTCAGTTTCACTCCTGGGTCCTCATTCTGCTTTTACACAGTATAAACCAAAGTGCTGATCCTTGGCTCCCCTCCGTTGAAGTCATGGCAAAACTCCCACAGACTTCGCTGGAGCCAGCCTGGTGTGAATCCAGAGACAGACACACAAACACACACACAGAGTCACTTTCACTTTCCTCTTCCCATACACTAACCCAGGCCAATCTGAAACAGGAAAGAGAGAATTCCCACCCCCCCAGACCGAGCCCTCCAGCTCCTCAGTGAGATTTGTTGTACCCCCAGGAATTCACGCCTTTTGCCTCATTCTGTGCTTCCCAGTAATGTGAACAGCTGGTGCCAGGAGGCAGCCTAGATGGCTGTTCTTATGGCAGTAGGCCTGTTTGATTCATGTCCACATGGGACATCTCAGTGTCTCTGTGCTGCAACCATTGGCCATGTGGAGCTTCTCTGCAACAATAGGGCTACAATACAGATATCACGGTTCCGCATCATGGGCTTCTTCCTCCTGGGCCAGGAGAGAATCCCCGTTAGGTGTTAGCAGTATAGAGCCTATGACACGCAATTGCACAGCTCTGACTCTAGTGGTTAGAGCAGGGGAATTGGAATCAAGACTACTAGGTTCTATTCTCAGTTCTGGGAGGGGAGAAGGGCCTAGAGGTTAGAGCAGGGGTGGGCTGGGAGTCAAGACTCCTGGGTTCTGTTCTCAGCCCTGGGAAAGGAGGAGGGTCTATTGGGTTAAAGCAGGAATGACTGGGAGTCAGGACTCCTGGGTTCTCTTCCCAGCATACTCAAGGGGGAGGGATCTAGTGGTCCAAGTCAAATGGGAGTCAGGATTCCTGGGTTCTATCTTTGCCTATGTCAGTGATTTGCTACGTTGCCTTGAGCAAGTCATGTGTAGAAAAGGGGTGACGACACCCACCTGCCAGGGGCCTGAGGCTGCAGGTCATTGCTGAGTTTGCATTGCTCCCTGGGGCTGCCCTGGTGCAGAGTCTGAGCAAACTGTGCAGACCGGGATGGTCACAGAGAGCCCCCGGGCAGCAGACTAGCTCACCAAAGTGCTATTGCCCACATGGCGATGGGGCTGTGCTAGAAGGAACTGCGGGGACTGCTCCCTGGGACGCACCGTGCAGTGCTGGTGTGGCCGTGGCACTAGGCGAAGGAATCAGCCAGGCTCCCGTTGGGTGAAGGCTGTGCCAAGCAAACCTATGTCTATCAGCAGTTTTCGCAGCCCATGTTGGCCTGGCAGCTGGCTGCTGTGGGTGGTCTGCAGGCCGCTCAGACCTCAGCCTGTGATTGCTCCGGCTTCCTGATCTCCAGCAAAACCCTCCCAGCCCGAGATGTAGAGGGCAGCAGCCTTGTGGTGAGGTCTCCCCTGAGACTCCCCAATCCTTGGGGGAGGGGAGCAGGTACTGGGCTGCAACCTTGGGGAGGAGGCCTTGTTCTATTCTTGGATGGGAGACTGCAAAAAGAGCACCCTATTTCTGCAGCATGGATCAGTTGGGGGAGGCTGTCTCCTCTGAGTCAGTCCCGTGCCCCAGTGGGATGCTAGGGGGCGCTGCGTTGTAGGGACCAGTGGGTGAATCAGTCGGGGGTGGTCTAGGGGACGCTATGTATTAGGGAGTGGGGTGGGTGATTCACTGGGGGGTGGTCTCCTCTCTGCTGAGTGCAGCGCTAATGCCCCAGCCTGGCACTAAAGGGCTTTGTCTTTCAGACGAGATCTCAAACCAAGGTCCCGACCATTAAAGGTCCTACAACTCTGCCCGCAAAAATCCGGGTGCGAGGCCAGAAGACCTAGCGAAATTCATACATGGCTAATTTCTGCCTCTCTAAATCCTCCTTGGGCTTTCAGCTGGACGCATGCTCCTTCTTCACATCCTGTCTTATGCTGCTGGGTGCTGTGGGCTGTTAAGTAGCTGAACTGGCCAAATGGGCATAATAATATTTTATTATTGTGGTAGCACCCAGAGGCCCCAAGCCCTCTGGGCCCCACTGGGCTAGGGGTTGTACACACACAGATCAAGAGAGAGTCCATGCCTGACACCCCCCTCTTTGGATCCACCTCTCCAAGTCCCTCTGCCTTCTCAGCTCTCCAGCCTAGCAGACATCGCCATATCTCCCTCTGCCATAGCTTTGGTCTTCACCCTGCCGCACCCCCTGGCTTGAAGTGGTTTCCATTAGACACAGGATTTACAGGTTGGTTCAACAGCTCTCAACATCCCCGCTATACAAATTGTTCCAGCCCCCCTGCACCCTGCTGCCACATGGGAGAAGACGCTGTACAAAGTGCATTATTGGATTTCAGGATCTGGCCCCCGACATCTCTTTGGACCCGGTTCTTGCTCCTGTGGTGGCTTCAGGGTTCGGAAATCTCCAGCTGGAACATGGGGGAACAGAAAGGATGCACTAATGGTTCAACACAGAAATGATCTGTCTAGCTGGTATTTCTAAGACACCTATCATTGTTGTAGCTAAGTTTCGGTGATCACTAGAGGACAGGACAGGACACCTGGGTTCTATTCTATCCCTGACTCACTGCATGACTTTGGCTCAGTTACAGACCCTCCCTGTGCCTCGGTTTCCCCATAATGAAACTGCCCTAGATATTGCGAACAAAGGTGCCGCTGAAGGCCAGAGTATTATTATTTATTAATGTCCCGGATCTTGTGATTAGATGGAGCAAATATATTTGCAGCAGTAAGTGACATTAGATGGGTAAAGAACATGGTTTTGCAGATGTTGTCCACTGGATGGCAGCAATGGCCCGTTCTCTGCCAGCCCCTGCACCAGGGGAAGCCTTTTTCTCTGTAATAGCAGCAAAGAATCCTGTGGCACCTTATAGACTAACAGACGTTTTGGAGCATGAGCTTTCGTGGGTGACTACCCACTTCGTCTGTTAGTCTATAAAGTGCCACAGGATTCTCTACTGCTTTTACAGATCCAGACTAACACGTTTACCCCTCTGATGCTTCCTCTGTAATGTCCTTCTCCGCAGCAACCCCAGATCTAGGCCAATCTCCAAATGCTGTTCAGCTCTCTCCACCTGCAGGTGTCGCTTCCTCCACAGTGTGCCTGTGGAAGCTCTTCTCCGTCCTATTATTAAGGCAGAGAGGCCATTGCAGACTGCAGCGTCAGGAAAATCCTTCTCCCTCTGTTTTTTAAATCCATGAATGCAAGCAGGATCTTGAAGATCTCCCCCTGCAGTGACCCGGCACGCCAAACTCACTTGCATTCTGGATTTGGCCCAGAGTCATTACACGAGCATGCTGCAATTAACCAACTTTCCAGCAAATTTGGCCTGCATTTCAAGTAATCCGGAGGCCCTGTGGGTTTCGATCAAGCCCAGGCCTGTATTTCTGGGGAGCTCAGAGGGCTTATGTTCATGGCTGGGCCTGGCCCTTGGTTCTCTGGCAAACAGATTCCAGAGAATACTAGTCTATTCTCTACAGGTGTTTATACCACGCTCATCATCCGGGGATCTGAACCCTTTCAGTGCTGCATTAAGCAACAGGATTGACAGCTGTCATCTGTTTGTTCCCTTTGATCTAACCAGCACAGGTAACAAGAGCAGAGAATATATGTGATGGTATTGGCTCCAGCCCAGGCTAGTGATCTAAATACAAACGCAGCATCCCTGGCAGGTTTGTACTCAGGTGGCGATAGGGTGACCAGACAGCAAGTGTGAAAAATCAGGACAGGAGGTGGGGGAGTAATAGAAGCCTGGGAGCCGCGATCGGCCAGACCTGCGGACAGGGCAGGTAAACACACCGATCCAGCCCAACAGGGGCTTTCTCTATACAAGCGGCGACCCCTGTTTGAGAAACCCTGACCCCTGTTTGAGAAACCCTGTTCTAAGGCGATTTAAGATACGTCGACTTCAGCTATGCTATTCTCATAGCTGAAGTTACGTATCTTAGATCGACATCCCTCCACCCCCCTGTATAGACCAGGCCTAAGACGTCACAAGTACTCCTCACTGGTTTTGTTCTAATCATGTTAGTTGCTCTCTGTTAGCTAATTCTGTCTGCAACACCACTTACCACTTCGGGCTTGTCTACACTGAAAATGCTGCAGCGGTGCAGCTGCGCCACTGTAGTGCTTCAATGTAGACACTACCTATGCCAACAGGAGGGGTTCTCCTGTCTATGTAGATAATCCACCTCCCAGAGAGGCGGTAGCTAGGTCAACGGGCGATTCTCCTGTCAACCCAGTGCTGTCTACACCAGGGCTTAGGTCGGTTGAACTGCTTTGCTCAGAGGTGTGGTTCTTTCACGCCCCTGAGCGACATAGTTATACCAACCTTAGGCAGTGTCTATGCTCTAGGCACACAGCTGCACAGCTGCAGCGCTGGAGCTATGCCACTGGAATGCAGATACTTGCCACAGCGATGGAAGGGATGTTTTCATCGCTGTAAAAAAGCTGCATCCTCAAGAGGCAGTAACTAGGTTGATGGAAGAATTCTTCCATCAACATGATGGTGTCTGTACCGGGGTTTATATGGGCTTAACTATTTTTGTCTGGCCCGGTCTACACCTCAAACTTGGGTTGACTTAGCTATATTACCTAGGGTGTGCAAGAAAGCTTTCTGTCATTGTAGCAAGTGTCTACAATACTGTATGTCACTACAGCATCTATCATAGAATGTCAGGGTTGGAAGGGACCTCAGGATATCATTTAGTACAACCCTCTGCTCAAAACAGGACCAATCCCCAGACAAATTTTTGCCCCAGTCCCTAAATGACCCCCTCAAGGATTGAACTCACAACCCAGGGCTTAGCAGGCCAATGCTCAAGCTACTAAGCTATCTCTCTCCCATTGGTCTAATGCATAAGGCATTGGCCTCCTAAGCCAGAGCTATATTTGGTTTCAAGTCCCACCTGGGGTGAAAAAACATCTCTAAGTATAGACATACCCTATGGGGCATGAATTTTTCACACCTCTGAGCAATGTTGCTTGGTCGACCTAAGTTTTAGGTGTAGACCAAGCCCTTGTGTAGATGCAGTTTAATGCCATTAAAACCATGCTTGCTGGTTGAGCTCCACCCCAGCTCCTTCCCAGTTACTCCCTGCCCAAGTTTCACGCTGCCATGAGGGGTCAGGTCAAACACCATAGCCATAGTCTGGTACCAGGCCTGAGAAAGAGGAAGTGAAACTGACTTGAAATGCTGGAGGAAATGAAACTGACTAGCCTGTTTTGCTCTCTCAGAATAGGTGAAGTGCAGCTATTCTCTGTGTGGTAATAATCCAAAGTGTTATTACAATACCTGATGGCCCTGATTCACTATCTATCTGTCCCCATACACCTCCTCTATCTATCTCTCTATCACACAAGTTAAAGATTATGGGGGAGCCTAATCTTTACTTTGGCCTGCTAACTTGTGACAACTACAAACTGCCTTGTCTTCACTAGGGTTTTACCTTGAGTTAATGTAACATGGGTAGGATCCAATGTGGGACCTCTGGAGCTTAGCGTATGAGCCTCTACCACATGAGCTAAAAGCCTGCTAGCTAAGGCAGTAGAGCAGACTTTAACTCTCTAAGTGGTCTTGGTGCTACTAGATGGGACAGAACACCACACCCAGAACTGTGTGGTTTACGTTAAGATCACACCTTTTTTCCCCCTTGGTAAAGACATGGCCTTAAAGGGCTTGTCTACACAGAAAGTTAACCAACTATAAGGTAGGGTGTGAATTTTAAGTACTATCATTATATTGATATAACTCCCCTTATGACACTCTTATTCCAGTATAAGGCCATGTCTACACTACAAAATTATGTCCTCCCAACTTATGTCAGCATCCAGCCACAGCAGTTATGAAATCGCGTGTGTGCACACACTTGGCTCCTGGTGTCAGCTGTGCGCATCCTCACCAGGAGGACTTGTATCAATTGTATTGTCAGTACGGGGCATTGTGGGATAGCTCCTGAAAGCTAGGAGCAGCCAATATTAGCAATGCAGTGTGTACACTGACATTGTGTCAGCCTAATTACGTCGACCATGACTCTATACCAGTCAGGGAGGTGGTGTTACTAAATCAGCGTAGAGAGGCACTTATGTCGGCTGGAGCCAAATTTAAGTGAAGACACTTCCACAGCTAGGTTGATGCAAGGCAGCTTACGTCAACCTAACCATGTAGAATACACCAGGCCAAAGAGGGCCATTGTCTGGATTAGTTTATGTTGCATTATTTTGGAATAAGGGTGTCCACATGGGAAGCTATACCAGTATAACTATAGTGGTTTAATTATACCAGTATACCAATATAATTACACTGCTCTAACTTACCATGTAGATGAGCCCGTGGGCTGGGCTTATGGAGGTTAGACCTTTGATCACTTCATGCTATACTCACCTAGATTTCTGTAAGGCACTTGACTGGATACCAAAGGACATTTGAATCTAAAAACTGAATCACCACAAAATTAACACGGCACACATTAAATGGATTCGAAAGTTGCTAACAGACAGATCTCAACATGTAATCGTAAAGAGAGAATTGTTATTGAGTGGTTGCGTTTCTAGTGAGGTCCCGTGGGGATTGCTTTTGGGCCCTACGCTATTAAACATTTTTAACAATGACCTGGAAGAAAACATAAAATCATCGCTGATAAAGTTTGCAGCTGACACAAAAACTGGGAGAGGGATAAATAACGAAGAGGACATGTCACTGATACAGCGCCAACTGGGTCACTTGGTAAACTGGGCACAAGCAAACAATATTCATTTTAATACGGCTAAATGTAAAGTTCTCCATCTCGGATCGAAGAATGGAGGTCTTGCTTAGAGGATGGGGACTCTATCCTGGGTGATGGAAAAAGATTTGGAAGTCATGGTGGCTAAGGAGCTGAGCACGAGTTCGCAGCATGACACTGTTGGCCAAAAGGGCTAATGCAATCCTGGGGTGCATCAATAGGGGAATCTTGAACGGGAAGGAGTAGAAATGTTATTTTACCTCAGGATTTGGGACTTGTGCAACCACTGCTGGAATCCTGTGTCCACTGCTAGTGTCCCCTATTCAAGATGGATGTTGATATATTAGAGAGGGTTCAGAGAAGAGCCACGGAAATGATTAAAGGATTAGAAAACCTGCCTTACAGTGATAGACTCAAGGAGCTCAGTTTATTTGGTTTAACAGAGAGAAGATTAAGAGGTACTTACATGAGTAACAAATATTTGATAATGGAGTCAGCAATCAATGAGACGAAGGTCTAACAAGATCCAGTGGCTGGAAGTTGGAGCGAGACAAATCCATATTAAAATAAGACGCACGTTTTTAACCATGAGGGTAATTAACTCATGGAATAATTTACCAAGGGTTGTTGATCCTCCAGCACTGGCAATTTTAACATAAAGATTGGATGTTTTTCTAAAAGATCTGCTCTAGGGATTATTTTGAGGCAGGTCTCTGGCCTGTTATACAGGAAGTCAGACTAGGTGATCACAATGGTCCCTTCTGGGCTTGGAATTTATGAATCTATGAACCTTGTTCCAAAAATCTTGCAACCTGTGCAGATTGTTCCCATATTATATATCGATTGTCTCCACCCCACCCTGCCCCCAGCTCTCTTGGCCTAGTCTAAGGTCTACAGAAGTTATTACTGAAGACCATTCTGTTCAACAATAGCACAAGGAGTTACTTAAGGATGCAGATGAGAATTGGATGGTTTATGGGGGTGGAAGTGGGATAAACCTTAGGGATAAGATTTCCAGCAGTGACATGTAATTGCAGGAGAGGGGCTGGTTTTCAGCGAGGCCCAACTTGAAGGAGATGATTCTCAGGAAGTGCTGGACATCCACCCTCTGAAAATCAGGCCCCTTTTAGGAGACTCATGTGGGGCCCCTAAAATCACTGGCTTCCATCTCTAGGCTGTTCATTGACATCTAGCCCAGATGTCTAGAATGACTGAAGGTTTTTGCCATCTGAAGATTAACAGCTTATGAGAAAGGAGTTTGTGTGTGTGTGCGTAGCAGGGGGATTCTCATTTGCTAGAGGCACAAGTATCCATATTGCATTACCCACTAGCCCAGTGATCACTACGTAACCCTCTGTTGAATGATCTCAGCAGCCAGGCCAAGAATTGAATAGATCATGGAGACTGGACTCCGTTAGGTCAGGGACAAAGTTTACAGACAGGAGGAGGCGTGTGTCTGGTGGTGGGACGGAAGTTTGTGGGACATCTGCCCATACTGGTGGAATCAGATGCCTTTTGCTCTCCAATCTGGCATGTTGCACCAGTGCTAAATTCATTTTAAAAACATAAGGCAGATTGGGGTCCCCCCCTTGTTAAATATTGGCATGAAGACCTGGTCTGGAGGAGGATCCGGTCCTTGGCGCCATTGTATTCTCAGCATGTAAACTATAAATTAAGAATCTCTGTTTTGGCCACGACACACGTGTCTCTATCTAGCAGAGGCCAGGCGCCGCCATCGTTTCCACCTCTAGGGAGTGTCAGATGGGAGCTCCAGGACGCTCCAGCTTTTGAAGAGCACTGTCTGATCTTCAGATAAGGCCAAAGGGGGCTGGGGCAGGAGGGAGATGAAACAGACAACTCTAGAGATCAAAGGATGGCAAGATAGCAGCCTAAAATCCGGAGAGAGGCTCAAGGAAGGCCCAAGAGGATGTCGTCTCTGGTTTAAAGGGGTGATGCAAAACCACATTCGAACTAACTCAGCACAGACACAGGATTTAGGAGGGGAACTGAAAAGCTTCAGAGCCAAACTCCTCTGAGCAGACTGTGCTTCTCGTTCATGCCCTCGCCCGAAATTGGCCTCCTTTTTCTGCCCTCGCAAGCTACTGTTAGGATTTTGATTATGGTCCACTCGAGCATCCCCCAACACAGTAGGCACCCCGTTGTGCTGGGGGCTGCCCAGTGATACTCCCTGCCCCCAAAGAGCTTGGAGGCAACCAAGACAGATAAAGGGTGGGAGGAGGAGGGGAAATAAGCAAAGAAGAGCACCAAGATTTCCTGATTCCCCATCCAAGGGCATACTCCTCCCAAGAACACTGCGCTCTCAGCTGTTTAATTCACAGCATCACAGGCTCCGTTGAGACCATTTCAATGTCTAGATGCAGCTAGGCGCTTAGATGCCCAAACAGCCTAAATGCAGAAGCGCCTGCAATGATCTGTGCCTGCACTTTAAAGGTACTAAAAGGGAGCATTCGTAGAAGCCCCTTTCTGGGGTGCTGAATGGCTCAGTGGCTGAAAAGTGGTGTAGGGCCAGGGGTTCACAAGACAAATTATTTGGTGGCCTCAGCATGCAGCCACCAACTCTTGCTGGTGGCTGCTCTCACGCTTTCCCCTAAAATATTGAGGTAGCTTTAGGAAAAACAAATAAATATGCACTTACACGTGTCCAAATCATTGTCATTTATTATTTGCATTAGTAAGTCTCTTGTGAAAAGCGATATTAACAAACATACAACTATCATTTTTTTCGCAGCAGAATTACTCAGCCCTAGCAAGTCTGGGGACAAATTAAGCCCTGAATGGGAGCCAGGGGAGGCAGTGAGGGGGCCAAAAGTGATATGGGTGGGTGGCCGGGGGAGGCAGTATGAGGCTGTGGCCGGAGGACAGAGCTGAAGCCATGCGGCTGGAGCCTGGGGCCCAGCACTGCACAGCCGGAGCCCGGGGCTAGAGCCTGAAGCCCCACGGCCAGAGCCTGCTGCCTACTGCCCCAGGGCTGAAGTCCAAAGCCTGAGCCCCACTGCCCGTGGGAAGGTGGGAACACAGTGGCTGCCTGCTCCTCCAGCGTTGTGCCCCTGGTGTCTCCAGAGCTGGGCAGGACCCAACCCCTGCTGGCAGCCCCAGCAACCAACACCAAGGTGGTGCATCCAGGAGCACCAGGGAGGGGGAGGGCTGTTGCTTTGCTCCTCTGCCCCCTCTCCCCCAAAATCAGAGCCCAGGAGGTTCTGGCCCCAAGAAAAGCCCCTGGTGGCTGCATGCGGCCATGGTGGCAGCATTTGAGAAATGCTGGTTTAGGATGCTGTCATAACTATAAAGGGAAGTGTAACAGCCCTCCTGTGTACAATACTATAAAATCCCTCCTGGCCAGAGGCACCCAGGAGCGGCGCCAGGGTTTCTGGCGCCCTAGGCAGAATTAGGGGGGCGGCATTTTGTGCGCTCCCCATGGGGCACAAGTGAGCTTCCGGTTCCGCTCCCATCACGCCGCCGAAGAAGGACCCTCCACCGAAATGTCGCACGCAACAGCGGCAATCATTGAGCTGCTCAATTGCCTGCTGCTGTTTTCTGTGGCACTTCGGCAGAAGGTCCTTCTTCAGCGGCGCGATGGGAGCGGAACTGGAAGCTCCCGTGCGCCCCGTGGGGAGCGCACAAAATGCCACCCCCTGAATCCTGGTGCCCTAGGCAACCGCCTAGGGTCACCTAATGGAAGCGCCGGTCCTGGAGGCACCAAAATCTTTTTACCTGTAAAGGGTTAAGAAGCTCAGGTAACCTGGCTGACAGCTGACCTAAAGGACCAATAAGGGGACAAGATACTTTCAAATACTGGGGGAGAGGGGGAGGCTTTTGTTTGTGCTTTTTGTTTTGGGGGTTGTTTGCTCTTGGGACTAAGAGGGACCGGACATCAATCCATGCTCTCCAAATCTTTCTGAACAAGTCTCTCATATTTCAAATTTGTAAGTAATAGCCAGGCAAGATCTATTAGTTTATCTTTGTTTTTCTCAACTTGTGAATGTTCCTTTGCTAGAGGGAAGTTTATCCCTGTTTTGCTGTAACTTTGAAGCTAAGGCTAGAGGCGGTTCCTCTGGCTGTTTGAATCTGATTACCCTGTAAAGTTATTCTCCATCCTGATTTTACAGAGATGATTTTTACCTTTTCTTTTTAATAAAACCCTTCTTTTAAGAACCTGACTGATTTTTCCATTGTCCAAAGAGCCAGGGGTTTGGGTCTTTGATCACCTTGTAACCAATTGGTTAGGATATTATTCTCAAGCCTCCCTAGGAAAGGGGGTGTAAGGACTTGGGGGGATATTTTGGGGGAAGAGGAACTCCAAGTGGTCCTTTTCCTGTTTCTTGTTAAATCACTTGGTGGTGGCAGAGTACCAGGTTTTAACCTAAGCTGGTAGAAATAAGCTTAGGGGTTATCTCATACAGGTCCCCACATCTGTACCCTAGAGTTCAGAATGGGGAAGGAACCCTGACAGGTGCCTCATGCAGGGCCGGCTCTAGCCATTTCACCACCCCAAGCACGGCAGCGTGCTGCGGGGAGTGCTCTGCCGCTCGCCGGTCCCGCGGCTCCGGTGGACCTCCCGCAGGCGTGTCTGCGAATGCTCCACCAGAGCTGCAGGGCCAGCGGACCCTCCGCAGGCACACCTGCGGGAGGTCCACCACAGCTGCCTGCCGCCCTCTTGGCAACCGGCAGAGCGCCCCCCACGGCATGCCGCTCCAAGCACGCACTTGGCGCGCTGGGGCCTGGAGCCGGCCCTGGCCTCATGCTTAAGTTGCTCATTTGAAACCAACCCTGGTTTAAAATGACTTGTACCAGCTGATGGGAGTCTGGTGGCTCAGGGCTGGATCCAGTTCACTGGGCTGGGTATCTGCACCACAGTCAGCAGAGAAGCCAAGGAGTGTATGAGGCCCAGAAAGACTCTCTCTCTATGTCTAGATGGGATCACTGGTGGTTGTGGGGGGAGGGCTGTTGGAGGAGGGGAACTTGCAGTGCCCAGACTGAACCTGCAGTGTGGCTGGAGGGATGACTCCAATGATGTCAATCCAGCACTTTTCACAAGTGTGACATGCTCTTAAAAATACAGGCAAAGAAACAGATGTTAGTGTGAAAGTATTGCCTGATGCTTAGAGCAGGAGAATGGCTCGGCAGACTTCTTGGCTCTATTCCCAGTTCTCAGATGGGGTCTATTGTCTAGAATGGAGGGGCTGTAAGCATTAGGACTCCTAGGCTCCGTTCCTAGGGAGTGGGATCTAGTGTGTGGTGAGGTGGCTGCAGATCAGGACTCTTAGGTTCCATTCCCAGTTGTGGGAAGGAAAATGGGTCTAGTGTTTAATAATACCTAGCGCTTATATACCACTTTTCATTCATAGAGCTAACAAAATAAAAGCACTTTACCACATTTGCCCCATTTTACAGAAACCGGGTGAGGCCAACTGAGTGGCAATTCTTCAACAATAACAAAACCCTTCAAAAACAGACTCCAACATGAAACTGCAGAACTGGAATTAATTTGCACACTGGACACCATGACATTAGGCCTGAATAAAGACTGGGAGTGGTTGAGTCATTACAAAACCTAAACCTAATTTCCCCCATACTAATTTCCCCCTTCTGTTACTCACACCTTCTTGTCAACCCTCATTACCACTACAAAAGTTATTTTTCCTCCCTGGTACCCTACTGTTAATTGAATTGTCTCATTAGACTGACTTCACAGTTGGTAAGACAACTCCCATCTTTTCATGTATTTATACCTGTGCCTGTATTTTCCACTCCATGCATCTGATGAAGTGGGTTCTAGCCCACAAAAGCTTATGCCCAAATAAATGTGTTAGTCTCTAAGGTGCCACAAGGACTCCTCGTTGTTGAGGCTAAGAAGTGACTTCCTTATGGTGACCACACAGAGCAACAAATAGAACCCACAGTTCCCGAGCCCCAGATTAGTGCTCTATTCTCCAGTAGGCTACACTGACTGGTTAGAGGAAGGTGGATGGACATCAGGACTCCGGATTCTATCCCCACTTCCAGAATGGGGACTGAGATCTAGCACCAGCTGGGACAAGGCATCAGGACTTCTGGGTTTGATTCCTGGCACTGCCTTGCTTAAAGCTACCTTTGGCCCCACTCCTTTGCTGTGCCTCCTATGAGACACAGCACCAGATCTGCCCTCCTGTTGCTGACTCAGGGCACAAAGGCTGTGGGGGGGAGGTGCGCCTTTCTTTCAAGGTGGGCAAAGGGAGAGAGGGACAGTTGTGGTGGGGGAGAAAGGTGTAGGGTGACCAGATGTCCTGTTTTTAAAGGGACAGTCCTGATTTTTGGGACTTCTTCTTATACAGGTACCTATTACCCCCTACCCCCTGTGTCGTTTTTTCACAGTTGCTATCTGGTCACCAGAGAAAGGGGAAGCCTGCGGAGAATGGGAGAAACGGATTCAGCAAAGTTCACTGCTTCCCGTGTGGCAAAGCCAGCATGGAAAGAGGGTGACTTGGGTGGGGGGCAGGGATGTTGCTCTCTAATCCGCCCCCCACCCTGTCTAAAGCAATGTCCCCATACCGCAATGGGAGGAATGCTCAGCTACAGGCTGGGGAGATACCATCCCCCACACCCACTCCCTGTGGGGAGGAGATAAGGCTGTGTGGAAGGCTGGTGCTTCTGTCTAACCCCTCCCTGCTGTCTGCTAATCTAGATGACTAGCTGGGTGAGTCACCATCCACTGCACACAGTGTGTGTGGGTGTGGTGAGGAGGCTCAGGGAAGGGAGTGGGGGCTGCACATCAAAACTTCCTGAATTCTGAGCCTATGTGTGGGAGGGGAGAGGTGGCTAATGGTTGGAGTGGGAAACTGTGGCCCTGCTGTGTGCCTCAGTTTCCCCACAGGGCAAATAATACATAAGAGGCGAGTGTGATGCTTGACAAAATCTTGGCTGTAATGTGCTCAGGGGACCCTCAGATGAGAAAAAACAAGAGTAATTGTGGCACCTGAGAGACTAACAAATTTATTTGCGCTTTGGTGGGCTACAGCCACGGATGAGATTCACTAGAGCAGAATTATCGTGGAGCCTGCTTCCTGTGAGGCTGGAGGTCAGACCTGCGAATGGCTGTGGCTCAACTCAGCAAAACACAAGGCCAGCCTCTGCGGTTTGCTGCCCAAGAACATTCCCTGTCTGGATTTTGGTGGTGGCGGTGAGAGCAGCAGGAGGGGTTGCAAAACCCCCCACCACTTCTTGCAGAAAAAGACTATTAACTAGCAGCTGCTCAGAATAGCTGGGGCCACCCAGCAGCTGGGTGTCTGTCTGTGCAGCGTCTCTGAGGGCAAGTCAGAGCAGCTCAGCCTAGAAGCCACACCCTGGCTGGCTGGGGTTTCAGGCATGCCTCACAGAGGTTTGCTTATAAAGCTGAATCCAGCCCTGGGCCAACCCCCTGCTTGCCAGCCCAGCCCCAAGGGCTGGCCCAGTCCCCACAGGGAGGGGAAAGAGGATGAGAACTGGCAGCTTCACATGGCTTTGTTGTCTTTCTTTTGTGGCTTAGTAGGATCAACCCACTGAACCGGGTTTTAAAGGCACAGGCCATCTTTTCAAACCCCAGTGAAGGATTGCTACAGTTCAGCTCCCTGGGTCATGGTTGTTAGGAACATAGATTCATCATAGATTCCAAGTTCAGAAGGTTCCATTGTGGTCATCTACTGTGACCAGGACCGGCGCTAGGGGTTTGAGCGCCCTAGGCGGACGGCAATTTCGCTGCCCCGCACGCTGGTCCCGCGGCTCCGCTGGAGCTGCCGCAGTGATGCCTGCGGGGGGTCCACCGGAGCAGCGTGAGCAGCCGACCGTCCGCAGTAACGACTGCGGCAGCTCCACCGGAGCCACGGAGCACCGGACCCTCCGCAGGAACCACTGTGGCAGCTCCACTGGAGCCGCCTGCCGCCCCCTCCGGCAAAACGGGGCCCACCATTTATTCTGGCGCCCTAGGCGATTGCCTAGGCAGCCTAAATGGTAGCGCCGGCCCTGAGTGTGACCTGTATAAGACAGGCCGTAGAGCCTCCCCAGAAAATTTCTAAGGCAAATCTTTTAGAAAAACATCCAATCTTGATTGAAAGCATGGCTTGTACTCATGTAACTGTGATATCAAATATAACAACACCTAGCTTTTGTCTATTGCTTTTCTTCTGTTCTCGAAGTGCTTTACAAAGGAGGGTGGTATCATTATCCCCATTTTACAGGAGGGGAAACTGAGGCACAGAGAGGCAAAGTGAGCCAGCAGACCAGTAGCAGAATCCAGGTGTTCTGCTTCCCAGTCAAGTGTGCTATCCATTAGTAAACTCTGCCTCCCATACTATGCTGGCTAGCATGTCTGCAGGGCTGCCTTCTAGTGGATGCAGAAGGGTGGCAGGATGGGAGACTGGGCTGGGATTCAGGAGATTTGCATTCAGTTCCTTGTTCAACCGCAGGCTGATCTAGTTCAGGTGGTACAACTTTTGTACGTGTACCAGGCCAAAGAGTGGGGGGAAGGGAGGAATTAAGGCACAGAGAGAGGTCATACAGCAGGTCATCGGTACAGCTAGGAAAAGAACCCAGGTCTCTTGAGTCTCCATTAGCTTCTTTTGGTGGCATTATTCAAAGAAGTACTATTATCCCTATTTTACAATTGGGGAATGAGAGAGTAGGGGCCATATTTTCAAAAGATCTCAGCTTCTGTTCAGGCATTTAATTTAAGTGGCCATATTTGTCCACCATAGAAGAGCTGGGAGTAGAACCTATGCCTCTAATATGGTGAATCAAAACCCACCCCCTTAGCTGCACCGACACAATCTACCAAACCTCCCTGGGGAAAAAAAAATAGTATATGATCAGGTTGCTAAAGGCTGTATTCTAATTCATATGCACAAAGGGGGCAGAGTTAAGGTTAGAGGGACAACCTTAATTTTGGCATTTGCTAATTATTGAGTGTTTAACTTTGCAAACTTAATGGTTCTGAACAAGTTTTTTGTTGTTGTTGTATGAGACAAGGTAGGTGAGGTAATATCTTTTATTGGTCCAACTTCTGTTGCTAAAAGAGACACGCTTCATAGAGTTCTTCAAGTTTTCACGGGAGGATTGTATGTAAGATATACGCATATCCATGAACACATCAGCAACTTTCACCAAAACTTTCAAATGTACTTTAAAAATGTGAGGCCTTGTGAAAAGAGTGCCAAATCCCTTAGGCCAAAGCAACACTAGAAACTTTTGCCAGCATAACCATGTTGGTTAGGGGTATGGCTTTTTTGCCACATTGCAATACTAGTGTAGACATGGTTATACCTGCATAAAAGTGCTTTTGCTGGTATAGCTTATTTTGCTCACTGAACCAGTATAAGCTATACTGGCAAAAGCACTTTTTGCTGGTATAAACTGTCTCTCCATCAGGAGAGTCTGCTGGTATAGCTATAGCAGTATGTCCTCAGGCAGCTTTGAAAAACTCAGTCTTAATAAATAAAGCCACCTAGCCCTTGCTGCCTGGAGGCAATTTGTCTCTCTGTTCTGTAGAGAGGGGGAAACTGAGGCATGGACTGGTCATGACTTACCCAGTAAGTCAATGGTGAAGCTGCGGAGAGGATGTGGGTTTCGTGACCCCCAGTTCTGTTTTTTAACCACATCCTTCCTTCCCTCTGTGATAATGATTTAATGTGAGGAGAGGGAGGTTATTTAACTCTGCAAACCCTCGGGATATGGTTGGTATGACAGATGCTCTACAGAATGAAGCTGCATTGTAATAAATAGCTAGGCATCCCAATGGCTCATGGGCTGCAGAATGGGAAAATAAAACTTCTTTGAGGCAATCCAAGGTAGGAAATCCAGACTCTAAATCTGGACCTCTCTGGTGCTATAGGCCATTGTGTTTGGCTATTAAATAAAAGCCTGGTGGTTTGAGAGCATGCAGCAATGTCAGAGCCTTGGGTTTTTGTTTGGAAGGCAATATTGTCTAGTGGTTAGAAGGACTAAGGCTATATCTACCTGCAGCTAATTAGCCCCTGCTCAGCCAGCCCCAATCAGGTGAAATGGATTGGGGCTGGGGAGAAGCCTGGTGCCTGGCCTCTGAATGGGCTGCACCTGTGGGCCTGCAGGCTCAAGGGCCATAAAGGCTGGCTGGCAGCCAGAGGAAGTGGGGAAGAGAACAGCCAGAGGCATGGCAGTTTCGAGACGGAGACGGAGACGGAGACGGAGACGGAGACGGAGACGGAGACGGAGACGGAGACGGAGACGGAGACGGAGACGGAGACGGAGACGGAGACGGAGACGGAGACCTGTAAAGAGAATCACTGGTGGTGGGAACTGTGTGTGAATAAAAAGCCATGGGTGCTGCATCCAGGAGGCTCAGAGTGCTTTGTTGAGACAGCAGGGAGCTGCAGCAAGGGGGGCTGAGGAAGAGACCCGGTTACACTACACTACAGCCTACGTTGGCATAATTTATGTTGCTTAGGGATGAGAAAAAAACAACCCTCCTGACAAGGGCATCGGGGCCTTCCCAAAAGTGGGCAGCTGGGGGCTGGCTTCCCCACTGGCTTCACACTGGCCTGGCCATGGGGTGAAGTCTGGGTGGGGGGGAAGGAGAGGGAGAAGGGAAGGGGGCAGGGTCCACCCCAGCAAAAAGGGAACAGGCTAGGTCCCCCTGGTTCTGGCACCCCTGCCCCCGAGCAACATAAATTACATCAGGTGTAGGCAATCTATGCCACAAGTGCCAAAGGCGGTACGTGAGCTGATTTTCAGTGGCACTCACACTGCCCAGGTCCTGGCCACCAGTCCGCGGGGCTCTGCCTTTTAATTTAATTTTAAATGAAGCTTCTTAAACATTTTAAAAACCTTATTTACTTTACATACACCATACTTTAGTTATATGTTGTAGACTTCTAGAAAGAGACTTTCTAAAAACGTTCAAATGTATTAGTGGCACGCAAAACCTTACATTAGAGTGAATAAATGAAGACTCACCACTTCTGAAAGGTTGCCGACTCCTTAATTACACCGACATAAGCAGTCATGTGCACAGCACTATGTTGGCAGGAGAGCCTCTCCTAAAATACCAATCCACATTCTCTAAGAAGATGGTAGCCACTAGCACTTTGTCCTCCAGTCTATAGCTGTGAAATTAAAGTCTCCCATAATCACACAATGCCCAGTAGTATTTATTTCATTAAAAACATTAAAGAGGTTTCTATCCATATCCAGATCGGATCCTGCTGGTGGTCTGTAGCACACCCCAAGCACTACCCTAGGGGAGGCTCTAGTAGCTTTCTCCCCCCAAAGTGATTTTGGCCCAAACAGATTCTGTCTTATTCATTCCATCACTTCTAATTTCTTTACAGTCTACCTCGTCATTAATATATAATGCTACTCTATCACCTTTGCCTTTATTTCTGTCTTTCCTGAACAGGTCAGACCCTTCAAAACCTGTACTACAGTCATGACTACTATTCCACCAGGTTTCTGGTATCCCTATAATATCTGGTTTCACTTCCTGCACCAGTAGTTCTAGTTCCTCCATTTTGTTACCCAGGCTCCTTGCATTGGTGTACAAACATCTTAATTGTTGCTGCTTGGCTTCACCCACATTCCTTGCCTAATTGAGTACAGTCATTCTACTGCCTATCTGACTGGTATCAGCACTATGCTTCCTCTTAATGTCCATTCGCATTGTCCACTGCTGTTCCTTTCTCCATTGCCATTTCCTTTCTTACTGGATTTTCCTCCCTCTCAATGTTAAAATCCAGTGTAGAGATTACCTGAGCATCTCCCAACCGTCTTCCCAGAATTTCTAGCTGAAAGCTCTTTTAATAAGTTGTGCCAGCTTCCATCCCAGAAGCCTATTTCCTTAAGTGGAGTCCATCTCATGAGAACAGTCCTCTGTCCATGAATGCCTCCCAGTGGTCAAACATCCCACCAAAGCCCTCCTTAGAGGACCATTGCCTGGGATATCTGTTGATCAAAATAATCTTATCTTCCCTTTGTTCTCATCTTGTAGGGACAGGCAGAATCCCACTGAAGATCACCTGAGCCTCCATTTCCTTAAGTGTCTTCCCCAGCCTGGCATAGTCTCCCTTAATACGTTCAAATCTCTCCTTAAAACTTCCCTCTATTGTGAACCCTCCAGAACACAATAGCTAGATGTCTGGTGTGCTCTGACCACTGCTTATTAAAATTACCATCATCCTTGCAGTTGCACTGAGCACTTCCCATATGATTGTTGTATCCACCTGTTGTCTCTCATCTTATATTGTAAGCTCTTCGGGGCAGGCACCATGTTTTTGTTATGGGTATGTACAGTGTCTAGCACAACAGAGGCCTGATCCCTGATTGGGGCCTCCTGCCACCCCAGTAATACAAATAATAAGAACTAGTTTGACTTTTTACTTGTACTGGATCGTTGTACTTTAAAAACCCGTCGGCGGTATTTTAATCACTAAAGCTGTGGCAATCTCTTGGCTGGGACACACTGTTATTGGTCTTTTGCTGCTCTCTGATCTCCGGGAGTGAAAAAAACAAAAAACAGTTCTGTCTGAGGTAGAGTGAGGTCATATTTAGTGACGGCAGAATTTTCCAGCTGCTGAGAGAAAGGAAAAAAAAGGCAAACAGCAGTCGCTCTTAAGAGAGTCAGTCGAGAAACACTGAGAGGGATCAGAGCAGGATTTTGACCTCTGATCCTTTGGTCTCAATGAAATCTTCAAAATCAACAAGAAGCGAATGTTTCACTTCATCTCATCAGCATCAGGAAACCTTACCATGAACTGCTGCAGAACTGTTCCATTCATTTAAAGGGATTGTACTTATGCTGTGGCCACTGGCCGAGTGCACCAGACTTATTTGTATTTGTCATCCTGGCACAAACAATAAAAGACATCAAATTGTCTGCAAACCTTGCCATTTTCAGCCACCTCCACTTTTTATGTTGGTGTATTGCATTTCCACTATACACAAGAGCAGCAGCGTTCTAGTTTATGACTGGTGTCTGTAGGCAGTACACAATAAGAATTGTGAAAGCATTGAGGACAACTGCAGCAAACTGCTGCCGGTCAAGCAACAGCAACAGCAAAAGTGTCTTTATGCCCCTACCTTGGGCCCATTCATCTCAGCTAGGGATGAACTCTACCCATTCAGCATCTCATTCGTTCAAAGAGGTGTCATTTTGACTGTAGTTGGGCCCAATGACTGCCACAATATTAGGATAAATCAAGAAACAACATACAATTGGGAAGGCAGTGCAGTAATTCATCCCTGGTGGAACTCCAGCTTCATTGCTGGATGTGAGGGAGATTCCCAAACCTGAGCCATTCTTTTTAGGTGACAAATCTTAGGAACTGTCCCAGATTGAGGTATCATTAGAGGAGATTTTGGAACAAATTGATAAATTAAACAGCAATAAGTCACCAGACCAGATGGTATTCACCTAGGAGTTTTGAAGGAACTCAAATGTGAAATTGCAGAACTACCAACAAGTCTGTAACCTATCATTTAAATCAGCTTCTGTGCCAGATGACTGGAGGATAGCTAATGTGACACCAATTTTTTAAAAGGGCTCCAGAGATGACCCTGGCAATTACAGGCCAGTAAACCTGACTTCAGTACCGGGCAAACTGGTTGAAACTATAATCAAGAACAATATTGTTAGACATATAGATGAACATAATTTGTTGAGGAAGAGTCCACATGGTTTTAGTAAAGGGAAATCATGCCTCACCAATCTACTAGAATTATTTGAGGAGGTCAACAAGCATATGGACCAAAGGGATCCAGTGGATATAATGTACTTAGATTTTCAGAAAGCCTTTGACAAGGTCCCTAATCAAAGGCTCTTAAGCAAAGTAAGCTGTCATGGAGTAAGAGGGAAGGTGCTCTCATGGATTGGTAACTGGTTAAAAAATAGGAAACAAAGTATAAATGATCAGTTCAGAATGGAGAGAGGTATATAGTGACGTTCTCCAGGGATCTGTTCTGGGTCCAGTCCTATCAAACATATTAATGACTTGTCTGGAAAAAGGGGTAAACAGTGAGGTGGCTAAATTTGCAGATGACACAAAATTACTAAAGATAGTTAAGACCCAGGCAGACAGCGAAGAGCTACAAGAGGATCTCTCAGAACTGGGTGACTGGGCAACAAAATGGCAGGTGAAATGTACTGTTGATAAATGCAAAATAATGCACATTGGAAAGCATAATCCCCACTATACATATAAAATGATGGGGTCTAAATTAGCTGTTACCACTCAAGAAAGAGATCTTGGAGTCATTATGGATAGTTCTCTGAAAACATCCACTCAACGTGCAGCGTAGGGTGACCAGATAGCAAGTGTGAAAAATCGGGACGGGGGTGGCGGTTAATAGGTGTCTATGTAAGAAAAAGCTCAAAAAATCGGGACTGTCCCTATAAAATCGAGACATCTGGTCACCCTAGGGCAGCAGCAGTCAAAACAGAGAACAGAATGCTGGGAATAATTAAGAAAGGGATAGGTAATAGCACAGAAAATATTATGTTGTCTCTATATAAATCCATGGTATGCTAACATCTTGAATACTGTGTGCAGATGTGGTCGCCCCATCTCAGAAAAGATATATTGGAATTGGAAAAGGTTCAGAAAAGGACAACAAAAATGATTAGGGGTATGGAACAGCATCCATATGAGGAGAGATTAATAAGACTGGGACTTTTCAGCTTGGAAGAGACAGCTAAGGGGAGATATGATTGAGTTCTATAAAATCATGACTGGTGTAGAGAAAGTAGATAAGGAAGTGTTGCTTACTACTTCTCATAACGCAAGAACTAGGGGTCACCAAATGAAATTAATAGGCAGCGGGTTTAAAACAAATAAAATAAAGTATTTCTTTACACACCGCACAGTCAACCCGTGGAACTCCTTGCCAGGGGATGTTGTGAAGGCCAAGACCATAACAGGGTTCAAAAAAGAACTAGATAAGTTATTAGCCAGGATGGGCAGGAATGGTGTACCTAGCCTCTGTTTACCAGAAGCTGGGAATGAATGACAAAGGCCAAGAAAAAGAAGACAACTTTTATTATTTTGAAGCCATCTAATGATTTTTGGAGCCTGAGTCGTGATTTTTGAATGGCTCATGGGCAGGTTGGTCGGAAAGAACATCTCTTCCATTCTCACACAGCGCTGGGCCTGGCCTTCCAGTGAGGCCTGGCAGGGAGAACATTGTCAACACTAAGGTAGGCCCAGACCTTCAGAGAACTCTTGGTGGCAGCGTTTTAGGGGATACAGGAGATGTGGTGACAACTCAGGAAACACCACAGTGTTTCGGGGCGGCAGGGAGTGGTGCGGAGAGAATTTCAGGGGGATGCACAGGCATCTAGGAGAAACACATAAGCATCTTGGGAGAACATGGAGTGGATGTCTTGGGGGGACATCTGTGTCTCAGACGTTCATGCTGACATGACAGGGTCTCAATGTGTTGTTGGTATCTTGACGAGAGGTGTGCAATGTGACATCTCAGAATAACACGTGTACGTCCTGGGGCGCCATGGAAGGGCTCTCAAAAACACTGCAATTAGGGTGACCAGATGTCCCGATTTTATAGGGACAGTCTCCATAGTTGGGCTTTTTCTTATATAGGCGCCTATTACCCCCCCACCCCGTCCTGATTTTTTCACTCTTACTATCTGGTCCCTCGGCCTAACTACGAAGTCCTGTGATAATGTCTTGGGGTGACATGTGTCAGCCCTGAGACGTGTGCAGTAGCCCCAGTGGGATAGGGAGGGCTCCCCATCATGGGGTGCTGTGAGATTTGGGGGTGACCAGGCTGTGTGCCGGGGTGATGTGTCTGTATCCTGGGGACGGCCACACTGACACGCTGGAGGCACCTGCTAGCAGGAGACAAACTCAGGGAGACGTGTTGTGTGTTATGGGGGAGGTGCTGCCATGACGGGACCTCGCGCTGACACGTGTTGCTCTGATGGGGTCCCAGCGGGGGGGCGGCACGTGCCATGGTGACGGAGGCTGAGGGGAAGGGGCTGCTGACAGGGCGCGAGGCGTGTGTCGTGACTGGGCTGGGGGCTCCGCGGGGGGCACAGGTCCCGGGGGGCCCGCGCTGCTGTGAGCGGGCCGGGCCGGGCGCCCCACGCCGCTGGCGCAAACCGTGCGCACGAGCGGGGCGGCTCCTCTCCTCAATGGGGGCGGGGACAGCCGCGCGGAGCTCAGCCTAAAATGGCGCCTTTTCAGCCACATTCCCCAGCACCGGCCAACCGAACCCGCCCTCCAGGGGTTCAACCGAACCCTTTACAGCCGCCCGCACGCACTTCCCATAGGTCGATTTCGGTCTGCTCTCCTTCCTCATTGGCTCTCATACCTTGCCTGGCATCCTGCCCGATCGCTGATTGGCCTCTCTACATGTCAAACTCTAAGCCCGCTTTCTCCCGTCTTTCACATTATTGATAGCTCATTGGTGTTGTCTCGCGTCAATTGAATTTTAGTCCCGCCTTCCCCACAAAGCTAACGTCTTCCAAGCCCGCCTAACGGACAATTGGTCATGTTGCACGTCAATCACGATTTCGTTCCATGCTCGCCAAGCCTCTCCCGTACGGGGTTTCCTGAGGAGGCTGCATGATCGCTGATTGGCCATCTGTCACGTCAGTTGTTCTTTTGCCTCATCCTTCGTCCCTCCCTTCGCGCTGTTGGTGTTCTGGTTTCCTATTGGCCACAGCCTCCGTCAGTTCCTCCCGCTGCCCTCCCTCATTGGGCGGAGCCGCGAAGGGGGCGTATCCTAGGGCCGGGGCTTTTCGTGGACTGCTACCACTCCCTCTTAGGATCCGCCTGGTTTTCCATTAGCCATGCAACCTGTCATCCGCCATTAGTCCCGCCCACAGGGTGCCTCCTTGCCTCCTGATTGGGCAGGGCCGAGTCGGGAGGCGTGTCTCAGGGCTGGGGCCGTGTCGCACAGCTCCCCCAGTCCCTCCCTCGCCAGCCCTTTGGCGGTCACCGGCGGGGTTAGGCTGCCTCGTCAGCGAGTCGGACTCCCCCGCCCCTCCCCCCGCCCCGAGAGCGACTTGGGCTCGCCCCCCGCAGCGACCATGAGCGGTAAGGACGGCACCACCCCGGCCCCGGGGGACGCGAGTCCGGCCGACTCCGACGGGCCGGCCCGGCCCCGCCCCGCCCCAGCCAGCCCCCACCCCCGGGCCGAGGGCACCTGGGAGGGGAGGGACGCGGGGGAGGGGATCCCTCGGGGGGTGGGACCCGGGGGGAGGGGGCTCGAGACGGGGGAGGATCCCGGGGGTGGGGGCCGGGGAGGGCCAGGATCCCCGGAGGGAGGGGAACTGTCGTGGGGGCGGTCCCGGGAGGGATTGGTACCTGAGCCCGGGGGAAGGGAGAAACCTCGTGCGGGAGGTCACGAGAGAAGGGGGCTCGAGATGGGGGAGGATCCCGGGGGAGGGGGGGACCTTTGTACCCTCGTGGGGTGGGTCACCGGGGGAGGGGGTAAAAATCGGGAGGGGGCCAGTCCTTCGTGGGGGTGGATCTCGCAGGGGATGGGAATCCCTCGTGGGGGTGGATCTCGCAGGGGATGGGAGCCCTCGTGGGGGTGAATCTCGCAGGGGATGGGAGCCCTCGTGGGGGACGGGAATCCCTCGTGGGGGTGGATCTCGCAGGGGATGGGAATCCCTCGTGGGGGTGGATCTCGCAGGGACTGGGAGCCCTCGTGGGGGTGAATCTCGCAGGGGATGGGAGCCCTACTGAGGGATGGGAATCCCTCGTGGGGGTGGATCTCGCAGGGACTGGGAGCCCTCGTGGGGGTGAATCTCGCAGGGGATGGGAGCCCTACTGAGGGATGGGAATCCCTCGTGGGGGTGGATCTCGCAGGGACTGGGAGCCCTCGTGGGGGTGAATCTCGCAGGGGATGGGAGCCCTCGTGGGGGACGGGAATCCCTCGTGGGGGTGGATCTCGCAGGGATTGGGAGCCCTTGTGGGGGACGGGAATCCCTCGTGGGGGTGGATCTCGCAGGGGATGGGAGCCCTCGTGGGGGACGGGAATCCCTCGTGGGGGTGGATCTCACAGGGACTGGGAGCCCTTGTGGGGGATGGGAATCCCTCATGGGGGTGGATCTCGCAGGGACTGGGAGCCCTCCTGGGGGAAGGACCTTAAGGGAAGCAGAATCCTTAAGGGGTGAATCCCTGGGGGAGGAGGTAAGGATCCCCGAGGAGGGGGAGAAGAGGCTTTTGAGGGAGGACCTGGGGGGGGGGGGACTCTCATGGGGTGGGTCTTCTGGGGGGAAGTTGTCATGGGGGAGGGCTCTTGGATGGAGTGTGGGGGGGAAGATCCCAGTGGGAAGGGGGAGTCCTTGTGGGGAGGTGTGCAAGTGGGGTGAGATCTCCAGGAGTGCTGGAGTGAAGATCTCTGGTGGATGGATCTTGGTGGGGGTGGATCTAATGGGGAACCCTGGTGGGGGAGGTCCTGGACAGAGGAGGAGTTTGTGTGTGGTGGCTCCCATAGGGAGAGGAACCAGGATCCTGAGGAAGAGCCCTCATGGGGAGGGAGCCTGGGAGGAGATGGCCAGGGATCCTGGTGGGAATAATCCTGGGGGAAGGCACCTGGAAGTGGGGAGGGAGGATCTCAGGGAAGGGAGTGGAACCTGTGTGAGGGTGAATCTTACATGGAGCTTTTGTGAAATGGCCCCGGGGGGGGGTAGGATTCTAGGGGAGAGGGGGGATCCCTTATGTGATGGAGCCTATGAAGAAGGGGACTGGGATCCTGTTCCTGGGGTCATGGGGGAAGAGGCAAGGGGAACTGGAGAACGCTCATGGGGTAGTCCTGGCAGGAGGGATAGCCCCTGTGGAGGATCTAGGGGGAGGGGAGAACCACTGTGGGATGGATTCTGGTGGGGGAGGGGGACAGGAACTTGGGGGAGAAGAGAGGCCTAGTGGGGCAGGATCCTGGTGGGGAGGGGGCAGGATCCTAGGGCAGTGGTTCTGAACCTTTCCAGATTACTGTACCCCTTTCAGGAGTCTGATTTGTCTTGCATACCCATAAGTTCACCTCATTTAAAAACTACTTGCTTACAAAATCAGACATAAAAATACAAAAATGGCCCTGCCCACTATTACTGAAAAATTGCTTATATTTTAGTTTTTACCATATTTATAAAATAAATCAATTGGAATATAAATATTATACTTACGTTTCAGTGTATAGTACAAAGTTTGGCAACCTTTTAGAAGTGCTGGGCCAAGTCTTCATTTATTCACTCTAATTTAAGGTTTCGTGTGCCAGTAATACATTTTAATGTTTTTAGAAGGTCTCTTTCTATAACTCTATAATATATAAACTAAAATACTGTTGTATGTAAAGTAAATGAGGTTTTAAAAATGTTTAAGAAGCTTCATTTAAAATTAAATTAAAATGCAGAGCTCCCTGGACCAGTGGCCAGGACCCGGGCAGTGTGAGTGCCACTGAAAATCAGCTCATGGGCCATCTTAGGCACGTGTGCCATAGGTTGCCTACCCCTGGTATAGTATAGAAAGCAGTAGAAACAAGTCATTGACTGTATGAAATTTTAGTTTGTACTGACTTTGCTAGTGCTTTTTATGTGTCCCGTTGTAAAACTAGGCAAATATCTAGGTGAGTTGATTTACCCCCGGAAGACCTCTGAGTACCCCCAGGGGTACATGTATCCCTAGTTGAGAATCACTGTCCTTAGGTGTAGGGGGAACCTTTGTAGGAGTGGAATCTGTGGGGAGGGAGGTTGGGAAGGTCTGTGGGAGGGGGAACACTCAAGGCAGGGGAGGGAGGGAGCAGGGGCAGTGGGGACCTGAGAAAGGGAGGGCATGGGGATAGAGGGAAGAACCCAGGTAGTGGAGAGGGGAGCAGAAGACGACTTGCAAGAGTGGAATGGGGAGGAACCTGAGAGAGGCAGGAGAGTGTGTTCCTCCCACTTCCTCCTCACTGAGTTTCTGTGCTAACCCCACATTTGTCAATTTCTTCTCCATTCTCTTTTCTCTCCAGCTTGCCAGTCCCCCTCCCCTCTTCTGCTTTCCCTTTCTGCCTCCTTCACCATCTCCCCCTTCACCATCTCCTCAAGCCTTCCCTTTACCTCTGTCTGGTTAAGTGCCTAGATACTAGGGGGGTGGTTAGTGCCCTTTAAGTACTTAGAAAGACCCTCCTTCCCCTTTCTAATCCCACCTCCCTTCTGTCTGTTTTTACCCTCCTGGGTGTTCTGTTCCCTTAACTTTCCTGTTTTTAAACTGTTCTCATCACCCTTCTCAGCTCTTCCCTGTACTCTGCTTCTAATAAACCTTTTGCAATTTGATTGTAACAGGGTTTATCATTTTCCTCCCCATGCAGACCAAGAGAGTCCAGAAGAAATGGCTGTTGTGAAGTCTGAGAAGGAAGAAGAAAGTGCTTGCAGCAGAAGTAGTAGTATTGGAGGCAATGGTGAGGGTCAGGTGAGTGGAGTCCCAGCATGTGTATGGTGTCAGTGGGGAGTGAGATCAAGATCTTGGGGGATTGCATGCATACTAGTGAATAGCTAAATGGGACAGCCTCTTATACCTTAAGAACATAAAAATGGCTATACTGGGTCAGACCAAAGGTCCATCTAGCCCTGTATCCTGTCTACTGACAGTGGCTAATGCCAGGTGTCCCAGAGGGAGAGAACCTAACAGGTAATGATCAAGTGAGCTCTCTCCTGCCACCTTATTGCTGGTGAAAGGATGCAGGTTGGTGGTACCCTGGCAGTCCTCATGCACACTATGAGACTGCAAAACCCAGTGACTTTTGTGTGGCGAGGCTCCCTGTGGTGGCACCAATAGTCAAGGGTAGGGGCTAGCTTTGGGATAGAGAGAGGAGAGTTTTAAGACTGGGGATATCAGGCACTTCTTTGACCTTGCATAACATATAGCATGTGTATAATTTCAAAACAAACACTCCCCTGCACTCATGTCTCCCCCTGAGGGGGAGGAGGAGAGAACAAGCATGTGACATGTTAGTCATGATGCGTAATGCCCACCTAGAAGGTGCTCAGATGCTATGCTGATGAGCATGGTACGAGAACCTGTATCGAATGGAATGTGGCTGTTCATGTATAAAACCTCAGCCAATGTTAAAATGTCGGCACCTCCTCCAGGAAATAGTGGTGGTAGCTCCTTCTTTAAACCTCTTTTCTTTCTAGTGGATGCATGGTCTCAAGGCCCATAAGTGCCTAGTAGCAATAGTACTGCCTCTTAGGATCTCTCCTCTGGAGATGTGCCAAATATCACGGCAGAGGAAAACTTCCTGGTCTTGGGCTGAACTATGAAAGCAATTTCTAATGTGTCTCCTTGTGTTCGTTGAAATCCTTCCTCCTTTGATGTTCCTACACTTGCTTGTGCCTGATAGCCCTGTGTTTGCTAGTTGTATTTTCCAGCTGTGTGTGTGTCACTATGGAGTGTTTCCCTGGTTTTTAGCGGAACACTCCTCGTTTTTGCTTATTTTGCACTGCCAGCTGGGCTGGCTAATGGATACTTATTTCCTCCTCCTTGTGTGTTTTTTAGGAATCCCAGCCTTCACCCCTGGCTCTGCTGGCAGCCACATGCAGCAGGATCGAGTCTCCCAATGAGAACTCCAACAGCTCCCAGAGCCAGCAGGGAGGCTCAGGTGAGCTGGACCTCACAGCTGCTGCCGCTCAGCTTGCCCAGACTACGAATGGTTGGCAAATCATTTCCACTGTCCCTGGGACATCCACCTCCTCCAAGGAGCAAGGGAGCAATGGTGGCGAGTCGTCACCAAAAAACCGACCTGTGACAGCTGGGCAGTATGTGGTTGCTGCTGCCCCCAATTTGCAGAATCAGCAGGTGCTGACCGGTTTGCCTGGTGTTATACCTAATATTCAGTACCAGGTGATCCCACAGTTTCAGACTGTCGATGGGCAGCAGCTGCAGTTTGCCACCACCCCAGCCCAAGTCAATGTCCAGCAGGATGCCTCTGGCCAGCTTCAGATCATCCCTGGGACAAATCAACAGATCATTACAAACCGAGGCGGGACAGGCAATATCTTAGCCGCCATGCCAAATCTGCTGCAGCAGGCTGTCCCAATTCAGGGGGTTGGCTTGGCCAATAACACCCTATCAGGACAAACTCAATATGTGGCAAATGTCCCAGTGGCTTTAAATGGTAATATCACCTTGCTGCCTGTCAGCAGTGTTGCTGCCAGCTTGGCGCCCACTTCTCAGACCGTCACTTTAAGCAGCTCTGGCTCTCAAGACAGCAGCTCTCAAATAGTGACTTCTGGTGCTGCAATCAGCTCTTCCAACATAGTGACGTCCCTTGCCAGCTCTGGTGCTTTTTTCACCAATGCCAACAGCTACTCTACCACAACCACAAGCAGTAACATGGGCGTCATGAATTTTTCCAGCAGTGGGACCATGGGAACAAACATTCAGGTCCAGACACCCCAGAGGGTTAGCAGCATTCAGAATTCGGACTCTCTACAGAATCAGGTTTCTGGCGTGGCGCTTCAGCAAGGTCAGCAGAAGGATGCCGATCAAAATCAACAATCCCAGCAGCAGATCCTAGTCCAGCCTCAGCTTGTCCAGGGAGGGCAAACCCTTCAGGCCCTGCAAGCTGCTCCACTCTCTGGCCAGACCTTTACCACCCAAGCCATCTCCCAAGATGCTTTGCAGAACCTTCAGCTTCAAGCACTCCCCAACTCTGGGCCAATCATTATTCGAACACCTACTGTGGGGCCAAACGGGCAGGTCAGCTGGCAGACTATTCAGCTGCAGAATCTTCAGGTGCAGAATCCCCAAGCTCAGACAATCACCTTGGCCCCAATGCAGGGAGTATCTCTGGGGCAGACGGGGCACACCAACACGCTCACGCCAATAGCCTCTGCCTCGCTCCCCAGTGGCACTGTCACTGTCAATGCTGCTCAGCTGTCTTCTATGCCAGGACTTCAGACCATTAACCTCAGTGCCTTGGGAGCGTCTGGAATCCAGGTACATCAGCTGCAAGGGCTGCCACTGGCTATAGCAAATGCCACTGGTAAGTTGGATGGTTTGTTGAAATGACTTCTGAATTTTTCTTTTTGTTTCTGATCTCGCTTCCTATAAGGTAGTGTGTGTCAACCGTTCTGTGCGGGTGACCCTCTTTGAACTTTAAAAAAAAAAAAAATTGTGACCTTCCCCCCCCCCGGGTTAGAAAAAATTCCAAACCCCCCATCTTAAGCTCAGGGCATGGGGCTGAACCATGTGAATTTGCTTTGCAAGGCCCCTTTAGGGAATGCTGGCCTTGCCTGTGACCCCCCATAAACCTGTCCTGTTACCAACCCCGACCCGCCACCAGGTTGAGAAACACTGCTATCAGGGGAGGACCCCCAAAGACCTGAAGTGTCCAGACAACACAGCCAGCTGGTGGAGAGGTGTCAAACACCCAGTCTGCAAGCCAGATCTGACATTTTTTGTTTGTGGGCCATGTGACCAGTTCAGATTCAGCAGAATCTAAGCTTCCATTTTAAAAAGTTTCTACCCTTCATAATTGTGAAGATAAAGTCCCGCAATAGGAACAAAGTATTAGAGGGGCAATGATGGCTGTCTGAAGATTCAGGGAGCTAACCTGAAATGAGCTCTGAAGAGGTGTGAACTAACTGCCCACCTTCCCTTAATCCTGGAGTTCACACCAAAATCCAATTATGAAGGTTAACTCCTTCATTGCTGATCATTTTAACAAATCAAATGGAGGGAAGTGATTGTGGCAGGCGTGTTTTGTATTCCAGCTTTGGGGTTTCAGCCAGGGGTTAGTATAGAGAGTGATTTCCTCTCCTCCTCTCCCCAAATGCATTTCTGGGAGGTATTATTTTAATCTCCCCCTTCTGAAGCTTCAGGTATGGTCAGGGCTGGGTGGCACCAAGCCTCCTGTCTCTCTTAGGTGTTCCCTGGCTGGTTCCTGCTCACACGCTCAGTGTGTAACTGAATACTACATGTGGGGCTGGGAAGGAGTTTTCCCCAGGTCAAACTGGCAGCAACCTTGGAGGTTTTTCACCTTCCTCTGCAGCCTGAGAGTCACTTGCTGGGATTATCTGGGTATACCTTTTTTAATCCTTTCCCTGACACGGCAGGAGCTGCAAGCACTGATGCATCTCAGTCCCTCTGCCTGTAACACATGGTTGTTTAATCCGTTGGTCTCGTATATTTTGGTTTCACTTCCGTTGTTGAGTTTAGTGTGCGGGTGGTGTTGGTGGCCTGTGATATTCAGGAGGTCAGGCTAGATGATCCGTGATCCCTTCTGGCCTTAAACTCTGACTCTGTGAAGTGTGGGAGTGAAGCCCAGGGAAGGAGGGAATTGGGAGAGATCTCAGCCAGATAGGGAAGAGGGAGCTAGCCAGAGAGGAGGATGAGGAAAGAAAAGAACCAAAAGGCCGAAATAGCCATGATTCTAAAAGGGAAGATGTTCTCCCACTATGCCGCAATTCTGAGTGCAGCAATGTAGCCCTGAACAAATTAGGGACAAGTAAAATTAAGTTGCTAAATAAAGCCTATATTCTACTCCTGAGCTTTGTCCAAACCCCTTATTGATATGAGTAAGAGATCCATTGTGTGTTTGAGGCAGTATATGGTCATTATGGAGGCCTAAGCAAACACGGATCATAATTAAAAGTGGAATTCAGTATGAGATCGACGCCCCTGACCCAAGGGATAAACCAGACCGAGTTGCAAACTCTACAAGGCAAAAGAGTCAAATTGGGGGAACATTATAATATTTATTCCTCATTTTAAGTTAGGAATTTCTATACAGTGACTTGAAGTGTGTGGTCAGAAGAAAGTGTAGGGGGGAGGAGGGTAGAAAGATGCTGTGATCTCATTACTTGGAGATGTTCAAATGTTGAGACTGGCACAAAGAACCCTGATTGTTTCTACTGAATCACTGTCTGCTCACGAATGGTCCCTCTCAACAGTCGATAGTTGGTATAGCCTTATGGTGTCATAGTGCAATGTGCATATATGGTCTTGCAAGTCTTGACACTCCTACTTTTGAGACAAAACGTTTCTTAAGTTCACTCAGTGAAAGAAATTAATGCTAAAAAGTAATATTTTTAAACTCTCGCCTTTGCTTGGTAATAGCTTCTTAGGATGCTGCGTGTCACATCATTTTGTATCTTACTTGAAAATGCAGCCACTCAAGTGAGTCACGTAATTTAGAAGCAATTTAAATGTTGCGCAATTCATCTTCTGTTTCCTGCACACAAGAGAATAGAGCCACTTCCTTGGAATTGTTTTGCAGTGTTTTGTGACCTGTTGAACTGCTGTTAAATTGATTGGGTTTTGTATGTCTATGAGCTGTTTTCCTATCTGATTAACTGTAATTGTTGGGTTTCCACTGTATAAAGTCAACGAAATAACATGAACATGTATCTTTCTCATAAATAGTCTGTGTGTGTGGTATAGGGCCTGTTTTTATCATTTCTTTTGTCTGATTTGTGTTCAGTGGATTCAATAGTATTGTCTAGTACTCTAACATTGTGATCCTCCCAGGTACATCTGTGCTGCCTGCTCTGAGCTGCTTCAGCTTGCTCCGTTTTAAACTCACAATGGTACAAAACATGCCTTGAAGCATGTAGGCAACTCCTAGCTCCTGTATTTGTGAGATGGCTTTGCCCTTGATGGGTGGATCAGGGAGGAATGATCTTGGAGACTACCCATCAGATTTGGGCTGGGAAAACTTTTTGGCCCAAGGGAATGGAAATTGTATGGAGGGCCATGAATGCTCACAAAATTGGGGTTGGGGGGCAGGAGGGGATGAGGGGCGGGGTCCGGGATGGGGTCAGAAATGAGGAGTGCTGAGTGTGGGAGAGACGAGGGTTCTGGGCTGGGGCTGGAGATGAGGAGTTTGAGGTGTGGGAGGGGGCTCTGGGCTGGGACCAAGGGGTTTGGAGAGTGGGAGGGGATCAGGGCTAGGGCATGGGGAGAAGCTCAGAGGCGCAGGCTCTGGGCAGCGCTTACCTCAAGCAGCTCTCAGAAGCAGCGGCATGTCCCTCCTCTGGCTCCTATGCAGAAGCTTTGCCAGGCGGCTCTGCGCGCTCCCCCATTCACAGACACTGCCCCTGCAGCTCCCATTGGAATGCTGGAGGGGGTCATTGGAGCATGTAGGAGCCGGAGGGGGGCCATGCCGCTGCTTCTGGGAACCTTGTAGAGGGGTCCCCCAGGTCCTGCTCCCCAGCTGGTTCCAGGAGCCGCGTGGAGCGACCCCCGAGCTTGCTCCCTGGCTGGAACCTCAGCCCCCGCTCCCCAGCAGGAGCTCGAGGGCTGACTTAAAACGGCTGGCGGGCCGTAGTTTGCCCACCCCTGCATCAGATGGCTTATTTTTGAGCAGCTATGTTGTTTTTTTTTTTTTAAACCGTAACAGTCATGTGTTAGAGTAGAAAGAGGGCTGCTTTTAGTGGAAAAACCCTCATTTGTGATGACACATTTGCTGCCTTACATTTTAATTGTCTGACATAATGAATTCTGCAGCAAAGATGGCCAGAGGCCTTTGTCCTCAGCTTGGAGGGTATGATGTTTAGATGACACTTTGATTTAGTTTAGTTAGGTGTGTTTGATGGATATTGTGATGCAGGCTTCAAGGGATATTTGGGAACCTACTTTGTCCAAGCTCTCATGTGGTGAGATATAAATAAATTATGGGCAGAGCTGGAAGTGATGCCTATTGTTAAAGTTGCCTGACATTTTCTATTCTGAGCCCCTGTTGCTTATCACTCTGCCAAACTTTAACAATTGGTGCTGGGACTTTCCATGTTTGCACTCTGTGTAAGGGCTGATTATTTTTAACGTTTTGGCACAAACTTAATGCGCTTCAGAGAGTGAGGTGAAGGGAAAAGTGAAATTGAAATTTTGTCAGGGGATAGTTGTATATAATCAGTAGTGTACCAGCCCTTATTGTCCTCATCAAAACCTAACTGGATCTTGCCAAATTGTGACTCTGAACATCATCATTTGTACATGCTCAGCAGAGATTGCTCGAGGTTTGCTGCTAAAATCGCTGAATATTTCACCTGCACTAAGAATCCTCACTGACCCATCCTGTACACTGTGTCTGCTCCTGGACCCCAGGGAGATCAGATGGGGAGGAGCAGCTGCCCCCCTGTCCTCAGGGAAGCAGTAGGAGCTAGGAGAGCAGAGCTATCAGCTTTGTTCTTCCACTAACTCTGTGTACTTCCTGGCTTTTGGCTGTATTATTGAGTAAGAATATTGTTTTCCTCCTTTAACAGAAGTAACTGAGTGGTTGCACAAACTCACTTATAGAGAGCTGAGGAATAGAACCCTGGTCTTTAATATTAGAGATTCAGATCTTCTCCGCTGTGTGCGCGCGTGTGTGTGTGTGTGTGCGCGCGGTCTCTAACCACCAGATCCCATTCCCTCCAGAGTCAAGAAATAAAACTGTGGAATCCCGACTTGCAGTGTTTCACTGCTCTGTGCAAATAGTTGTGTGAGCCATTGGTGAGGTGTGTGTTGTATGTACCTTTAATGGCTAGTCCATGCAGAAGAGAGAACTCTACTATTGCTATTAGTCATGCTCCTTTAGCTCAAGTGATAGTGGTTTGTACTGTGGATCTAATGGTTCTGGTTTGTAACCCTGCTGATCATCCATGCAGGGAGTCAGTATGGCTCCACGTGATACAATTTATGTCTTTCAGTTTCCTCTTAAAATCCAAGGGAATTAAAAAAATTAAAAGAACTAAGGTTCAAAGTCAAGTGCTAAAGAGTTGGCAGGTACCAGAAATAAGGGTGCCTGTGCAACATTAATTCTGCTCCTGTGTGTTATGCAGTTTCACATTGTACTTGTTCTACAGGACTTCTGCTTCTTCCATTTTTGTGGATGAATAGTAAATAGGGCAGAGGGTTGTAAGAAGAGAAAGGATGTTCTCTTGTGGCAAAAGCATTGGATTGGGACGCAGGAGAGCTGGGTTCTTGATTGGCTCTGTTATAGACACTCCCTGTATGATCTTAGGCAAGACTTTTGTGTGTGCCAGAGTGGGCAGAATTTAAATTTTCACAGACTACCTTAATTCTAGAATTCCCTAACTCTCTTTTATGGCTAAATCCTCTAGGAAGCCTTGGAAATCTCCCCCAATAATTCTCAGAGGCTGTCATATTCATAAAGTACCCTTAATGATTTTCAGCCTGAATGGTGTTTTTAATATAGCTTTTTGCATGTGATAAATATATACATGAAATTAGGCTCAAGTATTGTGTTGAGGATGTAATAGTGCCAGTCACTGTTGCTTGGTGGATAGAACACTGGACTGGTATTCAGGAGACCTGGGGTCTGTTTCTGGCTTGACCACTGGGCTGCTGGTGACTTTGAACAAGCCACTTAACCTCTCTGTTCCTCAGTTTCCACATCTGAAAAATGGGGATAATGATGATCTCCTTTGTAAAGTGCTTTGAGATCTACTGGTCTGAAGGGCTATATGAGAGCTCGATGGTATTATTATCTCAGTAGTCACCCTCAAACTGTGGTAGCTTCCATTTCTTAATAGGAATGAGGATTGTCTTGATGAAGTGGGGATTGTGTTCAAACTTTGTCCTGCATCTAGCTCCATGATAACTCCAGAATTTGGTTTTAATTTTACATGTTTGTGGAGTGGGATTGCAACCTTCAGATACCACTCATCTAAGGATCAGTGAAAGAGCCATCACTCATGCTATGCATCTTCTAAAGATGGCATTAAAATACCATCTGTGTCTAAAATTGTGAGCCTGCATAGCACAGGAAAGCCCGTCTGCATGTTGATACCTTTTTTGTGATGTAGCAAAGACTTTGTGGAAATTCTGGGGCATGTGACAACTTACAGACTAACATGGCTCCGGCTCTGAAACCTGTTCCGCTGTAGTTTCTTTTCACCTTTCTGCTTCACTTTAAGAAACCAACCCTTTAGCTTTAGGCCATTAACTGCAAAATCTATGGCACGTGGTGAAATGGACCAGGTTTGCATGTTGGACACCTCAATTAATAGTAAAGTACTTTTATATAGTATTGTAAGTGCAGGTTGCATTCAAGATAGGGATCGTCCACTGCCTGGTTAAAGTATGTGGTAGGTAAACAGATCACCGTAATGTGTTCCCATTAGGTGTCACTGATGCAAGGCATTCAGGACCTTAACCGATGAAAGTACTCGGCTGAGGCTCTTTTTGTAGTGCAAAACAGCTGAGTACAAAAGAGGAGGATGCCACCTGCTATGCCCATGCAGGCAGGGGGTGGAGAGTGGAGCTTACAGGGTTTTCTGCCTTCCAAACACAGTGGGCTAGTGGCTAGAACAAGGCTGCATTTTTAAATTTGCAAAGCATTGTTTACCTCTGTGATCTGGAAGGAAGATTTCTGCCGGAACATCTGGAGAGCACAAGCTCAGAATGGCTACTTCTTGAGTCAGGGCACTTGTTTCCTAATCAGGGAGTCCTTCAAAAGGGAGCAGGAAAACAGAATTATTGTAATGTGTTTGTTTACAAAATCTGCACCAAGGAAATACCCTGACTCTGTGTCATCAGTTTCTCCTCCTGCACTGACTTTGGCTGTCATTCGACCACAGGGGCAACTTGGGGCCCCAATCCTGTAGAGGGATCTGTGCAGGCAGACTCTTACGCTCTCACACTGTCCCACTGCATTATGAATTGGACTGAGTATTCTCCTTTTCATGTTCCCCTCAATCGCAGTCTTGAGGCATTTTGTAGATACTAGCATTGAGCCTGTGAAATCATTTATAGTGTGAGTTTCTGCTAAGGATGGTGTAAAATTGTCACCACTTTTATTTTTCTCTGCCATTCTCTTAACTATTTGTACCTCAATCCCTTGTGATTAGTTCTGCAGCAGTTTGTTTCCTCTGGCTTCAAATAGTGAGTATTTTGGCTTCCTGTGAAGCAGTTAGCAGCTGTAGTGCTGTCACACTATCTCTGTAGCCTTCATCAAAATATGGTGTATCATTCATGTTTCAGCCATGTCTGAGAATTTGAACCAGTTTCTTCTCCTCTTTCCTTCTCCCACTACCTGCGAAAGCAGGCTGGCAGAAGGACCTTGGCTTCAGGGTTCAGTAAAGTATTTGAATAGCTGCATGTTAAGCTATTGAATGTAAGAGAGGAACACAGCAAAAATGTTATTTTTTTAAAGGCCCGTGTCAAAGAAATAACCCTTTGAAACCTGTTTTCTTGTGGTTACCAAATGCATTGCAACTTTGTGTCATAACTCTGTTCTTGTGGGGTTTCCCATAGCTGGTGGGCTGCTGGCCCAAATAAATGATTTAAAAAAAAATAATAATTTTTTTTTAAAGAAATCTTATATCTGGGGAAGATGAGACCTCCACATGGTACGTACTCCTGGGGATGGGAAGAGGGATAAATTAGGTTCCACTTTAGGGCAAGAAGCCTTGACAAGATCCCTTTTTAACTTACTGTAATTGTTTAATTGATCACATCGAATTACACAACTTGAGAAATAATTCAGTTGTGTAATTTTATTCCACATACCTCAGCTGGGGCAGGACTTAACATTCAGTATCTCAGCTTTTTGTAGATGGTTCTTTTTCTCTCTCCCTCTCCCCACAAAAGATAGTTTCATTTTAATTGAAGAAATATCCATAATATTGGTGGTCTGAGAAGTCAAGTCACCACCTTGTATGATTCAAGAAGAGGAAACCGGTTTGTTTGGGAGTTTTTCCCCTGAAACTCTGTTGAAACAAAAACTTGGTACTGGGCTGCTGGCTTCAGCCAAGTCTGAACTCTGTTCAGCTTCAAACCCTGGATAATAGGAAGTGTATACTGGAAATACTCAGAGCATCTTGCCTCATATTACAGCATGGTATTTGCGCTGGCTTTTATACTGTCTTTAAGTCAGAAGCAAGTATAAAGTAAAGCCATTAATTAGTGAAAATGCTCATGTCTTTCATATAACAATGTTCCGGAAATGTTCATTCTGTTTAACTCCATCCATTGCATTGTTCAGGTTTTGCCAATTTTAAAGTCACTCTCCGTTCTGGAGCCAGAGGGAAGTTTCTGAGAACTGTAACTGAATTGATTTAGCAGACAGATACCACAGGGCTGCTGCAAACTAGTCTGCTCAGAGACCTGTTCCTTAACTTGCACCTTGCTTTAGAACTTTGACTTGTACAGCTTATGATTCAGGAAAGTTTTGGCAGCTATACTGGTTTGACAGGTTTGGTATTCTGTGTCAGTGACCTGCATTGTTTACATCAGTTCTGACTGTAAGTAACATCTATTAACAAGGGGTTAGAATGGGGGACAGGAGATGGTTCACTTGATGATTACCTGTTCTGTTCATTCCCTCTGGGGCACCTGGCACTGTCCACTGTCAGAAGACAGGATGCTGGGCTAGATGGACCTTTGTTTTGACCCAGTATGGCGGTTCTTATGTATTACTCAGTTGCCACTGTGAAACCAAACTTGTTCTCTTACAGCAGGAAAATGTGGTTAAAGTTTTGTGTTAAACCAAATAACTTCATTTTTTTCCCCCAGAAGGAATTCAATTTAATTTAACTTGCAGCATAATAACCTCTTAGCAATTAAAGGATATCATAGAATTTGCTGAGTAGCTTCAAGTCATTAAACACCAAACTAAAATACAATTACTCAATATGCTTTAGCATAGCTTCGAAGCAGCACGCTCTTTTCCAAGGAGTACCATGTGTTCCCCACTCAGCTGTCCATAACTCAAAAGAATTAACATAGAGCCTCGCCGCTTTACACAAATGACTATGATTGCAGATTAATGAATTTTGCAAATTAGCAAGTTAAGCAAACAAGATAAAAATCAAGGGTACTGCATTGCAAAGTGTACTTCTTTATGTGGCTAGTGTAGTTTAATTTTATTTGATCCTTTATGGTATCTGCAGTGCAATATATTTTAGAGAAATTACAAATACTGGATAGTGTAGGATCTTGCTGTCGTTCTGGGCTATAAAATTTGCAGAGAGATGGGAAGGAATGGGGTCTTGGGAGAATGATTGGGTTTGTGAGCTAGAAAGCTTCTTTTAACGTTTTTTTTTTCTGAAGCTACCAACTGCCACAGACCAAAAATAAACTTTCATACACAGAACTATTGCATATATAAGAAATATTTTGGATGCATTTGGATGGATCACATTAGTCCCTCTTTGCTTTCTTTGTACTTGGCAGTGTCCCTTTAATTAAAAAAAAATCTTGTGGCTTTTTTGGTTTCTTTGTAATATCCCTTAAATTTCAGAATTAAAATTTTTCTCATTTAGTCATTATTTATTTATTCATTTTGCTTTCCTCTTTATCCAGGATGAGTTTAACTATTGTCACAAACATTGCAGAGTTTGCATAAGACACAATTGTGTTCGGATCCTACATAAAGGTGAATATTGTGGGCATTTTTTTCAAGGTCAACAGTGGTGGATCTAAAAATATTCTGTCTAGAATCCAGAGGGCATTCCTCACCCAGTTTTAGAACATTTAAAAAAATAAATAAATCCCAACCTATCATTTTGCTCAGACCAGTGGCTGGAAAAACAAGAAACCACTTTGTCTGTAAAACTGTCTGCCAAGACGCTCTTGTTTTTGGGTCTTCCGTCTTCAACATGAGACTGATGCAGAATTAGCATCATGCTTAGAGCATTGTGAACTGCACTCCAAAGGCGATGGTAGGCCCCACGTCCGTCTTCACGCACTGTTACCTACAGGATGTAGTTTCAGTCTATTTCGTCCTGACTGTGATCATTTTGTGTCATCCTCGCTCTCCTTCCTTGCTTGCATCTTTCATTTGTACTTCATCCAGTTGGATTAGTAATGGCCACCTACATTGTGAGACCTTTACCTCAATGCTGTGGCATGTTTGGTTACACTTTAATGCCTGCTTTGCTACCGCTTCACCATTTATTTTTAAGCACCGGGGTTCCCGTTTTACATTTACAATGCCTGAGTTAAGGTGCTCCAGTGTCTCTTGACCAGGCCTCAAGTATCAGAGGGGTAGCCCTTGCCCCTGGAAATTTCCACTACATGCATCCGACGAAGTGGGTATTCACCCACGAAAGCTCATGCTCCAAAACGTCTGTTAATCTATAAGGTGCCACAGGATTCTTTGCTGCTTGACCAGACCTGTTGGTGTACTGACACCTGCTTGGTATTTCAGCACTAGAAAGGGGTGGGTGTACCGTGAGTGGACTTTGTCTGCAGGTATGTCTGTGCAGAAGGGAGGAAGACTGCTCAGCATGTTCAAACTGTGTCCACACAGCAGGATTATGTCCAAGATTGGCAGTTCTGTTTCACTCCGGCTTTTGCCATATCAGGTGAAGGAGCAACAGATACATATGGCCAAAGCAGGGGTGAAACTGCTGCAAAATTAAAGGGACTGTATTAGAATTGGGTCAGCTTCATTTTGAAGATGCTGGAGCTGTACATCCATGGAAACTCTCTCATCAGTCTTATCTGAAAAAATATTCCTTATTGTTTGGAACCCAGAGCACTGAAACATATACTTGCATAGTTATTAATATACCTCAGTAGTTCTCAACATATTTATCGTTGTAGGCCACATATGCAGCTCTCTGTGTTATGTAGGCCGCATTCCCACAATCTATATACTACTTGTATGACCCTGAGGATGTCACATGGGCCGCAGCTGTATGCTGATCCCACTGTGGGTTGAGAACCACTGATATACATTCAATGCTTCTGTAACCTGGGAATGGTCTGTGATCTGGACAGTAACCGTGATAGCTTTGGGCAGAATGATTTGACAAGTGATCTGTGTTAATGAAGATAATAAAAGGAAATTGTTGGCTTTATTCCTTCTCCATACAATACTGCTGTATTCTGGTGACTTCAGAACATTCTGATATGCGAAGAATGAAAAATGTGTGTCTTCCTTTTTTTTTTTTAGTGGTCTTTTTTTCCCCTCTTGCAAAAATTTGTTTATACCTTGGTTAGAATCATATAATTGCTTACTGGAATAAAACAAACACACAAACACACACCCCATTTATGAAGTGCCAACAGAAGATGGAGTAGAATGTAGTTTTTTGCGTGTTTGAAGATTGGAATGAGGCTAGGAGTCCAGTAATGACGGGAAGTTGGGGTTTTTTTCAGGCCCATTGTTGTGTTTGTACATAGATTTTTGTGCACATTTTGACTCATGTAGCAGCAGTTCCTCAAAGACAGCCCATAAACGCTAGAGTGCATTCACAGTGCTGTACAGCCTGTTGTTAATTTATGAAGTTAAAAAAAAAAATCCTCGTTTCCCTCCGCTCTGTTGTCAGCGTGTAAACATGTTGCAAGAACTTGAGCAATGAAAATGTTCTGTCCTAAAATTGCTAAACTTTGTCGGGAGCCTGGAATGCTGCCGCTGACACGGTGCAGGAGCTCCAAGCCAAGACTTTTCAAAAGTGACTGGAAAGCTTGTGTGGGGTTTTTTGTTTCTTTGGGGCTCTTTTTTTGGGGGGTGGAGCTTATCTTGAGACATCAGCCCTTTTTAAAGGGGTACAGAAAGTGCTATGCTGCCTATAGTGGCAAACTAGCGTATGTGCTTTTGCTGATATGTCTTATACCTGGTTCCCAAACGAAACAAGCCGTAGCAGCAAAAGCATTTTTACAGTGGTATAATGGCACAGAGCTTTTGCCAGTATAGAAATACCATTAAAAATGACACTCTCTAAGTGACTTTACTATACCAGCAAAAAATTTCTAGTGCAAACCTGTCCTGAATCACTAGCCACTTAAAAAAATCATACCTCAGTTCATGGCGGTAGCTGTTTTAAATAATCTAGCAAGTGTTTTCTGGGGCAAGAGACTGCATTTGTGTCTAAAAATTGTTACATTGTGTTTAACCACAGAAGCCAATGCCAGTATGGCCTGAAAAGGATGACCGCACTGTCCTAAGAACTTGAATTTAATTGGGCTTGAATGGGCTTGTCACATAGATTTTATTTGCCAGTTTTTTCAATTTATTCTAACCTTGTCAGTCAGCCTAAGCAGTGTTTGTCGTTTCCTTTCCCTTCATCCTTCTCAATGGCGTTTGTCTCATGTTTGTTTACGTATGTTCGTAGAAGGAAGTATGCAGCATTGAACTTGGATTCAATTGTGTATGTTCAGATACCAAGTAACCAGATCAGATAATGAATATCAAAATACCAGAGGGAAGTGTTGCGCAATGCATGGTTGCTTCTGAGAGCTCCCATGAGGGATTCTTGTTCTAGGACTGAGATTGTGTTGGGTTAGTTGCTGCTAACGTGTGTAACTATTAACAAAAGCGGTAGGGGCAACTTGAATGCAAGCAACTGGCAGAGGAAGGCAGAGGGTCTTGCATGGATTCATGACTTGTGGACCATCTGGATTTCCTCTTGTGGCAGTGGGATGTCAGAAAGATAATTCGCTTCCCAACTTGTAAAAGTACGATTACCTTTACACAGCTGCATGGGGTTGTACCTTATGTCCACATTTGGGCTGAAGTGTTGATTTGACTTTCACTGTTCTTTCTAGCTTGTTGTTCTGTGCTTTCGCTTATTCCCTGACATAAGGGCTGATTCCAGCAGGCAGGGACTGGGCAACTTGTAATCTCTCCTCTAACCTGTATTTTTAGAGTATTCACTGATGATGACCAACCTTCTGAGGGGTTGTGATGGCTCCATAGTTTTCCCCTGGGCCCCTAAAAGTGGCAGCCCCATCATGCATTCACTTTCTGCCTCCTGCCTTCCTGCTTCATACACCCCTCTGTATCTTACTCCAGACAGACATGCTGAGCTGCTGCCCTTCTTTTAAGTTCCCACTTTTGAGGTGCACACTGAGCTCCCACATCCAAAGAAAAGTGTCCATTAACTCTTTTTTTCCCTGTAAGGTAATCAGGCAAGAGAGTCTGATTCTTCCCCCCACCCCCTCCCGTTTGTTTTGACTGGTGCTCCTGGCCGTATACTGGTTCTCATAGCCTAAGGCCTCATCTGGGGGGTTCACTCTGATTACAGCCATGAGTGCAAGCACTTAGTGCCGGCAGGCAAAACCACCAGTTGCACTAGTGGCACTTTCCCTACTTTCAAACAGTGGTCAGCTGCCTTGGTGCAAATAGTGGCTTTGCCTGCAGACAGTAGGGGTTGTATTGATGCTGATGGCTGTAAGCAGGGCAAATTCCTTGCTTAGACAAGGCCTAATTTTGGAGGTGGGAGAGGAAGAGAAAACTTGTCATGTTTAAAAGTGTATATATACACTAATATTATGTGTTCTCTTGCCCACAGTCAGATATGTAGCTTTTCATGCACTTCACAGGTCTCTGTAGCCCTTAAAATATGTTAGATGATCACTAACATCTGAAATTAACCATTCATTCATATAGCTGTATATTGGGCCTCCTGACATGTCATTCTGACAGGTTCAGGGCTATAGTGACACCTGCTGGTGAAAGCAGAATTATTAATCAATTACAAATAGTTGGTTAGGCAACTTTTTGTTAACTTTTTACCCAATCAGTATTACTCAAAACCTGATGCTGTTCTTCAGCTGCAGGACTAGAGTAGAATAGAATATCAGGGTTGGAAGGGACCTCAGGAAGTCATCTAGTCCAACCCCCTGCTCAAAGCAGGACCAATCCCCAGACAGATCCCTAAATGGCCCCCTCAAGGAGTAAACTCACAACCCTGGGTTTAATAGAGTATGATACTGATCGATAAGTGCTGTGCACTGACTGGAGAGTCTCAGTATTTAAACTCTGTGGGTCTGTAACATCTTGTATCTTAATGGAGATGTTTTCATGTTTGAAGTATCTTAGAGTGAAAATTTCACAGTTGTCTGGGTTTAAACCTAATAATCTTTCCTGTTCTGCAAAGATAGATGTGACCTTTTCACTTCACACCTAATCTCTCTAACAGTCTCATTCTTTCTTTTAAAGTCTTTGCACTATGTGTGGGTGGGTGGTATCAGTGGGTAGCCATGTTAGGCCACGTCCAGACTAGGAATTAAAATCGATTTTAGATACGCAACTTCAGCTACGTGAATAACGTAGCTGAAGTCGAATTTCTAAAATCGAGGTACTCACCAGTCTGGACGGCGCGGCATCGATGTCCGCGGCTCTCCGCGTCGATTCCGGAACTCCGTTCGGATTGATGGAGTTCCGGAATCGATGTAAGCGCGCTCGGGGATCGATACACCGCGTCCAGACTAGACGCGATATATCGATCCCCGAGCAATCGATTTTAACCCGCCGATGCCGCGGGTTAGTCTGGACGAGGGCTTAGTCTGTATCCACAAAATCAACAAGGAGTCCGATGGTTTAAAGACTAACAGATTTATTTGGGCATGAGCTTTCATGGTAAAAAAAAAAACACCTCACTTCCTCAGATGCATGGAGGGAAAGTTACAGATGCAGGCATTATATAACAACTTTCACTCCATGCATCTAAAGAAGTGAGGTTTTTTACCCACGAAAGCTTATGCCCAAATAAATCTGTTAGTTTTTAAGGTGCCACCGAACTCCTTGTTGTTTTTGTGTGTGTGGTGTTCTTTAACAAGCATGTTCTAACTATGTAGAGTGAAGCTTCTCGTCATTATTTATAGAGTTATGGGAAATACCAGCTGGGTTGAGGCTGCAGAGCGCTTCAGCAAAGAATCTGTGTGAGTGCTGCCTTTGCAGAAGGCTTGTAATCTGTAGCTCTGCTTCCCTCTGTAATCCCCTCATAATCCCAGAGGAAGAATTGCATTTTCAAAGGGTCAAAATGACACATGCAAGGTTTTGAAGCAGCTTTTGAAAATGGGGATCAGGAATTCCAGGATAGCTGGGCTGTTATCCCTTCCGGGTAGGTTTCTCCAAACACTAGCCTTTGAAAGTACATCCCTTTTTCCATAACACCCTCCCCCCTATTTATTACACTAGTACCTTGATGCTCTGGCTCAAACAGCACCTTAGCATGAGGGAGCCGCAAACAGGAAGTGACAGGATCCCTGCCCAGCAAGCTTTCAGTCTAAGTGGAGGAGTCCAGCAAAGGATGGGAGGGGAAACAGAGGCATCAAGAGGTGGAATTGCCCCATGTCACACAGCAGATGAGTACTAGAACTGGGAACAGAATTCTGGTCTTCTGAGACCTGGACTAGTACGTTCTCCACTGGACCGTGCTGCACCTCTCTTCCTTGGTTTTCTCTGTCTTGAAGAAGACTTGAAATCAGGAATTTTAAATGGTCCCACATACTCTAATGGGTTTAAGATAGTCCATACTGGAAGGGTTATTTGTGAGCCCTGTACAGGTCTGTTGTCGATATACTTGAATTGCGTTGGCTAAACTGTGAGAGCCTAGCTTTGGATTTGCTAAGCTTTCTAGACTGGTCTGTATTGTGCAGAATTAATTCATGTGAATTGTCTGTGTCCAATTGGTAGATCTGTCTGTCGATGAATGAATGGTTTTTAATGCACAGTTCCTTAACCTTGTGGTATTGTTTATTGATTTACAGGGATATAGATGATCTCTTAGGACTCTAATAAAGACAAATTATTCATCTCACTTGGTTACAATCTGTATTAATCAGAAAGCGCTATACTTGTGGTACCTCAGGTCCTTCTCTTCATAACCCTTCTCCAGATCATTAAAATAATTCCATCCTTCATCAGCAAGCTGAATAGTAGCTTAAATGGCTATTAATGAGAGGGTTAGCCTCTCATTTTGCTCATTAGCACTGCACCATGGAGGATCAATTCACTTTTGTACATGGGCATTAACAGTCATTTAGATTTGAATCAATGCAAACTGTGGCAACTCCACTGAATTCCTTGAAGATGCTTTTCCCACTGTCTTGCAGTGTCTGCTTCATTCAGATGCACCTTACCGGGGCTCATCTATGTGTGGAGCCATTGCTAATGAATTGCATGTGGGCAGTTTTTCCAGATTGCTTCCATCTGTGGACTCTTACTCCAGAATAAGAATGTCCACACATGAAGTTATTCAGGAATAGCTATTGCACTTTAAATTCACACCCCTCCCTTAATTAGAAACCACTTTCAAGTGCAGATGGGCCTTTATCAAATTGATATTTGAATTCCAGATTTAGGGCCAGTTCTTGAGGTGCTGAACACCTGTGTTGTCTGTTAGAGAGGAACTTTGGGCTGCCAATGTGGTGCATTGTGTCTGGAACAACTTATTTTTAAATTAAAATTTCGTGAACAACAATTTTATTTAAAAGGGATTAGGGTTGAGAAAGTGTGACATATGGCTGAAGGAGCGATCTACTAAAACGTTAGACAGAAATCTAGACACCTTTGAAAATAAAATTCTGGGCATTGGTTAAAAAGACTTAAACATCAAGTATGAGAGCTGAGAAATCACCAACTAGCAGTTTGTTTCCACCAGCATCAGAAGAAAGTGCTGACATAGTTGAGGCATGTATCGCTGGATGCCAATACATGAACTCCAGCTTGAAGCTGTCAGCTGGAAACCAGCTGATGTGAGGGTGCCCAAGAGAAACCTTCGGAAGAACTCTTCGCAGGGAGAATAGAAGGGTCAGTCTCAATACTACAGAGCAAATAGCAGAGAGGAGTAGACAAGACGGGTTTCTGCTCTGTGCGCCAACGTTGGCATGGGAAGGATGTAAAAAAAAAAATGTAATTCTTTGCTCCATGAAAACTCTAACAGGAAAATGAATGCCAGATTACGAGACACTTCCTAACCATACCTTAGTGTCCAAATTCACATTGCCACGAGAAGCTTCCTTCTGCCTCTAACTGATAAGGGAACTCGCAACCCATTAATCTCCTTCAGACTTGCCTACAGAGAGACTGTAATGGAGTGGCACCAATTGCAAGCCGACTGGAGCTTTACTGTCTTCATTTATTTGCTCTGATACAAGCCATCTGTGATAGCTGTTGGTGTACTGCACCAGTGCAAATCCCAAGCGGCTATAAAACAGTTTGCACAGACTCGGCCTATTCCAGTTTCCTGCAGTGTAAGCTGCACCTGTGCAAACAGCGGCTGATGATGGTTGTGTTTTTAAAGTCGGGTCACTCTTTGGGGGAGGGCCTGTATCTTATCAACCAAATCTCTCTCTCTCTCACTCACACTCACACACCTCAAACTACACCCAGGACCCTGAAATGACATTCCAAATTTCAAGCTGATCACAGTATGGATTTTAGGAAAGGATCAAAGATTTGGCTTTAAACAGCAACTATATTGCAACCTAACAATGCTACGGCTATTACAATGCCATAATCGCTTCATGCATCAGTCCAATGAAAACATATGAGTTTAAATCTGTTGTTGGACCTATTGGCATATGTTAATTGCAGCTGAAAACAGATTACGCAGCCTGCTGTTTTTGCACCACTTACTGTTTTTTTCAGCATTAAAATAATCACGCAGTGACGCTTGAAGGGAAATAAAACACTTGAGAAGTGTAGCTAGGGTTATTGAAGAAACAATTAGATGACAGCATAAGCGTGGAGCAATAAAATGGAAATGAAAATTGATAGGCTTAAACGCTTGCCATCCCTCTCACCCCCCCCTTTACAAATGTTTCATATGTTCGTCTGTATTTGGAAGCTTGTTGGTGACACGCTTTAGTTCCCATGGTTTTTGTAATTAGGTATCGCTCCTTGAGATGGAGAATGCCTCGCGTGAACCGTGCCAGATGATTTTTCAACTTTATACATCTTTCTGTGCTTGCAGTCATTACCCAGCTAGCGTGCTCCAACAATATCTTCACTGATAGATGCTACTAAAACTACAGTCTCTCCCAGGCTGCTTTATTTATTGCTGTTTCTTATTTTATTGTTGGGAGGCTTTGCATCTGTTTTGTGGATTAGCTCCTAGATTGTTGCTTTAATCATTTTAAACTAAACAGATACTTAAAGGAAAACGGTCCTCGTTCTGTTCAGCCTCGCAGTCTAAAAGTACCAAAGAGAGAGACTTTTTTTGCCTTGAATAAACCATGAGATGTTATTAAAACCTCTAAAATGTGCACACATCTGGGCTTTGTGTTGCAAGTGAAAACTGTTTTCTGCTTGCTGGCAGTGTCTGAAATAATGTCATTTTTGATGTGTGGCTAGCGCTGGGCTCAGAAATGCCAGCTTGCAATGGAAAGACTGCTCCATTTCTGTCTAGGCAAGGTGAGAACTGCCCTTAGGCTCCTGCTTCATCTTCACCTGTAAGCACATCAAACACACAACCTCCAGCTGTTGCCTTGAGCTGGGAATAATGTTAGCTAAGTATGAGTGACCTTGATGAAAATACAGGCTGTCTTAGGCCCTAACTGTCTCTCCTGCCCATGAGACACAAGTAACCAGCATGTTAGGATGTTGGCTGTAATAGTATTCGCTGTTATACCCTGTGTATTACTCAGGAATCTGGCCATTTCAGAGCTGTGCCAGAGAAAACTGCATTTTCCATTCAGTAACAGTAAAGGAGTTCTTTAGTTTGTTCTGATGCCTGCTCTGGTAACATGTATTTAACATAGTCTGAACTTTTTACATTCGCAAACGTACTGCAAGCACTTCTGTTGTAAGTAGAACTTGTCAGATCTTCTGAGCTTTCCATTAATCCAAGGTCTGTTTTGTTGCCTTGAAGTCTGCATAGCGTGATGATGGTGTAGGTTGTCTCTGGGGTCTGCGCGTTTAGAACTCTAAAGTTCTGGTTGGACTTTATGCCCACAGTTATTGCCGGAAGTGGTACGTGCTTGGCCTAGGGAAATGCTGCGTAATATAACTTGGCTGCAGACTCTTGTGTGTAGTCTCAAGTTTAGCTTTAAAATCGTAGACACTCTCTGGAAGTTGGGGGTGAGAGAAGAGTAAAGTCATACTCAGTAATCCAGAGTGCATTTTATCCAAGTACATATTTTCATGGCTGTCATTATGCAGGCCAGGTAATAAAGTCTCAAACTTACAAACAAGTAAGAGAAGAGACTCACATTCTTTGGAAATGAAATCCTGGCCCCAGTGGAGTCAATTGCAGTTTTGCTACTGACTTCAGTGGAGGAGTTTTGCACGCTTGTTTTGTCTCTGTTTTCCAGAGTGGGTTAACTGAAATGGTTTAAATAGTTGGCAGATAACAATATTGACTTACTTGATTCTATCTTCCTGAAAAAGACACATGCTCTACAACTGCTTAAACCTTGATAACTCCAGCAAATCTGTGGAGTAAAGAAAGCAAGTGTTGTTTTGATCTCCACTCCTGGGTCCATTTTTGATAAGGATGCCAGTGATTCTCTGGGGGAGGATAAAGGCAAAAAGTAACTTGTTCAGTGTTCCCTGAGGGGGGTGGGGGAGGATTGGACCAGGTTGTTTCTTTTTGACCCTGACAATGGTTTGCGTAAGGAAGCTTTGTACAGGAAACGGAGTAGGGGCCCCAAAATTAATTACTTCCCAAATCTAAATTGAGACTGCAAAAGGATCTGTAGAGGGGCAGCTGATTCCTGGCTCCAGGGCTGTCTAGAAAATACGGCGGGAGAATTCGCCAAGATTAGTCCATATTAGAATCCAACTGATGCCATCAAGAACCCCATCCCGAGGTAATTATAGAGTATTTGGTCAGGATTTTTACATCTACACTTAGCAGGGCATTGATGCTCTTTGCTCCATTTACTTGTATTTAAAGTGCCTTGGCAGGGTGGAGCTGCTTTACAGAGATCGCTGTTGACTTCCATTCTTCATCTGGGACGCCCCCTTCCAAGGTGCTCCTTCAGATGTGCAGCGTGACCCTCCATCACTTGTATAAAATGCCTAGCAATTTGTAGTAGTTTTTCCTTCTTTTTAATTTCCTCGTTGCTTAGGGTTTGCTGGTTAAGATGCTGATCCAAAAGTAATGTAGAGATTTCCTTTTAGGTGATCATGGTGCTCAGCTGGGCCTGCATGGTGGAGGGGGTGACGGAATGGGAGACGAAAACGCTACTGTGGAAGAAGGGGAGACTAGTCCCGACCCACAGCCACAAGGCCGAAGGATGCGGCGGGAAGCCTGCACCTGCCCATACTGCAAAGACAGTGAAGGAAGGTAGGATTTGCTAACTGGATACCTCAAACTGTAGTCGGAATCATCACTATGATGTCAGGGCATTTCAGAAATCCGGAGAGATGGAGGCTGAAGGTCACTTAGCAGCCTTGGGCTTTGAGAGCTAAAGTCAGTCCAGGTGCACTGTTAATAAAATAGGTTGACAGGTCAGACGATTGCAGTAGTCCTCTCTCCCAGGAGCCCTAGGCCGGGGCTGGTGAAGGCTGGGTCACAGCAACTTTGGGGCACATGCTGGGTGCCTCATTTCAAACTGCCGTTGTCAGAACTGAGCAAGCTTCGTCTGTCCGGTCCCCGTTCGTGTTGGACGGGAATAGCAGAGCGAGGGGCTGATGATGGCAGAATGGGTGGGCATCAGCTCAGTTGCCTGAGAGGAGGAGGGAAACTTGCACTAAATCCACCAACGTGCTGTTTTGGTTCCAGTTAGTGTTGTAGTCCCTGGGTCCTCCTGAAACTGAACTTACCCATGAAGCTGTCGGGAGTCTTTTGTTTTGGTTTCCCCCTTAAAACTTTGCCCTGAGTAACTGAAAGATTTTTACTGTCTGCATTGAACATGCTCTGCGTTTATGGGCATTAGGTTATAAACTGGTTGCTTCAGTGGCTTCCTCTTCCCATTGCTAAAGTATTATCGGGTGCAGAAAAAGGGCTAAACCTTATGGCTGACATGAGCACGCTCCTGTTGTGAGAAACTGACGGCTGAGCCCTGTCTGTTCCCGTGGCCTGGGTTCTCCTGCCAGAGAACAGTGCTCCAGAGTGTCAGGGTTTGTTTGAAAAGGGGGAGAGTGGAGTCTAGGCTCCTAGTATCTACTCTGTGCTTCGGTTCCTGCATTGGAGAAATGCAGCTAGCTCCCGGCCTCGCTGGTGATGAGACCTTGGCCTGTGTTAAAGCTTCGAGAGCTGTGTCGCGGAAGGCGCTATCGCAGGACGATAACAAAACACGCTGCACTGAGCAGCATGAAGGAGTCAGCGTAAACTCCACAAGGCCAGAAATGTTAATCAGAGGCTGTAATTTCCCTCCCTTTTGGCACCTCATCATGGCTAGGGCTTTAGGGGGTATCTCCAAATAGTGGCAGGGCCATTGGTATACATTAAGGACAGAATTTCAGTCATCAGCTATGTGACAGGCCAGCAGGGTCACTCAGAATGAACCGCTGCTTGAGCTCCCATTTAAAACCTGTGAACGCAGCCATTCTCATTCCCTCTGTCCCCTCCCTCCCACCACCTCTTCCCACTTCAGTCATTGGTTTCCTCTCCTTCCTTTTTCCGTTGACTTACTCTTCATCTCATACCCCATATTGGTCATTGCTGGGCCTGTCCCACATGCCCCATTGCTGGGCCTGTCCCACACACTCTCCCTCTCTTCGTTACGTTGGAGAATTTTTAGTTAAAAATGTACCGAAAAAGGGAATGGGCTGTGAGGAGAGACCCCATAGAACAAAAAGGTTTCTTCCGCACACAGTGAAATTAGGGACAGATTTGCTGAGGAGCCACCTGTTGGGCCATTTCTTCTGACTATTCCTGAAGAGGCTCCTGGTTGCAACCTCTTCTGTTTTTTCACTGAGGACTTAAGTGACTCCTCTGTGACCCCTCTGAAGCCCTCACACCCCCTCCCTCCCCCCCCCCTTTCCTCTCACTTAGACTTCTTAAAACTAGTGATTTACCTGCTCATAACAGTTCCCAGTCTGACTTTAATGGGGGAGTGTTTTCGTGCACATGTGGTACAGGTTTGACTCTCCCAAGAACACTTCACTCTTGATGAGAACCTGTCATCCAGAGGTGTGGCTACAGTTACCAACCTGATAGTGCTCAGCACCTTTTATCTCTGCAGTACCTTGTAGTCACCAGTCCCTAAGGACACAGACGTCATCTTCGTTTGACAGAGGGTTAGACTGAAGGGTTGAGTGGAGGCTGACTTGCTTTTGGTCATTGAGCAGAGCGAAGACTAGAGAGCCCTGATTCCTCTAGCCAGGAGACCGTCCTGCCCACCCTTCTGTGTTTCTGATGTCAGCCCAACATCAGAGCAGTAAGTAGGCAGGTCTAATCAGTGCTCTGATCAGCAGCTGGTAACCTGGGCTTTCCATTGTGCGAGCTCAGCAGCCACGCCGGGTGCCACGTTTAGGAAGCTAATGTTTCACCTCCCTGTTAGTGAGAGTGGAGAGGCTCTGTACGTTAACCCCTTGATTTCTTTGGATTCTTCCAGGGGTTCTGGGGATCCCGGTAAGAAGAAGCAGCACATCTGCCACATCCCGGGCTGCGGGAAGGTGTATGGCAAGACGTCCCACCTGCGGGCTCACCTCCGGTGGCATACCGGGGAGAGACCTTTCGTCTGCAGCTGGATGTTCTGTGGGAAGCGCTTCACGCGCAGTGACGAGCTGCAGAGGCACAAGCGCACGCACACAGGTAAGCCCGGGAACCTGCCCTGGCTCTGCGAAGGGAGCACCTGCCAGGTGCACTCAGAGCAGGGGCGTGAGGGAGCTTCCACTCTTTCTCTAGCCTTGTAGGTATGCTGCAAGGGTTACCAAGATCCTTGTGATTGCCAGCACTCTCCACATCATCTATTGCTTTGGGTTTCTGCAGTACAAGTATATTTACAGATTTTGTCACCAGCTGTACAAAACCATGACTCTTCTGTTCGTTGGCAGCTGCATCCAGCGAATCATCTGCCGTACTTTCAGCTGAGATGTTTTCCTCGCCTTAGGAGCACCTAGAACTTCTCAGAAAGCCACCCACAGGGAGAAGTAACATTCAGAGTCGGGGGAAATCAATGTGAGAGGGTCTGAGAGGCTATCGTGGAGACAGAGCCAAAGAAATAACACGTCAGAGCCTGATCTCACTCTTGAGAGTGTCCACACTGAGCAGAGCCCTGTTGAATCCGGGGGGCTCTGTGTGAGTGCATGAGTCACAGCTCAGGGTTAGGGCCCACAACATTTTGGGGGAGAGGGTGTGTTTTACTCCACATAATAGATTCAGTTTGGCAAGTGGGTGGATGAATTCTTCCTCGCTACCTACCACATAGTTCTGAGACTTTGGTTCTAGTGCAGTAATTAAATATGGCTTTTGACCCCTAGTATGTTTTCATCACCAGTAAATCTGCTTTGGTCAGAAGTTGTATAAAGTGAAAGAGAAAGCCGGTGAGAGGAGAGTATGAAGATCTTTGGATGTTAGCATGGCAAAAGGCACTGACTACAAGTCTTGTGAGAGTTATTTCTGAGGGGCAGCGCCCTGCTATCTCTCACTGAAGGGCAGTTGAAAAGTGCTGCACCCCTCTCTCTCTCTCAATACCTGTCAAGGTTGCTCTGTGAGCTTCATCCAGGCAATAGCTGAAAATTGCTTCTTATTCAGAGTTTTGTTTGTTTGTTTGTTTGTTACAATGTGGTGGAAAGGTTTGGCTTCCCATAAGGACGTAAAGCAAGCGCGTTGTTGAAATGGCTGAGCGGTTCTCCTCTCCCATTGCTCTTCACAGGTGAGAAGAAATTTGCCTGCCCGGAGTGCCCAAAACGCTTCATGAGGAGTGACCACCTGTCCAAGCACATCAAGACCCACCAAAACAAGAAGGGAGGCACAGCCAACAATGTGGCCATGAACGTGTCTGCGGTCTCCATGGACACCGGGACTTCGGAGGGAAACAGTGGGCCAACCCCATCGGCCCTCATCGCAACCAACATGGTGGCCATGGAAGCCATTTGTCCCGAGGGCATCGCACGCCTTGCCAGCAGCGGCATCAACGTCATGCAGGTGGCAGATCTTCAGTCCATCAACATCAGTGGCAATGGATTTTGAGACTGTGAGAACCACAAGACATGGACGATGTACAAATCTGGGGTTGAAGGTAGTGTGCTGAGAGGGTAGAGTCACTTACACCTTCTAGCACGAGAGTCCAGTTCCTCTCTGCCAGGAATGCTACCTGAAAACAAGGCCCGGCGATTGGCTCAGACCTCTGAGGCCCAGTGACTACATGGGGATGCCAGAGCTTTTTTTTTTTTTTTGACTCGACTTTCCTTCCTCCCTCATAACTTCTCCCTTTCCCTCAGTAGCAACCCCTGATGCCAACATGCCTTGGTAAATGTATATGATCATTGAAATACTTTTTAGTGCAAAAAAAAAAAAGATTCTATATTATTATATATATAAAAATATAAAATGTGTTCATTTGAGCAAGGAAAAAAATTGCTGCGACCAAAGTGGTTTTGGTCTATTTTGGATGCCTTATCTTTGAACAGATGACCCCGTGGGTAGTTAATAAGACAATACCCAAGCTGTTGTTCAGATGCTATATTACATTTTACATTGTAACCTTAAAAAAAAAATTAGCCTTTTGTATTCTCTGCTTTTAGGTTTCTTTTTTTCCTTAATTTTTTTAATTATTTGGGTGAGGTTTTCTTCATATAAAACAGTCACCCTCTTCCTTCCCGTCACCCCTTCATTGCTTTATTTTAAATTGTATTTGCTGCAGAGATTCTCCTATCCGAAGTATTTTAACCTTGCTCTTTCATTCTGAGCATAAGTGTACATGTCAAATTGATTGTAAAGGTTTTTGTGCGGGTTCACTCGAGCTATTTACCAGAAGAGGGTCCGGGACCCCATAATGCGTTCTGAGATTTTGCGGGGGGAGGGAGGGGAGGGAAAGGGAGTCTTGGGCAAATTTATTTTTCTGCAGTCGGTCTTAAAAACAAAATGTCAACGTCGGTGCTACCAGGGCTGGTGAGATGAAGACACCTTGAGTGTCGAGTGGCAAAAAATAAGGAACTCGCTGAAAATGCAGTGGAGAAGAGACCATCGATAACACTGTGTCTATCCAGAGTAACGTGCCTAGTCTGGTTAAAATGTAGCGTGAAGGGATGCCTGTTGGCATCCCTAATCTGAGGGTTCCTGCAGAGCAGCTGATGCTAATGCAGAGGGTGAGTTGAAATTGACTGTTGGTCAGACTGGCAGGCTGCTGGTACATTTGTAAGTGGCAGGGCGTTTGTCTGCCAGATGTGGACTTCAGGCATAGGATGCTTAGTGAACGTGTCACACGGCCCCGTGCTGGGGCTGTTTGTTAATGGGAGGCGTGTCTCTTATTCAGATTAAATCATCACATCATCTTGCAGGATTTTTTTTCTTCCAACACTACATCGCTTTTCTGGCTCCAAGGCGTCCCTGTTCTTTCAGAGATTTCCAAACCAGTAATTGGAAACAAAGGAATTTCCTGGCCATCTTTTCCTCTTTCTTTTTCAAGCCCATGGTGGGCTGGTAGTACTGAACCCTGCTAGACTCCTCTGTCCAACTCACTCTTCGTCCCCCGCCCTTCTCTTCCTGCTGCAGCCACAACAAAGTGGGTGTTCCTGATGTCCTCTCCATTTCGCCTAGCCCTTCTGTGAAGCCAGTTGAAACGGAGTGAGCTGTCCTTACAACGGCATAAAATTGCAGGAAGAGGACATTGTGCACTGTAGACTGTAGGGGGGCTTCAGGATTTAGAATCCCTCCAGTTGAGAATTCAGTCACCTTCATGTGTGTCACCCACCTTTCCTCGGCCCACAAATCATCCTTGATAATGAAGCTGCGTGTTATTCATGTACTCGCGCATTTCTTTAGTAAATCTTTGATTCAGAGACACCTGATAGAAAGACAAGGGCTTGAAGAATCCTCTAGTAATAGGGTGAATTTTATTTAATTATGACAATAAGCAGTGTTCTGGTGTTTTTTCATAGAAAAATAAATGCAGGAAACTGCCATATACTCCAACACCCTGGTGTTCGATAACTTATTCGTGCAGGCAGGTGATGGTGGTTTTAATTTGTAAGGTGGATCTTCTGTTGAATCCCTTTGCTAGGGAAGGTAGAAACAGTGGGGTTTGCATTAACCAGAATCAAGGCTAAGCTGCAACAGAATCCTTGTCTGGAAGAGTGGGAGGGAAAGGTCTGTGTCTAATGTGTGGAAAAGTTTTTATATTTGGAACTCTGTTGGAAAATGCAGCAGCTTTGGAAGTTAAAAATTAAAACCCCTTCGTATGGGTTGCTGTTGATTATGTAACTGTATATAATACCTACCAAAGCATTTAAAACAAAAATCTGGTGTTGTGTTAGGCCAGTGTTAATTGTTCCTCTCAAAAAGAGGAAGGAAAGAGGTGAGTAGCTGGTGGGAGGGCAGATATTACAGCGGAGTCAGTGTCTCTCTTCACATTTTGGTCCCATGGTTCTTGCTCATTTTCAGCACACCCGGGGGTGTTGGACTCTTTTCAATTCCCATTTCATGCTTTTCGCTGGGAGGCTTCTAGGGAGTTTTTTTTATGCATGTGCATAGAATTGCAGGAAGACAACCTGTTTGGTAGGGAGAAACCCCAAACAATGTTGGAGTGAAATAAAACTTTATATGAACCTGAATCACACCTGTAAATGGTGCTTACTTTCTCTCTAACTAAAACCAAGTGTGATTCTGCTGTATATTTTATTAACACCTTGCATATAAACACTTCTTTTAACCTGTTCTACCTAAGGAGAATACACTTGAAATGAGGCAATTGCTGTGTGCTTCGGGGCTGTATAGGAAAGTTCAGGAAGAACATCCATCGTTAATTATTTCAAAACCTCTCCTAGACCAGTTGCTGAGAACACAGAGCCAATTTTGATAAGAGAGCCATTCAGTGGCACCAGCACTGAGAGGTGGTTTTTGCTGAGTCTAATACAGCAGGTTTCTTCTCTATTCCAGGGTTGCTTGGAAAGTGCGGGAGATGATGCATCAAGGCTTCTGGGTCAGGAGTAGCAAATGAGACCACGGTGTTCCAATCAAACAGAAGCTTAACTGTGTGCCTCTCGGAAGATTATTGCTCAGACACTGCAGTTCTGGGATCTAAGCATCTGTCCTGTGTCAAACCAGCTAAGTCCTAGAGAACGGAATTCTGGGCTAGGTGGGGAAACCAGATGTGTTAGTCAGACTAGTATCATAGGGATAGCCATAAAAGATCAGTCTAAAATAACCAGGGGCTTCTATGCTGCTAGTTTACAATCCCACAGATGGGCAACTTCTCTATGAATTCCCTTTCCTCTTCCATCTTTCCCCTCTTCATGGGATGTGATGCAACCCAGAACACCTGGAGCGGGTATTTGTAATCAAGCTGCCATTAAGACACACAGGCTGACCATGGTTGCCAGGGTAGCTGGGCTCTGAAGAGCCAATCACTCAGAAGTAACTTTTTTTTCGTGTAATGCAAACCTCAGCACCGATCCACAGTTGTCTTGTTTGCTTTAAAATCCTGTTGTTTCTTTTAACTCTGTATATGCAAATTCCCTGCAGCTGTGGGATATTACAGGTTCTTTTTGTTCAGATCTGAGTTAAATTTTTGGCAAGGTCTGTCTGTCAGCCAGCTCCCTTGTCTTCATTCTGGGTGTGGCTTGCTCACTTGGGTTTGGAGAGAGATTTCTTCCACAGCGGGATGTGAGAGTTTTGTACCTTTACCAGTTCAGGACTGATTGGTGACCTTTCCTCACCAGACTCTGTGTCTGTGTTGTCGGAGCGTCGGCATGCCTTGTCAGTTTCAAACAGCAGTACCTCTCCTTTGCACCTGCAAAAGTCCTCCTTGTCTTCGAAGCAGGAATTGGTGCATGCCGGCAGGAGGCAAAGTCCTGCCAAACTGTGAAGTGTTAACACATTTTTACCTTTTTAAAAAAATAAGTACAGGGAGGGAGGAATCTTAGCTATCACTGTAAATTCCTCAGGCTGATTTCTTTCATCTCTCTATCTCTATTTTTGGATTTGTATATTTTTATATAGGAAACTTTAAACATTTGTATTTTTTTAACAATCTGTGAAGCACTATGAATTCCAGTTGTGTCAAATGTCAATATCTTCCACATCTTGTGAATACTGGAAGCTGCGGATGGTTAGTAGAAAGCAGTGTTTAAAAAAAGCATGTTTCAGTAACTCTGCCTCGTTGGGCTATTTGGTTGCTAGAACGGCTACCTGAGAACATTGCCAATTCCTCCTTGTCACTTGCATTCTTTAATGTACTGATGTCCAAAGTAGATTTAGAGAAGTTCTAGAAACTATGCCCGTTACATCACTCGGTGACTACATTGTCAAGTAGTTATCCAGTATGTCAAATGCAGCAGAGTGCTGCGGGGAGCCCTTGTCTCCATTGAGAACATAATGTACTTTCATCTTCCGTCCACATAGCTGTCCACTAATCCAGGATTGTCACTTAAGCCTAGTGTAACCTGAGAAAGGTTTGAAAGGATCCCTAATGGTAATCTCCTTGTCCTTGTGGGGCTGTGTAACCTAAGTAGAAGGGAAAGTGGTGGTCAGCCTGGATGGTATTGTCTTGTTTCTAAGCGCTGTCTTTGAGGAATATTCTTTGGACTGAGGTTTCTACTGGTGTCATTGTGACAGCATTGAACAGGTCCCAGCAACGGAAAGTTCACCACAGAGGAATGGTGCTCCCCCCCCCCTCCCCATTAGGGAACCAGAATTAATCTGTAGTTTCCTGTGGAAACATATCGCCCTGCATGTGTCTCCACTCCTCAGCGATTTAGGCCTGGTCTGCACTTAAAAATCAGACCCATTACACCTAGTGACATCACTCAGGGCTTTCAAATATGGTGGGCCCTGCGTGCTGTAGATAGGATGACCTATCTCCCAGTGTAGATGGGGCAAGGTCAATGGGATCTTCTGTTGACCTAGCTACCGCCTCTGAGAGGCGAATTAGCTCCATTGACAGAAGGAGTTTTTCTGTCTATGTAGGAAGTATGGACGCTTCGGCACAGGTGCAGCGTTGCAGCTGTAATATAGACATGGCTATACCGCGTGTCAAATTCAAGAGCAGCAGCAGCACCAGCATAGGCATCAGGGCAACTGTTTATCGATTAGAGATGGAAAACAAGCAGAAGAATGTGGGTATGGACCGTACCTTGAACCTATGTGAAGTGGCTGGTCCTAGCTGCAAGAGCAACGCAGTTCTTGCCCAAATCCAGGCAAACTGTAGGAGAGATGTTTGCTAAAGGCTAATTCCCAATGTCCCCACCCCACCTCGGTCCTGTTAACATACACGATGGACCAGCGAATACAAAGAATAAAGTATCTGAGAACCTCGGTACAACCTCATAGCCTCTCTGGCCCAGGTCCACAAAGGTTTTTGGCACCTAACTTTCATTGATTTCCGTGGAAGTTAGAACCCTAAATACCTTTGTGGATCTGAGACTTTGTATCTTAGATAAGTCCAGCTCTTCGGGGCAGTGGGAAGAAGAGGTGGCAGAGGGAGAATGTACTCGTGGGCTACTGCAGCTCCTGGGGATCTGAAGATACTCTCCATTTGCAAAAGAAAATTTCACCCGTGGGCTTACAAATGAGATTCTCCATCACTGCTGACCAGCCACAGCTCACACAGGAGCCTCACTGCCATTGCTCCGCTCACTTTGGCATGCATTAGCCTCTCTGTTCTCATTAGACAGTCGCTCGTTAATATCCATCACCCTCCTCTGCTAATTCGGCTTGCCCTGTTCACCCATCTGCTGTCAAGGGTCTGGTAGCTGGCTCACAGCTGCTCAAAGTTGCCAAGTTCCATGTGCCATACTGGGCTTTGTATCCTACGGTGGTAAGTTTGGGTTGTTTCATGGTTGTTTCGGCAGCAATGCAGAGGGCTGATGTTGCAGACTCAGTGGGGGAAATCTTGACCTCATTTACAACCGAGGCAAAGCTCCCATTGACGTCGGCATGTCTGTTGCTTCCATTAAATGAATTGCACTGTTCACCCAAGCACATGACTGGCTGCTTCTGTGTCAGGCTCTCAGGTGCGCAGGGAGCGCCTGTATACATTTTAGATCTGCAGTTCCCTGTGGAATTAACTGTGCCTTTCTATACAGGGGTTCCAAGTGGCCAAACCATTTGCAGGCAGGATTGCACTGGGCTGTTTTTACCAATTATTTTTTTACCCCATGATGGCTCAAAATGGTCTCTTCCAGCTTTAATCTACCCAGCCCTGTTTTTTCCTTAAACTTGATTAGCAATTCACTTCCCCCACCCCGCCTGCTGGGGAAATAACTGTGTGTCCACTATTCTATGCATTACAGTGGGGTTGTGTGCATGGGGCGAGGCTAGTTTAGGCCAATGCCTGTTGCTTTTGTGAGTTAACCTGCGTCAATACCCCCCTGAGGGTTAGTGAAACCATTTCACCAGCACTTCCTGTAGCTCCCTGGTCCCTTCTCCGACCGCCTCCCCCATCATTCCAAACAGGCGCCTCGATTCGATTCACCTTTTTGGGTGCTGAGAGCACACGCTTCGCGCAACTTATAACACTGGCAATAATTCTCTCGCTGTGTAAAGACTGTTTTATCCTGTAATAATGTCTGTGCTTTTTTTTAATCCAATTGCCGATGTAATGATGTCTGAAACACATTTTAAAAGTGCTATTTTTTTTTTTTTGTACAAAGATTAGATTAAAATGTAGTTTGGCTCCTTTGTAAACCGATTTACAACTTTTTTTTTTAAGGTAAATAAACAAGCGTCTACGGATGGCATGGTGCAGTTTGTGCTTTAAAGAATATTTCAGTGCCTTTTGGCATTCATCTTGAGCTCAAGCGCCTTTGTCCAACACCTGTTGCCTGGCTTCTTGGTAGCTGCGGTTTGTAAATGTATTTTTGTTCCTACAGCACTGTAGTAAATGAGAAAGCAAGTGTCGCTGGATGGCAGTAGGCTGTCTTTCCATTGACTTCATCGGGCTGTGGATGCTGGGATCTGGCAGAGACAATCTTCATCACAGATGAAGAGACAAACCCGACTCGTGTGTCCATCTGTCTTGAACTTTATTGTTCATAAGAACAGCCATGCTGGGTCAGGCCAGTGGGCCATCTAGTCCTGTATCCGATCTTCTGATAGTGGCCCATACCAGAGCTTCAGGGAGCGAGTACAGAACAGGACAATTTTGAGTGATCCATCCCCCTCTTCCACTGCTGTTTTCTGGCAGGCAAGAGGTTTAGCATCACCCTGAGCATGAAGTTCCAGTCCCTGACCATCTTGGCTAATAGGTCCACCAATGGCTGTCTTCCATGAACTTATCTAGTTCTTTTCTGAACCCTGTTATATTTTTGGCCATCTCAACATCCCATGGCAATGAGTTCCACAAGTTAATTGTGTGTGGAGTGAAAAAGTACTTCCTCGGGTTTTGGATAAAACCTGCTGCCTATTAATTTCATTGGGTGACCCCTGATTTTTGCATTGTGGGGAAGGGTAAATAACACTCCATGATTTTATAGACCTCCATCACATCACCCCTTATTCATCTCTTGTCTAAGCTGAACAGCCCTGATCTTTTGACTCCTCCTACAGAAGCCATGCTATACCCTTGATGGCCTTTGTTCCCCTTCTCGGAATCTTTGCCAGTTCCACTATATCCTTTGGTGAGATGAGCGACCAGAACCGGACACAGTATTCAAGCCTACTGGAGATTTCCTAGCAGGCCCACTCAGCAGTCTCTGGGATAAAGCCTCCTATCCATCAAAGCACTTGACAAAGGGGAATCTACACACATAGTGACTTGCTCATCAGGCCAGTGGCAGAGCTGGGAATACCAGGGGTCGGCAAGCTTTCAGGAGTGGTGTGCCAAGTCGTCTTTTATTCACTCTAATTTAAGGTTTTGCGTGCTAGTAATACATTAATGTTTTTAGAAGGTCTCTTTCTAAAAGTCTATAATATATAATTAAATGATTGTTGTAAGTAAAGTAAAGACGGTTTTTAAAATGTTAAAGAAGCTTCATTTAAAATTAAAATGCAGAGTCCCCTGGACCGGTGGCCAGGACTGAAAACCAGCTCGCACTCTGCCTTTGGCACACGTGCCATAGGTCGCCTACGCCTGGTCCAGGACTCTACCCACTAGCCCATCCCCTCTCCCTCCAATGTACTAATGTTTTGACCCTCTGTAATGTCTCTTGGTCATGGGATACATAGTCCAAAAGCACCTAAGTCACTTAGGGTATGTCTGTCCGGGGATGAAAAAGCTGGGATTGGCTCAGGCTCACAGGGCTTGGACTTGGGTTGAAAAATTACAGTGTAAAACGTCCAGCCTGGAGCCCCAGCTTTTGGATCTCTTGAGGGGGGAGAATTCCAGAGCTCAGGCTCCAGCTCGAGCCCAAGCTTTGCAGCCACAGCCCCCATGAGCCTGAGTCGGCTGACCCAGGCCAAGTGGCCGTACTGTGGTGCCTTTATCCCTAGGTACGTGTACCCTTAGATTATTTTGAAAATTTCGTGCCATGATCTCCAAGCTCACTGATCGTGATCTCATTTACAAACATTCATTCATTAACTTCCTTCCATGAGATCTACCAGTTACAATATGGAAGCACAAGGCATTGCTACTGTTTAAAGGGACACCGACAACTTAAGTCACTCCTTTCTGAAAAACCTCGCCTTGGTGTTGTTACCTAGGAATCACACAGAGGAAAGGGACGGTGAACCAAGTAGCGTGAGATGGGCGAAGTAAACAACGTGGGGAAAACAAAAACTGATCCTTCCTGCAACCTTCCTTAGCTGCTACTCCGAGCTAGAGCAAGTTTGTCTTTTTTTCCCCTCAGAAAGGCATGGGACTTAGATTGATTATCCCTCCTAACACCTCTGAATGAGAGCTGAGTCAATATCCCTGTTTGTCTAGCTGTGGAAATGGAGCCAGAGGTGGTTGCCTTGGGCTTACCCAGCAAGGAAAGGGCAGAGTTGGGAACAGAACCCAGGAGTCCTGATCTCTGTATTCCCTGCTCAAGCCAGCCTTACCCCCTTCCCACGGGCAAGTGTAGAACCCTCTCATGGGGTTTGTGCTGAGCACTAGAGAGCACTAACAGCCTGGCCTCCATGAATAGCTAACGCCTAGTTCTGCTGCCCCACTGTGGTTCCCAATGTTAAGGGCTCCTAGGTGTTTCCAACCTCTAGCTCTGGTCAGCATGGGCCTGGCCGTGGGTTAAAGATGTTGAACCCAGTGTAGATGAGGAGGGCTACAGAGAGGGAAGGCTGCCTAGTGGTTATTGTCAGGCTCTCCTGCCTCTGGGGTGGGGTGGTGGAAATCTTGACCTGAGCAGGGGCCTGGCCCTCAGATGAGTGCAGGGAATTGATTAGCTGACAGGTGTCTGGATGATCCCCACAGGTGATCCACACTCCATGCTGCAGAGGAAGAAGGATAAAAACCCTTCTGAGGGACTGAGAGATCCAGATTCAATTCCCTGCTCTGTCACGGACTTCCAGTGTGACCTTGGGGCAGTCACTTAGCCTCTCTGTGCCTCAGTTCCCCCCTGTACAATGGGGATAACAGCACTGCCCTGCCTCACTGGGGCATGCTGAGGCTAAATACATTAAAGACTGGGAGATGCCCAAACACCATGGTGATGGGTGCCAACACAGCTCTCCTGCAGGATTGCCAAATCTCACGACAGTTCCACAAGTCACTGCTACCCTTGTGAATTTCAGCCCTGCTGGGGTGTAGCGGGGGGATGGGACACCCCCTTCTAATTGGCTGCCCTTCCCCACTTGCCTGCCTCTTAGGAAGCGCAGCCAATCAGGACACTGCAGAACGGTGGCCGAGTGCACTGTCCCCCCGCCAAGGAGCATACATTCTCACCGGGGTGCCATGGGTGGCAAGTTTGTAGAAATTTAGGTGGTGCCCAGAACCCGCCCCCCCAACTCTGCCCCCACCTTCCTAAGGCTCTGGGAGGGGTTTGGGGGAGGATGTCGGGTGCAGGTCCTGGGCTGGGGATTAGGGTGCAGGCTTTGGGATGGAGTTTGGGTGCTGGGTGCAGGCTCTGCGCTGGGGCAGGGGGTGGGTGTGCAGGAGGGGGTGAGGGGTGCAGGCTTTGGGACAGAGTTTGGGTGCAGGCTCTGGGCTGGGGGTGGGATGTAGGAAGGGGAGGGGGTGCATGCTCGGGGAGGGAGTTTGGGGATAGGAGGGAGTGCAGGGGTGAGGGCTGTGGGGCTGAGGATGAGGGGTTCATGCTACGGGGGGGGCTCAGAGCTGGGGCACAAGATCAGGGTGCAGGGGGATGAGGGCTCTGGCTGAGGATGAAGGGTTCATGCGGTGGGGGGTGCTCAGAGCTGGGGCAGAGGATCAGGGTGCAGAGGGATGAGGGTTGGGGCTGAGGATGAGGGGTTCATGATGCAGGAGGGGTCTGAGGATCAGGGTGCAGGGGGATGAGGGCTCTGGCTGGGGCTGAGGATTAGGGTGCAGGGAGCTGAGGGCTCAGGGGTGTTGGAGAGGCTCAGGGCTAGGGCGGAAGCACAGGGTAAGTGCAGCCTGCCTTGTCATTAGAAGATGACGGGCGCTAGGACCCTGGGGCAGCAGACAGCAGTTCTGCAGGGAGCCCAAGCAGGCAGGGGGCCGGAGGGGGGACACGCAGGAGGAGGGGTGGCAGGCGGAGGCCAGGACCCGCTCCAGGCAGGGACGCGGTGGGGCGGGCGGGAGGCCCTGCGGGAGCCGGGGCCCATCCAGGCAGGGCCAGGGAAGGGACCTAGCTCCAAATATTGCTGGAGCAGGGCCCCCAGCGCTGAATATTGCTGGAGCCTGGGCACTGCAAACGTATATAACCTGCCGCCTATGGCTGCTGGCACGGCCAGCTCTAGCAATTTTGCCGCCCCAAGCAGGGCAGCATGCCGCGGGGGCGCTTTGCCGCTCGCCGGTCCCGCGGCTCCGGTGGACCTCCCGCAGGCGTTTCTGCAGAGGGTCCGATGGTCCCGCGGCTCCGAGCTGCTGTAGGCGTGTCTGCAGGAGGTGCACCAGAGCCGCGGGACCCGCAGACTGTCCGCAGCCACACCTGCGGCAGCTCCACCGGAGCTGCCTGCCGCCCTCCCAGCAACCAGCAGAGCGCCCCCCGCGGCATGCCGCCCCAAGCACGTACTTGGCGTGCTGGGGCCTGGAGTCGGCCCTGGGTGCTGCCCTGACACACGAGGGGGGTGGGAGATTGAGACCTCGAAAGTCAGTGTAATGATTTAGGGGGTGAGGGAGAAGGAGGGAGGGTGGCTGTAGGCTCCTGGCCTGACTCCCTGACTGACTGTTGCATCCAGCACAATTTGTCCCCAGACAGAAAACTCTGGCAAAACCTCAACCACAGAACAGCTCCTTGGCCCACCTGGGCTACTTACCCTGCCCCCCTCCTGCGTCAGAGCCATGGGCCGGAGCCCAGCTCCCACCTGCCGCTCCACAGACCGCTGGCCTGGGACTCCCCGTGCTCCAGGGCCCACCTGGGTACGTCTACACTGCAGGTGCAAGCGAGCCGCCCAGCCCAGGTAGACAGCCAGACGCTAGCTCCGCTCCAGCTGGTGCACTGAAAGTAGCAGTGTGGACATTGCAGCAGCTCAGACTAGCTACCATGTTAGCTCTGGTACTTTTAGTGCACTGGCACGTCTGTCCATCTGGACTGAGAGGCACGCTACCAGCTGCAGTGTAGAGAGACCCCCAGAGAAGCCAGCCAGCAACCCTTCTCCAGCTTCCCCTGGCAGCTAAGCTATCCCCCTTTCTAAGAATCCCATGAAATTGCAGAACTACTAACTGTAGTCTGTAACCTACCATTTAAATCAGCTTCCGGACCAGATGACTGGAGAATAGCTAATGTGATGCCAATTTTTAGAAAGGACTGCAGAGGTGATCCCAGCAATAACAGGCCGGTAAATCTGACTTCAGTACCAGGCAAATTGGTTGAAAGGACAGTAAAGAACAAATATGCCAGACACATAGATGAACATAATTTGTTGGGGAAAACCCAACATGGTTTTTGTAAAGGGAAATCACGCCTCACCAATCTACTAGAATTCTTTGAGGGAGTCAACCAGCATGTGGACAAGGGAGAGGTGCCACAAGTACTCCTGTTCTTTTTCCAATGGATATAGTGTGCTTAGATTTTTCAGAAAGCCTTTGACAAGTTCCCTCACCAAAGGCTCTTAAGCAAAGTAAGCTGCCATGGGATACAGAGGGAAGGTCCTCTCATGGATCAGTAGCTGGTTAAAAGACACAAAATAAAGGGAAGGAATAAATTGTCAGTTTTCAGAATGGATAGTGGCAAATAGTGGGATCTGTACGTGGACCAGTCCAATTTAACATATTTCTAAATAATCTGGAAAAAGGGGTAAACAGTGAAGTGGCAACATTTGCAGATAATGTAAAACTACTCAGGATCGTTAAGTCCCAGGCAGACTGCAAAGAGCTACAAAAGGATCTCACAAAACTGTGTGACTGGGCAACCAAATGGGAGGTGATATTCAATGTTGATAAATGCAAAGTAATGCACATTGGAAAACATAATCCCAACTATACATAAAAAATGATGGGCTCTAAATTAGCTGTTACCACTCACGAAAGATCTTGGAGTTGTGGAGAGTTCTCTGAAAACATCCACTCAACATGCAGCAGCTGTCAAAAAAGCAAACAATGTTGGGAATCATTAAGAAAGGGATAGATAATGAGACAGAAAATATCATATTGCCTCTATATAAATCCATGGTACGCCCACATCTTGAATACTGTCTGCAAGTGTGGTCGCCCATCTCAAAAAAGATATATTAGAATTGGAAAAGGTTCAGAAAAGGGCAGCAAAAATGATTAGGAGTATGGAACAGCTTCCACATGAGGAGAGATTAATAAGACTGGGACTTTTCAGCTTGGAAAAGAGACAACTAAGGGGAGATATGATAGAGGTCTATAAAATCATGACTGGTGAGGAGAAAGTAGATAAGGAAGTGTTAGTTACTCCTCAACACAAGAACTAGGGGTCATCAAATGAGATTAATAGGCAGCAGGTTTAAAACAAACTAAAGGAAGTATTTCTTCACACAACACACAGTCAACCTGTGGAACTCCTTGCCAGAAGATGCTCTGAAGGCCAAGACCGTAACAGGGTTCAAAAAAGAACTAGATATGTTCATGGAGGACAGGTCCATCAGTGGTTCTTAGTCCGGATGGGCAGGAATGGTGTCCCTAACCTCTGTTTGCCAGAAGCTGGGAATGGACAACAGGGGATGGATCACTTGATGGTTCCCTGTTCTGTTCATTCCCTCTGGGGCACCTGGCATTGGCCACTGTTGGAAGATGAGATACTGGGCTGGATGGACCTTTGGTCTGACCCAGTCTGGCCGTTCTTTTAGTTTTTAGACCCTTTCCAGCTGGGTCTAATAATTGAACAGGGCCATATGATCAGCTGGGAGGGTAGCTGACCTGTCACCTGACCTTGATGCCCCCTACAGGGCCAGCCAGCCTGTGACAGGATCTGGCTCTGGAGATTTACACCTTTGGGGAGAGCGAGACCGTTACCTCCTTGTCCGTAAGGGGGCATAGGAGCCCCTGCTACCCTGCAGCTCAGAGGCTGGTGGTGGTGGCACCGGCAAAAAGCTGGGGATTGCTCTTTTGAGCAGCTTTGATGCAGCCCTTTCCCCCTGGGAATTGCTTTTGCCAACATTTGCTGAATTGCAGCTGCCTCTGGGGTGGGGCACGGCAGCTGTTAACAGCCACATGGAAGTCCAGGCCCTGATCTACAGAGGTATTTAGCCCAGTCCAGCTGCAGCTCAGTGGGGTAGGGGCGTGTTTAGAGAGGCAGGATAATTATTTCAGTGGGCATTAGCGCTGCATCTGAGGGCTTTCTGCTGGGGCTAGGGGCATGAGGCATGGGGCCCAGTGTACGTACCTGACCCCCGGACTCTAATTATAAATGGAAACTGGGCTTTATGAGGAAGGTTCTGGGCTGGGAATGGGCCTTGGAGCTGTTTGCTTCCAGATGAGGGCCCTGGGCACTGAAATTGCTGCCCAGCTCCCAGCAGGCTCTGAGCAGGCAAGAGTCGCTGATACAGAACCCAGCAGGATACACTGCACTCTGGGCTGAGCGCCAGCCCGCAGGCCAGGGGCCAAGGTGGGGAGCAGGGCCCGTGGGGGCTGAGTCTCAGGGTGGGAGCAGGATCAGAGCAGGGCGCGGGGGAGTGCCACCCTCCTTCCCCGCTCTCCTTTTGCATCCTCCGGCCGTTGACAGTGTCTCGGCCCCATCCCACACATGGAGCCAGCCAAGTCCTTCCCACCTGTGCTAGGCCTTGGGGGAGGGCCAGCTGGGCTCACACGCGTGCTCCAGGTGCTGGAAAAAGGACCAGTGGCTGGGATAGGGTGATCATGCATCCCTGGGCCCTCCGCCTGCTTCGGGGGCTGTGCCTCTGGCTGAGCCTGGGGCTGCCGGGTATGGGGCAGGGCGGGGGGCCCCCCGTGCTCTCCTAGTGCCCCGTGGCAGCAGGGCTTGCACAGGCAGGGGGAGATGGGCAGAAGGCCAGGCTGCTGCTCCTGGTGTAGGGGGGCCAGAGAGAGAGAGCGGGTGTAAGTCCTGCACCCACCCAACTGAGCCTCCTGTGTCTCTCCAGGCACCCTGAGCGGGAACCGGAGCTGCGTCTTCTTTGAGCCACCCCACAACCTGCAGGGATCCATGCGGCACCGAGGTCGTCTTCTGGGGGGCACTGAGCACAGCACCATCCTTTGCCACTCCAGCCACTGCTGCTTCGGGATCTGGAACCAAAGCCACGGCCAACTCCAAGCGGTGATGCAAGGTGAGGGGCTGCTGAAGTGATGGGGTGGGGCATAGGGTGACACTTTTATTTTGGTGGGGGGAGGGGATCGTTGACTGTATAAGACAAAGCCCCTAATATTGGGACATCTGGCTACCCCAAGGAAGCAGGATACTTGGGTTCTATTTCTGCTCTGGGAAGGGAGTGGGGTCTGGCTCTGTCTCCCAGGGCTGGGAGTCAGGACTCCTGGGTTCAATGCCAGCTTTCTCAGGGGAGAAGGGTCTAGTGGTTTGAGCAGGGGGGGCTGGGAGCCAGGGTTTCTGGGTTCTCTCCCTGGCTCTGGCACCAGCCTCGGATGAATCACTTCCCATGGGTCTGTGAAAAGTGAGTCTAAAAGCAGCGGGTGGGTTTATTGCCCCTGCAACTCCCCATGAAGGGGAAGGCCTGTGTGGTGCCCTCGGCTCAGACTGCCCCCCCCCCATGTGTCCAATTGGGCTGCGGCTGGCTCAGGCCAGCGAGGGGGGGAAGGTCTTTCTCACCCCCAGGTGGCTGCAGGGTCGGGGCTTGGGCACCCATATGGCGGACACTGTGCCCGAGGGCACTGCAGGGCTAGGGAGCTGTGCTGGGGTGGGGTAGAAGATAGTAGGCTGGGGGAGGTGCTCAGTTCCCTGACGACTCTGTCTGTCTGTCTCTCTACGGGAGGCCAGGTTGCTGGGGCAGCGACCGAGATGGCTGCGACTCCCCAGCCTGCAAAACCAGCCCCGTCCACACCACGGGGGCCATCCTCCAGCGCTGCCTTTGCCGCTCCGACTTCTGCAATGCCAACGTCAGCCAGCTTGGGGCCCCTGCAGTGCCACAAGGTGAGGTATCGCCGGGGAACATGCCCCCAGAGCTGGGGGGCCCAAGGTGCAGTTAGCAGGGGGCTGTGGGTCAGGACTGAGGGGCACTGGCAGAGTTGGGGGAGGGAGATGTCTGAGGCAGTGGTCGGGGTTGTTGGGATTGAGGGTCTCCGGCAGCGCTGCGGGGTCCAGGATGGGGTTAGCAGGGGGCTATGGGTCAGGACAGAGCGGCACTGGTAGAGCTGGGGGAGGAAGAAGTCTGAGAGAGTGGGGGGGGTTGTCGGGATTGAGGGGCTCTGGCAGAGCTGGGGGGGCACGGGGATTAGCAGGGGGCTATGGGTCATGATTGTGGGGCACTGGTACAGCTGGGGGAGGGAGATATCTGAAGGAGCGGGGGGTTTGTTCAGATTGAGGGGCTCCAGCATAACTGGGGGAGCAGGGGGGTTACTAGCAGGGGGCTGCAGGTCAGGACTGAGGGGCACTGGCAGAGCTGGGGGGGGCCAAGGTGGGGTTAGCAGGGGTCTATGAGTCAGGATTGCGGGGCACTAGCAGAGCTGGGGGAGGGAGATGTCTGAGGTGTGTGTTGGGGGGAAATGTGTCGAAAATAAATGGAACCAGACACAAGATAAAGCATAAATAATTGCCCTGGCCCTTCCTGTCATGTCTGTCCCATGCATCCCCTCTTGACTCCCCGCCCCATGTCTGGCTCTGCTCCCCTCCCCAAAGTGTCCCCATCCCAGTCTCCTCTGTGCATCCCCTCTGCAAACTCTCCCCCACCCCACCTCAGGCTGTAAGAAGGACCCTGCTTAGCATGGGGCAGTCACTGTGTAACCACCCCCCCAGACCCATGAAGGCCAGGCTCTCCTCTCCCTGCCCCCCAGCAGGTGTACAGTCGAGGCGGAGACCCCGGCTATCTGGATGCTCTGGCCTGGACGCTGCCCCACAGACCTTGGGGAGGCGAGCCAGGCAGGGGAGTGCAAGCGCCAGAGCTCTGAGTCACCCTGATAAGCAGCTGGGAGGCAGGGGAACCCGGCGCTCACACGGGACCAGGCTGGGCCAGTGGGACTGGGGCCGAGCCAGCGATGCTGCCCACGACGCATCCCGCCGAGCAGCTGCCACGTGGGGCTGCTGGACTTTCTGTGGGGAGTGGGGTTTAGTGGGGGGAGCCAGAACGCCTGGGTTCTATGTCCAGCTCGGGGAGGAGGGGGGAGAGTGGTGTATAGTAGTTAAAGCCGGGGAGTGGGGGGGTTCACATCCTGATTCTTACTCTATCCCAGGGCCAGGGCTGCAGGATGGGAGGGCTGTGGATGGGGGGCTGACCCAGAGGGCTCAGCACAGGGAGGGGAGCTGTGCCCTGAGTGGCACCCGATGGGCTGCTCCTACGGTGCCGAACCCTGACCCCCTGGTATGGGCTTCTGGCCTGGGTTTGCCCTGATCAGGCACGAGGGCCCCTGGCCGAGCCTCTGCCTGGTGCCCAGTGACAGCGCCCGTGGCCTGGGAGAGACCAGGGAGCGAGCTCTGGGCCCTGAAGTCTTTGATGCTGTAGCCAGGGCCAGTCTGATTCCAGTATGTTAGATCTCGGGGGGCTGGGAGGGAGCCCCGGCACAAGGCAGCAGGGCGGGGTGGTGGCAAAGGGGCAGTGCAGTGGTGGCACAGTGCAGCAGAGAAGGGGTAATTCCCTCTGCTCTCCCTGCACCCCTCCATCCCGCGGTTTCCCTCTCATCTCCGGTTCATTCATTCCTGCAACAGGAGGAAGCACTTAGCCGCAGACCTGCTCTGTGGGCAGGAGAGAAAGGGATGGGATGAGGCCCCTGTGCCTTGCCCCAAGATGCAGCTCCCTTGCACTAACTACTAGACTCAACTCCCTTCCCCAAGCTAAGAACAGAACCCAGGAATCCTGACTCCCAGCCCCCGGCTCTGACCACTAGACCCCACTCCCTGCAAGGGGACTATCTTGGCATCTGCCAGTAAGGATGCCTAGCTAGAATTGGCCAGGCCAGGATCTGACTGCCCTGCTCCTTTAACAGCGTGCCTGAGGCTGGATTGGGTCCCCCCACCTAGATTTGTAGTGCTGCGACCCAGCTCCCCACCCCACCGGCTTTGATGGGCTGCAGCAGAGGGAGGATACAGGAATGTTGGCAGCTGAGACAAGTGGGGAGGTGGCGGGGGGGGGGGGAAACCATTCTTTCTCCTGGAGTTTAATTAAAACTTGAGCAGAGGAGCATCCCGTGGGCGGGACGGGGAGCGAGGGCCAGATGTGAAGGGCTCCAGCAGCCCCCATCTGGTCTGTGCCATGTGCACTCCTCAGCCTCTCTGTTCCAGGAGGGGACTGGCTAGTGGCTAGTTGGGAGAGGTGGCCACTGGTCCCCAAGGAGACGGGGGACTGTCATGGGAGCTGATTAAGAAAAGGGTCACTTAGGCTGAACATTAGGGGTGTTGGGCACCCCGACATGTGGCATCTGGGCAAGGAATCGCCCCCCAGGGACAGGTTGGGGGGGGGCCCCCATTCCCTGACAGGGGGGACAGATCTGGCCGGGAACGGTGCCCCCAGGGAATGGCTAGGAGCGCTGTTGCTCAGGACGTTTAGTATGGGGCTGGGCTTGGTGCAGGGGGGCGCACTCGAGGGGGCAGCCAGTAGATGGCTGGATCCCAACGCCCCTGGGGGAGCCGTATCCCGGGCGTCCTTCTCATATGACCCTGGGCCGTGTCTGGGGCTGAGTCCTCAGTTCGGCCTCCCCCTCTCTCTGCCTTTTCCGCAGCCTCAGCTGGGTCTGCTCCAACGGGCACCATCTGGATCGCCGTGGCCTGCTCGCTTCTGCTCTTCCTCGGCTGTCTGGCCTTCCTAGGTATGGCCTCCCCCCCGACTCCTGCAGGCCCTCGGCCCAGCAGGGAATATGGGGTTTGAGATGTCACGCCCTGCCCGCCGTCACGGGTCTCCTGGGCATCTCAGCCATGGAAACTGGACGGCATTAGCACAAGCCCCAGTTGTGTGAGGGAAGGAGTGGCTCTGGGCATGGTCCCTGGTCCCAGCCAGCAGGGGGTGCCCTGGCCAGTTAATTGCCCACGGACACCGCTGCCCCCTGCTGGAGGCTCCGCCAGTCTGGACCCAGGTTGCCCTCTAGTGGGCGCAGCCAGAATTCTGTCCAAGGCCCAATGCCAATAGCCCCAATGGGGAACCCCCTTCAGCTCAAGTAGCCTGTTAAGATCACAAGGCTTGGGGTGCTGGGGGGGTTCTTGGTATTTATTAGACTCCCTGTCCCTCTCCCCTTAGTCGCTGCCTCTGCCTCACACATAGGTACATGCACAGCCTGACACACACGCACTGGGTTGGTGTACGATTCACACACACACACACACACACACACACACACACACACACACACACACACACACACACAGGGTCTGTCGACACACAGTTTGTCTCTCTCTACACACACACACACACGTGGTCTGTCCATATACACAAGCTGTCTCTCTCTCCACACACACACACACATAGGGTCTGTTGACACACACAGTCTGTCTCTCTCTACACACACACATGTGGTCTGTCCGTATACACAGGCTGTCTCTCTCTACACACACACACACACACACACACACACACAGGGTCTGTCGACCCACACAGTCTGTCTCTCTCTACATACACACACAGTCTGTTTGTCTCTCTTTATGCACACAAATTGGGTTGGTGTATGATTCACACACACACACACACACAAAGTTCTTATATCTGTCTACAGAGTCTGTCTCTACACACCACGTCGTCTGTCCGTCTCTCTCTCTATACACACACACACACATGTGATCTGTCTGTATACACAGGTTTTCTCTCTCTCTCTCTGCACACACACACACACACACACACACACACACACACACACACACACACACAGAGTCTCTCTCTCTCTACACACACAGACATGTGGTCTGTCCGTATACACAGGCTGTCTCTACACACACGCGCGCGCGCGCACACACACACACACACACACACTCGGTCTGTCAACACACACTGTCTCTCTCTACACACACACACGGTCTGTTTATCTCTCTATATGCACACAAATTGGGTTGGTGTATGATTCACACATACACGCACACACCCAGACACTTCGTCTGTCTATCTGTCTACACAGTCTGTCTCTACTCACTATGTCGTCTGTCCACCTCCCTCTGTATACACACACACATGCACACACACTCAGAGTCTGGATGTCTGTGTACACAGTCTGTCTCTCTCTATACACACACAAACTGAGTTGGTGTATGACACACAAACATACACACCCACACTATCTGTTTATCTATGCACAAACCATCTGTTTCTCTCTTTCTCTCCACACACACACACGTACATACACACCCACACTATCTGCGTATACTCTGTCTGTACACACAGTCTCTCTACACACACCCATACTGGGTTAGTGTATGACTCACCATGTCTGTCTGTCTATACACACACACACACACACACGCCGTGGGTTGATTGGTGACAAACCCACACACGTTTTCTCTCACGCCACCCAGTGGTTTATGCTGAGCAGCCCGTGGGCCCTGCAGCTCTGTGTGCTAGTCCCAGGGCACCACACCGTGTTGTGCGTTGGGCCCAGTCCCCTGTGTTACTGCAGGGGGAATCTCTCTCGCTTTCTCTCTGCAGTGCTGAGAAGGATGAAGGTCTGTGCAGTACTGCTGCGCCAGGAGGCGAGCTGGGAGCTGACCAAAGTCACCATGGACCCCCATTCCAGCTGTGAGAGGGAACCCCCCAGCCAGGAGCTGTCAGCGCTCCAGTTCCTCCAGGTCTCACTTGGTGGCTGCGCTGGGGGCTAACAGCGCGGACTGGCCTTTGCCTCAGTCTTGCCTCTGTCGGTGTGGGTTGCAGCCTAGTTCTGCAGGGGGGACAGCAAGCATCACCTGGCATGTCCCCATTGAGATGCGGGAGGAGGCAGATCAATCTTGGCCCATGCAAACTGGTGTTTGTGCTGGCAGTGCCAGGTGGGGGCTCCAGAGCTGTGAGCTTCCCTAGGGCAGTGCCAGGTCTGGTCTCCAGCACTGCAAACTTCCTCGCAGCAGTAACAGGCAGGGTCTCCACTGTTGCAAGCTTCAGGGTGGACTGATTTAAAGCACTGATTTTAATCTTTATTTAAACCAACAAACAGGAAACCTTGACTTAAATCACTGATTTTAATTGCGTTTTGCATTTGTGTTTTTTAGTTCTTTTCCTAATGGTTCATTCTCGGTGGTGGGTAACCATTCAAACATGTTGATTCACTACTAAATATAGCCTGTTCTCTAAATTTGGTCCTTCTCTTTGCTAACCAGAGGACGCTTTATATCGATACACATTTATTTAAGCAGTTATGTAGCTTAGCATTTATTTAGTCAGAATCTTAATTTTGACATTTTTGATTATGTTCAGAAACGGCCAAGGACATGTTTCGTATTTGCTAACAGATAATTGTTTACTTGTGATTTGTCTCAAGCTGCATCTGGATGGAAATTGGCATTCCAGTAAAAATGCACAAAACCAGCATTTTAAAACGTTTTGATTAGTGAAATAAAACTCCCTAAATGTCCTGGATATGTAAGGGGCCCAAACCATAAGTTTATCCAAACACATTTTGCATTAAAAACTAACTGGCTTATTCAACAGTGGGAGAATGATCTGTCATTAGTGAATTGAGGGATTGTTTCTGGTCACTCTGGAGACTTTCAAAGGTATTTAGGCACCTAAAGATGCTAATAGGTGCCTACAGGTATTTTCAAAGGTTAGGAACCTAACTCCCATGAGAGTTAAATAAAATAAAATAAATTTTATCCACTCTGCTAAGCATCCCTGCACCAGTGCCCAGCCATGGACTCCACAGTGCTGCGAGCTTCCCCGCAGCAGTGCCCAGCTGGGACACCAGCGCTGTTAGCTTCCCTGCAGCAGTGCCCTATCTAGGATAAGGTTCTGTGCTCCCCTCTCCATCCCAGGGAGCTGAGAGGGTGCCCTTGCTCACCCCCGGTGCCAGGGCAGCCCAGAGGCAGGTCAGCATGTCACCCTAAATGTCTTTGTCCCCTGCAGGTGCTCCAGGATGGGCGCTTCTCCGTGGTGTGGCAGGGCACCCTGCACCAGACGCCCGTCGCGATCAAGGCCTTCCCCGACACCTGCTCCCAGCACTTTGCAGCCGAGTGGTCCGTGCACAGCCTGCCCCTGATGGACCACGACAACGTGGCCCGGCTCCTGGCGGCTGGGCGAGGAGGGGTGCACGGGGAACAAGGGAGCCTGTTGGTGCTGCAGCTCTACCCAGCCGTGAGTGCTCACCCCGCAGCCAGCCCTGGGCATGGGGGGCGTGGGGGGTGGGGAAGGTGCCACTGCCCTCTGCTGGGCATATGCAGAACTGCATGGGGATTGAGTGCCTGTCCACGGGCAGGGAGGGGATTTTGCTCGGGGATTCTGCTTGTTCTCAGATATGGGGAGAGAGAACTTAGTGTATTCAGAAAACTCTTCCTGGTGGGGGACGGGTCCAGCTGGGGAATCATCCTTGGGGAAAGGGCTGGGGACCCCATCGCTCCCCATCAGGGAAATGGATCCAGCCAGGGGAAGGACCGGGGGTCCCCCTCCCCACTTGGGGTTTCACAGCCAGACTGAATAGAGTCCTGGTGAGCAGACTGCATGGGGTCAGGGCTGCAACTGTGATTCTGGCCTGGGGTCCAGCTGAGCCGGGCTCTGTCTGCCCACAGGGTTCCCTGAGACACTTCCTGAGCCAACACATCAGCACTTGGGACGGCACCGTCAGACTGGCCCTGTCGCTGGCCCGGGGGCTGGCCTTCCTGCACGAGGAGCTCTGGCACAATGGTGAGAGCCTCCCTGGCTCCCAGAGCCTTGCAGGGGGAGCAGCAGGCCCCTGGGGCAACGCCTTGCCCTGCCCGAGCCCCATGGCTGCGGACACAGCTGCAAGACCCCTTTCCCCACTCCTGGTGCCCAGCCGGCCTCAATGTGCCAAGTTAGCCCCACCCACCGCCTCGGCGTGGCGAGTTTGCCCATCCTCAAGGGGAAGCCCAGAAGCTGGGAGGTGGGGATAGGACAGGTGGCCCAGTAGCCCTCCTCTCCACTAGCCAATCACAGCCAAGGGTCCACCATGCCCCCACCACCTTGTCCAGTGCATCAGGTCCATGAGTCGAGCTGGTGGTGTCTCTGCAATGTCCCATTCTCCGTGCCTATCTGGGAGGGTGAGGGGGCAGGATTCGGCCCTTCTTGCCCTCTGGTGGCATTGAGAGGCACATTCCTCCCCCACACACACACACACATACAGCTGGACCCTTGCTAACCCATGTCTCCTTGGTGCCAGGCCTGCACAAACCCAGCGTGGCTCACCGGGACCTGAGCAGCCAGAACGTGCTAGTGCGGGAGGACCAGAGCTGCGCCATTGGGGACTTCGGCCTGGCCACAGCGCTGCCTGCGCGCATGGAGCAATGGGGCGGCGGCCGCATGGAAGCTGCTGTCAGGAAGGTAGGGGGAGAGAGAGAGAGAGAGAGAGAGAGAGAGAGAGAGAGAGAGAGAGAGAGAGAGAGAGAGTGTGTGTGTGTGTGTGTGTGTGTGTGTGTGTGTGTGTGTGTGTGTGTGTGTGTGTGTGTGTGTGTATAGCAGCACTTGTGCTCAAGGCTCAGAGAACTGAGCGGTGGGTCCAGCTGGAGAGCCGTGTCTGTGTGTGTGTCCGTGATACCCCCCCCCACACACATATCTAGGGCAGAGAGGGGAAGGTTTAAGGGGGGGGCGAGGGTGGAGGCTGGGGGAGTCTGAGCTCCCTGGATATGAGCGCACGGGGGATGTGTGTGATCACACGTGAGCGTGTCAGAACGTGATTGAGCATCGAGCGGGGGGCAAGGCAGGGGAGCCCCTGGAAAGGAGGCTCTTTGAGGGAAGGCTGAGAGCCCCATTTGGTTTGATTCAGCCCCGTTCACGGGTACACGCATGGGAACCTCAGCTCTGGCATGTGCTGACGGTTGCACTAGCACAGGCGAGCTCACCATCGCGTGGCATGTGAACGGCTGGTGGTTGGCAGCTGGCGCTGACCTGCCTGCCTGATCCCAGGCAGGGACCCAGCGGTACATGGCCCCTGAGATCCTGGATGACAGCCTGGACCTGCAGGTCTGGGGCCGCGCGCTGAAGCAGGCCGACATCTACTCCCTGGCTCTGGTGCTCTGGGAGATCCTGTCGAGATGCTCAGGGCTCTCCCCAGGTGAGCGGCTGTAGGGCTCGGCGCTGGGCGTGACCCCCTGGACTCTGTGCCAGGCAGGATCCAGGCCTGGACCCCATCCCCCAGGCCTCTGACCTGCCTGGCTTTAAACATCCCAAGCACTGGTCCCTTCCTGCGCCCCATGGCTTCTCATGCCACCCCTGTATGCCCCCCAGCTTAACCATTGCTCAGCCCACCTCTCCCAGCCATGGCCGTGCTGCTGCATGCAGCCTCCTCCCTAGAAACCCTCAACACCCCCACCCCTCGCCAATAATTTCTCTTCCCCCTTCTGTACCCCCTCCCCATGCACTATCAAATCAAGAGCCTCCCTCCCTCCCCCCGGTGGCAGGACAGACAAATAAAGTGCTGGAAACGCTGCCACCTGGTGGAGGTTTGGAGAAATTCACACATCCCTCCTCTGGCACTGGGTCTTCTGCGCTGCACAGTGGTCCCTGCCCTGGGGAGGTGTCTGGGAGCTTAGCCCCTGGGGACGATGCCTGCCCCTGGCTGGTGTGGAAAGGGGTATTGCTTATGGGCTGATTGCTGAGAGCAGTGAGCCAAGCTGCCCAGGAGGAAGGGGGCTCTGGGGGCCACCTCCATACACTCCAGATCCAGGGGGCTGATTCTCATTTATCCCCTTCCTGGGTTGTGGGGGGGCAGGGACAAGTTTGTGCTCCCCGTATTCTGGGCCCAGTTCCACACCCCTGGTGTCGGAGCAGCCTCAGGGCTGTTCTAACTTACACTCTGCTCCAGTGGGCCCCAGGAGGCCGGGAATACCCATAATGCAGTGTGCTTTGGCCATGCCCTGCTCTGCCCTCTGCACTGGGGCGGGGAGCAGACTCCTTACATGGTCACGCCAGCCCCACACCAACTGGGGAGCCTGCTGCATGGGGGGAGACTCCCCAGGGGGCCACATATCCCCACTGGAAGGCCCCTCTGTGCTGACAGTGCAGCCTGAGTGTGCCGAGAATCAGGTCCCTTGGATCCAAGGGGAATCCCCATTAGCCAGCAGCAGTAGTTGGGCTTTTATCCACTCTGCTGGCCACTTGAGGGCAACATGCGCCCATGCACGGAGCCAGGGGCTGGACTGGATGGAAGCCACGGCTGTTTGACCCCCATCTATTCCACTCTCTCCTCCCCTAGACTGTGGGGTCCCTCCTTTCCAGCTGGCCTACGAGGCGGAGCTGGGCAGCAGTCCCACATATGGTGAGCTGAGGAGACTAGCCGTGGAGGAGAGGAGGAGGCCAGCCATCCCCGACTCCTGGAGGGGGACAGGCCAGGTAAAGGGGATTGGGGGGACACTAGGGGGAAGGGATAAAGGAGCAGTGGAGGGGAGGAAGAACGCAGCTGGCTCAGCTGTTGGTTTAAAGGGCCAGCAGTAAATACATCTATGTAGTGAGACCCTTTGGTGATCCCCCAGATTTTATTGTGTTCCCTGGGGGCTTTACAGCCCTGGCCTGAGCCCCACAGGTGAGCAGGGTGGGGGTGAGGGTCTTGTCTCTGCTGCAGCAGGTTCTTTTTCAGGGCGACCCCTCAGCCAACCTGGGGTCTGGCACCATCTGCACCCTGAGAGACCTCTCTCGCCTAGGTTTCCATCTGCCTGCGGGAGCTGCTGGAGGACTGCTGGGACCCCGATCCCGAGGCCCGGCTGACGGCCGAGTGCACCTGCCAGCGGCTCCAGTCCCTGGGAGCCGAGTTGCCGGCGGGGGTGTGCTGACCTGGCAAAGGGTGCTGCCCCGCTGTCCTCACCTGCCACCGGCCCACGGTGCCTGGGAATGCTCCTTGGGCTTCTGGTTGGCGCTGATGGAGAGAGAGGAACTCTGGGGGCAGGGATGGTGCCATGCCCGTGTCACGCCAGCTTTTGTCGGCGCTGTATATAAACACGGCTGGCTGGCCTGCACCCTGCTGCTGCATGGCGTCAACCTGCCCAGCTGAGTCCCCCCACCCGGGCCAGATTCGAACCTGCCGCTGCCCCCTGCTGGATGGGGTCAGAGGTGCTGGAGTGCATGCGTGAGCCAATTGTCCCCTTATGGAGCTGACACAGGTCTTGTCCATACCCCCGGCAGGCAGGAGGGATGTACGCCACGCGGCATCCGGCAGGTGAGTGGGGTGCAGGCGGCTTGGCCAGAAGCTATGTCTGCATGGTTGCGGCCATGGGTTTGTTCCCCAGATCAAGGGATCGAGCCCCATTTCTGTTTGGTTGGCTGCTTGTGATCAATAAATTGTGTGCCCTGTATTCTGGGATCAGTTCCAACCCCTTTGTGTCGGAGCAGCCTCAGGGCTGCTCTAACTTACACTCTGCTGCCAGGGGCTCCAGGAGGCAGGGAATACCCATAATGCAGTGTGCTTTGGCCATGCCCCCCCCATATGCTCCCAGACGAGGAGCACAGCCCTCATGTGGTCATGCCAGTCCCACACAGTTATGCCAGCCCCACACGGATGGGTGGGTGTGCAGCCCTTAAGTTACCCTCATCCCCTTCATGGACAAGCATCACCTTACCCCTCCCCCCACAGATAGGCATGCACCTCTATTCGCCCCCCATATAGACATACAGACCAGACACGCACCCTCCCCCAAGACACACACACACACACGGCATATGCCCTCAGCCACTCACCCATTGATGGGCATACACAGGTATACACCTTCCATGCACACACATGCACATAATCCTGGGCTATGTTGTTTACATGCTGGATAGCAGGACAAATGCCCCCTGCCCCAAAGAGCTCACAGTAATAGTAACAGCTCACATATTTGGGAGTGGAAACTGAGGCAATGAGCAGCAAAATGACTTGCCAAAGGTCACCCAGCAGAGTCAGGAATAGAGCCTGGGTCTCCTGAGTCCCAGTCCGGTGCACTATCCACTAGCCCACACTGTCCCTCAAAGCTTTTAATGGGGGGTGCAGATCTTGGCCATGGGGAGCTGGGTGGGGGGACAAATAGTGGCATTGGGGGATCAGGTTCAGACTCTTCTATTCCCCGCAGACCTTAGAGTGAGTCGAGACTTGGCTATGGCCTGGGAACGCCAGCTGGCTTGTGATGGTACCACCTGTCAGGTGACTCCTCTAGGAACCCATGGGGCACCATGTGCACCCCCTGCCCAGCTGGCCCCGGGCACTAAAGGGTTGGTCTTTTCTCCTTACATCTGGGAGTGGGCTATGGAAGGATCTTGCTCAGGAGGAACCTGGAGTTTACGATAATACTCTGCACTCACAAGTCCCGCATCTCCCTCATTTCACAGTAGGGGAAACTGAGGCATGGAAGGGGCGGGGCAAGGGACTCACCCAGGACTAAAACCCAGCTCCCAGGCCTCTGTGCTAAGCACAGGGCAGCGCTGCCTCTGTCTGCAGGCCCATGGTGCAATGCCAGGTTTTGCTGATCCGCTCTGTGCCAGCCGCCCCTCGACAGGGAGGGGCCAGGGGACACAGGCACCTGCCAGGTGTCACTCAGATGGAGTGACAGTCCCATGTTATCCCCTGTGCCAGCTGCAGTGACTCTGGGAGCTGGGCTGCAGGCCCACTGAGCTCCTCCTCCTGGCTACTAGTGAGGACGTAGGATGGTCATGGCTCCCCCTCCTCCACTGCTCCCTTGCAGGGTAGAGGAGGCCATGATGTGATAGGAGAGGGCCGCTGGAGGTGGCAGGTCCAGAGGAAGGAGAGAGGAGGATTCTGGCTCTTGGGGAAGTGGGAATCAGGGGAGAATACAATAGATGAGAGAAAGGTTGGGACAAAGGGGGAAACAATGGTCTTGTGGCTCGTGCCCGGGACACCTGGGTCCCATTCCCAGATCTGCTCCTGACTCAGCGTGAGAATCTCCCATCGCTTCCCTGTTCCTCAGCTCCCCCATCTGGGATAACAATATTGACACGCACACAAGGTTGGTGAAAGAGTCTTAATTTGTTCTGCTCCGCGGTGCGAGGGGAATCGGGAATCCCCTCGGGCGCTCGGCCTGCAGAAAGAATATGTGAGGAGCCACGCAGCCCTGCCCAGGCCATCTCTGAGCCCCAGACGGGGCAGATGAGCTGCTTGCTGGGGTAGTTTGACATTGAATGTTTGTACGAGGGGGCTGGCTGGAAATAAAGCCTGAGTAATACATCAGTACAGACTGGTCTGAGTGATCCGGAGGTGGCGTAGATGGGCCATTGGCAAGTGAGCTAAGGATCAGCCAGTGAGCTCACTGGGTGTCGAAGGATGAGGGGTACAGAGCTAGTTTGATTTGTTGCAGCAGGATATGCAAAGATCATGGTCCCCAAACTTTTGAGGGTCACCCCCCCTTACTCTTGTCTTCCCCCCTCCCCCTCTTTCCCAGAGCTGGGTCCAGGAGCAAGGCTGCCGCTGCAGTGGGGGACTACATGGACAGGGGAAAGGGGGCTGAGGCTGGGGCCGCAGCTGAGGGTCTGGGGCCAGCAGCGGGGCCGGGGACAGAGCTACGGGGCCAGGAATGGAGCTGCTAGGAGGGCAGGGCCAGAAGCTGCCTGGAGCTGCCAGGGCCAGACGGGGGGAGGGGGGGCAGAAGCAGGGGACTAGGAGCTGGGGACGTGGCTACAGGCAGGACTGGAGCAGAGCTGGGGGCGGAGAGGGGCTCGGTGGCACTCCCTCCCTAGCCCTCATGGGGGCTGACTCAGGCCCTCCCAAGCTCTCCCACCCGTAGGTTTCTCCGTGCCCCCTGGTGGGGCATGCCCCACAGTTTGGGGACCTCTTGCGTAGATTATAAGGCCCAGACGGATGCCTGTGATTGTCTCCACTGACCTGCATAACAAGGCCAGAGAACGGCCCTGAATTACATCCTGTTTGAAGATGTTAGAAAAACCTCCACTCTTGATTTAAAACTTGCCCGTGGTGGAGAATCCCGCCTGACCCTTGGACCTTGTTAGACCTTTGTCTGCTTGCCTGAACAGCCCGCGAGCACGTGCAGGTACTTAGAGACTGCAATGAAGTCACCCCTTAGCCTTCTCTTTGCTGAGCTAAATAGACCAAGCTCCTGGAGTCTCTCACTATAAGGCAGGTCTCCCAACCCTGTCGGCGATCTTGTGGCTCTTCTCTGCATCCTCTCCAAGACCAAGGTGCTGCTACAACAAGAGGCGTGGGACTGGACAGATCCAGTGTGGCTGGAGAAAAACACCTGGGCATCTATCCTGTGCAACACCCAGATTCTTATCCTGCTCTCCTCCCAGGAGCATCTGAGTGCCTTTCAGTCCAACTCCCACCTGTCACATTCCCCTCATCCCCCAGGGGGAGAACTGGATGGGCAACGGAGAGTTTTGTTTTGGTAGGGTCTTGATTTAAATGTACACTGGGTTTATAGTCAGTGGGTCCCTGGGTCTGAGCCCGCAGGGAGCTGAGGTTTCTGGGCGAGATGATGAGCCAATGATTTGATGGAGGACTCTGCGCTGGATGGGCCCCTGGGAGCCGGGGTTAAACAGGGTGGAGAGGATCCGGCACTTTGGGAGAAAAGCATGAGGTGGTGTGATTAGCTAGTGATTGCTAATCACACCACCTCATGCTTTTCTCCCAAAGATCTCCAAGCATTTTACAAAGGAGGTCAGGCTCATTAGCCCCATTTCACATACAGGGAAACTGAGGCACCGAGTAGAGAAGTTTGTTGCTCACCAGAGCCAGGACTAGCACTCAGGTCTCCCAAGGCCCAGTCTGGTGCTTTATCCGTGAGACCCTAGTACCTCCCAGAGCAGGAAATAGACCCCCCGAGTTCTCGTGCCCAGTCTCCTCCTCTAATCATTGGTCTGAGATCTGGTGCGGTAGGGCCTCAGATTCTTGCCCTTAGGAGCAGCCCAGAATAACAACACGTCACAACACGTCCCTTCAGCACAAAGGACTCCAGAGATTTGCAACTAAAATGTCGGGGTCAGGGAGACATAGTTCTTATTGCTGGGCAAGGCTGCCCCAGACTCATTCTAACCTGCAGAGGAATTCTTAAACCATAGGGCTGAAGCAGCTTCCTATATCTCATCCCAGGAGGAATCCAGCCAGTGATTTCTCCAGGCCTTGGATTTCTGAACATGCTCCTCACTTGGGAGGACTATGGGGCGGGACTTTTAACTGTCACTAATATTTGCACATCTCAGGCATCCCCCCTTTGTCCCAGGTCAGGGGTGTTGTCCCGATTTCCGCAGGGAAGTAACAGGGTAAGCGAGGTATATGACCAAGTGTCACCAGTCGTGCCGGAGCTACAAACAAAGCCTGTCATGTGCGCAGCATTCCCTTCATGACAGCCGAACCCAGGCCAGGATTTAGGATGGCCCCATATCATGGCACTAAGCAGTGGGAACTCAGGGTCAATATGTCCAGCAGCCTCAATAAAAGATCCATTCTATTCATTACAGCTGTGTCCTGCCTTCCATCCTTACCTGCTAGAGCCCACTCCCCTCCCAGAAGGGGGAACAGAACCCAGGAGGCTTGGCTCCTACGCCACCTGCTCTAACCATTATATCCTAGTCCCCTCCCGGAGCCAGGGCTAGAACCCAGGAGTCCTGGCTCAAATCTTCTGCTGTAACCACTAGACTGATTAGAAAACAACCCAATAAATCTTTGCTGGTTTTCCCAAGAGACTCCCCAGGCCCAATTCCCTTTCCCTCATGTAGTTTCATTGCCTAATACACTGGGCAGCGCTCCCTCGGGACACTATCCTTTGAGTGACCTTGGCGCTGCTGTCAGGTGAGCTTTACTTTCATGCAGTGTCATCAGAGCTGTGTGTAAACACGCAATGCTCTAACTTGGCCGGGCTCCAGGACAGGGCCTGTGCCCTCGAGACACCCACACCCCACTCCCCAGCTTGGCACTGACTAATCTCTCGGGAACAGGCCCTGATCCTCACATCTTAAAGCATGTGTGTTTGGGGGCGGGGGACTGTCTCTGAGGGGCGCACCCTAAGGTCTGTCTTACAAAAGCTCTTGCTCCCAGATGATGATAGACTCCCACTTTTTTCAGGTCACTTGAAGCTCTGCTTGATCCCCTCTGAATTCACTCCTGCATCTTAGGGAGCCACCAGGGACCCTTTGGGCACTTCAGATCTGATGATCACAAAGTTGAGGATCTACCTAGGAAAGGTCACTGCCTTGCTGTTTCTCTATCCAGTGTTATATATCCATCACCGTAATACCTGGGTGCTTTACACTTATTAGCAGATTTTATCCTCACATACCCATGGGGTATGAGCCCCATTTACAGATGGGGAAACTGAGGCACATGATAGACTATATGACTTGTCCAGGTCAATCAGGACAAATGCGGATGATGCAAGAATCTATCCCAGGTCTCCAAGCTGGTGCCCTACCCACTGGACCATCCTTCCTAGTGCTTTCTCTACCTCTCAAAAGAGCCCTCAGTGCCATGGATTTCAGTGGTGTGAGACTGAACAGCCAGAATGTTTCTTTGCCACCTCTCATCTGAGGATCTCAAAGCACTTCCCAAGCATTAGTGAATTAAGCCTCACAAGCCACCTCCTCCCCCGCCCCCAATATGGGTTGGAGTTGTTATCCCTGTTTTCCAGGTGGGGAAACTGAGGCACAGATAGCTGACGAGACACAGCCAATCAATTCTGGATGCTGCTTCCTGAATCTGACCAGTGAACCACACTCCTGTACAAAGCCCAGAATCCAACAGAGGAGTCTAGCGCACACACACCCCTTCACCAAATACCAGACCACGCTCTTCCTAGAGCCAGGAAGAAAATCCAGCAGACTTGATGCCCAATCCCCGTCCCTAACCACTACACCACATGTCCCTCCTGCAGCTGGAGCTAGGCCCGAGGAGTCCAGATTTCCAGCCCCCCTCCCCCCGGCTTTAACCCACTAGACTCCCACCCCCCCCAGAGCAGGGGAGAGAACCCAGGAGTCCGGAGTCCCAGCCCCTCCGCTTGACACCCCCCTCCTAGAGCAGGGGAGAACCCAGGAGTCCGGAGTCCCAGCCCCCCCGTTTGACACCCCCCGCCCAGAGCAGGGGAGAGAACCCAGGAGTCCGGAGTCCCAGCCCCCCCGCTTGACACCCCCCTCCCAGAGCAGGGGGGAGAACCCAGGAGTCCGGAGTCCCAGCCCCCCCGCTTGACACCCCCCGCCCAGAGCAGGGGGGAGAACCCAGGAGTCCGGAGTCCCAGCCCCCCCGCTTGACACCCCCCGCCCAGAGCAGGGGGGGGAACCCAGGAGTCCGGAGTCCCCTCCCCCTCCAGGTGCAGGGCAGAGGCCGCGGCGCCAGGCTCGAACCTGCCCCTCCCCCCAGGCCCGGAGGCGGGCGTGGCCCTTGTGAGCGGGGCCAGCGGCTCCTGCCCGCAGCGCGGTCCGGGGGTGACGGACAGCGGGGCCAGCCAGTGCGGAGCCGCCCCGGGCCGGCGCCAGCCAATGGGGGCCGGGCGGGCCGGGGACACCAGCGCTGCCCGGAAGCCGGCGGGGCACAGCGGGGAGCTCGGGAGCGGAGCCGCTGGGTGCGAAGGTGACGGGGGCTTGTCTGTGTATCCCCCTGGGTCCTACCGCCCCCGTGTATCCCCCTGGGTCCGTCCTCCCCCCCGTGTCCCTCCCTCTGTCCGCCTGTCCCCCCCGGTGTATCCCCCTGCACACCCACACACCCACCCACCTGTCTGTCCTACCCCCCCCGTGTATCCCCCTGGGTCCTACCCCCCCCCAGTGTATCCCCCTCGGTCCGTCCTCCCCCCCGTGTCCCTCCCTCTGTCCGTCTGTCCCCCCCGGTGTATCCCCCTGCAGACCCACCCACCCACCTGTCTGTCTGTCCTACCCCCCCCGTGTATCCCCCTGGGTCCTACCCCCCCCGTGTATCCCCCTCGGTCCGTCCTCCCCCCCGTGTCCCTCCCTCTGTCCGTCTGTCCCCCCGGTGTATCCCCCTGCAGACCCACCCACCCACCTGTCTGTCTGTCCTACCCCCCCCCGTGTATCCCCCTGGGTCCTACCCCCCCCGTGTATCCCCCTGGGTCCTACCCCCCCCGTGTCCCTCTCTCTGTCCGTCTGTCCCCCCCGGTGTATCCCCCTGCACACCCACCCACCCACCTGTCTGTCTGTCCCTCCTCCCCCCGTGTATCCCCCTGGGTCCTACCCCTCCGTGTCCCTCTCTCTGTCCGTCTGTCTCCCCCGGTGTATCCCCCTGCACACACACACACCCACCTGTCTGTCTGTCCTACCCCCCCCGGGTCCTACCGCCTCCCGTGTATCCCCCTGGGTCCCTCTGTCCGTCCGTCCCCCCCGTGTATCCCCCTGGGTCCCTCCCCCCGTGTATCCCCCTGGGTCCTACCCCCCCGTGTCCCTCTCTCTGTCTGTCTGTCCTACCCCCCCCCCCCGGGTCCTACCGCCCCCCGTGTATCCCCCTGGGTCCCTCTGTCCGTCTGTCCCCCCCGTGTATCCCCCTGGGTCCCTCCTCCCCCGTGTATCCCCCTGGGTCCTACCCCCCCCCCCGTGTCCCTCTCTCTGTCCGTCTGTCCCCCCGGTGTATCCCCCTGCACACCCACCCACCCACCTGTCTGTCTGTCCTACCCCCCCCCGTGTATCCCCCTGGGTCCCTCCTCCCCCGTGTATCCCCCTGGGTCCTACCCCCCCCGTGTATCCCCCTGGGTCCCTCCTCCCCCCGTGTCCCTCCCTCTGTCCGTCTGTCCCCCCCCAGTGTATCCCCCTGCACACACACACCTGTCTGTCTGTCCTACCCCCCCCGGGTCCTACCGCCCCCCCGTGTCTCCCCCTGGGTCCCTCTGTCCGTCCCTCCCCCCCGTGTATCCCCCTGGGTCCCTCCCCCCCGTGTATCCCCCTGGGTCCTACCCCCCCGTGTCCCTCTCTCTGTCCGTCTGTCCCCCCCCGGTGTATCCCCCTGCACACCCACCCACCCACCTGTCTGTCTGTCTGTCTGTCCTACCCCCCCGGGTCCTACCGCCCCCCGTGTATCCCCCTGGGTCCCTCTGTCCGTCTGTCCCCCCCCGTGTATCCCCCTGGGTCCCTCCTCCCCCGTGTATCCCCCTGGGTCCTACCCCCCCCGTGTCCCTCTCTCTGTCCGTCTGTCCCCCCGGTGTATCCCCCTGCACACCCACCCACCCACCTGTCTGTCTGTCCTACCCCCCCCCGTGTATCCCCCTGGGTCCTACCCCCCCCCGTGTATCCCCCTGGGTCCTACCCCCCCCGTGTATCCCCCTGGGTCCGTCCTCCCCCCGTGTCCCTCCCTCTGTCCGTCTGTCCCCCCCGGTGTATCCCCCTGCACACCCACCCACCCACCTGTCTGTCTGTCCTACCCCCCCCGGGTCCTACCGCCCCCCCGTGTATCCCCCTGGGTCCCTCTGTCCGTCCGTCCCCCCCCGTGTATCCCCCTGGGTCCTACCCCCCCCCCGTGTATCCCCCTGGGTCCTACCCCCCCGTGTCCCTCCCTCTGTCCGTCTGTCCCCCCCGGTGTATCCCCCTGCACACCCACCCATCCATCTGTCTGTCTGTCCGTCCCCCCCCCCGGTGTATCCCCCTGCGTCCCTCCCTCTGTCCGTCCCCCACCCGGTGTATCCCCCTGCGTCCCTCCCTCTGTCCGTACCCCCCCCCGGTGTATCCCCCTGCGTCCCTCCCTCTGTCTGTCCGTCCCCCCGTGTATCCTCCTGCACATCCACCCATCTGTCTGTCTGTTCGTCCGGCCCTCCCTCCACCCCTGTCCCTCTGTCTGTCCTGCCCTCCTGTGTATCCCCCTGCGTCCCTCTCCCCCCTCCCCCGTCCCTCTGTCCGTCCGTCCCCCCCGTGTATCCCCCTGCACACTCACCCATCTGTCTGTCTGTCCGGCCCTCCCTCCACCCCGTCCCTCTGTCCGTCCCCCCCCCGTGTATCCCTCTGCACACCCACCCATCTGTCTCTCTGTCCCTCCCCCCCACCTCTGTCTGTCCTTCCCTCCCCCCACACTTCCCTTTGTCCCCCCACCCTATATGTCCCTCTGTCTGTCCTCCCCGTGCATCCCCAACACAACTGTCAGTCTGTCCCTCTGTGCGTCCCCCTGCACACCTCTTTGTCCCTCCCTCCCTCCCTCCCCCCGTGCATATCCCTCTGTGTATCCCCCCCACACGTGCATCTGTCTGCCTGTCTGTCCCTGACCCATGGGTGCCCCTCCTTGTGTCCTCCCCTGCACAGCTGTCAGTCTCTCAGTCCCTCTGTGCATCCCCCTGGACACGCCCTGTCTGTCCCTCCCCCATGCATGCCCCTCTGTATATTCCCCCCTGCACACCCATCCCTCTATGCATCCTCCTGCACACCCCTCTGTCTATCCGTCCCTCTGTTTGTGTATCCTCCCCACACACAGCTGTCAGTCCGTCCCTCTCTGCATCCACCCTGCACACCCATCTGTCTGTCCATCTCTGGTGCAGACTCCCTTGCACAACCCCCATGCATGCTCCTCTGTCTGCCCCCCATGCACACCCCTCTTCCGTCTCTGTAATTTGCACATCCCAAATCTGATTCTCCTCTGTTGTGGGTAGCTAAACTAGTTCTGCTCTCATACCGACCTCTTAGAGGCTGCTTTCCCACTCCTCCCGAATTTTTGGAGGGGTGGGCGTGTGAGGCTTGGCGTGGGGCATTGTAACTCTGTGGGTCCTCGGTGAGTTGCAGTCTGCATGGGTCACCAACCCTCTGCCTCCCCCATTAGTTCTTTTTGCTGAGCTGCCAACCTTCCTGAGAGAGAGCTGGTCACCTCTGTGTGGCAACGCAGCGGTGTCTGGTGCTTAACTTGTGCCAGGGCTGAGCCCTGGCACCTCTAAGCTCGGCAGTTCATCGCCTGGGCACCTCTGAGTTTGCTGCATCAGTTATGAATATAAAAAAAAAATTGCTTTAAGCCTCAGCTTCTAGTTGCTTGAGCCCCGGCACCTCTTTCAGCACAAATTTAAGCCCTGGCTGGCTGTCCTGGGCTGCAGGGCATGGGGTGGGGTGTCCCTGAGCTGCTCCCTATTTCTGAACTTTAAAAACTGATGAGATCTCAAGGGTGGGGCAATCTGGCTGAGTCACTTTGTGCTGCCTGGCCTTGGACCCACCTCTGCTTAGGAGGGTGAACTGGGACGGGTTGGGTTGGTTTCACTTTGCTCTGAATCGATTTGATTAGCTGAGTTTTTTTTCTTTCTCTGCAGATCTCTGTGTGTGTTTGTGTGTTGCAGGGGTGGGAGGGTCGGTGTTGGAATGGGAGTTGGGGGTGGATTAGGCTCATTTCTTGTAGCAAAGCATTGTCCCCTGAATGTACCTTCTATCCTAACCCCCCCCCCCACATCTCCTCCCACAGCTGCAGATACAGAGCTGGGGGCTGACCTGTAATTGCCCCTCTCCTGTAGGAGGGCTAAGGGTGGCTGGAGTGCCTGCTTGCCCATACTCCTCCAAGGAATGGCGGTGGTGCCAAAAGACTTCTGGGGTTAGTCTGACCTTGAGGAGAGGGGGAGCCTGCATAGGGACCCCTTCCCCCATCGTAATCCAGCTGTAAATTCTTGTTTCGCTGGTGACTGTTACCGAGCAGCATCTGGGGAGAGAGGAAAAGAACACAAGAGGTTTGGGTTTCAGATACTGCAGGTGGGGGTCCTTGCCCAGAGGTGGTTTAACACTAATGAAACAGTGGCCTTGATTGTAAGGTCTTTTTGGCAGGGGGCTGTCTGGGGATGGACAGGACCCAGCGCCCTGGGGTGGGGAGGGGAGCTGATGGCTTGAAGCAGAGATTAAGTGGAGTTTGAGGAGGGCTGTGGAGGAGCTTGGGGGGCATGTGGGGTGCAGCGTTGGGGGATGGCAGAGGAAGCCAGGGAGGTGATGGGGCTGGAGCAGTGGAAGCGGGAAGGTGTGGGGGTGCCCTGAAATAGCCCAGCAGCCTCTCCTGTTTAGGTGTCTCAGTGCCTTAGTCAGGGGGCAGGATGGTTACACCAGAGTCGGCCGAGCTCGAGTTTCATGCATGCCCCAAGCCACACCTGCTTGGCTAGATAGGAGGAATCAGCTGCTGTACCTGTGATCCTGTTTGTTCCTCTGCCCATTTCTTTGGGTACATATGCTGCGTGGCCAACAGGAGAGGAGACTGTGAGGGTGCGGGCTGTGGACTTCTCCTCCTGGGAGGGATGGAAAATCAGTCACCAGCCTGAGCTGCCTCTTGATGAGGACTTGGGGCCTGGTGGCTAGAGCGTTCGGCTGGCAGCCAGGAGACCTGGGTTTTACTTCTGGCTCTGCCAGGGTGACCTGGGACAAGGCAGTGCCCCTCTCCAGTCTCCTCTTCTGTCTTTTGTCTAGTTAGATGGTAGGCTCTCTAGGGCAGGCCCTGATCTCTGTTAGGGATGCAAACAGCAGGCTGTCGCCATCTGGTGTTCTCTTATCCGAGCTCTAGGGCTGGCTGGGCTAATCCGCTGCTGCACCAGAGACTTGGTCCTGGGTGACCCATGCTTGCCCTGTGCTATTTACCCGCTTTGCTTGACACTGTCTCTTTCCCTCCAGGTGACAGGACACTTCTCCTCTCTAACCATGTCGGATCCCAACGCAGGTGAGGGGCAACAGGACCGATGGCAAGTCTGGCAGGTTTCTCAGCTGCTCCTCTGGCTTCCCCTCTGATGCTCCCCCGTTCTTTGCCTCAGCAGGGGAAAGAAGGGATATGGGGCTCCCTCTTTCCTCTGAAGCAGCAGGTTCAAATCTAGCCCAGCTTGGGTGGTCCATGTGAAATGAGCTGGAGGTTTTGGTGGCAGGTTCTGTGGGATGCAGACGCAGCATGTGCCTCATGCTAACTCTGCATCAGTCTTCCACTGCAGTGCACGAGAGGGAGATTCCCATCCCTGAGCTATTCTTTTTTGGTGACAAATCTGAAGAACTGTCCCAGATTGAGGTGTCAACAGAGGAAATTGTGAAATTAAACAGTAACTGTAATAAATCAGCAGTAGGCAGATTGGTTGGAACTATAGCCTTGAACAGAATTGTCAGCTACAGGAGAGGGATAGCTCAGTGGTTTGAGCATTGGCCTGCTAAACCCAGGGATGTGAGTTCAGTCCTTGAGGGGGCCACCTGGGGATCTGGGGCAAAATCAGTATGTGGTCCTGCTAGTGAAGGCAGGGGGCTGGACTCAATGACCTTTCAGGGTCCCTTCCAGTTCTAGGAGATAGGATATCTCCAATTATTAACATAGATAAACATGATATGTTAGGGAAGAGTCAACATGACTTTTGTCAAGAAAAATCATGCCTCACCAATCTATTAGAATTCTTTGAGGGGGGTCAACAAATATGTGGCCAAGGATCAGCCAGTGGCTCTAGTGTACTTAAACTTTTAGAAAGCCTTTGACAAGATCCTTTACCAAAGGCTCTTAAGCAAAGTAGGCAGTCGTGGGATAAAGGGACAGATCCTCTCCTAGATCAGTAACTGGTTAAAAGATTGGAAAGAAGGGGTAGGAATAAATGGTCAGTGTTTACTGTGGAGAGAGGTAAATAGCAGGGTCCCCAAAGATCTGTACTGGGACCAGTGCTGTTCAACATGTTCATAAATGATCTGGAAAAAGGGGTAAATAGTGAAGTGGGAAAGTTTGCAGGTGATCCAAAATTACTCTAGATACGTAAGGTCAAAACTGACTACAAAGAATTACAAAGGGATCTCCCTAAACTGGGTGACTGGGCAGATGAAATTCAATGGTGGTAAATGCTAAGCAATGCACTTTGGAAAACAAAAAATCCCAACGATACAGTACATGCAAAATGATGGGGTTTAAAGTAGCTGCTAACACTCAAGATAGAGATCTGGAAGTCATTGCGGATAGTTCTCTGAAAACATCTGCTCAATGTGCAGCGACAGCCAAAAAAGCCAATTGAATATCTATCCCTTTCCTAATGGTTCCTAATAATGAGACCGAAAATATCATATTGGTATTGATAAACCTGTGGTATTGATAAACCTGTGCCCCATCTCAAAACCGATACATTAGAAGTTGGAAAAGTGCAGAGAAGGGTAACAAAATTGTATGCGGGGATGGAACAGCTTCCGTATGAGAAAAGATTAAAAAAACTGGGATGGTTCATCTTAAAAGAGATGGCTAAGGAGGGATATGATAGAGGACTATAGAGTCATGACTGGTGTGGAGAAAGTGAATAAGGAAGTGTTATTTATCCCTTCTCATAACACACAGACCAGGGGTCACCCAGTGAAATTACTAGGCAGCAGGTTTAAAACGAACAAAAGAAAGTACTTCTTCACACAGCGCACAGTCAGCCTGTGGAATTGGTTGCCGGGAGATGTTGTGAAGGCCAAAAGTATAAGTGGCTTCAAAAAAGAGTGAAACGTTCCTGGAGGATAGGTCCATCAATGGCTATTAGCCAAGATGGTCAGGGCCACACTCCATGCTCTGCGTGTCCCAAGCGGCCTCTGACTGCCAGAAGCTAGGACTGGAAGTCAAGATGGATCACTGGATAAATTGCCCTGTTCAGTTCATTCCCTCTGGAGCACCTGGGATTGTCGCTGGGCTAGCTGGACCAGTGGTTTGAGCCAGCATGGCCGTTCTTATGGCCGTGCCCCACCAGTAGCAGAAACACTTACAGAGGGTGGAGTCAACTAAGCCAGTGGAGCTGTTCCTCTAGCTCAAGCAATTGCAGCTGATGCTCTTAGAACCCCAGGACCTGGTCAGTTACCCCTTCTGGCAACCCACTGGGGGCATCATTGCAGTCCAGAGAGGGCAACGTCCCCTGCAGGAACCAGGGGACCCCCCACAGTCCCCAAGCAGCAAAGGTGGGAAGCAAAGCTAGGGAGCAGCAACCAAGCCTAAAACACTTGGTATCGCTCCCCTGTGCTGTCGTGGGGGTGGGGGGGACAGGGGGCAGTGAGGTGGGGAAGTCCCAGTGTTGCTGCAGAGTGGGGCTGAGAGCAGGGCAGTGCTAGGGGGTGGGATATTGCTCCAGGGGTGTGTCTCTTCTCCTGCTGGCTGTGACACTTGGTTTATTCTCCTTTTAGGACAGCCTTGTGCCTACCCCGGAGCGGCCTTTCCTCCCAACCCCATGTACCCACCTGGCTCCAATCCTGCCTACCCTCCTCCTGGGAACCCTGCTTTCCCCCCGGGCACAGTGCCCCCTGGCTCCTATCCCACCCCTCCAATGGGGGTTCCAGGGCAGCCTGCATACCCCCCCGGCCACCCCATTCAACCCCCTTTTCCCAGCCAGCAGCCTTGCTACCCTCTGGGTCCCTACCCACCACCTGCTCCTGGTATGCCCGGGGGGATGGGTATTAATCCCCTGATGCCTGGGACCGTCGTGGTTGGGACCCAAGTGCTGGACAAGAAGGCAGCGAAGAAGATGAGGAAGAAGATGAAGAAGGCTCACAAAGTGCACAAGCCACACAAGCTGCACAAGCATGGAAAGGTCAGTGCGTGTGGGGTGGTGGTGGTGGGGGAATGGGGGTGCATTCTGGCATAGTGGTCAGAGGTACGTGCTGGGTTGGGGGAGGGAAAGGAGAAAGCTTGTGTGTTGGGTTTTTTCTCAGCACCTGTGTGTGGGTTGTGTCCCCCCCGCCCATCTGTTCAGCAATTAGTGCCATCACTGAACCTTGCCAGGGAGGGTGGCTGGTTCGCTCAGGACTTGGGGTGGGGACCCTTCCGCATCCTGGATGCTGGTTTGAGTCCAGCCAGTGCTGCTGGTTCCTCATTACATGAGTCTGGAGGAGTCTTGGCGTAGTTCCTAGTCTCTGTGATTAAGGCACCCCCCACCCCCTTTACAGTGTGACGTGGGGGCAATGCAGGTAGAGGAACTCCTCTGGGCATGGCAGGGGAGCCCCTCTACATGGATGTGTGGCCGGGGTGGGGATTAGACCCATGACCCCCTTGCCAACTACACAAACCTTGTAACACTGGGGGAGGGTGGCAGTGGTTGGTGGGATGGGTAGGCGGTCCCCTGTGGGAGCTCGCCCTGCTTCCATGGGCTGCAGCTCAGGGCCCTGTTAGCAGGGTGCCCTTTTCCTTTCTATTCCGAGCCATCCACCTGCCAACAGCATGTCAACTCCCTGGGCTGAGGTCCAAGCCTCATGGTTTCTCTCTCCCTTCCTGCAGCATTCCTCTTCCTCCTCCTCCTCCTCCTCCAGCAGCAGCAGCGACTGACTGAGGCTTCCCTCCGCCTTCCAGCCACGCATGCTTCCCACAGACCAGACAGTGATCTTCCCCTGCTACAACCAAGCCACTGGCTGACTGGACTGATCCCAGCCACCTCCCTAACAGCCTGTATAACAGGGCTAGGGACAGAGGCTAAAATCCCCAAGAAAGACCGTGGCACAGAACAGGGAGCCCTGGTGAGCCATACGCTAATCTGGATGCCACTGACTGGATGATAGAGGGCACTGGTGCGATCAGAGGTGCAACTTATCATTAAAAGCAGGTGCACTAGGGGTCGGGTGTTAAAATGCAGGAGCCCTGTAGCAATATTACAGTTGGGACTCTGAGCTTTTTTACCTTTCCTGACAAGTCCCTTCTGGACTTAAAAATTGGAGCCTCCCAACTCACAGCCTATGCCCCGTTCAGAATAAGTCCTTGCAAATCAAAGCATCTACACCAGCCGCTCCCTTCATTTCTATTCTGGCTCTTTCTGACTGGCCTGCAGAAATCTGGGGATGTTGCTAACTGGCTGAGAGGCAGGTTTGTTTTCAAAGACATAAGGAAGTTGGGTATCTAAATGACTTTGGATAAATCTGCCCCCAGTTGTCTGTTTTCTGGTGGGATGTTCCTTTTGGGGCTGAGGGAGGAGGTAGTCTATATAGAAACTAATCACACAAAGTCTATATAGTATGTATAAAAACTAGTCACAGAAGTGCTTGGAATAATAGCTCTGAATTAAAATTCTGAATGTCTCATGTCGTAAATGAATGTACAAGATCAGGGATAACTTTATAAGAGTTTTTTAAACTTGATTTTAGTATGAAGATTTGTTTTCCCCCTCCCACTTCCCCTCCCCCTGCTCTTCAACAAGGATCTTGGAGGGAAAGGGTTGGAGGTGGGGGCCGGTATTCCAAGAGGTCTCCTTGGTGGGAGGTATAGGAGCTACCCAAATACAGTCTGGCTGACACTGTATAAAACAGAATGCAGCCATATCTCATCACTAACACGAACGCATGGCCTAAGAAGACTACAAGTCCCAGCATGTTGTGCTCCCCCGTGTTCCCAATTGTTGGGCTGGAGCATGGCCTGCTGGGATCTGTAGTATCTGCCGGCTATCTCTTCGTGGTGAAGAAGATGACTCAGCGCTGCAACGTGGAGCTATGTAACATGGCTCAGGGCTATCTTTGGGATGGTTTTGGAGCCTGAGCTCTGCACGTGGGCACAGAGGGGACCAGGATGGATCTGGACTAGCCATGACGGCTTGTTGCATGGTGCTCCCGTGCAGACTTTATTTTAATCCCTCTGGCTGTGGAAGCTGTGTCCTCTACCTGCTCTATACTTGTATCTGTTCATCGCTTCTCCAATAAAGTTTTTTGGTTTTCATACTGAACTGCAGTCACTGTATCAAAGGTGCTGGTGGCTTCCCAGAATCGCTGCACCCTTCCCCACAGGGGGGCGTCTGCTTTTAATTGCAGATTTAACTGGCTGGGCAGCGGGCATTCCCGGGTTCCCCATTTGCAGAGGACTGTTGCGGCCCTACATAAAGAACCTTGACTCTTTAGTTCAACCCGAAGCTGCTTGTGCTTTCAGCTCTGGAGAGCCCCAGTTGAATCCTCACCATCAGCCAAAATGGCAACCGTCGCCTAAACATCAGATTAAACTTCCTGCCACCTCCCACCACGTCTCTGGTTGCTTCCCGAGTCTTGGTCAGTGTGCCAGGCTGAAGCTGCTATTCTGGGCTGAGCTGTACGTGAATGAGACCCCAGCCTGCCCTCAAGGCTTGCGCACCCTTCTACGGGCTTGTGCTATGTTCCCATGACTGCAGCTTCTGATTTGGGATCTGCCCCCGCCTCCCTGTGTTGGTAAATCTCCCAGTGTTTGGTGTGTTTTTTCTTAAAGCCCCAGCTCCTGAAGTCATGATTAAGTGAGAATTTCAACTTCCATTTTAAAAAAGTTTCTAGCCTTCAGAGAAAACTAAAAGCTTAAAAATATGCCTTTTTGTTGCTCCTTTTCTTTGTGTTGTGGTGAACCAGGGTCCTGGATCAGGACCCACTGTGAACAAAAAGATGGTCCCTGTCCTAGTGGCTTAGACCAGTGGTCCCCAACCTTTTCGTCTGGCGGGTGCCAGATGAAGGACTGTGGCAGCAGTCAAGCATCCGCTGAAATGCTGCCGAATTTTGGTGGCGACGCTTCTCAATGACGTTGCTTGACGGCGGCAAGCGGCGTTGCCGCCGAATTTCAGCAGTATTTTGGCGGATGCTCGAGCGCCAACCATGGCACCCCCGGGCATCGTGTTGGAGACCCCTGGCTTAGACTAATGGTTTTCAACCCAGGGGTCCACATACTTATGGGGGTATGCAGAGGTCTTCCAGGGGGTGCATCAACTCATCTAGATAGTCGCCTAGTTTTACAACAGACTACATCACAAACACTAGCAAAGTCAGTACAAATTAAAATTTCATACAGACAATGGCTTTTCTACCGAAATGTAAGTACAATATTTATATTCCAATTGATCTATTTTATAATAATATGGGAAAAATGAGAAAGGAAGCAATTTTTCAGTGCTAGTGTACTGGGGCACTTGTTTATTTTATGCCTGATTTTTGTAAGCACATTGTTTTTAAGTGAGATGAAAGTTGGGGGTATGCAAGACAAATCCAACTCTTGAAAGAGGTACAGTCGTCTGGAAAGGTTGAGAGCCACTGGCTTAGATTCAGAAATTAGATTGCAGATAACACCCCCCCCACAAAATCTTTTGGCAGTCTCATGGATTAAGCAAATCTCATGACTTTTAGTGGTGATTGGCTATGCTGTACTTCAAGTCCTGCTACAGTGAATGCTCATCATTGATCCCAACATGTTGTTGAGTATTAATAGAATAATGGGGGGAGGGATAGCTCCGTTGTTTGAGCATTGGCCTGCTTAAATCCAGGGTTGTGAGTTCAGTCCTTGAGGGGGCCATTTAGGGATCTGGGGCAAAAATCTGGCTGGGGATTGATCCTGATTTGAGCCAGGGGGTTGGACTAGATGACCTCCTGAGGTCCCTTCCAACCCTGATATTCTATGATACAAATTTATATCAGCAGATAGAAATCAGTATCCACTGAAAAGGGCCCTGCCAGGAACTGCAGCAGCAAAAGGAGTCAACTCTGGGGCTGCCGCTCCCAGGAGCCAGCACCCCACACTGGCAGCACCTCCTATGCAACTGTACCACCCTGTCCCTTCCACGCAGCTGTCTGCATGACTGTCTCTCATGTGTGGGGTCTATATAGCCACACCAGACAGGCCCCAGGTCTGGAGGCAGTACACAGGGAGGAGCTGCCAACTCAAGCGCTGGCTCCTGGGAGCAGCAGCCCCACAGTTCCTGGGAGAGCCCTGGCAGTTCAGCAGATATCAATTTCTATCCATGGATAGCTGTATCCTTGGATATATATTTGTATCTGCGCAGGGCTCTGAATATTAAATCCTGCTCCAGATAAAAAACGAACAACAAAACTGGTCTCTGGCTGCCTTTGTCTGTGCTCTGGTCTATGCTTAAGATTTAGATCAACCTAGCAAAGAGTCCTGTGGCACCTTATAGACTAGCAGATGTATTGGAGCATGAGCTTTCGTGGGTGAAAAGTATTCTGCTATTACAGATCCAGACTAACACGCTTACCCCTCTCATAGATCAGCCTAGCTGTGTCGCTCCAGGCCATGGGGAAACTCACACCCCAAGCACCGTAGTCAAGCCAACCTAACCCCCAGGCTAGACGCAGCTAGGGTGACAGAAGAATTCTTCCATCAAGCAAGCTACTGCTGCTCCAGGAAGTGGATTGCCTGGAACCCTTTTGGTGAATGTAAGAAGCATCTACGCTACAGCACTTCATGATACCCCTGCGGCATCCCTAGTATAGACATGTTCTCTATCTTACAGCCTGTGTCCATCTCAGCACCAGACTGGATCCCAGCAGACGTGGGTTTTATCCTGGCACATCACGCAGTCACTTGCGCTGTGCAAACTCCAGTGGGGTAGATGCCTGCGCGTGTGGCGAATGGGCCCTCCTGAGGCCATGTCAACACTACGCTGCTGCAGCGCCATAGTGTAGCTGCTTCCTACGTGGATGCAAGGGGGTTTCCCATTGATGTAGGTAACTATGGGACGGTTGCTAGGTCCCATATGGGACAGTTGCTAGGTCAACAAAAGCATTCCTCTGCCCACCTGCCCCTGTTTAGAGCGGGGTTCAGATCTAACTTCTAAGCATAGACCAGGCCTGAGGACCAGTTGACGCAGGATTTGTTTGAAGTTACAGACACTGTTATTGTGCTGCTAATACTAATAATAAAGATTTTTGTGATGGCTGGGCTCTTCTCCGAGCGGCCAAGTAACCTGGCTTCTCCTGGGAAACCTGGGCAGCTAGCCACAGTGGGCTTGGCCAGAGGAGAGAAACCTAAACTGGGAGACAAGCCTCGAGTGCTGTGACGTCAGGCTTGCTTCTGAGCTCAGCTACCATTGGTGTAAATGGGGAGCGATTGCACTAAAGTCAAGGGAGTGATTCTGGCATCAAACCAGAGCTCCAAGCCCAGTGTGAACAGCCCTCTGTAATTTTACTGGGCTGCAAACACTGATGAATAACTGTGCCAGTTTCACCCTCAACAGTTGCTCTTTCCCTGCTAATTTATTTTAGCAGGTACATCTGGCTATTCTGGGAGTTGGGGTGGTGCCAGCCCTTCCGCCCAGCTGCAGAAGCAAGGGCCAGGCTTTCTCACTGCCTGTAGTGCATTGGGATTAAAAATATAGTGCTGACTAATGGAACGTGATGGACGAGGGCTGCTTGCAGGAGCCAGTAACCACGGAGGGGAGATGGTAGGAGAAGAGAAGAGAGATGGTCGTGTGGCTGCGACACTGGCCTGCAACAGAGGACATCTGGTTTCAATTCCCAGTTCTTCCTCTGTGCAAATTGCTGGATGTCTCAGCATCCCTATGTATAAACTAGAGATAATACTTATTGTTCCCTTCTGAGTTGCCCTTGTCTATTTAGATTGGAAGCCTTTTGAAGCAGGGACTGTGTGTCAGCTCCCGTGGACCTTCTCTCATATTCTAGAGTGGTGTCAACCAGGGGGAAGTTATATCAGCCCGATTATTTTTCTGCTATAGCTACGCTGGTCGATTGCCCCATGGTGTCAAGCCCCCGTGTCTGAGCAGTACTTAGCATGATGGGGCTCTGATTGCTGCTGCAGCTTCTAGGAGTTAATACAGTACAAAACAGCTAACAGCTTGGGGGATAGCCCAAGGCCGGGCCTGTAAAAACTAGAGCGAGCTGTAATGGTGGGGGAGTTGGATGCTTTGTATAAATCCAGCTGCCTTGGGAAACTGTGATGGACCCACAGTAGGGAATGGGTGAGTTGATATGTTAAAGAGGAACTCCCTTGTCCCTTTGGCCTGAGCAGTTAGCTAGTAGCTGGGGGCCTTGCTGGGTTCTTTGTATTTGGAGACAAAATGGTCCGAGTCAGATCCGTTCTTTAATGCAATCCTGCTTGTTTACAGAGAATGCGCATGGAGTTCTCTTTCCCTGGACTCCATAGAAACAAACAGCAGCAGGCAGTTTCCTTGCTCACAGTTCCTTCCAAGCCTGCTGCTCCAGCTGGGCCTATGCCCCAAGGAACTCTGGATTTAGGAATTGCTTTGCGCAGTGTTCCAAGGCCTAAGTGGCGTGGGTGGCTAAATCCCATTTTTCAAAGTGACACAGGAACTTTGGCCCAGATTCTTAAAGGTGTTAAGGCAGGGGAATTAGGTACCTAAATACCTCATCTTTCAGTGATATTTAGTCTTCTCAGACACTTCTGAAAATGGGACTTGGCCATCTAAGTCACGTAAGGCCAGATCTTTAAAGGTATTCAGATGCGTACTGGGATTTTGAAAAGCACCTAGGCCCCCAACACCCTATGGGTGCTTTTGAAAATCCCACTAGGTGCCTAAATAGTTTTAAAAATACATCCCTTAGGCTTTGCAATTCTGAGTGGCACAGTTTGTTGCCAGGAAACTGCCCCAAAGCAGCGTGATTGGTCAAAAAACCTACCTCCTCCACCTCATAATAGTGGAGGGGTGAGAATTTGCATCTGTGCATCATGATGCTGGGTGGGGTTTGAGCCAAAATGTCATAGTGCTGGGCAGGGCTTGGGCCAAAACGTCATTGTTCTGGGCAGAGTTTGAACCAGGATGTCATCGCGCTGGGCAGAGTTTGAGCCAAAACATCATTGCATTGGCCACAGGTTATAGTCCAAGAAAAAATAAGTGGTCAGAGGCAAGAGGAAGAGAATCACAGGCTCCAGCTGTATGTAAACTGCCACCCATCTTAAAAAGCACACGCTCAAAATTGCTTATTTACTGCCAGTTGGGCAACTGATGGAATCACAGCTTAGTCCTGTTCAGACTTTGCCTTGAGACTGATTGCCTTGGGCAGTAGCTTCAATCATCTCCAGCTACCTTGCTCCATAAAGGGGCTTAAGTGCTCCTTTGATTTATCCAGAAAGAAAGGCGGTCAGAGCACCCATTAGCTTTAATGAGATCTATAAGTATCGGGGTAGCCGTGTTAGTCTGTATCCACAAAAATAACAAGGAGTCCGGTGGCACCTTAAAGACTAACAGATTTATTTGGGCATAAATACAGAACTTTTACTCCATGCATCTGAAGAAGTGAGTTATTTTTACCCACGGAAGCTTATGCCCAAATAAATCTGTTAGTCTTTAAGGTGCCACCGGACTCCTTGTTGTTTTAATGAGATCTATGATTGTCTGTGGATCAAAGACACCCGTGATGGCAGCTGTGAACACATGCCAGGGCTCCTCCCTGGTGGTCTAACGGTGAGGAGTTAGTGTGAACAGCTTCCTGCACAGCACTATTTTACAATGATTAGAATGTTACAAACAAATCTTAAACTGAAATAAATAAGTAGAAAAATAAAACACAACATACACAATAATTAGCATGTTGACAATTATGCTTTAATAATGCGTGATGACACAGAACAGCCTTTCTGTTCTTTCTTACCACATTTTAGAAGTTTCCTGCTACACTTCTAATCTTTCTGAGGCTGTTTTTTTTTTCTTCTTCTGCACGGCATTTTTCCATTCTCCCAAGAAAATATAATGAAACAGTTTTTACTCTGACATGCATCCAATGAAGTGAGTATTCACCCACGAAAGCTCATGCTCCAATATGTTTGTTAGTCTATAAGGTGACACAGGACTCTTTGCCGCTTTTACAGATCCAGACTAACGCGGCTACCCCTCTGATACTTTCTACTCTTTAGATTACAAAATACTGTTGATCCGACCTTCTATCCACGTCTCTGTGTCGTCAAAGGTAATGCACCTGCAGGAACGTGTATGTTAGCTAAGAATATTTAGATAAATTAAATTTATTTAATTGAGTAGGGCCTGATGAAATTCATCCTAGAACACTTAAAGAACCAGCTGAAGCAACCTCAGAACCCTTAGCCATTGTCTTTGAGAACACATGGAGAACAGGTGATTTCCCAGAGAACTGGAGAAGAGTAAACATAGTACTTATCTTTAAAAAATGAGAACAAAGAGAACCTGGGGAATTACAGGCAAGTCAGCCTAACTTTCATATCTGGAAAGATACTAGAACAAATTATTAAAAATCGATTTTAAACATCTAGAGGAGATTATAGTGATATAACCAACATGGATTTGGCAAGAAAAAATCATGTGAAACCAACCTAATTTCCTTTCTTGACACAGCTACTGGCCTAATGGGTAGCAGGGAAGCTGTAGATATGATATAGCTTGATTTTAGGAAGGCTTTTGACACAGTCTCACATTATAGTCTCATAAGTAAACTAGAGAAGTATGGTCTACATTAAATTACTATAGGGTAGGTGCAAAACTGGTTGAAAGACTGTCCTCAACGAATTGTTATCAATGGTTCACTGTCAAATTGGAGGGACATATTTAATGGGGACATCATGTAGGGGTCTGTCCTGGGTCCAGCACTACTCAATATTTTCATTAATGCCTTGGCTAATGGAGTGGAGAGTATGCTTACAAAATTTCCAGATGACACCAAGCCAGGAGAGGTTACCAGCACTTCGGAGGGCAAGATTAGAATTCAAAATGGCCTTGATAAATTGGAGAATTGGTCTGAAATCAACAAAATGAAATTTATTTAAGACAAGGGCAAAGTACAACACTTAGAAAAGAAAAATCAAATGCATAGGTACAAAATGGGGAATGACTGGCTATACTGCTGAAAAGGATCTAGGAGTTATAGGGGATCACAAATTGAATATGAGTCAATATTATGATGCAGTTGCGAGAAAGGCTAATATTCTGGGGTGTATTAACAGGAGTGTCATACCTAAAACATGGGAGGTAATTGTGCCAATCTGCTTAGCACTGGTGAGGCCTCAGCCGGAGAACTGTGTCCAATTGTGAGTGACACACCTTAAAAGAAGATATAGACAGAGGAAAGCAACAAAAATGCTCAAAGGTTTAGAAAATGTATTGGGACAGATTAAAAACAGTAGAAGTGTTTTGTCTTGAGAGGAGAAGACTCACAGGGGGACCTGAGAACAGTTTTCACATATGTTAGGGTTGTTGCAGGATGGCGCTCAATCGTTCTCCATGTTCATGTTCTCCAAGTAATCAGCTTAATCTGCATTGAGGGAGATTTAGGTTAGATACTAGGAAACACTTTCTACCTATAAGGCTAATTAAGCTCTGGAATAGACTTCCAAGGGAGGTTGCGGAATCCCCAACATTGGAGGCTTTTAAGAGCAGACCTACATTTCTGGATTCTATAACAGTGGAAGGCAAGGAAGGGTTTAGGTGTCTTGTTTTCCACCTAACGCCTACATACAGCTTCAAAATCCAAGGAAATTCCCCCTGCAGAAAACCAGTTAAAAACCAGTTCAGCTTGCTTAAAGGCATCACCTGCCCATACACACCCTAAAATCAGGGAAAGATCCAGTTAAGAGACAGGTGGTTTTAAAGGGCTCATTGACACTAGAAAGTTAGCCGCTTTAACTGTATTGGTATAAGATGCGTATACTGGTGTAGCTCATTCCAGTGTGGGAAGCAAAATAAGCTACACCAGTATAAGGCCCCTTTATAGTGGTATTAATGTGGCCCCACTAAGGGTTGTACTGGTATAACTATATCGGTAACAAAATCACACCCTGAACCAACATAGTCATACTGGTACAAAACTTGTGCCTAAACCAGGGCTTATTTAAAATGTATTAACGTCCCAATTTAGATCCTTTGTGAACGAGGCTTATGTGTCTGTGCAGCGCCTAGCATAATAGGGCCCTGGTCTCAATTGGGATCTGCGGCCTAATGCAAATAATCAGCAGTGAGAACAGTTCAGGTAGTTTTTAATAAAGCTTAATTCCCACACATCACATTGGCTGCTTTCACTGGCAAACTCTAACCCTCCATAAATGAGTAGCCTCCACTTCTCCCACCAGGAAATACTGTGTGTGTCAACTAGACTGATTTAGTTAAAGCAGCAAATCCCACATGTAGGCTTGGTCTATACTTAAAAGTTGGACTGACATAACTACATTGGTTAGGGGTGTGAAAAATCAACACCCCTAGCACTGTAGATATGCAGACCTAACTCTCAGCGTAGATGAGGCTAAGTCAACAGAAGAATGTTTCCGTCAATGAAGCCACTGTCGTTCAGGGACATGGCGTTCCAACGCCTACAGAAAAATGCCTTCTGTCACTGTAGACTGCATCTACACTATGGGGTTTTGCAGGCATATCTATGGTGACTTCACAGTTTTTGGTACCTGCACTACTTACACCACAGCTACCTCGGTTATGTCTATACATACTGTAGTCACACCCCAATTGCAGTGTAAACATATCCTTACAGAGGCATTGTACTCTAGGGGACAGGGCACCAGATGGGGCACAATACTTCCTTTGGTTGTGTCTTTCCTCCACAGTTAACTTGAGTTAAGCTTGTCTACACTTGAAACGCTACAGCTGTGTGTAGTGCTTCAGTGTAGACACTCACTACAGACACAGGAAGTGTTCTCTCATCACCATAATTAATCCACTTTCTCGAGAGGCAGTAGCTAAGTTGGGAGACCAGTTCTTCTGTCGACCTAGTGCTGTCTACACTAAGGGTTAAGTTGGCTTAGCTGCATCGCTCAGGGGGGTAGATTTTTCGCACCCCACAGCGACACAGCTGGGTCTACTTAACTTTTGACTGTAGACATGGCCTTAGTCTAGCTCAAGCGAGAGCAGCCATGGCACAAAATAACACTCCAGCTGCACAGAGTGACCGTGCTAGCAGCTGTATCCTCTACGAATTTAGGAGCCTAAATACTTTGGAGGATCTGGGCCTAGCCCAGCGTATCAAGTTGGATTTGCTTCTGAACAAGGCCCCTGGAGGGGGCTGCTATGGCACAGGCCTGGCAAAGATGTCAGCACCATCTCAGCCTCTTCATGCATCCTCCCTCCACTGCCCCTCCCCTCTGCTTTCTGCCCCTTTCTTCTGCCCTCTCCACTGGCCCTCTCCTGTCTTCTGCCCCCAGCCCCCTCCCCTTCCTTCTGCCCCTGCCCCCTCCCCTCCCCTCCCCTCCCCTCCTCCGCCCATTCCCTTCCGTCCCTCCATTAGCTCGCTCTCTCTCCCCACCCCCTTCCCACTTTCGCCCATTGTCCCCACATCCCCACGCAGCAGCGCCTGGGAGGTCTGTGAGCGCTCAGCCTGCAGGTGGCGCTGGAGCCCACCGCTTTCCCTGTGGTACGAGGGACGCTCTATCTCCCTGGGACCCATTCCTTCCCTAAGCCCGCTCTATGATCAACTGGCGGTGGACGCTCTGCCCTAAGCGTCTCTATGGCGTGGCGGGGTCCGTTTCCGGGTCAGGGCGGGGTTGAAATCGCCCCGCTCTTCGCCTCCCCCTCCCAGACCCGCCGAGGCCGCCGCAGCAGGAGCAGCAGCCGCAGCCCCTCCGCCCTCCTCCCGCCGCCGCCATCCCGCCCGCCCGTCCCGGCTCTCTCCCTTCCCCCGCCTCCTCCCACCCCCTCCGAGGGGGCCCCTCCTCCCTCCGCCCGCCCCGGAGACCCCGTCACCCGCCCTCCCTCCTCCCGCTCCCCCCTTCCCTGTCCCTGGGCCTACGGAGCGGCCGATCGGCCGGGCGCTCGGCCACTCCGCCGCCAGGTAAGGCAGCCGGCGCTTCTCCGCCCGGATCCCCGGCCTCGCGTAGCTCCGCTCCCCGCCCACCCCCTCGCCTAGCCCGGCTCCGCTGTCACGTGAGGCCGAGGAGGCGCCCGCGGCCTAGTGCGGCCTACTCCGAGTGTGTGCGTGCGGCGGGGGGGAGGGGCGGCGCTGCTGTTGCGCACGAAGGAGGCGGCGAGAGGAGCAGGCCGCGGGGCGGGGGACAAGGGAGGAGGCCGCGGCCACGGGGAGGAAGGGAGGCGGCGGGGACGCTGCGTCACATGGCGGACGCCTGAGAGCTGGGCCGCGGGGCTGGGGGGGGATGGGCGGGAGGCGCCCGGAGGGGCGGATTGAGTCTGCCTGGTTGGCGGGCGGGCGGCCTCCCCCTCGCCCTGTGTGCGCGCGGCTAGGCACGGGGCCCCGCTTCCTCGAGGCGGCGGCTCCGGATCTGACCCCCTGCTGCGCTCTGAGCTGATGTGGGTATGGCGTAATATGGGGGGGGGGGCAGGAGTCGAGAGAGGGAGCGGAGTAAACACCCCCGTCTCTGGCGGGGGGGCAAGTAATGGAACTGGCGGGTGTGAGAGGAGGGATTGAGTAAATAACCGTCGATCGCCATTTGGGGCAAACATTGCAGTGCGGGGAAGGGGGAATCGTCCATAGGGCGGAGTAGAAAGATTGAGGCGCAATATCGAGAGGGACTAGAAGGTAGCTTTTTGCCCCTTTACTGCCTCCCCCCGCCCAATCCTAAGGTAGGGAAACTCAGACGAAGCAATAAAGAGCTTAAAAGCTCCTGAAATCGGACGAGCTCAGATGGCTGTTCAGACTAAGGATTTATTTCGAGTTTTTACTAATTAAAAGAATCCCTTGCATATTTCAGATATATTGTGCAGGGAAAGATAAGCCAACTTGTAATACCCTCCCCCAAGGAGTAGGCCTACAATACCGTTTTAGATAACTTCTCGGGGGGGGGGGGAGGTGTGGGGGTGTTTACATTATAGTTTGTGTGGGGTAGTGGGGCTAATGGTAACGAAATGTTCTGGGGGAAGTCTCAAGGCTTCTGGGTCTGAGGAAATGCTGCCCCCCCATAAGTAAAATCTGGTTTTACACACTGAATCTTGCTCCTCTGTGCACTAGTAATGGTTGGAGATATCACTACTGACTGCAGTCTCAATCGCAGCTCCTAGTAGCTAGCAAACCTAGAGTCATAACATGAGAACTCAAAGTGTCTTTTAAAAAAAAATCTGTTTTGATCAGATGTTTAGTGCTGGATAATCTAAATTTCATGAACAAAAAAATAACCTTTTTGTTTAGAAACCATTATGGGGAGAAAAAGTTAACAAATTGCAAAAACCACTTGGTGAAAAGCATGTTAATGTTAGTTTGTGTGAATTGGGTAGAAATGTACTAATTTTGTTGGTAGAAAAATTATTTAAATTCCTAATGGTGGTGATAAGGCCAGATGAGTCTTGTACTATCTCAATAAACTAGGAAGAAGTCTAATCATCTGGACTCAGCAAGGGATTGAGAATAGGACCTCAGTGGGTTCTGTTCTTGTCTCTGCCACAGACTTGAAGACCATCCTGTTCTTTGGAATTTTCCCCAACTAGAACATAGGGATGTAATGGGGATTTATATATAGATGGTGTCTTGAAAATATGGGCCAAGAAACCTCTATTGAGCTCATAATAGAGAGCGAACACAACCTTTTTCCTTGTTGTCTGTTTCCTTCATATAGCGTTAGCCTGGAAACAAGGCTGTGCTGCTGTAGAGCCCAGTTGGCAAGTCCTCATTTGGGACTGTAGGTCACAACTCTGCCAGTTAAGCTCGGGTTAGCTCTTCCCGTGTTAGAAGTTAAACTTTAGCACCTCACTGCTTTGCCATGCTAAAGGCTCATCTGCACGCAGCTTGCATCAGTTAACTAAAATTAATTCTAAAGTTAAGCCAACAACTAAATTAACTGGTGCAAAGCCCTATGTGGGCATGCTTAAATTGGCTTTCAAGTGGGTTATATCTCACTAGTATGTAAACTAGCTTATCAGTGTTAACCTCAGGGCTTGTTTGCCCATGAAATTATTGTGGAATAGCTAGTTATAAGAATTAGAGTGTTTGGTTTTGCTCCTGCCTAGCTTAATCCATTAAACTAAACAGGAATAAAATGTCCACACGTGGATTTATTCTAGAGTAGCTGTTGCACTTTTAAATTCATACCCTACCCTCATCCAAATTCTTTTCAAAGTGTAGAGAAGTCCTTAGACTGGGGCAAACCATATACAAAGACTCCTGCAGCCTGAAGGGCAGGGAAGCAGGGAGGAGAATGGACACAGACCTCATCTGCTGAAGCTACTGCCTGCACTGTGGGAGGGAGATGGAAATGGAAAGTGACAACTGATCTCTTTACAACCTTTGGTTCTGGAATCCAGGGGGTGGGGAGTTTAGGTTAGTTGCACAATACTTGATTCAGCAGATCTGCTCAAGCAAACATCTCATGTAAGAATTAACACACTGGGAAACAGCTAAGCTTACTACACACTAGTCTCTAGCATACAAATAAATGCATGCAAGTTGAGTGCCAAATGATTAACAGTTGTAAATACACTCAAATCTGTTCCGACAGCTTGTCAATGCTGCTCAGTTAAGAGACTATCCACTCCTCTTGTCAGATTGAGCTAACCCTCTAGAGGAATAATCGTGCAGAGTGGCCTCACTATACTTCAGAGAGATTGTGAACCATGTAGAAAAGGGTGTGTCCTTAAAATGTTTGTGTTCCTTGTAAATAATAAAAAAAAAGATGAACTGGGTGTTCTCAAAGCATGTCATGAGACATCCTCTCTTCTGTTACAGTTTCTATCCCCCAGCGACCAAAGATTTGACCACTGACAAAGCCTGACTCGTCAGAACACAGCTCAAGATGGACACCGGTGTTATTGAAGGTGGTTTAAATGTCACACTTACCATTCGACTACTTATGCATGGAAAGGTACCTGCCATATCATCTCTCTATACCTCTGGTGAAACTGGGTCGTAAGCAAATGTCTTGGAAACCCTTTTTGTCTGATCAGAAGATCCATTCCTATACAGAATGGGTCTTTTTTGTTGTAACCCAATTAGAGTCTAGTAATTTAAATAATGCTAAATAAACCCAGCCTAATGTTTCTTTGAAATGGCTCATTAGAGCCATTAGCTTCTTGATGCTGGGAACTTCTTGGCATGTGGTCTGTTCCTGGTAAAAGGATATTTTGTGACCGTTGGAGCAGAGTTTTTTGAGATCTCAATATATCAGTAAAGAAACTAGCAGAACTTCAGAGTGCGGGGGGCATCTGTTCTGTTAAACTCACAAGGTACAAGATATTAACACTTTGTATTGGGGAGGGATGAACTTCAAGCACTCTGTAGAATGTTTATTGTCAATTTTTTATTTCCACTTTATACTGAGATTCATAGATTCCAAAACCATATAAGGGACCATTGTGCTCATTTAGTCTGACCTCTTCTATAACATAGCCCATAGAGTTTCCCCAAAATAATTCCCAGAACAGATCAATCTCCACTTAAAACTTGCTGGTGATGAGAATCCCTCGTGACCCTTGGCAAACTGTTCTAATGACTATTACCCTAACTGTTAAGGCATAATTTTTTTATGTCCAGTTTGAATTTAGCTTCTGTTTCCAACCAGGGAGCATTTTAATCACTGCAGAGACACAAGTCGCTATAGACACACAAGTGAGTTGGTTAGGAGATAAGTGAGACTTACCAGACTTACTAAAACAATCTCCTATTGAAAAGTTGCTACGCTTCACACTGGTCTTGATCAGTAAGGGAAAATTTATGCCATTAGCTTGTACCCATGTTGTCTCTGAACCCATGTCCTGTAATCTTTAAGAACTAACTAGTGCCTTTATCCCCTTTGCAGGAGGTTGGGAGCATCATTGGGAAGGTAAATGACTAAATTTAGTCCTTATTTTACTTTATTCTTATCCATGCAGTTCAGTAACACTAACAGTCTCTTCCTTTTCTCTTGTCATCCCCTACAGAAAGGAGAATCTGTAAAGAAGATGCGTGAAGAGGTAGGTTCTGGGGAGCAGGTGGCCACAAACTGGTCTTTAAATCAGTTGAGAGAAACTTGGGTGGAATAATACCAGATCTTGGGGGGCCCCTGAACAAAGTCTTAAGCAGGGATTCAACAGTTGCGGTTGTATTGGCAGCCAATAAGCTCATTGTGGGCTGAAAGGCTTCTGGGAAATGTAGTTCTTCTGACCAATCTCAGCCTCTATCTAGCAGATAGAAACTAAGATGGCTGCCCAAAAGAGCAGAGCAAAGTGAGAGGTGGATTTCATGATATGAAATAGAAATTATTTGTGTTGTAGTAGCACTTAGGGATCTCATTGTGCTAGGCACTGCACACAGGTCATGGTGTTATCGACTGTTGTAACATTATCCACTGCCCTGCCAGCCCAAGTGGAACTGCTGCATGGTGTCAGTCCCATTAGCGTAGCATCTCTGCTCTTTACATTCACTTTGTTCCTCCAGAGTGGTGCCCGCATTAACATCTCAGAAGGGAACTGCCCAGAACGGATCATCACTCTTGCTGGACCGACCAATGCCATCTTCAAAGCATTTGCTATGATCATTGACAAACTGGAAGAGGTGCGTGTTTCTTCTACTTACTGGTGTCTAGCCCTGGAGTGGGTCCTGGGAATGATCAGTGAAGTACCTAATTGCTTGTATGCCAACTAGAGTAAAGACTTTGGCTAAACCCTTTTTAGATACAGATGCACTGTTCTAGCCAGCTAGAATTACTGCAGTCAACATATTTCAAATCTGGAACACTTGAGCAAACTCTGCTTGAATCAAATGCAGTGTAGCTAAGGTTTGGGTGAAGGGACTGTCAACATAGGGAATGATGTATCCCTGTTATGTGGCACATGGAGGGAGAGGGAGGCATGGATCACCTGTGGGTTGCCTGTTCGGCCCCTGGCACAGGCTGCCCTAACTAACAGCCTTGATGTATTGGGTCACTTTTATGAGTGTTCAGAATTACAAGGGTGTAAAATCAGGCCTCATCGGCTTCAAAATCACCTGTATACATGAACTGATGCAGTTGCAGAAGCCTGCTGTGGAGATGAGGCACTGTTTCCACTGCACCTAGTATGGGTCTGTGGTGTACTCAGGAGGAAATAGTGAGCCCCAGTGTGCCTGAAACACTAGCCATGAGCAACATGAATTGAGGCCACAGATTTAGGCATGGGTTATAGACTTCAGCAGTGCATCTTCAGCCCTGTGTATGAGTTACCATGCTGGCCTGAACCTCTGACACTCCCCTTCTGTACCAGGGCTGAGCCCAAGAACTGTATCAGAATCTGGCTAGCTAACATTCATTGCGGGGGGAGATTCACAGCTGTTAAGCGTGCAGTTTTACATCCAAGTATCCAGCTTTGTCCTGGGAATGCTGAGCCTGTTCGGAATTTGGTACTGTGATCATCAAATCTGGTGGGCTGCCTGGTCAATAAGCTATTTCAGAGGGTATAACACTCCTCCCTTCCAGTAGACTGAGTAAAGTACTGTCCCACAAGGCTGCAAGGTCTCTTCCTGACACCTAGTGACAGCTATGCCCTGAAGCAAAAGGCTTTGATGGCTCATGTGAATTTAGCCTAGTTGATGGAACAAATGTCCTTCAGCAGGATGGGAGGCTGCCAGCTTGGAGGCTGCTGCTTAAAAGCCAAATGTCAATGCTTAGCAGTTTCTCCACAGCCAGATAGGCTCTTCTCCTCTGTTTGTGGAGTAGTGTCCTTGCCTGGGCTCTGCACTTGATGTGACTTTCGCTTTTGAGATCCAGTGCCCAAGTCAAACCATGAGCCTGCAGCCAGTAGCTGCATGTCAGTAACCTGAGAACGCTGGCCCCATGCCTGGGATAAGGCTCGCTTTGCAAAGCCTGAGCTGTTGCCCTTGAGCAGTGGAAATGTCCCACTGTCAGCAGGATGGGAACATGCAGCTCTAACATGGTGGCTGCTATTAAACATAACTTGACAATCCTAGGAGCCAGTTGTGTGCAGCTGCAGTGGTCAGATTAATAGAGAAGGAAGCAGATGACTGGATTGCAGGGCTAGAACTCCACTGCGGAGTTTCTGGTAATGCAAACTGAGAAATGAACTTCAGAGCTTTTTAATTTCAGACCCCTGAGATTGGGGTGAGCTCTGGTAAAGCTGTGGCCTCCTTACTGCTGCTTTCCTTGCTGGCTCCTCTTTGCCTCCTGTTCACAAACAGCAGCTGTTATATATATAATAGCTGGTAGGTTAGCTATTCAGAGGCTGTTTTTGGACTAGCCAGCGATCTGATCCCATATCATACTCCATGTAGCTTCCTGCTGAACTAGGATCCTTATCTGCAGGGTTCACAACACAATAGCAGCCAAGCTCTTCTATCCTCTGTAGCTTTTAAGCTGTAAACCTCTTGATTGGAACCATCTGAATAACTAGGTGCCTCTGTATACATGTATGGAGTCCTCTTGATGTTCCTCTAAGGAACATTGGGGTCTGTGGGAGCACCTGATCTCCAGCTAATATAGGGGAGTGCTTTAGGGTTGACTTGGAAACTTCCTGGCAGCTGCTATAAGGGCACATGAATTTATTCTTTGTCATTGTTGTTCCTGTTGTCTGATGCCCTTATGCAGAGCAGGAGAATGGAGTTCCCAGTTAGGTGGAGTTTGTGTTGTAATAGATTTTAGCCACTACTTGGTGGCTATACTGTTAGACTAAGCAGGGTGTCATGGACTTCAAGGCCAGAAGCAACCATCATGATCATCTTGTCTGACCTAGGTCACCCACCCAGTCCTGTAGGTGGCCCATAACTTGCTGAATTACTGAAGTCATCAAATTTTGATGTAAAAACTTCACGTTAGAGTCCACCATTTACTCTAGTTGAAACTAGCAAGTGACCCATGCTGCAGAGGAAAACCCCCAGACCTCTGCCAATCTGACCAGGGGAAAATTCCCCAAATGTGACAATCAGTTATGCCTTGCACATGTGGGCCAGCCTCACTAGCTGGACACCTGGTCAAGAATTCTCTAGTAGCTCAGAGGACTCCTTACCTAATGTCCCACATGGCCCACCTCCAGTGGCTGGAGATGTCACTATAGGCAATCTCATCATACCACTCTCTCCATGAACGCATCCGCTTCTGTCTTAAAAGCAAGTTAGTTTTTTCCCCCAACTCCTCTTTCCAGAACTTCACTCCTCTGATGGCTAGAAACCTTTGTTTAATTTCAAGCCTAAACGTACTGATGTCCAGTTTATACCTATTTGTTCTTGTGCCAATATTGGCTCTGGACTTAAATAATTCCTCTCCCTCCCTGGTGTTTATCCCTCTGATATATTAATGGAACAATCCAGTCTCCTCAGCCTGTGTTTTGTTAGGCTAAACCAGGGGTAGGCAGCCTGTGGCACACGTGCCAAAGGTGGCACGCGAGCTAATTTTCAGTGGCACTCACACAGCCTGGGTCCTGGCCACCAGTCCAAAAGGCTCTGGTGGCTCTGCATTTTAATTTAATTTTAAATGAAGCTTCTTTAAACATCTCAAACCTTATTTACTTTACACACAACAATATTTAGTTATATATTAGACTTATGGAAAGAGACCTTCTAAAAACATTAAAATGTATTAGTGGCACGCAAAACCTTAAATCAGAGTGAACAAATGAAGACTCAGCACACTGCTTCTGAAAGGTTGCTGACCCCTGGGCTAAACCATTCAAGTTCCTTAGTCTCCAGATCTACTCTGATCAGTATTGGATGGGAGACCTCCAAGGAAAACCTGGAGTGTTTGGAGATTGCCAGTTCCCCAACATGGTGCCTCACAACGGTAACTAAAGATCCCATGGTGCTCCTTGCAAAGGCAGGTCTCTATCCTAACTGGAGTTTAGCCTAAATTACACTGTCTCCCTACACATCTCCCAGCAGTTTCAATAGGGTGTCAGTTTCTTGAACTGTACCATTGCTGTGAAATGGCTTCCCTGCTGCACCTCAGGCATGGGTGATCCTAGTTTTTAGTACAGGGATCCTGCTCCTCCGAGTACAGGGCACTGTACTGTGTAATCCGATGGTGGACTGAGACTGGGTAGACTAGTAAACTTGCTAAACGCTGCCGTCCCAAGGCATCCCTCTGAGTAACTTCTTATCCTTTTAGGACATCAGCAGCTCGATGACCAACAGCACAGCTGCCAGCAGGCCTCCTGTCACCCTGAGGCTTGTGGTACCTGCCAGCCAGTGTGGCTCCCTCATTGGAAAAGGAGGCTGCAAGATCAAGGAGATAAGAGAGGTTTGCACCGTCTGACTCTGACTAGTCTTTTGTGGGTTGGATCTTGCTTTGAAGAGGAGTTCAACTCCAGTAGTAGCTGCAGTTCAACAGCAGGAGTCTTCTCTGTAGAGGCATCTTTTCGCTCCACCCTCCCCATGCCATAAGTGCTGGGTTGAATACTACATAGTAGAGACTTGGCATCATCCTGTCTTGAAAAGCACCTTATTTTTAGTGCTTGTGAAACTGACTCCAATACAGTGACTGGAGCCAGGCATAGTGGAGTCAGGTGTGGTTAAAGATCTCCCCTCCCCTCCTCCCCAGCTCTGCTTATGCACCCCAGTCCCAGCCTGATTACTTGAACCCTCCTTTCTAAAGCCGTGGGAGGGGGAGTTGGCCTAGTTGGTGCAGGGGAGTGGGATGCAGGACTCCTAGGTTTCAGTTCTGAGATCTGCCACTTGCTTGATGAATGACTAACTAGTTTAACCTGTCTGTGCGTCCACTTCCCCCCCCTGCAGAATGGGGCCGAGGGAATGTGAGGATTAAGGTTGTCAAGCATGCATGTGCCACCTAATGCTGTAAACTGCCAGGTCACAGACACCAAAGAGTTAATTCAGTTCAGCTTCACTGCTCATAGACAGACTCAACTTGCACATCAAGGCAAAGTTTAGCTTTAGGTTTGTCTTGGCCCTGGGGTTCTGATGGCTGAAGTATTCCAGCCAGGACTAAACCACTTTAATGAGGCTGTGTGGGGGAGGGTAGAACTGAAAGCATGGGGTGGCTGCTGCTACTGGATACCATGAGATCAGAGTGGCGTGCCTGACTTTCTATTTTTAATCTTTAAACTTTAAGAGCACAGGGGCGCAGGTCCAAGTGGCAGGAGACATGCTGCCCAACTCAACTGAGAGAGCTATCACCATTGCTGGGATACCACAGTCCATCATCGAGTGCGTCAAACAGATCTGTGTGGTCATGCTGGAGGTGAGCTGCAAGGATGAGCTGCTAGCTTCCTTTGGGGGAGGCAGACAGGTTGGCAAAGAGGCACCTGAAATGCCTATTCCATGTCTCTTGCCCCTCATGCTTTCTAGGAAAGGGCAAGCTAGATGCCATTAGCCTTATATTTGGACTCTGGCTGACAACCTTATTAAATGTGAACCAAGTTGGACTCCTCCCTGACTGCAGAGAAACTAGTCCTGCTTGAAATGGCGTCTGGGGCCTTGCAGGGACAGGAGAGGAATCACATATTGGTTTAGGGTCAGTCTGTGGCTTTCAAAGTGAAACACAGAAGCATTCAGTTAGGACAGACTTGCCCATACCAAGGTTAAGATGAGCTTGTCAAGAAGCTGGTCGTTTAGGAGTCCTTGGCTTTTGCCTGACTGTGCCAGTCAGACAGGTGGCACCACAAAGCAATCATCATGGCTTCACCGCATCAACCAGAACTTTTTACTCACCAGGCTAGTGCCTAATACCGTGGCTGACTCTGACACTGGGATATTCCTGTTGCAGCTTCTCCTCTGCGCTGGCTGGGTGTCATGACATAGGCACCAGGGCAGTAAGGAGGGAGAAGTGAATTGCTGTTTGTAACTAGCAGCTCTTACCCAGAAACTGAACCGCCTGAGGCACTGACAGGACTTTTAGACCATTCCAACTCCTAGCAGGCTGGTTTCTAAAACTCCTGATCACGGCATTTCCTTAAAGTGTAGGAGTAGAAAGTAGAGGCTTCATGTTTAAGCATTTGGGAAAGTCCTTAGCTGTGAGTACCAGTGAGTTTCTCTGGAGTCTAATCTCTTTCCTCTTCGACTCTCCTGTAACCCAGTCTCCCCCGAAGGGTGTTACCATCCCATACCGACCCAAGCCATCCAGCTCTCCGGTCATCTTTGCAGGCGGTCAGGTAAGGCCCTTCCTCTACTTGCTGAGCATAGGGTGCGGGAGAGACGGTGACCTACCAAGTTGCAACATTGCCAGCACACATCAGCCCACTCTGTGCATGCTTGTCAGCCACGCTGCCTACCTGGCCAATATAGAGCTACTTCTGCTGCTTTGGTTGGATTCTTCTGGAGGCTGCTCTGAACATTCAGCAGCCTCTTAGCTTCCAGTAGGAGTTGGACACTGAGGAGCAGAAGGGGTTATTGTAGAAGGGGCAACGAGGTTCAGGGGAAACAGTTTTTAAGCTTGGTGCCGGAGTAGCCAGTCCAAATCCTGTATGTGGCATTCAGACAAACTGCCACAGCTTGAACTTGTAAATACAAGATTTACCTCTTCTGTTGGGGGTATTGTTTGAAATTTGGTGTTAGCTGGGTGGCAAGCCTTGATATCCAGCAGAATGAAGCATTAATATTTCCGACCGCCCATTGGGGAATGAGGGATAAGTCAGACTTCGTAATAGAACCAGGGAGGAGGAAGGATCTTCCCAGCTCCACCAGATTATGCAGGTGTCCAATTCTGAAACAAGCAAGACCACTGGTGTCTTAGCCATTTCTGTAACAAGTTGACTGTGGAGGGCACATCACCAACTTGAGCACCATGCCTCCAGGGACTCATGTGGATGGTAGTTAAAACATGTCATGTATTAGGCATACTGTGCCAGGCATGTGACCGTATAGTTGAGTGCTCGCTATGGCTATGAAGCAGGGCATTGTTGTGGCTGCCAGTAACACAGGCCTTCTAACAAGACAGGGTGGTGACACACCTCTTATCTCTAACATCAGACATTTCAAAACCATGCTTGGAAGAATCCCATTCAGGCAGATTCTGTGATTTCAGTCACTTTGCTGTTTCAAACTTGTCCTGCAGATAATTCCATTTGAGTACTTTGGCCACCAGTTCAGGCAGACAATTGTGAGTGGTCAGGGTGGATGTGGCCTTGGGAAGCCCCAGAATCCCACTTCCTGAGAATACGGTGGAGGTTGCTGGGATTGTAATACTTGAAGGATTGCACTTCAACACAGTCAGCGCCTCCACACTGGAAAGGGTTCTATAAAGCAAATACAGTACCAGAGCCTGTAGCAGTTACATAGTTTAAATAAAAAAACCCCGTCCATAAGGCCTGGGGCTTTCTTGCATGAGGCTTATACAGATAGGAGATAGTGGTGCCTGTAAGTAAATACAGCGAAGTAACAGGTAGCAGCTGCATAGTAAGACAGGAGCTCTTCCCTAGAACCAGAGCTACATGAGAATATGCCATGTGTTGGGATAGCCTGCTGTTCCCCCCAACAGTCTGAGTTTGGGAGCAGTTCTGTCATGTTCTTGTTCCTCGCTTTGGTCCCTTCCCTTTCCTCTCCATCCCCCATTCAGTTCCCTACTCTCCAAGGCTTTGGCACCTGGTTAGGCAGCTATCTGCCAGTGGAATGGCCTGTGGGAGGTGATTGGAAGGTATTGTGGCCCAGTTCTTTGGCTCTTGCAAACAGAGGACTGTATTTGCGGTTAGCCTTGCGGCATGCGAGTGCCCTGCCACTAGAGCAGTGAGGAGCAGGCTCGTTTGTGGCTGCATTCTTCCCCTGGCTCCACCATGCGCACCCAGCGCCAGACTAACATTCGGACTGGCTCCCTGGCAAGCTCCGTGGTGGTGTTCGTGCTTTTTGGTGGCAGTGATGCTTAACCTGCAGCTCAGAGTGAACCGTGAGTTTGTCTAGCACAGGGTCAGCCCTCTAAACCAGAGTAATTTCTGTGTGAATTTCGTATTAGCGGAAGGTTTTGGATTGACAGCCCTGGAGACTGAAGTCCTCTAATTTATCCACAGGACAGGTACAGCAGCGGCAGTGCAAGCTACCCCCACACCGCCCCATCAATGTGCCTCAACTCTGACCTGGAGGGACCACCTCAAGAGGTGAGAGGGGAGTTCAGTCTCCATGGCCCATTCAATCCTTGGCCTCTCTGAGACTGCCAACAAGGGTGGCAAAAATTGCAGTGGCTTTTTTGTGCTGTGGACTCTGTCCACTGGGACCTGGATTAAGGCCACCGGCCTCTCCACACAGGCCACCCAGCAGCCAGTGCATGGTAACAGCGTGGTCAGTTCCAGCCTGGGCTGCTTTTTCTTGCAGTGACATGGAAGTGAGAAGTCCTCCCTTTAGCCAACCAGTCCCTGCTCAGTGACTGACCCTCTGTGGGTAGCTTCAGTAGGAATCTGAACTCTGGTTTTCTTCCCCCTTAATCTAAAAATACATGGAACCAGCAGGTCAGCCTCTTGCCTCATTCTCCTGATTGCCTTTTGCATCAGTTAGCATTAGTATTACCTTCAGCTGTAGTGTATCCAGTGCTGTTTTTAGGTGTGTGGAGTAGTGCGAATTGAAAGCGGGGTGAATGGAGTTTTTTCCAAAAAATCCCTTCAGAGTCATGGCTATTGAAGGGAATAAAGCTTTCCCTTCTGTGGGGGTGTATGTGCAGGGCAGGAGGGTTAGAAGCACTGTCTGACTCTCCACTACACTCTCTACATCTTCACCAAGAAACCAACCCTTATTCTCATGTCTGACTCTTCTTGGGGAGGGGGGCAACACACCAGATCATCTCCCTCTCCTTATTCCACATACGGCCAATTCAAGTAACAGCCCCTGCCTGTTGCATCATTATGTCCCCTTTGCCACCTCCCCCCTCAAGAATTCTCCACTTTGGCTTTCTGGCTTCCTGGCTAGTTGAAATCTGTCTGTCACTGGGTGGCTGTCCGATGGTTTTTAATAGGACTGTTTTCCTCCTTTTGTAGGCCTATACCATTCAAGGACAGTATGCCATTCCACAGCCAGATGTAAGTTTTGTTTACACTTCTTGTCTTCAAATCCACCCCTTCTCCCTTCCAAAATTTTTCCGTGCTTTCTCAATGCTAGCAGTCAGCTCGGTCTGAAATAAAATCTGATCTTTAAACCAAAAAACCCTCAAATTATTTGCACGTCCTTCAGTCCATTTCAAACTAATCTAAAATCTATCCCCCCTTTCCTCCCAGCGTGTGACACATACACACAGACACCCTGAGCTTGGTGCTTCACACAAGCTCCAGCTCTCCCCTTCTCTAATTTGGCACAGAGCAAAGCCCGTAAAGAGAAATCAAAACAAAACAAACAGCATGGTATACTGTCATTGTGGTTCTCAGGACAGGGCATGGGACACTTGGTGTAACAAGCTGGTCAGGGGGAGTGGCAACTGTCTCCACATGATGCTAAATGCATCAAGCTATCCATCCTTTCTGCTGGGGTGGCTGCAGGGTGGGGGTGATGACTCTCCAGGTGGAGGACTGGCTAATGCTGGACCTGAAGTAAAACACCCCTTTTTAGCAGAGCAATGAAGCTGTTATACTCTAGCTGTCCTGGTGTCCTAACTTGCTGTGTGAGCATCTCCCTTCTACCTGTCACTCTTCCTTATCGCTTAGGTGCAGAGTTAGGTGGATGTGCTCCTGACTTTCTAGAGGCGGGGTTAATGAGGCTGATCTCTGCTCATGGCATATTTTAGAGCTGGGAGGGGCTAGGGCAGGGAAGAGGTGGCTAGAAACAGCTGGACTAGGAATTAGTGATCAGGGGATGGGGAGGATATGGAGGCTAAACACTGACTCTATCCTGGTCTCCCTTCATAACATACTTCTACCTTCCAAATGCTTGACAGACCCCTGCATGGTGTGAAGCACCACTGCAGTCCTGTCTGTTTATCTCACCTGTTTGTGCTTGTCTCTGGAGCGTTCCTGTTGTAACTACTGCAGCTGTCCTCAATTAACCAGGGCACTTGGGACTGGGTGTTGGCTTTTGCACCTGCAGTGCATTCCTCCTCCCTTCCATGCCCATCTCTGCACAGGGAAAGCATTGCTTACCCAGCTTCTCTGCCTCCAAGGGGGTGGGCCTCTTGGGTGACTCCATGTCTGTTTTCTGTTTCATGTGTACTGACTCCTGGACAGGTTGAATCTGTGAAATGCCTGACACCTGCCTTTTCTTTCTCTCCCTCTAGCTGACCAAGCTGCACCAGTTGGCAATGCAACAGTCTCACTTTCCAATGTCTCATGGCAACACTGGATTCAGTGGTATGGAAATTCACTATTTCTTCCGTACGCTAGCACAGGCCTAAGCACAGCCCACGAGTCACCGCTTGGCCTCGCTGTAATGCAACCTCATGGTTTAATCTTCATTAGTGTCTTAGTGTGTCCAAACCAGGTAACCATTCTGCCAAACATCTCAGGTTGACCCTATGATTGAGTGGGGCAGCTTGAGTGCTAGATGGGCATAAAACAGGCAGGGCCTTCATGCTGCTTCCTTCACCCCATCCTCTGCAGCTCTGCCAGTGCACCTCACTTCTGACCTGCTGCAACACCCTCTCCCCTCTGGCTATTCCAGTCCTGAGCAGTCAACTGCTGATTGTACCGAACGTGTCGTTTGTAATATGGCTAAGATGTCCATTAAGGCTTTAGGCTGAGACCACCAAACTCATTGTCACTTGTATCTTAACAGGCATTGAATCCAGCTCTCCAGAGGTGAAAGGCTATTGGGGTAATGATTAAAAAACAAAATCTGTAGTATTCTATTGTGTATTAATACTGGTCAGTCTCGTTTGCCTTTGGGGAAAAGTTATCAGCAACGTACACGGGGCTAAAGGAGTTTGGGAAGGGATATAGATAACTGACTGGCCTGATAGCACTTTGTTCTTCCCCTCCTGACACAGCAGAAGGCCAGCTGGAATCTCTCCAACAGACCAGAACTTCCTGGAATGATCAGTGTCTGGCTAACCCACCCTCTAGAAAGCTGTGGGCTTGTGGTGACTCCTAACCTTTTCCTCCTCAGGAGGAAAATTTCCATAATTTGTTGCTAGACTGGATCAGGTCACTAGTTTTTCACCCCCCATCTCTGGTGGCAGATCCTGATGCTTCAAACCACTCCTGGTGGTGCACCTCTCCTTCATGCTGTAGTGGCCATGGTGGGGAGAGGAGGGTTTGCTTTTCTGGCAGTCACTGTGATCCCTTACGTCTGGAGGCCTCAAGCCCTTACTTATTTCAACACAGGATATAAAAGCAAGACCCTAATGGGGAGAAGAGCTTGCAGGGGGTTAGTGATGGCCACAGCTGGCAGTCAACTGGTTTGGACGGACTCTTCCTTTAGCCTTATTGGAAATGGGGGCATGTAGGGAGGGGCCTTTTGAGGGTGAGATTTGGCAAGAGTGTGCTTTGCCCCATCTGTCACCAGACTGACTCCACATCAAGCACCCAGCTAGCTGGAGTAGCATCACCCTGCTGTGCTGTCCTGGGGAGGGGCTGCATTGCACTTCCAAAGCTGGCAGTTGAGGGAGGTCTGGTTCCAGCAGGCATGGGAGCCACATAACTGACTGGAGCCCATGCAGCTAGTGTGCTGCTCTGTGAGTGTCCTGATCGGAAGGAAGATCTGTGGTGGTACATCTTGGGGACTGTTTGTGGGGATAGGGTTGGAGTAACTTCTTACAGCTTGCTCTTCCCTTCCTGTTAAACCGGCTTCAAGGTAGCAATGATACCAGCAGGAAATGCTGGCTTGACTGGTCAGGTGTCTGTTCTGCACCAGGACACCCCACTGCCTTGTCTTAACCGTGTCCTGGTCTCTTCCTGTCTTTTAGCAGGTTTGGATGCATCTGCTCAAACTACTTCTCATGAACTCACCATTCCAAATGATGTAAGTATCCCACAGGCAGCATCTTGGGGATCTGCAGCTGGCAGAGCAGGTCAGGATCCATGCTGGGATCTGAAAGCAAATGGCTTCCATTCCCCAGAGCTGTCTTGCAGAATCTTCCATTAGAAGTGGAGTGTGCATGGCTGTGCATTTCCTAGCACTTACCCTGGCCAGCTGTACAAAACCGCAAACAAAATAAACAGGCCTCTGACATCAGTGCTTCTAACATTCTCTTGATACAGGTTGTTCCACAGCCCTCAGGTTAGTAGGAGGGAGGTATCATGTCTAAAGACACAGATGATACCTCTGCTCCAGCTGCCCCTGCATCCCAGGCATCCCCTGGTGTCTAACCTATGTCCCTTGAGGGTCCGGCACCCATTCTCTAAGGTAACACAAGAATGGTGATCTCTGCAGGGGGATGCATACAGTGTAACTGCTGTGTATGCAGGGAACAGCTAGTTGAAACTGTTACTAATTGGAGTCCATTACACCTTTCTCTTGCAGAGTATAATCTTCTCTCCAGAGTGGTTATTCCTTAGTCTAGCCCCAAAGCAGGGGTGCTATTAAATGGCTTTTGTGGCTGCAAGACTAAAAAATAGCACTTTGTACAGCTTCACAATTAACACACCAAGGACAGGAGCGGTTGGCAAAACAGATAAATGTCAAACTCTCACATGTGACTAATAGCTAAAGCAGGAGCCTGGGAATTGGGATTTGTGGTTCGGGGGTGGGGGGACTTACCTCACTGCCTGTCTTATCTGTAAGATGGTGAGAGTTATGCCCACTGGAGGGTGGAGGAGGGGGAAGGAGGGTATCCTCAGGCTTCTTACTGAAGATATAAGGATGTTAAACCTTACTCTCAGCTGATCTAATTTGTAACTAGAAACACTTTCTCCCTTAGTTGATTGGCTGCATCATTGGGCGTCAAGGCGCCAAAATCAATGAGATCCGCCAGATGTCTGGGGCGCAGATCAAGATTGCCAATCCAGTGGAAGGATCTACTGACAGGCAGGTTACCATAACTGGATCTGCAGCCAGCATTAGCCTGGCCCAGTATCTAATTAATGTCAGGTAAGTCTCTGAATGGCAGGTTGTTTAAGTGCATGTGGGGGTGGAGCAGCATGACTAAAGCATTCTGAACTAGGGCAGTGTCAATATCTTGTCTGCTAACCTGCCTGGATTGTAGCTCTCAGGATCAGTACCCCTCCTTGTATTGCTGAGGGTGTAAGTAATACAAGTACTTACATCACTGACTTTTCTGGTGCACCATTCCTTCCTCCCCTGTAACTGCTGGAGAATCCAGCTGTCTTGCTTCCCATGATAAAATTTTCTTCTAGAATGTGGAAGGCTTAGGGCTCCAACAGCTTCAGGAAAATATCAGATTAACCCAGCTTGGCTAATGTTGTCCTAACAGGCCCAGTTATTCCTTCCCATAAGCCAGGCTGGGATATACTTAGGGGAGGACCAAGTAGCTGGAGATACAGGAAGATGCCTCCTGTGTCTTGTGGCAAGCGTAGAACTGATTAGTCTGATCATACATTTTATTGTGCTAATGTATTGAGTCAGCTTGGTAATGAGCTGGTCAAGGAAATCTGTTATGGGGAGCTGTCCTGAGCTGTTCACACTCATTAGCAGCAGTTCTTGGCTAGCCGCTTTAAAAGAAGAACAAAGGAACCAGTGCTGCTGCTGCTGTGGTATTTTCTTCAGTTTGAGATCACTGCACAGCTCCTTATTGTGCTGATGGCTACTGGGAGAGGCCTGTGCATTAGGAACTTTCCTGCTAATGCTTCACTCCCTGAGCTGCCATCTGTAACCACACTAGCTTTGAGCTGCTGCTGAGGTCTGCAGTTGTCAGGTGGCAGCACTCACTGCAGCATATGACTGCTGCAGGTTTCCACAGGCTTCCTCAAAGAGCTGAGCTGGCACTTGGCCCTCTGCAGCTCTCTAAAGCATTAGCTTAATGGAGAACTCAGACTTCCTAATTAAAAACCTAGGGCAGAGCAGCTGGGCACATGTGTCCTAGATTTCCTCCCTCCCATGCAGCCTCCTGCAGCTGTATTATGCTGCAAACTAAGAGCCAGGCTCGAGCCTAGGATCTGTAGCTACATAGGTCTAGGGCCTAGCTCTGACTTACAGGCTGAAACAGTGAGCTCTGGCAATGCTAAATTCAGACACTGCCCCCTGCCAGGCTTCCATAGACTGTCTTTTGGGCACTCTTGTTTTAGTCAACCACAGTAACACATGGCACAGCTTTATCTCTGGCCCCAGCTTCTACTTGCTAGAACTCTGGCATGGAATAGGATCCTCTCCTATAGGAACTAGGTGTTCAGACCCTGTTTGAAATGGTTCCCTGCCCCACCAGACCTTTCCTTTTGGAGGAGATTTAGCAGCTGCTTCTTTACATTGATTGGTAGCTTGTGTGGCTTTTTTGCTTGAGAACAAAGGTCCAGGACTTAAATACCCCAGTACTAACCCCTACCTATAGTGTGACCTCCCACCTCTCGAAGTCAATGGGAGTCTTTTCACTGACTTCAGCAGGGCCAATATTTTGCTCTGTGTCCAGGCTGACTTAGATTGCCAGGCTGCACAAGAGCTAGGGGCATTCAGGTTCCTTAGGGAAGCAGCACTTGTTGCCGTGAGCTGTGGTACAGTTGCAGATGCCCCAGTGAACAGTGTGTTTAATTGATCCCACTCTGGTTGGGCCAGGGATGGATTTGACCTGAGGTCTGAGCATCAGTAAAATCCACTCTTTTTGGTAATGTAGGACTCAAGTTAGTCAATTGGCAAAACAGGATTACAGATCTTAAAGCTTATTAAAGCAAGCAGTTCTAAGGCTGTGTCTTTAATGGTGATTAGACTTCGGTTCTCAGGACTTTAACTAGTTAAAGATTTGTGTGTAGTTAGTGAGTGGCCTATAAGGTGTCTTTCCTTTTCAGGCATACTCTGGTTTCTTTGCATCTTGAACTGAAAAATTCTAATGAGCCAAAAACACGTGGCTTTTGTCTGTCTGCCACGGGAGCAAGTCTCGGCTGGGAAGCCTGCTCTGTTGCAGTGCTTCTGAAAACCTTGCAGGGTGTCAGCTGTCTCAGATGAGAACTCACCAAATCCAAAACAGCAAAACTGGCTTTGCTGGAGCCTACTGGCAAATGCAGACATAATTCCCTTCCCATAGCCGTTTCTGTAGGTCAGTTTTAGATTGAACATTGGGTTTTAAAGGTGGTCAGTACAGAGTGCTGTGCTTAATGTTGATGCCAGACCATTTAGAGGTGGGATTGATTTCCACTGGTTTTCTGTGAAAGGAAAAAGGCTGACTTGATTTTCTTGCTAGCTTTTTCTGTTGCTCAGTCAATCAAAAAAAAGCCTTTAGGCCACTTCTGTTGAGATTCCCAATTTTCTTAAAATGATGATGCCTTCTGAAGAGTGCATTGTATTTTGAACCTAAGCTGTAAATCATTGATTGTAGACTTAATTGAAGTTTTCAGAATACTTCTGAGGCCTTACTAGAAAAGGATTCAACATGATCCCAGCTCCTAGAAGCTACATCTGTCCAGATGTAAGATTCTAGTATTTCAATTACTTTAACTAGCTCTTAAGGCCAAAAGGGACCACTGGGATCAGCTAATTTAATTGCCTGCATAGACTGGGCAAAATCCTATGGCCCAATGATACCTGCATCAAGCCAATAACTGGCCGAACCAGAGAATATTTCTAGTTATCATGGGAAGTGGCTTAGTGTACAGGGCTTGCTCTGCATCTTTCAGTTTTAAACCAGTTGACTTTTCTCCTGCCTTGAGTACAGTACAAGTCACTTAGACTCACACTTGCGTTTTAGACTTAACTTTTAGCCGGGCGCTAGCTGTGCTGGATGCTCCAAGGCTGTAGAGGAGACTGAGCTGCTTTAGCTAGAACCCTGAGTGGGTGCCTCGCGTTTCCAGGCTAGGGTCATGCTATTTAAGCTGTTTGTCTCCTGTGCTTTTTTTGTGGTGTTCCCATCCACCCACCCACCCTTTTTTTGTTCCTTTTTCCTCTGTTACAGTTTAGAAAGCGCTAAACCCTCCTCCCAGACAGCCTCCGTCACGATCCCCGATCACCTCAGCATCAACCTCTCTCAACCCTCCACCCCTTCTTCTTCCTCCTCCACCACCACCCCCTCGCTTGCGACAGCAGGGGTCTCCGACGCACCCTCCAGCCTCCCCAACCCTCTTCCGACCGCCCCTTGTGTCTCCAGTCTGCTTGGCATGAAACCCGTCCCTCTCCTGGCTCTAAATGTTGTGTCTGCTGCTAAGGGTGCCTCCACCACCTCAGCTGTGCCATGTGTTACTAACAAACTGAAAACGGAAAAACAGAGATTCTCTCCTTATTGAGTGTCTGCTTGTGGCCGTAAAGGAACAGCAGATTGGTGTCAGCCTGGGGATTCCGTAGAGGAGCCTTGGAAGAATTTTTTTACTTCAAAAAAAGTGAGCTTGTGATTTCTTAGAATGGAGTTGTTTTTTTGCTGGTGACCTTCAGTAGGTTGAGACAATTTAACAAGTATCCTAACAAGTCCTGGAGTCTAGTGATCTGTTTAATTCCTTCATTTTTATGTAGTTGTAGCTGTTGCTTTTAGTAGCTTGTTTGCATTGCTACATGAAGAAAATGTGATAGGAGGGTCTGTTTAATGAATAAAATTCTCAATTAACTGCATTTTGGTTAAGTTGCTGAAGAGGCTGTTCAGCCAAGCCTGTCTCTTTGATGTCTGTACTTGTAATAAAGTTGCCACAGAGTATCTGCTCGGCTAGCTGATGTGTGCTGGAATGGAGAGGGGGACCAGCAACTACTTCCCCATGTGATAGGGACAAATCAACTGTGCACCTGACAATTGTCAGCATGCCCCTTGACCTCTGGCCAGACTCACACAATGCTCAGAGTTGAGCAATGAGAGCAAATGTGAATCCCTGCCCCTGTGCTGGATTAACATGGCCACAGAGAGATTCCTAGACTGCCTTAGACTCCTAATCAGTACCATGAGGAAGATACTCTCATATTCAAAGGCACGGAGCTAAAACTCCTAAATCCTCTGCACCTCTTTGTGAGGTCAGCAGTTAAGCACCCCTGCATAGTTTGAATTGCCATTGGTCATTGAAACAGTTTGTCTAGAGCAGTGATTTTGAACCATTTCATTTTCAGACCCCTAAAATTTTGAATGGCAGTGCAGATGTCTTTGGGAACAGTAGACCCTGTCTGCAGACCCCGGATCGAGATTGAAAACCACTGTTCTAGAGGAATCCAACCCTAAATTCCCCCAGCAGCTCTGCTCACACCCCCATAGAGTAGAGAGTGGCTCTGGGAGGCCTGGAGGTTCAAGCCACAAGATTCCCCCCACCCCAGACAGAACAGAAACCAAACAAGATCGTGCTAATGCTAAAAAGAGTGGTACAGCTGGAGCCATTCAAACTGCTGCTCAGGCAGGGCCAACTCCACCAGTACTGGGTTCTAAAAGTTAAGTAAAACACAGCTGCTTCATTCCTCATGCTGTAGAGGGACTACAATGGCCTAAAGCAAGTAGTCACTTCTCAGGGCTGGTTACCTGCCTTTCTAGTCAAATACCAGATACTACAGTACCACAACCAGCTGTGGGTTAAAGGCCTTGTGTCTTGAGACCCTAAAGGCACCAACTGTCCCAGAGTCATTTCATACCTGTATGCACTGGGCGATCCAGTCTGGAAACAGCTGTTGCACATCTCTGGTCTCTTTGAAATAGAGATCTGACCTGGAATACTCCTTCCCTGCAGGTGCACACCACCTGCCTTCCCTGGAACTGGAAATGACCCATTAGCATTCCTCCTGCTCTGTAGGTTATTGGTTATCCCAGGGCAGGGAGGACCAAAGTGGCTGTCTTTATGCTCCTTCTTGAGAGGCTACTACTGGTGCTGACCCAGTGGCCCCTGGCCTTCTGTTACAGTAGTTCAGTGAGTCTTGCTCCTGTCAAGTGAAAAGTGCAGAATTCCTTCCCCCCCACTCTGCTGGGCCCAGGACACCTGTTCGTTAGCCTGGGGCTGCCACACTTCACCCTTCAGAGGCTGGCTTTCAGTGGGTTCTCTGGCACTTTTGAAACTAAACCCTGAGGCAACCATGAGACTCTGACCAGTGCTGCTTGGAACCTGCTAGATTGTCATGTGACTAAAAATGGAACTTAGCATAGGACTGGGGTGTGTGGGTGGGTGGGGGAAGGATTAAGGCAGTCTGGAGTCCAGTGTGCAGCTGCCTATGAGACAGGTGGGATTGGCTTGATCCCATTGGTAGGAACAGTTAATGGGCTCCCTGGATCTCCAAGCTGCCCTGCTGAGCCCGTCATTCTTGACTAGCGCAAATCCTCTGGTGGTTTTCATTTCTGCAGTAGTTTAACTCTGAGCTGTAATTTACACTGTTCTGTGATGTAGTGTAACCACATTAAGTAAAGATTATCCACTCTTTACCTAGCTTCAGGCCTGTAGAGTCTGTTTTATATGGTGTGCTGGAAAGAATCTTAGTTGTGAGTCTGGCTGCTCCCACCTCCCTCCTGCTGCCCTGTCCCAGGCTGGGTGTCCAGCTTCTGCAATGCAGGTTAGGCAACAAAACAGGGGCAGGGGAGCAGACTAGGGGTGTGGAGGTGACTTCTGTTGTCTGCTGTTGAATTGCTCTGACCTTGGGCAAGTTACTTATTCTCCTTGCCCTCACCTCCCCCCTCTGTAAAACTGCTAGTGCTGCCTTTGAGTTGCAGGTGAGACACTCTGAGTAAGTGAGGCTCAGCTGCTGTGTGGGCAGTGGGAGGGCTGGTGAAGAGCAGACCTGCTCTGATCAGGACTGAACTCTGGGAGGTTCTGTCCCACATGAGCAAGAGCTTGGGGTCTGACTAAGGGTTTGTCAGCCAGATGTGCTGGGCTCTGAAATTTGGCCCTTAAGGGGTCCCCTCTGGGCAGGGGGTTGTCATACACCTGGGGTGAAAGAGGGCCAGATTTGGAGCCCTCAGTCCTGGCTTCTGTCTGAGCCCGCTGTGGTGCAGGGAGCTGCTTCCTCTTAACACAGCTTTCCCAGGAAGCTGGCAATTCCCAGCTGCCCTTTCCAGGTACATGAACTGCCTTGAATTCTCCTGTCAGAGACCAGATTCCCGTCCTGCTGGCTTGAAGGCAGCCTCCAGTTATGTTTCTAGCAGTCAGACTACAAGGTTCCTTCACACATTTGTGGAGACCCTGCTGATCGGATCAAAGTTGGAGGCCAGAATCTCATGGGGGATCCCTTTGTTTCCATTCCAGATGTCATGTAGCAGAGGGAGAAGAGTAGCTTGTCCAAAGGGCCCCAAGGAAATGCCTTAGCCTGTAGGTGCCAATTGCCTGCCAAAAACTGGGTGGGTCTCCACCAGAGCAGCCTAGCAAGTCCCTGCCACTGTTCAGGGTCCAGGTCCTCTCCCCCTACATTAAGGGCCTGTCCCTGGAGACTAGCAACCTGTCCGTGAAATACTTGTATTGAGCATTTGGAACAACACCTGGGAGCTTCCCTTCCCTCAAGACCCAATGCTGATGTGACTGGACAGGGCAGCTCCGCTTTGTCTGCTTCACAGTTAGATTTCTCTTCAACAGATGTGGAAAAAGTACCACATCTCTTGTACACCCCCTGAAGTACAAAAGCCTGTCACAGTAGCATGCAAGGCCTGGACTGAAGCATTGAATATCCTGGCTGCCCCTTATTGAAAGGGAGACTAATCCTAGTCCCTGAGGTGGGGACTGTGACTGTCCAGTCTTCTCTCGGCATGGAGCCATCTGCGTTCTTTGGCCAGGCCAGGCCACTCCACTAACTAGTACTAGCATTGGAGACTGGCACATGTCAGACCAAGGTAAGTTGCCTGACTTAGTTTTAGCCAGTCAAGTTATAACCTATGCTGCAACCAGGCCCCTCACAGGAAGGGGTGGGGATGTGAGGAGTTAGCTGGTTCCACTCCAGGCTAGCTCCAAGTGGTAATTCCTGGTGGCGGTTTTTACTCCATGGCCACATCTTGTGCCTCCATGGACTTGACTTGAAAAAGATGGCAAACCAGTGACTAAAGCCCTGCCCTGACCAAAGGTGGTAGGAGACCTTTGCCCTGGACACTGGGGGAGGAACTTGTACCTGTCAAGGAGTTTTGCTGGCTTGTGACAAACTGAGGGTCTGCCCCTTTTCCCTGTGGAGTTTGGCTCAGACTTGGCAGGAATAAGCTGCTGCTGCAATGACTGATAGACCAAGGCCAAAATATTAAGCCCTGGTGCCCCAAGGCTGGTACCTAACTTAAAGTATCCTGATGGTTCAGAGATGCTGAGCCCCTGCCACTTTGACAAATGCCTACTGACATCAAAGTCCTCTGTAAACCTCCCTTTCTAGCTCCTCCAGCTGCCAGGCTGGAAAATGTGGTGCATTTCTCTTCTCAGACCTGGTGGTAGAATCTGCAGTGGGGGACGGTGGGTCTGTCTTTGCAGGGCGGGGAATAGGGAGGTGTCATTGTAGACTTGCTGTAGGGAGAGGCAGGCAGATGCTCTAGGTACAGAGGTGGTCTCTAGCAGAGACGTACATCCAAGATCACTTCTAGATTGGACTTCTGGCTGCTGGAAGAGTTTCCCCACTCTAGTCTTCCAGGGCTCAACATGGGACAACTCTCCTGTGCTGTTAATTCCATGTTAAACTTCAAGGACCCACTTCTAGGGAGCCTACAGTCACCCTGTTGCAGCTAATCAGCCTAGCTGGAAAGTGCTCACCAGTGGCCCAGGGATGCAGTTGGCTAATGCTACCCCCCTCAAGCACCTCTATGGGGGAGGGACTTAATCCAGTGGTGCTAATCTCCCTCCAGATGTTCCTTTCTTGATTCCCTCTAAGGCAAATCAAACCCACATGCAGGTTCAAGTCTGATGGGGGCCAGGGGCTAGTTTGACTCCCTGGCGACCTTAACATGTGCCCAGGGTTCAATCCTGCAAGATAGCTTACTCTTGGGGAAGGCTGTCAGGGACCCTCTGCTGTCACCAGGGAGTCTGGAATCCAGTGCCATCTCTGCTCTTTCAGAGGAAGGAGCTGCTGCTGGAGCATGGCCCAGTCTCTTGTCATTCTGTATCTGGCCACTCAATACAGTTGTTCTTGAGGCAGTTTTGGTGTGCTTTGTCAGGCTGCCTCAACCACATGGTCTCCGTGCATCTCCAGGCAGTGCTGCAGAACAAACCTCAACATGCCTGGTCATGCAGCACCTAGCACAACAGGACCTTCAGCTTCTGGGGGCTGATGGTGTCAGGCTCCCAAGAGCCTGTTACTTGAGCACTAACATCCAGCATCCACAGCTTTGGGCTAGACTCCCAAACAGCTCTCGCAGGTCCCAACGTGTTCTCTTGAAAGTGCCCAAGTAGAGCCCAGCTTTAACCCTCTAGAGTTGACCTGGTGTAGGTTGGGGCTGTTGGATGTAGCTGGGTGGGAGATGTTGCATCCTTGAAGCTCATGCAGTATCCTGGGCAAAGTCTGTATTAAATGTCCCACCTCTGCTTTTTTCCAGGCTTTCTTCGGAGACTGGTGGAATGGGAAGCAGCTAGGACAATGCAAATGGCCTCACTCATTACCCCTTCTGCTGTTCATCCCCATGATCCATCTGTGTAGTTTCTAAGCAGTCAGATTCCAGGTTTTAACTAGTTTGTAAATTTCAGTTTCTACACGCTTTACCCATCCACTCATGATTTTTTTTAATTACAGCATTTTAATTCCTTTCTCTGTTCAGCTGTTAAAATGCTGAGATTCATATCTTAGTTTTATAAGCTTTCCCTTTTTTGGCTCATGAAGTTTTCTGTTTGTCATGAAATGTAAGAGTGGAATATTAATACATTTCAGTTTAGTTCTGTAATGTCAGGAAATTTTTCAAAAAAAATAAAAAGATGGACTGGAGCTTTTTTCCTTGTGAATAGAAACTGGATGATTTTTGTTAATTGATCTTCCTTGTCTGACTGTCTCTTTTTTTGTTGGGCCATTTGACTGTAAATGATTCATTCCCACAGAGGAGTCCTGTGCTGTCATGTCAAGCCAGGAGTTGTGCACTCCCACTAGCTCCTTTCAGCCTACCTGGCAGATCTCTGCCTCAAGGGGTAGGAGGATTGGATCTGATAGCACCAGTCTGAGGTAGGAGTGAACTCCAGATTCAGCTCTCACTTACTCCATAGCTAGATGGCTGGGGGTGAGACCCAAAGGCAAGTCCCAGCCTGGCAATTGCTAAAGAATCCCCTCCAGGGCTAGACCACACACTGCATACTCACTCCCTTCCCCTTGTGGGGGGGTGAGGCCAGAGGGCAAGGCTTCCTCTCCCAGACAACATTGGTTTTAAAGGGTGAGGTGTGGCCTGGGCCCAGCTCAAACAGCCTTGTGCTGGCAGTTTCTGGGTGGTCTATCTCATAGAACAGGAAAGGACCTCAAAGGGTCAGAGTCCAGCCCCCTGCTTTCACCAACAGGGTCTAGTACTGATATTGCCACAGATCCCTAAGTAGCCCCCTCAAGGACTGAGCTCAGAACCCTGGGTTTAGCAGCCAGGGCTGAAACCACTGAGCTATCTTCCCCCCCCCCCTCCCCAATCTGTCCTTTGGGGCCAAGGGCACAGGCCTTACTACATCCACCTTTGCCAAGAGCAGTGCTAGACTTGCCTGCCCCAGCAAAGCACAGGACTAAAATGCCAAAGCTCTGGGGCTTCTGTCTTCAGCCTTACTGAAAATAGCTTGGGAGCCTGATGCCCAGGCTGTTAGCCCCTACTTGAGCTGCAATCTGTGGCATGAGGCAGTTCATGGCCAGTGAGGTACCATCCTTCCCAGCCCTGCTGCATCAATAACACACCTGCCAGCACTTTCCATACAAAATGGTCTTTAATTGAAATTGGCGGTGTCATTACTCATCTAGCAGTGGTAGAACCGTACAGACAGACTACATCCAGCAGCTATCTTACACTGATGTATGTCACAGAGGTGTAGAGAACAGGTATCCCAACTGGTCGAGGTATGGCTTTGCCTGGGAGTGAGAACGTGCCTTCCACAGGAAGAATGACAGAAGTGGGGTAGGATAGGAGCACCCCAAACTCTATCGTCTCTCCCCCTCCTCCAGGATAGGGGTTGGGGGTGGCAGGGGAGAGAAGAGATTTGTGATAAAGACAGTGGGCTGGAGGGAAGAACTTAGTTCTCTGGGAAGCACCTGTGAAGGGATTTGTGGAGCAAGTCTGGGGGAGGCTGTGCACCTGCTGTTCAATCCTTTCCCACTGCTAGAAAGAAGGGGGCTTCCTCTCTCCCCCCACCCACCCCCTGGGCCATGCTGCCTGGGGCTGGACCATGTAGTGCTCCATGCTCTGCACATGGTGAACAGGCAGGTGCTTGCTGGGGTGGAGGCAGGTGGGGATGGCAGATCAGCAAGTCTGTCTCCAGCCTTTTCATTCCCAGCTCCCTCTGCTGGCAGGGCAGAGCCATTGCACAGGTGACCACCTATAGGCTGGGTACAGGAGGTGCTCTCAGCCCTGGCTGCTGCCCTGAAGCACATTGCATGGCCAGGAGGCAGAAGCAGATGTTTGAGAGAGGGGGGAGAGAAGCAGGCCACTGAGGAGAAACAAAGGGTCAAGTTCCACCCTAGGGCTGGGCCAGAGGGGGGTGGGATGTGGGACCAAAAAGTCATTTTGAAACAAAAAAACAATGTTTCATGTCCCTTTTTCCTGGACTTTTTTTTTGGAGGGGGGAGCAAATTTTGTGACTCCAACAGAAACAGCTTGGGTGACCCTAAAGCTGCATTTTTTGGTCCCATGTCCCCCAAAAAGTTTGGGTCAAATGTCATTCAGTGCTACCCCTTGGCCATGGTCTCTTTCTCCCCTCAGGCAGCTGGAGGCCTAGGTTGCTGGTGCACAAGTACTGCAGCTGGCTCTGCTGGTCTCTGAAGGAATTGCTACAACCAAAGAGAAAGCGTAGGCTGGTGGATAGAGCACAGGCCTGGGCTGTGGGCCCTGCTCTTGACCTGTTGGGTGACCCTTTCAGGGCAAGGCCCCTTGCTGGGCTGCTGTTTCCCTTCCTGCCCCCTTGTTGATTTAATACCCAGCTATTGTCTTTGCACAGCAGGGTCCTAGCATAAGCCTCATTGTACAGATGGGAAACTGAGGCAAGGCAAAGGGAAACAATTTACTTGAGGTCTCCCAGCAGGCCAATGGCAGAGCTAGAGAAGGGCCCCAGGGTCCCAGGCAAGGGTTGTAGCCATGGGGACTGCCTCTCTCTGAGCAGGTGAGCTTGCTGGGACAGGTGCATGACCAGCACAAAACATGCTCCCTTCCCCCACAAGGGGCAAACAAGAGAGGCAACTGGCCTACCCTGTTTTGGGGGCTGTGGGGGGCCAGGTGTGGATTTTGGGGGGGGGGGGAAAAGGGTGAGTTCCATGTACCAGCCAGCTGAGCCTGCCTGTGGGGCAAAGCCATGGCTCATGGCCCACAGGCTGCCACCGCCTTAGCCACAAACCTCACAGGCTGGGGAACTCAGCTAGGGTGACCAGCCAGCAAGTGTGAAAAATCACCAAAAATTGGGACACTCCCTATAAAAATCAACATCTGGTTGCCCTAAACTCGGCCCTGCAGCCCCCTGCCAGAAAACCCCCTCTGAAGCCTGGGCATCAGGAGAGTCCAACCCACAGCCGTGCTGGCCAGGCAGCAGGCATGGGTGGGGCAGGTAAGTCCAGTGCTGGTGAATGTGCTACATTGGATTGGGGGCATTTAGCTGTCAGCCCCCCCCCCCCCCCCCCCAGCCTGCCCCCTTGCCAGGACCCTAGGCCAACCAGGAGCTACCCAGGGAAACTAGGAGCTTTGACTGATGGGGTGTGAGGCTGTCCCCAGTGGCCAGAGGGGTTTCCCACCAATGCCCACTGCATTTCCCTCTGTAATGCTATTATGTAGGACCTACAGCAACCCCAGGAGGTGCCAGCTGAAACATGCCCCATCAAGCAAGGCTAAAAACCAGGCAGGAGCTATGACAGACCCCCACCCCCAGCTAGCGTGGCTAGCCAGCGCTCTGCCCCTCCCCCTAGGGCCTGAGCCACCCCCTCTTCAGGGCTAAGGAGGCACAGGGCCTTCGGCTCTGCAGGGGGAGTCTGATGGCCAACCAGCCCGTGGGTCTCTGCCAGCATGACAGCAGGCAGCCCAATAGGGTGACCAGATGTCCCGATTTTGGTGTCTTTTTCTTATATAGGCTCCTATTAACCCCCAGCCTCATTTTTCACATTTGCTGTCTGGTCACCTGAGGTTTTAGGGGGGCAGCCCACACTGATCCCATGCTGGGCTCACTGCTCCCCACACGTGCACTGCGGGAGGGGTCCAAGGGGCCAAACACTCAGCAGCGAAGACAAACAGTTCCAGAAAGAAGCGGAGGGGGCAGGGGGACTTTCACCTGAGAAACAGCTCTGCGGGAGGCACCCACCTACATAAACAGGGGAGGGGGGGGGCTGCCTCCCCCCACACAACAGGGGCTCAGAGGAGTCAGCAGCCCCACCCCCCAAGCGACACCCCTCCCTGTTCCAACCAGGACACAAGTGCAAATGTAAACATTCGTTTAAAATAAATTAACACCAACAAAAAGTGCAGTGCATGTGGGTACCAGCAGGAGGCAGTGCAGCCACCCCCACCCTCCCTTGGCCCGAAAGCTGGCAGCGGCCTGGGGCGGGGGCAGAATTGCTTGGTGCTGAGCTGGGGGCGGCTGCTACGGAGCAGGGGGTTTGGATCTAGAGTCTGCCTGGGAGCAGGAGCGTGGGATCGCAGTTCTGCCCCAGCCTGGTACGTTGCTGCGCTGGGCAGATTTTGGGGGTGGTTGGTTGCTCTGCTGGGCTTTGACTGGTCTCGAAGGAGCTTCCACACGATCTCCGCGACGTAGCAACCTGCACACCTCTGCCCACAGGGCACCACGCTGCCTGCCCCCCCTCTCCGGCTCCTGCCGAGCTCACGGCTGGACCCAGCGTGCCAACGGGTCCGCTCGGGCTAAGCGCCGGGACAGCGCTGCATCTCGCCTCTCTTGGGTTCAGCTTTGCAGATGGAGGGGGGATTATGCTCCTCCGCATCCCAGCCTCTGCCCCAGTGCATCCTGGGCCTGTTCCCAGACACTGCCCATCATGGGCCGGTCCTGCTCCGAGCTGGTGCCAGTGCCACGGGGCCCTTCTGGCCAGGAGTCCGACGCTATGGGGCATTTCTTGGTCTCCAGCTGTACAAGGCTAACCCCCAGGCCCCTGGCCCCTCAGTCTGTCCATCAGGACCAAGGTGGGTTCAGTGCATGGGCCGCTCCGGCTGGCTCCAGCGCTGCCTCTGGGTAGATTATACATTATATAGCTTTATATAGAGATTTATAGATTATTTATATAAATATCTGGGGGGTCTGTACAACCTCGGGGGGGGTGGAGGGCATCACGAGCTGGGGGCAGCCGGCAGTCTGTGCGTGTCTCCGCTGCCCGAGTGGTCCAGTTCGGTGCTGTCACAGTCCGAGTCCTCGTACACGGAGGGGGTCTAGTCCAGAGCCGGGGGAAAGGTGAGATCAGAGCACAGATGGGAGGAAAAGGGGGAGCTGGCACCCCCACTCCCAATGCCAAACCAAACTGCTGCTCCACCTCCACCCACTGTGATCTCCGGGGCAGACAGGCCCCGCTGAGGGGCAAGATGCTCTGCAAGTCCTGATGAACCCGGGGCTCACCCTTTATGGGCATCACTAACCCAGCGGTTCTTCTAGCCCCTGCACCACTGGAGCCTCTGGGAATCTGTCCCCGGGAACCCCTAGCAGTCCCCACATCCCCAGCACAGGGAGCACGTGGGACTCCCCAACCCTGAACACACTGTACCCCCCTACAGTCACCAACAGGGGGAGCTCTTTGACCCCCGCCCACTTCAGCCCCCTGGCATTCCCCACATCCCCCAGGAGGGGGAGCACTCGGGACTCCCCTCCCTCGGCCCTGAACACACTGTACCCCCCCACAGTCCCCAACAGGAGGAGCTCGTGACCTCCCCACTTCAGCCCCCTGTACCCCCCAGCCCCCAGGAGGGGAAGCACTGGGGATCCCACACACCCCCTTGTATTCCCCAGCAGGGGGGGCAGATGGGACCCCACCCCCCTCGATCCCCCTGCACCCTCCAGCCCCCAGTGGGGGGGGCACAGGGGCTGCCACGCCCCTCGAGCCCCCTGCACCCTCCAGCTCCCAGTGGGGGAAGCACTGGGGATCCCACCTCCCCTTGTATTCCCCAGCAGGGGGGGCACATGGGACTCCACCCCCCCTCGAGCCCCCTGCACCCTCCAGCCCCCAGTGGGGGGGCACAGGGACTGCCACCCCCCTCGAGCCCCTGCACCCTCCAGCCCCCAGTGGGGGGGCACAGGGTCTGCCACCCCCCTCGAGCCCCTGCACCCTCCAGCTCCCAGTGGGGGAAGCACTGAGGATCCCACCCCCCCCTTGTGTTCCCCAGCAGGGGGGGCACATGGGACCCCACCCCCCCTCGAGCCCCTGCACCCCGCAGCCCTCAGCAGGGGAGGCACTCACTCACCTCAGCGGCATTCTGCTCAGCGCTGAGCTGGCTCTTGACTTGCCGGACAGCGGCCTCCTTCTCGGACAGGCCGTCGGAGTGGGCCAGGGCGTCGAGCGGGGTCTCGGAGCTCTGCGAGAGCATGTCGTCCGAGCGCTCGCCTGTGTTGATGCTGGCCACGTCGGGCGTGCCGCTGGGCGACGCGTCGCTCGTGTTCCCCTCCTCGCCGTCCCCGTCCGAGAAGTTCTCTGAGCTGAAGGTGGAGAGCGACTGGTGCTTGCTCAGCCCCTGGGGCCACCTGTCAGCAGAGCAGCCCCCCATCACCCACCAGTCGGGGGTATTGTCCCTGCTGGGGACTGAGGCCCAGAGACTCTTCAGCGAGCGCAATGCTGTACAATAGGCCAGTGACAGAGCCAGGGACAGAACCCAGGCATTTAGGGTGTCTAGCCACCCCTCCCTCCGTTCTAGCCACCCGGAACTGAGAAAAGAACCCAGGCATCCTGGCTTCCAACCCCGCCCTGCTCTAACGACTAGGACCATTAGCCATGGTCTTAAGCACAACGAGCAGTGTCCGGCACTATTACAGCGCCCCATAGAGGGTGACAAACACCCACGTGCCACAACGACCCCTGCCCTGCACCAGGGCTCACCGGGCACGGCAGGCCAATGGCAGAGGAGAAAGGACACATGGCTGAGCAATGGTGCTGAAGGCTCAGGAGCCCAGGCCCGTACCCACCTCTGCCTCAGTGGCAGCTCCACCTCGCTGTCCACTTCTCCCTCCTCCTCCTCGGACGAGACCCCTCGCTTCTGGAGAGCAGAAGGCAGAGAAGAGCCACATTAGCTGGACCCGCCCCCGCCTGGGTGCTGTGAACCCCATGGGCACAAGAGGACACAGGCTGCCCTGGACAGCCGGGACACCCGCTTGCCCACAGGGCAGGATACGCCCAGGGCCTGTCGCCAGCCAGAACACCCACGTGAGAGCCAGCAGCCTACTGACTCTGCCCAGCCCTCAGATGGTAATGAAAATGACTTGCACAACCAGATCCCAGGGCTGGGATAGCAGGAGGCTGCGTGTCAGGATTGTGGAGCTGTGGAGACAGCCCAGGACTGGGATAGCACAGGGACTGGGGAGGGGCACAGGGATTGTGGAAAGGAGGGGCTGAGGGACTGGGGATCCACAGGGATGGGGGGCACAGGGATGGGGATGCTGAGGGATGGGGGGGAACTAGCCAAACCAGGTAGCCCAGGCCAGCGAATTCCCCCCCGTCAGCCCCTTCAGAAGCCCAGTAACTTGGCTCTGACCCACTTTCCCCACAGGCAGTCTGGCTGGACCTGCAGCCTCCGAACACTGGAGAACACCATCTCTCCTCCTTATCCCGGGAACGTGTCCCCATAGTTCATCACCCCTCCGCCCCCCGCCCCAGGACAACCGGGAGCTGAATACTTCCTTTGAAGCTAATGGCTTTAAACTCCAACTGTTGGTTCCCATCCTGCCTGATCCCCACTCGACTGAGGGGCCCCTCAGTGCCTGGTCCTCCCTGCGAAGGGCCCAGGAGCCCTGGTTGAGGCACGTCTCCAGCCACATTTTGCTGAGCCCCTCGCTGCCAGCATCTTCTCCAGCCTGCGGCCAGTTTTGTGGCTCCTCCGATCTCCCTCATACGACGCACACCCCAGAGCTGGGCGCAGTGTTCCAGTCCCACCAATGCTGCATGCACCCCCTACAGGCCATCAGCTTCACAACCAACAGTCCCCTACTGCCCCCTACAGTCAACCCATTTAAAATCAACACAGGTGCCCCGCCCCCCAAGGCCCAGCCCCCGCTGAGCCGTGCTCACCTGGCTCCGGGTCACAGCCGCTCGGTACAGCAGCTCTGCGGGTGTCAGGTGCTGCTGCGGCACCCCACAGGCCTTGCCCACCTTGCCCGCCATGCCTGCCTCCTTGTCGGGCTCCTCGCCTGGCTGCAGCCTCTGGGCTAGGGCCAACAGCCGGTGGCTTTTGTCTGCTGGCCCCACGGCCCCCTGCTTGGAGGAGGGTGAATCAGGGCTGCTGGAGAAGGGCACAGAGGCTGTGTCCTCACTGGGGGTCTCGCTGCGGGGCTGCTCGGCTGGGGGCGACTCGGGCCCGGCACGGGCCCCCTCTTTCTTGGCCTCGGCCTCCAGAGTGGTGTTGATGAGGTCAGGGCTGGACGAGGACATCCGGCGCAGCAGGTCGTGCTGCAGCCCACGCAGGGCGGCAGGGGTCTCCAGCTGCTGCCCCACATCCGCTGGCTCTGGGGCCCGGGGCCCTGCCAGCTCCCCACAGCTGCCCTTGGCGCTGGCTTTGCGGTAGCGCGGCTTGGCCCGGCGGCTCCGGCCCGGGGAGGTGGGGCCCTTCTGGCAAGCGGGTATTGACACCTGGGCAATGGCCGAGTCCAGTTTGGGCAGGATCACCTCTGTCTTCAGGATGTCCGGCCTGGGGGACAGCATGGGTCAGGGGGGCCAGTCCCTGCACCCCTCCCCCTCCCTGAGCCCTGCACCCTTCCCCTCCCCACTTCCTGTGCCCCTCTTTGATCCCAGGTGCCTTCCCTGTCCCCAGTCCTGCATCTTCCCCCAACTCGGCTCCCCCACCCTCAACTCCTTCCCCCCCTCAGCTTTCCTCCCCCATGTTCCTGTGCCTCACTTCCCATCCCCCAACCCTCCTGAGCCGCAGACCCCCCCCAACCTCCAGTGCTTCAGCTCCCCCCTCCAGCTGTCTCCCCCCACCTCCCTGTACCTCAGCCCCCCCATATCCCTCCCCCATCTCCCTCTACCTCAGCCCTCCCATCTCCCTCCCCCACCTCCCTGAGCCTCAGCTCCTTCCCCCCACTTCCCTGAGCCTCAGCCCCCCATCTACCCTCCCCCCACCTCCCTCTACCTCAGCCCCCTTCCTCCCCCACCTCCCTGTGCCTCAGTCTCCCCGCAGGTGCCCAGTGGTGATTCCACCTCACAGCCCCTACCCCCCAGGTCATTACAGAGGGAAAGGGGCTTGTCCCTCCTCATAACACAGTGAGCAAGGGCCAGAACCCAGGAGTCCTGACCCCGCCTCCACCCCAAGGTGAGGAGTGTGGCTGCGGCCCCAGACCAGGCCCCTCACCGCTTGCTGTGCGGCGACAGCTTCTGGGGCACGTTCCTCTTCTTGATGAGCTTCTCCACCGTGTTGCCGTGCAGGAGACTGCGCGATGCATGCGGCTTGAACAGCCCCGGGTACTTCTTCTCCAGCGCCTGCTCCCGCCTGCCAGGGAGAGAGAGTCAGCCCTGCCCGGGCACTGCCCCTGTCGGAATCAGCCCTGCCCAGGCACTGCCCCCGTCGGAGTCAGCCTTGGCCCAGACACTGCCCCCTTCAGACTCAGCCCTGGCCCCGTCAGACTCAGCCCTGCCTGGGCATTGCCCCCACCAAACTCAGCCCTGGCCCGGGCCTGGCCCCCATCAGACTCAGCCCTGCCTGGGCACTGCCCCCATCAGACTCAGCTCTGGCCCCATCAGACTCAGCCCTGCCCAGGCACTGCCCCCGTCAGACTCAGCCCTTGCCCAGGCACTGCACCCGTCACTCAGCCCTGCCTGGGCACTGCCCCCATCGGAGTCAGTGCTGCCCAGGCACTGCCCCTGTCAGACTCAGCCCAGGCTTGGCCCCCGTCAGACTCAGCCTTGCCCGGGCACTGCTCCCATCAGACTCAGCCCTGGCCTGGGCCTAGCCTCCATCAGACTCAGCCCTGCCTGGGCACTGCCACTGTCAGACTCAGCCCTGGCCTGGGCACTGTCCCCGTCATACTCAGGCCCAGTCCAGGCACTGCACCCTCCCCACCATTGCCTAGATCAGACTAATGCTCTTTCACCCTCATGCTCCAAGGCATAAAGTTGTCCCTCTCCAAGGTCAGGAAGGAATTGGCCTGAGGACAGTTCTGGAGGTGGGGGTGGAAAGGGAGCATTTACTCCTTCCTCCGACACCTGCAGGGGCAGGGGCCAGACCCTCAGCTGGTGTAAATCAGTGGGAGCTCCACTGAGTTAATTGGACTCAGCAAGTGAGAGATCATGGCGGGGGAATCCCGAAGAGCCAGCCCTTTGAGGACCATGCGTGTGTGTTGGGGGGATCAGGCTATCCCCTGAGGGGCAGAGATCGGAGAGCTGAACCCCCCCTTTGAGATGGGAATCGGGGTCTGGATCCCCCACGGGGGCAGTGATGAGGGGTTGGAGCCCTCTGGAGGTTGGATATGGGGGGGCTTGGAGCCCTGGGGGACAGTTATTGGCAAGCTGGGCTCCACGGGGAGGCAGCGATAGGAGGGGCTGGATCCTCACAGGGGGTGCTGATGGCGGACTGGATCCCAGAGTGGGTGGTGATGGGGGGCTGGATTTCCCCAGAGGGACAGTGATAAGGGGATCAATTCCCGCAGGAGGTGGTGATGGGGGTCTTGGCCCCCCAGGAAGCAATGATGCGGGGGGAGCTGGATCTCCCAGGTGGGCAGTGATAGGGGCCTACAGGGGGTAGTGATGAGGGGGTGGGCTGGATCTCCCAGGGGTCAGTGATGGGCAGGCAGGGCCCCTAGACTGGCAGTAATGCAGAGCTGGATCCCTGAGGGGGCAGTGATTGTGGGGGGCTGGATCCTTGCAGGAGGTGGTGATGGGCAGGTTGGCCTCTCCTGGGGGGACAGAAATAGGGGGCTGGATCCCTGAGGGGCCAGTGATGGGGGGCTGGACCCCACAGGCTGGGGGGTGCCCTCACCTGAGCAGCTCCTTCTCCTTCAGCTCCAGCTGCAGCATGAGGGAGTTAAGCTCCATGTAGAGGTTGTTGGCCCGCTCCAGCTTGCGCTCGTAGTGCTCCCGGATGTCCAGCGCATGCCTGGGGGGGGCGGAAGGGGAGCTGTCAATCACACAGCTGGAGGTGGGGCCAAAGGTCCCCCTCCCCCATCAGATGCAATGTCACCCCCTCCTCTCCGAGGACCCCTGCCCGGTGCCTTCCCAAGCCCTGCCCTGCCCCCTGATCTGAACGGGACATCCCCCTGCCATGGAGATCCCTGCCCCATCCCCACCCACCATCCCAGTGGGATGCCCTCCTGCTCCGGGCCCCCCCTGACCGGAGCTCATCACGGCGCCGGTTGATCAGCTCCTCCTCCAGCCGGTGCAGACACGTCCCCTCCGACTTGATCTTCTCAAAGTGCAGCTTCACCTCCTCACGCCACTCGGCCTGCAGGGGGCGACACGGGTCTCAGCACCGGCCCCAGGAACCCCCCGCCACAGGGCCAAGCACCCCCTGCAGGGCACCTCGGGGAAGGGTGTCGGGGGGCTCAGCTCTTTCATTGCTGCCCCAGCCCCGGCCTGGGTCTGCCCTGCGGGCTTCAGTAAGCACCAGAGGGGAGACGGGGGGAGGAGGGGAGTGTGAGTCTACAGCTAAACCCCCAAACAGCACCCCCTGCTGGGGCACTGGGGACAGCACTGACAGCGAGGGGAGTGCGGCTGGAAGGAGGAAGGCTGGAAGAAGTAGCAGTGGGGGGCTGGGCGGGTGCATGGGGGACTGGAAGGAGGAGCAGTGGGGGGCTGGGCGGGTGCATGGGGGCTGGAAGAGGGAGTGGTGGCGGACTGGGCGGGTGCATGGGGGCTGGAAGAGGGAGTGGTGGGGGACTGGGCAGGTGCATGGGGGCTGGAAGGAGGAGCAGTGGAGGGCTGGGCGGGTGCATGGGGGCTGGAAGAGGGAGTGGTGGGGGACTGGGCAGGTGCATGTGGCGCTGGAAGGAGGAGCGGTGGGGGACTGGGCAGGTGCATGTGGCGCTGGAAGGAGGAGCAGTGGGGGGCTGGGCGGGTGCATGGGGGCTGGAAGGAGGAGCAGTGGGGGACTGGGCGGGTGCATGGGGGCCTGGAAGGAGGAGCGGTGGGGGACTGGGCGGGTGCATGGGGGCTGGAAGGAGGAGCGGTGGGGGACTGGGCGGGTGCATGGGGCGCTGGAAGGAGGAGCGGTGGGGGGCTGGGCGGGTGCATGGGGCGCTGGAAGGAGGAGCGGTGGGGGGCTGGAAGGAGGAGCGGTGGGGGGCTGGGCGGGTGCATGGGGGCTGGAAGGAGGAGCGGTGGGGGGCTGGAAGGAGGAGCGGTGGGGGGCTGGGCGGGTGCATGGGGGCTGGAAGGAGGAGCGGTGGGGGGCTGGGCGGGTGCATGGGGCGCTGGAAGGAGGAGCAGTGGGGGGCTGGGCGGGTGCATGGGGCGCTGGAAGGAGGAGCAGTGGGGGGCTGGGCAGGTGCATGGAGCGCTGGAAGGAGGAGCAGGGGGCTGGAAGGGAGAGCAGTGGGGGGCTGGGTGATGCATGGGGGCTGCAGTGGGGGACCCACCTGGGATTTGAAGTAGGTCTCCTGGGGCGTGGAGAGCACGTCCGCCGAGGCGATGTCCAGGTGCAGCAGGATCTGGCGGAAGGACGGCCGGTTGCGGGGTTTGCTGTTCCTGGGGGGCAGAGGCAGGTTTGGGTCCTGGGGCAGGCGAGGGACCCCCAGCAGGGAGTCTGGGCCCCTCTGGCTTGTGTGGGGTGATACGGCACCGGGCTTACAGGCAATGAGGCTGAGACCCAGCAGACTCCTGGCATGTGGCACTGGCCGGGGGAGGAGTGAGGGGACTGGGGCCAGGCTCACCAGCACCAGGGGGGCTGTTGTGGAGGATGCTAGGGGGAGACTTACCAGCACTGGGGGGCACTCACCAGCACTCGGGGGGGGTCACTGGGGGGTCAGGAGGACTCACCAGCACTGGGGGGGGTCACTGGGGAGTACTCACCAGTACTGGGGGGAGCACTGTGGCACTCACTAGCAATGGTGGGGTCAGTGGGGGGTTGGGAGGCACTCACCAACACTGGAGGGAAACTGGGGGGTCACTCACCAGCACTGGGAGGTCATTAGGGGTGACTGGGGGCACACACCAGCACTGGGGATCACTGGGGATTGGGAGCACTCACCAGCACTGGGGATCACTGGGGGCACTCACCAGCACTGGAAGGTCATTGAGGGGTCACTGGGGGCACTCACCAGCACTGGAAGGTCATTGGGGAGTCACTGGGGGCACACACCGGCACTGGGAATCACTGGGGATTGGGGGCACTCACCAACACTGAAGGAGCACTGGGGGGGGTCACTCACTAGCACTGGGAGGTCATTGGGGAGTCACTGGGGGCACACACCAGCACTGGGGATTACTGGGGGCACTCACTAGCACTTGGAGGTCATTGGGGGCATTCACCAGCACTGAGAGGTCATTGAGGGGTCACTGGCGGCACTCACCAGCACTGGAAGGTCATTGGGTGGGTCACTGAGGGCACTCACCAGCACTGGAAGGTCATTGGGGGGTCACTGGGGGCACTCACCAGCACTGGCGCAGTAGGATCTTGAAGCCGTCGGGGCAGCCGGAGGGCACAGGCAGGTGCAGGCTGTTGCTGCCCACCCCCCAGATGATGGCCGAGGAATCCACGTCCTTGTAGGGGATTTCGCCTGTCAGCAGCTCCCACAGCACCACCCCGAAGGACCTGGGGGGGACGTGTCAGCAGATGTGGGGAGCTCTCCAGTAGTGGGGGGCGCCAGAATCAGCTTCTCCCTCCCAGCCCCTCCTCTTCCCTCATACTCCCAAGGCACCAGGTGATGGGAAAGGAGGCAGCTGATGCCAGCCTGGGAAGATCATCTGGATCCAGCAGGGTGTCCCCCATCCCCCCATGTCTGCTGTTGGCCAGGCCAGGCCAGGGAGAACTCTACAATCCATAGACAAGCTTCCCCCAGCTCCAAACACTCCTGCCCCCCACTGACCCCTCCAGCTGCCCCAGATCTAGTACTTCTGTGGGCCCTCCCCAAATCCCCCTTGAAATCCCACCCTGGCTAGGATCTCAAGGTGCTGCAGGGCAGGAGCAGAGGCTGTGGGGAGGGAAACTGAGGCACTGTAATCCTTTAGAGTCCAGCTCCCTTCCTGACCCACCTTCTTCCCAGGATCCCCTGCCCCCACCCCATTGCAGGGGATGGAACCCCCAACCCAAGTCCTACTCCCATCTCTTTCTCCGCCCCCACCCCTGCCCCCTGTTCCTGCCCTAGGCCAGGAGCCCTCTCAACTCCAAATCCCGCCCCCCAGTCCCTGCAGTGGGCTCGGAGACCCCCACACACCTTTCCCCCCATCCCTCCCCACCCAGCCTCCCATGCTCACCAGATGTCGACCTTCTCAGAGACGGGCTCGTTGCGAATGACCTCGGGGGCCATCCAGGCCACAGTGCCGGCGAAGGACATCTTGGTGCTCTTATCACTCAGCTCCTTGGAGGTCCCGAAGTCCGAGATCTTCACCACGTCATCGTAGGTGATCAGCATGCTGGGTGGGGGGGCAGAAAGAGTCAGCATGGGTAGGGGGGTGCTATCCCCTCCACCAGCAGGGGGCATTGCAGGGTAGGGGATTCTATCTCCTCCACCAGCAGGGGGCAGTGCTGGGTGCTATCCCCTCCATCAGCAGGGGGCATTGCAGGGTGGTGGGTGCTATCCCCTCCACCTGCAGGGGGCAGTGCTGGGTGCTATCCCTCCACCAGCAGGGGGCAGTGCTGGGTGCTATCCCCTCCATCAGCAGGGGGCATTGCAGGGTGGTGGGTGCTATCCCCTCCACCTGCAGGGGGCAGTGCTGGGTGCTATCCCTCCACCAGCAGGGGGCAGTGCTGGGTGCTATCCCCTCCATCAGCAGGGGGCATTGCAGGGTGGTGGGTGCTATCCCCTCCACCAGCAGGGGGCAGTGCTGGGTGCTATCCCCTCCATCAGCAGGGGGCAGTCCCTGAGGCCTCTTGTCACCCCAGGTGTTGGGTCCTTGGAGGCCCCCCAGGGAGCAAAGTGGGGGTGGGGGGTTTCCCCTCTTGGCAGGGCTGGGAATGGCTCATGCTGGAGATAGATCAGGCTGCATTCCCCGCACTCACCAGCAGGGGGAAGAGATGGGCCGGTTCGCGCAGGCTGGGGGTGGGGGTGATGGGCCTCAGAGCGCTAGCTGGTGACTCTGCCCTTGCCTAGGGGGTGCCCCCTCCCCTGCGGATCCCATGTGCGTCCCTGCTTCCCTCTAGGCCCCATGCCCCACCCTCCCCCCAATTCCTCTGCAGAACCCATGCCCATCTGTGCCCCTCCCCTGCAGGCCCCATGCCCATCCCCACCCCCCGCCAGCTCCCATTCCTGCCACTTACTTGGGTGACTTGAGGTCACGGTGGATGATTTTGTGCAGGTGCAGGTAGTTCATGCCGCCCGCGATGCCCATGGACCAGTCGACCAGCAGGGACGGGGTGACCTTGCGCCCGGCTCGCAGCACCTCATACAGCTGCCCCTGGGCGCAGAACTCCATGATGAGGCAGTAGCAAGGAGCCTGGGTGCAGACACCCCTGAGAGGAAGGAGAGCAGGGCTGGGTAGGAACCAGCCGGGCAGGAGGTGGTACCTCCTCAAGGCCAGGAACAGATGGTGCCAGCTGGGCAGAGATGCCTGTCTAGTTGGGCATAGTGGGGACATCCCGGCCTTGCCCCTCCCAGGGAACCCTGCACCCCTCACCCATCCTGGCCTCAGCTGTAAGGTGAGTGCCCCTCCTAGAGAGCGGGCATCACTGCATGCCCAGATACAATGGGGTGCAAATGGAGAGTGGGGGTGGGCACAGCCTGGCAGGGCCACAGACCCTGCATCCCATGTGTGTGCATTACTGTGGATACATGGGAGGCATGCTCTGGGTTTTGTGTACCCCACGTGGATTCTGCACCAGCTGAGGGGTCTCTCCCCGTTTGAGGAGCCCCCTCCCCCATACTCACTTGAAGGTGATGATGTTGGGGTGTTTGAGCTTGCGCAGGTGTTTGATGTCCGTCTCCTTGAGGTCTCGCACCTTCTTCACCGCCACCTCCTCACCGTGAAAGCGCCCCAGGAAGACAGCGCCCTGCGCCCCGCTGCCCACCCACTGCAGGTCCAGGATCTCCTCGAACGGCACCTCCCACGTGTCTGGAGGGATGGGGCAGGGGTGAGTCCCAGAGCCGGTACCACCTGCCCTGGGCACAGAGATGGGCTGGGGGAGTCCCAGAGCCAGTGCCACCTGCCCTGGGCACCACTCCCTAGTGACTCTCTGTAGAATCAGTTCCCAGGAATCAGGACCAAACTGCCACGGGTGAGGGGATCGCAGGACCTGGTGCCCCTCCCCACCCGGGCACCTACCAAGCTGAGGCAGAGCGGCTCCCAGCCTTCTTGGGTCATAAAGTGTGACCGCAGTGAACCTACAACTCTGTGTCTGGGGAGGGGGCACTGCCGCCCTCTGCTGGATGGAATCAGCACTGCCCTGCTGTGTGCCATAGGCCCTACCCTGCTAAGAGCTCATGGAGAGTCTCCTGCTCCAATGGCAGGTGCTTGTGGAGCAGGAGAATCCGGATTCTCTCCCTGTGGGCATGTCCCCCTCACTACTCTGGGCACGGCCTTGAGTCCACACGTTCCAGTTCAGGTGAGACCGCCAGCAGCCAGAAAGAGAAAGAGGAACATCTGGGTGATTAAAACCCCAGGCAAGTCCCTGGGTTGTGGTTAGTGTGTGCGTGCAAGCATGTGTGAATTCATGCGTGGGTGGGTGCACGTATACAAGTGTGCATGTGTTTGCACATGTGAGTGTGCGTGCACAATTCCTGCACATCTGTCAACTCCAGCAGTGCACTTTTGCTCTCTCCTGCTTCCCTCCCTGTAGCAGCTGTGACCCACCCCAGCAGAGCTGAGAGGGCCAATGTGACCCAGTCCCTCTCCATTCTGAGCTGTGGTCCCTGTGACAGGACAGAACCCAGGAGAGTGTGGGGCAGGCCCTAGCCAGGGCTTTGGTATCTCGCAGGCCCCAGACCCTGCTAGAGTGGCCTGCTGCAAACACGTGTCCCAGCGGAATCCCTCGTGCTGTGGGGCCCAGGCTGCTCCCCCCATGGGGCTCAGCACAAGGCCCAGTGGGCCAGGGAGCTGCACATAGCCATGGGCACAGCCCCACCTGGAGACACGAGTCGTGACACCCCCCCTCACTGAAACATAGAGCGCCCCCCCGCCCCGGGATCTCCCTGTCTGCGCAGGATCGGGGCCTTCAGGTGCATTCGTGGGAGTGGGGGTTCACTGTCATGGATCAGACATCCTGGCCCGGCTCTGTCGGAGCCAACAGCGTCGGAGCTGGCTCTGCCACCAAACAGGGGCAGCTGGCTGCCTGGCCAGGGGGAGCTGCCCATGGTGTGCCAGGTGCACGCCCTCTGCACGCTCACTCACTAACACACATGCAGGCATGTGCAGGCACTCACAGCTGCACACACAGACACACAGGTGCACGCACACTAAAATGATCACATCCTCCATGCACACTAACACACCCTGCCACTTTCAGAAAGGCACCCAGCCACTCCCAGGCACATGTTCACATGTACACACTCATGCACACTCACATGTTCCCAGGCACACGTGCACACATGCACACAGGCACACACACACAATCTCAGGCACACACTCACACATACACACACACACACACACTCCAAGGCTCACATGCACATGTTCCCAGACACATGCACACACACACACACACACACACGCTCCCATGCACATGCTCACATATTCACACACACACACAGGCACATGCTCACACGTACACACACACACACTCCAAGGCTCACAAGCACACACACTCACACATAACACACACACACACACTCCCAGGCACTCGCTCCAAGATTTGCACGCACACACTCCCACCCCCCCACACACACACAGGCACACGCTCACATGTACATGCTCTCACATACACACACTTCCAGGCTCACATGCATATGCTCCCAGACACACACACACACTTACACATGCACTTACACACACACACACACTCCCAGGCTCACCCACTCGTCATGCTCGCTCACTCCCACTCAACGCTTGCCAACGTGCTCACTGCTGCAGGGAAGCCACTGGCAGAGCCATGCTGGGAGAATGCTGCCAGCAGCCCCCACTCCAGCCTGGGCTTGGGGCCATCCCTGTCCTCCCATCCCCTCGTCTGACCCCAGCCACAGACGCAAGAGGCCTGGCGAGGAGCCCTGCCGGGCAGAACTGCAGCGAGGGATGGGAGCAGGGCCGGTTGGACAGGGAGAACCAGAGCTGTGAGGGGACGTGGACTGGGTAGAGTTAGACTCTGGAAGACAGACTTCATGGGAGCTGACATTTCCCCATCTAATCTTTCCTCCTTCTCCACCTCCCGGGGAGATGCCGACCACAGGCCCTGCCCTTACAGACCTCGGTACTCACCGCGAGAGCTGGGGAATTCACTCCAGAGCCCTGGCTTGGAGGATTCCATTCTGTGCCCTGTATATCTCATCCCCTCTCCCTGGCAGATTTGCGGGAACAGGACGTCCTGCATTTTCTCTTCCCACCCTGGACTGCTGCAGGTCATTGGCAGGTTAAACAGCTGCTGTGTCTCCCCCTCAGAGGTGGCTGCATTTCAGCCAGAGACAAAGTCGAGCACATGGGGATGGTAGGGACCAGGGACCAGCCTATAACTATTCCGGTGGGGCAAGATTCTTCCCTCTGTTCCCTGGGGGGGCTCTGTAGGACACTCTGAATCGACACTGAGAGCAGCACTGTCCTAGCACGGCCTTCAGCTGTCCCGGGGGGCAGCTGGGATCAAACACGGACCCCCTGGATTGCACGGGCACGAGCCAGCATGGCTCAGCTGGCTGCAAGAGCAGCCTCAGAAACTGCCTTACATGATCCAGCCACTAGAGGGAGACAGAGCCATGTTGTGACTCTAATGGCACTACAGGACAGACAACTTACACCGGCGGGCCCAGTGACTCCCACGGGGCTCTGCTGATTTACACCAGCTGGGGATCAGGCCCAGTGACTCCCATGGGGCTCTGCTGATTTACACCTGCTGGGGATCGGGTCCAGTGACTCCCATGGGGCTCTGCTGATTTACTCCAGCTGGGGATCGGGCCCAGTGACTCCCATGGGGCTCTGCTGATTTACACCAGCTGGGGATCGGGCCCAGTGACTCCCATGGGGCTTTGCTGATTTACACCAGCTGGGGTATCTGGCCCAGTGAATTCATGGAGCTGCTCCTGATTTACACCAGCTGGGGATCGGGCCCAGTGACTCCCATGGGGCTCTGCTGATTTACACCAGCTGGGGATCAGGCCCAGTGACTCCCATGGGGCTCTGCTGATTTACACCAGCTGGGGATTGGGCTTAGTGACTCCCATGGAACTGCTCCTGATTTTACACAAGCTGGGGATCGGGCCCAGTGACTCCCACGGGGCTCTGCTGATTTACACCAGCTGGGGATCGGGCCCAGTGACTCCCATGGGGCTCTGCTGATTTACACCAGCTGGGGTATCTGGCCCAGTGAATTCATGGAGCTGCTCCTGATTTACACCAGCTGGGGATCGGGCCCAGTGACTCCCATGGGGCTCTGCTGATTTACACCAGCTGGGGATCAGGCCCAGTGACTCCCATGGGGCTCTGCTGATTTACACCAGCTGGGGATTGGGCTTAGTGACTCCCATGGAACTGCTCCTGATTTTACACAAGCTGGGGATCGGGCCCAGTGACTCCCATGGGGCTCTGCTGATTTACACCTGCTGGGGATCGGGCCCACTGACCCCCACGGAGCTCTGCTGATTTACACTAGCTGGGGTATCGGGCCCAATGACTTCATGGAGCTGCTCCTGATTTTACACGAGCTGGAGATTGGGCCCAGTGACTCCCATGGGGCTCTGCTGATTTACTCCAGCTAGGGATCGGGCCCAATGACGTCATGGAGCTGCTCCTGATCGAGCCCTGGTGCAGGTCAGATCAGAAGCCAACCTAGAGCTGGAGCAGCCCATCAGCGCCCCCAGCTGGTCACCAGGCCAGGCCAGGCCGGCTCCTATAGCCTGTTGCCCAGGTCCCATTAAGGTCCCTCCCTGCCACAACCAGGGCCACACACCTTCCTGCGGGTGCTTGTGCTCGGTGGAGTAGGCTTTGCCGATCATGGTCCAGACGGGCCTGAGGCAGCCGAAGAGCCCTTCCAGGAAGCCGCTGCCCGTCTGGCAGTGGATCCGGACCTGGTCAGCGTGGTAACGAGCGTGCCGCACCTCGGGGTTCCCGGCCCCTGCCCCGGCTCCCCCGCCAGCCTCATTCTCGTGCAGCTGCAGGACGCTGTTGGCAAACTGGTGGCGCGTCTCCTCGCTGGGCGTGGGGCTGTGGCCACCCCCGTCGATGGGCACCACGTCCCGCAGCACGCACTGCGTGGGCGTCAGGTCCTTCTCAGGGGTGCAGTCCGAGGCGTCAGGGTCCAGCTTACGGAGGGAGCTCTCCGTCAGGATGGTGTTGAAGCTGGCGAAGGACGGGGAGGGGGTCCGGGTATCATGGAGGCAGGCCATGGCGGGCTCTGGGCATCAGCAGCCCCCGCACCCCTTGGGCTGGCGGTCGATGGGCGTCCCCGGCAGGGCCTGGGGGAGACAGGGCCTGGAGGGGAAGAAATATCCTTGTGAATACGATCCCACTGGAAATCGTAGCCCCCTTGGGGGCAACCAGGTGTATTCAACGCCCGCCTGCCCGCTCCACTTCTGGGCACCTGCCATGGGGCTGGATTTGCCAGCATCCCCAAGTGGACGGCACCCACCATGCTACTGAACATGCCAGGCATGTCCAGGGAGAAGGCACCTCGCCTCCCACTGACTGTACCCATGGGAGAGGTGGTGGCGGTGGTGGGGGGACAGCCCAGGAGCGCCCTGGTGTGCGATCGCATGGCCAGAGTGGGCAGGGAGCTGCTGGCTTCTCTGCTCCTGCCTGAGTCCCTGTCGGTATCACCCGGGAGCAGCAGCCCGAGCTCTCTCCAAGGTGCTGAAACCCCCGACCTGTCCCTTGGCTGGTCCCTTGCCATGTCCTTGCCTCTAGCTGGGCAGGTCCCGGCCCTCTCTGGGACTGACAGTTAATGCTACAGACCCACTGCACTGGGGGAGAGGCCATGTTGGAAGAGTCCTGGCAGTGTGGCCTAGTGGTTGGGGCATCAGGGGCTTGGCTCAGGGCTGGCAGTTATTCCGGGCACTAGTGCCCAGGTGTGAGATGCACCCTTGGAGCACCATCGTGCTGGCACCAGATCTACGGGGGGGGGGGGGTAGGGAGGAGCGTGTGTCCCCAGCCCAAGCGACTGGAGCCTGTGCATCTCAGGATCTTTCCCTGAGCTGGCCCTCCAGCGCAGTGCCCCCGAGCATGTGTTCATGGGAGTACGTGTGTGCGGGTAGCTGTGTTCGTGTAGCTGTGTGTGTTAGTAGCTGTGGAGGTCTGTGTGTGCAGTTGTGTGTCAGTGTGTAACTGTGTATGTGCCTAGCTCTGTGTGTTGTGTAGCTGTGTGTCAGAGTGTGTGTGTGGCTGTGTGTAAATGTGTGTCTCTGTGTGTAGCAGTGTGTCTGTGTAGCTGTGTGTCAGGGTGTGGCTGTGTGTGTTGTGGCTCTGTGTGTAACTGTGTCGGTGTGTCTGTGTGTAACTGTGTGTCGCTATGAGTCTGTAGCTGTGTGTCAGCATAGTTGTGTGTGCGTAGCTGTACGTCAGGGTGTAGCTATGTGTGTGTAGCTGTGTATTAGTGTGTAGCTATGTGTACAGCTGTGTGTACATAGCTCTCTGTGTGGCTGTGTGTCAGGGTGGATGTGGCTGTGTGTCGGGGTGTAGCTCTGTGTGTGTGTAGCTGTGTCTCAGCGTGTGCGCGCAGCCCCATGCCCTGTGGACAGCCGAGGCTGCAGTGGGAGATGGCAGCGCTGTGCCAGGCTCTCTCCCACACAGGTGCCAGAGTTCAGCTCATTGAGCATGCAGAGCAGCAGGCTTCCCGGGAAATCAGGCGGCTGTGCGGGAAACAGGAGCCAGCCCTGTCTGGCTACTCCCCTCCCTGAGGTAGCAGGGGAAGCCCTCACCACAGGCCATGGCACGTCACCTCTTCAGCAGTCACCGAGTGGGACCAGCATCACCCAGGCTGGAGCTGAAACACCCACACACCCTCCAAACCCAGCCATTGACCAGAACAGTAAGGCCACCACCGCACCCCTGCCCCACAAGGGCTGGTGCAGGCAGGGGCAGCTGCTCAGGACCACCAAGTGCTGGGAGGAGGGACCCATGATGGTAACTCTCAGTATAAATACGATGAGCAATATCAGGGATCCTGTTGTTGAGACAATCCACAGGGAGGCTGGGGTTGTCCACAGAGGCTAGGGGAGTTAGGTACACAAATCCCAGTGAATTTCAATGGCAGCTGTGCACTGAAATCCCATGTCGATCACTAGATAGATTCAGTGGAGGCAGAGGGATTGGGGGAACAAGGGGGGGTATGAGGATAGATAGATAGATATGGGGATGGATGGATGGATGGATGGTTTCTTTCTTTCTTTACACCTCAAGACACCTGTCTCACCCTGCCATCATTACAGACCCTTACAAGCACATTGCGAGCCTTGACCCTGTCTCAGGTGGGCCCAGCTCACTCAGGGAAGGCGGGCGGCGCGTTAGCCAACGGGTCACCAAAAGGCTGGGTCAAAGGGGATTGTTTCCTGCGTTTGCTCTCCCTCACTGAGCCTGCTGACAAGCTTCTCTCTGCAAATGACATCAAAACCGAAAGCTGCTTGGCCCACACAGGGTTAATTCTCCATGCTGGGCTCCAGGGGTAACTTAGGGGCTTGCTAACTCCCCCAGCCTGCTGGAGGACAGGGAAGCCAGTCTTGGGTTTAAAGCATAGGCCCAGGAATCAGCCCTCCTGGGTTCAATTCCTGCTTCTGGGAGGGGGTGATAGAGCAGTGGTTAGACCCAGATTCTGGGACTCAGGATATCTGGTTTCTAGTTTCAGTCCTGGAAGGATGGAGCATGAGCCTAAAGCACAGGGCTAGGCATCAGGATTCCTGAGTCCTATTCTCTCTGGAGGGAGTGGGGGAAACTCTTTGTGCCTCAGTTTCCCCATCTGTTATGTGGGGATAATGCTCTGAGCTGCTGGGGCTAAATTAATTACTCTTTGCAAAGTGCTATGAGATCCTCAGATGGAAGGTGCTGGCTGAGTGCGGTGTTTCCTGGACTCATCTCACCCACACCACAACTGATGGGGGGGGGGGGGATTGCTATAATTTAAAGAGGTCCCACAGGGCACTTTATAGACATGGTTCCCTGCTATCAGGTGCTTAGGGTCTAAAAATAGACCGATCAGACGATGAGTAATGACGGGGTGAAACCAGGGCAGGGGAGAGGTCTTATACCAGCTTGCGCCACAGGTGATGGAGTCGCAGGGCACATGTTGTCCATACCTTGATCTGCCACCATAGCCTGGCTGCAAAATTCTCCAGCAATGGCACATCAAGGCAATGGACCTCCCAGCGGAGCAGCAGCAGCTTCCTGACTACAAGACAGCAGAGTGGATGCAGCAGGCTCTTGCCCCATTTGTGCCCCTCCTAGCAGCTCCTGGGCCCAGCTTGAGATCATCCTGTTTGTGACACCCGTCACCTGCGGGGAGGATCCAGCCATGACTCTACGGACGATGCGCGAGTCAGGTTGGAAGCTGGCTCACTTGGCTCTGGGCTCCCTTGGGGCTGACAGGACAGGACGTTGGCTCGGAGCAGCACATGGGACTCAGAGCCCAAGGAGATCAGAGCCTGCAGCCATCTCTGGGCCAGATCCTCCCAGTCTCCCCCTCCATGCCCCAGCTCCCAGGCAATGTGCCTGCCACTCCCTTTTCACATCGGGTGAGCCAATGGCTGCCAGCCAGGCTTGTGATTGGCTGACAAGCCACGTGTATGCAAATTAGGCTAGGCTTTGGGCCACCACAGCGAGACTCCATGTGGGTATGTCTCTCCCTGAGGCTCCTGACTGACATTTGGGGCAGCATGTGCCGGCTTAGTGTGAGTGGTACATCGGGGCCTCGAAGGGGGCACGGTGACACACTGTGAACTGGGGTCACAACTAGAGCCTGGAGAGAACCCGGAGGCCAGAAATCCTGACAGGCTCCTCACCCCTAGCCAAGCAGCGCCCTTTCCTACTGAACTTGGCTTAACTTCCCCCCAGCCTGGCTTCAAATGCCCCAAGCGAAGGAACTTCCCCAGCCAGGCCGATCCCACCTCTCCATAACCAATGCTTCATTTCCTCCTTTGTAAACATTCTTCCACCCCCACCCCCGGATCCTTATCACCCCCTTATACTGAGTGGCAGGTCTCCTCTCTCTCTCCTGGATGCTCACAGCCTGCAAATAATGACCACTGAGGGCATGGGGATATAGACATACTGAGGAAGTTTAGAGAGGAGAGCTGGGGATGGATGGATAGATAGATAGATACATTATCTCACGTCCCCCTTAACCATCATTTGGCTGGACTGCCCAGGTGATATTATTTTGCTCTGTCTCCTGCACACCCCGAAACAGCCCCCCCCATTCCTTCTCCCCTTTCTGTGATTCTAACCCTGTCCAATGTGTCCATCTCTATCTAGTAAGCAGGTGTCCAGTGTGGATTGCGATGGGCTGATCCATTCCCCCACTCTGCCCCAGTGCACGAGCGCTGGCTGAAGCACCCCCCCTCGGGGTAACTCTGGCCCCATGTCTGTCTGCCCTCGCCATTCTGGAGTGACAGCTGAGCAGGGCCCCACGCCAGCAGGGCAGGCAGTGCCAGCAGGGAGCAGAGCAGCCCCCCTCAGTGGGTCAGTAGGTTCTGGGCTCAGTCACACACGGGAACCAGCCTAGCATGAAATGTCCAGCACTGGCACCTGGCTAACATGGGTCTGGAGGGGTGGGGGTGGGGGCAGGATATAGGAGTTCTTCTGGGGATGTGCAGAGAGGGACATGGACCCATCTGAGCCCATGGTCAGTCTCTGTCTGTCTGCACCTATTTGGGTCACTGCAATATTGGATGAGAGATGATTCAGTGAGGGGATTGCAGACCTTCTGCATCCCTCACCCAAACACCCCTCCTGCACCCCCACTCCAACACGCCCTGCACTCCTTACCCCAATGCCAGACCCTCTGGTACCCCTCACCCCAATATCGCTTGTACCCTCACCTCAATGCCAGACCCTCTGGTACCTCTCAGCACAATACCCAGACCCTTTCTTACTCCTCATCCCAATACCAGATCTCTTTGATACCCAACACAATATCCAGACCCCTTCATACCGCTCACCTCAGTGCTGAACACCCCCCAAACCCCTCACCCAATGCACGACTCCTCCTGCACCCCTCAACCAGTGCCAGATCCTTCCAGCACCCCTCACCCCAATACCCCCTGCACCTCTCATCCTGATACCCAGACCCCTTCAAACCCCTCACCACACTGCCCCTCCTGCACCCTTCACTCCAGTGCCAGGTCCCTTCAGTATCCTTACCCCAATATTCCCTGCACCCCTCACCCCAATACCCCCTGCACCCCTCACCCCAATACCCCCTGCACCCCTCACCCTGAAATCCAGACTCCTTCAAACCCCTCACCACTCTGCCCCTCCTGCACCCCTCAATCCAGTGCCAGATCCCTTCATACCCTCACCCCAGTGCCCAGACTCCTGCCTGCCCCCCACCACACTTCCCCCCCCGCAACGCAGCCCCTTTATGAGCAATGACCTAGGGCTGGACGAGCGCTGTGCCAGGCCAGGTGGGACTGGTATCCTCTCAGCACCGCACACATCAAACCAACAGGTGCAAATGCCCTGTGCCCCCACCTGGCACTTCCCAGCCACTGAGCCCCCGTGCCCGGGCATGGTCTGCCCACGGGGGCCCCTAGCAAACAAATCAGCCATCTCGGGGTTCCCGCTCCTCTCCCAGGGAACTGCTCCAAACTGGGGGGCTGCCCCCCCAAGCATCGCCCCCCAGGCCCGCCTGCCGCCTCCCTCCCCAGCCAGGAGCTCAAGCTGGATGGAAATGACTGGCTCCACTCACCTGTCACCAGCCGCGGAGGGAACAGCGAGCCAGCCCCGGGGCGCCCCCTTCCTCCCTCCCTCCCCACGGACCAGCCCAATTCTCTTCTCCCCGCCCGATCCCGCCCTCGCCAGCTGGGTGCTGCGGTGCCGTCCCGGCGCCCTCACATGGCACTTTGCCTTGGCTTTGTTTATTTCCTTCCCAACGTGTCCCCCGCGCTGGGATTTCTCCTTGGGGCTACTATAAAGCTCTGCTCCTCTCTCTCTCTCCATACGATACCTACCCATCCCCCTGCCTGCCTATCTCCATACACTCTCTCTACCTATCCCCATATACCCCCTCTATCTATCAACCCATCCTCATATACCCCCTCTATCTATCCACTCACCCCCCTGCCTGTCTGTCTATCCCATATACCCCCTCTATCTATCCACCCACCCCCCTGCCTGTCTGTCTATCCCATATACCCCCTCTATATATCCACCCACCCCCCTGCCTGTCTGTCTATCCCATATACCCCCTCTATCTATCTATCCATCCCCATATACCCCCTCTATCTATCTACCCATTCCCCTGCCTGCCTATCTCCATACACTTCCTCTATCTATCCCCATATATCCCCTCTAACAACCCATCCCCCTGCCTGTCTATCCCCATATACTCTCTCTACCTACCCATCCCCCAGCCTGTCTGTCTATCCCTATATACCCCCTCTATCTATCCACCCATCCCCCTGCCTTTCTACCCATCCCTATGCCTGTATATCTATCCCCATAAACCCCCTTTATCTATTTATCCTCATGCCTGTCTATCTCCATATACCCCCTCTATCTATCCCCATGCCTGCCTATCTATCCTAATATACTCCCCTCTATCTATCTATCCCAATGCCTGCCTATCTATCTCCATACACCCCCCATCTATCTCTCTATCTATCTATCCCAATGCCTGCCTATCTATCTCCATACACTCCCCATCTATCTATTTATCCCTGTGCCTGCCTATCTATCTCCATACACCCCCCATCTATCTATTTATCCCTGTGCCTGCCTATCTATCTCCATACACCCCCCATCTATCTATTTATCCCTGTGCCTGCCTATCTATCTCCATACACCCCCCCATCTATCTATTTATCCCTGTGCCTGCCTATCTATCTCCATACACCCCCCCATCTATCTATCCCCATGCCTGCCTATCTATCTCCATACACCCCCCCATCTATCTATCTATCCCCATGCCTACCTATCTATCTCCATATATCCCCCCCCCCCCCATCATCTCTCTCTCTCCCCAGGCGGACACATCTCCCAATCTCCCTGTAGGGAGCTGTGGACTCTGAGGACCCGCAGCTCCGGGCAGTTCCCAGCTGGTCTCTCTCCCCAGCAGAAGTTGGTCCAATAGAAGCTATTACCTCACCCACCTTGTCTGTGTGTCTGTCTCCCCGGCCGTCCCCATGCACCTCTCTCCTCTCTCTGGCACGCTGCCCCTTTCTCTCCCTCCCCTCCATGTGCTGCTGGCTGCTCCCTCGCTCGGATTCTGCGCCAGGCCCGGCGCCGCCTCCACAAACCCCCCCCCCCTTTTTTTTTTTTTTTTTTGCCAATGAAGCAACCTCTGCCCAGCCCCGCCCCCACCGGGGATCCAGCCAATGGGCTGCGCCGGCGCCCGCCTCTGCCGCAGGTAGCCCCCGCTGCTGATGTCATCCTGGGAAGGCAGGAGCCAAGGTGAGTAGAGTGGGGCCCTGAGCTCATCCCTGGGCCGGGGGATCCGCCCCTCCCGTCCAGACCGGGGGGCGGAGACTCCGCTCTTAGGTGAGTTTAACCCTTTGGGTGCTGTGAGATGGGGAATGACCAGCACCCCCCTGGCCCCCCAGCCATGGCATCTCGTTTGGTGCCCCTGGAGACTAGCCCCCTCTGCATCCACAGGGCACTGGGCAGCACGCGCACTCTGCTTGCGCCTCCCCCTGGAATTGCAGGGGCCCCCCTCCTCTCCATAGCCCCTGCCCTCTGGGAGGTGGGCTGAGGCTGCCCAAACAGGATGGCACAGGCATGCAGGGAGAGGGGAGGATCGCGAGGGGGGAAGGGCCCTGTTTGCCCATCCTGCACCAATGTGGCACAGGGGCTAGGGCACCAAGCACATGGCAACAAGAGTGGCGCTGGGCACAGGGCAGTGACACACATAAGGAGCCCTGCAAAAGTCCAGGCCCCTCTGAGGTCCTAGGCCAAGACATTCAACACCCTGGGGCCCCATAGACTCAGTACCCAGACACCCTCCTTTTACCCCTCTCCCAGTGCCCACTTCACTCCATGCCCCATGTCCATGTCGATCCTTAGGAGATCATCAGAGCCCTCTTGAGCCAGAAGAGCAGGAGAACCAGCCAGCCATGAGTTTTGTGTGTATTTAGATTCACCCAGGGTCTCATGGTTATGTCTGCAGCCCACCCGGCTAGTGGCATTACAAGTCCCACAGGCATAGAACAAAACTTGGCAACCGAGGCTGGGCGATCTGTGTCTCTAATAAAGAGATAATTATCCCAGGAAAGTGAAATGGACTGGGGGGGCCACCCCGAGGGAGTGGGTGTGGGTTGAGGGCTAACCCGAGAGACCTGCGGGGTAGTAGCCCATCTCTCTCTTATGATAGCCCACCTCTTTATGATAAGGGTGGCAGTGTTTTTCAGTGGTTAGATCAGGGGACTGGGCAGCAGGACTCCTGGGTTCTGTTAGCAACTCTTCCAGGGGGTATGGTGCTTAGAGTAGGGCATTAGGAGTCAGAACTCCTGGGCTCTGTTCCTGGCTGTGACACTAACTTGCTGCATCTCCTTGGACAAGTCACATCCCCCTCTGTGCCTCAGTTTACCCTTCTTTACCTTAGTATAAATTATTGTTTCTACTCCGGCTACATCCAGCTGAGATGGTAGCCCTGCTGTGCTGACCATCAAACGGGACAAAGGGTGGCAGGGAAAACAGAGGCCCAGAGAGGAAAAGTGACTTTGCCCCAAGTTGGTGACAGAGCCAAGAATAGAAGCTGGGTGTCCTGAGCCCCAGACTGCTGCCCTAACCACTAGGCCACATTATTACCTATCAGTACCTCTTTGGGGCTGTTTCTTCATAGAAGGTCAGGGTTGGAAGGGACCTCAGGAGGTATCTAGTCTAACCCCCTGTTCAAAGCAGGACCCATCCCCAGACAGATTTTTGGCCCAGATCCCTAAATGGCCCCCTCAAGAATTGAATTCACAACCCTGGGTTTAGCAGGTGAATGCTCAAACCACTGAACTATCCCTGCCCCCTTTTCCTCATTTCCTTATTCCACAAAGCCAGCCTGTAAAAGGGCTGTCAGTTAGGTAAGCACGACATTCCCCCAGTCAAGCCCTAAACAGCAAGGGAATGCTAAGTTATGGGACACCTCTTAGCGAAGCCCAGACACACTTGATGCGATCGACAGAGCATTCACCATCGCTAAGAACCGCCTTCTGCCTCCAAGGTGAGAAACACATGCAGAACGCAATACCATCATCCCAAGTTCAGTGCTCTTGTCACTGCATGCTGGATTGGGACACAGGACACCTGGGTTCTCTTCCTGGCTCTGCTGGATGATCTTGGGCAAGTGCCCCACTGTGTGCCTTAGTTTCCCCTGACACCATTTGTCTCTTTTGATTGTCAGCTGTTTGGGGCAGAGACTTTCTCACCATGTGGATGTGCAGTCCCTAGCACAATATGGTTCTGATCTCCATTGGGGCCTCAAGGTGCTATTGCTATGTATAATAAAAGCAACCTCAGCAACCGTTCTGGATTGATGTGTTGATACAGCTTGATCTGCAGCCTGCTGTGGCCTTGTGGGGGAAGCTTGAGGTTGTCATGATGGGTTTATCTCAAACTAATAACTGATTTTGTTGAAAACCTTCCCCAGATTCAGCTGGCATCCGCAGATGATGTGCTGTGAGTCTGGGGAGGGGACACTGTGTGCTTGAGACACCAACTCTGCCACTGACCTGCTGAGTGATTTTGGGGGAGTCATATCCCAGCTCAGTGCCTCAGTTTCCCCATCTGGAACATGGGGATAATAATCCTTATCTACATTACAGGGGGTGTGAGGTTTAAACTACTTTATAGGAGGAAGCATAGCCCAGTGGCTAGGGCACTGGACTAGGGTCTCAAGAATCCTGGATTCTATGCTCACTTCACCACTCTGTGCCTCAGTTTCCCCTCTCGCTCTTTAGACTGTGAGATCCATGGGGCAGGGGCTGCTCTTCCCTTGCTGTCTATGCAGCATCCAGCATAACGAGGCCTCGGTCTTGATTATAGCCTTTTAGGAGCTACCATAATGTCACTAACTTGAGATGGTGCAAAAAGCCTAAGGAAATTAGAGGTTTAAATGCTATTGAAATTCAAAAGGAGTTAGGTGCCTGGCTCCCTTAGAAAATCCCACTCTGGATTCTTAGCAGCTCCAGCCTCATTCCATCCCATCCCACCCACCTCCAGCCGTTTCCAATGCCAACTGGTGAGCCACTGTGTGGTGCCAACACCAACAGAAGCATAGGGATGGAGGTGGCAGGGAAGCTTATTATGGCACAGTGCCCACTTGGTGCATTTAGAGCATGCCAGCCTCCAGGGCTGGTAACAAGGTCACTGAGGAAAAACAAAAAGGAAGAAAGAAACGAATGTGTCAATTTCTTGCAAACATGCCCAGTGGGAAAGAATGAAGGATAGGGGGATGCCCCTGGGAAAACACCTGCTGAAGGAGCAAAACAGGTGTCTGAAGGACGGATTCTAGCAGGGGCTGCTACATTGTACTTTGAGATCTTGGAATGAAAAGTGAGGCGCTCTCTGTCTCTCATTCTCAGAACAGAGCTGGATCTGGCTATCCATCTCCATGCAGATCTATCCGTCCCAATACAGAGCTATATTATCCACCCATCTCCACACCGATCTATCCTGATACAGAGCTGTATCTAGCTACCCATCTCCACACCAATCTATCCCGATACAGAGCTGTATTATCTATCCATCTCCACGCAGATCTATCCCAATACAGAGCTGTATTATCTATCCATCTCCACACCGATCTATCCCGATACAGAGCTGTATCTAGCTACCCATCTCCATGCAGATCTATCCATCCCAAAACAGAGCTGTATTATCTACCCATCTCCATACAGATCTATCCTGATACAGAGCTGTATCTAGCTACCCATCTCCACACAGATCTATCTATCCCATACAGAGCTGTATTATCTACTCATCTCCACACAGATCTGTCCCTATACAGAGCTGTATCACAGCTACCCATCTCCACGCAGATCTGTCCTGATATAGAGCTGTATCTAGCTATCGCCATGCAGATCTATCCCGATATTGAAGTATACACAATACAAAGCTATACAGAGCTATCTGACCACCCCCACACAGAGCTGTGTCCCAGGGGATAGAGTACTGGAGTGGGACTCAGGTGACCTAGGTTCTGTTCTCAGCTCTGCTACTGGCCTAGGGCAAGTCACTTCTCTCTGCATCTCAGTTTCCCCAGCTGTTAAATAGGGAGAATGATACTGACTTCCTTTGTAAAGTGCTGAGAGATCTTCTGATCAAATGTGCTAGACAGAAGCAAGGGATTCTTAATGATCTGTGCTGCTGCCTGTCACCATGGCATCTGGAATCTCTTCCATGAAACAGATCAGCAATAGCAACATCCCAAGTGGGCTTCATGTCATCTCTGTCTCTGCTCCCTTTTTGGGTCCTGGACTTCTCAAACGTCATTGCACCGCAACCCCCTTCTGACAACAAAAATTACTACATGACCCCAGGAGGGGGGAACGAAGCCCGAGCGTGCCTGAGCCCCACCACCCCAGCAAGTCTAAACCAGACCTGGCGACCCCATTACAATTAAACCTCTGGCCTAATCTCCTCTGGAGGCTTGTTCCATGGCCAGCCTCGCTGGCGGATGCATCCTTCATTCCAAGCCAGAATCAATGCCAACTCCACCTGCTGCCTGAGACAAACTGGTGGCAAATGAACTTTAACTGTAGGGAAAGGGATGGGGACCACAGCCCTGGAGATTGTCATCCTTTGTTTAACCCCATTGCTGGGGCAATCTTCACCCTGCTCCCCTCCTGCCCTGGAAAACACACTCCCACTGTCCTATGGGCACATGGCACCCGTGCAAGCCCTGAGTGTCCGTAGCTTCTCCGACACACACACAGCTATCTACAGACGCTGGCAGATGGCGAGCGAGACTAGGATTATGGAGCCCGCAAAGTGGGGAGGGCTGTGAAGGGATTTCAGAGCAAGAAGGTCAGAGTGAGATTGGCTCTGGCCTTTCCTCTAACGCTGCCCCCCGAGATGGGGAGAGGGCCTCTCCTGATGAAACTGGAGACTGAGGCCATGTCTACATCTAAAATTTTGCAGCGCTGGTTGTTACAGCTGTATTAGTACAGCTGTATAGGGCCAGCGCTGCAGAGTGGCCACACTTACAGCAACCAGCGCTGCAAGTGGTGTTAGATGTGGCCACACTGCAGCGCTGTTGGGCGGCTTCAAGGGGTTTTGGGGAAGGCGAGAGCAAACCGGGGAAGGAAACCAGCTTCGCCGCGGTTTGCTCTCGCGTTCCGCGAACCACCCTGCAAACCGCAGGGAAGGAGACCTGCTTGCTCGGGGGTTCGGCGAACGCGAGAGCAAACCGGGGAAGGAGACCAGCTTCGCCGCGGTTTGCTCTCGCGTTCCGCGAACCACCCTGCAAACCGCAGGGAAGGAGACCTGCTTGCTCGGGGGTTCGGCGAACGCGAGAGCAAACCGGGGAGGGAGACCAGCTTCGCCGCGGTTTGCTCTCGCGTTCCGCGAACCACCCTGCAAACCGCAGGGAAGGAGACCTGCTTGCTCGGGGGTTCGGCGAACGCGAGAGCAAACCGGGGAAGGAGACCAGCTTCGCCGCGGTTTGCTCTCGCGTTCCCCGAACAAGCAGGTCTCCTTCCCTGCGGTTTGCAGGGGGGTTCGCGGAACGCGAGAGCAAACCGCGGCGAAGCTGGTCTCCTTCCCCGGTTTGCTCTCGCGTTCGCCGAACCCCCGAGCAAGCAGGTCTCCTTCCCTGCGGTTTGCAGGGTGGTTCGCGGAACGCGAGAGCAAACCGCAGCGAAGCTGGTCTCCTTCCCCGGTTTGCTCTCGCCTTCCCGGAACCACCCAGCAAACCTCAGGGAAGGAGACCTGCTTGCTCGGGGTTCGGGGAACGCGAGAGCAAGCCGGGGAAGGAGACCAGCTTGATTACCAGAGGCTTCCTCAGGTATGCTGGGATACCTGCTTATTCCACGGAGGTCAAGAAAAGCGCTGGTAAGTGACTATACTTGATTACCAGCGCTGGATCACCAGCGCTGGATCCTCTACACCCGAGACAAAACGGGAGTACGGCCAGCGCTGCAAACAGGGAGTTGCAGCGCTGGTGGTGCCCTGCAGATGTGTACACCTCCTAAGTTGCAGCGCTGTAACTCCCTCACCAGCGCTGCAACTTTCTGATGTAGACAAGCCCTTAATTCCTAGGAGGGAATGCTGCACTTTCACACTGAGGGTGGTGAAATTCTTCATGACGCAGAGGCAGGGCAGGTGCAAGGATATTTTGCGCCCTAGGCTAAACTTCCACTTTGTGCCCCCCGCCCCCCCATAACATCAGTTCATTGAGGGGCAAATCCCAACGAGCCTTTATAAACCCCAGGGGCCAGCCTGCCCAGGGGCTGCTCCCCTGACCAGGTTCTCCCCGCCCCCTGAACTCCCCTGGAGGGTGCACAGCCCCCATCCCATGAGCCCTCCCCTCCCCTCCCCTTCCCACCCCACCCCACCCCACCCCGGCGGCCCCTGCCCCAAGTCCTCACTGGCTTTACTGGGCTTGGGCCGCTGCAAAAGCTCGGCAGGGAGGAGCTGCCTTCTGGGGCCTCCTGCAGCTGACATTATTTTAAATTTATCAGTCACAGAGGTTTAGTGTGATCATAACAATGTTCATTGCTTGCAGAAAAAGGGAACACTAATTTACTGTGTGTGATGTCCATAACAATACACAGGTTTATGAAATTTCAGCAACTTTAAAAAAGATGTTTCCAAAGATTTTAGGCATAACAAAAGATTTTGTATCTTACTAAGGTACTGATTTTCCTTAAAACTAGTTCATCAGATAATCAGAAGTAAAGAAAGGGAAACTCTTTGTCCAGGTATCTGGAAGTAAAGGGCTGTTGCTTCCTTCACTGGGGGACGGGGAAGGAGAGGGGAGAGGGGGGAAGGGAGAAATGGATGGACAGAAAGGACAGGAAGACTTTGGAAGTAAGGTTTTTTACTATAGTAATTAAAATGTGTATTTTAGATAAGGGTGGTCTTTTGAAGAATTTATTTAAACAAACCATATGTCTAAAGATCGAAGCATTCAAGGTTAAAGATGATTGTGCAACTAAAAATCTATGCAAGGATTTTTTAGAGATGTGATTTTATAATGTTCACCAACTCACCAATGAAATACTTTTAAAGCAAATTTTAAACTAAGGTCCTGTAGACTGACATGTTCTGAGTAAACTTTAGATAATGTTTTCACCCCTCGAATCCCTACAGTCATGCACAAGTGTTTTTGTCAGTACATTCAGAAACTGACAGTAGATACCTGGGGGTTGGCAAATGCCTGTTAAATGTCTTCATTACCCCTTGAATGGCTCTTTAACAGTCTGGCAGGCTGGAGACTTTTTCTCTTTTAACTACTTGATCCCCTTCCCAGGAAGACTCAGAGCCTGCAGGAAGGATCAGAACAAGGATAGGAAAACCGGTAGGGTGGACACTAAGACCCAGTGGTGCCCCAAATTTTCAGGTGCCCTACCCAGCTGCCTATGCCTAAGGACGGCCCTGGGTGCCTCCAACCACTTGCTGCCCTAGGCCATTGCCTAGTTCACCTAGTGGTTGCTCCAGCCCTGCGCAGAGGGCTGGCCTGGCATTTAAGGGACACTCAGGAGAGCTAGTTTCAAACCCTGTTCTGCCACAGAATCCCACTGGGGGCAAGTCACTTAATCGTGCGGTGCCTCAGTTTCCCCACTTATTCTGCTTTATTTCGACTGTGAGCTCTTGGTGGCAGGAATTGCCCTATACAGCACCCTGGCACAGCAGTGTCCGGATCTCACATGGGGGCCCTACATGCTATTATAATGCAAATGCAGCGTTGCCACCTCTTGTGACTTGATTGCAAGGCTTGTGATACCTGTTTTTTTCCTTAAAGTCCCAGCTGCTGGAGTGACGTGATGACTGACGATACACCTAACACTGTCTCAGCATTGGGGGATGGACTAGGTGGCTTCTAGCCCTATATTTCTATTAGTCTATGACAAGAGAGTCTCAGCTTTCATTTAAAAGAAAAAGTACGTTTCTGGCCCTCGTGGAAGCTGGGAACTATGACCCTAATGGCTCAAAGCCCAGAAGGCACAGAAAAAACACCTGAAATGTATCATTTTTTAAAATCTCATGATTTCCGGGGCCTGACGTGGGATTTTTAAATGGGGTCGCCCGTACAGAAATAAGGCAGTGTCAGAGGGATAACAAAGAGTGACCCACAGGGGCTGGGTTTATAAAAGGATACATAATTTAATGACCAAAGATGACAGCTGATACTGTACAAAGAAAGATGATGATGATTCAAGGGTTAGCAACCACCATGCTCCAGGGAATGAACTGATCACAGCAGGGGTCAGGAAGGAATCCAAAGGCCATATGCTGCCATATGAGACACTAGGTTTATTTGGCTTAAGGAGGATTTTCTTTTCCATCTTACTTTGCATCTTAAATATCTAGCACTGGCCACTGTTGGAAACCAGACAGTGGATTTGACAGACAAATGGTTTGATGGCAAATCTTCTGATCTGAAGCATTAATATTAAAAGGGACATGGTCATGATACAATGCTTGGTCATCTTCCCTTTCTGTTTCTAGGTACATGCTCAGGCTCCTCATTTTGCAGGTCCTTGGTGCCATGTGGGTTACACAAGCACATGTTGCACGTGGGTTCTACCAGAGTGTGTTGCCCCATGGTCACCAGTGCAACAGGGGAGACAGTTTCAGTCTCCTTTTCTTCTTCTTCTCTCACCCGTTTTCTCCGAAAAGTAACAAATTACTGGGGCTGGATGATGCTCTTGTTTCATGAGGAACATAGGCACTGTCCAGTCCGCCTAATCCAGTCTCTGGTCTTCTACAGTAGACAATAACTACATGTGTCACAGGATGAAAGAAACTTAATATGGGCTGTAACAGAACGGCTTCCTTCTCAAGCCCTCTCAGAAGCTGGTTCGTGCTCTGAAGAATGAGGATTTATAGCCCTTCTCATACATATTTTGATCCCGGCTAATGTAACCATGCGGTTGAGATCAGAATCTGGTGCCTCGGGTGTTTTTACCACCTAAATTCTGGGCCTGAGCTGGCTGTGGCCCTGCCACGCTTCCCAAGGAGCAGAAAGAGTCAATAACTGGGACCTCACACCAGAGGCCAAGTGATGGGTCCAGTTCCTCACAATAAAGGGATCTCTGCAGAGCTCGGGGGCCATGCCCTGTCCAAAGCCAGCGCTGGCTGGAAATTTTCCATCAAAACTGATGGGGTTTTTTCGAGGGAAAATCAGGTTTTTGAGTAATCGCAGTTTTTTACAAAAAGCATTTTTCTTCCCACTGAAAAATTCCAATTTTTTTTAAAATGTAATACCTCACACTGGAAATATTCCCATTCTGCGATGCCACCGCAGTGCCTCATGGGAGTCGTAGTGTGGGCGCTCCCATTCTCTTCCATGGGCCACATTCCCCAGCTGGGCTTCCTCTCCCATGATGCATAGCCTTCCATCGGCAAGAGGGGAGACCATGGTGCATCATGGGAGATGTAGTCCAACCAGGGGAACTGGCATGCAGAGGAGAATGGAGACATGACACATCCAAACTACAACATCCATGAGGCACTGCGGCCTTGTATCTACCATAATACACAGCCTCCTTCCCTCTTGGTGAGTGAGCATGGTGCATCATTGGAGATGTAGTCCAAATAGGAAGTCTAGCCAATAGAGGAGAACAGGGGCACAAGACACCTGGATTACAATTCCCATGAGGTCCTGTGGTGCCTTTCTGAATCAAAATATTTCCAATTTTGATATTTTTGCCAAAATCTCAAAATTTTCCACAGCCATTCTTGCTGTATCTCCTTCCCTTGCCTCCCCTGGTCTGACTCTAGGAGCTATGCAACATTCTGCTTGGTTACTGTTTGGCTGGGATATCCCCAGTGAAACCCCAGAGGGCTGTCGGCTGTGGTCAGGGTGATTCAGAAGAGGATGTTCTTCCTGTGCGGTGAGCGCTGCGCCTTGTGTGGTGCTTGGCTGCTGGAAGTGTCAAATTTTAGAAGAGGTCAACCCAAGATGGCCAACGCTCTGCGGTTATTAACGATCCCCTAGTGCATCTGCAACAGCTTCCACCATCGTGTGTCTATGCCCAGCACTCCCCCCTGCAGGGGGACCTGTGGCTCTTTGCTTCCTGTCCTCAGCACCTGAGGGTCTGGCTGTCGTTACACACTCTCCTGACACTGGTCCTTCTGCGGCAAGAATGAGACCCTGGTGCACATCTGTGTAGAGCGTGCCAGGCGGCAGCCCCTCTTCGCCTCCTCCAGGACCTCCAGCTGAGGTTCTGGCTGCACTTTCCCCCTCATTTGCATCTTCTTATACACCCTATCCATGGGGCCGCAAGACCTGCTTGTCAGCCTCCTCCTGACACTGGCCAAGATGGCCTCCACCAGACGAGGTGGGGCAAGCGCTACAGGAGGGCGCTCTTTGACTTCAGAGCCTATTTCCATTTCCTTGTTGCACCACATCTCTAGGCAGAGTTCCTCTTGGCTGCAACCACTGACTCTTTGAATTCCCTTAAGGCGCTGTCTGGGGTTCTCTGCTTGGCGTCCCCCTCTGGATTCCCTAGTTTTGGCCCCACAGCCCTCACTCCCATCCCTGTTTTTCATTTCCTGTCCCGCATGATCATTTGCCTACAAGGCTCAGTGGCTCCTCCCCCTCAATAAGGAAGCCACACCCCAGAGCTGGCTGCATTTCTGCTGTGGGCACAATGATTTTCAGGTGTTGCTAGGGTGCCCTCAACCATAGTGCCCAGCCGCCAATGTCATCACATGGTCAGCAAGGTAAAAAAGCAACCACCAGGCGATTCACACACAGGCACACTAAGCTTATATATATATGTATATGCTTACCAGCAGGCCTACGCCTTCCATCACACACACAGGACATGAGACTGACAACCCAAACCTAAATGCCCCCCCTCCCTGCCCCCGTTCACAATAATTTGGATCCTGGGCCGAACTCCTGCTGCATTTCTCGAACCAACCCTCCAACTTGTATCATTACAGCGGGACCATGCGGCTGAACCCCTCGATAACGGAGGGCAAAGCCGGACCCAAGGATGCCTTGGCAATTCAGGCATCTCTCAGTGTGGGCTGAACCAGAACTTCACAGATGGATCCAGAACCCTTTTTTTTTGGCGGGGGGTGGGATGCAGTTTGGATCCGATCTGTATCCAGACTTGCCAACGGGCTTCCATCGCTGGGCCAGAACCGGAATCTGGTTCAGAGAGTGGGAGCCAGCTCCAGAATCCATCCTCTAGCTGAGGATGGGGCAAAATGGGGAGGAGGAGGGGGAGGTTTGTTCCCTGGCAACCTGCCTCCCAGGGGAGGGAGCGTCAGGAAACACGATCCTCCCTGCCCAACTGGAGCCCTGAGTTCAAAGGCCATTTCCGCCTGGGAGATGACTTCATCCCCTAGTGAAGGGGCTTTATTTTCCCACTGGTGGGGTGGATCAGGGGAAGGAGCCATGGGGGAGGGGGCTGTTGGGAGGTTTCTCTCTTAAGCTACCGGATATGATTTTCTCAATCATACATTGAGGCCTGTGCGCCCCCAGGACATAGTGGCGGGTGGGAGGGTGGAATCTGGCTCTCAGCAGAGTCGCTCAGTGATGCAATCATCAGACTGTCGGTCTTTCCTGCCCAAACCGTTTCCTTAATGAGCCAATGTGGTCATTTCCCCTGTGCTCACCCCCCCCCCCCGGCGTACACATACATCCTGGGATCGGTGACCTCAGTCGGCATCAAAGGACTTAGCATCAGAAGATGCTTGAAACACAGTCGAGGCGGCTCCAGGCCCCAGCATGCCAAGCGCGTGCTTGGGGCGGCATGCCACGGGGGGCGCTCTGCCGGTTGCTGGGAGGGCGGCAGGCAGGGTGCCTTCAGCGGCATGCCTGCGGAGCGTCCGCTGGTCCTGTGGCTTCAGTGGACCTCCCGCAGGCACGATGCGGAGGGTCCACCAGAGCCGCAGGACCGGCGAGCGGCAGAGCGCCCCCCCGCGGCATGACACCATGCTTGGGGTGGCGAAATGTCTAGGCCGCCCCTGAGCACAGTAATGCCAGCTTCTGTTACAGCAGTGCCCTGCCACTGCCAGCTGGGACTCCGGAGCTGTGAGCTTCTGTTACAGCAGTGCCCTGCCACTGCCAGCTGGGACTCCGGAGCTGTGAGCTTCTGTTACAGCAGTGCCCTGCCACTGCCAGCTGGGACGCCGGAGCTGTGAGCTTCTGTTACAGCAGTGCCCTGCCACTTCCAGCTGGGACTCCGGAGCTGTGAGCTTCTGTTACAGCAGTGCCCTGCCACTGCCAGCTGGGACTCTAGAGCTGTGAGCTTCTGGCTAGCAGTGCCCTGCTTCTGCCAACTGGGACTCTGGAGCTGTGAGCTTCTGGCTGGCAGTGCCACCAGGACCCTAGGACCATTCACACTGAGACTGTTTCATGGCTGCTCTCTGCCAGGTTAAGTTATTTACACCAGTGCAACGTGAGTGAAAAACCTTCCCCATTTTGCTCAGATAGCATTTCACGCCTGCACTTCACTGGTGTACATGGCTGCACGGGGTGCAGGGCAGCAGTGAGTCGGGCTTCTCATGCCAAGTACGTGCTGCAGAGAAAACTCCCATCCATGTAAGCAGCTAGCCCTGATCAGAGTCCCCCTCCCTCTCTAGCCTCATGCTGCTGCCCCAGGAGGAAACCCTAGAGAAATGCTGAGTGGGACCCCCGGCCCCATGAAGAGCAGGGGACCAGATGCCAAAGGCCACCAGCAAGATAAACATCACTCCAGCCTCAAGCAAACTCCATTTTCTCCAGGGGTTACTGGCTCCACAGTTGGCAACAAATGATACCTCCTGGTTTTTGTCAGGGAGCTCAAAGCACTCCCAGTCCCGCTGGGAGGGAGGACAGTAGTACAAGTATCACTGGACAAAGGGGGAAACTGAGGCAGAGTGAGGCTAAGTGATTTACCAAGGTCACAGAGGCAGCCTATGGCAGAACAGGTTTTGAACTCAGGTGTCCCAAGGAATCAATGAGTGCCCTCACCACTGGGCCATCCTTCCTAGCCAGTCCCTGAAATCTCTGTCTGGCTGTCTGTCCATCATCCATCTATCTGTCCACCCACCCAGCTAGCCAGTGGGAGGGTCAAACTCAGCATGGCCACAGCCTGCATTAGCCATGGGAACCCAGTAGTGTCCCTGTGACACTGACACTACCCTGCATTCAGTGAACAAAGCCACCTGGCATAACTCCCTTTCTCTCCAGCGTGCGTGGTAACATACATGTGCACACCCCCCCATGCATTTACACACATGCATGCCTGCACATCACTGTGCACCTGGTGCAGGTGTCACCATAGAGGTGTGAACATGTGTACACCTGGCTCAAGATACAAAGGTGCTGGTCTCAGCACGCATACATTAAAGTGTGTGTACACGCACTGATAGCTATGTGTGCTCGCATTCAACAGATTGGTGTGAACACGTGTGCATGTGGCCATATCCTTGTGCACCCATGTAGGTGTGAACATGTGTCAACATGCACAGACATATATGGGCACACATATCAACATAGAAGTGTGAACACATGTCAACATACATTGACATATATGGGCATGAACATGTAGGTGATAATGTGTGTGCACAGCAACATACATCAACATGTGTGGACATGTATCAGCACACAGGTGTACACATGGGTTAAGAAGGTATGTGCATATGGGTCTGTCTTCCTCAGGGGGCGGGCAGTGTGGCCTAATGGATAGACTTCAGTGGGGTTCTGCCATCGGCACCAGCTCTCCATTATAATCATTTTGCTCCCTCATAATTATTCTATGAGAGCAATGCTGCGCTCAGAACTCCCCCCCGCCCGCCCCCCACACACACTGGTGCCAGGCTCTGCATGGACACAGAGTGAGAGACAGCCCTTGCCTGAAAGCTCTCCGTCCGTATAGAGGGCAGGAGGGGAAACTGAGGCACACAGCAGGGCAGTGATTTGCCCCAGGTCACGCAGCATACAGCTCCCAGGCTCCCAGTCCTGCACTTGGTCCACTAGCCCATGTCGCCTCGCTCCATTGCCCCATCCCTGGCAGCCAAGGGTCTCCATCACCCCCTCTTAACACAGCCCCAATCACTGCAATGGTTTTTTTTGGGGCGGGAGGGAAAAGTCCGAATGTCCACCCTGCTCTTCCCGCCCCCCACCCGACTGCCCCCAGCTCTGAGGCCCGGCTCAATCCTCCAGGGTTTGCTACAGCCCAGCACGGCGAGGGGGACGGAGGCGGAATCTGCAGCCCGAAATCCCAGGCCGGGCCGATCCCCATGTCATTGCTTCCTGAACATCACGTGAATACCGACTACGGGGGGGCGGGGGGTGCTGCGGCATTGCCATGGCAACAGATCCCAGCGCTCGGAGCATGAAGTCAGCACTAATATTATCGCTGACACCATGGAGGGGCGGGAGGGGGAGTCACGTGGCGCAGCAGAGGGACGGGGGGGGCTCGCAGAGTGAGGAGAACCACGTGGGGCCAGGAGCATCTTGATACTGACCTCAAGGCCTTTCCCATGACCCCCCAAATTGCCCCTCACATGATCCCCCCAACTGTCCCCCTGGGCTCCCTCTGCCACCCAACTGCCCCACGACCCCCCCAACTACCACCCTGGGCTCCCTCCACCACCCAACTGCCCCATGACCCCCCCAACTATCCCCCTGGGCTCCCTCCGCCACCCAACTGCCCCATGATCCCCCGAACTGCTCCCCCTGGGCTCCCTCCGCCACCCAACTGCCCCATGATCCCCCCAACTACCACCCTGGGCTCCCTCTGCCACCCAATTGCCACATGACCCCCCCAACTACCACCCTGGGCTCCCTCCGCCACCAAACTTCCCCATGACCCCTCCAACTACCCCTCTGGGCTCCCTCCATCACCCAACTGCCCCATGACCCCCCCAACTACCACCCTGGGCTCCCTCCACCACCCAACTGCCCCACAATCCCCCCAACTACCACTCTGGGCTCCCTCCGCCACCCAACTGCCCCCTTGGGCTCCCTCCGCCACCCAACTGCCCCATGACCCCCCCAACTGCTCCCCTATACTGCCCTCTGGGCTTCCTCCACCACCTAACTGCCCTATGATCCCCTCAACTGTCCCCTGGGCTCCCTCTGTCACCCAACTGCCCCATGATCCCCCCAACTACCCCTGAGGGTCTCCCATATTTACCCAGGCAGGGGCACTGGTTGTGGCGGGAGCCCCCCCACTATTCCAGCACTGGCCTCTCCCAGCAGGGGGTGCTGTAGGGAGCAGTGGAGGTGGACCACAGAGGCATAATAAGGGGGTGCCCCAATGCTCCTTACAGCAGGGCCCAAGTTAAGCAGGGTCCCAGCTGGTCAGCAGCTAGAGATGGGAGACTCCCCCCACACCCAACCCCTGCACACAGAGAGGTAGGGAATCCCCCCCACCCCCCCGCATCTGGGGCTTCCACTAGCGACACCAGCCAGGCTCGGTGGGGCAGGGTGGGATTGGGGTGCCCTGACTCCACACTTTTCCATGCTGCACACCAACACCAGGACTGGGCGGGAGATTAAAGCGGCGGCAGAGTGCCAGGATTCCTGGGTTCTCATCCCAAGAAGTCACTCCCCCTCCCTCAGTGCCTCAGTTTCCCCATGTGTGAATGAGGTGTGATCTTTCCCTGTGGGGGAGTGGGAGCTGGGGGAGGGGGCTTTAATTCAAGACCGAAAAATTTCAATGATCAAAGGGGCTCAACCCTTGCTCAGTGGGGCTCTCAAATGCCCCCACACACACACTGGGAGCCTCCCCACATCCCATACACCTACCTCCATGGCCTGGCATGAAGGGAGGTCATTACCTCCAAGCCGATTAGCGGCTCCACGTTAATTCCTTAGGGCGCATTAGGAGAGGGAGCAGAAAAGTGGCGGCTAAACAGATTAGGGGTTGGGAGGGGGGGACCTGAGGAGCCTCCCGGCTCCCTCCCCTTCCCCCAACATAGCAGGGTAGCAAGGGGCTCTTCCTACAGCACCCCTTGCTGGGAGAGGCCAGAACTGGAGTAGCCGAGAGCTCCTCTCACAACCAGCGCTCCTGCCCCACTCCTGACAGCACCCCCTAGTGGGAGAGGCCGGGAGCTCCTCTCACAACCAGCACTCCCGCCCCGCTCCTTACAGCACCCCCTGGAGGGAATGGCTGGGGCTGGAATAGCCAGGAGCTGCCCCCTCTGCCAGCGCTCCTGCCCCAGTCCCTACAGCGCCCCCTGCTGGGAAAGGCCAGGACTGGGTAGCCAGGAGCTCCCCCCAGAGCCAGCGCTCCTGCCCTGCCCCCTGCTGGGACTGCAGTAAACTAACCAACTATTTCGCTGCTGTGGGGTGGTCCAGGGGAGCATCCAAACCCCAGAGCAGGGGCAGCACCAGGATAGTCCAATCAGCCCAAAGAGGGAGGATCAAGGACACTAATCCCTGACCCTATAGTATACGGAATCACAGGGGAGGGGGAAGGGGTTGAGCAGGGTCTTGCTGGGTCAGGTTCTGCTGTGCTTGCCAGCAGCAAGATGACTTTAAGCCAATGGGAGGCTCTGGCCATGTCTACATCTAAAATTTTACAGCGCTGGTTGTTACAGCTGTATTAGTACAGCTGTATAGGGCCAGCGCTGCAGAGTGGCCACACTTACAGCAACCAGCGCTGCAAGTGGTGTTAGATGTGGCCACACTGCAGCGCTGTTGGGCGGCTTCAAGGGAGGTTCGGGGAACGCGAGAGCAAACCGCGGCGAAGCTGGTCTCCTTCTCCGGTTTGCTCTCTCGTTCCCCGAACCCCCGAGCAAGCAGGTCTCCTTCCCCGCGGTTTGCAGGGTGGTTCGGGGAACGCGAGAGCAAACCGCGGCGAAGCTGGTCTCCTTTCCCGGTTTGCTCTCGCGTTCCCGAACCACCCTGCAAACCGCAGGGAAGGAGATCTGCTTGCTCTGGGCTCCGGGAACGAGAGAGCAAACCGGGAAAGGAGACCCGCTTCGCCGCGGTTTGCTCTCGCGTTCCCGGAGCCACCCAGCAAACCGCAGGGAAGGAGATCTGCTTGCTCTGGGCTCCGGGAACGAGAGAGCAAACCGGGAAAGGAGACCCGCTTCGCCGCGGTTTGCTCTCGCGTTCCCGGAGCCACCCAGCAAACCGCAGGGAAGGAGATCTGCTTGCTCTGGGCTCCGGGCACGAGAGAGCAAACCGGGAAAGGAGACCCGCTTCGCCGCGGTTTGCTCTCGCGTTCCCGGAGCCACCCAGCAAACCGCAGGGAAGGAGATCTGCTTGCTCTGGGCTCCGGGAACGAGAGAGCAAACCGGGAAAGGAGACCCGCTTCGCCGCGGTTTGCTCTCGCGTTCCCGGAGCCACCCAGCAAACCGCAGGGAAGGAGATCTGCTTGCTCTGGGCTCCGGGAACGAGAGAGCAAACCGGGAAAGGAGACCCGCTTCGCCGCGGTTTGCTCTCGCGTTCCCGGAGCCACCCAGCAAACCGCAGGGAAGGAGATCTGCTTGCTCTGGGCTCCGGGAACGAGAGAGCAAACCGGGAAAGGAGACCCGCTTCGCCGCGGTTTGCTCTCGCGTTCCCGGAGCCACCCAGCAAACCGCAGGGAAGGAGACCAGCTTGATTACCAGAGGCTTCCTCCTTCCACGGAGGTCAAGAAAAGCGCTGGTAAGTGTCTACATTGGATTACCAGCGCTGGATCACCAGCGCTGGATCCTCTACACCCGAGACAAAACGGGAGTACGGCCAGCGCTGCAAACAGGGAGTTGCAGCGCTGGTGGTGCCCTGCAGATGTGTACACCTTCAAAGTTGCAGCGCTGTAACTCCCTCACCAGCGCTGCAACTTTCTGATGTAGACAAGCCCTCTGTGTGTGTGTTGTGTGTATGCGTGCACACACACATGTCCACACACAGGCTGACTCACTGTATCTAGGGCCCAGACGGACCAATGGAATGAGGCCCGGCTTGTTGTAAGTTTCTTAGGCAGGATGTAGGACGGGAGATCGATCTAAGTGGATCAGCACCACTGAGGCTCACGTTCGCCCAGCCTCATGGTAACAGCTGGGGGCTGGTAGGCGGCAGCAGGACCCGCCTTTCCCGTCTGGAGTTGGCTCTGCCCCCGGAGAGTCTGTCCTGGCGGAGCCTCTAGGTTTTTATTATTTTATAGGTTCAAGGTTGCAGCAAGGGGCAAATTCAGAGCAAGAGAGAGAGAGAGAGACTATGAGCACTTACCCTCCTTCCTCACCTCCCCCAGTCTCAGAGCACTTTAGGGGCACCTCACATGGGGAAACCGAGGCATGGAGAAATTAAAGGGACTTGCTCCAGGTGATTCAACTGGATAAGAACCCAGGTCAGGAGTCTGGACTCGCTGTGGCCCCACCCCACCACAATCACTTCACTACACTCCTCTCCCAGTGCTGGGGTAAAGCCCAGGAGTCCTGGGCCCCTAACCCCTGCTCTGTCTGATAAATACCCCAACGCACCTATTCCCAGAGCAGGGAACAGAAGCCAGGAGCCCTGACTTGTACACCCCTCCCAGAGCTAGGGATAGAACCCAGGAGTCCTGACTCCCAGACCCACCTGCTCTAACCACTAGACCCTACTTCCCTCCCAGAGCTGGGGATAGAACCCAGGAGTCCTGGCTTTCAGTCTCCTCCTGCACTATGTTTCCCTCCCAGAGCTAAAAACAGAACCCAGGAGTCCAGGCCCCCGTGCTCTGAACTACAGGACAACCCCTTCCTGCAACTGGGGCCACATGCAGCATGAGAAGACTTTGGGAAGAAACACAGCAGTATGGGGGAGAGGGAAAGGTGCATCTTGGGGCAGTGGGGACTGTATGGAAGAGTCCATGTGAGAGGACTAGGGGGCAGAGTTGGGGAGAGGACCCTGGGGGTGGGCCAGTGGGGCTGAGTCCATTTCCTGTGCAGACTGTAACAGAAGGAGCATGAGCCCCTGGTAAAATCAAACCCTCCCAGCCATCCTGAACCTTGGCCCCTTTCGAGAGACGGCTCAGAACCAGAACCCGCCCTATCCTGCTCTTACCACCTACATCCCTGGAAGGTTCTGAGATCTGGAACCCTGATCCAAGCCAGCCCTGTTTGGAAACCTCCAGCTGCCCCCTTCGGCAGTGCCCGGGGCAGAGGAGATGGCATGGGGGGCGGGCTTGTTGCTGGGCTACTGGGGCCTTGTTTATGTCTTTAAATGAGTTAATTAGCTTATTCATTTTGGAGTCTGGGAAGCAGCGGGTTCTACTCCCCCCAACCAAAACCGGCCTAAAGGTTTGATTCGGAGCTGGATCCTGGACTGGGACAGGGGAGAGGGAGAGGGAGGGGGAGGGTGTTTCTCTGAATCGCTTTAGATATGGCCCTAGGTGCCAGCAATCAAGATCTGGGCCCAAGAAGCAGGCAACGATGTCCAGTGTTGAGAACTGGCCAGTGGTGACACCCGTGAGGCCTCTCACGCCGCTGGCACCAAAGGAAAAACCCAACAGCAACGACGTGTTAACAGCAAACCCATGGTTACTTGAGCCAGCCTCCCCTGTGGGAGTCTGCGCAGGCTCCAGGACGCTTATGTCAAGGGCACTGGAGATTGCAAAGCAAAGGGCTTCAAATGCCAGAGGCAGAACCGTCCCAGGGACGCACCACGGTGCAGGGAGTCACCCACTGCAGCCAAACGGCACAGCCCCGGGAGTGGAACAGGAACAAGGAGAACGGTTGAATGGCTGGAGAGGCTGCCAGGTCACCACTCCCACCCCACTCCCATCCACGTCTATGTTCTTATCCTGTGCTCATCACCTGGTATCATGGCCCCTAAGACGACAGAAAGTGTTGGTGTGCAGCTACCAAACAGCAGCTGCATCCCACCCCAGAGGCGATGGCATTGCAACAGCTGGTGAAGCCAGCCCTGTATACACAGCTGCCACATCCCACCCCAGAGGTGGCAGCATTCGATTGTAAACTCATTGGGGCAGCAATTTTTTCTTCGGTGTTTGTGCAGCACCTAGCACGACGGGGTCCTGGGGCCTGACTGGGGTTCCTGGGGGCTACAGGTGTACAAATAAACTCATAACAGAAGAAACATGCCTAGATAGAGAGATGGTAAATGAGGAAGGGGTTATTATGCACCAATGGTCCAGACACGAAAAAGCCAACCCAGGTACCAAAGCAGCGGAGGTTCATTCCAGCAGTAGCACAGAGAGTTGGTGATCTGCCCCTCCCAGATCCTGTTTGCTCCCTGGCCACCACATGGAAACTTCACCCCCACCCTGAATCCCCATGCTGCAGCAGCTCCAGCTGCCTTCTGGGTTTATAGGGTCCAGGCCAACTGAGGAGGGCAGGAGTTTGCCCCCCTCCCACAGGAGCAGAAGCTGTGCTAGAGGGTGTGGGCATGGCCTGGGTCAGGGGGTCGGCCGGACACTGCTGCAGCCCTGGATTCACAAGGGGATGAGTTAGGTGGTCTCAGCATCGTCCCCAAGAAACTCAGAGCTGCATTGCAATGGCCACCTGGCTATAGGACTGGTCCAGGGCTGGGCTAGGAGTGAGCCCTGTGTGTGTGTGTGTGTGTGTTAGGGGGAGCCCAGGGGGCTGGAATAGCGGGGGGGTTGGGGTTAGGATTGTGGGGCAGGGACAGAGCTGTGTGGGATGTGGGGAGCTCATGGCTGGACCAGCAGGTGGGGTGCAAGTTGGGATGGAGGGGCAGGGACGGAGCAGGGCATGGGGGGAGTCCAGGGGCCTGGAATAGTGGGGGGGCCAAGGGGTGGGATTGAGGGACATCAGCCAAGCTGGAGGGGGAGCCCAGGACCGGAACAGCAGGGGGCTGTGGGTCAGGATTAAGGGGCACCGGTCCATCTGTGGCTGGGATCCCCAGTCAGCTGACTGCCAGCCTGGCTCTAACCCCTCTTGCCTCGAGTGGCCGCTCCGCTCCCCAAGAAGCCAGCGCTGCCGCTCCGAGGGCCACCTCCCCGACGTATCCGCGTGGCCATCTGCACCCCTGGGGACCCCTGTTGCCGAGCAGCCTCTGCTCCGCTCCCATCCCCTCCATTGTTCTGCCTTCAGCCTCAGCACCCGGCTTCGCCCCAACGACGAGCCACCTGCGTCCCAGCTCGTGGCACCGCCGCTTTGCCTCGCAACAGCTCCCCGCAAATCTGCCCCGACAACTCAGCCGCCGTGCCAATCAGCGCCGGGCGGGGGCCTCACGTGCAGGGGGAGGGGGAGAGGCTGCGACGGCACGGGCCCCTCTCCGCGGGCTGCGGGCAGGGAGCCAGACATGCCGTCACCTTGTTAAATGGAGCAAAAGGATCCTGGAGTCAATCTGAATTTTTCATCAGTAACATGTTATAAAATATTAATGGGAGCTGAGATATGGTGCGAAGCAAACCAGGGAAGGAGGGCAGGTCATCTCCAGGGAAGCTGGGGGGATGTCTGACAACAGGGATTGAACCAGGGCTCTCCCTGGCTCACGGTACAAACTGCACCAGCTTGAGTCAAAGTCTACAGCAGTGGCTGTCCCCACCTCACATCCACTGCACACCCATGGGGGTCATCCTGGGATTGGGGGCAGGATCCTAGGGAGAAGGTAACTGACATGGTGGGGCAGCAGGCCCAGAAGTGGGGGTTGGGGGAGCCAGGACATCATGGGGGGGAAAAAGAGGGAGCAGCCAGCCGCTGGCCCATCTGGGGGAGCTCCCAGCTGGCTCCGAGCCAACGTAGCCACTCCCTGCACCTGGGCGGGGGGTGCCGCACCTTGGCCGCACGCAGCCGGGCACAGAGCTGCCTTAGCTTGGATGGAGACACAACCTGTCCTGAGCTGGAAGGGCCACCCCCCAAATGCCTCCCAATGCCGGGCTAGTGAAAGGGGCAATTCATTAACGCCTCCTCCCTCGGCCCCACCCAGCTCTGGGCCAACACCCCTGTGTGCTGGGGGGTGTTTACTCAACGGCCTGGTCTCTCAGTACCCCCCCCTCGGCACAAACCAGCCCCTCAACAAAACACCATTTCACCGGGGGGGAAGCTCATGGATATGGCCCACAGCCAGCCCTGACCTCTCCAGCACAGCCAAACACGTCCTCTTTAGCTGAGTCCACTGCAGAGGCAGCCCAGGCTTTCACCCAGGGGTCGCCCCTGACCCAGCTACCATCCACACACAAAACCCTCCAACCCCGGTTCGGTGGTGCCTCAAACCAGGCTAGCTGGGGGCAGGGGCTTGAGCCTGGGTTCTGCTTTTCCCCAGATTGGTAACCCATCCCGTCTGCCTACTCCTGTGGGCCTTCCTGTTCCTGCTCAGTGCAAGTCACTCACTCAACACCCCCAGCTGAGACTCAGCCTCGGCACAAGGTTACTTTGCACATGCTCCAGAGGCTACGGAGGCCCAAGTCTTGACTGGACCCACCCACTCCACCAGGTCCATCGTTATAGTCAAGCTGCACATCCACTAGCCCGCAAAGGATCAAATACTGGGACAGTTCAGCTCCATGCCACTGGGCTCGGGGCTCATCTTCCCTAGCAAAATGAGTCTTAGCAAATCCTAGTGCAGATGGGGCAAGCTCAGCGGGGTGGCAGCTCTACCTCCATGGAGCTGGCCAGGGCAGGAGCTGGGGCCCATCTGCTGCGTGAAGGTGGCGCTACCCTGTTCCCTGCCTCCAGGATTTTACAGTTTTCTGCCACACTCCACCTGAGGAGGGATAGCTCAGTGGTTTGAGCATTGGCCTGCTAAACCCAGGGTTGTGAGCTCAATCCATGAGGGGGCTATTTAGGGAACGGGGGTAAAAATCTAACTGGGGATCGGTCCTGCTTTGAGCAAGGGGTTGGACTAGATGACCTCCTGCGGTCCCTTCCAACCCTATGATTCTATTAAACCACAAACCTTGTTCCTGAGGAATGAGACAGCTGCTGAAACTACGCGGCTTCTGGCCCAATCATTATCGGTGGGGGCTGCTGGCAACTCAGACGAGCTCTCAGAACCAGCAGGGCTGGTATTTTATCCGGGACGTTGGCGAGAAGAGCTAGCCGAACGATTTGATCTCTGGGACAAACCTGAGTGACAGACTTAAGGAGTTCAACCTCCCCAAGTCACAGTTTCTGGGGCAGGGGAAGCGCCTTGCTAAAGCTGGCAGCTGCGTCTAGAAAGGTGTGAACCGGAAATAAACCAGCACAACTTAACAGAGAAAGAGGGTGCGGACTCGCCCCCCGGAGCGGCTCGCCATGGGAACAGTAAACCCAGCCACCAGGGGAGACTGCCCGAGACCAGGCAAATCCCTAACCAGCATGCTCAAGATCACGTTTCTGCCCTTGGTACTAGTGTCACTGATGTAGAAGGGAAGGATTCCTTCCATTGCCGGGGGACTGGGGAAGGGTCTCTGGCCTGCGCGCGGAGTCTGGCCTGAAGAGCTATGGGCCAGATCCCCAGCTGGTGTAAATTACCCACAGTTCTGTTGGAGTCAGTGGGCCGGGGCCTCAGCTCCAGCTGAAGTCAACGGAGTGTTGCCAATTTACACCCCTGCTGAGGCTCTGATCCTATGAACGTGTAATGCCCAGGGCATGGCACCAGGCGGTTGCCGTTTCTTGGGGTGTCCCATGAAACCAAGGTCCTGGCCCCGAATGCCGACTCAAGGTCCTGCTGCACGGCTGATAGAGCTGGGGGGTTTGCCCCGATGTCCTGGGCAGGTTCTCGCTCAAGCCTTTCCTCTTCTTCACTCCTGACGGCGCTGTGTCTCCCCCACCTTCCTGCAGCCAAGACACCAGTGGGCTCCACTCGACGCCTCGGGAACCTTCCTCAGCTGCCAAGCAAGCTGGATCCATGCAATGCCCAGGCCAGCCGGAGATTGCACTTTCATGGCACTGTTGTTCCAGGGGATAGCAGTAGCTGCAAGTCAGGACTCCTGGGTTCTAATCCTGGATCAGCAGTGGGGAGTGGGGTCCACTGGTTAGAGAAGGGGGGGCTGAGAGTCCAGACTCCTGGGCTGGGAGTGGAGTCTAGTGGTTAGAGCTGGGGGAATCTGGGACACTTGGGTTCTGTTCCCAGCCCTGTGAGGGAGTGGAGTCTAGTGGTTAGAGCTGGGGGGATCTGGGACACTTGGGTTCTGTTCCCAGCCCTGTGAGGGAGTGGAGTCTAGTGGTTAGAGCTGGGTGGATCTGGGACACCTGGGTTCTCTTCCCATCCCTGCCAGTATGAAGTTGGGCAAGTCGGTTCCCATCTCTGTGCCTCAGCACGGGGTGGGAGGATTGAATCACGAACGTCCAGGCAATGCCTTGGCATGCTTGGGCAGCTGGAGGAGGACAACCAAACCTGTCAGGGGCAGGAAACAGCCAGCAACATGGGGTTGAAGTCCTGGCTCCTGGAGCACCTGAGCTCTGGAACACACAATGGGGCAGCTGGCCTCATGCCACAGCCAGAGAGCTCTGTGCACTCACTTCCTTCCATGCTGGAACTCCTGCATGTGTCGGCAGGGACAGCAAGACTGTGAATGCCTCAGAGAAGTTGGGGTGGCAGGTTACACCCATCGTGGACAGTAAGGGGCCAGCAGGCTGCCAGGCCAAACCCCTGCCAATCGGGCAGGGCCAGTAGGCCCCCAAACTGCACCCATCGTTGACAGGGATAGGCTAGCAGGCCTCCAGGCTGAACCAACCACAGCGACTACGGTGTTAATGAAACAGGCTGCCTTCTGAAATCCTGCCCTGAGTGCTGCTGCCACAAGGGGGTGTTGTGCAGGGCTGGAGACCAGAGCCCCGTCCATCCCTGTGAGCTGCCCCCCTTGTGTCATCAGACCCCTGTCAGTTGCAGCAGGAGGCAGTGAGCCAGAGGGGCCACCCCCTGTGAGACACAACTACAACACGGGCACTGACCCACTGGGACACGGAGCTTGACCAGCTAGTGGGAGGGCGCGAAGTAAGCAAGGTGCAGGCACCCATCTCAGCTGGAGTCTGGGCAGAAGATGCAGGAACCTGGCAGATCCTGGCCCATGCCCATATACCAGCATGGACACGGGCAGCTGGGCAACCAACAGCCAGCCAGCTGGGCATTTCCAAGAAGACAGCCCAGATTCCCTTCCTTCCACACGTGAATGTCTTTGCTGAAGATCATGTTTATTGCTAATGGTGACCAGCACCAGAAATCAAGACTCTTCTTCAGAGACAGGCCTGAGCCCAACACCCTGCACCTTAGGGAAGTTCTGATCCAAATCTGGATTGTACAGACCCAACCAGAACAACTGCAACACTGGAAGCGGAGGGTTAGCTCCAGAGCCAAGTGTTCCTGTCTGGCAGATATTGGGAGGGCCTTGGAGGGCCGCTGTCTGTCTGGGTTTGCTGCTTCCCCTTCCCAGGAATAGAACAGGCTGGGAGGGAATTAGCCCCATCTCTCCAGAGGAGCCGGCTGGCTCTACATTCCTGTATAGGGACATTTGGATTAGACAATAGGAAAAACTTTCTAACTCTAAGGGGAGTTAAACTCTGGGACAGGTGATCAAGGGAGGATGTGGAATCCCTGGCTCTGGAGGGTTTTAAGAACCAGTTAGACAAGGATGGGTCTAGGTTTGCTTGGTCCTGCCTCAGCACAGGGCTCTGGATTTGACGACCTCTCAAGATCCCATCCGGCCCTAGGTTTCTATGTTGAATAACGTCTCAGTGGGTACGTCTACATGGCAAACAAAACTTGGGGATGTGAGTCTCAGAACCCAGGTCAACTGAGATGAGCTTACGGGGCTCGTGCTATGGGGCTAAAAAGTGTAGGTGGAACTCACCTCCCAACCCAGCCTGTGTTGAATGGAAACCAAAGAGCCTGTGGGACTAGGCGAATTTCACAGGAATGATGCCAAAACCCATACACAAGTGGTGGGCTCATGAGTTGGCCAAGACAGCTGGGGAGGGCAGGGTGGGTGCAAAGGATACAGGGATCAGGAGAGAGGAAGAGGGGGAAGTAAAAAAAAACCCCAAGCAAACAAAGAAAGTAATGGGAAGAAGCTGCACCTGCCAGGAAATCACATGCACCTGTGAGCTTCCCCACCAGTGTCACCCCAAGGGAAACTGATGAAGATTTAGAACATTGACAAAATCCCCCTTTGCTGGGCTGCCCTCACTCTTGAAGAAACATTTCAAGCTAGTTTTATTGCTGCTTTATGTCCTCGCACCAAGGAAAGTTCCCAGTGAGATCAGAGACCCCCACTCCAATCTCAGCCCCACATGAAACCTCATCAGGGCATCTCCTGAGTATGACAAAACTTCTCTTCAACTTGGCAGTTACAGAAAGTCTGGTTCGCTTTTCCTGCAGCCTCAGTCCACGGATCTTTCTCTTTCTTGCCTCACAACAGGGGCATCATCCAGCCGTGTCTCCTTCCCTCTGCTGATTTCCCTCGCAACAAGCCGCGTCCCCCTTGCAAACCTTCCCCAACAACTTCTCTGCATCGCCAATCAGCAAAGCGGACGGGGGGTCTCCTCAGAGGGCATTGGATTCGGTGGTTGAGAGAAAGGAGGGGAAAAAAAACCAAAACAACCACCCACCAACCGCCCAAACATCCCCCCAGCCTTCACAAACCTGTTGTTGATATGAAAAATTCATCACCTGTCCCTGGAGAGCAGAAAGACTGATGGGGAGAGGGGACTGGAGGGTCTGAAAATAGCTTCCTAAATGGGTTGTTTTGGTGCTACACCTTTCTCTCTCTCTCTCTCTCTCTCTCTCTTTTTTTTTCTTTTCTCTCCTTCAAACTTTCTGCTGCCTCTGGATTTTTCTTTGTTTGCAACGGAGGCGCAAGACTTGCTCTAAAGCAGTGGAGCTCAACGTTTCCAGACTACTGTACCCCTTTCAGGCGTCTCATTTGTCTTGCATACCCCAAATTTCACCTCCCTTAAAAACGACTTGGTTACAAAATCAGCCATAAAAATACACAAGTGTCCCAGCCACACTAGTACTGACAAATTGCTTCCTTTCTCATTTTTACCATCTAATTATAAAATAAACCACTTAGAACATAAATATTGCACTTACATGTCAGTGTACAGTATACCGAGCAGTAGAAAGAAGTCATCGTCTGTACGGAATTTTAGTTAGTACTGACTTGGCTAGTGCTTTTTCTGTGGCCTGTTGTAAAACTAGGCAAATATCTAGAGGAGCTGATGTACCCCCAGAAGACCTCTGCGTACCTCCAGAGGTATGTGTACCCCTGGTTGAGAATCATTGCTCTAAAATTACAAATGAGAGAGGTACCAAACCCCAGAAGCAGATGGTGATTTAGAGGGGGAATGCCCCTCTCTTGATCCATCCAACACACAGTAGGTGTGTGAAAGAGCTGGGCTAATTTGTTCTCTCCCCACCCCCACGGGCACCTGACTTATATTGGTTAATTTCCACAACAGCAGCAGGAATCAATGTGATCCAAGCTTTGGATCTGGATAAGGGGGTCTGAACTGCCGCACTATCCGTACCGTGGTCCTATCCAAATACCACATTTGCAAACTTGAGAAAAGACAGATCAGGAACTGAATTTTGTGGCTGGTCAGACTGATAAATCCCAAGTTCCTATCAAGTGGTTTTCATCTGTTGGTCTCAAAGCACTTTACCAAGGAGATCAATATCATTATCTCCATTTTACAGACGGGGAAACTGAGGCACAGAGACTTGCCCAAGGTCACCAGCAGAGCTGGGAATAGACCCTAGGTCTCCTGAATCTCAGTCCAGTGCCCCAGCCACTATGCAATGCTGCCTCTTGAAGCTGCTTTGGGTCAGAGGAAGCACCCAGAGCTCTCACCAAAAGCAGGTCTTCTACCAAAGGCTCCTGGCTCCCAGTCAGGCTGGCAGTGTTCTGATGCCAGGTGCTACAGTCCTTCCACTGTATGCAATGAGCCTGCAACAGAGAGAGACAGCCAGGAAAAAAAGTGGGATTTTGTTTTTTTAAAAAGACCTGGCTAAGACGGGTGGATCCAAATATGGTTGCAGTTTAAGGTGGGGCCAGTGGACAGATCCCGAGTGCGGGAGTCAGGAGAGCTCTAGTCCCATCTCTGCCATTGGCCTGCGGGGTGATCTTGGGCAAGACATTTCCCTGCTCTGTGCCTCAGTTTCCCCATGAGTCATGACACCAACCTGCTTTGAAAAGCACTGTGAGATCTGCTGATGAGAAGAGCTGAGAATATTATCTCTAGAAACAAGGTCTTTGAGTCAGCACTAGGACACAGGCTAGTGAATCTACATATAAAAGTCAAATCTCTACCTGTTTAAGGTACTTATCTGGCCCCCATCAGGATAGCACCTGAGCACCACACAGTCTTTAATGTATTTATCCTCACAGTGCCCCTCTGAGACATGCCAGTGCTCTTATCCCCATTGTACTGATGGGGAAACTGAGTCACAGAGCGAGGCCTGCGGTCACCCAGTGAGGCTGGGGCAGAACAGGGAACTTTAATTGGGCCTGCACATTTACCCTAATTGTGAGCTCGACTGTGAAAAGCCAGGGCCCATCCATAAGGTGTCACAATAACCGATAACCAGTGTCGATGGGGAAAAGCTGCAAACACGAGACACAGGCAGAGGGAGTCCAAAAGGCCTCTGGCCATAACTCAAGGGCTGGGTAAGGGTCATGCCCGATAAACAAGCACAGTGTGAGATGGAAAATCAATGGGCCAAAATCAGTGTGTCACAAATTAGGCCTAATTAGTGGACAAAACAATGAGAGGGGATGGGCTCTTCCACCCATCCCTCCCTCTGGGGCTCTACAAACAAGACATTTAGGGGTTGGGGGGTAGATGGACAAACAGTCAGTGGCGACTGCGACACTGGCTGACTGAAAGAAGGGAACTGAGAGAGCACCATCACCGTGGTTGCCATGCCCACCATTCCCTGGGACCCTGAACCTTCTTCACCCTAATCCTGAAAGCTGTCCTGAGCCAGCTGCCGTTGTGACCTCCACCCGCTGAATCCTGAACGCTGTGTCTCCCCCACCCGCAAATTGTATAATTTCTTCCCTACCTCCTTTCTTCTCTTTCCCGTCTCTCTCCCTTTCCCCTTCTGTCTCATAAGCGTCCGGCTGCGCCAACCAAGGCAATGCGCTTTGCAACACTGCTCTATGTCTGTCAGGAACTGAAAAGCAAGGCTTTCAAAAGCCTAATGCTGGGACGAGTTTGCGGTGCTCAGCGGGGCTGGGAAGCCCGCCCGCTGGGGTTGTGTTTTTGCCGGCAGCTGGAAAGCCAACACCAGTGCAGAAGCTGTGTTTTGTATCTTTGCTTTAGTCCTCTTCCCCACACCACTTTCTGTGTGTTTGTCTTGTCGTCTTAGGAAACAGGATCGGGACGGCTCCTTTTTCAACAAACTCCTTCCCTGTCCCCCAAAAGGACAGTTACTGCCTGTGCTAAGATCATCCAAGAGAGGGGTTTTTTCCTCCTATGGTCTCTCTCTCCAGCTGAAGGACAAGGAAACAAAGGATTTTTTAAGACAAAAAACCTGTTTAATCCTTTACGTGTCAAGGGCTTTACCTGTTTCTCCTTCTCTTCTGTCTTTAATCCAGGGCCGTCCAGAGGATTCAGGGGCCCTGGGGTAAAGCAGGGGGAGCTGCAGCACTTGTACTCACCCAGCGGCGGTCCGGGTCTTTGGCAGTATTTCAGCAGCGGGGGGGCCCTTCAGTCGCTCCGCGTGTTCTGCAGAACTGAAGGGACCCCGGCCGCCGAAGACCCGACTGCCGCCGAGACAGGGCTCACGGGGCCCCTGTGGGGCCTGGGGCAAATTGCCCCACTTCTCCCCGCCTGGGAGGCCCTGCTTTAATCAAAGGTTAAGTTTGCCATGGGACTAAGCAGGTGGACGCCTCCGTGGCCCGTGTTTGACGCTGCTTAATGTTGGATAGGGTCTGAGTTAACACCTTTGGGGCCATGAAAATGAATACAGAATTTCTCAAGTCCCGAGCTCATGGCCTATCCCCTGCACCACGCTGCCTCCCATATCCCCCTGTTTTGGAAGCAGGGAGGGTTTGAAGAGCCCCACTAAATAATGGCCAAATCCGAAGTAGCACTGACCACCTGCAACTCTCTTTGAAGCCAGTGGGAGCCAGGGGTGTTCAGCACCTTTCAGAATTTGCTTTGAGATTGGCAAAGGGCAGTTTGTGGGGTATTCCCACCACAGGGCTGCTCAGAATAAACGCCCAGTTCCTACAAAGCACATTCCATCAGCAGATCTCAAAAGCTCTGTGCAAAGGAGGATGACATCATTATCTCCACTTTATAGATGGGGAAGCTGAGGCAGGGAGCTGGGACGTGAACCCTTGCAAGAGACGCAGCCCAAGAAACTTCAGATCAACTTGGAATGAGCAGCCAGACTCAGAAAGGCCACATAAAATTCAGGAGAGAAAAGCAAAGATCTATGTTTGGAGAGACACAGTGTAATCAAATCATTAACACGGTTCAGGATATGGACAGAGTGCTGGTGAAACATCAATGATATCTCACCCTCCCCTTCAAGGATCTCAGTGCTTTACAAATGATGCCCTCAGTGACCCACATGGAAGAATTATTCCTCTCCCTCAAGAATTTGCTCCCGGAGCACAAGAAAAAGGGGGCCTTCGATGAAATTAAACAGGTGGGAAATTCAAAGTGGCTCAAAGTCTATGCTTTTGCACACAACGCATAATTGGACTGTGGAACTCCCCGCCACATGAAGTCATGGAGATCAAGCCCTTAGCAAGATTCCCAAAGGGGCTGGACATTTCTGTAGGGAACAGGAATAGCTGTGTTAGAGTGAACATGGACATGGGCCGGCATGTTAAACTTTCTGCTTCTGGGCTTAAGTCGATTTAACAATTCCAGAGCAGAACCCGATCTAACCTGGGGGCAAGGTCATTCCACATCCGCTACTGCACTGTTCTTAAGCCTTCCTCTGCCGCATCTGGTGCTGGCCACTGCCAGAGCCAGGATAATAGGCTAGATGGATCGGGGGTCTGATCCAACCTCTGGCAATTCCTGGAAACTGAGGCACAGAGCAGGGAAGTGACCCCGCTGGGAACTGAGCCCTGCTTTCCTGACACCCGTGCCTGTGTTTTAGACACTGGTTCACACTCCAGCCCTGAAAATGTGGCATGTGGGAATTGCCAGCAGCAGAACAATCTTCCCTGAGTCTGGTGTCCTCTCTAGGACACCAGCTAGCACTGGATGCTTTGGGGGATGCTCTAAGCCACCTCCCTGGGCAGCATCGCACCCCACAGGTAGAATTTCTCCCCATGCCCAGCTGGGAGCCGGATGATATGGCTGGTCTGATCGCCCCACAGCCAATATCTTCCCCCTTTGCCAGGGAACCGGGAGCTGCCTGTGTTGCTCTGCATTGGTTGCCTGCACTTCCCTCTCTCAGGTGGAAGCTTCCCTTCTCCGGATGCCCGGCTCTCTCACCCGTGGATCGGAGCTTTGACTCATGGCTGAGAGGCTCCAGCATCAGCCCGAGTGTCTGGCAGCTGCAGGGCCTCAGAAGCGAACCTTCATCTTACAAGCCGTACTTGTCCCAGACACACCACAGCCCAGACCCACTTTGCACAGGAGCTCCCTAAAGAGATATGCAGCTGCAGCGGCTCAGTGGGCGTTACCCGAGGCTAGAGAGTCCTTGCTGCTTCACGGCCCCAAGTGACAAACTGGGGGGGGTCTCAACTCCCCAGGGGCACAGGAAGACACGTGTCTCCCAAACCACCCCCACAAGTGGCAGGCTCAGCAGAGGAATGGGGTCCCCTCTTGCCCCTCCCCGGGGCATCGAAGAAGGCAGGTGTCAGCGATGTCCGGTCTGTCATCCTTAGCAGTGACCTAAAGGGTTCACGTCCAGGCCGTTACCTTTCACCTGTGCTAGACGCCAATGGGAGGTTTATAAAAGGGGAAACCCCAAGGCCTGATCCCTCTGCTGTGCACAGGCCGATGGGACAGCTGAGTGTCTAGGCGCTGGGCCAACATGGCCCCACGTGGCCTCCGCACTCCAGCAAGCCTCCCCGCAGCACCACCAGGCGGCCGACGCACCATCCTGCCGCAGCAATGCACAGCACGGTACCGGGGCTGGTGCAACCCACTAGGCGACCGACGCGGTCACCTACGGCACTAGCATTTGGGGGGCGGCATTTTGGGTCCTTCGGCAGCGACCGTGGTGGACGGATCTTCGGCCGCCCCGGTCGTGTCGGCATTTAGGCGGAGGGACCTGGGGCAAGGGGCACAGGGAGGGCCGCCTGCAGCAAGTAAGGGGGGGCGTGGCATGCAGGGGAACCGCTCCCAGCCCCAGCTCACCTCTGCTCCTCCTCCTCCCCTGAGCACGCCGCCCCACTCTGCTTCTCTCTCTCCTAGGCTTGCGGCGTCAATCATCTGTTTGGCGCTGCAAGCCTGGGAGGCGAGAGAATTGGAGCGGTGACGGTGTGCTCAGGGAGGAAGTGGAGCAGAGGTGAGTTGGGGTGGGGAGCTGCCACACGGCTCCCCGGGCTAGGGGGAGCTGCGGCAGGGGGCTGCTGTGGGGGGGGGCACCTCAGGGCAGGCACCTTAGGACGTGGGGGGGGGTGGAGAGCTCCCACAGGGCTCAGGGAAGGGGGGTGGGCGCAAGGTGGAAGTTTCACCTAGGGCGCAAAACATCCTTACACCCACCCTGCACAGCACTGTGGCCAGGTCATCCCGGACGCACCACAACGCCATGCCAACATGTCCCACCCAGTGCCAGCTGGCATCGCTCAGTACCACGGCCCTCTGCCACTGGGGCAAGGTTGTCATGACAACACCTGCCCATCACGTCATTGTCATTCACGGAGAATCCGCCACGACCCCGGCTACATTGTTAATTACCCTCACCGGTAACAACTGACGCCTTATTTCCAGTCTCAATTCGTCTAACTTCAACTTAAAGCCATTCGTTCTCGTTAGATTTTTGTCCGTTGGGGCAAGGATGTTCAACCTTTTCTCATTCGCAGACCCCTACAAAATTTCGAATGGAGGCATGGACCCCTCTGGAAATCTTAGTCATAGTCTGCAGGCCCCCAGGGGTCCACGGACCACAGGCTGAAAACCGTTGTGCTAGAGCGAAGCGCTTCTATGTATCATTGACTCTCAGGGCTGTTTGCCCCATCTCAGAGCCATTGTCTCAGGCTTTCTTCAAATTCAGGCAGCCGACGCTGGGTCAGTTACACTCGGGTTCCGGTCTCGATGTTTTCTTCCCAACCAGAGAGGCCAGAAGCTTTTTTTTAAAATGAACGCTGAGATTCTGCAGCACGCGTCCGAACTCGGCCACGTCAGAAGAGGCGCAATCCGGCAGAATGCTCAGTGCTTCCCAATTCTCACTGAATGTTCAAGGTGCTCAGCCCGTTGCAGGAGCAAGACCTAGACTGGTTCAAGAGCTTTCGGATGAAACACGCGGCAGGAAAGTTCATCGCTGTCGGCGTAATCCAAAATCTTGGCCTTGCAGCCAGGTTGACAAAAGAGCTCTGGGCCCCGATTTTCCACTTGAGCTTAGCCCCCCATGTGCTGTGGCAACCTTGGCATGACGCCCGCAGCAGGAGAGCTGCCCTCAAAGGATGGCCAGTATTTTATTAAGGTAAGTGCTGGGCATTATTTATTCATCAGCTGTTTAAAGTGGAAAGGGCAGCACTGCAATCAGACTGCTTTAAACAACTCAGTGGAGCTATCTGTCAATGGCGGAGCAGGGGGAGACACACACACACGGTTACTTTAGGTGATCGGCACACACCCCTTGACAATCCCCCCACCCCCAGTGGAGGGGAGTGCTCCAGCCACGTGAACCTGGCATGAGGGCTCTGAACCTGCCCTGCTCTCAGTCCCTGGCTTGGGAGGCAGATTGGGGGTGTGGTCAGAGCACATTGCACTAGGACTATTCTCTGCTTCCATGGGGTGGCAGAGTGTAATTTAGAGCAGCCCTGAGGCTGCTCCAACTGACCCTGAAGGCTCCTGCAGGGCCCAAAATACAGGAAGTGCAAAGTGGAGTAGCGCTGCCCATTCTGTTACCCCCACAGGGGGCAGGGACAGAAAACAAGGCCTTTAGAGGATGTTGCCCAGCCAGATGGGAGGCCAAAATGGTTCCTCCAAAAAGGGCTTCCTGGAAACCTTTGGAAAAGTGTCCCTTAACAGACAATCCTGCTTCTCCAGAGCCTGGCATCCTCTTCCCGAATTCCCAGCAGCACCAGCTTGGGCAAGGGCACCCATCTGCACCCACGCCTGAAGCCCCTTCTGAATCTCCCCGGCAACGCCCCAGAACTGGGACAAAAACTATTATAACTTTTTGTACAGTTCCGACGAACAATCGTTGCCATTTTCCCACCAGCTGTTGACAGCTCTGCCCCGTCCCTTCACCAAGCTACAGTGGGAAGTGCCTTTGACCATTCTGCCAATCCCAGAGTCATGAATGAGGCCCCAAAAAATCATGAGATCAGCTTAGAAATCATGAGATTAAAAACATGATAAATGTAGGTTCTTTGTATTTGCCTTCTGAGCCTCTAACGGTTACGTTTGCCATCTTTTCTTTACCACTCTGGGGCTAGGAAGTTATTTTTGTTCATGAAAGCTGAGATTCATGTTTTTTAAGACCAGAGGAGACCATTAGATCCACCAGTCTGACCTGCTGTAAAATCACAGGACGGAGGATTTTACCCAGTTACCCCCGTGTTCAGCCCCAAACTTCCGTTTGGCTAAAGCATCTTACGGAAAGGCAGCCGGCCTTTGTCTGAAGGCATTAAGGGATGGAGAATCCACCACTTCCTGTGACAGATGGTTCCAACGGCTAATCACTCCCACTTCTAATTTGAGCTTGGCTGGCTTTAACTTCCAGCCCTTGGTCCTGCGTCTGCCTTTCTTTGCTAGACAGGAGGAGTCTTGGGACTAGAACCCGGGTCCACGGGCAGTCAGAGCTTCCACCCAGCAGCACTACCATCAATGCACCTCCCATCCTGGGAGACCAGTCACAGCAGGAAGTGCCACCCAGGGCAGAGATGACTGGCAGGGCCGGTGCAACCTATTAGGCGACCGCCTGCACTAGGATTTGGGGGGCAGCATTTTCTTCAGCGGCGACCGCGGCAGCCGGATCTTCGGCTGTCCCGGTTGCTGCCGGCATTTAGGCGGAGGGAGCTGGGGCACGGGAGCATGGGGAGGGCCACCTGCAGCAAGTAAGGGCGGCACGCAGGGGAACTCCCTGCCCCAGCTCACCCCTGCTCCAACTCCTCCCCGAGCACGTCGTGGCTGCTTCACTTCTCCCGCCTCCCAGGCTTGCTGCGCCTAAGCTGATTTGCGCCGCAAGCCTGAGAGGTGAGAGAAGTGAAGCAGCCACCACGTGCTTGGGGAGGAGGCAGAGCAGGGGTAAGCTGGGGCGGGCAGCTGCCGCATGGCTCCCCGGGCCAAGGGGAAGCTGCCATGACGGCGGGGAGGGGCACCTCAGGGCGGAGGGGGGTGGGGGAGCTGCCATGGGGGGGCGCCTCAGGGTGGAGGGGGGGCAGGGAGCTGCCGCGGGGCTCAGGGATGGGGGAGGACAGAAGGTGGAAGTTTAGCCTAGGGCGCAAAACATCCTTGCACCGGCCCTGATGACTGGCAGCCCCCCCATGACCTCTGATTGGCCCAGACCTACTATTTATGCCCAGAGTGAGAACAAAGAAGTTGTTTGTGCAACAAGGCTGCTGCTGAGATGGACTTTACCTAGTTCCTGCCTCCCCAACCTGCCCTGCAGTTCCTGGCTTGTTCCTTGGATACGGTTCCTGGCTGATGATTCCAACTCGACTCCACTCAGGCCTAACCACCTATGGCTCTAACCACTAAACCTGACCACCCGTGCCCCTGTTCTTGACAGCGTGCACAGACCAGCCTGACCTTCCGTGGCCAGTAGCCCAGCGAGGACATGGAGGGAGCGGCTATTCAATTGCCCAGCCAGCCGCAAGGGGCGCTGGATCGGCAGGAACAGGTCTGTGGGCCCTGGTGGTGCAACTTTCTGCAGAACACCAGTCTCTCTGCGAGCAAGTGTCCTGCCCACAAGAAGGGGATGTATCGCACCACGGGTGAGAGATGGACCTGCCAGCTGAGCTGGGCCTTGTGGTGCCCTTCCCGGAGCGGTTCGATGGAGAGCACCGAAAATTCAGGGGGTTCCTCACCCAATCCCAACTACTGTTTCTGAGCCACCCTTGGACCTACAACAGGCCTAGGTGGGATAGGTAATTAATGTACTGATCGGTGAGGCCCTGTATTGGGCCTTTCTCCTGCTCGAGCAGAATAGTCCAGCACTGACAGATTGGAGCACCTTCCTCCGAGCATTGTCCGTGATCTTTTGTCACCCTCACCACATGTGATCGGCTGAAGCTGCCCTGCAGGGACAGGGGCCAGCCACTTCCTACACCCCGCACTTCCGAAGGCTTGTGGCAGACACCCAGTGGAACAAGGTGGTCCAGGGGTACCAGTTTCGGTGGAGACTCACGAGGTCCAGGATGAGTTAGTCCGGTTGGAAGCCCCCTCAGGTCTGGATGTTTGCACTGATCTAGCTATCTGCTTTTACAACCAGCTACATGAGTGGAGGGAGGAAAAGAGGCTGTCACACAGCCCTGTGCTAATACTCTCGAGCTCATCCCCCGAATCCATGCAGGTCAACATGACCACGGAGGAGAAGGAAAGATGTCGGCGCTATAACCCGTGCTTCTACTCTGGCAAGCCAGGACACATGCTCGCTTCATGCTCATCACGAACCCTGGCCAGGAAAAGACGGGGAAATGAGCAAGACCAGGTCTTGTAAGGGGGCCGGCCTGGGTGCAGCCACTAGACTACACCCGGTTCCAACCTCCTAGGTCTTGATAGCCCTTGACGCAGCTTCAGGCTCCAATTCAGTTACGCATCCCCCGTGAAACCCAACAGCTGGCATTGCAGTGGGTACTCAGTGACGCCAGGGCCACTGACAGATACACAAAGCCTGAGACAGCCCGAGCTCTGCAAATCCCCATTCAACAGACATCCACACTGAAGACTGTGGAAGCCATAGTGCGACCCTCTTGTCCTTGGGGCTGGTGATGCAGGAGATGGTGCCCCTGGAAGAGGTAATCCACGAACCCCAGGATGTGTTACAGTTCAGTGTGATCCATTCCCTGCATTTCCCCCTGATCCTTGGGGTCACCTGGCTGGCACGGCTTCACCCCACCATTATCTGGAGAGCGCAGAAGACCAGCTTCTCCTCTGAGCAACGTTGGCAGGCCAGCCTCTGTAGCAACAGGAGCAAGTCACTGGGCCCAGGGACACCATTCCTAGGCAGGGGTGAGTCCACCCCTGCGTGTGCCGGGGATGGCGAAATTGCCAGGATTATGCAGATGTCTCCGAAAATAGAAACATGGAAAAGACCGCGTTGCCTCTGCACCAAGACTATGACTGGCCTATTGACCTACAATCTAAGGGAAAAGTTCCCCATGGCAACATTTATCATAGAAATGTCCAAACCAGAACTCTCCATTCACGAAAACCAGGCCAAAGGGTTTATTCACCGTTCAACGTCTCCCACATGGGCCCCTACCCTGGTCATAAAAACGAAAGAGAGGACTCTGCTCCTCTGTGTAGATGAGCAGGCACTGAGCCAAGTGACAATTCGGAACCGGTACTCCCAGTAATGTTGGATCACATGAGATCCACACGGATATTCACCAAAGTAGCTGTCTGAGGGGGGCTTATAATCCAGTCTGCAGCCAAGCAGGGGACAAATGGAAGACCGCTTTCCGAACTCGTTATAGTCACTCGGACTGACTAGCACCCCTGCGACCCTCCAACACGTCGCCAGTGATATATTTGGGGACATTCTGGCTCAATATCTTGTTGCCTAATTAGATGATGTACTTGCCTTTTTGGAGAACCTGGACCAGCACAAACACCACATCAGGACCATCCTGGAGAAGTGCGAGCAGCACGTTCCGTAAGCAAAACTGGAAATGTTCTTTCCACCAACCCGCTGCAGAGTTTTTGGGGTATGTCCAGACAGCGTTAAAATGGATCCAAACAAGGTGGAAGCTATTTGCAACGGGGAAGTACCTTGGCACACTCAGGAAGTGGAGCGCCTCCTAGGCTTCGCCAATTAATCATCACTTCTTCTTGGGGTTCTCAGCGTAAACAGCCCCCATTACAGCCTTCCTCAGCAAGACCCCCCAAAGTCATTTGGTTGCCTAAGGCCAAAAAGCCTTTGAACAGCTCACGATTGCCTTCACTCCCACCCCAATCCAACGCAAGCATTCATCATGAAAGCAGGCGCATCTAATCTGGCCATGGAGGCCGTGCTTTCTGAGATACAGGCCCCAGCCCCCGCTATTTGTGCAAGCTCATCCCTGCAGAACAAGACGACGAGATCTTGTGATGACATCGCCATTTGAAGAGCGGCGTCCCTATCTGGGAGGGCACTCAACACCCAGTACTTTGTGTCTACTGAACAAAAAGTCCTCCACTATCTGTGCCACGTCACTGACTCACAAGACCACTCACATGGGCCTTATTCTTCTCCTACTTCCATTTTCAGATGACTTACCGAGCGGGGACCAAGAACGGCAAGGCCGACGCCATGTGCCAAAGGGGAGAATATTATAAGAAAGGGGAGAAAGCTACTGGGACCAATCCTATCTCCCCAAGCCCAGCGATGTCTTTACCACCACACTAAACTAATCTGATCGGCCTCTCAGGATGACTCCCCTGACCCAGGGGATGGGGGAAACCCCCCCCCCCCAGAGCAATCGAGAGCCAAGAATGAGAAACAACTGTCCATGCAGGATGCAATATTTTAGTGGCCACATATCTGCTCCTCCAGGATGTCCCTGGTAGGCGGGTTCTACATCTGATCCATGACAACCCCAGAAGGGCACTTCGGGCACCTCAAAACCTACCGCCATAGCCTCCTGCTTCTTTTGATGGCCCCAGATGTGGGCTGAAATTCAGGTTTATGTCGATTTATGCACTCCTACCAAGGTGCTTGCGCACCAAACCCCTCAGCACCTTCCTGCCTCTGGAGGTTTTTCTGTGGCTATGGACAGTCATTGCTGTGAATTTCATTGTAGAACTTGCTGACTCAAATGGCCACATGGTACTGCAGACTGTCATAGATCAACTGACCAAGATGGCACACTTCATCCCCTCTGCCCATGTGCCTTCAGCTGAGACGACAGCACAGCTCCTAGTAATAAATGTCGTCCCGGCTGCATCACCTCAGACCGAGGGCCCCAGTTCATCTCGCATTTCTGGCACGAAACCCTCCAGCTACTACAGGTCCATGCCCGTGCCTCCTTGCATACCCCAGATGCAGAGGATGAATAAAGCATTAGAACAACACTTATGGTGTTTTCTTAATTACCACCAAGGTAACTGGACCATCCTCCAACCCTCTGTCAAATTTGTATACAACACCACCAACCATGCCTCCACAGGACAGAGCCCTTTTGTTGTGAACTCTGGCTTCCATCCCACTCTATAGCGGCCTCCCCAGTCCCGGCGGCTACCGACTTGCTTCAATGTATCTAGCCATCCCCCCCACACACTGCCCCTGTGAACTCCCTTGCAAAACTCCCCTGTTAGCCACTCCTATTGGCTAGCTCCTCCGGTTGCTTAGAAGCTAGCTTTTTAAAGCCCTGAGTAGCCCCATCCCCTGGTTAAGGATTGATGGGTGCTAAGGGCAGTGGGGGTCAAAGCCTTGTTAAGAAGCTCTCAGCCTTGCCAAGCAGGCCGCTAGGCTCAGCACACGGTCCCCCAAACAAACAGAGCACACGGTATAGTTCAGTCAAGCAGCAAGCACACCACAAACACACACACTACAGCAGGGGTCGGCAACCTTTCAGAAGTGGTGGGCCGAGTCTTCATTTATTCACTCTGATTCAAGGTTTCACGTGCCAGTAATACATTTTAATGTTTTTAGAAGGTCTCTTTCTATAAGTCTATAATATATAACTAAACTATTGTTGTATGTAAAGTAAATAAGGTTTTTAAAATGTTTAAGAAGCTTCATTTAAAATTAAATTAAAAGGCAGGGCTCCTCGGACCCAGGCCAGGTCCTGGGCAGTGTGAGTGCCACTGAAAATCAGCTTGGTGCCACCTTCGACACGCGTGCCATAGGTTGCCTACCTGCACTACAGGCAACAAATTTACCCCCCAGGGGCATGTAATCACTCCTCCTTCACCTGGAGAACTCCCCAGTTAGCCGCTCATGTTCACTCCTTGTTCCTGCCTCTTGACTCCGACCCTGGACTCCGGACCCCAGCTACTGACTCTGGCTTGACCCTTCCAGGCCTGACCACCTGGGACTCTAACCACTTAACCTGACCGCCCATGCCCTGGTTCCTGATGCTTGATCACAGGCCTCTTAGTACCCAGTATTTCCTCTCTGGGGAGATACTCATACACCAGGATCAAGTCACCTCTTTAGCCCATCTCATCAATCACGGGCCTCCAGGTGCTGGGGCTCTAAGAACAATTAGTTGGCGACGCTGCTGTGATGGGTGCAAGCCAAGAGCCGGGGGTTGGCCCGTCCCTCACGAGGATCCTTTAGCGGGGCTTTGCAAAGACCCTTCCATGCCAGCATCAGGCTTTCCCAGCTCTTGTGAGCACCCACGTAAGCTGGTGGCGCTCTGTCCCTCTCTAGTGGTGGCTAGGCAGAGGAGCCTGCTACAGCTGGGGGTTTTATAGCTCAGGCTCTGAGATCCACAGGTCCCAGGTTCAATGCCTGCTGCCACCAAACCACCCATGGGGGCAGCATATTGTTCTGGCTTCCTGAAAACACCCAGAGTTACACATGATCCTGAGGAGACACTCCCCCTCCCCCCAACCGTTCACCCCTCTGCCACAGCTGAAGCAGTGCTTCACGCTTAAGTGAGTGGGACGGGGGAACCTCCTGTGGCCGCCACAGCATCCCCTGCTGGCCCGGGGAGGGAAGGAAGATAATGGAGGAGAAGGTGCAAAGCTGTTAGAGAGGAGGGTTGGTGGCTGGGATACGGATGGAGTCACAGAAGAGCTGCAGAGGGGGGTTGGGACTGGGGAATCATGAGAAAAGTGTCCCAGATGCTGCAGGAGTTCACACTGGTGTCTGTGCCCAAGATTTAGGGCAGGGCTGGAGCTCAAATGAGCTGCAGTCGGATACGAAAGGGGGGGTAATTTAAAGCTTTCAGAGGAATTGCACCCCATCCCCAACCCCTGATGTCTAAACAGCTGTGCTAGTCTCAGCCCCGCCCACTCACCAATCAGCTGGGCCCTCGGGGTTAACGGGGTTACTGGAACACCCCTCCCCACCCCCCACTGGGGCTGGTGTGAGACTGGGTCTCCCACGCTGCCGCCTCCCCCAACCAACCTCTCAATCTGTTCAGCTGGCCATCAGGGGATTGAAAGAAACCCCGGCAGAGCAAATGCAGTCTCCAACCTATACCCTGGGTGGGGAGGGTGGATGGAGCAGCAGGAACCGTGGGTGTGAAATGAAAGAGAGAGAGAAATTCCAATGGAAAGTGGTCTCTTTTTTTCTTTAAAGCAAATAAACCTCTTCTCCGCTCCCCCGTGGAGGGTTTCCAGCCAGGTTGGGGCTCCAGGAGCCCAGTGACAAGTGTGGCATAAATGTCGGGACAGAGGCAGATTAAGATTAGCTCAGGAACTCTGCGGGGAGGAGACACAGCTTTCTACACCAACTAGTGCATTGCGGGTTCTCTGTAGCCCAGAAAAGAAGCAGGCAGATGAGATGGCCAGGTCCTTAATGCTGTTGCATACAGCGCCGAGTGCAGTGGTACCAATTTTCAAGAGAAAGTCACAACCCTACCCTTCAGAACTCACAGAACCCCTCTTGAGGGTTCACCCACAGACCTTCCCCAGCTCCAAGCAGCCAAGGACTCTTATCTCTTGCCTATGGTTGCACAGCACATCCCCGGGACTCCTGAGTCCATGCTGTGGCCACTGGCCCAGGCTCCCCTCCCAGATTCAGGAACGTTGGCTCACATTCCTCTGCTATAATCACTCGACCTTGTAGCTGGGAACAGACCCCAGGTGTCCTGGCTTCCTCTGATGCCAATGATGGTACTTAAGGTAGTATAGAACACTAGTAAGGGTTTTACAAAGCAGATACAGATGATGGTCGCTATGGTCCCTTCTGGGCTTAAAGTCTGTTACATTATTATTCACAATAAGCACCTATAGGTCACAACCAAGATCAGAACCCCTGCCAATAGTGAGGGGCGAGGGGGCAGAGTGAGGGCACCCGGCTTCAGCAGTGTTACTGAGAATGCTCAGTACAAGTCAAGCAGCAAATCTGCGGGGGATGACACATGACTCCACCTGTCCCCCTGTGCATCGCTTCTGCCACTGTGCTAGGCGCTGTACATACATGTGCTGAAAACAGTCCTGGTCCCAATGAACATTCTCTCTGCTGTTTAGAGGGTATGATTTCTACAGATAAGGAAACTGAGGCACAGAGCTGTGACTTGCCCAAAGGCCGGGGAGTTGGTGGGAGAGACAAGAATTGAAGCCAGCTCTCCTGCAAGCTGATCTGGCACCATCTTTCCTCTCTAGGGGTTGCCTAATTTAAAAAAAAAAACCCTAATTAATGACCCAGGTGTGCATGGATTTCACATGGACGCTGAAAGGCAGGGCCAGTAAACAGCAGGGTCTTGAACAGGCCTCTATTGTATCTCTACTAGAAGTGACCCTCTGCAGCCCCTCAGCTGATTTTGGGGTTGGGGGGGAAGGGTAGCTGCCTGCCCCCTGGAGGAGGAGTCTGGCACTTTGCACTGCCGCAAGGTGCTCAGAGACACCAACTGCAGTCCACAGGAGAGGTACGGCCTGAATTCACAGGCTCCTCACCCCTTAGGTCAGAGGGTATTTAGATGGCTTTTGGGGAAATGTCACCTGAGTTGGTGGCACAGCCGAGCAGCAGACCTGCTTCAGCTGGCCTGCGGACCAGGGATTCTCAACCTTTGTCCTTCTGAGGCCCCCTAACATGCTTTAAAAATGCCATGGCCCAACCACACCACAACTGTTTTTGTGCATATAAAAGCCAGGGCTGGTATTAAGGGGTAGCAAGCAGGGCCATGCCACAGGGGGCCCCGCAAAGCTAAGCTGCTCAGGCTTCACTTGAGGTCTGGATGGTGGGGCTCTGGTTTTCTGCCCTGGGCCCCAGGGAGTCTAATGCCGATCCTGCTTGGTGGACCCTCTGAAATCTCCTCACAGCCCCCCAGGGGGCCTCAGACCCCAGGTTGAGAACTGCTGCTGTAGACTGTCCTGCAAAAGACACTGCCCCGGGGAGCCCTGCCCCTGCTTAACTCCTGGCAGTGCATTAGAAAGTTGCTGCTGAAGGGCACGTTCTCCCCAGACCCTTCTGCACATCTGTGGGGCCAGATCCTGCCCTTGGTGGAGCCACCCAGGTGAAACCGAGAGCAGAGCCAGCCCCGGTATGTCTCACCCCCATTGTTACGATCTATAATTTATCATCTGTTCTGCTATATAATTCTCCCACCGTGTGATTAAATCCGCAGAGCGTTTTTAAATGCCTTTGAAGAAGGGTTGGCCTGTGAAATTAATTGCTTTCTTATTATGTTGATAGGGTCCCTTTATGCTCATGCAAATACTGATGAAACTCAGACACTTCTGGGAAGCCCGGGCCGCATTATTGGAATGCTAGATCCCTCGAGCACTACAACTTGGCCTCCACCTAGCAGCTGAAGTAGCATCAAAGCCAGGAGAAGGTGCACTGCTCCTACCCTCCGGCGATGATCCAGGCTCACGCACGCAGTCAGGATTTATTGAACACAAGCGTCCCTGGTAGCTACCTACTGGAATCATCACAATAAAAAGTTCTTGGACAATAAAAGCTGGTGATTTCAACAGCAACGGGAAAACATGAGGCGATTGCGGGAAGTTCAAAGGGAGGGAGATTGCTGAGCAGCTGGAGGACTGAGTTGTAGGGTGGCTTCTTCACATGTTTGTTGACCCCCCACCCCCAAAGAAGTCTAGTATATTGGTGAGGCATGATTTTTCTCTTTACAAAAGCGGTGTGACTTTTCCCCAGCAAATCATGTTCATCTAGGCCTCTGATAATTCTGTCCTTTAATATAGTTTACCAATCTGCCTGCTACCGAAGTTAGGCTTACCAGCATGGACAGTGGATGAACTGCTGGCTCAGGCAGGCTAGCCCCCCAACCCCACTGCTTTTGCCCAAGGCCCTGCTCCTTCCGTGCTCAGATCCCCCCACACACACCGTGGCTGCTGGTCCCTGCCCCAGTCTCCCCCCGGCTCCAGCCTCCCCAGCCCCAGAGTGCCGGATGGCTGGGCAGTGCAGCTCCAGTCTCCCCAGCCCTGGAGCACCAGCTGGGGCCATGATGGCACAGGGGAAGAGCTGCCTGCCAAGCAGGAGGGGGACTGGGGGCAGAGTGTGGGCAGAGCTACACCTGGCTGTTTAAGGAGGGTCAGCCTCCCCCAGCCTATGATACCTGCCGCCCATGCTTACCGGCCTGTAATTGCCAGGATTGCCTCTGGAGCCTTTTTTAAAGATCAGCATCACATCCTCTGTCCTTCAGTTGGCTAGTACAGTGGCTGTTTTAGGTGAAAAGTTACATACCACAGTTAGCAGCTCTGCAATTTCACATTTGAGTTCCTTCAGAACTCTTGGGTGAATCCCATCTGGTCCTGGTGACTTATTACTGTTTAATTTAGCAATTTGTTCCAAAACCTCCTCTACTGACACCTCAATCTGGGACAGTTCCTCAGGCCTGTCACCCAAAAAGAATGGCTCAGGCGTGGGAATCTCCCTCACATCCCCTGCAGTGAAGACCTACACAAAGAATTCATTTAACTTCTCCATAATGGCCTTGTCTTCCTTGAGCACTCCTTTAGAAAACCCGCCTTATAGTGATAGACCCAAGGAGCTCAACCTATTTAACTCAACAAAGAAAAGGTTAATTGATCCCAGTTGATAAGCACCTACATGAGGCTCACGACCTAATGGCTGGAGGTTGAAGCTAGACAAATTCAGACTAGAAATAAGGTGCATGTTTTTAACAGTGAGGGTAATTAACTATTGGAACAACTTCCCCGGGGTCGTGGTGGAGTCTCCATCACCGGCAATTTTTAAATCAAGATCAGCTGTTTTTTCTGGAATATCTGCTCTGGTACAAACCGGAGTTCATTCAGTGAAGTCCCATGGCCTGTGTTACACAGGAGGTCAGACCAGATGATCAGTGGGGCCCATCTGGCCTTTGAATCTATGAAGGTCACACCAGAGATCAGTGACAGAGGCCGGGAATTGAACTCCTGTCTTTCAAGTCCCAAATTAGCACCCTGACCACTTCAACTCTAATGTCTACCACCACGGTGAGGGATAATTAAATGTGTAATTCAGAAACACCACTGTCAGGAGGGCACCGTGTTTAAAGGTGCCAAGGTGAGATGGTGGCACCATCGCCCGCTCTCACGATTTTATCATGAGTCTTGCGATATTCGGTCGTTGTCCCTCAAGTCCCAGCCCCTGGAGTCATGGCATGGTGGCAGAACATAGGAATGGCCATAGTGGGTCAGACCAAAGGTCCAGCTAGCCCAGTATCCTGTCTTCAGACAGTGGCCAGTGCCAGGTGCTTCAGAGGAAAAGAATCTGAGGTTTCCTGCAGACGTGACCCTTTAGGGCTCAGAAGCCCAATAAAAAGAACCCAACATTGATGATTATTTTGATCTCAGGATTTTTAAGCCAAGCCTGTGGTTTCGGAGAGGCCTGAGCCACAATTTCTGAGCCCTTGTGCCTACCAATGCTGCACTCCTGGGGCGGACGGACAATTCCAAATAGTGTGTGTGTGTGTGTGGGGGGGTGATTCTCAGTGACAGCATCCAGGTGCTGAGCTCTGTGGAGAACCTAGTCTCTCACACCTTATCTGCACTGGAATGTTAGCCCGAAGAGCAAACCAGTTGCCTAGGCACTGGCATACGTACACCACAGCCTGGTGCGGCGCATCTTGTCCCAGGGTCTAACTCGGCTAAAATACTGCTTGGCATTTCAGGGCAGCAGCAAAGACTCCTTCCAGGAACAGACCAGTATCTAGGGCCCTCCACTTCATCTGCTAGCCAGCGGAAACTGAGATCCACCGAACTCGTCTCACGGATGGAGCCACCTTAGAAGGGAAGGTCCTGCAGGACGGCCGACCTCAGCGGGACTCAAGCTAACTGACCCACCAGTGATAGCCCTGGAGCTCACGCCAGATTCAGTTTCCTAGTAAGTGTGGACATAACCCCCCCGCCCCGCCCGGTGAGTGTTAGCAAGCCCCCTCTGTGCCCGCCCCACGGTGGTCATGAGGTGGTACAGCCCTGATCACGGCAGGGCCGCCCAGAGGATTCAGGGGGCCTGGGGCAAAGCGGGGGTGCTGTGGGGCTTGTACTCACCCAGCGGTGGTCCGGGTCTTTGGGGGCAGGGGGCCCTTCAGTCACTCCGCGTCTTCGGCAGCACTGAAGGGCCCCCCACCGCCATGCAGCCAAAGACCCGGACCACCACCGGGCCAGGGCTACTTGACACTCCACCCCACTCCCCCCCCAAGCAGCCCTGGCTCACAGAGCTTCAGCTCAAACCAGGGCATCTTACAGTTCTTGGCTCTGCAGGTCCCAGATTCGATCCCTGGTTGGTGGCCACAACGCTTATTTGAGTGCTTGATGCAACATGCAAGCACCACTGGGTAAGATCCTAAGGGTGCATACGCCTTAATTCAACTCCCCTCTGCCTCTGCCCTGTGCATTCAACCGCATGATCACCTGCTATTTCTCCCACAGGACCCTGTGCCTCATTACGTGAGCGCCAGGTATCCTGTGCCCTGACTGAGCAGCTCTGTGATATTTCTTTTCATCCCGTTCATTCAGCGTGTGACCTCACACACACCATCCAACCCCTGCAAGTCAGGACTCCTGGGTTCGAGCCCTGGCTCTGGAATGGTAGTAAAGCCAAGTGGTTAGAGCAGTGGCGCCCAAACGTTAACAACCTGTGAATCCCTTTCACTAAAATGTCAGGTCTCGTGAACCCCCTCCTAAAAATGAATATTTCCAGGGATTTTCTCCATTACCTGAGTATAAATTATAAAAGCAGTGATCCTGGAAATCTAAAATTTGTTTATTACACACTTAATTATTTATCATTACAGTATTTTTATTACATTATGAAAATGGCAACACTCTTCCAAGATCTCACTGTTGCAGTCTGTATCACTTTGAATAACCCTGTTATAAGACAAGGCTCCTACGTTTCATCACGGAGTATCAGATGTGAAACAGCAGGAAGGTATTTAAGAAGCCAACTCAAAGAGTTTCTCCTACACAAGCATTCAGGTCTCGAGCAGTCCAGGCAACAGTGCACGTTACAACAAAGCTTAAACTTGTTCTTCATAAATTTTAAAAATATTAGCGGCCTATTTAATTTTAAAAACAGCAAAAAAAAATCCACCTCCCTTTCCGTTTGTTAGAAATTTCACAACTCCTTATATCGCCTCAGTGGAATAGAGATGCTTGCTTTGATCTGCTTAGCTCTTGGAAGTCCAGGGCCTCCGGGCTGCTGGTCCTGTGCTGCCCGGGGTCCCTAGGGACAGCTCCGTCTGCCATTAGAGAACTTTTTCCCCAACCCCTCCCTAACATTTTGTGAACCCCAATTTGGGAACAACTGGGTTAGAGCAAGGACTGGGAGTCAGGACTCTGGGGTTCTACCTCAGCTTGGCCACCGACCCCGTGTGAGACAGTAACTCGGTCACTTCCCCTCTCTGTCCCTTGGTTTCTATTATTAGCTGCAGCGGTTAGGAGCCCCAGTCACGGGGCAGCCCTGTGGGGCTCTCACCAGGGTTCATCCCTGGCTTCGTCTTCCCAACAGCCCTGTGAACTAGCGAGGGACTGTGCAAAGCACGCAAGTGACTTGGGAGCGTCAGTCCGGGCGATTTTGAAAAGTGGGTCCATTCCCCTTCGTTTTAGAGATGGGAGGTGGAAGCAGACGGTCAGGCCAATATTTGCACACGCGACCACTGATGTCGTGTTAAAACAAAGAACAAGAAAACAGGCGAAAAAACGAAACGGAAACTTTGCCGTGTGCACCCATGAGACCCATCCACGTGGGTCATCGGCCGGGCCAGGCCCCATGACCTTGGAAGCTACCCCACAGGAACAACTGCTAGCATGGATACGCTGTTACTTGCTAGTGTGCTTGGCAGAGTGCATCCAACTATTTGCTAGATAGCATAGGCTGCTGGGACTTAGGGTTCTGCTCCTGGCTTGGGGCACATGGTCTAGGGATTAGAGTCATAATACCCCCAGCTTGCTCTTCTGTAGCACTTTCCATCCACAGATCTCCAAGCACTTTACAAGGGAGATCAGGATCATTACGGTGGTGGTGACCGATAGCACAGCCAGGGCCGTAATTCTGGCACGTCCACTCTGAAAGGCAATGGGGCTGAGACCACCCATGGCCACCTTAAGGAGCTGAGATTTGAATTCCTGACTCTCAGAAAGGGGCACGTTACCCTAGGCTCAAAAACATTTCAATAGGGGAGGACCGTCTCATGTATACTTTTCCATCTCAGGGCTTGTAAAAGTAAGGTCCTGTTTTACAGCTCTACCTGACCCTGCCGTGAGAATGTCAGGATTGGGGGGGGGGAGCGGGGGCTGACCCTATTGGGTAAGCTCCCCTCCCCGATCACCCCTCACCTCCCACCTCTCCACGATCATGTGACATTCCTGTGGCACATACAGCCAATTTCTTACCTGGCAAACTAACACCAGAGAAGTCTCGCTGTGTTTTCAGCTATTGCTCACCGGGATTGTGCAGCTGGGAATGAACAGACCCAGAAAGCAGCCCTCCAGGGACCAGCAAGTGCCTCCCGCCCCCAGCTGGGCAACCCCTGCCACAAAGCACAGTACTTCCAGATCAGCTGGAAACAACAGCAGGAAGGCGAGCGGCATAGGTTGGCGATTGAAACGGGAGCATACAGGATGCACACATGAGGAGGGGGGCTCTTCTAGGCAGTATCAGCTAGTGGGTACAGCACCGAAGTGGGACTGAGACCTAGGCGGTATTCCTGGCTCTGTCTCTGAGTGACCGTGGGCAAGTCACTGCCCCCCCGTGCCTCAGTTTCCTCATCTGTAAAATGGGGATCATGATGCCAATTGTGAAGCACTGTGAGATTTGCTGGTGGAAAGGGCTAAATCAGAGCCAGAGATTGTTGCCATGATCCTAGCAGCGAAGAGGAGAGTTCATCGGGGGGGCCCAAGCAGGGATCCTGGCAAAGGGGAGGTGGTTTAAATGGACAGTGCAGGTTCAATGGGTCAGGGAGCAGGTTTGATAGCAGAAGAGCTAGGGCTTGAAAATGGTGACTCTGAGGCAATCAGGGAAAGTTTTCAGCAGCCAGAGTGTGTGTGTGTGTGTCAGAATTTACTCCAGGCAAAGTCCCAGCCTAGTTAACAGCTCCTTGGGGCAGAGACCATCTTTTGTACCGGGTTGTACAGCACCTAGCACAATGTGGTCACAGTCTGTGACTGGAGCTCCGAAGTGCTGCAGATCATAGAAACCAAGGGACAGTGACTGAGCCACTGTCACACACTGAGTCTGTTGCAGAGCTGGGCTAGATCCCAGGCCTTGCTCTAACCACTCCACCCCACTGCCATCCCAGAACCAGGGGGTCCTGACTTCCGGCCCTCACACTCTAACCCTCCCCCTCATCATGCCAAGATTAGAACCCACGAGTCCTTGCTGTAACTGCTAGACCCTCACCCCTCCCCTCATCTCCCACAGCTGGGATGAGAACCCAGGTGTCCTGGCTCCCAACAGCCTCAAAGTCACTCCTCCTGCAGCACTGCTAGGATGACGAGATGTCCCGATTTTATAGGGATAGTCTCGATTTTTGGGTCTTTTTCTTATATAGGCTCCTATAACCCCCCACCCACTGTCCTGATTTTTCACACTTGCTGGCTGGTCACCCTAAGCACTGCAGAGCCCGCCAGCGGGGAGAGTGAAGAGCAGCAGAAGGGACCAGCCGTGCAGAGAAGCCAGGGTTTCATAACCATTCCCCCTCCCCCCACAGGCCCCTGGGAGCTCCCCTCCCCCGCCATAATGGACGCTAATGGATTCACATTAGACTGCGCAGCCCTGTCGAGTCTCTGTCGGCGCGTGCATCTCTGCCCCCACTCAGCCCGGCCATTTCTCTGCCCCCCACCCAGCAATCAGTCAGCGGAGGGAGGGGGATAGAGAAAGCAGGTTGAGATGCAGCCTGTTCCCCCTCCCCCACCTCTGCCTCAGGCCTCATTAGCTGGGCCCAGATTGCACAGATGGGCAGCAGGGACCCCCACCAGCTGGCAGCTGCCAGGCCTGCCTCTCAGCTAGGGGGAGGATGGAGCAGCATCCCAACCACTCCCGCCTGTGTCCTGAGAGCACCCTTAAAGGGACCCTGGCCGTGCAGATTCTTGGGGGTAGGCTGGGATGACCAGGCTGCAGCAGGGCCCCCACACACCCCAGCTTCCACAAACCAGGGACAATGCTGACCCCAAGGTGCTCAGACTCAGGGTATGTCTACATCTACAATTTTGCAGCGCTGGTTGTTACAGCTGTATTAGTACAGCTGTATAGGGCCAGCGCTGCAGAGTGGCCACACTTACAGCAACCAGCGCTGCAAGTGGTGTTAGATGTGGCCACACTGCAGCGCTGTTGGGCGGCTTCAAGGGGCTCGGGGAAAGCGAGAGCAAACCGAGGAAGGAGACCAGCTTCGCCGCGGTTTGCTCTCGCGTTCCGCGAACCACCCTGCAAACCGCAGGGAAGGAGACCTGCTTGCACGGAGGTTCGGGGAACGCGAGAGCAAACCGGGGAAGGAGACCAGCTTCGCCGCGGTTTGCTCTCGCGTTCCCCAAACCACCCTGCAAACCGCAGGGAAGGAGACCTGCTTGCACGGAGGTTCGGGGAACGCGAGAGCAAACCGGGGAAGGAGACCTGCTTGATTACCAGAGGCTTCCTCAGGTATGCTGGGATACCTGCTTATTCCACGGAGGTCAAGAAAAGCGCTGGTAAGTGTCTACACTTGATTACCAGCGCTGGATCACCAGCGCTGGATCCTCTACACCCGAGACAAAACGGGAGTACGGCCAGCGCTGCAAACAGGGAGTTGCAGCGCTGGTGATGCCCTGCAGATGTGTACACCTCCTAAGTTGCAGCGCTGTAACCCCCTCACCAGCGCTGCAACTTTGTGATGTAGACAAGCCCTCAGTGTCCCCACAACAAACCTTGCTCCCGCTCCTCCCCTCCCTCAACTGAACCTCCCCGTGTCCTGTGAGCATCACCAGATATCCCTCCCCCTCCCCCCCCTCCCCACACTCTGCTGCCAGCCTCCCTGCAGAGATCTGCTCCCATGTCCATGCCAAGAACCAGTCCTTGCATGCACCAGTTCCTGGCCTCAGCTGCTATCGACTGAGCTCAGAAACATGGTTAGCTTTGCAGTGGGGTGGGATGGCGGGTGGGTGGGTCCTCTCCTCACCCTCGTTTTACCCCTTCGGTTGGAACAATGCGATCTCTGGAAGGAAAAGATCTGTTGTGATCAGGGCTGCTCAGGCCCCCAGCAAGGTTTGAACCCAGGAATCTTAGCCGCGAAAATAGCTGCTGCTTGAGCTAAAGAGCAACTGCTGTTACAGCTCCCTTGGCCTCTTCTGCAGAGCGGCCACTAGAGAGGGACAACGATGAGAACTGGACAGACCCCGCCCGGTCAGAAAACACCAATTCATCGAAAGTGCAACTTTTTGCTGAAATGTGGGGGTTTCAACTTGCCTTGGGAAGGTTCCTCAGGCCCAGAGAATGCACACAGCTGGACTATATCCCACAGCCTGCTAGTCGGGCACTACCATACGATACGGAAGACATGAGGTCAAGGCCCTGAGCTCCAGATCAGGCAATACTGGGATTTGAACCCAGGCCTTTTACATCCCAGAAGAGTGCCCCACCCACTGGCTCCATCCAGGGGAGCGTGAGGGGAACAAGACTGGGAATCGATAGATTTTTAAGACAAGAACAGACCGTTACAAACATCTAGTCTGCCCTCCTGTAACACCTTTCACTCTCGCTTAACCTATCTAAGGTACTAGTCTGCTCCCGTTACCACAGTGTTTGAACACCTTACACCCTTTAACGTATTTATTCCCACAACCCGAGAGGCAGGGCTGTTATCCCCATTGTAAAGAGGGGAAACTGAGGCACAGAGAGGCTCAGGTCCTCAAGGGCATTTTGGCACCTAACTGCCATGGTCTTAATATCGTTCAGGTGACTTGCGCAAACAGGGGATGTGGGATGCCATTTGCAGTGGGAGGCCACGGGGGAGAGGAGAGGAGAGAAGGGGGCTATCGGCTCCTGTCCCCAGCAGGTGATAGAGCTGGGGGTCGAGGAGGGGTTGTAGAATGACCCCACCCGTCCCCTGCTGCTGGTGTGGCTCCATGCTCCGGCCCCATTGGCTCTCATCACAGCACGCAGGCGAGCCAGTCCCTCCCTTCCTGATGCCCAGTGACGCTCCGCCCTCTTCCTGGCCCTGGTGCTCCCGGATCGCCTGCCCCAGGCTGGGCTGTGGTCAGGCCACGCACTGGGTGGCCCCCAGCTCCGCAGCCTATGTGCCCAGGGTCACACAGGAAAGTCTACAGAAGAACTGAGCTTTCTCACATCCCAGGCCAGAGCCCTAATCACTGGGCAGGGCCGCCCAGAAGGGGGGGCAAGTGGGGCAATTTGCCCCAGGCCCCGGACCCTGCGGGGCCCCCACGAGAATATAATATTCTGTAGTTTTGCAACTTTTTTTTATGGAAGGGGCCCCTGAAATTGCTTTACCCCAGGCCTCCAAGAATCCTCTGGGCGGCCCTGCCACTGGGTCATCCTTCCTCTCCCAGAGCTTGCTCCCTCACTAGTCTGCCCTCTCCCCCCGCACAGCACCTCCCCATCACCCCCAGCCTGAGAGGGATGTCCCAATCATAGTGTATCAGAACAGCATCAAACCAGCCCAGATTTAAAGGCAAATTGTGTGGGCAATTTACAGGCACAGGCATGGTCAATGTTTTTGAAAGCTTTCCCGAGGGAAGGGAGTGTGGTCTAGGGGTTAGCTCAGAAGTTGGGAAGCCAGGACTCCTGGATTCTATTCCTGGCTTTGGGGAGGGAGACAGTCATCTAGTGGTTAGATCAGGGGTCTGGGAAGCCAGGATTCCTGGCTCTAGGAAGACAGTGTGGTCCAGGGGATAGAGAAGGGAAAAGGAAGTCAGGACACCTGGGTTCTATTCCCTGATCTGGCTCTGATTCACTGTATAGCTTTGGGCAAGTCACGTCCTGCTCTGTGCCTCAGTTTCCCCTTCTGTAAAATGGGGATAATAAAACTTACCCACTCTCCACAGGTAGGGGTTGTAAATGGCGCAAGCCCATGTCCTGTGACAAAGAGACAATCCCACAGCTGCCTAGAGCTTGCTGTGTAATCCCCATGGGCAGTGTTGCCTAATGGATAGAGCACTGGTCTGGGATTCAGGATTCCTGGCTCTTAGACAAGGCACTGCCCCTCTCTGGGCCTCAGTTTCCCCTCCCACTCTGCCTATTTAGACAGCACTCTCTGGGGCAGGGACTATGTTAGGCATGATGGGGCCCCCATCTGAGCGAGGGCCACTAGGCACAACTGTGATACTACTTCACCCAATGCCAACACCACGAAGCATCCCCAGTGAACCCTCTCCTGCCTTTGGGCTCACGTTCCTCAGATGCCCGTAGAAACGAATCCCCTCCCGACCTCGTACGACTGTAACTACCACAGAGCCGCACCGGCCCTGCTCATTCCATGAGGTGATGTTTGAAATACACAAGGGGATGGACTCCAGCCCACACGCCAGCCTACAGCTGCAGGGCCACCCATAGCACAGCAGGGACAGAGACATCAGCACACACTCTGCCCCCCCGTGTCGAGAAGCTGGGGATTGAGTTACGCTGCCCCACTCCAGCGCCATCCAGGATCTCAAAGCGTTTTGCAAACAAACTTCCATCCAGCATAGCAACCCCCTTGGAAGTCAAGAATTACAGCAGCCCAGGTTTGTCCAGCACCGTCACCTCCACACCACTCTGCCAATGCAGTTCGTTCCTCACTCCCAGTCCCCTCTGCTACCCCAGCCCTGGGACCCCCACAGCTCAGCCAACACATTTCGCCCCAACTCTCAGCTATTCCAGTCCTACTCTTCCCATCCACGCACACTCAAAGCAATGCTAATGCCCTGCAACCCTAACCCTTACCCATGCAGCCCGCTATCCACTGCATGGTGTAAGATCGATGTGCCTGCCCTGTTTCTGTTGCCCTCTAGTGGCAGGTCTAATTATAGTAGCTCTTAGTGCTACAGGAAGTGCCTTTGGGACTACACTACCCAGAATTCCTATCAGGATGGAGTAGGCGTGTCTGGCTTCAGAGAATGAGATATAAAGCCTGATGGCACAGGGAACCTGGACTTCCCTCCTGAAGGCACGAACCCCAGAGCAAAGATCTGCTGCAAGCTGCAGCCCTGGATCTGTGCTGGAGTCCTTGCAATCTAGGAAAAGACCACGCGACATATTTAATCCCCCTGCCCCATGGTGGGTGCAGGGAAATCACAGTGAAGGTCTGGGTGGCAGATCTATTTTAATGACATCTCACCCCCAAACTTCTCCTAGTGCTTGGAGCAGGGGACTTGCAATCAGGACTCCTGGGTTCCATTGCCATCTCTGCTCCTGTTCAGCACGTGACCTCAACATGCCTCTTCCCCCTTCCCAGCCCCCACTGTCCCTTCCCCCATGAAATGGGGACACTAATACTTTCTGAGGCAGACTAGCATTCGCCCCCTGCCACTCAGGGAGATAGACCCCCCCCCTAAAAAGGGTCACTTTTCTGCCCATCACTGCAACGCGCACCCTGGGCTCCCCCAGTGCTAGGGGGACCTCTTGGGGAGAAGTTCTCTCTAGAAGCGCAATCAGGTTTGGGAGCCTGCAACATCCAGGCAATGGGGCACATGGCAGCGTGACCCCCTTAGCTGCCATGGACCCCACCCCATACCGGTGGTAGCCCTGAAAACTGAATGGATGGGAGGGGAAGAAATGGATCCAACTGTGTGGAAGTAGTCCCCTGAGGCTCAGAAAGGGACTTCCCCACTCTCCTCTCCGAGGGGCCACAGCCTTTTAGGAAGGCTTTTCTCCACCCTCTAAAGCATTGCGATTGGCAACTGCCAGAGGCAGGAAATCAGAACCAAGAGGGAACTGAACTGGCCCAGCGTGGCAGGACCTGGGATAGAAGTTGGATGGTCACTGGGCTGATCCAGGGAGGTAGGGATCCTGGCCTAGATGGGCCCGGGGAGCTGATCCATAGTGGTAAGACCCTGGTTCCACCATCTCCTCCACCTGGAACAAGACGGGACAGGCTCCCACCTGTCATTGCTCACAGGGATTCCTTGTCTCTCCAAGCAGAGATGCACCTGAGCCAGGGGGACTGTTCTCCCTGCTCACGACCCACCTGTCTGGGACACGGTCCTGGAGCTGAGGTGTCAGATCGCCACCTCCAGCACCGCCTTCTATGTCAGCTGGGACGTGGCCAGGTCCTGGTGTCCACTGTCCCCACAGAGCAGGTGGCTGGAGTGGTGGCGTGCAGTGACCCCTGTTGGACTCTGTCAGGGGCTGCAGCCTTTTCCCCCCAGCTTGCAAAGGGACACCAAGGTTAATGATCCCACTGGGATGGCTCATTCCCAAGAGATGACTCTGCCCCACTCCACTCCTGGAGAATGCTCTCAGGGACATCCCCTGGCCTGGACCCCTCCTGGTGCAGCTACAGCGGCTTTCCCCTGGAGTGAACTGGACTCCATATGTCAGAACTGAGCAGCAAACCCACATGCTGGCAAAGGCTCTGGGAAAGGGATCCAGAGCCTTCCCCCCGATCCCCACTCTCCCCACACCCAGCTGGACCTGACAGGCTTCATCTCCAGCCCCCCGGTTCAAATCGAGCTCTGCTTCGATGGCTGGCAGCTCCCTTCATGAAATGAGCTGGTGGGTTCTCAGACCAGCTCCCGGCACAGTCCCATCCCAAAGCACGCAGCCCTCCTGGCATGGATTGAACCCCTCCTGTTGGCAGCCTCATCCAACAAGCCAAGCTTCACAGGGGCTTCAGAGACCACCCCTCTTGCCTTCAGCTCAGGGCTGAGGTATATGGGGGGGGTCACTTGTCCCTCCCCACTGCTCCCCACCCTCCTGCCCTAGGCCTGTCCAGAGGCCTCTGGGCCTGTCAAGCCAATACAGAAAGCGACGGGGAGCAGCCGCAACCACCCATGTAATGAGGAGGATATTCTCAGCAGGTCGGGGAGTCCTCTCCAGCAAAAGGGGACAGAAGCCGGGGGAAGGAGGGGACTAGGACACATCACCTCCCTTCCCTCCCCCCAGCTCTGGTTCCTTCCCAGCATCCCCAGGGGCTGGAGGAGGGAGCCCAGGGCAGCAGTGATTCTGTCTGAAGGAACATCCCCCCAGGTGACAGCTACAGGTGGGCGAGGTAGGTATCCCCCCAGTGGGGATACTGCCACTCTGACATCATTTCTTCACCCCTAGGTGCCAGGCAGCAGCAGATCCAGAGCGGGATGAATGGAGAGGGGCCAGGTTTAAAATAAGGGAAAGTCCACAGCTTTTCTTCCCCGGCTTGAGGGGACAGCTCCCCCGTTCTCCTTGGCAGCGGCACTGAGAGCGCCCCCTGCTGTCTCACACTGGATAGAGTCATTTCTGGACATGGCTGCTTCGCCCCACTGGGGTCGGGGAGCCCAGTCCCCATCTTTCAGTTGGATGGAGCAGGGTCCTACCCCCTCCCGCAGCAGGCTTCCCTCTCTTTCAGCTCCCAACTCCAACCCCCGGTGCCACCTGGCTCTCTGCATGCTGGCATCCTTTAGGACATCCACCCAACCAGCACTGCCCCAGGGCGAGGAGGGAGACATGGGTCCGCAGAGGCGGCCAGCGCAGCAGCTCCTACAGGGATTGCGTACCCAGCACAGATGGGCATGCGGCGAGGACCAGAGCGGGCACAAACACGTACCGAGGCTGCCAGCATCCACAGCCATATTGGCCTTTCAATCTCTCTCCCCCACATCCTGGAGTCTCCATGCTGCTAACAGAATATTGGCACCTGGGGGAAGGGGAACATCTCACCAAAGGATCCAGCCGGGGGAAGGGAGAATGGAGAACTACCCCCCCAAAGATCGGCACCAGCAGCTTGCAACACAACTCATCTCTGCCTCCCTCCCCCAGGGAAATCAGGGGAAATAACTCTGATTGCATCCCCATCCCCTCCCACCAGCTGCCATTTGAGCATGTCCAGGGTCCTCTCCTCCCGCCCCCAAACAACCTGCCCAGGGTGGTGGGGGTGAACCCTCCCCCAGCGGTGACTGGAGCACACAGAGGGGGAAATGCAACCGCTGCTCGCACACACAAAGCAGCCCTGGTACCAGGGGCCAGGCCTGGGGCTGGGGGGAGTCAGCTCTGCTCCCTGCATCCCTTCCCTGTGGGGGGGAGGGGGAACCTCAGGCTGTAGATCAGCCCAGCAGCAATTGGAGCATGCACAGGACAAGCCAAGAGACCTCCCCTCTCCACATACACATCCCCAGCACTGGATCCCGCCCTCCATCCCTGCCCCCCTCCTCCTCCACCACCAGCACTGGGTCCCCCCTCCATCCACAGCACTGGATCCCGCCCTCCATCCCTGCCCCCCTCCTCCTCCACCTCCAGCACTGGATCCCGCCCTCCATCCCTGCCCCTCTCCTCCTCCACCTCCAGCACTGGATCCCGCCCTCCATCCCTGCCCCCCTCCTCCTCCTCCATCCCCAACACTGGGTCCCCCCTCCATCCCCAGCACTGGGTCCCCTATTCCATCCCTGCCCCCCTCCTCCTCCACCTCCAGCACTGGGTCCCCCCTCCATCTCCAGCACTGGGTCTTCTCCTCCTTCTCCATCCCCAGCACTGGATCCCGCCCTCCATCCCTGCCCCCCTCCTCCTCCTCCACCTCCAGCACTGGGTCCCCCCCATCCATCCCCAGCACTGGATCCCCTCCTCCTCCTCCATCTCCAGCACTGGATCCCCTCCTCCTCCTCCATCCCCAGCACTGGATCCCCTCCTCCTCCTCCATCCCCAGCACTGGGTCTCCTCCTCCATCCCTGCCCCCTCCTCCTCCTCCATCCCCAGCACTGGGTCCCCTATTCCATCCCTGCCCTCCTCCTCCTCCACCTCCAGCACTGGGTCCCCCCCATCCATCCCCAGCACTGGATCCCCTCCTCCTCCTCCATCTCCAGCACTGGATCCCCTCCTCCTCCTCCATCCCCAGCACTGGATCCCCTCCTCCTCCTCCATCCCCAGCACTGGGTCCCCTATTCCATCCCTGCCCTCCTCCTCCTCCACCTCCAGCACTGGGTCCCCCCCTCCTCCATCCCCAGCACTGGATCCCCTCCTCCTCCTCCATCCCCAGCACTGGATCCCCTCCTCCATCCCTGCCCCCCTCCTCCTCCTCCATCCCCAGCACTGGGTCTCCTCCTCCATCCCTGCCCCCTCCTCCTCCTCCATCCCCAGCACTGGGTCCCCTATTCCATCCCTGCCCTCCTCCTCCTCCACCTCCAGCACTGGGTCCCCCCCATCCATCCCCAGCACTGGATCCCCTCCTCCTCCTCCATCCCCAGCACTGGGTCCCCTCCTCCATTCCTGCCCCCTCCTCCCCCTCCATCCCTGCCCCCTTCTCCTCCAGCACTAGGTCCCCTCTTCCATCCCTGACCCCCTCCCCCTCCTCCTCCTCCTCCTCCACCCCCAGCACTGTGTCCCCTCTTCCATCGCTGCCCCCCCTCCTCCATCCCCAGCACCGGGTCCCCTCCTCCATCCCTACCCCCCTCCTCCAGCACTGGATCCCGCCCTCCATCCCTGCCCCCCTCCTCCTCCTCCTCCACCTCCAGCGCTGGGTCCCCCCTCCATCCCCAGCACTGGGTCCCCTATTCCATCCCTGCCCCCCTCCTCCTCTAGCACTGGGTCCCCTCTTCCATCCCTGCCCCGCATCCTCCTCCATCCCCTGCCCCTACTGCCGGCCCAGCCCCCTCACCTCTCTCAGTCCTGATGGGGGGAGGGTCCCTCCTGGATTTTTCCTTCCACCCCGAAAATCCGGCAGCAGCAACAAAGCGGCCGGGCTGGGCCGGGCTCCCCGAGCCGGCTCCTGGCCAGGCCGGTGCCCAGCTGGCTAATTGCAGCGCGCCGAGGCCAGCGGCAGCAGCATCCCCAGCGCGCTCCGTGCCAGCCCCGGCCGGGCTCTGCCTCCGGCCCCGCCCCGCCGGCACCCCGGGGACAGACACGCCCTGAGCGGGGGCCGGGGAGCTGCGGGGCAGGGAGAGCGAGCGAGCGAGCGCCGGCCTCTTAAAGGCGAACGGAGCCTCTCGCCAAGGGACGGGCTGGCTCTGCCCTCCCCGCTTATTGTTCAGTCTTCCACCCCCCCCCCCCCAGCCAGCCACCTCCCCAGCTAGTCACCCCACCCCCCGGCCAGCTAGCCAGCCAGCCACCGCCCCCCCCGGCCAGCCAGCCACTCCCCAGCTAGTCACCCCACCCCCCCGGCCAGCCAGCCACCCCCACGCAGAGCTAGTCACTCCCGGGCACCCCGCAGCCAATTAGCCAACCACCCCCCCAGCTAGCCACTCATCATCCCAGCTAGCCATCCTCCCAGCCAGCCACTCTGGCTAGCCAACCACTCCCACCAGCTAGCCACTCTCCAGCCAGCCAGCCACCTGTTGTACCATGTGTACTGTGCTAGCCACCCCCATGCAAAGCTAGTCACCCTGCCCCATCAGCTAGACAGCCACCACCATCCCAGCCAGCCAGCTAGCCATCCCACCCTGCTGACTAGCCAGCCACCCCCTCCCTCCCACACCAGCCAGCCACCCTGCCAGCTAGCCAGCCTGTCCTGCCCTGCCAGACAGCCAGCCACCCTGCCCTGCCAGCTAGACGCCCTGCCAGCTAGACACCCTGCTACCCAGCCAGCCACCCCACCAGCTAGCCAGCCACTCCTATGCAGAGCCAGGCAGCCCCATGTATATCTATCTAGCCATCCACCTACACAGCTAGCTAGCTAGCCAGCCAGCCAGCCAGCCTTCCATCCTGCACCCAGCCAGCTAGCCATTCCCATACAAAGCTCACTAGCTATCCCCATGTACATTTGTCTCTCCATCCATCCCCAAACACAGCCACATAGCTATCCGTCTGTCCATCCATTCCTGTATACAGCTAGTTAGCCATCCCCGTGTGCATTCATTTATCCATCCTTCCATCCATCCCCAGACATAAGAACGGCCATACTGGGTCAAACCAATGGTCCATCTAGCCCAGCATCTGGTCTTCAAACAGTGACCGATTCCAGGTGCTTCAGAGGGAGTGAACAGAACAGGGCAATTATCAAATGATCCATCCCCTGTTGTCCACCCCCTGCTTCTGGCTGTCAGAGGTTCAGGGTCATCCAGAGCATGGGCCTCCATCCCTGGCCATCTTGGTTAATAGCCATCGATGGACCTGTCCTCTACCAACTTATCTAATTCTTTTTGAACCTAGTTTTATACTTTTAGCCTTCCTGACATCCCTTGGCAATGAGTTCCACAGGCTGTGTGTTGTGTGGAGTAGTACTTTTCATTTGTTTGAAACCTGCTGCCTATTCATTTAACTGGGTGACCCTTGGTTCTTGTGTCACGTGAAGGGGGAAATAACACTTCCCTTGTCACTTTTTCCACATCAGTCATGATTGTATAGACCTCCGTCATGCCCCCCTCATCTCTTTTCTAAACTGAACATTCTCAGTCTTTTTAATCTCACCTCATTTGGAGGCTGTTCCATACCCCTAATCATGGTGCTTGCCCTTGTGTGTACATTTCCCATTTCTAACGTATATTTTGTGAGATGGGGTGACCAGGACTTCACACGGTCTTCAAGGTGTGAGCGTACTACAGGCTAATAGAGGCATGATGATATTTTCTATCTATCCCTTTCCTACTGGTTCTTAACATTGTTGGCTTTTTTGACTGCTGATGCTCCTTGAACAGATGTTTTCAGAGAACGATCCACAAGGACTCCAAGATCTCTTTCTTGAGTGGGAACAGCTGGCTTAAACCCCATCATTTTAAATGTGTAGTCGGAAGGATGTTTCCCAGTGTGCATTATTTTCCATTTATCAACATGGCCAGCCATCAGCAGCTAGTCATCCCCCTACACGGTTAGCTGGCTAGCCATCCTTCCATCCATCTGCAGAAACAGCCAGTCATCCGTATACACGGCTAGCTAGTTATCCATCCCCGTATCCATCTATCCCCACACACATCCATCCCCCTAAACATCTGTCTATCATCCATCCATCTCCACGCACATGAGCAATCAATCATTTTCTATCTAATCTATTGGTAGGAATAGTAAACTCCTCCCTTGCTCCACCCCCCCACCATATAGAGAGGGCAATTAACCAGTGGACCAACTTGCCCCGGAACATGGTGATTCGCCATTGCTTGGAGTCTTTAAAGCATGACTGGACAGCTTGATCTAAAAACTGCACTCTAGCTCACCCACTAGATATGGGGTAGAGGCAGGACCCTCTGGGTGAGGTTTGCTGGCCTGTGTTATGCTCTTGCTCAGCCTAGATGATCAACGTCAAAGGCAATTGGCTGGAGAAACTCCCTGCCATCAGAAATCATTGAGGCCAAGAGGCTCGTGAGTTTCCCAGAGGCGTTGGATAGATTTATAGATAGCAGGAACAGACAGACTTAGATGAGTGAATGCTGATGTGAGCAGGGATATTAAACCTCCTGATTCAGGGCTTAAACCAATCTCTAGAGACTAGGATTGGACCTGGCACGGGGGTTGGTGGTGTCATAAACATACAGCTCAGGGTAGCATAAAATCCCTCCTTTACCTGTACGGGGTTAAGAAGCTCAAATAACTTGGTTGGCACCTGACCAAAAGGACCAATAAGGGAAGAAGATCCTTTCAAATCTGTGGGGGGAGGTTTTGTTTGTGCTCTCTTTGTGTTCTCTCTCGGACAGAGAGGGACCAGGGCAGGAAAAACCATCTCCTAAAACCCTACCTGAAATAAGCATCCAAGATTACAAAAATTGTAAGTAATAGCAAGGAAATGCATTAGCTTATCTTTTATTTTAGCTTGTGAATTTTCCCTATGCTAAGAGGGAGGTTTACTCCTGTTTTTTTGTGACTTTGAAGTTTTGCCTAGAGGGGAATCCTCTGTGTTTTAAATCTTATTACTCTGTAAAATTACTTTCCATCCTGATTTTACAGAGGTGCTTCATTTACTTTTTTCTTTATACAAAAGTTCTGCTTTTAAGAACCTGATTGGTTTTTAGTGTCCTAAAAACCCAAGGGTCCGGTCTGTGCTCACCTTGTTTACCTATTTGGTTGGTAGATTATTCTCAAGCCTCCCCAGGAAAAGGGGGTGAAGGGGCATGGGGGGATATTTTGGGGAAATAGGAACTCCAAGTGGTCCTTTTCCTGAACCTTTGTCTAACTCATTTCGTGGTGGCAGCAATACCGTCCAAGGACAAGGAAGAATTTGTGCCTTGGGGAAGTTTTTAACCTAAGCTGGTAGAAATAAACTTAGGGGGATTTTATTGCAGGTCCCCACATCTGTACCTCAGAGTGGAGAGGGAACCCTGACAGGGGGCCGATTGTCCCACACCTTCCTCCACAGCATCTGGCACTGGCCACTGCCATAGACAGGACACTGGATTGAACAACCCTCAGATCTGATCCAGTCTGGCAAGTCCTATATTTTCCTAACACAATGGTCCCTTCTGGCCTTAAAAGCTATGAATCTGCCCAGCCCTCGCTCGGGATCAGGGCCACATCTGGCTTGGTGCTGTACAGATCTAGATAAGAGTTTTTGCCAAACCTGCAGGGCTCAAACCTACTCTGTATCTGGGGATGCAATTCTAGCGAGCGCAGTATCCATGCGATGGCTGGGTGGGGCCATGAGGCTCTTGCACTGGGCCAGTTTTCTGTTCCCCCAAGTGCATATGGGGCTCCTGATGATCACTGACAAATACAGGCTCCAGCTGAGATCAGGCCCCCAGGTTGCAGTAGGGCCTAGTGGATAGATCACGGGACTGGGATTCAGGAGTGCCAGGGTTATTCCTGCCTGCTGAGTGACTGTGAGTATGTCATTTCCCTGTCTCTGTGCCTCAGTTTCCCCAGGGATAGGGATGATTATCTCCTTTGTAAAGCGCTTTGAGATCTACTAATGAAAAGAGCTAGACATTATTATACTGGGCACTCCACAGAAACAGAGTGAGAGACAGGCCCTGCCCTCAACAGCTCACAGCTTAAATCGACAAATGGCAGGAGGGGAAACTGAGGCACAGAGCAGGGAAGCAACTTGTCCAAGGTCAGCCAGCTGGTCAGTGGCATAGCTGAGAATAAGACCCAGGTCTCCTGACTCCCATACTCTACCTACTAGGCCGCCCTCAAAAGGGCTTTTTGCGTTCCCCCTCCAGGAGAACAATGCCTTGCGCCCTATGAAGGGCCCCTAGGAATCCTATGGAGTAGCCCTCCCTCTGGTCTGTGCTTGGACCCTACCCCATCTTCAACCCAAAACCAAATGCATGGCAAGGATTGGGGGGATAAGCCCCATCCTATCACCCCATAACATTGTTGGGGGAGGTTCAGAGTATATTGTCCCCTCCACCCCCTACTTCACTCCCCAATCCCCAGGCACTGGCAGTTCACTAGCAGGCCAGCTCCTCAACTGGTGCAAAACTGGAGTCACACTGGTTTACAATAACTGGGAATCTGGTCCTGATGGTTTTGGAGAAAGCAGGGGGCAAGGAGGCCTTAATATGAAACAACGGAGAGGGAGGATGGCCCAGGGGTTTGCACACTAGCCTGGGATGCCAGAGACCTGCCTTCAAATCCCTGGTGGGCCGCAGCTTTCCTGCAGGAGCTTAGACAAGTCACTTAGGTGAGATTCTTTGAGTATCTGAGCCTCTGTACCTCAGTTTCCCATTCAGGGCCGGTGCAACCACTAGGAGACCTAGGCAGTCGCTTAGGATGGCAAATGGTTGGGGGCACCCAGGGCCGTCCTTAGGTATAGGCAGCTGCGTAGGGCACCTGAAAATTTGGGGCACCACTGGGTCTTAGTGTCCACCCTACTGATTTTCCTGTCCCTGCTCTGACCCTTCCTGCAGGCTCTGAGCCTTCCTGGGAAGGGGATCTAGTGGTTAAAAGAGAAAAAGTCTCCAGCCTGCCAGACCTATTAGCACAACACTGAAACTGTTAAATGTCTTCATTACCCCTTGAATGGCTCTTTTTAACAGGCATTTGCCAACCCCCAGGTAGCTACTGTCAGTTTCTGAATGTACTGACAAATAGTTGTGCATGGCTGTAATATTTACTCAGAACATGTCAGTCTACAGGACCTTAGTTTAAAATTTGCTTTAAAAATAATTTCATTGGTGAAGATTATAAAATCACATCTCTAAAAAATCCTTGCATAGATTTTTAGATGCACAAATATGCTTCGATCTTCAGACATATGGCTTTTTAAATAAATTCTTCAAAAGACCACCCTTATCTAAAATACACATTTTAATTACTATAGTAAAAAAACCTCACTTCCAAAGTCTTCCTGTCTTTTCTGTCCATCCACTTCTCTCTTCACCCCCTCTCCCCTCCCCGCCCCCCACTGAAGAAAGCAACAGCCCTTTGCTTCCAGATAGCTGTGCTTGGTGCTGTGACCCAGATGCATCGCATCGCATAGGTGACCAGAACTGCACACAGTTCATCTGCAAATTTGACACCATCAGCTCAGGATTAAACAAAGACTGTGAATGGCTTGCCAGCTACAAAACCAGTTTCTCCTCCCTTGGTTTTCACACCTCAACTGCTAGAAGAGGGCCTCATCCTCCCTGATTGAACTACCTCATTATCTCTAGCCTGCCTGCATATATATATACCTGCCCCTGGAAATTTCCACTACATGCATCTGACGAAGTGGGTATTCACCCACAAAAGCTCATGCTCCAAAACGTCTGTTAGTCTATAAGGTGCCACAGGATTCTTTGCTGCTTTTACAGATCCAGACTAACACGGCTACCCCTCTGATACTGGATAAAGAGTTTCCCTTTCTTTACTTCTGACTATCTGATGAACTAGTTTTAAGCAAAATCAGGACCTTAGTAAGATATAAAATCCCTTGTTACGCCTAAAATCTTTGGAAATATCTTTTTTAAAGTTGGTGAAATTTCATAAACCTGTGTATTGTTATGGAGATCACACATAGTAAATTAGAGTTCCCTTTTTCTGAAAGCAATGAACATTGTTATGACCACACTAAACCTCTGTGACTGATTAATTTAAAATAATTTCTGTTTCAGTGAGTTAAATATGTAGTAATCTGGAATGAGTGAGTGCATTTAAAATATAAAATCAGCTTAGAAATACTGATTGAGAAAATGTAAACAGAGAAGACCTGCATCATGTATTCCATAATATTTAACATTGTATTCATCAAGACAGCTGACTCACCTTTACTACAAAGTTTTTGCAAATAAATGTCTGACAAACTTCAGGGCATATAAAAAAGCCTGTGACTGACACTTTTTATTCCCAAGTTTAGTGCTTTTAATTAGGTACCTTCTGGATGTCCATTCTGCATGAGAGAGAGGGCACAGGGGTCTCTGTGGGGAACTGTGACTCTGCCACCGTTAGGTGGGCCGAGTGTCTTGTTATTCTTTCTGCCTTGTCCCTCCGCCCCCTGACAAAGTGCAAGCTCAGGCTGCTGTCGGGCGTAGGGGCACCAGTTTAATAATACTGCAAAGGGCCCATAAATCCTAAGGATGGCCCTGGGGACGACAAAAAGCGGTGCCCTGGCTCGGCAGAGAGGAGTCGCCTTCTGGAGGCACCAGAGAGCCAGAGCGTCGGCTTGCGGGGACGGTGAGCCCCAGCCATGGAGGAGCTGGCGGGGTGCAGTGGGGCAAGAGTCCTGCAAAGGCTGAGCCGCTAGTGGGGAGCAGCCGCACCCCCACCCCTCCTGGCCAGGCTGTGGCCTGGCGCCCCCCCAGGGGGCTCCTGCAGACTGCAGCAGATGCATGCGGCCAGAGGCCCCCGTGCGCCCCCCAGCTCCCCCCTCGCCGCGCTCGGGCTCTGCAGCTCCTGGGCATGTGAGCTGCCGCTGGGGCGCAGCTCACACTCTTGGGAGCTGCAGAGCCCAAGCATGGCAAGGGGGGAGCCAGGGGGGCGCACGGGGGCCTCTGGCCACATGCATCTGCTGCGGGAGCCCCCAGAAGGCAGCTCCTCCCTGCTGAGCTGCTGCAGCGCCCAAACCCGGCAAAGCCAGTGAGGACTCGGGGCGGGGGCTGCTGGGGTGGGGTGGGGAGGGCTCATGGGGTGGGGGCTGTGCACCCTCCAGGGGAGTTCAGGGGGTGGGGAGGGGGGAACCTGGTTTGGGGAGCAGCACCTGGACACGGCTGGCCCCTAGGGTCTATAAAGGCTCATTGGGGTTTGCCCCTCAATGAACCGATGTTACGGGGGGGAGGGGGTGCAAGGTGGAAGTTTCGCCCAGGGCACAAAATATCCTTGCACGGGCCCTGTTCCCATTTCCGCACTGGGGATCATAGTGGTTCCCAGCCTTACAGAGGGCGTGCGAGGATAAAGACATAAAAGATTTTGAGGTGACCAGATGCTATGGTGGATGGGCACCGTATGAAGAATCAGCAAAGAATCCTGTGGCACCTTATAGACTAACAGACATATTGGAGCATAAGCTTTTGTGGGTGAATACAGATGCATCTGACGAAGTGGGTATTCACCCACGAAAGCTCATGCTCCAAAACGTCTGTTAGTCTATAAGGTGCCACAGGATTCTTTTGCTGCTTTTACAGATCCAGACTAACACGGCTACCCCTCCGATGTATAAAGAATCATCACTGTGCTGGATGGACCAGTAAGTACCGATACTAAATTGCCGTTCTCGGTGCTGTCCCCATCCTGGGATCTCAAAGGCTTTTGGGCATGTGAATTAGCCCTAAGAAGACCCAGGTTGGGGCTGAGTGTGCCAGGGATTCAATGGATATACATACCCCTCACTGCCAAGGCTCCGTGTGCCCCCTATTCGCCACTTCACCATGGCAGGGCCTCTGTTTGCACCTAATTCCTCGCATGCCAGGGGGGTGACCCCATGTCCCTCTTCCGCACCCTGATAGGGACTCTGTGAGACTCCTCTCCACCCATTATTGTTTTTCTTTCTGGGAGAGAAATCACTCAGGTGCCAGCACTTGAAAACTCCATGAGGACAAGGGGCTGAGCTGAGATGGGGGGAGTCCTATGCTGGAAAGTGTTAACAGCTGCCACCAACCCATTCTTTGATCTCAAACCCCGAACCCCAGGGGTTCCCAACCCAAGGCCCCCTGGGCAGCTGCAATAGGCAGGAAGATAGCAAAATGTGGCGTTCAGACAGGGAAAACACAATGGTGAATAAAACGGAACCAGGCGCAACACAACAACGTTCACAACATTGTTTAAAAAACGCTGCGGCATTTTCTCTTAAAACAAAATTGTTGTCCAACTTTGCGCACTATTTTGTGTGTTCAGGTTTTTTTGGGGGTGGGGTAGGGGTGTGATCTGAATGTCTGTGCTGTGTAAGCAAAGACCCAGCCCTATTCTCTACTAATTAGAACAGAATCAAATATTGTAAATAAAATTATAAAATGACTTACAAACCAGGAGTCTTCTGACCGGGATGGATGTGCCTGCTCCTCCTCACACAGTTTCTCCAGCTGGGAACATATGTTAGTGAGGCTCAACCTGATCTCATCTTCAATTTTCAGCCAGCCTAGGGTGCAGGCAGGGGTAGCTCAAGGTGCAGGCAGGGGGTAGCTAGGGGATGGGTTCAGGCAGGGGGTAGCTCAGGGTGCAGGCGGGGGTAGATAGGGGAAGGGTGCAGGCAGTGGGTAGCTCAGGGTACAGGCAGAGGGTAGTTAGGGGCTGGGTGCAGGCAGGAATAGCTCAAGGTGCAGGCAGGGGGTAGCTAGGGGCTGGGTGCAGGCTGGGGTTAGCTCAGGATGCAAGCAGGGGGTAGCTAGGGGCTGGGTGCAGGCAGGGGGTGCTCAGGGGGTATCTAGGGGTTGTGTGCAGGCTGGAGGTAGCTCAGGGTGCAGGCAGGGTGTAGCTAGGGTCTGGATGCAGGCCGGGGGTAGCTCAGGATGCAGGCAGGGGGTAGCTAGGGGCTGGCTGCAGGCAGGGGGTGCTCAGGGGGTAGCTAGGGGTTGTGTGCAGGCTGGGGATAGCTCAGGGTGCAGGCAGGGGTGCTGGGGCTGGATGCAGGCTGGGGGTAGCTCAGGGTGCAGGCAGGGGTAGCTAGGGGCTGGGTGCAGGCTGGGGGTGCTCAGGGTGCAGGCAGAGGCAGGTTGATGCGGCGGGGCCCGGCCCTGCACCCAGTCCCTAGATGGCAGTGCTGCTCCTTGTGGCCTGGTGCACACCAGGCTAGGCTGGGACACGCTGTCCTACATGGAAACCGTGGTCACCAGCATCCAGTGGTTTGCAGGCACCAAGGACTACACCCAGCTGAGCCTGAGGGGTGGTAGCCATTACCCAGCCTACATATGAAAACTGAACTGGATGCACAGAGTGCCTGGCATCACCACCTCCCACCCCCAAACTCCACCCATGATGGTGGCCCACTCGGGACTGTGTCATGGCCCACCTTTGGGAACCCCTGCTCTAGACAATGACAAAGGTAGGTGGAGCCCTTCGCTCCGTTAACCAGATGCCTGAGTCTCCACGTGGCCCTCATTTTCCCCTTTGGTTTTTCACCAAAATCTCCAGCATTCTGCCCACTGCTGCCTGGAACACGCCCGGAACGTCTGGAACCGATCGGCCATGGCGTTCGAAGGGTATCACATTCCAGAGACAGCCAGAGGGAGACGTGCCCCTGAGGTGTAGGTAATGCCTCATTTGGCCAATGACACTCACTCTGCCAAGTGGGAGCAGACGTCAGGGCCTTCTGGGTTGGTTTCCCTGCCCAGGAGGAGAAATCAGTGACAGAGCCTGACACGTAGCTCATTTGGTCACACTATACACACCTGTCCTGGAACAGAGGTGGTCACAAACCACAGGCAGCCAATCCCCTTTCAGAAACTGCAGCCCAACCACCAGTGCCCAGTTCTTCCCTAAGAACTGACTCCAATTAGAGAGCGTGAGGCAGGGAACAAATGCTCCTGTTGCCTGAACCAGCTCCTCTGCCAAAGAAACTGCATCACAAAACTAACCCCAATGTGGCATGTCCTTAACGAGTGAATGTGGACATGCAGCACTCAGCACCCCGGGGCCCCATCGCAGCTGGGGCTGTCAAGTGCTACCACAATACAAGTAACACATCTTTCCTTGCTCTGGGAGTATCAAACACCCCGTCTCCCGCTGTACACCAAGGAAATGGGTACATTGCTACGCCCATCACAGAGAGCTGGGTCCCCAGTCTAGAACTCTGCCTGAGGCAGAAATGTGCCCACTGGCAATTAACACCCTAGACCACCTTGGCTAGAGGAGAGCAGGCTTGATATTGAAGGGGCCGGAGGGGCTGGCGTGTGGCCATCTATGCAGCCAGGTGCCCTTGGGAGGGCTGGCAGTCTGGGCTGCAGGGAGCTGTAGCTCCGTAAAAGTGACTTAGCAACAGGGCTCTCAGAATTTACTTTCCCCTCACCTGTCTTGAAGGGGGGGGGGGGGGGAGAGAGAGAGAGAGAGAGAGAGAGAGAGTGTGTGTGTGTGTGTGTGTGTGTGTGTGTGTGTGTGTGTGTGTGTGTGTGCGCGCCCCTGCACCCTCAATCTGCCTTCCCAGCTCAGCTGCGCTCTCTATTATCACAGGAACTCCTCCACCCTTTCAGCCATGAACAGTCCCTGGCTGCTGACTGTGGAGGAGACGCCCGTCAATCACAGGCTGGATGTTGTGAAAATTAAAGGTTTACAAAAGTGCTGAGCAAGAGAAGTTTGTTTCTGGACATCAACTGACCCCTCGGATTTTTTACCAAAGAACAAATCTCAAATTCAGGCTGGAAAAGAGGCGCAAATGTTTACCACCAGGAGGAATTAACCACCGGGACAACTTACATGGGGCCCTCGTGCATTCTCCATCAATGGAGACTTTTCAATCAAGATTGGATGCTTTTCTAAAATAATCTGCTCTAGTGTAAACAGGAAGTAACCCAGGCAAGTCCTAGGGGCTGTGTTAGAAAGGTGCCCACAGCAGCCCCTCCTGACCTTAGGATCTATGAATCGCTTGTCTAGATAAGGAGCAGGGAAGACTAGATTAGGAGCAACTGAATGATGCTTTGCAAGGGGAAATACTGATACTCAATGTTGGTTTTGGGAGGAAACAGGAGACAGTTTCCTCCCATTGCCGTTAAGAGTTCAAATGAAATTTTAACCAGTGATTTTAGTTAACTCCTCAATCGAGATTGGGAATGGACGGAAATCAATTTGGGCCTGATTCTGCTTTGCACCCACAGCCCTGCGTGCCACTGTTACCGACACCACCAGGCAGTGTCGCTGCACAGCCACGCGAGGACTTTTTGGGAGTGTGCGGGGGTCTTCGGCGGTGGATCCCGGAGCAGAGGGACCCCCCGCAGCCAAATTGCCACCAAAGACCCGGAGTGGAAGAAGCTCTGGCGGCCTGGACCCCGCGATTGTTTTCCAGGGCCCCCGGAGCGAGTGAAGGACCCTGCTCCAGGGGCCGCGAAAAACTCTCATGGGGGGCCCCTGCAGGGCCCAGGGCAAATTGCCCCACTTGCTCCCCCCCTCTGGGCAGCCCTGGGACATACTCCCTTTCCCCAATTTCCCCTCCCACTGAGAATCTGCCATGAAAGGCCACAACAGAGCACTGCTCCTGAGCAGACGAACAACCCCTCGGCACTGGCCCACAAAAGGGGCATTAGCATCAGCAATAAGCTAGTGTCTGTTACCAATAATTTGCAAGAAATTCACTGGTCTAAGGGCATTTCAGGCCTGATCATTTGATTGAAAGAACTTCGGTTGCAAACGGCTCTTGATTTTTTCTATTGTACTACGAAAAGTTGGGATGGCTTTACAACTCTAGCCTGGTCTTTCTCTAAACCACAAGGGAATAAACCCTCTCTGCGCATTTGGGTAAAATACACAGGAAACTCACCGTGCTCTTCCTTTAAAACACCGTCTCCGCAAAAGCAAGATCACCCAGGAGCTAAAGAACGAGAAATAGGCTGTGTTGGATCCAGACACTAAGTGCCGAGCTGCAGCAGGAGAATTTCACAGCGGCTTTGAGGCAAGTTCTGAATTTTGCTTAAACACTTGGGGAGCTGCAGGAACCTCCTGTCGCTCCCAGAGTCTGGGAGAGCTCGGAATGATGCCTGGATCAAGACGGGAAGAACAATCAGTAGCAGCCACGAACGACACAGCGGTTTGGGTCAGAGTCCCGAAGATTCAGGCACTTCCTTTCGCTTGCCGATTCCGATGAAGCAGTTTTGTTCTGCAGCAATTTCAGGCTTTAGCAATTCCAGAGCCGCCTTCCCACACTGTGCAGCTGCTCCTTCCACAGGCCCTGGGGAAAAGCCCCCAAGGGGGAAAGAGACACATGGAGACGAGCCACTTGTTTCAAAATTAGAGTCTTTATTGCAAGGCCTGATCTTTGGCAGAGCTCTTCGCAGAAACGGCTGCCTTCCCTCGGCAAAAAAACAGCCCCAACCTGGTGACACAAAATCCTGTGTCAAAGCAGAAAGAGCCAGAGGACGACAGCAGGGACCGTTTTGCAGCTCCATTAGAATCGGCCAGGCCCTTGCTGTAGTGTTCAAAGAGTTTAGCGTTGGGTGCAGTCACCTGACTCAGGTGAAGTCCGGGTGGGAGGAGCCAACCCTCCCCTGGCACCATCTTTCTTCTCACCTCTGCTTCTCCTGTCCCCAAGACGCACACTTTGCTCCCAGCAGCCCCTGCAGCAGGAGGGCCAGCTGGGCTCTCGCTTCTGGCCTTGGCTTGAACCGTCAGCGGGGCGCAGACGGGAACTGGCCAGAGGGAGGCGCCCTGCCAGATTGAAGGAACCAGCCTCCTCTCACCCGCCTGCTGGATCCAGAGGCTGTGGCGAGAAAGTGAAGAGGGCGCCCCCTGCTGGGTGAAGCCTGGTTGTAAGAGGTGCTTTGATGCACCATGGCACCGAACTGGGCACCAACTGGATGGGACGAGGGGTAGAAGAGCAAGATCCCCTCAGAGCCCCATTTTGGGGGGGCAGTACTATTTCCTGGGCAGGGAGAGCTCTCCCCTGACACACCACATAACGGGGACACCAGCTCTGCTCCCACGGATTACAGGGGATCCTGCTGGATCGTATTTGGCCATTAGCCCCCGCATGCTGGCTGGCTCTCTGAGGCTCTAATACTGTGTTGGCTGGTGATGGCAGACACCCCGGATCCCTCCTCTCCTGCACTGATGGCATCATGCATAGCATCAAAGCGAGGGGGAGGGGACAAGAGGCAGGGGTAGGAGGCGTTTGGGCTCCCTGGGCTGGGGAGCAAAGAGGGGGCAGTTTTCCAGTTCCATGCTCAGCAGATTCTCTCCCTCTCCCCCAGACCCAGGGACAGGGCATAAGGCCAGCACAGGCGCCAGGAGAGATCAGCACCAAGGAGAATGTAGCTCTTCTGCTCCTGGGACGAGGCCCCCTTTGCCCCACCCCAGGATAGGAGCTCTGTCCCCTCATCCCAGAGAGCCTGCGTTCCCACCGCCCATGGCACCCGCTGCTCAATACCACCCCGCAGTGCCCCTCTGGCCTCTTCCGCCTGCACACCAAGCCCTTTCCAGACGCTCCCCCCTGCAGACGGGGAAATGGATGCAGAGCACGGAGGTGACCCCCCCTGGGTCACAGGACTCAAGCATCCTGATGCTCAGTCCCCTGCTCTACCTGCTAGATGCTACTCCCTTCCCAGAAGGGCACCGCTCCGCCCCTGTGGAGCTGGGACCAGCGCAGGGCGAAGGGGGAAGCAGGAGGGGGCCAGCCTGAGGAGCTGGGGGGAGAACACGGCCCCATTGTTCTCTGCTGGTCCCTGGCAGCTCCCAAGCACAGAGAAGTGCCGTGCTCCTGCAGGGCTGGGCCAGAGATTTTCCCAAGCCCCCAACGTGAGGTGGATGCAGCGCCTGGATCTTGGTGCCGTTCACTTCCGCTTGTCACTGCCAGCCAATTCCGCCGGGGACTCTTGCGTGGGCAGCGGTGCCTCTGGCAAGGGAGGGGAGGAGGAATTAGGGAGAGCAGCAGCTTCTGGCCTCTGGGGGGCTCTAGCTCAGGGCTCCAGTCCCCAGGCTGGATCAGGCAGGGGGCATGCGCAAGGTACCCTCAGAGAGAGTCACTCAGCTCCTGTTACTTCCTGCGCAGGACAGCCTCACCTAACCCACCACTGCCACCTCCAAAGGCTCTGTCAGCGTTGCCATCCTGGGGGAAACTGGGGCACAGGGAGGGACTCGCCCCTTGTCTTGCAGAGCTGGGAATTGAACCCAGGAGTCCTGGCTCACGGGCCTGTACTCGGTCCACTAGAATCTGCTTCCCCTGCTCCCCTCTCACCAATGGGGCCCTGGCTGCCCATCTGCATGGAGATTGACACCTGCCCACAGGAGACACAGCTTGGGACTGTGACGCATGGGAGCCATGAACCTCAGCCCCAAAGGGCCCATTGGGGCATGGCTAGTGTGGGCCAGGGCCAGCAGGAAAGGCAGAGCCTGCTGCGCGGGGCAGGGGGAAGACAGTGCCCTCCAGGGCGGAGCTGGGGCGGGGCAGGGGCTGATGCTGTCCTGCAATACCTGTAATCATCTGCAATGGGACAAGCAGCCAGCCGCCTCGAGCTGGCCATGTGACCATGCTGCACTGTGCTGGCCCCCCCTGGTGACAGGGAGGCTGCCCCATGACTCCTACCTTCCCTCTCCTCCACGATGGTGCCGACAGGGCTGTCGGGCGCGGGGCCCTGCTGGCTCCAGTGCTGCGAGCGGATCACCACCATCTCCTCCAGGTTGCGCAGCACTGTCACGGCGCCCTTCTGTGGCGGCTCCGGGGGCCGGGGCGGCTCTGCCCCTCTGTGAGACGGGGGCGGGGTGAGAGCCTTGGCCTGGGGTGGGCACCTAGCAAGGCACCCAAGGGAGAGCCCAGCTGATTGCTCCCCCCACCCCATCCAGTCTACCCACCCAGGGGGCTGGGAACCTTCCCCATCTCCAGCTAGGGGAGTCGAGGTGGCACTATGCAGGGCGAGGGCCTGACTTGGAGGGAGCCAGGACCCATGTCGTGGGCACCCAGAAGCCGGCTGCCTGCCTGCACCCGCATTCTGCTCAGTCTCAGCCCCCAGCCAAGCGCAGGGACCGCAGGATCCTCACCCAGCACAGAGCTGCGCCACCGGAAGCCTCCCTCCCTTCCCCCATGGCCAACCTGCTCACCTGTCGGGGGACACGATGCCCGTGTGGCTGAGGGAGCGTCTCACCTGTGAGGCCAGAAAGTGGGAGAGGGTCAGATGGAACCAAGCAAGCTAGGGGCACCAGGCGGCTCTGGAGTTAGTTCAGATCCAGCTCAGACTGGCAGCGCGGGCACACATCTGATGACTGCCGGGGGGGCCAGCCATGAGCCACGCCGGGATCATAGCAACGTCCTCAGCAAAGAGGCCGAGGATAAACTGACCCCAGACGCTCTGCTCAGAAGCTTGCCCGGGCTCTGCCCTCTCTGGGGCCATGCGCAGAGCCCAGCTAGCTCCCAGCCAACCCACACAGCCCTTCCCCGCACTTGGGGCTGGCAAAGAAGTGAAGCATGCTGGATTTCTGATCTGTCCTACGTAGATGCCATTGCTAGTCCAAATGCTGCCCCCCTCAGGGAGGCTCTTACTCTATGGGAATGCGGGAGTTTGGTGCCCACGAAGTCCTGAGGCAGAGGGGACGGCGAGGGCTGGTAGAGCTCGGGTGCCAGGCGGGCGTTGGCGAATTTCATGCACTCCTCCAGTGTGGAGATGAACTGGCTGCAGGTGGCTCTGAGCAAGGAGGAGGCTTCGTTCATCTTCTGGGAATAGGGAGGGCAGAGGGTTACCAAGAGGAATGGCCACCCACAATCCTTTGCGCTTCTGTAGCACCAGCCTCTCCAAGCCTGCTGTACAGGTGGGGAAACCGAGGCAAAGAGAGGGGCAGTGACTTGGCCTGGCCACCCAGTGAGTCAGTGGCCTCCCCGCCCCTTTTTAGCTAGCTCACTTGCATTACAGACAGCGTGCCAAGGCACTGCTCAGAAGAGAAGCAGCTTTGGGGAGAGAGTCATGCCTAGCGGATAGAGCAGGGGAGTGGGAATCACGATTCTTGGGTTATTTCCCTACCTCTGGGCGCAGAGTGGAGTCTAGTGGTTAGATCGGGGGCTCACATCCATGCACATCTTCCCTTCTGGACCCTGCCCCATCCGCTTATGCTGCAAAGCCTCATACCCCATGAGGATCCCGGCCACTTGAGGTGGTGGTATCACAGCACAGCCCTGCAGTGGGGAGTTCCACTGGTTGACTCTACACTGCATGCCGCAACCCTCTCTGAGCTGCTGGACTCAGGCAGCCTTTGGGCCCCGGCAGGAGGGAGAGGGTAGCCAGGACCCGTGTCCTCCAGATCCTCCTAAAACCCAACAGCTCCCCTTTAACCTCCCCCCACTCCCTTTGAACCTCGATATCGAGCGGGGAGCCATTGTCCTGGGGCCGTGTGGACTCCTGGACATCCAAGACCTGCTGAGTCAGCAGGTCGCAGTACAGCCGTAGCTCCGACAGCTTCCGGCCCAGGGACTCACTGCTCAGGTGCATGTCTGGAGGGAGACGGGAAGATCAACATTGCCTCATTCCAATCCTGCTCCTCTGGAAGCCCCAGGCCCTGTATGGTATATGCAGGGATTGCTTTGCCCCTGCCACTGAAGTGCAGCCACCTCTGGGGTGGAACATAGCATCTGTTTAACAACCTGTAGTAGCGCTGCACTAGTCTAAGAGAGGAAGTGAAGAAAAACAGAGGATCCAGCAGAAACTGTCAGGGGAGCCAGAATGGAATGACCCACGTTGGAATTTAGCTAGGACACAGGGGTTGATGCCCCAGTTCTCACAGCGTGCATTGGGTTTGTTAATAAGTGGACCTGTCCTGTGTGGTGGCACTGGGCTCAGCACTGACCCAGAGAGGAAAAAGCGCCCCCTGCTGGAGTCACCCACCCTCCAGCACAACACCCCATAGCGCTGCTCTGGGGCACTGACCCAAAGGGGAGAGCGCCTCTTACTGAGCCTCACTCTCTGCAACCTAGTGCCTACTAGCACTGCACTCTGGGGTCTGTTTGCTCATTGCAAGGGGAGAGTGCACCCCCTCACTGAGCCCCCCCCACCGTCACTCCCTGCAGCACAGCACCCTCTAGTGGGCTGGGGCTTTACGGTCAGGCCGTCCACTACTGGGGCCCCACCCCATAACCAGCAGGTCAAAAGGATGAAATTCCGGTTCTCTGCAGGGACCGATGAGTGACTGTTTACTAAAGAGGAGGGAACGCCCAGGTGCCCTTCTCTGCTGCCCGCTCCACCACAAAACTGAAGGGTGCAGCCAGGCTTACCACACCCCTCTGCTGCTGCAGTCTTGGGCCCGCAGGCATAGCTCTGCCCATGTCCCTCAGTCCCAACCCCTGGGCTCCCCCAACCCTCCGATCTGTCCCTGACTCCTGACGTACAGCTCCCCCCTGCCTGCTATTCCAGGCCCAGATCTGCCACACCCCAACAGAGATCACAGTTTCCCTGGCACGGTGCCCACGCCCTCCCTTCCGGGAGGACCCACCTTTGTCCTTCTGGCTCCTGCTGTCGCCCAAACAGGCTTTAGAGCTCCCCAGGGCCACCAGCCACTTCTGCCTCTCTGCGGCACCCCCTGCCTTCAGGTAGAAATACTGCTCCCCTGGAATCACCAGCTCCATGCGCGTGGGGTCGGTGGGGTGCACTGCAGGCACAAGACAGTCGCTGGGCGAGTGTCCAGTGCTCGGGTAGCCGAGTCTGTTCTCACCTTGCATGACACAATCCAGCTCTGTAGCCAGAGTCTAGGGACCCAGGGTTTCTTCAGGAGGAGAGTGGGAGTGGGGTCCTGTGATTAGAGCAAGGGCCTGGGAGCCACGACTCCTGGGTTCTATGCCCAGCTCTGGGAGGAGAGTGAGGTCTAGTGGTTAGAGCAGGAAACTGACCACTAGGACACCTGGGTTCTATTCCCAGCTCTGGGAGAAGGGTGATGTCTAGTGGTTAGAGTGGGGGACTGACCACTAGGACACCTGGGTTCTATTCCCAGCTCTGGGAGGAGGGTGAGGTCTAGCGGTTAGAGCAGGAGATTGCGCACTAGGACACACGGGTTCAATGCCTGATTCCAACAGCCGCACACTCTTTTCTGGAATTTAAGTACTAGACTGGACAAAGCCCTGGAAAGAGCAACAAGGGATGAGAAAGGCCCATTGGAGAATCTGGCCCCTAAGTGTTTGTTAAACTCTGGACCGTTGCCCTGACAGGATCCCAGTCAGCAGCGTAGCATGCCAGCCCCTCCTGGTCCAATCGCCTCCCACTACCCGCACAAGCGTCTCACCCAGCAGGGCACCAACCTTTGATCTCACAGACGGCCATCTTGATGCTGCCTTTGCTGCCTTTGCCCACGTCGTCCTGAGAGTCGTAGTAGGACAGGATGCCACTGTCCAGGACAAAGTACCGTGGCTGCCAACCTACAGGGGAAAGGAAAAGCCAGTCACCCCACCAACGCCTGCCAGGGCGCTTCTCTCCTCCAGGGAGCCCAGCTCCTTTGCCTGCCACCTGGCGCACAGGAGCTCTTCCCACACAAGGCACAGGGCAGTCTGGTGACTACAGCATGGAGCCAGGACTCCTGGGTTCTATTTCCAGCCCTGGGAGGGCGTGGGGTCTCATGCTTCGAGCACTGGGCCGGGAAGCAGGACTCCTGGATTCTATTCCTGGCTGTGGGAGAGGAGACGGTTCAGAGTCAGGACTCCGGGGTCCTATCCCTGTCTGTGCCCCCGACACGATGCTTCCCCAGCGGCGTCCGTATGTGGGGTATTATGGGGGTGACGTGCTCCAGTGCAAGGGGCTAGAGATGTGCAAATGTAACGCTGACAGACCCCGGTTGTCGGGGCACAGGATCGAACCTGAGACCTCTGATATATCTCTATCGATCTCACTCTAAAGCCTTAGCTAACAGCCACTTGGCTTTTAGCTCATGCAGTACAGCCTATCTCGCTCTCCCTCTCCGTGCCACCAGATGGGACAGAACCCCACACCCAGGAGGCATGTGGGTTAGGCAAAGTATCCGAGGGCCAGCAGGACAGGACCAAGGACGTTTCTTAGCAGCCGTCAGGTCCTATCCTGCCACCACCACTGCCCGGCGATGCCCACAGGGACAAAGGCCTAGCCAGAGCAGATTGGCCAGCCACCTAGTCCAGCGCTTTGCCAGCCAATACACAGCACCCGGGCCTCTCCCATTTCTGGCCCCACGAAAGCTGCCCAGTGCTGGAGAGTCTGGCAGTGGGATTCCAGGATGTCTCCCCATGGCTGGGTTCTAGGGGGACACAGCCCGGGGTGCTGGAGAGGACAGCAGGTTATTTGCTACTGCTCCCCCTTTGGAGTCCGCCCGTGTTGCTTGCCCTGTAAGGGGGAAAATTACAAGCAAACTCTGCATCCTCACGACCCCCCAGGCACAGGGTGGCCCCTGCACCCAGTTGGCATCTGGCTCCCATGGGCCAGCTAGCCTTTGTGCCAAGTTAGAGCTCGGGAGAGAGGTGGGTGCCACCCTGGAGCCTGCTGGGGTCCTCCCATCTCATCTGGAAACATGTGGTGCAGGTCATAGAGCTGGCCCCGTTCAAAGGGAGGGAGGCAGCCTCTCTTTGAAGGAAGTCATAAGCCTGGCATGGGGGGGGGGTCCAGGTCACAGTCCTGTGAACCTGGTTCAGGGGCAGTGAACCCAGGGGTCACAGACCTGTCCTGGTTTGGGGAGAGGGACATGGACCTGCCCGGTTCGGGGGGAGCAGACCCAGGTCAGGGGAGGAGGGCACAGAGATCCAGCCCGGTTGGGGGTGGGGGAGAGGAGGGACACAGAGACCTGGCCTGGTTTAGAGGGAGGGTCACACAGACCTGGCCCAGTTTGTGGAGGTGGGTGGGGGGAGAGTCCCAGAGACCTAGTCCAGTTCAGGGGAGGAGGGTCACACAGACCTGGTCCGGAACAGCTGGGGGCAGGTCACACAGACCTGGTCCAGTTTTGGGGGAGAGGGGGATGTCACACAGACCTGGCCCGGTTTAGTTGGGGGCGGGTCACACGGACTTGGCCTGGTTCAGGGTGTATGTGTGTGCGACTTACACAGACTTGTGCCTGGTTTGGGGGGTGTGTGTGTCACACGGACCTGGCCCAGTGCAGAGGGGTGGGGGAGGGTCACAGGGACCTGGCCCGGGTCGGAGGAGGGATGGGGGAGGAGGGTCACAGGGACCTGGCCTGGTTTGGAGGGGAGGGGGAGGGTCACAGGGACCTGGCCCGGGTCAGAGGAGGGGGGGGAGGGTCACACGGACCTGGCCCGGTTTGGAGGAGGGGGGGAGGGCCACACGGACCTGGCCCGGGTCGGAGGAGGGGGGGAGGGTCACACGGACCTGGCCCACGTCGGAGGAGGGATGGTGGAGGAGGGTCACAGGGACCTGGCCCGGGTCGGAGGAGGGATGGGGGAGGAGGGTCACAGGGACCTGGTCCGGGTCGGAGGAGGGATGGGGGAGGAGGGTCACAGGGACCTGGCCCGGGTCGGAGGAGGGGGGGGGGAGGGTCACACGGACCTGGCCCGGGTCCGAGGAGGGATGGGGGGGGAGGGTCACACGGACCTGGCCCGGGTCGGAGGAGGGATGGGGGGGGAGGGTCACAGGGACCTGGCCCGGGTCGGAGGAGGGATGGGGGGGGAGGGTCACAGGGACCTGGCCCGGGTCGGAGGAGGGGGGGGAGGGTCACAGGGACCTGGCCCGGGTCGGAGGAGGGGGGGGAGGGTCACACGGACCTGGCCCGGGTCGGAGGAGGGGGGGGAGGGTCACACGGACCTGGCCCGGGTCGGAGGAGGGGGGGGGAGGGTCACACGGACCTGGCCCGGGTCGGAGGAGGGGGGGAGGGTCACACGGACCTGGCCCGGGTCGGGGGAGCGGGGGGAGGGTCACACGGACCTGGCCCGGGTCGGGGGAGGGGGGGGGGAGGGTCACACGGACCTGGCCCGGGTCAGGGGAGCGGGGGGGGGGGAGGGTCACACGGACCTGGCCCGGGTCAGGGGAGCGGGGGGGGGGGAGGGTCACACGGACCTGGCCCGGGTCAGGGGAGCGGGGGGGGGGGGAGGGTCACACGGACCTGGCCCGGGTCAGGGGAGCGGGGGGGGGGGGGAGGGTCACACGGACCTGGCCCGGGTCAGGGGAGCGGGGGGAGGGGCACACGGACCTGGCCCGGGTCAGGGGAGCGGGGGGGGGGAGGGTCACACGGACCTGGCCCGGGTCAGGGGAGCGGGGGGGGGGGGGAGGGTCACACGGACCTGGCCCGGGTCAGGGGAGCGGGGGGGGGGGGAGGGTCACACGGACCTGGCCTGGGTCGGGGGAGTGGGGGGGGGAGGGTCACACGGACCTTGCCCGGGTCAGAGGGGGGGGGAGGGTCACACGGACCTGGCCCGGGTCGGGGGAGCGGGGGGAGGGGCACACGGACCTGGCCCGGGTCGGGGGAGCGGGGGGAGGGGCACACGGACCTGGCCCGGGTCGGAGGAGGGGGGGAGGGGCACACGGACCTGGCCCGGGTCGGAGGAGGGGGGGAGGGGCACACGGACCTGGCCCGGGTCGGGGGCGGGGGGAGGGTCACACGGACCTGGCCCGGGTCGGGAAGCGGGGGGAGGGTCACACGGACCTGGCCCGGGTCGGGGGGGGGGGGTCACACGGACCCGGGACGGTCCGGCCCCCCCAGGCCAGGGGACTCCCAGACCCGCCCCCCCGGCCGTTACCCGAGAGGTAGTTGGTCCATTTCAATAACGCTCCCTCCATCGCCAGGGCAGTAAATCTGACCCCCCATTGACAACACCGGAGCGCCCAGCCATTCACGGGCCGAGGAAGGCGGGGCATAGAGGTTTGCCCAATAAAAAGAGCGGGTTGGACACTAGGGCGGGGCATGGGAAAGACCAGCCAATCACCATGGAAGATAGTGCTAGGGTGGGCGGATCTCACCAATGACATCACAGACCCCGGCCTGTGGCTAACGAGAACGCTCCGTCCCGCAGGGCCGCCATTTCCCCCACTTATTGCGCGCAAGGGTCTGTGGGTAATGTAGTTCTCCAGCCCATTTTTTTTTCCTCGGCAGAGAGACAAGCAGAAAATACCAATCCCAGCGGGCCTTAGGGCAGCTGAGCGCACCGCGCTGGATTGTGGGTAACATAGTCCTCCTGCCGCCTAGGCTCAGAGACTGGGGCTCAATGTCCCAGAGTGCAGCGGGGCTCTCAGTGTGCGTCTCACGGGTTTGTGGGTAGTGTAGTCTTCCCTGCCCACATGGCCCCATGGAGGGGGCGTGGCGCGGACTCCATGTCCCAGCATGCATCGAGGCAGCGCCGTGCTGCGCGGGGGGTTGTGGGTAACGTAGTCCCCCTCTCCGCGGGGCCAGGGACGGGGTCCCCGGGAAGGACTCCATTTTCCAGGGATCCCCGGGCGGCGCTGGCGGCCTCCCCAGCCATTGTCGGTGGCGGCGCGCGCTGGCCGGAGAGGGGCTCCCACCCAGGGCTGCAGGCGAGGTGGCTCCGGTGGGGCAGGAGGAGGGAATGAGTGAGGAGGACGAGGCCTGTGGGATCAAGAAGAGTGGCGGGTTCCCCAGGTAACGGGGCGGCCCCTCCCCCCACGGGGGGGTCTCCTAGGGGGTCAGCCCCCCCGCTGGGAGGGGGAGGTGGATCGGGGGGGGCAGCTCCTCCCACTGCCCCCCACCACTGGGAGTCTTCTAGGGGGTCAGCCCCCCCGCTGGGAGGGGGAGGTGGATGGAGGGGGCAGCTCCTCCCACTGCCCCCCACCCTGGGAGTCTTCTAGGGGGTCCGCCCCTCCCGCTGCACCGCTGGGAGCGGGTCTTGGGGGGGCAGCTCCTCCCGCCACCCCAGTGGGAGCTGTGGGGGGGACACGTGCTCCTATGGGCCCCCCACCCCACTGGGTATGGGGGTGGGAGATCGTGGGGTAGAGACAGCTGCTCCCACTGGGTACTGGGGTAAGGGGTGCAGGACGGCTTCTCACACTGAGCCCCACCACCCAACTGGGTCCTGAGGGGATATTCACTGGGGGCATCACCGGGGGCTCTGGGTGTTTCATGTCCTAGGGTCAGCCCTGATCTGTGGTCGCTTCTGAGGCCGTGTCCCTGTGTTGTGTCCCCCGCCACAGTATAGAGCAAATGCTTGCCTCCAATCCCGGAAAGACCCCGATCAGCCTTCTCCAGGAGTATGGCACAAGAATAGGCAAGACGCCCGTGTATGATCTCCTCAAAGCCGAGGGACAAGCGCATCAGCCCAACTTCACCTTCCGAGTGACGGTCGGGGACATCAGCTGCACTGGTCAGTTACCCATGGGGGAGGCGGGTAAATACTGCTCCCAAACAGGGGCAACCTTGACACTGCCACCCACTTGAGGGGCCTGATCCTGAGCTGCCTTCTGCTGACAGGTCGTGTCTCTGCAGTAAAGGTACCACTAGTGCTCGGAGCCAGGGGGGCTGTGGATCAGGACTCTTGGCCTCTAGTTTGGGCTCTTTTTATAAAGTGCTTTTAGCCCTGTGGGTGGATGTGCTATGTAGGGTGCTGGTGCTATAGTGAGCTGAGGGGAAATGGGGGAGGGGGCTTTCCCCAGAATTCTACCCCGGGTAGGGGGTGGTGACTAAGATTTTCTGAGGGGGATGGGAGTCGTCATCCTGGTGCATTGGTCCCATTCAGGCTGCAGGTGGAACTCGGAGCTTCTTGCCTCCTGATCTGGACCATGCCTGGGGCATCCTTGGCTGGAGGATCCGAGGGCCTCAAGGTCTTTTAGATTCAGCGGTTAGCACTTAAGGTCTTGTTTAGTAGCCTCTGAGTGGAGGGAGTTGGCTGGGTCTCAGCCCAGCTCCTAGTGGCACAGGTTCCTCCATCATAGAAACAACCTCCCTGATTCTTGGCACTTGCCAGCCCCCCGTGGACCACTCTTCAGGGCAGAATGGGCAATGGAGACAGAGTTCCTTGTCCTGCTTGGGGTCTAGAGGCTGTCGGCTTTTGGGAGCTGCTGACCTATCACTAGCACAGAGAGCAACTGAGTGACACAGCTGGGAATAGAACCCAGGACTCCCAACTCCCAGCCCACCACTGCTTTAACTGCTAAACACCCTGCTTTCCAGGTCAAGGCCCAAGCAAGAAGGCAGCCAAGCACAAGGCAGCAGAGGTGGCCCTAAAGCTCCTGAAAGGGGGAAATATGCTGGAGCCAGCAGCATCGGAGGAATCCAGGTGAGGGGGACAGAGCAGGGACCTGGGGCTTTGCTTAAATTGCTTCTCAACTTCTTTGATCCCTTACCTGCAAACTCGCATCCAGACGCAAACCCATCCTCTACTCCCCACTCCAATCCTGTCAGAGTAGAGAGGATTTGGGTGGGGTGTGGGGGAAGAGTTGAGGATGGAGAAGCTCAGCTGAGGAAACAGGCTGCACCAGCTGGTGCAGCCTATGGGCTAGAGCGCTGGACTGGGACTCAGGAGATTTGCGTTCTACTCCTGGCACTGCCACTGGCCTGCTGGGTGACCATAGGCAAGTCATTTCCCTTTTCTGTGCCTCAGCTTCCCCAGCTGTAAAATGAGGATAATGGTACTGATCTCCTCATTAAAGTGCCTTGAGATCCGTGGGTGAAAAGCACGACATTAGAGCTGGGTGGTGGTATTATTCGTTACTAAAACATCCCTAGTCCCCGCGATCCCTCTCCTGCCCCCAAGTGGTGCCACACCCAAACGTTTAGCAGTAGGAAGAGCTGGTTCTTGTTGTGCTCGGAGGCGCGAAGCCTGCTTTAATGTTTGTCACCTTTTATTTTCAAAGCTCTCCTTTCTCCCTAGAGCCCCTTTCTCAGCTCAGCACTGCGGCGGCCCCTGCAGCGCCCATCTTTCCTGCCGCCTCTCCCAGGTAAAAGGGAAAGTCACAGGGAGGGGCTCTGGGCCAAGGTCACCCAGCATAATCTTGGGACACCTCCTTTTTTATTGGGGTGGGAGGGGGTCAATTTAAAGACACCTCATAGAGGTTTAGTTATAAGAGCTGGTGGGGACTCCATATCCCAGCATGCATTGGGGCAGGATGGGGTTGTGGGTAATGTAATCCTCTGGCTGATCCAGGGTGTAGGTAGAAGCCTGGTGAGGACTCTGTATTACAGGATTCATTGGGACAGTAGAGTGCTTCGCAAGGGGTTGTGGGCAATTTAGTCCCCCTGCCTGCCTGGCCCATAGGCTGGTGCCTAATAGGAACTTGGGTATCAGGGCCCTATCAGCAGTACTGCCAACCTGCGTGCTATTTGGTATTTGTTCTTAAAGTCCCAGCTCCTGGAGTCATGTTATTTCACAGGGAATCTCAGCTTCCATTAAAAAACTGGATAAGTGTCTTGCCCTGAAGGTTGCCTAGAAAAGCTGCAAAAGGTTTAGTAACCACTAGGCAACTGTAAGAACCCAACACTGATTATTGTTTAAAAATCACCCGATTCTTAAGCCAGTTTCCTGTTTCTGAGCCCTCCAGGGTGGCCAGAGTATATTCAGGGTCCCAAGTTGGGCACCCAAAAATCACTCAAATCCACGCTCAGCCCCCTTCACTGGGTGCCATTGTGTCTCACTCAGAAGCTCACAGATGGAGGTGAAGTCGCCCATCTTGCCCCAGCAGTCAGAGTGTAACCCTGTGGGGGCGCTGCAGGTAGGTGCGGTTGTGGCACTTGGTATTGTGGGGTGGGGGCCTCTGCTCACTATGGGGAGTGGGAGTGCCCCAGAAAAAGCTGGTTGGGTTGAGGACGAAGCTATTGAAGCAAAAGGCTTCATCACCCTCGAGTACCAGAGACCCCGGGTGGCCAGATTGAGCCGAGTGGCTGGAACGGGTTGATTGGGCCCAAATCCTGACACCGGTTTAATGGCTCATGGGTGGATCTGAGGCTTTGCCATCTCTGTTAACAGCTTCAGCAGACAGGGGTCCCTCTAGCAGGTGATTCGGGGCAGGACTTGGGCTGCCTGGGCTGCCCCGCATCCTGTGGCTACAGAACTCCAGTGCTATCCAGCTGGCCCCTTTCAGAAGTTCTCAGATCCCAGGATTGTTACTGGAAGAACCAAACCACAGCTGTGTGCCCAGTCCCATGTGTCTCACCTGTGGCAGTCAGGTTCCCTCAGCCCCTCAAGTGTGGAGTTGTTGAGGGGTGAGTCTCTCAGCATTGGCTGTGCCACGTGAGGACCCCTTCCAATAGCATTTGGGTTCCTATCCCCCTTGGGACCTCTGCCCAGTTGGGCTATCCCTAGCTACAGACACTGGGCAGCCCAGGCGCTGTTGGGCAAACTCCCCACCCTCCCCTTGAGTTTACCCTGGTTGGGCTCTCGGTTTCCGTGGCTTCTGCTGAACCAGTCTGCAAAGCAGGTAGGTTGCCATGGTGACTTAGGGATGCATATGTTGATGGCTAGAGCACTGGACTGGGACTCTGGAGACCTGGATTCTCTTCCTGGCTTTACTACTGATCTCAGCCAAATTGCTTCCCCACTCCATGCCTCAGTTTCCCCTCCTTTCTCTGTCTGGGACAGGAGCTGTCTCACCTGGTGTCTGTACAGCACAATGAGACTCTGATCTCAGCTGAGACCTCTAGGCACGACCATGATAAAAACAATGAAACTAGGGCTGTCAATTAACTGCAGTTAGCTCAAGCTATTAGCGCAAAACAAATTAACTCGATTAAAACAATTAATTGTGATTAATCACCCCCTTTAAATTTATTATAACTATTTGGAGATATTTTTCTACATTTTAAAAAAATCTTGATTTCAATTACAAGACAGAATACAGAGTGTCCAGTGCTGACTTTCTATTACTATTTTTGATTACAAATATTTGCCTTGCCAAAGAAATAGGCAAAAGAAATCATATTTTTGATTTCACCTCATACAAGTACTTTAGTACAATCTCTTTATCATGAAAGTGCAACTTACAAATGTAGAATTATTTGTTTTTTTACATAATTGCACACAAAACCAAAACAATGTAAAACTTTAGCATCTATAAGTCCATTCAGTCCTACTTCTTGTTCAGCCAATTGCTCAGACAAACAAGTTTGGTTACATTTGCAGGAGATAATGCTGCCCGCTCACAATGTCACCTGAAAGCGAGAACTGGCATTTGCATGGCATTGTAGCTGGCAGTGCAAGGTATTTATGTGCCAGATGTGCTAAACATTCATATGCCCCTTCATGCTTCGATTTGTAGATTTGCACAACTTTTTTTTTACAGTGCAAATATTTGTAATAAAAAATAATTCAAAGTGAGCACTGTGTACTTTGTATTTTGTGTTGTAATTGAAATCAATGTTTGAAAATAGAGAAAAAGTAACACCCAAAAATATTTATAATAAAGTTAAATGTGTATTCTATTATTGTTTAACAGTGCGATTAAAACTGCAATTAATCTCAATTAATTTTTTATCTCACGATTAATCACTGTTTTTTTAATCTTGCAATTAATCGTGATTAATATTTTTAATCATTTGACAGCCCTAAATGAGACCCAAACTTCATATGGGCCACTAAGTGTCAGGCTTGGGTGGGAGGTTGGTCTGCACTGACCATGGCTGGATTCAGACTTGCCCCAGCCAGTTAGCCCACCTCCTCCAGTCCCTGGTGTTTAATGGTAGTTGCTTGCACAGGCTATCTGGATAGGAATCTGCCTGCAAGGGGTATCAAGGAGTGCCCTGTCCTGGGTGTTCAGTGCCAGTCTTAGGGTCTCTACACCCAGGTCCCTGGCACTGGCCTTGCTGGTGTTCACACCATGTGTCCCAGCTGTGCCTGGAGCCAGCCTGCCTCTGGGATCAGTGGGGGTCAGGCGGTCCCCCACTCCCCTACCTGAGGAGGATTCTGCCAAGGCTCTGATGATACCCCGTTGTCTCCCTCCCCAAGGAGCTGGTGGTTCAGAAGGGCTGGAGGCTACCGGAATACACCGTCACCCAAGAGTCAGGGCCTGCCCACCGCAAGGAATTCACCATGACCTGCCGAGTTGAGAGGTTCATCGAAATAGGTAACTGCCAGCCATGTACTGAGGCGACATGGGTGATGGGAGCATCTCCACCTCCTATGGGGAGAAGAGGGTCCCGGGATGGGGTGGGGGGGTGTTCAGATTCATTCCAGAGACACATGGCGCCCCTAAAGTGGGTGAGTGAATCTGGTGTTCAAAGGTGGAGCCAGGGACGGGCTGGGCAGAGTCCTGACCCACAGTCCCCTGCAGTCCCAGCCCTGGGCTCGCCCCACCCCAGCTCTGCCAGTGCCCCTCAATCCTGACCCGCAGCCCTCTGCTATCCCAGGCCTCTCTTGAAGGCCCACGCCCATTGGTGATTTTTTCCCAGACAAGGCCCTAGGGGACCCCTTGGTGCAGCCAAAGGGATCCTCTTCTAGCCCTTCCCTGTGCTGTGCAGGAGTTAAGCCCCTGTTCCCCAGAGGGCAGGCAGTGCCCATGCCAGGCTGTGGGCATCAGCAATGGCAGCGCTCCCTCTGCCTCCCCCTGCAGGGAGTGGCACCTCCAAGAAACTGGCCAAGCGCAATGCGGCGGCCAAGATGCTGGTGCGAATCCACAATGTGCCCATGGACCAGCGGGAGGGCAGCGAGGCCGAGGTGGAGGAGGACCAGTTCTCCATTGTGAGTGCGGGCGAGGGTGGGACAGCATGCTGCTTGGAGATGAGGGCCTCACCTTCTGATAGAGGAGGTGTGTCCGTAGAAACTACAACTCCCAGCATGCAGTGCTCCATGTTGCTTGGGGAGGGCGAGGTGTCTGGACTTCCAGCAGGGGAGTGGGTGGCCCATGGAGACTATAAACTGTGCAGCAGATTGCATGCTGGGAGCTGGAGGCAATGGGACCTTGCCCTCTCTAATGGAGGGGACAGCCCATGGAGACTACACCTCCCAGCATGCAGTGCACCATGCTGCTTAGAGACAAAGGGGCCTGGTGAGGTGGGGTGGCAACCTGTGGAGGCTACAAGGCCCGGTCTGCAACATGCCCCTTTGTGCTGAGCAGCTGGGCTCAAAGTAGTGACTTGTCCACCCTACGGCATAGCTGTGCTGACGAGTCCTGTAGTGTAGAAGTCAGGGTTCCTGCATGGGCTAGGTGGGCAGGGCTGTGCCCGCGTCAGGGCTAGGTGGGCAGGGCTGTGGCACTCAGGGCACGTCCCTTTTCCCACCCCCGGGCAGCGCAGCACAGCAGATCTGCATTGTAAGCGTAGGCCAGGCCTAGATGTGCTCCCCCAACATTTTGCCCCTCGGCCACTGCTGAGCTGGGCCCCCAGCTGATGCCTTCTCCCCAACCCTAGACCGTGGGGAACAAGCTGGACAGCCTGAAGGGCCGGCTTTCGGGCTGCACCTGGGACTCGCTGCGCAACTCGGCCGGCGAAAAGATCCTGCATCTCAAGAGCCACCCGCTGGGGGCGCTCAATGCCGGCTTCTGCAGCCTCCTGCAGGAGCTCTCCGAGGAGCAGAGCTTCGACATCAGCTACCTGGACATCGGTAAGGGGCAGGGATCCCATGCAGCCCCCGCTGGGCCCCCAGGAATGCTCTGCCATGCTGTTGAGTGCTGACACTGTCCCACCGTGGGGCGAGGGCTGCACTCCACCCATGGGCCAGCACTGCCCCCTCTGTGGGGTGAGGGTTTCCCAGGCCTGTGCCAGCCCCCTTAGAGCTCTGCTGCATGCTGGGGGCTCCTCGGGCCAGTTGTGGGGAGCAGGGGCAGCAACCTCTAGAGTCCTACTGCTAATGCCAGCTTTGGTGGGGAAAGCGCCCTGCCCCCCTCCAACAGGGACTGAGCACCCTGCTCCCCACCCCCAGGGGCTCCCCGTGTCACCCTCTGCCCCTTCCCCTCCCCCAGGCCTGAGCATCCTGGCCCCTACCCCTTAGGGCTCAGCAGCTCCCCCAGGCACACCTTGCAGTGCTCACATCCACGTCCCCCCGGAGCTCAGCCTGCAGCGTCCCCGGCCCTGACGCCCCATCTCTCTCTGCAGATGAGATGAGCCTGAGCGGCCTGTACCAGTGCCTGGTGGAGCTGTCCACGCAGCCGACCACGGTGTGCCACGGCTCTGCCGCCTCCCGTGCCGCCGCCCGCTCCGCCGCTGCCCGCAATGCCCTGCAGTACCTCAAGATCATGGCGGGAGGCAAATGAGGAGGCGCCTGGGCCCAGCAGAGCCCCTAGGGCCATGGACACTCAGCCAGGTGGGTGCCTGGAGCCACGCCGGCACACGCCTCCCCAGGCCGGGACTGGGGCAGACACAGGTTGGAGCCACACGCAGCCCCATGGCCAGGGCGGGGCATACTGCTGCCCCCGACTCACAAGGGGCAGGATCTGGAGCCCCCAGGAGAGATGCCAGCCCTGCCCCTGCAGCCTCCGCCAGGCCTGAGTGGGCTGTGGGCACAGAGATGTACTGGTCTCTCAGGGGCAGGTCCCATTCACTCCGACACCCCCACCACATGTGCCACCACATGTGGGGGCAGTGCAGTAGTCCACCCTAGCAGGAGATCGCTCCAGGGAGCTGTGGGCTCATCCACTGAGTCCCCCTCGTCCAGCTGAGTCCAGCGCTCTCCTCCACTGCACTGTTGGCGGGGGGGGGTAATTCTGCCCCACGCTACCCCCCAGCTGCCATCCAGCTCCAGCCACACAGAGCAAAAGTTCTTATTGGCCATAGGGAGGGTCAGGGCCCCCCACCCTCCTACCCCTGTCCCCACATCCCCAGACTGGTCAGCAGCCTCTGACTGCCCCCTGACCCAGGCGGGGCTGGCCCCCCCTGGGAATTGCTCCCCTACACCCTCGCTGTCAGCAGCCAAAACACCATCCTAGGAACCAGGTCCCCAGCAGATTTGGAACATGGAGCTGCCCCGGGCACCTGCTTGAGCCGTCCCCGTGGGACTGGAGCAGGGGCATGGCGAGGGCGGGGCAGATTTTTATTGTTATTTAAAGGCGAGACACAACTTTATTTAAGACCAAATTCAGGTGCAGCCAGCCCCTGCCACGGGCACAAGGACCTTGCTGCAGGATCAAATCCTCTCTGGGAGAGGCAGCTGCCTTTGCGTCTCCTGTCCTGATCAGCATCTGGGCCGTGCCGGGGGGCACCAGCGCTGGAGCCTATGGGTGGATTGTGGGGGGCAGTCCCGGAACCTGCGCTGGGGGAGATGGGAAATAAACTGGATGGAGGGGTTTTCTCCAAGATGATGTGTTTCCTTTTTGGGGTGACGAGATGGGGCTGGGTGAGTCTTGGGCTGGGAGGGTGCAACTGGGCGATGGGGGCCAAGCTGAGGGCCAGTAGTGGAGTGTGGGCAGCCAAGTGGAGCCAAGGCACCTGGCTGCCCTGCGTCAGGTGGGGACACTGGTTTGGCAGGGGCAACTTGGCCTATCCTGGCACTGGAATGGGCCCACCTGGGCCCTTTGCTCCCTGGCTGGCAGGATCCTCCCTCGCCCCCCGACTGTGGTGGTGGTGGAGGCAGAGACCAGTGGCCTCTGGCCTCTCCCTTTCCAGTTCAGCTCATTTGGCTGGAGCCAGGGCGAGCTCAGAACTTCTCCTTCCCCTGCGTCAGATGGTGTCATGGCGAGGGTGGGTGCTGCCCCCAGAGGCGAAGAGCGGTCGTGTGCCACAGGAGCATTGACCACATCACCCCCAGCTGTGACGCTCACATTTTATTATTGTTGCCGGAGCCATGTGACCCAGCTGCTGGGCTGCGCCGGTCGTCGCAGCTCAATCTGCTCACGAGTGGGGAGGGAGCGTCGATCTGGGCCAGGGGTGCTGGAGCTGAGCAGCCCCTCGGAGTCACTTCTTCTTCCCGAAGCGCTGGGGCACGGCCATGCTCCAGAACTGGGAGGCCATGGAATCCCAGCCCCGCTGGCTGAGCCGGCCCTCACCACCCCAGCTCCCCCGGGTGTCTCGGCCAAACCTGCAGGGAGACAGACGAAGCCCTCAGCTGCAGAAGCGCCTTTGACCCGACCCAACCCATCGCCCAAGCTTGGCTGGTGCCCCCTTCGTCCCCCCTCTTCATTCACCGCTGGAACTATCAAAACAAAGGGCCAGCGGGCTGCACCCAGCTGTGCCAGGACCAGCCTGACAGCCACGTGCTGGCCTCAGGCCACGTCTCCACCCCCGTAGCTCCTTCCCCAGGCTGCTGGAGCTACAGCCATGGTTAGACTGGGCTGCCAGGTGCCAGCGCCGCCCAAGCTGGTCCTGCGGGCTGGATTCTGGGCTTTGGCACCTGAGGCGGGCATGGCTGGAGCCAGGCCAGTTCTGAGGCAGTTCAGAGGAGCCTCTCTTGGTGCCTGGCTGGTGGGTCTTACTTGCATGCTCTGGGGTAACCGGGGCCAGATTGGGGGCTGGGAGGAATTTTCCCCCAGGTCAAATCGGCAGGGTCCTTTTGGGGGCGGGGGGGGCTGCCTCCCCTGCAGTGTGGGGCACAGGTCGCCTGCTGGGATCATGTGGGCCCGTCTCAGCTACTCAGTCCCCTGCCATGGCAGGGGTCTCTGGCACCTCAACTCCTGCTCTCTGCCTGGGCTCACAACAGCATCGGTGCCTTGAGCCTGGCTGCTTTGGTCTAACCAAAGTCCTGGGCTTGCCCCATCCAACCCCCCTTCTCCCTGTCCCCTGACTGCCCCTGGAACCCTGCCCCCATTAAACCTTCTATTCCTGCCCTGCCCACCACCCTGAACTCCCCTGCCCTCTATCCAACCCCCCATTACTGCGCTGCCTGGAGCAGCGGTGGCTGGCAGCGCTACGGTCACACCGCCTGGCCGGAGCCAGGCCACACCGCCACGGCACAGCTCAGAGCACCGGGTCAGGCCAGGCCCCGCAGCTCGCAATCCCGCCGCCCAGAGCATCGCGCCAGCAGTGGAGCGAGCAAGCTGAGGCTGCGGGGGAGGGGGTGAGCATCCCAGGCCAGGAGCTCGGGGCCGGGCAGGACGGTCCCACAGGCCAGCTATGGCCCACGGGCTGTAGTTTGCCCACCCCTACTCTAACCTCTGGTGTGGATGCTTCTTCCAGTAGCAAAGGGGCTTTCTCCATTTAGTGTGTGGCCCTGGGGAAGGGGCTTGAGCTAACTAGGATCCAGTCCCGTGTATGAAGGGCTATGGGGGGGCAGGGGCTGGTAAAATGAACCCTCACCTCCTTGAAAACGGGGCGGGGGGACTCCTAGCCAGGCAGCGAGCAAGGCTGACGCTGCTTAGTGTTGGAGAGCCAAGAGCTAATTCCAGGCTGCTGCAGAGATCAGCCGGGGGAGGCTGAGATTGGGGTGTGGGTGGGCCCCAGTGCTCCCCTCTCCCCTCCTTACCTTTGGGGCTGGAACAGGAAGGCGGGGCTGCGGCCGGGTCGCTGCAGGGCGTAGAGCAGCGCGTGAAGCAGGGTGCCCGGCGGGCGCTCATCAGAGAGGGGCCAAAGGGCATGATCCTCACTCTTCTGCTGCACGGGGTGGGGAACAGGATGTGGTTACACAGCTACCTGCCTGCAGAGGGGTCCCAACGCAGGAAGGGAGTTGGGGGGGAGGTATTTGGCCCAGGGATGGTGTTTAGGCCCCCAGCGGGCAGTGCCACCCTATTCAACGGCCACAGGAGAGCAGTGATTGTGCCAGCACAGACCAGGGGCGAGCAGGAGCTAGGTGGTTTTGGGGGTTGCGCTTGGCCACCCCCCATATATCCAGTCCTCCCAACCTTTGGCATAGTGGGGCAAACAGCCAAGTGCCCCTGCCCATTAGCCCGCAACCCTGCACACTCGGGCAGCACAGCCTGGCTCTCAACACCCCCAAGAGGCAGCCAGGCAGGGTACCCGCACCTCCCTCCCCTTGGTGAGACTCTCCCATCAAGGGATCAAGCTCCCCCACACCAGCCATTAGGCCAAACTCTTCACCCTGCGAGAGTCTCTGAGTCCAGCCTGCCAGCAGAGAGCCCCACGCTGCAAACTGCGGCCCCAGAGCCAAACCACCCCAGAGATCTAGGGGGTGGGATGGGGGGCTGACTGCAGGGAGATGAAGGCTCACTGAGCCCCCTCCCACAAACGAGGACATTCCTTGGCAACCTGGACCAGGCCCCCTCCAAGAATTTGCACTGAGTGCCTGTCACCCCCTTGCGGCAGAAGGGCAATATTCACACACACGCCCCAGGGACGGGGGTACGGGGGGGTTGGAACTTTGTTCATTCTACCTCAGCCTTTTAACCAGCGGGAACCCAAACTGTTCCTTAGTGTGTACAGCCCGGGCTGGTGCTGCCCTGCGTTAGAAGGCAGCTGCCTCTGGGGCAGAGCGCAGGGCGCTGCAGCCATGTTTAACCACCACACTACAGGCAGACAGGGAAGGCAGATTCCATCTCCCGTTGATGAGGCAGAGGGGAATTGCCTGGGTGGACGTGGGCCTGGACCTCAGGGCTCATGCTCTGACGCCCCTGGATGCAACACCAGGTACCTTTTAATGGGCACACCAAACCCCGCTGCCACGCCCATGGGAAACAACAGATGTGCTTTAATGAGCATCACAGGCATGCTGCCTCCTGCCCCGTCCCCCCAGCGCTAACCGGGGTCCAGCATGGACTCCCAGGAGATGCTCCAGCTACTCAGCTGCTCTCTAAGCTCAGTTGTGGTTAGCACATGGAGCCAGGAAACCAGGGTTCCATTCCCAGCACAGCCAGGGGCCTGCTGGGTCACCCTGGCAGCTACTGCCCCTTGATGTGCCTCAGTTTCCCCTTCTGTACAAAGGGGATGATGATAGTGACCAGGGCAGGGTGGAAAGCTAATTCTTTGGGCCCCCAGATTCTCAGCAGTGCCCCCTTGTGGGCGGCTTTAGCTCCATTCGGGGAGAAGGAACAGCCTGAGATTCTTTCACATCCCACCCCAAGGTCGGTGGCCTCTTTTGATATCATTGGTCTCAAGGTTGGAGACTGAGCTTTGCCACCAAATCCCAGGGGATCCCATCCCCCAATTCCTATAGCATTCTAGAAGGGTCCAAGTGCCCAAATCCTTAGGCACCCCACCTGAAATGCAAGGAGCCAGCAGATGGAGAGATGCTTGTGTTTCTCCTCCCTGTCTGCTGCAACCTTCCTGCTTTCCAGGGGAAAGGGTCAGCCCCACCCCATCAGCATGGGGCACCCAAGGAGAGGTCCAGAGCCTAATGGATCCCCGTGGCTCTGCCAGGGCATTGCTTGGCTGGGGATGGGGTATCCCCCCAGTGTCTCAGATCTGCCTTGGGACAGACAGGATTTCATTGTGTTCCCACAGCACCGGGTGCAGCTCCAGCCCCATTGGGGGAGATGATCTCGGGAGTGGGTCCCCCAGAGCCCAGCAGCTGGGGATGCGGGTCACTGTGGATGAGGCAGAGTCTTTTCTGTGCAGGTAAGGGCAGAGGGTGCTTGACACCGGGGCAGGGCGGCGGGGGTGTATGTGTGACAGCATCGTAACGTCCCCGTGCGAAGCCCTGGTGTTAACGTGCTAGGCTCAGTGATCTGTCACCAACGCTACTGGTCAGGAGGGGCTGGGCTGGTGTGAACCACCTGTCACATGCGCATGGCCCCTTGCCACTAGTGGATCAGATCTGAGACCGAGCAAGACAGCACCAGGGCCAGCCTGGAATGAGAGCCCAGCACTCAGCCACTCCCCTTATTTGCAATGCCAGGGGTGCTCTATGACTCAGGTTGGGGAGCAGGGAGCCACTGCCCATCTGTTGCATCTTTCCCACCAGCAACGCAGAGCCCTTTCATTCATTCAGCCTCATGAGGTAGGTTGTGCTTGTAAAAGATGGGGAAACTGAGGCACAAAGGGGCTCAGGGGTGTGGTTCTTCTCAAGGTTACAGCAAGCCAATAATAGACCCCAGACAACCCAGCTCATTGCTCTAACCACTGACCAACGCTCCCTTCCGGCTTTGGAAAGAGAACTCAGGAGTCCTGGGTCCCTGTTCTGGCCACTGGCCTGGACCCAGTGGGGAGCGACAATCAGCTGTGCGCACCCAAAAGCTGCGGTCCCTGCCTACCCAGCCCGCCACCACCTCCCCGGGCAGCGCCCACTCACCAGCATGTCGGAGAGTCTCTCTAGGTAGCTGTTGGGCTCATCCGCCAGGGTCTCTTTGGACATGCTCCCTCCTTCCAGGCACTGGCCCGTCATCACGGTGCCTGAGAGCAGGGCCAGCAGCAGTGCCAGGTGCCCGCCCATGGCTGCAGTATGGTCCCTCGTCCCGCTCCCTCTCCCGCCTTGCGCTGTGCAAATGCCTTCCCCAGCTGCGGCTCTTATATCCCCCCGAACCCAGAGCCCAGCTCACCGCACGGGCTGGGCTCTGCGAGCGGGATTGATGGGGGAGCCTCACCAGTCATTTGTAAGGCGGGGGCTTGGGGACCAGAGCTGCAGAACTGATTGCCACGCTGGGCCCAGAGAGGAGCCGGAGGCCCCAGGAGAGCCAGCGCCAGCACCGGCCTGAGCCCGCGGGCCGGGTTGTTTGTACGTTATTACAGGGATAAATCCACTCAAATGGCCCTTTAAGCCCCACTAAAAGCGACAGCTAATTGATGCTGGTTTATCACAGCGGCTTACTAGGGCCGGCCCACTGGGGGGTTACACCAGGGCCCCTCAGCCACTGATCCCTCACCTGCCCTGCGGTCACCTTGTCAGATTGACTCGGTTTCCCCATCCCCCCACCCGCTCCAGTCCACGCATTTGTCACGGCGTCATCTGTCTGGTTAACGGTCCCCACCTTGTCGCTTCCGCCTGTCTCCCTCGGCGCCGCTTCCCCGCTTAATGAAACCCATTTACCAAGCGGTTGGGGCTTGGTGACAGTGACGAGCTGAGACAGGAACACGAGCGCTGGAGAACCTCCCACTCCCCCTGCCAGGGCCGGGGGTGAGGGCAGCGCCACCGCAGTCAGGGCCCTCCCCAGTACAGGATCAAGACCTCGCCGGGCAGGGGGAGGAGATTTTCAAAGTGCCCAAGGGCATCGGGCTTGCTCAGCCCTCTGCACAGACTGGCTCCCCCCAGGAGCTAGTAAAAGGTGGTGCTGAGGGCACAGGGCTTGGCCGGAGGGGTGTCCAGATACCCTTAGGCCCAGGACAGCTCTGACACCCCCTTGCCCCCAGACAGGGAGCCAGGATCCCACTGGGCCCCATCGCTCCTGGGCTCTGCCCCAGCTGCAACTCATACCCCTTGCCAGAGGAGCGACGTGCTGGGCAGAACAGGGGGCTCCTACCAGGGTGGAGCCTGTCAGAGCCAGGGGAAGGGAGGGGGGCGCCAGGGAGATGGGCCGCTGGGTCTGATCCTGCCTAGACCCAGCAGCTAGGGCCAAGCACGGCTGCGATGGGCGAGCCAGCTGCAGCGTGGAAGCATCTGGGCCAGGCCCCCAGTGCAAAGATCTCAGGGCAGCCTGGGCGCGCTCCCTGCCAGGGCTAGCCCAAAGCAGTGACATGGACACCCAACTACACGCCCACAGGCAAACATATGCATGTTCACTTGCACACGCCCACCTGTGTGCGCACGCCGACACCAACGGGCACTGTAAGCCAGACCCTTGCACGCCTGCCGACGGGCACCTCACTAGCACTCACACTTGGGCCGTGCTCAGGCCAACCTCACTTGCCAGCAAAAGCCTCTGCACGGTCACAGGGGATGGTGCCAACAACCTCTGCCAGGGTGGATTCAGGCAACAGGAGCCTGGACAAATCCTCACTCCTGTGCCCTGGCCTCACCCTGCCTTAGGGTGGCACCAGCCGGGCTCACCCCTCCAAGTGCTGCCCGCTGGGTGCCCCCCACCCCCGCAGCAGGCAGGCTGAGTCTGTCCCAGAGGAGCCAAGCTCCAGCCCCTACCCCCACCCCTTGAGCGCCCGCCGCCAGCAGCAGAGGCCGCGCAGCCCTGTGATGGATCTCGCTGCCACTCAGCTGCGCTCGCCAGAGGCTGAGGGGGCGGCAGGGCCCCCCTGGGACAGTCACGTTCAGCACCTGATGGATGCTCCCAATAACCGGCCTGTGCTCGGCCGGCCACAGCACCAGGCTGCTTTCGCCAGCACCATTGGGAGGCAGGTGCCATCCATCAGCCCCAGAGCAATGCCCTGCCCACCCTCTGACGGCCTGCCAGGGTGGGGAGGTGGTGGCAGTGAATTAGCCTGGAGCTGCGTGACTCAACGGGCCCCTAACTGTGGGCCTCGGGATCCCCGTGTAGCCCCTGTGTTGGGGTGGCCCTGGACTTCTGGGCTGAGGGGATGGGGACAGGCTCACCTCAGAGAGGAGCATGGCCAGCCGAGGAAGGCAGCCAGCAGACTGAGGCTAGAGCCACCAGTGCTGAGCTCAGAGAGTTTGTCGAGGGCGGCTTCAGTGGAGCACGAGGGGCAGCACCTGCAGGGAGGCAGCATGGCCTAGTGGCATAAGCACAGGACAAGTGCACAGCACCCCCTGGTTCTAGTCTTAGCGGTGCCCTGGGGATGCTGGGGGACTGTGGGCAAGTCACTTCTGCTCAGAGGTGCCTAACTCCCATTGAAAGCAAAGGGTTTGGGCCTTCCCTGTGCCTCAGTTTCCCCCTCTATAAAATGGGGGCAGGAGGGAGTCACTGAGGTGAGGGGAATAGCAGCACTGCCCAGCTGAGGATGTCAAAGCACATTACAAGAATCAAGAGACAAACTCTCCTCATCCCTCATGTTGAGTATCCCTATCCCCATTACACTAACTGGGAAACTGAGGCACAGCACCGCAGCCTGGGCAGCTAAACCTCCTCGGCTTCAGGCCAGCTCCTGGCCAGGATGGCCCAGTAGAGTTTTGGGCCCTTGGGATCCAAGAGGGCTGGAAGGGGGAATTGAGCAGCTCTGTGAACCCTTTGTTTGGTGTTAGCCTTTGGGCAGTTCATTGCCCAGAGTCCAAGCCGGAAATGGAGCTGACAAAATAGCCCAAGAAAAGCTCCTTGCAGGTTCCTCTTAAGCCAGCTGCAGTTAGCAGATGCATCCAAGATGGGACCAGAACCCAGGAGTCTCGACTCTCCATCTCCTGCTCTGACCACTAGGCCTCACTCCCTTCCCAGACCCGGGGTAGAACCCAGGAGTCCTGACTCCATGTCTCCTGTGCTAGCCCCTAGCCACCACTCCACAGCCAGAGGCAGAAATGGAACCCATGGGACAGAGAGTCCGTTCCCTAAGCCGGTTGCCTACCTGAGCCACAAGTGGCCCCGAGCGGCCCAGAACTGCCCAGCCTGCTGGGCACGCCCAGGCTGAGGGTGCAGCTGTGACTGAAAGGGAGCGGATCAGGACTGGCTCCGTAGCACATGGTGCCAGGGGAGCCTGGAGTGACTCAGAGTCCTCAGGAACCTGCTGGAAGTTAGAGGAGCTGGGGACTGCTCTCATTTATCCGGGAGGGCAGGGGGCGGGATTTGGCTCCTGGGCAGCCCATTATAAAGCCACCCTTGTCCCTCCGCCCCGGGCTACCCCTCTGGAGTCTCAGCACCGCCGTCAGTCCAGCCGAGGGGGCCCCCAGAGTCATCCACGGCCCTCCAGGCGCTGCCATCATCCACCTAATACCGAAGAGGGCAGCTGGCCCCACAGCCCCCTCGTTAAGCTTGAGCTGAGCTTCCAGGCAAGGGTGGATTTTTCAAAGTTCACTCCAATCTGCCCACCTGCCTTAACTGGCCTGAAAACAGACGGGCCAGGCGAGGGCCTGGAGGAGGGCGAGAGAGGCAAATGTGGGGTCAAGGGCTTCCAGAGAAAGAGCCCCTCCCCCCAAACGACCTCATTTTAAAATCTGCTGCTCCTGCTACCCTTTGGGACGCTGCCCATGACGTCTGTCCTATGAATAAATCCCCTGAAGAAGTGCAGCAGAAGGTTGGTGATCTTGCAACTTCTGCCAAGCAAGTAGGTCCTATGACCAATGAATCAAAGGTGGAAGTCATGAAACTTAGCTTAGCTCCTGCTGATTTTATTTAGAAAACATTCATCAACGTACTTATCTGGGTAGCATCTTCCGTGATCCTGGCGGTGGTACATTGGCCGTCAAACCCGGAACAGGGAACCAAGGGCTTTATTCCAAACGTTCAGTCCAATACGGTAGTCCCACAGGATCAGTAAAAACGCCACACCTCAGATCTCTAGAAGCGATGTTGTAAGGGCTGGGCTACACTAGGTCGACCCAGCACCGTCGCCCAAGGATGTGGAAAACCCATGCCGACCTAAGTCATCAGGTAGGCAGCGCTGGGTTCTTTCGCCGGCCTAGCTACCGCCTCTCAGGGAGGTGGATTGCTTGCATTGATGGGAGAACCCCTCAGGCACCACAGTGCTGCGCTGTGCTGCTGTAGAGTTCCACATGTAGACAACAAGCCGTAAGTAGAGCAGAGTCCTGGAAAACCAACGATAAGTCCATCCAACGCCAACTGAACATCTTTCAGGGCAGGCGCCTGCATGGAATATTCAACGTAAACTGGACTGATAGGATGAGTAATGAAGAGGTGCTAGACTAGATGGACAGAAGGGATAGAATAGAAGGGATGTGGACAAATTGGAGAGAATCCAGCGGAGAGCAATGAAAATGATTAAGTGGCACATAAGTTATGAGGAGAGGCTGAGGGAACTGGGCTTATTTAGTCTGCAGAAGAGAAGAGTGAGGGGGGATTTGATAGCAGCCTTCAACTACCTGAAAGGGGGCTCCAAAGAGGATGGAGCTCTGCTGTTCTCAGTGGTGGCAGATGACAGAACAAGGAGCAATGGTCTCAAGTTGCAGTAGGGGAGGTCTAGGTTGGATATTAGGAAACACTATTTAACGAGGAGGGTGGCGAAGCACTAGAGTGGGTTACCTAGGGAGGTGGTGGAATCTCTATCCTTAGGGGTTTTTAAGGCCCGGCTTGACAAAGCCCTGGCTGGGATAATTTAGTTGGTGCTGGTCCTGCCTTGACTAGGTGACCTCCTGAGGTCTTTTCCAACTCTAAATCTTCTATGATTCCATGAATAGACAGAATATGAGAATCGGGAGGAAGAGATGGATCTGTTTGGGGGATTTTATGACTGCCCGACAGCAGGCTACCTAAGCAAGCAGTTCTCTGTTGGCCCCAGGCAGAGCAAGGGACAGAGAAGCCGGAGAGTTACGCACCCTAGCACAATAATGGCTGAAGCGTCATATAACAGCTGAATATAGAAGGCCTGGGAAAACAAGCCCAGGCTAGGGACAACTGTCACCTTTGAACTCCTGCCTTATGCAGCCAATGGCATGGGACGGATGATGGTAAGAGCTGAGCATTGATTATTGTATCATTGGAAGTGTCACAGAGGCAGACGCAAATCCTGGCCTTGCTGGGGGCGGAGGTCAGTCAGCAGGAGCACAGGGTTGCTGAGAAGGCTCCCGTACTGCAGACTCTTACTGTTCAAAGTTCAGCAAGGATCCCGCAAACCCTTCGCTCTTGCGTGCGAGAACTGAATCCTAGCAATGCAGGGCTGGACAGGAGCTCGAGGCATCACCCGTCCAACCCCTGCACCGCGGCAGGGCCAAGCACATCTAGACCATCCCCAACAGGGGTTTGTCCACCCTGTTCTTAAAACCCTCCACTGATGGGGATTCCACAACCTCCCTCGGAAGCCTGCTCCCGAGCTGAACTCCCCATTGAGATAGAAAGCTTTTCCCAATATCTAACCTCAATCTCCCTTGCTGCAGATTAAGCCCATCACTGCTTGTCCTACCTCCAGTGCCACGGAGCACAATCGAACACGGCCCTCTCTATAACAGCCTGTAACATACAGTGTAGACTCATAGACTCATAGACTCATAGGTCAGAAGGGACCAATCTGATCATCTAGTCTGACCTCCTGCACAAGGCAGGCCACAGAACCCCACCCATCCAATTTTATACAACCCCTATCCCAGGACCGAGTTATTGAAATCCTCAAAAATGGTTTGAAGACCTCAAGCTGCAGAGACACCACCAGCAAGCGACCCGTGCCCCACGCTGCAGGGGAAGGCGAAAAACCTCCAGGGCACCTGCCAATCCGCCCTGGAGGAAAATTCCTTCCCGACCCCAAATATGGCGATCAGCTAAACCCTGAGCATGTGGGCAAGAGTCACCAGCCAGCACCCAAGAAGGAGTTCTCCGCAGCAACTCAGTACCCATCGCATGCAACATCTCCCCGCAGACCATTGAGCAGACCTGTCTGGTGGTAATTCAAGATCAATTGCCCAAATTGACGATCCTATCATAACATCCCCTCCATATACTTATCAAGCTTTGTCTTAAAGCCAGGAAAGTCTTTTGCCCCTACTACTTCCCTCGGAAGGCTATTCCAGAACTTCACTCCCCTAATGGTCAGAAACCTTCGTCTAATTTCAAGTCTAAACTTCCTAATATCCAGTTTATACCCATTCGTCCTCGTGGCTACATTAGTACTAAACTTAAATAATTCCTCTCCCTCCCTAACGTTAACCCCCTTGATATATTTATATAGGGCGAGCATATCCCCCCTCAGCCTTCTTTTGGCCAGGCTAAACAAGCCAAGCTCTTTGAGTCTCCTTTCATAAGGCAGTTTTTCCATTCCTCGGATCATCCTCGTAGCCCGTCTCTGAACCTGTTCCAGTTTGAATTCATCCTTCTTGAACATGGGACACCAGAACTGCACACAGTATTCCAGATGGGGTCTCACCAACGCCGTATACAACGGTACTAACACCTCCTTATCCTTGCAGGAAATACCCCGCCTGATGCATCCCAAAATCGCATTTGCTTTTTTAACAGCCGTATCACATTGGCGACTCATAGTCATCCTGCTATCAACCAGTACCCCAAGGTCCTTCTCTTCCTCCGTCGCTTCCAACTGATGCGCCCCCAACGTATATCCAAAATTCTTATTATTAATTCCTAAATGCATGACCTTGCACTTTTCACTATTGTATTTCATCCTATTTCTATTACTCCAGTTTACAAGGTGGTTCAGATCTTCTTGAATAGTATCCCTGTCCTTCTCCGTGTTAGCAATACCCCCCAGCTTCGTGTCATCCGCGAACTTTATTCAGTGTAGGGATACCCTCCGGCAGAATTTACTGCTGAAGTGGCTCTAATCTGGGTATGAGGAACATCTGATAAGCCACTCGTACCAAAGTCCGTTTGCTATCCTGAAATCAAGGGCCTGTTGTAGCCCTATCTCAGCTTTTAGAAGTTTCTTCTGTGGTGGGTGGGCGAGGTTCTGTGGCCTGCGATGTGCAGGAGGTCACACTAGGTGATCATAGTGGTTCCTACTAGGTTTAAAGTCTATAAAGGCTTTTATCAGCCGCCTCCCCTCCCACCCCTGCCCCAATCTTTTCTCAAGACTAAACACGTCCAGTTTTTTTAACCTTTCCTCCTAGATCAGGTTTCCTAAACCTCTGGTCATTTTTGCTGCTCTCCTCTGAACTCTCTCCAGTTTGTACACATCTTTCCTAAAGTGCCAGAACTGGACACCAGGCTCCAGCTGGGGCCTCGTCAGCACCCGGTAGAGCAGGACAATTAATGCAGCCCGTGAGTGGTTTCAGTGATGTCTGGATTAAGATACGCGTGTGCATGCAATGATTTGCAGGGATCAGGGCTTTGGGGCTTAAATGAATTGCCCAGGTGCATTGTGGGTTGTGTTTCTTCTCCTACCTCCCGCCCCCTTGAAAAATTAAAAAACAGGGTGAAGAAAATGCAGCCACTCTGGGTTGGGGTGGTGGAGCACAGCTGCCATCTAGTGGCCACTATGCTCAATCGCAACCCCAAGTCTTAAAATCATGGTCTGCCTTGAAATTCAGAGCAGATTGGGTTTGCACGGTGGGAGTTGTTGTGTCCAAGCCTAAATATGGATGCTGGGTGCAATTGATTTCCAAATGCATAGCAGCTTAGGGCACAGACTTCAGAACTTAATTCCTCAACCCCAGGATCCTGGGACTTTTTAGGGCAACCTACAAAGCCTGTTTCCCCATGCATTCCCATAGGGCAGTGTTTCTCGGAGGTGGGATGGGCGCTGACGGGGTGAGTGTGTGCCGAGGACTAGCCCTTGAGAGCAGACCGACTTCCCAATCGTTCCCTAGCATCTCAGCTTTTATCTTATTTTTTTTTAAATTATTCTCTAGGTGTTAGAGTTGCAAAGAAATCTTTGAGGGCGTGACCCCCAGTGTGACTGAGGCCAAGATGTTTGTCTGAGTTTGCAGAGAGCCTGAGCCAATGGCTCTGAGATGGGGGAATTGTCCTGAGCAGAGTAACACACCACCACCTGCCAGAGTTTGCAGAGAGTCTCAGAGGACAGCTCTGTGTAGGTCACATTTCTGTGGGTGTCGTCATTCACATCCGAGTTAGTTTTTTAAATGCAACGTTGTGAAGTATTTCTCTGTTCATCAGAGCATGGCACAAAGGAGAGGAAAGATCTTGTTGGAGACTTCCGCTGGTGCCTTCCAAAGTATGTGGTGTATGAAGGCTGAGGCTGGGGTAAGTGGGAGGAAGATGGCTCAGCTAAGGTGAGCATATAGCCAGATTGCAGAAAGGTGAATACCTGAGAGGTGGCCTCTTGGCCAGCACCCCGGAGGTTAAACCAGACCCCTCCAGAACTAAAAGCTGGAGCTGAAGAGCAGAACTGGGGGCTGTAACACCTGCTATGCTGTGCAGATTGGTACTGCGGGGGACCTGTAATGCACGCATGGGCTGGTTATCTTGGTCTCATTTTCCTGAAGCAGGGACTTGGGTTTTGGCAGTTTGGGGAAGACAGCCCTAAGGTGTGGATGCAGTGGAAAGAATTTTACCACCTGTTTGTTGTTGTTAGTCTAGGAACTGGCACCAGGGGATGGATCACTTGATTCCCTGTTCTGTTCATTCCCTCTGGGGCACCTGGCATTGGCCACTGTCGGAAGACGGGATACTGGGCTGGATGGACCATTGGTCTGACCCAGTAGGGCCATTCTTATGTTAATGGTGTTTATTACAGTGGCAGGCTAGAGCCCACCCCAGTTCAGGGCCCCATTACATTAGCACCCATTCCTTGCCCCCAAGCAGTTGCCAAGACAGGCACAGAGTAGGGCAGGGGGATAAAGGACACATGGAGGTTTCCTCAGGGTGTAGCTCCAATGGCAGGGTGGGTGGGAACTGAAACCTTGAACCATCTCCAAACCCTCCAATGATTGGACAGGGGCCAAGTCCGGGACCCTCGGGGATCACACCAAGGAGATGGCGGGGGAGTTGGCACTGCTCTGCAGCAGTGCATCAGAGGCTACTGCCTCTGCACCATCCCATCTCCCCTTAGACTTCAACTGGGTCTCTCCCCTTCAGGCCCAGCAGTGCATGATTGGAACCCACAGCCCCGCTAGAGGAAGGCAGCGGGTGGGCTTGTTCTGGCTCTTGCCAGTGTCCTATCTCTGCCTTTCGGGCTCCAAGGCCAAAGCCATGAGCTGGCTGAGGGGTGGTATCAGGGGACTGGAAGCCGGGAGACCTGGGGTACAACTGAGTCAAAATGGAAGACAGGTTGGTCTGTCCAGCACCCGCCACGCGTGGGGCAGAACAATCACTGCCCCAGCTGGGGCTCACCCTCCGAGCCTGGGGGAGAGAACCCTGCTTCCCACAAGCCTCTGCCCCATGTGTCCGGGCAGCAGCGCCTCCCCTGCACCCTGTCCCCAAGAAGAAAAGAAACTGGAATTAACCCCTTGCGTGCCGGGGCCAGGCAGTACCCATGCAGCTTGAGTACTCATCACTGCGACCTCTTCCCCTCACTCCTGTCACATCGCTCCTTCATCCAGGATAGCCCCGGGGAGGGCTGCAGGGCTAAGAATGCTCCAGCCCTGGAGATCTCTGGGTCCAGGCGCAGTGAGAGCCGTGGCCTGAAGCCAGCTGCTGAGGAAGCGTGTGAGAGATGTGTATGCGACTCACCTGCAAGGCCCACTGAGGCATGGCTCCTTGGGAATGGAGGAATTGGCAGATTGAAGTCCCCCAAGTCCAGTGTCCTGTCTCTGACAGTGGCCACCAGGAAGGCGCTAGCGTTGCAATAGGCTGCTGCTGGGGGATAATCTACCTCCAGGGCTGTATTTTCAACCCCCCTGGCAGAGATTGGCTGAGGTTTCATAATCCTTCCAATATCAGCATATTCCGGTTGGCCACAGAAACGTCCAGGGCTTTTGGGGGTGCTGCATTGCTCTTGGGCTCAGCAGTGTCATGTGGCAGGGAGTTCCAGAGTCTACATCCCATTCTATGGGAAAATATTTCCTTGATCAGTGTTTGTCATCTTTCCCGGAATGTCCCCTTGCTCTTGTCTCATGAGACAAGGAGAACAGAAGTTCCCAACTCACCTTCTTCATCCCATTCACCGCATTGTGCACATCGATCCTCCTGCTCCTGTTCACCTCCTCTCAATGGTAAACAATCCCACTCTCCCTGCAAGAGTTTTTCTAGGCCCTCGGACATTCTCACCCCCTTCTCGGAACCACCCTTGGTCTGCACTTGCCTTTCTTTTCATGGGCTTGCCAGTGCTGAGCCCCGCAGCCAGATGAGTCTGCACCACTGATTCCTCTAATGGTGTTATCTTCTCAGGATTATTCACCATCCATTCCTTCCGTGTTCTAACCCGGTTAGCTATTCTCAACGGCAACAGCACATTGAACAGAGGACTTCATGGAGCTATTTATTATTTCGACCCTGCCCCTTTCCTGATTCAAAATCTAGTAAGATTTAGGAGTTCCATCCCCACCCCACTCCCGACATGCATTACTTTACTCATTAAATTCAATCTGCGCCCATGTTCCCCACTCACTTACCTTGGTCAGGTTTCTCTGAAGTTCCTCACCATCTTCTCTGGACCTTCCTTCTCCCCTGCCTTCCCCAGAACCTCACAGCTCACCTGTCCAAGCACAGAACCTTGAAGCACTGACTGAACTTTTGGCTGGGAATGAAAACTGAACATTTATTCCTATTCTTAGTTTCCTGTCTCTTAGCCAGTTTCTGCACCACTTTGCCTGACCACTGAACTTTAGCCTCTTATGAGAGAACATTTTTTGAAGTCTACATTTTCCCACTACAAGGGACCATCAGACCATCTGGTTTGACCTCCTGTATGACACCAGCCAGAGAATTTCACCCAGTTATTCCTATACTGAGCCTAAGAACTTTTGTGTGATTAAAGCATCTCTTCCGGGCTGGGTCTGAAGATATCAAGAGATGGAGAATGCACCTCTTCCATGGGTAGTTTGTTCCATTAGTCAATCACCCTGTTACACATTTGTGCCTTACTTCTAGTAGCAACCCACTGGAGGACAGAACTGTGCTGCTAATGTTGCAGAGATTCTGGGGTGTCGGGACGATTGAGTAGAGGGGCAAGTTCCTGCTTGAAGTGGCCTGTTAGTTCCATAGCGCTCTACTTTCTACAGGAACCAGCAGGCCTTGCTGAACACCACACTCAGAGTATGGCTCCATTGCCATCAGACACAGCGGCGGCTGGCCCATGCTGGCTGACTTGGGCTCAGGCAAAGGGGCTAATTGCAGTGTAGATGCTGGGGCTCGGGCTGAAGTCCAGGCTTTAGGCCCCTGCAAGGTGGGAGGGTTTCAACATTTGCACTGCAACTGAACAGCCACTTAGCCCGAGCCAGCTGGCATGGACCAGGCCTGGGTGTCTAAGGGCAGTGTAGACATACCTTTCTGATGGTCTTCAGGAAGGCCATCTACCAAATGCCACAACCGCAGAGGAAATGGAGTCGCAGCAGCAATCTAACCTAGGGCTTGCCCGGAGCGGTACAGGCCGCCCGGAGCGTGTAACAGTCACACAGTATTTCACCTTGTCTTACAACACAGCTGTGAAGTTGGTCAGCCCGGCCCTTCTGCCGTTAGGAAGTCAGGGCCAAAACTGACCACTGAGTAGTATCAGGGAATAGATGCTGTGACCCTACTCCAGTTGCCCTGCTATTCTGGGAGCAGCTGCCTCTGGTGTGGAAAGGGGTTATCTGCTCAACCTTCTGCCTGCTCACAAACACCAGGCCTGTGATGAAACACAGGGGAAAAAAGCAACAGATAGAATACCAGGGGAGAGAGAGAGAGAAATGTCTATACAGTGACGATCCCCCCCACCGTGTATGCCTGTTGGGGTTTTCTTGTAACGGACTCACACGGCAGAGAGCTTATCCTTGTTAATATTTTAATGTTATATTTGCAGCATAAATAAAAGGCACATTATATGTTTGGTAAGAACAGTGGCTGAAGGAACAAATTGATAAGTGCCAGGATTTTGTTTTTAAACAGCAAAATACAACACAGGGCTGTGCCACGACTCTCCTCCGCGCCTGCGGACACGCAGGTCAACGGAAATCCATGGCACAGGCTAATGCTAAATTGTGAGGACCTGCTCACAGGAGCACTTCGGTGAAGAACATTTTTTTATTTGCTAGTGCGACCTGCCTGCACCTCTGCGAGCTTTGTTGCGAAAGGCAGAGCAAGTCAAGAATTGTACAACAAACCTGTAGCAGGGAGGGAGGGTCGGGGAGTCCAGGTTTGGATACATCTAAAAACAATTTCATTGCATAAGGAATTGCGCGTCCATTCAGGAAAGTTGATATATGTCGATATATTTCTATATATATTCATAGATAGGTATTGTCTTTTATAGAGATACTACACCCTTGTGGTTAAGCTTTTCAGGGATTTATTTTTGTGGGCTTTTTTTTTAATTTTCTTCCATTATTGATCGTAAAAGCTCTCCATATAAAACAGCCAGCTATTGGTTGAAGGGCAGGTGTCAGGTGGATTCTTCCACCACTGCAGTCCCATGCAAATGAAGACTGGTTCTTTGTGCTGGGGGAAGGCATATCCCAGGACCTGGTTCCTTGGGCGGCTGCTGTGAGGTGTGGGGGGAGAGAGCAAGACTTTGTTCGACCTGGAAGGCCGTGTGTCAAAGAGCTGCCGTCCTGCTCCCACAGAGCACCCAGGACAACTGGCAGGAGCCCGTGGGCAAAGGCTGTTCCTTTCGTGATGCCTCTAGCCCAGAGACGGAAGGGACAGGTCACCTGTCTTGCAGGCCTTGCACACGACACCCGTCCTCTTGAAGCCCCGGGCGTTGCTAATGAGAATCAAGGCTACTGGAGGAATCAGAAATAACCTGCTATCTCTTCCAAGGCAATGGAGCAGCTTCGGCCTGGGCTAAAACACTGCTTACATCTGCAGCAGAAGAGAGAGGGGAGCAGAGGCCAGGGTGGGGCCTGCCTCATTTATGTGAAACGTTTTAAGATTGACTGAATTTTAGAGCAGAGCTAGTGGAACAGATTTAAAGGTGAAATCGCTACCATGTTATTTCAGAGGCTGAAGGTCCCTCAGTTAGTTGGGCTCAAACGAAAATTCTGGCTCTGGGCAGTCTAGAACTTGGAGGGATCTGGGTTACTCTGATCTCCAGTGGGCCAAACCCATATCCTCCAGGTTTCCAGATCCATAAAAACTTGCGGCCTCCATCTCTCAACAAGTTAAAAATGAACATCCCCATTTTAACCCACAAGTGGATTTTCCCCACTGCAGCGAACCTCTGTCAACTGGCTCAGCCCTTTAAAAAACAAACAAACAAAAAATGAAGGCTTCTTGTGACTGTCAAGTATCATGGAGTTGCTTCAGCAGCTCAGTACTGTGTGGAAAATGGCAGAAGCAGCAAGTGGTGGTCTCGCAATGGCCGACAGGGAGGGAGTGATGAACAGGTCCTGGAGCCTGAGGGGCAGGTGGACCGTTACTTCCCATTACTCATTAAGTGATTCCTTTCCCAATCCATTAGGATTGAAAGATGCCAAGGGCAAGTCTACACTACAAAATTAAGTCATCCTAAGGTACTTCGCCTCACAGCCACCGCAGTAATTACACTGCTTTTGCACATCCACACTACGCTGCTTGTGCCAGCCGTGTGCATCCTCCCCAGGAGCGCATGCACCAATTTAACTGTCAGCGTGGGGCATTGTGGGGTGGCTTCTGCAAGGCGGCAACAGCCGAGGGAAGCAACACAATGTCTCCACGGACGCTGCACCGGTCTAAGAGCTACGCCGCTCACAGAAGTGGAGTTATTAAGGTGGCGAAGTGGGCGAGTTACATCGACGGGCGCTGTGTTTTAGGGTAGATGCTTACAGTGTTAGGTCAACGTAAGCTGCCTTGTGTCAACCGAAGTCTGTAGTGCAGACCAGGGCTGAGTTTGGGGTCAGAGTGCGGCTCCCTGCCTGACTGCATGAGAAACCTCAGCGCAACGGAAACCGGCTCCACGACTGGCATCAGCCTGGAGTTCCAGAGAAAAAGCTAACAAGCATCTAGCCCCTATCTTGGTCAGGTACCATCTGTAACAGACCATGCTGGGTGGGAGATAAGTTCCCATTTCCAGCGCACCATCCTCCCCTCCCCATGCCTTAGGTGGAAAACAGCTAAGGCAACCTATGGCTACCTACAACATACCCTTCCCTTAACTCCTTTCTGCAATTATAACAGTCTCCTTCGAGACAGAAGGTGCTGGCTTTGTGCAGCTGCGGCCACTAATGGATACAGGGTGCACTGGGAATCTGCCCCACCCCAAAAGCATCCGCAGCGCCTTCTCCCGTGTCCCCCACCCCCTCCCAAAATAAAAGCAATACAGCACAACAAATGCATAACGTATGGCAAGCCAGAACTCTACAGCACTACCGGGACGGGACTTTTTAACACAACGATAATGATTCAGTCCTGCAAGTCCTGCAGTATACAGCACACAATGCTTAACAGGAGAAAAGGGCTCACGGGGGACAAACCCAGCTGAACAAAGGCAGCTTCTTGTTACAGCGCCATGGTTGTGTTTGTGCTAGATTCCACGGGGTACAGACGGCAGTGTCTCTGGACCCTTCCAAGTCATTAGCACCTTTAAAGTCAGTGGAGAAGTGTCTCAAAGATCAGATTAAAAAAAAAAAGGCGAGGAACATGGTATAAAATGCCCAGATGGAGACTGGCTTTAGGAGGAAGAGAGGGGTTGTTGCCCTGTTTGAACAAAATCCCCTCTCCTTGTTGCTCTATAACATCCCACCTGGGTGCTTGAGGCAAGGGGGTGAGGGTAGAGAAATCAAGGTTTCTGGTATGCGAAGCCCTCCTGTGTTTCAGAAATAGCACCAAAACTGGAAATCAAGACACCTGAATGAAAGTGCCAAACCGGAAGTGCCCAGGGCACAGCCCTGACTAAGGAGACTAGAATCAAAGTGAAATTCTATGCATCGGTGCCAGCTGTTATATTGAACAAAGTAGCCCTTTCACACGCAGAAATGATGCGAGGTCGGCTTTCCAAGGCCTCAGCCTGTACAGTGCGACAGATTCCAGTAGAAGGCACCAAAGCAGCAGCCAGAAACAGCCAAGGCATCAAGGTCCCAACTGGAAATGTGGATTTAGAGCCACCAGAGCTTCAAACCTCAATGAAACCTCTAACACTGCTGACACCTCGCTGCACATTCAGTCTGTCTCTGACACAGAAGCACCTTATACCTCTGCTGCTGGGCTGGAATTTAACCAATCAGACATAATGCAAAATAAAGGACCCCTTCATTTGTGTCGCGCATAACTGGGGCTGCAACCAAGGTGCACTAGGTAATGCTACATGATTAAGTTTCAGGGGGATTGATGTCTAGTCTGTAAGCCTGCCAATAAGCAAATCTCCCAGGTGAGTCCAGTGCCAGGCCTGCTTAATCGAACCTTTGTCGTTGTAGCCGGGTCGGTCCCAGGCCATGAGAGGTAAGGTGGGTGAGGGAATATCTTTTACAGGACCAACTTCTGTCGGTGAGAGATACCCCAGACCTGAAGAAGAGCTCTGTGTAGCTTGAAAGCTTGTCTTCCTTACCAACAGATTCAGAACAGAGCTCAGAATGTTTGACGTTCACGGTCCTCGCTAAGGACACGTAGGTTTTCAAATGTTTCTTGTCTGAAGCTAGGCCAGACAGTCAAAAGGAGTCTAAGGCTTGTGTCTAATGTCTAAGAAACGCACGTGTGGGTGGGTTGGCTTAGCTTAGAGAGTTCCTTACACCTCATTTGGGTAAACAATGGGTTATGGGTGGAAAAAAGGAAACGCTTCACATAACTACCCATCCTGCCTCAGGACTCTCCTATCCTGAGTTCTCCTGGTGCCGCGTCTCGTAAATAGAAAATATAGGTTTAATGCAGAAACGTTATCGTAGATTTCCTGCTGGAGAAAAGCTTAAAAGAAAGTAGTTCAGGTCATGGAGTGGGAACAGCAGGGTGAATTTAAGAACTCTGGATTGGAGGTGGATGACAGCAGTCAGCTCAGGGCAGGAATCGAGCACCTGCTTAATGGGGTGGTTAACAGCACCCCCAGCAAAGTGGAAAATCACATTGACTAGTGGTTACAGCATGGGACTAGAGGATTCAGGAACATCCTGGGCTCACTGTGTCCTCTAATCAAGTCACAGGAGTCCTGTGTACTTTATCCACCGACTGTAAAACTGGGTAAGAGGCCCACCTAGTTTTATAAACACAAAAGTGAACTCCATTCTCCCCTCCTCTCCCACGGAGATGGCGGATCTTTGACAAAAAAAAAAATATCAGTTACAAAATAGGCTACTCCACGCGGCCGGAGTTCCACAATCACAGAGGTTAACCCACAAAACCCACAGCTTTCTCACCATGCAGTTCCCTAGTCCACCAAGAACCTACACTAAATTGCCTTTTGGAATGAGACCAGCAAAGTGCTCCAGCTCCCAGGGAACTGCAGCACAATCTGGATGATATATTTAAGTCAAAAGTACTAGGAAATTAGGTCCTTCACCAGCATAGTGTTGATGAGACAGGACCTCCCAGTTATTGCCCTGAACTTGCTAATACATGAGCCAAAGGACCTGAGCTGAGCTGAAAAGTGGGGATTTTTCTTTGTACTTGGCTGCAGACCCACAGAGCACAGGATTTACTAAATTTCATAACCCAGCCCTGCCTGGTCCTCCAACCCATCCCTCCTCCCAGCGAACTTGCATCTCTTTTGGCTGGCAACCAGAAGAAATCTTAAAGCAAAGGCACAATTCTGTCAGATGACCGCTTAAAGGTGCTAGTCGTTTCACGACCATTAATGCTCAACCCTAATAGTAACAAGAGCTTTTGAGTACAAGATTACTACCCTTCGGGTGACCAGACAGCAAATGTGAAAAATCGGGAGAGGGGATGGGGGGTAATAAAAGCCAAGATAAGAAAGAGATCCAAAAATCTGGACTGCCCCTATAAAATCAGGACATCTGGTCACCCTAACTACCCCAGGTATGTAAAAATATAGCAGGCCATGACAAAGGTGAGAGAAAAGCCACAACGAAGGCAAGGAATTAGTGCCAGCTGTTCTCACATCCAAGAGCTCTGTCAGGAGCCCCGTTTTGTTATGCTGTTTACTTTAGATTTCTAAAAAATTTTATTTTGTACCAATCAGGGTGTTGTCAAGCCACAGCGACAAGGAAGAAGCAACACTAATGCTTTGGTTGAGGTCCTCCTCCACACCTAATTTTATCAAAAAGCAAGAGTGGAATTCAAGAGATATACAGAGGGATCCAATCTTTTTAGTCTTAATTGGATGAGAGAACAAAAGGAGAAAATTAGTTTCTCTCTGCTATGAGCCCCTGAGGGCCCAGGCTAGATTCTTGCTGAGAATGTCATGGGGTTCGACATTCTGATGTTGTAGGGAAAGAAATGCACGTCTATCATAATTGCCTCTAATTAAATAATAAATTACTTTTTTCTATTATAACGGTGGTAAACACTAACTGATTAAAAAACATTGCTCTGAATGAGTATGATCTTACAACTAGTGCTTAGTCCTTGCTCAATAAGAACTTAAATGTACTTTTGAACACTGAAATATTTTTCCTGGCCTCAGGAAATAAGTCAGAAGGGGATCATTTTCCCACTGTCACGTAGGCCACACATAACGGCCAAAGATCACAAAACATTCTGTGTTGTTCCCAGGAGGAGAAATTTTAATGAAAAGTAGGTGTGGGCAGTCAATTAATTGCAAATGGCATTAGTCACGGCCCCCTTTGGCCTAAGACAACTAATCCCTGAAGATCTTCTCAAGCAACAGGGATGGACAGGGAAACTCACTTTAGCTAACTCCAAGCACTAAGATATCGGGAAGGCTGCCTGAAAAGCCTGGGGACTAGGAGGACAAAAGAATTCCTATGCGCAGCAAGTCTGCGGACTACGTGGAGTTCGAGCTATCTGTGGATATTGCCACCTATTCAGGAACCTACGGTTTTGCTTTCTGAAAAAAGTTCTTCACTATAGGTTGAAAAAGCAGCTGTCACCGAACAAGTCCATGAGGATGTGCAGCCTTTATGTGGGTAGCTGCACCAGCACAGGAAAATGGGATAAAAAAGAGCACCCCCCATCTATAGATCTGGAAGGAAATTCCCAACATGTACAACCCTCAAGGATGATCACAAAGCCACAACCAATGACCAAGAAGACAGGCCTGCCTGGACAGCGATCAGTAATTTTACACACAGATTAACTGGAAATCATCTCTAGGAAAAGATGCAATTACGGAAAAGCTGGTGATTTAAAGGAATAACCCAGCAACTGGTTTCATAATTGTTCTAAACACACATTCAACAGTCAGTGAATTATATTCCTCATGATATAAAGGCTCCTCAGGGGCTGTAAACGCTGCTTGGCTACAGGACAGAACTTCACACGGGCCACATCTTTTCAGCAGGCCTCCTCTATGCAGTATTTATTTACTTGAGCACAGCTAGTCTATTTGCATGAGGAAATCCGTGCAGTTGCGATTAAATGAGGCCCCAGTGGAAAAACAGGGCCCCTAAAATTCAAATCTTAGCACCGAAGTCGTTGTCCATTGAAACCAACAAATCTGAAATCTGATAATGTTATCTTCTGATTTTTTTGTATCTGTTGCAACTCTCCAGAGCCCATCCTCTCCCTAGGTTACCCCCCTGATAACTCCCATACAGGTGACTAATCTAGTTAAAAGCACAATTACTCATTTGCTTGACAGACGACTTGCGGATAGACAACCTTCCTATGTGGTAAGAGTGGATCAGGAAGTGCTGTCTGCATGCAATGCACCGCACCACTTCAGTTTGGCAAGAAAACAGCAAAGGATTTTGCCATAGGTGACTGGAGCTAGTAGGGCTCTTTGGTAGCATCTCTCCCTTATGGGCCTCAATCCAGTGATGCTTCCTGCAAGATATTTAGCAGCCATAGCTCTTCCTGGTTTCAATGGGAGAGGAGTGCTCTTGGCATCTCCGAGGATCAGGCCCTCCACGTGAAGTGGGATAGATGAGAACATTCTATATAGATGCGTCTGCTTTAAAATGGATGAGAAACAGATCCCAGCCTATTTACATTTCAGGCTAGCTCACAGCAAGGGACTTGGGAGGGAAGGGATGGGCTGATATTAAAATCAGGATTGGGGAGATTAAAATGAAATACTTTCAAAAAAAAACCCTTTAACCTATTTAAAAGATTTTGCATAGCCATGATTGCTTTTCACAAGGTAGTACCAGGCTGGTGTATGCCCCATAATGAAGGGGATCTCCAACATTTACACATCTGAAACTCCTGTTTACTTCTTCTAAATCTGTCCTTTTTAATAAGGCCAGGCAAAGATCAGCTTGTCAGTGAAAGCTAAGCTGTCTTGTATACTATTAAGCTGGGCATGTAGTTGTGGGGAACCACCAAATCTGGAGCTGCTCTAGCAATACATTCATTCAGTGGCAAGCCTTAGCTGAAATGGACACTGAGTAGGAACAGAATATGTTTTATTCTGATCACTGATCCAGGAACTGTGCTGAGGGAGATGGAGGATGGAGTTACTGGTCTTGACAGCATCTGTACTGCTCCTGCCAGTATTTCCAGAAGTAGCAGGTTCTAAGATTTTGGACCTAGAAATACAGGTGTTACCTAAAGGACTGAAGTTATTTTCAATACATTTGCTATCTTGAGTTTGTTCTGTAGAACATCTCAAAAGTGCCAAAGTTAGAATTTTGTCTCGTTGCTGCATTTCCTTCACCCAGGGAAATCAGAGAGGACATCTGAGTGCTAAGGTCATTACCAAGGAGCTCCCCAGGCCCCATGAAGGAAGCTGGAGGAAGTTTCATGCCCATGTGCGTATTTTGAACACAGAAAGAGAAACGGTCTCCAGCAACCTGGGACTCAGACATGCTCAGACTCTGCTGGGAGACAGAAAAACAGCCGGAGATTAAACTCACTTCCACCTCTTCTGTGAAACTACCGAGTTTTCTATTTAAATACATACAGATATTTTAAAGACTGAACACTGTTTTTACACGTTCAGTGAAACACACTTCAAGGGGAAACAGTTTGAAATCTAGTCAATTACCATTAAAAGCAGTTTCTGGTCTACATGTCTCCTGAGCACTCTCGCCAACTTTTGCAGTTTTACAGGCACATTTTCCTATTTTTCCAAGATGTTTCTCCCTTTAACACACTAATGACTCAAACATACAGGAGAACTGATTAAGTGACAGAGGGGAAATACTGAAACCCAACTAAGATATTGCTAAATATGCAGAGTAAATAAACGGGGGAGGGGGGAGTTTACAAATAATTATTTTTTATCTCCAACTGCTAGCAATCTTAGGCATCGCCTATAAAGAGGTAAAAACTGTCAGACTGAAGTGTGATTTAACTTGACAATGTACATTTAAAATCATGTCACACAAATCATCATCTTGCTTTCCCCTCCTCTAAACTTCCAATTCTGGCTGGATGTTTAGTAGCTGCTCATGAACCCCCATAAAGATTAATGCTTTACACACCATCTGAAAGATGGAATTCCTGGCTGCTTCCAGATGGTAGAAAGCATTAGTTTATAGCTCTGTACGTTCAGCAGAGCATACACACAAACCATGTCAGAACTGAAGTGGGTGAGGCACAAGATGGTAATCAGAAGGACAAGATTTTAAGGTCTGATATCTGGTGATTTGTCAGGGCAGGAAATATTCCGTGGGTACACTGTATGTTTCTAGCACCCAGTAGGGCATGAGGTCTCAGCCCCCGATAGTCACTGCTCTGTCTGGCCAGCCGTAGTTTTCTGGCAGGACCCGGTAGCAACCCCCAGATCACAGACTTGTGAATTTTTGATCCCCAGTAGTTAAGGAGAGAAAAAAGCAGCCAGATTTTACACTAATGCTGTACTGTCCCAGGGAACAAGTTCACACACCTCTCAATCGTTAAACACCATTTTGGTAACGAATACGATGGTTGCTGTAGTTACAGCTGTAGTGACTAAAGACTATAGTACCTATAATAATTCTGCTTTCTCCTGCTCACTCAAACCCCTTGAGTCAGAATCTACAGCAAAATCACCCATTACCCATAGCTACCTGAATGCGGCCAAATCCCTTGGTCTGCCTCCAGACCCCAGGGAGAAGCAACCCCACAGTTCAGACTGTCAGAGACCGAGGCATGTGGGAAATACCCTTGACAGGGTTGTTGTGTGTCTGGATGACTGGTCCTTTTAAGAAGGAACAAGAATGGGACCAGAGGCCTGAGGTGTTTTCCTTATTTGGGGGATCTTCTGTTGAAAAAAGGGCTGTTTTGCAATACAAAGCCTGTTTTGAACTCACGGGAGGAAGTCCTAGGAAGGAGGAATTAAGATGGAGGATCTTACAACACCACAACTGACCACAAGGGGCCAGTAGCGAGCAGGGACCAGAGTCCATTACACTGACACTTGTTGTGTTTTTCCACTTCAAGCATCTTCCTGTTTTCTGAACCTCTTAAGCCCCTCCCATTACAAAGAGAGGTGCTGGGAAGAAAAGAATCAGCAATTTAGGATCTGTCTACACAGCAAAAGCCGTGCACGGGCTAGTCTACCTGAGCTAGCTTTAATCCAGCTAGCACGGGTAACATAGCAGTGAACGCAACATGGTACGAGCTGCAGCTCAGAGGAGCACAAGCCCAGCATGGACCCTGGGTACATAACCGGCTTGCTGTCTTGAATAGCTGGATTCAGCTAGCCCATGTGCGGTTTCTACTAGGCAGACAGACCCTTAGTCGTGGCTGTAGCAGTGATCTATTTAGAACAGAATCCGTTAAAGAAACCTTGTCCGTTTTTGCTCAATGGCCTGATTTTTACAAGTCTGTTTGCAATCTGAAGCTTTCAAACTCATTACACAAATCCACTCCAGCTTATGCGGTGCTGGGAAGCTATTCCATTCTACTATGCCTTTGATTACTTCCTGTTTGAAACGTGACTGGTCACCTAAGTCACATGGTATTGTTTCAGTTCCGACTAAGTTTGAGCAGCAGGAAAGAAACAATTCCAAGACACCTGTGCAAACACATACGTGCACATGCGTGTTGCTTTCCACGGACCAAAACATGGTCCCTTGTACAAGTCTCCATGGAAATTAATACGGTTTGTAAGCACCAAAGCAAATTCACTTTCAGTTAAAGCCTTTCACACCTGTCCAACTCAAGCTGTACTTACCACCCCATCCCCTTGTACAGTCTATTGTGCAGCTCTATCCTTGAGCTGCCAGCCTCTTAACAACTGAAGGGTATTTGAAGGCTGCTTTATGCATGTGGTAAGGCTATCGACAGGCAGTATTTACCCAGTGGTGCTGTCTCAACATGCACTGGTGCTGGTGTTAAAATGGGCTTCCCTTACCTCTTGTTAAACATCCACTAGCTTTGAGACACTAATGTTAGCCTACATGCTGGAAGTGGAGTATGATCAGTTATCATGTAAATACTGTTTGGGCCTCTTGAACTACACATATGAATCCAGCTATTCTAATGAATCTGTCAGAGCTATGCACTCTATTCCTTACAAGACAGTGAAGTGTCTGCAAGAGACTAAACTAGTCATAGTTACAAACAGATTCCCTGCTGTCGTATTAGACCTCTGACAACATGGCCATGAGCCCTTTCTGTCTTGGATTCTTAGCCAAATAAAGGCCCCATGTCTTGTCCAATCAGGCCGTTAGGCTTTATAAACCATTTCCTTGGTTGCATTATCCTCACAACATCCTGAAAACACTGCTGATGGTATAGCTTTGTCATCAAGGAAACAGACACCCTGTTGGGACAGTTATACTCAAAGCACTTTCCTATACAAAAATTCTCTATATATAACAGCTTTAAGGGAAAAAAATGAAGTGCCTGATCTGGAATGCCTCTTGCAGTAACTACACACAGATTCTAAACAGAGATGCAAGAGCTGCTAGCTCCAGAGTCTTGAGAGGGCAAAGAAACACAAAATCTCAGGAATGATTGTGTGTGAGAGTGTGTGCGACAGAGTGAGACAAACACATGGTGGCAGTGTATTAAGAGACAACTAGGACCATGAAATACATTAGAGAATATGGCAGAGAGGCCTGGAGAAACCTGAGGGAGAAAAAGGGGGGAAGAGACCCCTAATTAAAAAAGAAATAAAACGGAATTTCCCTGTATCTGGGGATGGGTGGATCAAATTCTACATGCTCAGATTTTGCTTTGGGTATTGCTGTCCCTGGCAAATATTCCAAGTCTAGATAAGCCAAACTACTGACTCAGCCAAACTAACTCAGGTCCAAAGTGGCAAGTGCGATTTGAGGTGGTCTGGAAGCTCAGGGTGAAGACGTTGAAGAGCTCAACTGAAGAAAAAGCATCTTTAAAGATGGAAAGAATGATGAAGTGCTGAGAGTTTCACCGACTGATGGGTTTGCTGTAGCACAAATTCACACAGCACCCCTTTCTGGCTCCCAAAATACAAATTCAAATCTACAACTACTACCCAGCAAGCAAAAGGTCAATGACAACCTAAAGAAAGTACACACACACACACACACACACACACACACTTTGGCAATAAGCAGACAATTCCAAGTGCCTTAAAAATGTCACAGCTGGTTTTAAATCTACCCCATGAACCTGGAAGCTCTAAAACTACTACATTTGCTCTTGAGGAAAAGCAATAGATATACCACTACCAGGAGCAGAAGAAAACCATTAAAAGAGGTAAAAGGCCAGGCAAGCGGGATATGCGTCCACCTCCCTTCGTTCAAGGCCACCACTTGATAATGTCATCAGGTTAAATGTATGGGAGACAATCCTTTGACGTGTGGGGTTTGTTTGTTAAATTCGTGACTTGTTGAGATGGGTGGTGGATTTTGCAGCCGATTAATTCTAGGACTCACATTATATCCATCTGCCCCAGCTCATCCTTTCATGTATCACACAGAGCAGCTTTGCATGCAGTCCTGGCAGACTGCAGGTTGGTGCTGCTTTTCTGTTGTATGGAAGATTTATAAGCAGACCTTTTTCTGAAGAAGGTACCTGCATCATTAGCAGCTATGGCGTCAATTAAGAGAGAAGCACATGAAATGTTCACAGTTCCTACTGCTGCACCAGTGACTGCGAACACATACTTAAAAACCCCACAAGTTACAGCAGTTAATGATGGTTAATTGCATGTGAATTAGAGGTGCCAGGCTTGCTTCAGAACCAGAAAGCTTTGGTGTCAGGGAAGTTAATCCCATGGAGTTAAGAAGCCCATTATCCTCAGCCTTTTGAATCTCAATAGCCCGAGAGGAAAACTCGGCCAATATTCTTGTGCCAAGGTGCAACATTTCAGGTCAGCTAGAGCAGTGATGGGGAAACAGATGATTGGAAGCAGCAAGCTGTTAAAAATAAAGTGACAGCACCAGTAAATGTCACAACCTCCCAACAGCTACTTTCCTCTGCTAACAGGTGAAACTCAAAATAGCAATAATGCCAAGAGAAACCACAAGCCAGGGGAGGTTTAGTGTTAACGTAACTGATACCTGAAAATGAACCTTTCAAGATGCATTCAGATGAGGCTCTTTGTGTTCTGATGATTTTGCAAGTTGATTGACCATCACTAAGGGATCAAGAAATCCCTCAATCTGAAGCCATCCTGTACGGACAGATGATCACGACAATGGTTTTGGGCCAGGATCTGTATAGGATATGCAGTATAAAGAAGCTTCCATAGCTGCCCTTAACTCACTTTAAAAAAAAAAATCCATATCTGCCCCCATTAAGCAGGGGCTTAGCTATGATCAGTCTCTCAGTCTGCAAGTTCTTATGGGTTAGTTCTTTGTCACCTGGTTTGTGACATCATCTGCCAGCAGACTGAGACTGTGGAGCCATAATGACGTGCCACTGTACGGGCATGCTCAGTTCTGTCCTTTGGCTTGCCATCTGAGTGAGGACCGAAGTGGCAACAGCTTCAGCTGCAGAGCGGACGTTGAGCTCGTTGGGGGATGCTGTCACGGAGCTGTGCTGGATGACAGGAGCAGGGGAACCGGTAGGCTCAGAGCTCTCCTTTGGGCTTTCTGTTTTCAAAGAGAAAAAGAAATAGTAATTGAAATGGAACCCATCATGATGCTACTGACATCAAGACTGGGCTGTGGAAAGTGAGACCAACTCTACCAAGCATCCCTGGATGATGAGAGAGTTAATCAGACACTATGCTTTACTTTTATATGGAGGCCTTTCAACCTGCCTGATCCCAAAACACTTTGGGAATGGATACACCGATCCATATGCAGGAACCATTTAACCCAGCATTGATATGCATCCAGCTCTAAGAGGGGGTGCAGCAGCTGTTAACAGCATGCAACAGTTCTAACACAACTATCTAGGACAGGACGTAAAAAAGAATAAAAGCTGCCTGAAAAAAGCAGGGACAATCTAAGGATTCAGAAAACAATGATCAAAACTAGGATCTGGCTAGGCCACCCCATTTAAATACAAAAAGCAGTAGGGGGAATTTTAAAGAACCTCGAGTTAGAAAGAACTTTAGCAAAAGGGTGCTAACATCAAAGCACAGACAATAGATCTAGCTTAACTTTCCTATAATGCAGCTATGTCCTCATTATAATAAATGTACTTTCCTACATGTTGTTTCCTGGTATAGTACTTGGTTCGAGGCCATTTAGCCCAGAGACTGAACAGTTCCTTCGGAGTCCTTACCATCTGTTGGGTGAACACACAGAGAGGTATGAAACAGAAACCCTTCCACAAGCTGACAGCATACCTGTTACAGCAGTTTTTCTGAATTTTATATAAATTCTCCGGTTTACTCTTTATTGATCTCTAGAACATTAAAATCAGTTAGACCTCATCACAAACCACTTGCTCACTAAAGTTTTCTGTAACTTAAAGCTGTGGACAATGAAGTGAGGACAAGACAAAGCCAGCAAGCTTCTTCTGCAGTTGTATAATGGTCAACAGAGATTGGTTTGTCCAAACTTCGTTTTCTCTCCCACTGTGTCTGGGCAGGGGTGCTAGACAAAAAGGATGATTTGTGACTGCTTTCATGCTACAGTAAGGGTGATCAAACTTCATGCTTTGGGAGGGTATAAGCTCATTCATTATCTGCCTAAGTCCAGAGGAAATTCCCTCCTGAACAGCTGGCTTGATGAATTATGGAGAGGATGTGGTTATCATCCTCTGAAACAGCAAGTATTGACCTATGGCTGGATACATGGGATTCCTGTAACACACCAAGTGCGTAAAGCCCATGTTACCAGACACCAGAGAAGAAATTACAGCCTCATTGTGCACAGCTGGGAGTGTTTTAAGATCCAGATTGCCACTAGGTCCTTTCACGTTGCTCTGTATCCCTTCCCCAAACTCAGTTAATCTCACCCTCGTAAGCAAGGTGCTGGCTAGGACATAGCTACCATATCGAAAGATACAGCTAGCACAGTAGATTTCAAAAGTGATTTGGGGGTGAGGAGGGAGGTTTGAGCAGAGCAACAGAAGAGTCTGGCATCCCAAAAAGGAGATTTACAAGATATTACAAATAAAACAACCCAACTGTACATAAGGCAGCTGTAATTCCATCAAGGGAATCTGGCATTTTTGTTTAAGGACATGCTTAGTGATAAATCTTTATAATAAAAAAGGCAGCCAGGGAGGAGGGCGATAGGGTAGGGAGGTGTGAATTTCATTTTTATTATTCAGATGTGTGACAAATTCCTATTACTGGAGTAGACAGACTGAGGAATAAAAATAGGAACTGTAAACTCTGGAAGTTAACAGGAAAAATCATGTTGCATTATACACAAAGAACACCTGTCTGCAAAGGCTGGGGGATAGGGATGAATTTCATGACCACATTACTCAAGCTGTGAGTCACTGTAATGACTGAAAATAAACTGGCTATGCCAGGGACCTGCAAGGCAGATATGCGTGTTCCATTTTGTCAGAGGGGAATGCTTTGGAGATTCAGAATGGGATGGGAGTCAGAAGAGTGACTATGAAGGCATGGCACCTTCTTACTTCTCCTATTTGATCTGTGCACCCTCCACCTTATTTTACCGACCCAAACAAGTTTCCAACTCTCACAAGGCTGATACAAGCAAATGTAGCTAGGGGATAGCCAGCCAGAACCCCTCTGCCTTCAGCATCATCAATAAGCCGTCAGACAAATTCCAGGAGTACAAAATCTTTGTTAGTGGGGAAAATGTAAGAGGCAGAAAACCCAGTTAGCTTTTTAGATCCCAGGCTGATTACTGTGAAGCAAGCCTTATGGTTGTAGAAATGTTGGTTCCAGGACATTAGAGAGACAAGATGGGTGAAGTAATAATTTTTTATTGGACTAATTTCTATTGGTAAGAGTCACAAGCTTTTGGTCTTTCGCAGAGCTCTTCTTCTGGTCTGGAAAACTTACTCAGGCCTGGTCTATACTCAGAGACAACTGGGATTAGCTGACCGGGGGTGGGGTGGGGTGGGGTGGCACACTGTGAAGGTGGGAAGGCTGCCCCACATGTTGGCACTGGGAGGAACCCTCCAGCCTCATCTCCATGGGCCAGGGCAGCCAATCTGCTGGCTCCTGAGGGGTTGGGGCCACAGAAGCATGGAGCACATGAGAGTCTGGGCTGGGCGGGCCTAGCTCTGCAAGTGTCAACACTAAAACCTTGCTCCAGACTCGCTCGCTATGTTGACCTAATAACCGCACCTCCACAGAGAGGCATAGTGCTTATGTCGATGCAGTGAAAGCACGGACACTGCATTACTTACGTCAACTTTAGTGGCCTCCAAGAGGTGTCCCTCAATGCCCCATTGTGACAGCTTCTGTCACTATTTTTAACTCCACTGTGCAGTGGCCAGGTATGCAGGTACATGCTCCTCGTCTTTTAAAGCCCCACAAATTTTAAATTCCATTTTCTGTTTGCTTGGCATGGAGTGCTCACCTAAGCAACTGCCCATGCCGGCTCCGCACAGCAAACGCGCTCCTGCCTGGAGTACACAGGAGTCTGTGGAAACACAGCGCCAATCCAGCCATAGAAACATCGGTATCTATGGGTAGATCACTCAGGGCATGGGGGAGAAGGGCTACAACAGGGACATGCAGCAATGCTGCGTGAAAATCAAGGAGCTGCAGCAGGCATACCAGAAGGCAAAGAGTCACTCTGGAGTGGAGCTGCAGACACACTGCTTCTACAAGGAGCTGCCTACCATCCTTGGGGAAGACCCCACCACTCCTCCCAAGGGCCCCGTGGATACTTTGGGGAAGCTGGAATCAAAGGCCCCCACAGCGCACAGTGAGGTGTTGGACAAGGAGGAGAAATAGAGGGGACAGACAACTAGGTATTTGGTGGCGTGGCAAGCCAGGACCTCCTTCTGACACCGGAGCCGTCGAGCCGGTCCCTACTCTCCAGCACTGGTGAGCCGGAAGCAGGGAAGGAACCTCTGGTAAGTAAGCCATTTGCTTTGATATTGCAGAGTTCCACCTGTTCATTTACTATTTTTTAAACAGGCTAGAAGAGGTAGTGAAACAACCAATAGAGGCAGAGTTTCTCCCTGCTTCTCATTCCCCTGGACAGCTAGGCAGAAGGGGCCCTGTGGAACAGTTTGTTTACATGCACTGGGATGTCCTGTGAATCCTGCACAGAGAACTTGAGGAAACTTTCCTGGAGAGAGTCTGCAATCCTCAGCCGAAGGCTTCCGGGGGGGTGGGTGGGGGGGCTGCCTTATTTCTTCTACCCCGGCAGGACGCTTTCCCACACCAGTAAGCAAATACTTCAGCAGACACCATTGCAGCACACAGGCTAGTAGCCTATGGACCCGGTCTGCAGCCAGACGCTTGCAGGACCTCTTCCCTGATAGCCTCCATTACACTCAAGAGTGAGATAGCTAAAATTTTCCAACTCCAAATTGATTCCTGACTGATGGGTAGCAATCTGGTGTGACCAGCTTCCATACAGCGATCGCCACTTTCTTCTCCACCGTGAACGTGGCTCATTTAATGTAGCTGCGCTGGAGGGCTGGGGACACAATTCCATGAATGTGGCCTTGAGCATCTGAAAGCTTTGCAGTCACTGCTCATCATCCCAAACCGGTGCTTGTTTCTTGGGCCCAGAACCAGTGCTCCACCATCTGGCAACTGCTCGGTGAATGCCAACAACCACCTTGAATTGTTTCTTTCTTTGTTCGTCAGCAAGGCAGCCTGCAAGGCATTGTTATATCCCTCACAGCTCCTCTGGCAGCTCTGAAAATACTGAAGGATCAGGTGCATTGTGTTCATAATGGTCAGCACAATGCTGAAAAGCAGTGCAGGATCCATGCTTCTCACAGACATAGTGGATGTGCAGGTTTGTGGGGCTTTTGAAAAGAGGCGTGAAACATTGTGGGATGCAGATATCATGGGATGGAGGAAACTCTTATCATGGGATGTTGAAACCATGTTACCAGTCATCCCAGCGCAACTCGATTGCCCCATGAGGCTTTGCAAGCCCTTTCCAAAACACCCTGTTCCACATAGTGGCGAGTTGCATAGTGGGATAGCGACCCATGATGCACTGCACTCAGCACCGATGCAAGCGCTGCTAGTGAGGACACACACACCCTGACACAAGGAGCATAGCGTGGACATGCAAAAGCAATTTAATTACTGCGGTGGCTGTACGTCAACGTAATTTGGGTCAATCTAATTTTGTAGTGTAGACATGCCCTCAAGATGGAACAGATGATCCATTCAAGGAGAAGAGGCCTGCTAACACCCTTCCAGTCACAGCGAGAACTAAGACTCCTTATGACTGGAGGGGTGGTAATGGGCCACTTTGCCTTGAATGGTCCCCTTGAAATATATGCCAACTCCTTATGCTAAACAATCTGTTCCACCTTGTATTTAGCTGTAACACTGAGTATGTTTTCCAGACGTGAAGAAGAGCTCTGTGTAGGCTTGAAAGCTTGTCTCTCATATTAACAGAAGCTGGTCCAATACACGATGCTACCTCACCCACCATGTCTCTCTACTGGCAGGCAGTTTAAAACAAAGACGTCTTCTCACTTGTAAACTGAACCAGTTTGATGTGAATTGCAGAGAACATGAATATAGAACCCCGTGATATCGTTTATATAGTCTGGACTTTTCGACTGCACCTGCACTTAGAACAGCAGTGTTAGTTTCCAACACTGAGCAGTATAAAGGAGGACACTTAGCGTTCGGGACAACACTGGACCAGATTCATGGGAGAAACGGGAGTTTGAGTGATGGATGCATGTCGAATATTTCATGCTACAGGGAAACATACTGACAAAAGGAAAAATACGTTATATTATCAAAGTGTTTACACTGACGTCATCAGCATGATACTAATCGCCTGCAATACAACGTCTTGGAGCAAAATCGGTAGTGACAGAATGTTACCAGTATTATTGTTCCTACACAAAGTGAGTTGTCTGTTTTAAGTCCAGCTTCTAATGGACAGGGGCCCAACATCATAAGAACCACCACAACAATTGACACTAATTGGAGAGCTTGTTGGGAGCATCAGAGAAACCCAGGGCAGAACGTCCCTGTCACCACCTATACGTGGCTTGCTTCAGTGCAGGGATAAGGTACAGCATGGGAGAAGCCTGCACTGCCACTGCTTGTGCTTTACCTGGTTCTGCAGAGAAGACACCAGCCCACAGGGCTGTCAATCTAGCATCCTTCAGGAACGCTAAGTTCACGTAATTCTACTCAGATGTACCCTAAGGTACAGTGCCGACTGGGCAAGTCACAACTCACCAAGATACCCCTGTGTTTTTTTCTGTAGTGCAGTGACTGGGCAGTCCTTGTGAGCCAACAGTAGCTGTTTAAGTTGAGCAACTTCATTCCTCAGTAGTGTAACTTCATTCTGAGGTAAAGAAAACAACATTTATAGGGATCATAAGTGTTTGGAATAATATCTCTTAGCAATGGCAGTATACTAACATGTAGACGCTTCAAAGTTTACCACCAAACTCTTGTGTCATCTGAGGTCTACAGACTCTGGTCATCACAAATTAACACCTTAATAAAAAGTTGCGTGTGTGCGAGTGAGTGTGCATACAAAACACGCTTTGCAAGGTTGTCCTCTTACAGACCTGTACCTTACCGAGAAATCCCAAGTTCCAGATGTAAATTAGTCTGTATGCACCTGCCACCACCACCAATGGAAGAAATGCTAACAATAAGAGTCAATGCAATATTCTGGTGACCCTGATGGAAAGCTAAAAATTCAAGTGGCATCTCTCTCTGAAGGCCAAAACATCTTTCTAAGATGACCACTAATGAGGACTGACCATGAGCAGCTATACAGAGTAAAACCATATCAGGGACGTCTGTTCTTTGGTATATCAAGGGCAACAAAATAGGACCCCAAGGCCCACCTCAAGTTGTTCAGAACACGACAGCTACTCTTACCTTTAACATGGAGGAGTCTGTAGGTGTCAGCCTGTTATATACTTGGGTGGAGGTTGCTTAGACCTACATCTATCCATCTAAAGTACTTACTATGGCTCCCATTTAATAGGTGGTGAGCGGAGACAAAGAGACTAAGTGACGTGCCCAAGGTCACAACAGAAAGTCTGTAGCAGAGGAGGAAACTGAATCCAGGTCCCAGGTTTGCACCGTAACCAATAGGGCATCTTTCCTTTCTATCACCTCCCCACGATTAAGGTGCAAGCAGTGATCCATTCTGAAGCCAATTCCATCCCTTTCAACACCAAAACAAAAAATGTTCATGCTTTCAAAAACTTCAGGTTAACTCTCAGCCATTAGTTGAAAATTTTTCCCTGAAAATTTCAGAGAGCATGTTTGTAATTGAAATTTGAGATGTGCGTAACATTTGTCCCCTTGTATTTGAAAAACCCAGTCAACTGCACTTTGAACTTGGCTAGGAAAACGGTTTCTACAATTACCTTGTGACAAGCATGACGCTGGCAAACCAGGTCATGTCAGAGTGTATTCAGGCCAACTCACTTATGTATTAGTATAGATCAAAGAGATTGTTAAATGTATATGTGCTTTAGGTGTTTAAACTTCATAAAACTAATGGGATGTTAAGTGCATTGTTTTCTCTCATCTGTATCCTCTTATGATGCATCAAACATTTACACTGTAAATACTGCTGTAACTAAACTCATCAGACATCAAAGCAGCCTTGTGGAATGGTAATCAAGGACTTTATCAGAAAAAGTGCTAATTACAAAGCAAATGGCCATTGTGTGTGATGACTGGAGGTCTGAGACATTCCTTACTCATTGTCATCAACGTGGGAAGAGAGACTGACAGCTTGTTTTCTGTGAGAAGAAGCTATAAGAAGGGATTCAAAGAAAGTTCCTGCATCTTTGGACTTTGACAGGGAAATGTACCAGATATAAAGCAGAAATCCCCAGAGACAATCTAGGTACCCTGGAAAGACTTTTGGGAAACTGGCAGTTCACTGTATAGTTGCCACCATTCGGAGTTACAAACTGTGATTCCCCTGGACAGATATTTTACCTGCTTTATTCTCTCAATAACTCTCATTCTTTTTTCTTAGCTAATAAACCTTTAGTTAATTTACTATTGGTTGCCAGTGCCAGGGTTGTCTTTGGTGTAAGATCCAAAGTACCAGCTGATCTGGGGTAAGTGGCTGGTCTCTTGGGACTGGATCAACCTGATGTGGTGTGATTTTTGGTTTAAGTGACCATTATCACAATGTTCCGTTTGTCTGGGTGGCAAAACAGTCCAGAGAGTCTAAGTTGGTCTGTGACTCCATGGTAAGACTGGTAGAGTGATCCAGGAGTCCACGTTTGTTACTGGTTTGGTGAAATCTAATTACAGAACATACCCCAAGCTGGTGGTATCTACCCTGTTTCTGACAGTCTGCTTTGTGGCAGGCACTCACAGTTTTGAGCCACTCCAGGGAGTGTGACAAAGAGAATGAAGACATTGTAATTAGTGCTATTGAAGCACACTGCATGAGTCACTGAAAGCCAGTGGGGGAAACAGCCTACACCGGACGTGAGTTCAGTCTTCAGAATCCTTTCCATCCTCGGTCTGTCTGCTGAGAGCATTAACAAGGGGACTAATTGCGACGGGAAGGGAATTATGCACAGTTCTGCTTGGCACAGCAGGAGAGAGGCTGTTAGGGAGCTAGTTAGAGCTCCCCGATTTTCAAGGAGAATCTGAACTGCCCTGGGCCTCAGCTGCAGTTCCCTCTTTGCTTGCCCACAGTTCCAGTCCCAAGCGGCAGAGAACAGAGCAGAAGCCAGTTATGCTGACTTTGTGCCAGTTGACAGCTCTTCCCAAGCTGGGGGGGGTGGTTTCAGCTAGGATACAGCAGCTTCCTGGTGCCTTTGCACTGTTCCAGCAGCTATCTTCTGTGGCTGGAGCAGCTGAATGTTCCAGGGTGCAGTCTTGAGAGGATGAGTGGCAGGGCACAATGCTGGATTCTCACTTACCCCCTTCAACCTTTTCAGGGCAAGACTGGGTGTGCAGCTCTTATGTATTGTATGCAGCAGAGGGGGTTGGAAATGGTGATATGAAATTCCACCTGCTCCTTTTCTTACACCTTAGGCTTATCCAGGACTTAATGGTACAAATACTGGTTTCCACTGCCAGAAGCACATACACAAGTCTTTGCGAATCAAGTACAGAAAAAATAAACATGTTACAAAAAATCCTGCAACCTTCCTAGCCCTTGATTCTGGTTTCTCACAGACTAAAGACCACCACCAGAGCACACAGTGCCTCTGCACCACGGTAAAAACATCCTCCTTGGAGTAGAGGCCGCAATGCAGCCAAGCAGATGGGCTCGGCCTCCCTGGTTACATACTCACACTCAGCTGGATGTTCTGTGTCGTGAGCTCCTCTGCTTTCTTTTCCAGGGAAGACACCCACAGCTTGCGTTTCTGACGGCAACGAGAGGCTGCAGCACGGTTCCGCTCCAGGAAACGCTGCCTGCGCTCATCCGGGTCTTCATCCATCGTGCGTCTCCGCCGGCCACCTGTGCTAGGTGTGGGCTGAGCAGGGGAAACCTGGAGTTAGGACAGAAAGAAGAGAATTACTGAAACAAACACACTTGATTAAACCAGACAGTTATCCACACTGATTGTACTCAGTCCAGAGCAAATTCCAATTCGCTGGGAGAGTCAGGATGTAGGATGTGTCAGCTGCTGATTCTGAAACTAAAAAACAGTTTTTCCAGAGCAGCTTCCAGTGTTCTCAAGGTACTTTATGGACATTAATGAATTAGGTCCAAACAGATTTGTTGAGACTTATTCTACAGACAGGGAAAGTGAGGGAGAGAGATTAAATGACTTACTTAGGGTCACACTGGGAGTCTGTGATGGAGACCCAGCTTCCCTGATTCTCAGTCCTGCACCTTATCCTTCCTCCCAAGCACCGAATCTTGTGACATGTGTTGATGAATGGGCAATATGTACTAGATGCACAATGAAGTTTCAGTTCTGAGCTACTATCTCAGTGTCAGGATAATTTGAATATTTTTAACATACAGGGGAGCTCTCCAGTCAAGTGGTGGATATTAGATTATTATGGGTTTTGGAGAGGAACCAGATGGTATTTCTTGCAGTGGATTAAATATGCTCACTTTTCTTGCAAGACTACAGTTTAAATCCCACCTCAGGCCATTAAGTGGAAAGAAGTTGATTGGCCTCAGTCTGATTTTCAGTAGATATTTGTCCAGACCACAAAGTCACTACCGCAATTTGCAAGGACAGAAGCCTCAAGAGTAGAACAGCAGGGAGGGTGAGAGGGTGAGAAGAGGAGTTAGTATCATGGATGAGCAGGAGGCAATGCTGGCTGGAACTGGGGCCAGGGAGGAGCTGTGAGGGAGAAGCCTGCAGAGCACATCTCGTTTAATCCTTATTTCCACCAGCACTACAATTCAGCCCCTAGCATCTGCCTCAGTCAAAAAAAAAAAATTGTTTTGTATTTTGTTTTGTTTTGTTTTTTAAAAAAGGACTATTCAGCTTCATATTGTTGGAATTTACCACAGGTTACAATGCGAGAGGGAAACAACTCAACAGAGCCATCTTTACAGATATACATGACACTTCTGCAAGGGAATACGGGCGTTTGTGTAACACAGCCAATCTTCAGCTATGCTCTAACATCATTGTACGAAGTCTTACAGGCATTTAAGAGTGGATTCTGTAACACTGCAATATCCTGCTGTATTCTGAGGGAACAAAGGAAAAACCAACAAGGACAAATCACCCCAGACTCAGTCCTCTCAGCACTACTGCATCGGCTCTATAATTACACAGCTACAATGTGAGAGAGCAGTTACACTTCACTACTCACTGTCAGACAGCATATGGATATTAAACTTTTGGAAGCCTGTCTAACTGATGGAGCAGGTGGCAATTCTGATGGAAGGCTGGCATTTGGTTAGCTGACAGGAGCAAGTGGGGTTGACTGCCTAAGAGGGGAGTGTTTAACCCTAGTAATTAAAAAGGAAAAAGAGGACAGCAAAACACTCTTTCTAAACTCCAGAACACATTAAGTAACTGTGCCTGTCGGCTAAGTCTAACTTGGACTGTTTGACAGTGATGGTAACTACAAAAAGGAGTGTTTCACACACATTAAACCCCAACCCCCCAAAAACCCACCTCAAAACCCTACAGCTCTGCACACTGGAAAGCATATAGGTCTGAGCAGACAGTGACAGATTCATAAGGTTATTCCCCCCACCTTTCCTAACAGACTAGAACTCCCAGGATCTTTGTTTCCTCCATCATCACTTTAAGCCAGGGGTTCTCAAACTGGGGGCTGAGACCCCTCCGGGGGTCATGAGGTTATTACATGGGGAGTCATGAGCTGTCAGTCTCCACCCCAAATCCTGCTTTGCCTCCAGCATTTATAATGGTGTTAAATATAAAAAAATGTGTTTTAATTTATATATGGAGGAGGGGGTCGCACTCAGAGGCTTGCTAGGTGAAAGGGGTCACCAGTACAAAAGTTTGAGAACCGCTGTTTTAAGCCATCATATCTCTGAAGATTAAGAAGGAGCAGACCTGTGGCTGAGCTGGAGAAGGTGCATCTGGGTGTTGGAGAAGTATCTGACCCTGCTCTGGACGTGAGGTCACCATCGTGCTTGCTGACCCCACAACCATGCTGCTGCCATTCAGTGAGGAAGAAACCTGGTGCGTCAGGCTGGCCTTCAGTCTCTGTAAAATGAGAGAACAGAACTGTCAATGGGGTTCTCCATTCGCCTCGGAGACACAGGCCCTAACATAACTTATTCTTCGCTCTTTTCAAAGGATGATTCAAATCCAGCCAAAAGCTGTTATCATCTGGCAGGTGTTGGGTGGCCCACATGAAGATAGATGGTGGTTCTCAATCCAGTTCAGAACAGACAGGTGTCCACATCACAAAATCACTACAGCAACTGGCACTCATTAGCTCCCCAGCTGGCAGTCTCTGCAGAAGGACAGTGGACCAAATGGACTGTGGAGACTGAACAGCCTTCAGATGCTAAGAGGGGGATCTGACACATGGGGAGGGACACAGCAGGGAATAAACAAAGCTGTGCAAACTAAGAGAGGTCTTTGCTAACACAATCACTAACCTAGGTGAAAGGAGACTGAAGCATGGGCATATTATTACACACATATAACAGAGTTTAAGAATTCTTACCCTCCTAGCCCCCACAATGGCTCTAGTTCAGGGGTGGGCAAACTACGGCCCGCGGGCTGGATCCAGCTCCTCAGGACTTTGGATCCGGCCCGCGGGATGGCCTCCTGTGGCACCGTGGGCCCTGTGCCACTCTCAGAAGCAGCCGGCACCACGTCCCTGCGGCCCCCGGGTTGGGAGGGGGCAGAAGGCTCTGTGAGTTGCCCTTGCCTCCAGGCACCGCTCCCCTGCAGCTCCCACTGGCCGGGAATGGGGAACCGCGGCCAATGCGAGCTTCAGGGGAGGTACCACAGCACTTCCTGGAGCAGTGTGGGGCTGGGGACAGGGTAGGCATGCAGGGAGCCTGACTTGGCCCCGATCTGCGCTGCGGCCACCCTGGAGCTGCTTTAGGTAAGTGGCGCCAGGCTGGAGCCTGAACCCCTCCTGGACCCTGCCCCCAACTCCCTGCCCTAAGCCCCCTGCCGGCACCTCGCACCCCTCCTGGACTCCAACTCCCTGCCCTGAGCCCCCTCATATGCCCCACACCCATCCTGCACCCCAACTCCCTGTCCTGAGCCCCCTCCTGCACTCCGCACCCCAACTCCCTTCCCTGAGCCCCCTCACACACCCTTTCTTTGCCCCAATCCCTTGCCCTGAGCCCCTTCCTGCATACTGCACCCCCTCCCACACCCTGCACTCCAACCCCACCCCGCATACAATTTCCCCACCCAGATGTGGCCCTCGGCCCCAAAGTTTGTCCACCCTTGCTCTAGTTTCAGCTCAGCGCACGAATGCAGAATGAATCTTTGCAAACGCCTAGCTAGTGTGGAATTGAAGTAGCAGTTCCTGTAAGCACCAAGGTCACTGCAGCAATGGCGCACATAATAATGTGGAAGCCCTGACTGCAAACAAGTCCCCACTGATATTATTTCAGCAAGACAAACGTGCTTTCACTGTCTTTGTATCCAAACTTACTTTTCCCTCCGCCTCATCCCTACTTTCCTTCCTCCTGTGTGCACCCAGCACGTGTGCTGTAAGAGCCGGGGAAGCGGCGAAAGAAATTCCTTCATAAATCTACAGTTGGAAGAGCATCCTACTGAAAACCCTTATTAGAGTCCTTTGCCAGATCACTACAGCACAGCCGCTCCGCTCTTGGCTCTCTCCTCCCTCCCCCCATCTCCACTCCATCTGTCATACTGGAACAGGAATCCACTGCTTTACAACATGTCCCATATTTAAGATCGGATCAGGAATCTTTGCCTTGACAATGATATGTAAGGTCCATATGGCAGACTGGCAGTGCTGGGTGATTTAATGAAGAACAGATTCCTACTTTTTTATATATTTATAACACCTGCTCTCAGTGTGCCTACACTGCTTTAAGATACTCTTACTGCTGCCAAGGATTTCAGGGAGGAGCGGTCTCAGCTCACTAATTTGAGCTTATCTATTCAAGAGCTTTTGGTGTCTCTTTAGAAGGATGAGAGGGCCACGAGTATAGAGATTCTAAACAAACTCTTTTCTGGAGGATCTAAGTGAGATAAGTGAAGGCTTTTACGACAATTCTATGAATATATCCCCCAAAGCAATCTTCCCTGGCACAGGTCAATAGGCTTCTCTCTATGTTCTGGAACTCACCATTTTAGCCTCAGAGTGCATTGGAAGGCCTGACGGTGAAATGGAACCACTGCTGTTGATGGGTGGACCAGGAATACCAGGAATGTTGGGCACCATGGACACTGGCCTAGCCAGCTACATGTGGAGAAAAGAGCAGACACATTTTGAGAAGTTACGTCATTGCTAGTGGAGCGTCCCACATGAAATGGCATCATTATAACCATGTGACAAAGCACCTTTAATGCAGAGAGCCTAGAGTGTTTGGCAAACTTTATAATTATGGCCACAGGGATTGTTTCGTCAATCACTCAAAGGTGGGCAGTCACCTCTGTGGTGGCCACAGCTTCTATTTAAGAGAGCACAGCAAGGGCAACTCACAGCTGACGACAGAAAGCGAAATATACTATACTTGGTGGTGAAAGGTCTCCTTCATTTCCCTCACACCCAGAAAATCTGTTCACCACAGGGTGCAGTGCTGCCAGGTGGCCGTTAGAGGAACATGAAAACTGGGAAATCTAGGTTCTAAGCCCAGTTCTACCATGGACTTCCAGCAACATCCTGGTTAAGTTTTAGCTTCCCCATCTGTAAAACAGGCATATTTGCCAGGCTTACCTAAAAAGGGGAAATGGAGCTTTAGTTCTGTTTGATAAGACACACTGAAATACTCTCATGAAAGGTGCTAGGAGCATGAGTTATACTTCAAGAAAATACAGAGATGTCCTAAATGCCAAACTCTTAGCATACTGGCTATTCAGATGTGCATCCCCCCATCCCCACTGGTGGATTGCAACTTCAGCAGTCCTTCTACCTGAGGCACTAGTTTACTGGAATCACCGACTCAGAACACAAAATACCCACCCAGCAGGAGAAACAGGATTTGCACAGGCTGACTCACTCAACACACACAAGTCCACCAGTAGGTATATTTATTTGTGAATTTTGTCTCCTGAAAAATTCTCCTTAGGCTGAAGTAAAACCTGCAGCGTTAAATATAAATTACCATTTTGCACACTGCCCAGGCTGGGGCGGCTTTCCTGGCCTGCGAAGACTAACACGTTCTCTGTAAGCTCGAATGGTTTCAATTGAGGCATTCCATTCCAAACACAACCAACTAATCAGAGATCCTGCAGTTCCCAGTCCTGGATCAATGGTGTGAGCCATCTGCCCAGACCAGGCTTTATTTTTCAGCCTTATAGGCCTCTAGTGTGACTGGCGTGTTATTATTACCTTCCTAGCATCAGCCCTTGCCCACTTCCACTTCAGGCTTATCTCACACAGAGGGGTAGATGTATTTTAATTTTGCAAATGAAAGCGTCTGCATATGTTGGGCAGGAGAAAATCTGTCCTCTTCTTTACCACAGAGAACATGCTGGAAGTTTCTCTTACCGATATAACAGAAGGCATCTGTACAGGAGGGCCGGGGAGGACAGGCATGGTCTGTCCGTTCGCAAGGTGCATGACAAGTGGGAGGGAGCCCGTGGGAGACCTAGAGAAACACAATTCAAGCTCACGTGTCAATTCAAGTTTATACTGTACAGACAAGACTAAGTAGCCCCCACCCAACCCCACCAAGATACAGGTGATTTCTAGCCTTGTCTAGACTAGGATTTAAAGCATTATGCTAGCTAACACAGGCCGACTGACATGTTTTAAAAGTCGAGCATAAACCAAGCACAGCACCTTTAGCATGTGCTAAATTGGTCGAATTAAAGCCCAGTTTACCATGTGTTAAAGTACACATTGCCTTGGCTACATGAGATTCTTAACATGTATTAACTGACGTGATAACATCACATTTTGGGTATTCAGGCAAAGTTGTGTGACAACCATTTGTTGGTTGGTGCTGGCAGGATATGCTGATGGAAGCATTACGGCTCTCCTTATTTAACTCCTCTATGTAAGCTTGCTGGCCTGCTTGCCAAAAAGCATAAGGCTGCTAAAGCACAAAGACCAGATGCCTCTAAGAAGGGATGTTGGACTTTAACAAGCTGGACTCATCTGAACAGAGGGTGAGGATAACCAAATATTACACATTGAGCTCTCTGTTTCAGGAGAAGGAGGAAGTAGTCCACCTGAGTTCTCTCTGTGCCAATGCAAACAGAAGCTCTGCTCCAAAACACACAGCAAAGTAAACAGAACCAATGCTGGGTTTCAGCCATAGTTTTCAGGGGAGCAATGTAACACTCACCAGGACACGTAAATGTGTCCCTGATGCTCTGCTGTAGCTATTCGGTGGAGTCCTGCTGCTGCTTTGGTGCCCCCTACTGGCATATGAACAGATGCACGAGGCAGGCTGGGGTGCTAGATCAACTGTTCCTACATACTGTTCAATTTGTGGCTAGAGAGATGCATTAATACAGCCCTCATGGCAGAATGAGACTGTGCATTAATTTGACTTTCATTTAAAAACACTGCTAACCCTCAGAGAAAACATTCTAAACAGACGGCTGTGTCTGCAGAACGCCTGAAACAATAGGTCTGAGAAACACGAAGAGCTCCATTCATTGCCAAGGGGTGTTTACGCTGAAGCCTAATGACGATATTAAAAATGCCAACAACCTTTCTCCCTGCTGATCATTTTGCAGAAACACCCACCTAAATTGCTTATCCAGCTTTTGAATGCAGTGACAAATAAGGGATGGGGGCAGCCTGCCTCGATCGTAGAGTGCACTACTATTTAAGAGTGATGACTTGCAGTGATATACTCTCTCCCCCTGACTCCACCATGTCGGGGTCCACCACTCGAAAAGTTGCTGTCCAAAGAGTGTGGGAGAGGGATGAAAGAGCTGTGTCTGAACTTACATGGTCAGGACAGTGGTCTCCTTGCATTCTCCCCTATTTTTTATTAGGGGAGATTCTCCTATTTCTCCCCTGCTCATGATAGCACAAGATGGAGGCAAAGAGAACAGCTAGGAGAGGAAGAGCAGGGCTGGTGCTGAGCAGGCATCTGGGCAGTGGGGAGAAAATCCGCTGCTACGATCCCTTCTTCCTAGCCCTGATGAGAGGGATGATGAGTCGCTGCTGGCTAAGCTAAGAACATTACACTGTGGGGTCTGTGTGAGGTAATGGTGAGATGGGGTAGGAGTGAAAGTCACAGGGGGTAAAATTGGGCCAGATTCAAGTTCATACCTTTACCGACTAGGGGTGGGACTTTCAAAGCCACATAGGGAATCTAGACATTCAATTCTCATAGAAACTGGGTATCCAGATCCTTCAGGCTACTTTGAAAATCCCAGTCCAAAAGTTTAGCCACATGAAGTTCATACCCTGCCTTTATTCTCAGTCCCATTGACATCCCTGCAAGTTCCACTACAGGCCAAACTTTCTAGCTTCAATACATGGACTGTCCTGATTTCACTTCTCTGTTTCTCCAAGCAGGGCAATGCTCTGGTGCCTCAATTCCAGAAGACGGCATTACACCTGAGCTTGAGTCTAGTTTATGGAAACACACACAATACACTCAAAAACACAAAGACAATCACTTAACCCTTAAGGTGCCTGGAGACAGGATTTAGACCTTTCCGTCAGGAAGTCTGGACTGATGCTGCCATGGGGTTAAAACACACACACACACAAAAATATGATTTGGCAGCCAAAAAAATGGCCTTGTTAATGCAAAGACCCAGATCCAAAGAGGGTAATTAGAAAGAAGTAACAACCATGGCACAACAGAAGCATCCTGACACCAAAGAACAGAGACAGGGCTAAATATACCTCTCCTGAAGGCCCATTGTAATGTATTTCCTGGATCATTTAGGCGCCTTCCTTTTATATATAGGGTTGAAACTACCCCACAATGCAATGCGCTCATAACCACTTCACTGAATGCTCTTCAGCCTTGAGTCTAGATTATTCCAGGGGCCAGAAGAGCAGGTCATTGGGTTATCTGAAAACAAATAGCTACAGAAGCAAAACCTGACTTTGAAGGAGGCCAACAGGTTATAGAGGTTTCACTTCAGAAAAAACAGCTGTCTTGGAAAATCCCCAAAATACTAAAGATTCAACCACTTTGCAGTTTTATTTAAGTCTTGTCCTTTTAATTGGGTAGCAAAGGCAACTCATGAGCCTCTGGCAAAACAAATCTGTGAAAGTACAGTTCTGAAGTCCTTAGCTGGGCAAACCTCCTATATTACACCTCTACCTTGCTATAATGCGACCCGATATAACACGAATTCAGATGTAATGTGGTAAAGCAGCGCCCCGGGGCGGGGCTGTGCGCTCTGGCGGAACAAAGCAAGTTCAATATAACGCGGTTTCACCTATAACGCGGTAAGATTGTTTGGCTCCCGAGGACAGCGTTGTATTGGGGAAGAGGTGTATATGCAGTGCAGGCATTGCCAGTGGAAGGATATCAGGATTGGACTATTTTTCTTTCCCTGGGGTTGTCCTAGTTTAATTTATGTTAAAACTAGTTCTCATGACAGCATTTACAGTTAGACCCCGAAATACATGGAACTACAGTGGAAGTTGCACATAGCTCAGTGCTTTTGACAATCAGGTAACATTTATGCACTTAAATATAGACTTAAAAAGCCTGACTTTAGGCACCAAATTCTTAAAATCTCGGTCCAAGTCTTAGCATCTTTCTTACCCAAGCTGTCTGTTGGAAGGTGGAGCCTGGGTGATGACAGAGGTCGGGGAGGGGAGAGTGGGATGTAGCGGATCATATCCCAAATGTAGTGGCAGTGACCCTGGACGCATGATGGTTGGAGTAGGAGTAGAAATTATAACCGGCTTTGAAGTGATCTCCTAAAGAGAATCAACAAACAAAAATAAGGACAGATACTTTATCAGCCTCATCGTAATAATATACCCTTCTCTCACATCTTTCTTCTGAGAATCTGAGTGATTTAGAAACATTAAACCAACTTTCACAACACCCCAATAAGGAAACAGACACAGAGTGGGGAAGGGACTTATCCAAGGTCACAGTGATTCAGTGGCAGAGCCGGGAATAGAACCCCTAAGTCCCAACCCCCAGAGTCCTGCAGAAATGGTTAGACACCACTCCTCTAAAAACCAGTGGCTCCAGCCCAAGTTGGAATAGGTACAAAGCACAATTATGCAACCAACAGTTTTGCCACCTATATTATTCTATAGGTGCATGTTCTGGGTCACTACAACAATCCTCAGGGCACAGTGGCCCCATCCCTATAAAAAACGCTTTATTTATTCAGAGATGCTTCTCATCTGAAGAAACCTGTAAGGGATCCCAGTCCTCAAACCTGGGCCCACAGGTCCCCAGGCAGCATTGAGGCCACAATTGCCACCCACCAGCTCACCTGAGTAACTAGTGAAGGATCCAGAGAAGGGACAGCCTGCCCCCAAAGCTCCCCTATTGGCTAAGGAGTACTATATGAACCAGGAAGTTGTCCGAGCAACTAGAGGAATCCTTGGCTGGTGCCACTGTGGACCCCTCCATCTTATCTGACTTCTGAGCCCTGCATTTCTGCCTGCTCCCAGTTCCTGTTCCCTGCTTCCTCCTGGTTCCTGTCTTCCCATCCCACACCCCTGTCTGCTCCCAGTTCATGCAGTCCTGTCCTATTCCAGGCCCCTGCTCCTCTGCCTTATCCCCAACGCTGTCTCTGGCTCAGACCCCTGGCCTGGCACCTGACTGTCTCCAGCTCTGACCTTTGGCTTGGTAGCTGATGCTGTCTTTGGTTTTGACCCTCAACTCCAACCAGTAGGCATAACTCCTGCTCCAACCACAAGGCTTGATCGCCCACACCCCAGTGACTGTAAAAACTCCTCAGATTTACCCCGGTCAGTATGATGCCAGCCTCCCCATGAATCTGACTGCCCTCTTTTTTTTAAAAAAAAGGTAGCAGTTCATTATTGGAATCTGTGTGGAAACTTAAGAATGACAATCTGTTTTAATGTAAAATCAGTTCTTCACTTTCCCGCTGAAGGAAGGGAACAGAACCTTCAACTCAAGCCTTGGCAGTTAAGTGAAGAAAGAACTTATTCTACTGTAATTAGAATCAGTTCTCCTGGTGAAAGAGGTAAATTACAGCAAGTGGGAATGGCCCAGGAAACCTACCTTCTCTTTGATCTGTGGGGATTGCGGACTGGATACAGGACTGTCTGGAGGGGAAGAATCCACCTCAACTGGCTCCTCCTCTTTTATTTTGATGTCTGGGGTTGAGGGCAGAGACATGTCCAGAGGTCCAGCATTCTAATGGGAAAATATTAATGCATTAAAATGAAAGTAATTTCATACCACTGGCGAAACACACAACTAGTTTCCAGGGCCACTGCTTAGTTGCACCTAGGAGCATTTACCAAAGGCTTTTTTTTATTATTTGCATTACAGTGGCAGGCAGAAACCATAGTCCTGGACCAGGGCCTCATGGTGGTAAGTGCTGTACAAAAAACAGACATTCCCTGGGCCAGAAGGCCAGTGCTTTGTGGTTCCTCAGTAACATATACACGTGGAATTCTTTCTATTGGTAAAAAGGCTCCGCTAAGTAGAACAGGTAACAAAGCAAACGCCTGCAAGTTACAGAAGGCACTTTCATTCACAGAAGAGGTATAAAGCATTGTAAAAATCAGCCTCAATTATTTTATTACCCGATCATCAAAAGCAAACACAAAGTCATGAAAGTTATTAAATACCTATGAGCACCCCATTAAACTAAAACCTAACCATATGCCTGAATCTGGCAACCCGCCACTACACAGTTTTCAAGGGCACTATATGCCCCATTTTAACTAGTTAGCATTGACTTCTTAGCTCCCCCAGACTCTGCCCAGAAGGAGGATGAGGCAAACACACTCATGACAGCATGCGGGAACTGCCTGGCTGGTGGCACATACAGTCAAACAACAGAAACAGACCTGTCAAGGGACAGGGGCCTTTTTGTGTACAGTGCAGATTTCTAAAGCAGGGGTAGGCAAACCACAGCCCGGGGACCGCATCCATCCAGCCCTTCAGATGTTTTAATCTGCCCTCGAGCTCCCGCTGGGGGGCAGGGTCTGGGGCTTGCCCCACTCTGCGCGTGCCGTGGCTCTGCATGGCTCCCGAAAGCAGTGGCATGTCCCTGCTCCAGCTTCTACACATAGGGGAAGCCAGGGGGCTCCACATGCTGCGCCCACCCCCACAGCTCCCACTGGCCAGGAACCAAGGCCAATGGGAGCTGGAGTGGTAGCACCAGTGGACGGAGCAGCGCACAGAACCACCTGGCCGCACCTCCGTATAGGAGCTGGAGAGGGAACATGCCACTGCTTCCAGGAGCTGCTTGAGGTAAGAGCTGCCCGGAGCCTGCACCCCTGACCCCTCCCATGCCCCAAACCTCTGCCCCAGCCCTGATCCCTTTTCTGCCCTCCGAACCCCTCGGTCCCAGAGCACCCTCTGCACCCCAAATCCCTCATCCCCAGCCCCAACCCAGAGCCCTCACCCCTTCCCCCAATTTCATGAGCATTCATGGCCCGCCATACAATTTACATACACAGATGTGGCCCTTGGGCCAAAAAGTTTGCCCACCCCTGTTCTAAAAGCAAGAGACACTCAGCCTTTGGCTCCAGAGTTGGATGTGGCTCCGTCAGTACCCCAGCTCTTATGGAGTTCATGGATCCCATAAAAGCCAGGGACATCAGAAGGAGCTCTTATGTGAGGTTGCAGGGGACAGCTGAGCAGCCAAGCCTCTGCAGCAGGCACCAAGGAAGAGAAGAAGAGAGAGATGATGTGTCTGAGTGGCAAAAAGCCACGTCACCAGGGTGACACTAACATTGTGGGACACTGTACAATTGTGGGAGATGGGGAGTTGAACCAGAGTCAAAATAGGCATCTATGGTTCTTCTCCCTGATGAACAATCTCTCTAGTTGAATGGCACTGCCCTAGAGTGCCCCTGTTATAGCTGAGTTATGCAGCAGCCTTGCCTTCAATACATGAAGTCACCATTTACTTGCCCTCTTAAGCAGGGACGTTTCACTGTTAAATCACAGAAGAGAAGAGATTAAAATTTAGGAAAGTTTCAAACCACTTAAAACGCCTCCGGGGGAGCCCTCACTATGCCAATGTTTTTAATTAACACGCACATGCTGGTGTCCAGGCCACCCTTGGAACAGCAAGACAAAACAAAACAGCAGTAACTGGGCTCAACTTAGCCAAGTGTTCAAAGCATCTCACAAATGCATCTCTAGCCAGGCTCACTGAGTGACAAACCATCTGGGTCTGAGCTCTAGCGTGTGGAGGGCACTTCTAGGAGGGATAATTCTTTCCCTACGTCTGAAGCCAGCCCATGCTTTGAGTTGCTGCATTCTCCTGGCTGATGCTGGAAATATCTTAACTGCAGTTGTATTAAAAAACACCCATAAGTCTAAGAATCCTAACTATAGCTATTAGGCAGCACAGGATATGGGTGGTCGTACATATAAAATGACTGGCTAGACTGTGGGTTGCTCAACCATTTATATAGAAAACCACGAATTCTAGCTACCCTCAAAGAATATTAAAGTTCTGGGCTGTAGCTAATGAAAGGCAGGGAATTCAGAGTTAAGCATGACATGCCACCTCAATGTGCCTAGGAACTGCAGCACATCCAGGATGTAAGATCAACGAATGTTTGAAAGACACCTGGTTCTCAATGAGTGAGTGAATGACAAAATTTTCTACTTTAACTCTGAATTTGTTATATTTGAACAGATTTATGCAGCCGTGTTTGTGAACAGAGCTGCCAATTGCCAATTTCATACATTTCAAAGCCAGTCTAAAAAATACCAGTGCAGTTGTACAACATGCATCTGCTGCTATTCAGGGGTGGAAGGTTGGAAAGAATCTCTTAAGTTGCTTGAGATCTTGCTGTCTTCTAGACCTATAAACTCTTACTCTGCCATGGAACCTCCTCTCTGTTTATACGCAGCACGCAACTGCTCAGAACTCAAGAAGAACACAACAAAAGCTTGGCTTCTTTCCTATCCTTTGGAGACAGGAAAGGCAGAACGTGGTCAAAAAGGTTATTTCCACAACCATGCTTTTAAGACATGGCTCTGGGAATTGCTCTTTAATGATCTTGAAATCAATGAAGAGATGCCAAGCTGGCTTTGGATCAGAGCCTACGTGGTTAACAAGGTATTGGTACTTCTCAGGCATTCCTTTGCCAGGACATGTCAGATCAGAATTGTGGGTACTAACTTAAAAAAAAAGGGGGGTGCGGTGGGGGGGATTGGGATGACAAAAAGCTGTAGTAACAAAAGGTTATTAAAATCAGATCTAACTGGGACTCAGACTGTAGCACAGCCAAAGTCACACAAGTTACTAAATAAAGTATGTGATTGAGCATTTCAAATCTATGAGACAACACTTAGTTACCCTACAACATATGCCTTTCATCAGAACAGCATAATTCCCTCTTCAGCCCCTACAATCTGTGAATGTTTCAGTTTGATTGGAATGGTGGTTTCTGTCTCTTGCCTTTTTCTCATCATCCTCTGTGGCTTTCTTAAACTCGTGCTCAAAGGAACTGGCCAATTCATTGAAGAGCCCCACCTCCTCACAGTTCTTCAAAAAACGGGTTGGAGTCGGAGTCTGATCTGTTCAGATTGCAACACAAAAAACAAAAGAATCAAAGTGAGGTCACAGGATTACTTTTAACTACTCTATTCATCTCACAGGACAAGACAAACCAGGAATATTTCCTCCCAATACACACTTAACATTTAGATTCAGTTGTGTTATTTTAGGAAGCTTGGATGTTTTTCCTCTAGGATTTTTCTTTGTGTTCACAAAGCAAGTGACAATACTTTCCTGTTAATTTTGTCCTTTTGGCAAACACTGTGGCATTAACAAAAATAACATATTTCAAATTGCACTAAGATCACTACAACTGAAAACAATGTGTTGTAGCACCTTCCCTTATTTAAAATCAGGGCCTGCCCTGGCATCAGTGCAACTCTGAGAATGGTACGTGTTGCTGAATTGGTACTGCAGGGAAGCAGAACGTTTTGTGCATGTCCTTCAAGATAGTAGATTTAAAAAAAATAATAGTCTGAAGAAGCAGAAATGCCTTGTGGTATTGTGATTTTTAAAGTAACTGCCCTGGCACTGACTTGCTGTGTGAACAAGTCACAAACCCTTTCCGTGTGTTAGTTTCTCCATCTGTAAAACAGGGATGATACCCAGCTCACAGGGATTGCTGAGGATTAATTAGCATGCACAAAAGTTACTCTGAAATCCTTGGAATGGAAGGCCATATAGAAGAGCAAATTACCATCACCAGCACCCAGCTCACAGGGATTGCTGAGGATTAATTAGCATGCACAAAAGTTACTCTGAAATCCTTGGAATGGAAGGCCATATAGAAGAGCAAATTACCATCACCAGCACCTTACTTCATTATAATAATCTCTCTGCAAGACTGAAATGGCCAGTTTGGTACAGTATTAATATAGCTGACCACAGGCCATGGAACCACAATTCAGCTTGTAATTGAAGCTCAGTCTACACAGCAGAAAGTCTCCTGATTATCCAGATCAGCTCACCCAGCCAGTTTCATTTTTGCCTGTGATGTTAGTCAGTAGTCCAGTTAACAGGAGCCCATCACTAGCATATTATTCTGTTTGAATCGATCAAGCAGAAAGTTGTTTGCTTGTTGATGATGGAAGCTTAAGGAAAACAGTCCTTTTGTGCTTTACTTCAAAGCTGCTACAAGAGGAATAACTTGAATCTCCTGTCTTTCAATGGAGGCCACCTTGTATCAACAACCAAGCACAAAAACAGGGGCTATCAAGGAGAAAAGGAAATTACAGAAATGTTGACAATGGTGTTTGTCCTACAAAGGATTTATGAACACAGGAAATTATGCTTTGTCCTACATCCAGCTGCTTAGAACTAATGTGCCCTTCAGCATTCATAAAGACCGCCAATATTAGGGCCCTACCAAATTCATGGTCCATTTTGGTCAATTTCACAGTCCTAGGATTTTTAAAATTGTAAACATCATGATTTCAGATATTTAAATCTAAAATTTCAAAACACAGTGCTGTAACTGTAGGGGTCCTGACCCAAAAGAGGGCTGTGAGGGGGTTGCAAAGTTATTGTTAGGGGGTCACAGTATTGCCACCCTTACTTTTGAGCTGCTGCCTTCAGAGCTGGGCCCTTGGCTAGCAGTCACTGCTCTTTGGCCACTCAGCACTGAAGGGAATGCACAAGTAAGCGTGGCAATACTGCAACTCTCCTACAATAACCCTGTGACACCCTCCCCCGGCACAGCCCCCTTTTGGGTTGAGACCCCCAGTTCAAGAAATGTTTGTCTCTCCAGTGAAATCTGTTTTGTATAGGGTAAAAGTATACAAAAGAACAGATTTCACGGTTTGTGATGTGTTTTTCAGGGCCCTGAATTTTCTAGGGCCCTACCAATAGTCCTTTACTGACCACATAAATATCAAACAGAAAAGGCTTTTGGACCTAGTTGCAATGTAGAACTATTCACAGTGTTAAGACATGACTCAGTCTTTTCTGCATGTTTTAGGCCCAGTTTTCACTGCTAAAAAAAGTTGGGTTTTTTTGTTTTTGTTTTGTTTTTTTACCTTGGGGTAACTAATAAGCATGGGTCTGCAGTAAACACAGTGAAGACCAGCACTTCATTTTTATGGCAAAGTAAAAAGGTCAACCCCAGGGCTGGATATACTGCTTTTCTCACCTATTTTACCTCAAAGTAAAAACTGAAGTGCCCTGTCTTCACTGTGGTTTTATGTTGGGATACCAAAAACCCAATGGATACACTTTGTTTGGCAGTGAAGAGAAGACTTACTTGTGTAAACAAGCAGTTCTACAGCCCTAATCTTTTCAGATTGCAAGACAGAAAGAACCATGTGCCACTATGAATCTCAGTCAGAATCAGGTGTGATGTAGCTGTGTAATGCTATTTTTCTTGCATTCTTGAATGGACAGAAAACCCTATTATAATTGCATTTGAAAAATGAGTCAAGACTTATGGTACAACATGGATGATTACAACACAGACTTTCTGCTCACCCAGAAAACAAGATATGTTATATCATGAACACAGCTAATAGCAACAGAATCCTGTACTTACATGTTTCCTTCTATAGTGGAGATAGCACCTTAAACAGAGCTGAGAAAATCTAAAACGTAATTAACTGATCATTATTAATCCGCGAACCCCAAATCACTGATTGGCCAGTTTATACTTCAGAGTTATCAAATGAAAACTGCAACCCGTCCGGCATCTCTATTTTTGGGAGGTAGAGCAATGGAGAAAGAACATTCTTTGCGCACCATGCAGTCTCTCTTAGCCTTCAACTTCACAGAATGAAAGGAATACTATCCAAGGTTTTCAATATTCATCCCAGCATTTCCTGGCCAGGGTTTTGTACAATCTGATTTACAACTATTCCAACACTTCTCTATGAATACTATTCCATAACCAGTATGTCCCCACTAGGAAGTATTTTCTGCCTTTACCGTAAATTTTCCCAAACTAGATAAACTCAGTAAACATCCACCCTATGTAGTGATTAATCTCAAGGCCGTAAGAAGTGGACTGAGTTGCAACTGCTTTCATCAGCACCAAATCTGGTGACACGACGTTTGTCCATTTAGAGACTCACCTCTGCCCCCAGGAGAGATCAAACTGGGCTCTCACGTGAAGTTTTTTAAATAAAATTAAAAAAAAAAAAAAAAAAGATTTCCCTCTTCCCTTCACATTTTCTATATAACAGCAGTTTCATTCAATGGGTGACACAATCCCTGCCCCCTTTTAAGAAACCAAAATGCAGGAGGATTGACAGGGTGGGAGAATATCCATAACTGGCAATGATCTGCTGCCAGACAACCATGTACATTTTTCTCAAATCTTATAAAGGCTGCATTGACTGTGTAGAGTCATTCCAGAGCAACTCATTTGGGCTTCACAAATGCACTCTCGGCAGTAGCCAATGCACTAGATGGAGTTTTAATTTATTAACTGCCAGCCTAAAAGCTCAAGAAAATTGACACCTGGGCTGAGGAGAGGAAACGGAGTTTGTCAGCTTTTGTTCATCATCCTCAAAGTGCATGAAGAAATGTGAAAGACCTTTTGTCTGTAAATCTTCCAGAGTCTTGATAAAAAGGGTGAGTATAAAAATAAAAAAAAATCCTACAAAACCTGATACTACCATAAAAAATGAAAAAAGTAGAAACTTGGAAGCAGCCTCTGGCTTTCCTTTCCCCCTGATTAAATGCAGATCACAAGAGCTTTTTATGGGAGGTAGAGACGTTTTTCAGTACATCTGGTCCCTAGTATTAATCTTACAGTCAGGCTATATTAATGTGCACCATTTTCAGAGCTGACCAGGACTGAGCAGCACATACCTGCTATGATGACTGAATCGGTTCTAGCAGGACCAAATTTCAATGTCATCTCATGCTTGTGTTTATGAACTGCCAGGTGGTCCTCGTTTGTAAACCTCTGAAATGAAACAATTTAAAAGGAGTGAATAAATGCATTTTATGGTACTTCCTGCAGCGGAGGTGGGGTGCAGAAAGGGAGGGGTGAAAGCCACCTGAGAGAGGCTGTAACATAACCGCTACATTGTGTTAAGCAAAAACAGAACAGGACAGATTGTTTGAGAAGCGGGGTCTGAGCACATCACTCTAAATGAAAAAGCCATTATGTTGGCTTCTGGTGAACAGGGAAAAATACTTTTAATAATCAAATTTTAAATATAAAAAAAAAAGTGGCAGGGGTCATGCAGTCACTCATAACCAAAAGAGGAAATGCAAATTATCCTCACCGCAGTGCTCTGTGAAGTGTACCACTTTATTACTGCCTAACGGAGAGATAAATTATTCACTATTAGGGGGACCGGTTAACTTCTTGGATCGTGTGTAATGGAACTGGCATCCGCAAGGCAATTCGGGCCCAGGTTTTATGGAGCAGGACAGAGCGAGACTGCCTGAGATCGATGCCCAATGGCTATTTGTAATGGCATGGAAGAGCACAGTTGCACAAATGCTGCTCCCACAGAACCAGGACGACACATTTCAAGCGCAATAAAGATGCCATCTAAATTCCACCTGCAGCATAATTACAGAATAAAAGTGCATTCAAGGGCTTTTGGGTGCTGCTGCTGAACTTGGCTTTGCTTCAATAGTTCAAGAGGATAAGGGAGTACTGGGGATATGGCAGTCACATTTAAAACCCAAACAAAAGGATTCACCCCCTTCTTGTCCCTGGAGGAGTGTTACGGGCTGACTCGTTTTTTAAATTATTGTCTCAATTTCTGCATTTTTGAAATAAAAAGGTACAAAAGGAGGGAAAGAGTTAAGCTAAATAACAATAAAAGACCAGAGGATGGATTGTGCCTCTCCTAATAGACTGCGACAAACTGTTAGCTTCAGAGCATTTCATGAGGCCATACTGCAGGATTTTTATTCATCCAGTAGTTGTGCAGTATTGTTCTGACATCCTCCTGCTTCTAGAAATCGCTCCTGCATGGCAGAGAATTTTATAAGAAAAGGAAAAAGAAAAAAGGAACACCTGTACCTGTGAACCAGCTAAAGTGCAAACTGGCAGTTTGATCTCTATACGCTCACTTGGGTCTAGATTCTTTTCCAAGTAGATACGTGTCCCTGGAAGCTACATGTTGACCTTGTAGCTTTCCTTAATCAGCATTACTGAGAGGAGGTTTATAATAGTGGGGGAGAGAGAAATAATACGTATTAATGTTTACACAAAACAAAAAAGTTTATTTTCCCTTTATTATCATAGAAGATATTTTGTAGAATATGCCTCATCCCTCAAACAAATGGCATCTCAAAAGTGTCTGTGAACGGCGGACCATGGCCAGAGCTTTAAAAAACTTGTTGGTCCTGAAAGCATTTTTAGTAGTTCTATCAAAAGGGTTTCTACCTCTAGAAGTTTGTGAAATATTGGATTGAAGCATGAATGCCACTTTATTTACCCTCCATATTCCCCCTGTAATATTTCACAATAATATTTATCCTCTTGCTGGGGTACCCTCTCTTCAAAGTCTGAGAAGCCACCTGAAACCTAATGCTGATGATGATGTCTAAGCAGATCCTGTTTGTTTCAATGTTCAGCTGAAGCTACATCTGCCCAATTCATTTATGCTGAGAAAATACTGGACAGGGGAGAAAAATTAAAAGGCTGAAAACATTGTTACTGTGCAGGATTTTCAGCCTGTGTGTGTGTGTTTGTTTTTTAAGAGGGAAAGGATTTTTTCCAGCATTTTTTTACATCATGCCATAAAGCAGGGGTGCATTTACTGGTCTGGTTCTAACATACTCAGCTGCCAGTCCTGCTCTTTCCCTGAGAGACAATGACAAGCAGTTGTATGAGGAAAAGAAGTAGGTTAAGGCAAAGAGAGAAAGAAATAATACATGTGGGCAGGGGAAAGGGAGTTTCAAATATGTATCTAGAAGCATCAGCAGTAGCTTTAAATGGTAAATATGCAGTTACACCAAACATGAAACCCCACAGGTCCAAGTCCTGTTTCTTTGACACTACAATCTGGTGCTAGGTAAAAAAGTGGAAAGATTTTTTTTTTTTTTTTTTAGTTTGACAAGACTGTAAGCAGCAGCAAGAAGACTAGAAGCCATTGGGAATGGGAATCAAGGTTATTTATTGTCCATAAAGGATGGTTATGTGGCAACGAGTTTTAAAGGAAGTGTGGTAACGTCACATTATAGCTCAGTGTGTTTCAATAATGAGATCTCTGTAGCCACCTAAAAAACTAAGCCATGCTCTGGAAGAGCCAGGTCTTTTAGTCAACTGTGATTTGGGTTCTGCAGCTTTTGTACTCTAGAATTTATTTTAATTGCCAGTTATCGTGTCTTGTTGCATCTTGGGAATTTTTAGGGCACTCTTCATGTTTCTGTTCCACATTACAGCTCTATGTAACATCTTTATGTGGTCTTACAGGCTTTGGAGTGCTCTCTTCCTCTACACATAAATGCTCAGAGACACAATATATCTCTCTACGTATATTTCCAAACACCAAAACCTGGAGGCTAAATCATGTCATTTAACACAGAGGGGAAAGTGAGTGGAGTATAACAAAAAACAAACAGAGTGAGTTACAGCCACAGCATCAGCTTTAATATTTAATTTCTTCCCATCAGCATCTGTCACGTCCTCTGTGTTATTTCAGCCTGAAGTTGGCTGTTTCCCTCCTGTCCCCAAATGAAGATGATGTAGATTGTCAGCTCTTTGGGGCAAGTATCATGCGTTTAAATGTGTTTGTACACAGGCTACGACATCAAGATCAAGGCCTTGTTAGGAGTTTCTGGGTTGTTAGTGCAATATAAACATTAAATATGCATCAAGGAGAGGAGGAAAAACAGCTTATGACAGAAAACTCAAGAGACTACAGGTACCCCACTATTTCAAATGTGGCCCTTACGGGCCAAGCTGCAGCACCGCTACCTGATTGGTGTATAAATTTACATTTTAAAGATAAATGCACACAGACATAAGTATTTGCATTTTTCTCTTCTTTGAAAGATGGTGGTTGAATTCACTAGATTACACAACCTCAGTGGAGGAGCTTCATCCTCCTCACGCAGTTCCAGGCTTGTTTTTAGGAGTCTCCAGGCTGCATTTGGCCTTGCATGCTCCTACAAGAGACCCATAGTTCCTCTGATACAATGTATTTAGTGTGTGCATGATTATTTAGCATTTGGGTAAACAAGTATCTGCGTTTATTTACCCAAGAGACAGTAAAAGTTTTCCAGAGAAGACAGATTTGGGGCTTATTAGGTTGGAAAGTTTGCATTCTTTATCCAACAGGCTGTGACAGCCCAACGGAATAAACATTTTGGTAATTTTAAATGCACTAATTTTAAAATGTTTATTTTAAAAGCTACAATAACTCCTGATGGGCTGGTACATTTCAGTAATGTAATAAGGAGCTAGAGAATAAAGTACATGGGGACAAACTTTAGGTCTTTACACAGGCAAAACTCCCCTCAACTCAATGAGGAAGAAAAAAAAAGCAAGGATTTTGCCCTTAGTCTGCACTTACAAAGCCCACAAAAACTGATACAGGCAATGGGAGAGCTACACTGGCTGCTTGTTAGGACAACTTGCAGATCCCAGGGTACAATGCAGCCGGGGCACAAACAGCAAGGTGGAGCACGCTGGGACCAGTAGTTTTTGTGGGGCAAGCTCTGTAATAAAGAGGAAAATGGTAGCAGACTGCATTTGGCATGAAGATAGCACTCAAAGTGCCTTTAAATCTGTTGTGTCGAGCCCAACAGCTTAACATACACACACAGAAATCTCTGGGCCATAAAGACATATTTTTCAAGTAATTTAAGAAGAAAGTAACTCCAATTATGAAATACATTAGCTCCTTGGGAAAAAAAAAAAACATAATGGGTCTAAATTACAAGGCTCCAAACTGCGCCACAGAATACACTTGTAAAAGGAAATTTTAAGTGAAAGTGGGAGCAGACGGCACATTTTCATTGGCATGAAAAAAGACTGGGAGCCAAGATCTTTTGCACCAAGCTGCAGCCCACAATGAGTTTTTACAGCTAAATTAATAAACCCTTGTTAATAGTGGGAAAATGAAATGTTGACCCAACCTAACTAACTACAGTGTCACAAATGATTTTGCAGCACTCAGATACCATGCTAATGGCATAGCAGGGTATAAATATCTTGCTGGACACCGTTAGCAGTGAATTAAAACATGTCCTTTATTGCAGTAGTAAATTTACAGGCACATGCTTACACGAGATGCATCAGACAGCATACGGTAGATACGATGAGTCACAAGTAGTTAACATTCAAAGAAAGCCATGCAGGGCCGGCTCCAGGTTTTCTGCCACCCCAGGCAGCAAAAACACAAAACAAAAACAACCCAGCAGTGCGATCGTGTCGCTCCACTCTTTGGTGGCAATTCGGCAGCAAGTCCTTCGCTCCGAGAGGGACTGAGTGACCCGCTGCTGAAGACCTGGACATGCTGCCCCAATAGCGGCTGGAGTGCCGCCCCTTGGTTTTGGCCACCTCAAGCACCTGCTTCTTTAGCTGGGGCCTGGAGCCGGCCCTGAAGCCAAACTCTATTCAGGAAGGTCACCTGCCCCTCCTCCCACCCTCGCTTTAATTCTCAGAATGGAATGGCCTTTAAGTTACTAATAATAAGGAAGAATGAGCTTGTGATTAAGGTTCTGGAGATGTGGGTTCCCGGATCAGCCACAGACTCCCTATGTGACCTTGGGCAAGTACTTCATCTCAGTTTCCTTTTTGTAAAATTATGACGATTCTCTGTCTGACTGAGGGATGATGAGAATAAATTCATTAATGTTCATAAGATGTTCACACACTAGAGTGATTCACAGATTTTAAGGCCAGACTGGATCATTATAATTATCTAGTGGGGACTCTATTAGCACCCAGACAGATCTGTTTTCACTGTAGAGCAGGTGTTGGGGCAATACCATAGCTGGTGTTGGAATGACTTGTTGCATTCTATTATACCAATGGTAGAGCTGATTTGTATATTTTTACATTTGTGTGTGAGGTGCACAAAGTTGTGAGTTCAAGGAGAATTTTCTCAGAAGTTTGCCTGTGTCCCTGCCCACTATCTTGCTCCCACTGTGTTATTACAACATAAAGGCTCACAGGCAGGCAGACCATCACACGAAGAGTGATCTTCAGAAGCGGTCATCAGCTCTCATTGCGACATATGGCCACATTTTCAAAAGCACCCAATGTACTGCAAGTTAGGCTGGTGGCTAAACAGGAGCTGAGCTCTTTTGAGCAACTGGCCACGATGGTTCTACTTGTGTCCTTCTGATGGAGCAGGTGACACCACGTGTGTGAATTAAGTCAGAGAAAACAGGGTGAAAAAAGGAAGGAATGGATGCTCGCAAGTTATTGGGCTAGTTACTGAAGCATTCCTAAGGACAGATTTTCCTCTCTGAAGTACACAGCACATACACTTTAATGCTCCTACCGCGGGGGTAAATGGATTGTTCTGAAGAGAGCTGAGGGGAACCTAAACCTAACCAATAAGCAAAACCAGCATGCAGTGTATGTGTTAGATCAGGGAAGGGGAATTTGGGCACTTGGGTTCTATTCTCAGCATTTCCACTGACCTGCTGTGTCACCCGGACCCAAGTTCATTTCACTGGGTGACTTAGTTTCCCCTTCTACGTAATGGGGACAATTATGACTTACACAGTAGTAGCAAAAAAAACTTCAGGACCAGACTTCAAAGAGAAACTGCTGAGCTTCAGTTCATCTGCAAATTTGACACCATCAGCTCAGGATTAAACAAAGACTGTGAATGGCTTGCCAACTACAAAACCAGTTTCTCCTCCCTTGGTTTTCACACCTCAACTGCTAGAACAGGGCCTCATCCTCCCTGATTGAACTAACCTTGTTATCTCTAGCTTGCTTGCACATATATATACCTGCCCCTGGAAATTTCCACTACATGCATCTGACAAAGTGGGTATTCACCCACGAACGCTCATGCTCCAAAACGTCTGTTAGTCTATAAGGTGCCACAGGATTCTTTGCTGCTTTTACAGATCCAGACTAACACAGCTACCCCTCTGATACTTGACAGTAGTACTGAGAGCCATAATTAATTCCTGTAAAGCCCTTCGATATACTTGACAGACAAAGGATTAGATCAGTAAATAATGAGAATGAGGGTAAGAAGCCATAACTGAAAGGACATTTTCTCATGATTTATCACTTAGATGGTGATCATGCTATGACATGCATTGACAGTCTAAACTGATCTAGTCAGAGTATGTGTTTTAAGTCATTTTCTTTGTTAGTCTCTGAGCATGGACACTTCTGTCTTTATGCCTAAACATTTTGTGATGCAGACAGTAAAGTATCTAGTGCCTTTCCCAATTTAAAATCAGTGCTACAGAACAAGGTGTTTTCCTCCCTGTTTATTAGTGTCTCATGAAAATCAGAAAATCTCTGGCTAGTATAGTCCGACCTGAAAACAGCATGTTTGATGCATTTCTGGGCAACACACACTCACACTCTCGCTCACTCAAACCGCATCCAGATTAAGTCTTGAAATGTTATTTTTGGCTCAGGCAGCTCCAGAGACCCATGTGGATATGTCTTTTACTTTAAAAATGTGCTTACATCCTGGACTATGATTAATTCACATTTCTTTCCTTGTTTAAAAAAAAAAAAATCAGAAATTTCAGGCTCTGTTCACAGGCACATTTATTTCTGTTATTAGGAAACCAAGACTGCTAACTGGCTCTTTTGATGTTCAATCTCTTTAGTTAGGGTTAACATGCAAAAAATCAGCAAGTTTGCCACTCCTGATATGACCAACCTACAAAATCTGCCATTTTCTTAAGCAGCCGTGCATCTCACTATGCCCATAAACTGTCACAGATTTACATCAGACAACATGGCAGCTACAATCTGCACTCAAATGATTCTATGCAGTAAAACTTAGACATGAAAAGAGAGATAATCAGTCTAGTGGCTACTATCATTTACAAGACCCAGGTTTGTTCCCAGAAGCAGTTTCTTCTTCTGGCAGAGGTTGGAAGCAGTGCAGAGATGGCACACTTAGGCCTTGGCTACACTGGCGCTTTACAGCGCTGCAACTTTCTCGCTCAGGGGTGTGAAAAACACACACCCCTGAGCGCTGCAAGATACAGTGCTGTAAAGTGCCAGTGTAAATAGTGCCGCAGCTCTGGGAGCGCGGCTCCCAGCACTGCAAGCTAAACCCCACGAGGAGGTGGTTTACGTGCAGTGCTTTGAAGTTTCAAGTGTAGCCATACCCTTAGTCCGCAGTGGGACAGAGTAGCTTAGATTACTCAAGGGCTGACTTTCCTGTCTGTTATGCAACAGCGATAACAAGTATTAGAGAAAGTTGCATCTAGCCCCTCCTTAGCCAGAAAGGTAGTACCTTTGAATGTGAGTGGGTAAATAATTTACATTTCTATAGCTTCTTATCCCAAAGAGCTTCAGGTACCCTGCAACTCCACTGAAATGTGGGTGGCAACCATCTGGTGCACAGTTCACCAGAGGTTCTCAAACTGAGGGACACAGAATGTATTCTGGGGAGGCATGAGAACCTGCTCTGCCTTCAGACTGGGTGACCAGAGAGCAGTCACCGCTCTCTGCTCTGCCTTCAAACCTGGGCTGCCATATATGTTCTTGTGTGGCGGGGGAGGAGGAGGGCAGAGAGAGAGAGTAGGCCGTAAAATACTACAGACACAAATAAGGGGAGGGTAGCAATCAAATAAGTTAGAACCACTGTAGTACACTACATAACAGTAGTGAGGAAAGAACATTGTTGTCCAAGGCCATATGATACAAACCTCAAATCTTATTTAAAATGCTACATAGTAAGAAGGTATCTACTTTGTCTGAAAGGCCCCTTGAATGTCCATCACAGCAGAAAGGACTGCAGTTTTTACAGGCTTGTATACATAAAGTTAGCACAGAGTAGCTGTTGCAATTTAAATTCACACATTAGCTTATTCTGTGCTAACTCCACCTAGGAACAAGCACATATTGCCCTAAAAGTGGCTTTAAAGTAGACTATGTTAAACTGCACAATGGTGCCCTTAGTGCAGAATAAGAACATCCCACAGAGGAGGGGGGACAGTGCAGAATAGCTACTGTGCTTTGAATTCACACCTGAACTTATTCTGCACTAAACTCCTGTGTAGACAAGCCCTAGTATCTTAAAGTGCCTGGAACTCAGTTTGTCTAACTGGAAGGAGCGCCACACTGTCACAATTTGAACCAGTGATTAATATGTGATGGTTAGGTCAGTCAGCCAACTCTCCTGCTAAAAAGGAATTTCCTAGAGTGCTGAGGATCCATCTGCTACCCTAGGCGAGGGGGGACAGAAAGATGAAATTTGTGATCCTGCATGGATGGTATAGAAGGAAAGCATCCAGCGACTTGCATAACCCCCCCCTAGAATGGAATGGGTATTCTGACAGACCTTGGGCACCAAGGCTGCCTAATTCAAACCAAAAATGGCCAAAAGTTTTCAACCACTGTTGACTGAAGTTGGGCTCCTAAATAAAAGCATTGATTAATTTTCAACAATACAGATCAGTTTCTCTCATGGATTCCAATATAATTTGTGAGTGATGAGCACTTATGTCAGGCTACTTTTGTTCAGAGGCCTGATTATGCATTTGGGTATCTAACTTTAGGCAAGCATTTAAAATAAACCTTGGCCAATAATACTTCATACTTTTGATCTGTAGAATGCAAAGCCCTCTACAAAAGGCGAGTCTGATTATTAACCCCCTTTCGCAGCTGGGAAGACTGAAGTTATGGTAACTTGGCCAGGTCAAAGAGCATTCATTGGAACAGCTGAAAACAGAATCAGGTTTCCTGACTCGTAGTGTGGTGCCCCATCCATAGCACCATGCTGCTGCTGCTTGGTGGAACAGAACAGCATTACATTATGTGACAGTGGTAGCTAATTAAAAATTTATTCAATAACCATCAATTTTATTGAAATAAATCTAAAAATGCACTACAATGAGGAAGTAAATAAGGATTATTACATTCTGCATTCTAATCCCAGCAGTACCAAGGTCTTCCTGTGTAACCTTGGGTAAATTACTGACTCTTTCCGTCCCTAGTACACACCATAAAATAAGGATAATGTTCCCTGCTTCACTAGGGTGCTTCGAGGATAAATTCAATGGCATGACAGTGCGCTAAGATACCCGTCAGGAACACTACAGAAAAACAATACAAATTAAAAATGAAATGGAAATAGCCATTTGGTCCATTAAGGGCCATTTGAAGAGCTAGTTTAAGAGCTTAGCAGTTCCTGCATAGCTTGGAAGCTGGGGAGTGGGGACTAAATAAATGGGGCAGAATCAGTGTCTTGGGTGGGGAACAGGGAGACGCTGTTGGAGTGGAGTTCCTAAGCTGCCCTACAGAAACATTTTTCTCTAGTGCAGTTTAGGAAGTTGGGGCATCTAGGAGGAAAGAGGTAAATAATGCAGCCACCTCACAGCCATACAATCATATTATTTATGGGGCCTTGCCCACATCCAATCCGGAAAAAAAAAATCATAAGACCCAGTGGTGGTGGCGAACAACCAAAACCAGACTGCAGATCTCCCACAGAAATCCAATACTGGGTTTCTGCCTTCCACTGGAAGACTCTGCTGTTTACTAAGTGAGTCACACTTCCTGCTTTGAACTCGACAGCTCCTGAATGAATAAGCTGGAACTGAAGAATCTTTCTCAGCAAACAAACAGCATCAGCAGCAAGCCCTGCACTGTGTGCGCATGTGAGAGAGAATTTATAGAGTGAAAAGAAAAGAACAGGAAACTCCTTCCCAAAATACCCAAAGAAACAAGAATGTGTGTGTGTAAAAGTAATTAAATCAGAACTGGAGCTGATTAATTTGTCTACAGGGTTGAGGATTTGTGCTTTGGGAGGCTGTACTGGGATCTTAAAAAGTCTCTGGCATATGGCCCAGTCCATCAATAATGTACAGGCAAGAAAGGATTTTGGCAGCAGGTGCTAGCACATGCAGTTAGGACTGCTCACTGGTGCAAGTCAGAATGACTTTCAGATTCCCTGCCAAACAGTACATTTAAGTTAAGTGCTCACGCTCGTTCAATATGCAAACCTTAAATCGCTGGTAACAATGGAGGGTTTGTACCAAGCATGCTTCCACACCTGGTGGAGATGCTGCAACGCTTAGCAGAAAGTCAACTCTGCAGTACCTAGCCAGAAGTCCTCCTTCAATGCCGGGAAGGCAATGAATTGAGTTCTTATGGGAGGGTGGAGTAAAAAATAGATGTTATTAAAAAGCAAAAAGTACTGTTTTGATTCAGGGAGTTGAGCAAGAATTTGGCCTTTAAGATCTTTTCCTTAGTGCCTAGAGATATCAATTGCACACGCTCAGCATGCCTGGGCAAAAGACAATCATGGGATCCTTGATGAAGACTTTACACTGCCATTAATTTTCATCCACTCATCTTCTCTCATTGCTAATAGTTAAGGGCTACTATACCCAGAATTCTGTCACATTAATTACCACCTGAAACAGTTTTATATATCTCCTAGATTATTGGTGTACAGGCTAATTATAACTTGGCTCTCTTCATCCAGAAAGGCTTTAGTTCTCGTCCTATCCAAATATACCCTGCACCACCTTACCAAGGTTTAGTTGGATGGGCTACTGTTTCAAAACATTGCCCCAAAGTTCATCCTAGAAGTTAGCTTTCCTTGACAAAACTCTAATGGGGCAATGGAAAATGAGTATTTTTCCAGTTTGTTTCTTGTGTCACAGCTTGAGAGCTTCACACATTGCTCAACAGTATCCTTTCCATACCCTTGATTAGAAGTGGATGCAATCTTCCAAAGTTGTTATGCACTGAAAGGTTAACTTCCTTGGACACATTCACAACATCTTGTACCTATATTATACATATCTGTCAGTCTCTGCTTACAATCAAATATTGTATAGATGCTTTTAATGCACTGGCCCCACTGGCACTTTGGGCAGATCTACACTTGCTGAGCCTCTGCAGTGCTTCAGTGAAGATGCTAATCCATCTCTATGAGAGGCAGTAGGTATGTTGACGGGAGAAAAATAAGTTTCTAGTGTAGATCTGCCCTTTCTAATGGTCTGTTATGATGTTATTGCATAAGGTGTTACCAATAAGGTATCAAAGTGGAGAGAGTTTGTTGTTATATGTCTCCAGTTAGAGGGCAGAAGGGAATTAGTTGCCTAGAAATACAGAACTATGGAAGTAACTGGTAGTGGGCCAGGGATATGTGGACAGAATATGAGAGCCCATAATTATTGAAGGGTATAAATGTCAAGGAGGGAGAGTAATTATTAAAGGCAGTACGGTACACAGGGGTACAACTTGGAGCTATAGGGTGAGATAAAGGGAAAATTTAGGTTAGTAGCACTCCTGAATCCAGTCTACAAAGTGACGGGATAGAAGCCCCATTGTTTGGGACATTTAAAACTATCGTGTACAAAACAGTACCTAACGTATCGTAGAAAGTCCTGCACGGGCTCCAGGAGGGAACATGAAGGGCTCGATGGCTTAATAATCATAGAAATTAAGTTACCAGAGGGGTAGCCGTGTTAGTCTGGATCTGTAAAAAGCGACAGAGTCCTGTGGCACCTTACAGACTAACAGACATATTGGAGCATAAGCTTTTGTGGGTGAATACAGATGCATCCGATGAAGTGAGTATTCACCCACGAAAGCTTATGCTCCAAAAGGTCTGTTAGTCTATAAGATGCCACAGGACTCTTGCTTTTCATAGAAATTAAGAAATGGAAGAGATCTTTGGCTTAGGAAAAAGATATTAAGCTGTCTTGAATTTCCACAGTTGTTCTAGTGAAATCAGAGACCAAAGACAACAAAAGTGATTTAACAGCCCATATAATTAATCCATTCATACCACAGGACAATTTCCGGCTTTGGATTCCCCATCCGGCCACCCTTTCCATCCATCCAAGGGATGAAACTAGTTCTCCATTTTCACTGATTTAATAGACTATGGCCAAAAGAAACCAATATGATCGGCAAGCCTGACCTCTTACATTGTAACGGGTAAAGAATCTCACTCTGGAATCCAAGCAGTGGAAGGAATTCTTTTCTACTATAGACACAAGCCAAATAAATTATGGCTGAAATAGAGCATATCCATTAGAAAGGCATCCAACATCAATTAAAGAGTGCAAGTGATGATGAATTTACCACATTACATGGCAAGCTGTTCCAATGTTAATTACTTATCTGGTTAAGCAGTTACAACTGCATTCAATTTAAAACTTTTCTAATTTCAACTTCCAGCCATTGGATCCTGCTATGTCTATCAAATTGAAGGCACCACTCAAAATGTCAGATATTTTCTCCCTATGCAGGTACTTTTAGACCATGATCAAATCACCGGCTTACATTCTTTCTGATAAATAGTGCGCTCCCAACTCTCAGGGTAAGTATGTTTTTCAGACCTTTAATCAGTCTGTAGATCTTCTCTGAACCTTCTCCAAGTTGTGCATCCTTTTAAAAACACGGGCAGCAGAACTAGACGCAGTATTCCAGTAGTGGTCTCACCAATGCCACATACACAAGTATTATTACTTCCCTACTTTTACTCAATATTCCTGTTCATATATCCTGAGATAAATTGACCCTGAGCTCCCATTGTATTATCCACAATAGTCCTCAAGCCCTTTTCAGCGTCACTGCTTTCCAGGATACAGACAGCAGATTGGGTTGTAAGTATAGCCTATATCAGGGATGACCAAACTGTGGCTCGCGAGCCACATGTGGCTCTTTTACGGTTAAAGTGTGCCTTGGGGAGCCCTCCATGTCCCTCCCATTCCACACTTACAAGACTGGGGGAGGGATGGAGCTCAGGACTCTGCCTTGCAGTAGGGTGGTGGGGTGGTTGCCTTGCAGTAGGGTGGTTTCTGCCCAGCAAGGGTGGGGAGGGGAGGATGTCTCAGGGCTTCTGCCCAGCAGGTGGCACCTGCCGGTGCACAGGGCTTCAACAGGAGCAAGGCTGAAGCCCTGAGCCCCAGCAAGTGCCTCCCACGTGACTGAAGCCCAGAGCCCTGACAGGTATACGCCAAGTCTTGAACTTGTGAAGACTGTCGTATGTGGCTTGGAAGATCAGAAAGTTTGGACACCCCTGGCCTACATCGTATGCTCCTAAATGAATGAACTTGCATCTGGCTGTTGGAAGTTGTTGGCTTGGTTGGTGCACCTTGGTAGCTGTGACCATCTCTTCTACTAAAGGTGTGTTAGAGTGGGGATTCTTCAGGATATCTATTTTCTGTCCCCTCTTTCTCTGTTACCAGCAGGTTGTGCTACTCTTTAAGTAGCAACATATACAAGGTAAATGAGACGCCCTAATGCTGTGCCTTGTGTGTCATCTTCCCATTGACTAATCATTTTCCATCTTCATGGATTCCAAGGCCAGAAGGGAACACTGACCTTGTCTGACCTATATCACACAGGCCATAGAACTTCCCCAAAAGAATTCCTAGAGCAGCCCTTTCAGAAAAAACCATCCACTCTTGATTAAAAAATGATCAGTGATGAAGAATCCACCACAACCCTTGATAAGTTATTCCAATGGTTAATTACTCTTAAAAAGGTATGCCTTATTTACACTCTGAACTTGTCTAGCTTCAGCTTTCAGCCATTGGATTGTGTTATACCTTTCTCTGCTAGACTGAAGAGACTATTACATATTTCTTCCCCATGTAGGTACTTATAGACTAATCAAGTCACCCCTTAAACTCTCTCATTGTTTAACTAAACCGATTGATGTCCCTGAGTCTATCACTATAAGGACTGCTTTTTAATCCTTTTATCATTCTTCTCTTAACTCTCCAATTTATCAACATTCCTCTTAAATTGTGGACACCAGAACTTTACTCCTACTTGAGATTCCCCTGTTTTTTAATCATCCTATAGAATAACAAGTACATCTTGAGATACTTCCATTCACTGACTCCAAATGAATTCTTAATCTAGATCAACAGTGACCTGTCGAACACTGATAGTGTATAAAAAACTGACTTGGTAAAATAGTGCTACTCGATTTCCAGCTACTAAATTATACTGTGGGCCAGCTACAAATGTTAGATACTTTGCTAATATTTTTCCATGTAAGAAATTACTATAGCTGCTACAGGGGCATTATGTGATCACACATGGAAGGGGAGGTTGTTCTGGAGATCATGAATGACTGGACATTGGACAATCTTTTCATTAAAAAGGTTCACTAAAGAAATTCTCAGACCCTGAAGAGGTCTGAGAATCCCTGATCTCTCAACAATTTCCATACTGCATCTTCAGCTTTATGACTGCGCAAATCATTCTGCATAGTACTCTGGTCCCCCTCAAAGCCTCATCCACTCCGCCTTATAAATAGATTCAGTGAAATACCCAGAAAATTAGAATGTGCGAGTCAATTTTCCATATCCTAATCTAGTCTGGCTGTCCCTTGCATTAGTCATCGGTAATTGTTATGCAATCTAGTCTTTCAAAAGCTGCCAATTTCTTCACTACAAGTCAAGTCAGGTTTACATGTATAAACTAGTGTTTCTTTGCTCTTCTAATGTTCTTTTCTTAACTCCTTAGAATGTTTTCAGCTTTCATAAGTTGACAACTGTGAGATTTCAACTGTCTGCACAAAAGGATTAAGTTTAGGAAGTATATTAGCGAGCTCCCAGTCCTACGTACTATCTGTGTACTTAAAGGGCCAGTGAAATCCCACAAAAAGCCTCTGTCTGTTGTTCCAGAATCCCCAGATGCAATTCATCTGGGTCTGGTGCTTTACTAATGTGCAGTTATAATTGCCTTCTTAGCTACTCCTGGCTAATGGTAAAGCCTTTTAACATTTTTTTACTTTCCAGCTGCAACCCCTGAATAAAAATTAAGTGGATAAACTGTAAGTGCTAGAGAAATTAGAATTGATAGAGCCAAGCGCAATGCAAGAAGGCTGTGCGAAAGCTTTTCTCCACATGGCTTTGCCAATTGCACTTTGGTTCTGATCTACAGCTTTCCTTCCCTTCCACACTTAGAATTCTGAACCCCTCTTGAGCAGAGATTACTCAGCTGAGCTGCCAACTGTGTGCTGATTTTGTGATGTAGAAATCTACAGGTCACCAATGTTAATTTTGCTGGTGTTCTAAGAGTACCTTGAACAGTTGCTTTTCTGCTTTATCAGATGCAAATTATGATAAAAACGCCCTTGCTGTAAAAGGGGAGTGCCTCAATTTTATTTTAGATTATTATAAATCTTAAACATTTGTACAAAGATACTCTCTTAAAAGATGGAGCCAATATAACACAGCACTCAATTTATTTTTAACTAAATACCAAACATACAGTAAAAAAGGTTTTCTCCTAACTGCCAAACTGAAAGATCATATTAATCCCCTAATGTAAAAATTGCTAACAAATAAAGGTTGAAGCAAAGTAGTAAGATGTCAACAGAAGAGATTTCATAAGGAAGAGACTGCACCTGTATCTTTGGGACTCAGGGTATCCAGTCACAGTACGTCTACACTGCAATGTAAGCAAAGGATTCAAACGCAGGCTCAAACCTAACACCCGCTCCCCCCTTTTTTTGTCTACACATAAATCACACTAACCCAGGGCTCAGATCCAGGTTCCCAGGACCTCGCAGGGGTGGAGGGACCAAGCCTGAGTCAAGCCAGGATCCAGGGTTCAAGCCCTATTGCTCTGTAGTATAGACACAGCCCACCAAATTCATGCTCTGGGAGTTCACTGAAAGTATCCCACAATCCCTGGGTTGATTTTCTTTGTCCTCTGGTCATTTAAGTTTTGTGGACAGTTGAGTTTCCCCACACTGCACCATAAACAAAGGGCTATCACAGCCACGTTTTGGGACGACACTGGGAAATCTGGATATGGGTGGTTGGACCTGGGCCTGCATAATGCAGTGTAGATGCTAAAGCTCCAGGGTTCAACAATTCCTAACATGGGGTTGCAAATGAGTGTAGATGTTCAAGCTCTGGGTTAAAGCCAGGGTCTACAAACCTGAGTTCTGCTAACCCTGGCCTACCCTGCAGTGTGGACATATCCAGACTGAACTGTCACTTAGCAGATTTCTAGGACACCAGAGGCAAAAGGAAAGGCGTGAGTCTAAATAAACCATGCACTTGCAATGTTAATAGACTCCTATTTAGACAGTTCATTGAAATTCCTTTAGAAATAAGATTATATGTCCAGCTGTATCAGAATGTGGGTTAGCAAATGGGATCTGACCCAAGGTAGTATATTGCTATGAAAAGAAAGTAAATAGTCCAGAAAACTCCACACGTAATGAATAAAAACAAGACCAAGGCTCCAGCCTCCACCGTGTTTTTAGATTACAATCAAGTCTGGACTGCTAATCTCTGTCCCTTGCTGTTACTTTATGAACCTGTTTGTGCCATACAGTGTCTTGCCTCTGTTATACAGCCTCAAAAGCATGCTCTCTGACTGCCCAGAAAGTCTGAACTAAATCCTCTCAGCATGTAAGAGGATAAAAGGCAACAGGTGATGTTTGAATCCTAGTCAATTACACCAGCAACCATAAAACCTTCACCTGTCTACTCCCCAAAATAAACCTTGCTTATCTGACCAAGATGAGTAAGTAACAACTACACAAGACAGATTTACTGTTTATAAATAACTTGAAGAAGTTCAAAAGGCAAAAACTTTAACCATTTGAAAGACAGACTATTACATCTTGCACTATCTTTACTTTATGAACTGGTCTAATTTAGCAAGCTTTACTGCTGAGATTAATTTACAGCTTGTTTTGATCTGCTGCAGGATTCTCCCACTGCCATCCTTTATACACAGACAATTCTTTATTGTCTAGATGTTTACTCAGGGGGAATTTTAGGACTTTAATGTTTTAATCCAGCATATAAACAAACAGCTGGTACAAGTGCTTTGCGAAGTGGTGGTGCAGTTTCTTAGCTTGCATCATTAAGCAGGTGTTAAATAAAGACAATGCCATGATCCTCACGAGATTTACCCTCACTAGAGGTTCTCAGGGAATCTTTTCCGAACAGCATAAATGAAACAACTGCATAGGCCCTTTGTATCCCTGTTGAAACTCCAATACCTCATTTATCCTATATTTTTATATCCCACCCTATGTGTCACCAACTTCTAGCAGAATTTTGTTTTCAAAGGTGACTTCTGAAGATTACTAAAAACTGGCCTTGTGCCCTCTTCTGTTTCTTTACGATGAAGAGGGCCTGAACGTTTTGATTTTTTAAACTCCTGGGTGTGTCTACAACAGTGCTTTCTGCATCCTTGTAGCTAGATACCAGTACAACCTCCCCTATGTAGATGTACTGCACGGGCGTAACACAGGGCTAGCCCAGGTGTGACACACCCTGATGTACACAAGCTTGGGCTACACTACCAACTTATGTTGATATAAACTACATCACTCAGGGCTGTGGATTTTCCCCATCCCTGAGCGACAAAGTTATACTAACCTAACTACCAGTGTAGACAGTGCTATGCCAACCAGAGGGCTTCTCCCCTCGACAAAAGCTACCGTCTCTTGGGAAGGTGGAGTACCTATGCCTACAGGAGAAACTCTTGTGGGAGTAAGTAGCATTTTCACTAAGAGTACGTCTATACTACCCGCCGGATCAGCGGGTAGTAACTGATCTATAGAGGATCGATTTATCATATCTCATCTAGACGCAATAAATCAATCTGCGAATCGATGCCCGTACTCCACCTCGGCAGGAGTAAGCAGCGTCGACGGGGGAGCCACAGCAGTTGATTTGCCACCATGAGGATCGCCAGGTAAGTTGAACTAAGATACTTCGACTTCAGCTACGAGAATAGCGTAGCTGAAGTTGTGCATCTTAGATCGATCCCCTCCACAGTGTAGACCAGCCCTAACTGCTACAGCAGCGCACCTACACCAGCGCAGCATTTTCAATGTAGACAATCCCTTAGAAATCTCAGGACTGTTTTTAAGAAGACACCTGGGAAGTAAGGGATGTTTATTGTGAGCTCTTAGCACTTCAGTTGAAGGGATGAAGCTGCTGAATCTTTTACAAAGGTTTTTTTAAGTCATTGGTTAGATAGGTGCTAAGAAAAGCACCCCAAAGTTTAAAGTAGTCCCTATAAATCCCTTCTCTGAATTTCTGTTTCATATTCACATTTTGCGATTCTATCAGGTACATGAGCTCTCTTACCATCATAGACACTTCCAGCCTTGCCAGAACCTGAAATACTATTTAAAAAAATAAATAAATTAAAACACTCAAAGTCCTTCAGGCCTTCTTTTGATTAAGCATAAAAGGACACAAGACCTGTTTTTTCCACCTCAGTCAAAGGTCACATTTGACATCACTAAGCCATCTGCCAACATGGATCAATCAATTGTTAAACATGCTACCTTAGAAATACCTAGCAGCTGCTGGGCTGAGAAGAAAGTCAGACATGGAATCAAAACTTAGTTTCCAACTTTGCATAATACAAATCATCAGTCCAGACAGTTCAATTTAAATACTTCCCCAGTACTTGCCAGGGATCTACAGGATCAGTGCTACGGCCCCAGCTTTGGAACCGTGTCTAGAAGGAACCCCTTCAATGTGCCAGATCCCCTACAGGTCTCAGTCTTCCTTCGGGATAAATCTCACAGCTTCACCACCTCCTTGGACTGAACCTCAGGGCCTTCAGTACTCCTGCTTCACTACTGAGCTCCGTTCAGTAAGTCCAACGGAGATGGACTCCTGATGGAGATTTGTACATCCTCCAGAGATTAATGCATCTCACCAAGCATTTGCAGTGACACTGAAACAGCACTGTGAAAACAGTGGGGTTTATTCGTTAACTGGAACACAGCATAGGAAGTCCTTAGGTTAAAGCATAGTCCATTCTGGTTAGCTCAGATTCTAGCCAAGCTGTAGTGAACCCCTTGGTTCTAGCTCTGTCTCTATCGGACATCCTTTGTCATACTTCAGGTGAGAGCCCTGATTCCTTCCAGCAGTCAACTCTTATCTCCCCCACTTCATCTCTCTTCAGTCCTTTGATCTCGAGCAGGTGGACTGTTATTCAGCTTCCCTAAGGAGAGGCTGAGAAGTACATATCCCTCTGTGTTGTTGGTTGCTAGGTGCCAATATCCTGGCGACTGGATTCACCATTGCCTTCTCAAATGGAGACCAAGGCCCAGATAGTTAGGCAACACCCACACTTATCTCTCTTTCCCTGCCTTGAGAGCAAACAGACTCTTTCCAATCACTGGGTAACAATGCAGCATATAGGGGAAACTGAGGCACAAATAGGATTAAAAAATACTACAAAATATTTTCCACTTCATCACATTACCCACCTCCCTTTGGGAGAGTCACTTTAGGAACAGAGATGGATTCAAATTGCATTTCTGTTTGCTAGGAACAGTTCTAAAGGGTCTTGAACACCACCGTTAAAAAACTATTAACAGTCTTCTGGTAGACAATGACAATTAGCATGCAGTCACTAGAGAGACCAAGAGAAAAGATGATCAAGACTCTGAATCAGAGGAGAATGGAAGTTTTCTGGGCAGTAATGCTGGACTCTTTGGTACTGTCTACAGTAGGGAAGGGAAAAAGCTGTGTTAGGAGAAGCCTAGGGCCATCTCAATCAGCTACATGGAGGGCTGAGAAGGCACTAACCAAACTGAGGGTGTAACCACACTAGGAAAAAAGGTATCAGCTAACACAGTAAAATTGTAGAGAAAATAATGTTAGCAGGTTGAGACTTCCTCACCTACTAATGTGTGAAAACTACAAACAGCCCTATCTTCACGAGGACTCTTCCTCACATTAACTAATGTGAAGCTCAGGCCCAAGCTTCCTCAACAGTATATTAGCAGTCATTAAAGGCTGATTAGAAACAGATTAGATCCCACTACAAAAAACCTCTCTCTTCTAAACCTCAGGAACTGGTGACATATTTTAGGACCGGCTCATAGTCTTCGACTATCCCTCAATGGGAGGATGTCGTCTGCCAAGGGGGTTCATTGGTCGATTTTTAAATGGCTAAGGAGCCCAATTTCTGCCCTGCAGATTTTCCCACAGAAGTGACAGGTGGGATCTTGGAGGAGACAGTTGTTGGCTGGAGTGTTTGTGCCCTTTCTTTCCTCTTTTGTCGCTTCTCTGTCTCATGAGCACGTCTGTTCTCCTCAAAGTGAGCTGTGGCTTGGTGTATGGTGTGGCACAGCTGTGTTATGTTCTGTGCCGAGTCCTCCCACTTTGTTGGGTGGATGCCTCCCTTTTTAAGGTGTACTTTCAGTAGGTCTGTGAAGAGCTTTCGCTGCCATCTGCGAGCCCTTCCTTCCCTGACTTAATTGAGAAAAGGGTACTAGCTTCGGGAGGCGAGTGTCAGGCATATGTACACGGCAGCCAGCCCAGTGCAGCTGGTGTTTCATGATCTGCACTTCCATAATGCTGATATTGGCTGCAGAGAGAACGCTGATGTTACTGTGTCGGTTTTCCCAGCTGATCCTGAGAATCCTCCTGAGGCAGCATTGCTGGAACCATTCCAGCCATTTGAGATGACTTCTGCAGGTCTTAGTACAGGGGTCAGCAACCTTCGGCACATGGCCTATTAGGGTAATCTATTGGTGGGCCACGAGGCGTTTTCTTTACGTTGACCGTCCGCAGGCATGGTCCCCGCAGCTCTCAGTGGCCGCGGTTCGCTGTTCCCGGCCACTGGGAGTTGTGGGGGTCTGTGCCTGCGGATGGCCAACAAACAAAATGTCTCGCTGCCCTCCAGCAGATTACCCTGATGGACTGCATGCTGAAGGTTGCCAACCCCTGTCGTAGTAGATCAAAATAGCAAAAGTAGATCCATATAGGAAAGATCAATCACAGATGGGATCACATGAGGTTAATGAACTTGCAAACAGTGATCAATACTGATGTGTTAGCCCAGGGGTTGGCAACCTCTGGCACGTGGCTTGCCAGAGTAAGCACCCTGGCGGGCCGGGCCAGTTTGTTTACCTGCCGCGTCAGCAGGTTCGGCCAATCACGGCTCCCACTGGCCACAGTTTGCCATTCCAGGCCAACGGGGGCGGCGGGAAGCAGCGACCAGCACATCCCTCGCCCGCACTGCTTCCCACCGCCCCCATTGGCCTGGGACGGCGAACCGTGGCCAGTGGGAGCCGCGATCAGCCGAACCTGCCAAGGCAGCAGGTAAACAAACAGGCCCGGACCACCAAGGTGCTTACCCTGGTGAGCCGCATGCCAGAGGGTTTTCACTGCGTTTGTTCACAGCAATCCACTCAAAATCAGAACTGACAAACATTACAAAGGCTTAGAAAGTGAAACCGCCATGTTTTCCCTGCAGTGCTGATTCTGGTTCCAAAGAGAAGGGATGCTCAACTGTTGTGGATCAGGGATAACCAGAAACAGGAATCAGAACAAGGCAGGCTCTCATGACTATCTTGGTACACTCATCAAAAACAAAAAAAAAATTAAAAATAATTCGAAATCTGGCACCACATGAGATATTCCAGATCTGGTTCTATTAGCTATGCTGGCTGGCAAAACTCTGCTTGCAGCACAACCAACTGGCATTGCAGGTGTGAAATGCGTGCAGTGGGACCGCTCACATTCAGTAATCCATAAGAGAGAAGAGTGTTAATACCCTCTTTTAAATATTAAGTCCGTAGTAAAGCACATATATCGATGAATACTCCTGCTAAATCTGCATCCCAATGCATTGTGGAAAGCCCAGTTTCCAAGCAGGGGGACAATCTACTTGACCGGTATCCAAACTAATTACATTACTGAAGCAGATTTTCACTCCCCACTCTCCTTTGAGTTAGATATGGCATCAGAACCCTCAGAGAAAGAACAATTCTTAACCAGAACCTATTCTGTAGCAGTTAACAGATAAAATGAATGCCAAAAGCATTACTGTATATACAAAACCTACAACTTTCTCCTTCAGAGCTGCCCAATGAGAAGTGAATGGCTTAACAGCGCACATGAATGCTTCCCTGGAAGCAGAGGTTCAAACTGCAACAGCATTAGATTCTGTATACTTCTTTTGGAGAGACAAAGGGATAAGCTTGAAGATGATCTTTTTTTGAAGATCTTTCTGCGCTCTGTAAAAACAAAGACGTCAATGAAAAGAGCAATGGTGAGGTGTTGCCTTGGTGTACATAGCCAAAAATACACCCTCTCAACTATGCCGTCACAGAAAACTCTGCATATCAACTGGCTCCTTTGCTCCAAAAGTAGCTGCACTTCAGAGGAGCTTCACAGATAGTCACAGTACAAAAGGAGCAAGAGAAATGTAACTATATCCATTCAGATCCTTAGCTATTCCACAGCCATGTGTTTATTTCTTCTGTGTGGCCTTGTACTTGACGCCAAGTATCTGAGTGTTCGATTGCAGGACAATGCGTCATGTGGCAGCAGAAAATGTCCCAACATACACATCATCTCTCTCTATCAGTTCTGTTGGCAGGACTTGATTTAAAGATGATCTCTAGATTTTAAAGCCTCAAGAGGTGGTCTACAGCCTCAGCATAACCTTTCCAATATTGCTGGTGTGTGTGAAGAAAATCCAAGCAATGGTTTGTTTGAAGCCAAAGTCAATATTTTACTGATTTTAATTGCTAAGGCATCTTACAGCAACAGCATCGCTGAAAAAAACCGATAAAGGGATGACTTTGGAACAGCAGTTCACCAGAATGGATAGCCATGTTATAAAAGAGAATCATCATCATAAAGGCTTTTAGTTACCTCCTCACTCATCTCTGCAATGAAATTTGGTAGTAAGATCACATCCCAATACAACAGCACTGCAAACATACATCCCACTTCTTCATTTCTGAGAATATTCCTTGAATTAACAGCTAGAAAGGAATGCAGTGCAATTTCTTTTAAACTATTTAATTCCTTGTGTGTGTATATACATATTTACTTCATGTCACCAGAAGGAGGCGGCTACAGAATTGACTTCTAGTTCAAAATGTAGCTGTTTTCAAATGTTATTAAGTGAACACTCTCTCTACAGCCACATCAGTGATATGTCTGTAGCAGTCTCCATGAGCCCCTTTGTCTGGAACACCAAGATTTATGGTGCCACGTGTGACCACACAGAATGGGAAGACGTGACGTCTTCATTAACACAGTAGCTAGACAGAAATATATTACATTTCTGAAGCACCTTTCAGGGGATATCAACATGCTTTCCAGGCACACACAGTGCAGATATGCTCAGAAAAGAAGACAGTAGTCTTATAAAAATCACAGCTCTCAACCTTCAAACGTGCCAATGTGACAAGCCATCAAAATGGGTGACAAATGACTGAAGAGTAGAACACCTGGGATTTGTGTACATCATGCCTTAGTTGACAGACTAGAATGTTTCTTCACTACAAAACCTCTTTAAAAGGATGGCTTTTGACGGTGTTAAACAAGCCAGTTTTGCTGGACTGTGGTGTGCTTGGCACACCCATCTGTGTATTCCTGTGCTTTCAAAAGTGGCCTCCAGTCACTGGTGCTGCAGCTGCCTCTATAGGGCAGAGTCAGGCCTCTCCATCCAGCCTTAATAAGTGGGTTAAGGTTGAAGTGATTCCTGCCCTGGGTCTCTGTAGGAAAGGGGGGGCCTTTTCAGTGTCATTGAGTTCTGTATATTTTACTGTATTGTTATATTTAAGTTTCCATAGCAAATTAACTCATAGACAAGTTCTCTTATGGCTAGAGCTGCAAATGCACTCTGAAACGTAGGGCAAAAGGTCAAACGGTGTTCTCTCTACCTCCATGGTCATCAGTAACAAAACGCTTCTCCCACAGTACATATCTGGCAGCAGTGGACCATGCCAAAGGCAGAATGAAATCCAGCTCAATCTTCACTTGTTTTTGTCAACAGGACAGTGTAAGGTGACCAGATGTCCCAATTTTATTGGGACAGTCCCAGTATTTGGGGCTTTTTCTTATATAGGCTCCAATTACTTCCTCCACTCCCGTCCTCATTTTTCACACTTGCTGTCTGATCAACCTAGTAGATATGGGCTCAAGGACTCAAAAGCAGATCCAGTATGGTGTGTAAGAAGGTGACATTAAGAGATTCACTTTTCCATCTGTAACTATGCAGTAAGGTCAGTACTACATTACAGAAATCTCAGGGGTCCACCTACTTTAATGCACCCTTATCGCAACGGTGCAAAAATCCTTACAGAACACAGTGCAAAGCTGAGGAGGCCAATATCCCTTGTATATGGGGTAGGGGGAGAGGGAGTAATTTTACACAGTTAATTCGGGCTGGCTTTTGCCAACTTTAGGCGGGAATGCAAAAAGGGGAAGAGTTAGCAAATACTAGGGGTCTCGAAGTAATACAGACCTTTTTGGGGTTTTGCAATATACAACTCCACTACCACCACCCTGCAAACAGTCTGGAGCACCTAACTCCCTACTAATGTCAATGAGAGTTCTGCAAGTTATGAGTGGCAGGCTCAGACCCATGTTATTTTTTTTTAAATACTGGTAGACTTGCTATCTAAACAAATTATCCTAAAGTGCAGTTACTGCCCAAAAATCCTAGTAGCGTGTCCTGATGAGAAGATGGCAGCCATCATATTAAAGTGCAATCCCTAATTAAAACCTCAATAGGGAGAAGGGAAAGACTTGTTCTCCTGGCAGAACGTCCTATTCCTGGTTATTTTTTATAGTTTTTTTTTTTTGTTATTAAAAGCTTACTTTTTCGGAGGTGATTGACATTGAAGTTACTTGACATGCCCACAGCAGAGTCCCATTAAATGCACTGGTATCTATATTCTTCTTTAGAAAAAGGGGAGTTCAGAAACCTTTTCAGACCCTCTTCTATTTGACAGACAAGTGTCTCTGCCAGTACAGCACAGCAGGCGTGCTTCAAATGTAAAGCAGGAGTGGTATTCTTAAAATTTGCAATGAATACTAGCCATAGGAATGATTAAGTTTCACAAAATATAGAAAATGTTGCTACTAAATATTATTTAAGTCTTTAATTATACTTTAAAACAGGCATTTTAGAAAAAGTAGTTCTATTATAGTGCTTTTGTAGTTAAAGGTCTGTCAACATTTCCATTTTAAACCTTCATTTCTAGGGGGTTTATAATATGGTCATAAAAATTCATTCCAGGTTGGAACTTGGCATACAGGGACTCAGCATAGAAGCAATTTTTTTTTTTATTATCCAATTTGGTTTAAATTGGTTTGGCTGTTAAGTTATAGGTGTGTAAAAAATAAAAGTTTACTGGTTTCAGATGCCTTTTTCAGCTTATTATTCAAAATTAGCTTCCATCTGCCCACTTCCAAAAATAGATTTTCAGTGAGAGGCAGGACATGTTATTTCACTGCACTGAAAATACAAGAGTTCCAATTCTTAAAAAACAAAATCAATGCAATACTAAAAACTAAAAGAGCTCCTATAAGCAACAACTACTCTTACTATGAACTCTCATTTCTCAAGTCTCCAAGCAATAACAGTATAATACGTACCATCTACTGCTTTGTGCTTGGTATGTAGGTACTGGAAAAGGCCTTAATCTGAAAGAAAATACTTCCGTAAACCTGCATTCCAGTAACATACTAGAAGGATTTTAACCATGATGTTTCTCTGTAGAATTTTATTTCTTTAGTTTTATTCAGCTATGGCAGTTTCAAACAAGGATAAATGAGGTAGGAGGAAGACCAAGTTTATCCTGCTAGGAATCTTTCAAGGTATCCTTAGATACTTCCTTGAAGAATTTAATAGCAACGAAATTACAATTTATGGTTCAGATCTTTAAGTCATTTAGGTGCAGCAACAATACAAGGAGAGCTCATGATCAAGCATACCATATACATGCACTGGGCAACAAAACCCAGGCAAAGAATGAAAGCTTGAAAATGGAATGAAATTTTGCCTCTACATTGTCGTAGGTGTTGTTCAAGTTTGACCATTTATATCCAGAATTTTATTCAATATTTATCTGACAAGGGGACTGTCAGCCAAAAAAGATTTTAGTCCAACAGGCTTATTGACATTGTCTACATCACACAGTTTTGTCAACAAAAGTCAGCTTCCCTTGGAAAAAACAAACAAACGGGAGGTCTGCACACTGCAATGCTCCTTCTGCCGACAAAATAAAACCACCTCCATGAGAGGCTTAGAGCTTTTTGCGGCAAAGTTATAATCGACAAAGTGTGAGTGTAGACACCGTGCTTGCTTACGTCTCTATAACTGGCCTCCAGGAGGAGTCCCACAATGCTCATCTTGACTACTCTGGTCAGCAGTTTGAACTCTGCTGCCCTGCACCCAGGTACACAGGCATCCGTCCCTCCCCCTTTAAAGGCCTGGGATTTTTTTTAAATCCCACTTCCTGTCTTCTTGGCATGGACAGCTCACATTTCATCTTCCCAGCTGATTATGGCAGCTCCACACAGCAAACGCTCTCCCACTTGGAGCACACCTGAGTTGTTGGATCTGCTGGCACTGTGGGAAGAGGAGGCTGTGCAGTCCCAGTTCCATTCCAGCCATAGGAACTTTAATACCTATGGTCAGATTTCCTGTGACTTGTTGGATAAGGGCTATGAACGGGACACATATCAGAGCCATACCAAGATAAAGGAGTTGAGGCAGACATGCCAGAACGTAAGGGAGACAAACCATCGCTTTGGTGCTGTGCTGAAGGCCTGCCACTTTTATAAAGACCTGGAGGCCATCCTTGGCAGTGACCTCACCTCCACTGCCAAGAGCCTCATTGATACTTCAGCAGGGCTGGAGACAATGGACTCAACCCTGAGGACCAAGTCGTGGATGAATAGGTCGAGTTGGAGGATTATGTGGTGGACACGGCAGGGTTGTCCGGTGGCACTGTGAGTCCAGACTTCTTCTCCAATCCATAGGGGTCTAGCCAACGGGCCGGATCCAGCCCATCTAACATTTCTGTCTGGCCCGCCAGGATCTTGGGCTGCCCCCTCGCAATTTCTGGGCCGCTAGAAGTCCCACAGCGCAGCAGGGTGCTCAGGCAGGCTGTGTGCCTGCTGTGGCCCCACGCCACTTCCAGCATGACTCTGCACACTACCTCCGCCCCCAGCATCATCCTCACAGTTCCCCTTTGGCCAGAAACCAGCCAACAGGAGCTGCGGGGGCGATGCTTGTAGGTGTGGGCATCACACAGAGACTCGCTGCCCCCCTCCTCCCAAGGGACACGCAGAGACGTGCCAGTAGCAGCTGGCCACAGCCACTTCCAGGAGTAGTGTGGGGCCACAGCAAGCAGGCAACCTGCCTGAGCCACCGGCCAGAAGCCACCTGTGGTAAGCACCTCTCAGCCAGAATCTGCACCTCACACCCCCTCCCGCACCCCAACCTCCTGCCCCAGGCCAGAACCTCCTCCTACACTCAAACTCCCTCCCAGAGCCCACACCCTTCACCTGCACCCCAACACTCACACCAGCCCAGAGATCCCTCCTGCACCCAAACTCCATCCCAGTCCCTGTGCCCTCTCCTGCAGCCAAACTCCCTTCCTTAATACAGTAGAAATGTGCAGCTCATGACGACTTACCAAAATTCACGGAGTGGCTCCCCTGTGAAAATTATTGCCCACCCCTGGTCTAGCCAGTCCCAGCAGTCAGTCTCTAGCATGCATGATATGGAAGAGGAGAGCTCTGATAAGTGATCTTTTCTGAGTTGATGCTGCTCAGTTATATGAACTAACACAAGAACTAGGGGTCACCAAGTGAAATTAATAGGCAGCAGGTTAAAAACAAATAAAAGGAAGTATTTCTTCGCATAACGCACAGTCAACCTGTAGAACTCATTGCCAGAGGATGTTGTGATGGCCAAGACTATAACTGGGTTCAAAAAAGAACTAAATAAATTCATAGAGGATAGGTCCATCAATGGCTATTAGCCAGGATGGACAGGAATGGTGTTCCTAGCCTTTGTTCGCCAGAAGCTGGGAATGAGTGACAGGGGATGGATCACTTGATGATTACCTGTTCTGTTCATTCCCTCTGGGGCACCTGGCACTGACCACTGTCAGAAGACAGGATTCTGAACTAGATGGACCCACGGTCTGACCCAGTAGGGCCATTCTTATGTTATGAGACAGAGCTGTCCTTTGCTTTGTATATTCTAGAACAGGGTGAAGGGATAGAAATGCAAACACAGCTAGTCTTGGACATGTGCTTCACATTCCTCTGTGCAGCTCAACAGTGTGGCAGAACAGTGTTAATGCAAACTGAGAGATCTCTAGGAAAAAACTTTCCTGGTGGTACTTGCCAATCCTCTGCTGAAGATTCCTTGGAAGTGCTGCTTTGTTCCTTTCCCCATTCTAGGAAACATTCCCATGCCAATCAGCAATCACTTGTGCAGGATGTGTTGTTAATTGGTATTTAATAAAACAAACTCTTTGAAAGATAAGCAGTCTTTTCTGGTCTCGTACATGTGGTTGTTGCTGCTGGTAGTAATACACACTGTCAATTTGATCATTTGCTGACTACAAGTCCCTTTCAGGAATCACCACAAATTTTTATGCAAGGCAGCAAGTTAACAAAGCATGGCAGAGTGCTGTATAGAAAAAACACATTACTGGGGCTCATTGTCAAAATGGTGCCTCAAAGCCTCCCTGATTCGAATAGCCTCCCACTGTGTCCCTTTATTAGCCCTGGTATCCGGCTGGTCAAATTCAGCAGCCAGGCGATCCGCCACCATGCTCCACCCTGGGGGAAGCTTTTCATCCTTAGGATACATCCAAACTACCCACTGGATAGGCGGGTAGCGATCAATCTATCAGAGATCGATTTATTGCATCTTGTCTAGATGAGATGACTCCATCCCCAAATGCACTCCTGTTGACTCCAGAAATCCACTTCCACCTCTCGCTCTGGTGGAGTCAACGGGGGAGCTGCGGCCGTCAATCCCGTGCCGTGAGGACAGGAGGTATGTCGAAATAAGATCGACTGCAACTATGCTATTCCCTTAGCTGAAGTTGCATATCTGTACATCAACACACCCACCCCCAGTGTAGACCAGCCCTTAGCCTCACAAGTATTATGGAGTGTGCAGCATGCTGCTATGACCACGGGAATATTTTCCTCTTTTGGGCTAACCTGCCATAAAAGCAACGCCAGCGCGCTTTTAATCTGCCAAAGGCACATTCTACAGCCATTCTGCACCTGCTCAGCCTATTGTTGAAGGGCTCCTTGCTGCTGTCCAGATTTCTTGTGTAAGGCTTCCATGAGCCACTAAAGCAAGTGGTACACTGGGTCTCCCAGGATCACTACGGGCATTTCAGCATCCCCCCCACTGGAATCTTCTGGTCAAGTAAGAAAGTCCCTGCTAGGAGCTTTCTGTATAGGCCATTGTTTCTGAAGAGGCATGCGTTATGCACCTTCCTGGACCACCCTGAATTGATGTCAATTAAATGCGCAGGGTGATCCACAAGCAGCTACAATACCATAGAGAAATACCCCTTTCTCTTGATGTACTCTGTTGCAAGATGGTCCAGGTCCAAAAATGGAATATGCATACCATCTATCGCCCTGCCATAGTTAGGGAATCCCATTGCCACAAAGCCATCCAATATTTCACGCAAATTGCAAAAAGAGTCATAGTCCTTGGTAGCAGGATGCAATTAATGGCTCTGCACATTTGAATTACCGCAGCCCCAGTGGTCAACTTCCTGACTCCAAACTGATTCACAACCGACTGGTAGCAGGCTAGAGTCGCCAGCTTCCAAATAGTAATTGCTCTGCACTTCTCCATTGATCGGGCAGCTCTCATTTTGGCATCCTTGCTCCACAGTGCTGGGGCAAGCTCCGCACACTGTTCCAGGATTGTGGCTTTCCACATTTGAAAGTCCTGCAGCCACTGCTTATCATACCAGACCTGCATAACAATGTGATCCTACACTCAGTGCTCGTTTCCCCAAGACCAGAAGTGACAGTCCACTGTGTTCAGCTGCTCCATGAATGCTAAAAGTAATCTGGTGTTGTTTCTTCCCATGGCACACAGCAAGTCAAGCAATTCTGATTCCTGTTCAGATTGGGTGCTCATGTTATACTGCCTGACCATTCATGACAATAACAGTAGAGAGCAGCGTGGGATCTATCCTTTCAGACAGAAATGTCAGGCACACAGTAAAAACAGTGACCGTTGAAAAATGCCACAAAACGGTGTCAGAAACCCATGGAATGCTGGGATGGAAAAAACTCCATAGAACCTGTACCCATGATGCACTGCGATCCACTCTGCCTTCCTACAACTCCTAGCTGCAGAAGGTGGCGAGTAGCAGAGCTGATATCTACCCACAGTGCACTGCTCTCTGTCAGTGCTAGAGCACCAATTCTGGACATGCTCTGCCGACAGAAGGAGCGTTGTGTGAACATGCACATCTCAGTTTTTGACTGTCAGCTTAATTTACGTCAACAAAACCTTGTAGTGCAGACAAAGCCTCAGTCTCCTCTCCACATAAGCCACTCTCCTTGATCAGTGTCTCTTATTTTAAACTCCAGTCCTGTTCTGTTACACAGATGCATGGTAATGATTCCACTGTTAGGGCTGGGTTATAAATGGGTGTAAATTCCTGTTTTCAATAAAAGTAGGTGGACATGTGGTGTGAAGAGTCACACAGAGTTAGTTTTTATGTCCTTAGAATTTTCTTTTGCTTTATCTTCTTAAAATTACCAGCCTACACAAAACCTTGTAGAGAGGGGGACCCTGAGGAGAACTGGTATAATGGGAAACTGTTTAAAAAATAAAAAAAATTCAAGGATATTTTTAATGTTTAACAGGTTGAACCTCTCTAGTCCAGAACTCTCTGGTCCAGCAACATCTGTGGTCCATCATGATTTTAGTTAGCTGGAGGTCCGCTTATTGGGGGTGGGGCCAAGTTTCTGCAGTCCGGCAAAGTTTGTTTACAGTCACCAGTCCTGGCTCTCAGCGTTCTGTGTATTTAGCTCTACTTTTCCCCTAAATATGTCATCTAAGAGACGAGCAAGCCATGGAAGTGTTGGTAATGCTGCTAAGTGTAAGTATGTGTCAATATCGATACAGAAAAAGGTGGAATTGTTGTAGAAATAGAAACTGGAAAAGGGCACAGTGGTACGCTGTTCTGTTTATTCACCTCGGCAAGACAAAAATAAAAAGAGACCCGCTCACTCAGGGCCGGCTCCAGCTTTTTTGCCATCCCAAGCGGTGAAGCAGGGGGCTGGGGAGGAGAGGAGATAAAGCCGATTGGCGGCACTTTGGCAGCAGCTCAATTGTGCCGCTCCATTCTTTGGCAGCAATTCAGCGGTGGGTCCTTTGCTCCCTCTTCGGCGACACTTCAGCAGCAGCTCAAAGAGGAAGAGAGGGACTGAGAGACCCGCTGCCGAAGACCCGGACGTGCCGCTCCTTTCCATTGGGCGCCCCAAGCACCTGCTTCCTCCACTGGTGCCTGAAGCCGGCCCTGTGCTCACTACAATACTGTGTTGACCTCCCATGGTTCAGCAGATTCTCTGGTTTGGCAAAGGTCAGGTCCTGAGGGTGCCAGACAAGAGGTTCAACCTGTAATTGAATGCTGCTGTGCGCTGTGCACACATGCTTGATTAACGGATTGGGGCCAGTTGCACAGAAGCCTTATTGATGAGCCCAGGCACATACAATCTTCACCATGAGGAGCATTTCTCTCAGATTTTATTCTATCCACTGCTGCCGATGGAGAAGATATTCTCTGACTGCACTCTACTACCACAGGTCTGCCCCCAGACCCCCAGTTAAATACTAAAGTAAAAAAACAAACAGAGGAAATTAATATGCAAAACACTTCATTGTTCAGGCTTCCCCCCCACCACCACAATACCTAACACAATCCCAGCACTGGAAAATTAAGCCATCTACTAGTATTTACTCTCTTCCTACATGATCCTGTGTACAGCAGCCCTAACTGCTTCACAATGGAGTTTTTTTCCTGTATAGTTCATCTTAAGATTTCCCTACACTGGGAATTTCCAGCCACTGATGTACCCGCACCAGTACAAACCCTACTGTAGGCAGGCAAAACCGTTCTTTGCATTAGGGCAGTTCGCCCCCTACTCAGAATTGGGATAAGCTGTGCCGGTACAGACAGTAGTTTACGCTGTCTACAGAGATGGCTTATACCAGTGGCTGTCGTGGTGGCACAACTGCCAGGGCAGGCAAGGCTTTAGCACTCCACATATTCTATGCCAGTGGAAATTCTGAAGCATGGAGGGGACAACTGGCCACTGGAAAGCCTCAGAGAGAGAGAAAGAGAGAGAGAGAGAGAGAGAGAAGAGAACCTTTTTTCTCTTTACTATCAGAGCTTGTACAACAGGAATAATCTATATTCATTTGTATTATACAGGCGATAAAACACACCTTAGCTTCAGTTCCACATTTAGCCAATCACAGACACCATTTGTTGCCTCGTATATTACAAAGCAATAGAGATTTAAGGGATAATGGTCATAGCGGCAGAGTATACAAAGCAATAAACTGCTTTGGAGGATGGTTAAATGCCAAGCGATGCTGCAGCTTCAATGCCATAAACATTATTTCTATTATATGACAAGATAAGAGGATACAATAAGCCACAAAGAAGAAAAATCATTTTCCTGCCCTCATGAAAGTTCTGGGCTTCTAGTTTCTTGGACTTTCCAGGGACATCACCTCAATGAAATGGGCTTCGAAAGGAATAAATTCTTAAATTAAGGGTGGGTTTAAGACCCAAATGATTGTTTGAGGAAATGGCTTGTATAAAAGTTATGTGATGAGATTCTGTAAGTGATGTGTCACTTAAAAATGAAATGTTCTGTTTTTTTGGGGGTGGTAACTGGCCGAAGTCCTCTTCCTTGTAGATTATATTCAACATGATTGCATCTCCATTAAAACAGCTCTCTAGTTTAGGCAACTGTTATGGATGAAGCATATTAATAATGACGTTCTTTCCATAAGAAAACTTCATTAAAAAAAAAAATCGAAAAAAAATGTGCAACCCTCACAGATAGCATTATAAAGCAGGTGGAATTAGAGGGAAGTATATTCCATTATCTCTCTCACACACACACACACACACACACACACACACACACACACACACCATTTCACACCAGTCAGTCAATGATTCAATTCCACTTTCAATCCCGAATCTTGGAAGTGCTTTTAAGAGGTAGCTAAGTATTTTTACATAAGGGGAAAACAGGCACAGAAACTAAGTGACTTGCCTCAGGTCACAGTAAATCAGTGGCAGAATTCTGAACAGAATCCATGCCTTCCTCTCAGACCTTTGTCCTAGATGCCTAAGATGCTTAAACCTGGTAAAATCCTACCTTTTATTAGGGAGTCAGTGCTGTATCATTATACATTTTTAGTTAATACCTCTCCATTGTAATGACAACATTAAAGTTTATTGCTAACATTTAGTTCCAAAGGGTGTAGTTAATCACAGAGAGTGTATTTTAAACAGGATTAGAAGACTATTTTAATAATCATTAGCTACAGCATGACACCTTCCCCAACAGGACCTTTTGGATCTGTTTCACATTACATACAACAAAAGCCTTACTCAAGGCACAGTTTTGCATCTACTATAACCAATACAGAAACTAACATGCTTCTTTATTTTCTTTATTTCCTTCAGAGAGAGTGTTGCAGCCAAGGGACACATTCTTGTTTGCCAAAAAGAGGAGCTGTTGAACAATGAGGGAGGGAGTAAGTGGGGGGTGGGGTGGAGAGAGAGAGAGTAATCTGTCCTCTTAAAATAAATAAATAAATAAATAAATAAATAAAACAAACTGCACACCACACCAGATAAACGACCTTCAGCAGAATCTTTTTTAAAACGTATATGCAGCACATTTAGAACTCAGCTGGGTCACATCAGACTCACTGTTGGGAAGTAATCATGTACAGAATCCAAAAATAGCAGCCATTAAAGACCTAGCAACCAAAACATGTTTACATACCCACTGCAAGCTCACTAGTTTTGATTATATGGTGAGTATAGAAAGATCTTCTAATCTATTTTAGGTATCCACTCCCCCTCACCTTCCCTTATCACAGCATTTTTCTAATTTCTATACAGAACCAGTGGAGGGGAAGGGAAAACTAGCAAGAAAGGAAGTAAAGCGAGACGCTGGCCACAACCACATAGGAAAAGAAGAGCCAACTGACAACTCATATAAGGAAGTCATGGACTTCTCCCTTTAGCAAAAATGTGTGTGTGACTGGCTTCATAACAGTTGTTCCAAGTCTGCTTTTCAGAGCTATTTGAATTGTTCTGCTTTCTCCTTTTCCCTCTTCTCCTGGGCTCACATGCTCTTTAATGCAGTGTTTCCAAACGGTGGCTCACTGAAGAGCATAAATGAGTTCTGAATTGCAAATAAAACCAGGAAACGTGCGTGTGTGTGAGATAGATAAATAGATAGGTGGAGGTGAATGGTGTCAGCTTATTTGCTATTCCTGAATGGTGGGCAGAGCCCACCTGCAGCTAAGGGCCCACCCCAGGTTGATCAGACATCCCAGTATTAGGGGCTTTGTCTTATATATGCAACTATACTACCCCCAAATGCTCCAATTTTTTATGCTTGCTATCTCATCACCCTCACAGCCTCAGTTGAGGAATGGGTCAAAGAACGAAAGATCAACTGATTCCATGGGACAAAAAAATAATAAAAAAACCCCACCGCACCACAAACAAAACAAAACAAAACAAAACCTACACACACAACCCAAGAATGGGAGCATGATTCTAAGATTTAAAACAAGGGAAAAGAATGGGACACGTGAACAGAGAACTCCTGGCAGCACCTACCGCCCTGCAAAGAAGTTCAAGGAGTCAAAGGACACTACCCAAAGGAACTCCGACCAGCTATGCAAGATAGTCACATATAGGGGCCCCACAATCACTGAGGCTCCCTCAAGCTTCCCCTCTCTGGTCTGACAGAGAGAGTTTTGCACAATGTTCGGGGGGGTGATGAGGCAAACTCATGGCTTTTGGGGATCACAGATGGGGTGTGTACATAGGAAAAGATGTGGGGGTAAAGTGCAGCTGGGGGGGCTCTGGAGGAGCCAGAAAAAGAGGCTGTAACCTGGCACACTGCAGGTAAGTACATCAGGGTCTCTGACAGGTGCCTGATCGACAGCCCTGCAGACTGATGTTTAGAAAGTATGCACTGCGGCAAGAAAAGCTTCATCTTCCAATGTCCCTCACCCCTGACCTGAAGGGACAGTCCTCCAGAGTGGAGAGAAGAGCCCTCCCCTACATTCATCCATCCAATCCTTGGCCTCTGCTGAAACTGGCAATAAAGGGACAGGCACGGTCATACTGTGATGGTAACTTCTATAACCTTTCTATTGGGAGCCGGACTGAGACTTATTTCATATAGGATATTGAATGTAGTTATTAGTGTCAATATTTTGAGTTGCAAGTTCTTTGGGGGCAGGAATTGTCTCTATTTCCTTGGAAAAGGTCTAGTTAGTGCAATAATGTAAGCAATATCATATTAATAGAATCTTGGACCCATGTTTTCAAACTTAAAGTTGGGCATCAAAATAAAAAGTAGCCTGATTTTCAAATGGTGCTTTCCCCCTACAGCTCCCACTGATTACATCAGGAGTTGTAGGTGCTCAGGATCTTTGAAAGGCTGGGCCATTTACCTAGCTGCCTATACAAAGATTTAGGCCAACTACATTTGGGAACAGTGGTCCCAATTCTTAGGCAACTTGGGGACAAATTCACCCATGGAATAAGTGGGTGCAATTATAATGGAAGCCACAGTTGAATTGACCCTCTATATTTGAGCACATGTTTACCTGAAGAAACCCCTGTCAAAGGTCAGGGTCTGGCGCCAGAAATGGCAGCACATGCCATCAGAATTTGACCAGTGTAAACAATCTCCCTAAAAGGGATGGTCCCCCAGTTTCTACTATAAAAATCAAGTTATTAAAAGCTACCAACCACGCTTACATACACCTGGGGAAGTAGAAGCCTGCTGACTCTGTATTTCCTTGTTTGCAGTGACAAAAAAAGGTTGTCAATGGCGAAATTAACTTCAGCTGACATTCTGCCTCCCTAAATGCATTCAAAGTTGGATATTGACCTCCACATCCGGTCCCAGACTGTTGTCTACGGTTTCTCTGTGTTATTGAATAGCTGCATTCCACTGCAGAGATGGCTGCATTTTAGTGGTGAACGCCATGCTTAGAGTTTGTAAAAGGCTTTAAAACCTTCAGGGTAAAGTGCACAACTGAAAATAATTAAAGGATTGGAAAACATGCCATACAGTGAAAGAAAGAGTCATGAACTCGATCTATTTAGCTTAACACAAAGATGACTTGGTCAGAGTCTAGATGCATCTACATTGGGAACAGCAAGAAAAAAAAAGGGCTCTTTAATCTAGCTGAGAAATATATAAACGAGAGCCAATGGCTAGAAGTTGAAATGGACAAGTTTAAACTAGACATAAGGAGCACATTTTTAATAACGAGGGTAATTAACCATTGGAACAACTTACAAAAGGCTATGGTGGATTTATCATCACTGGAAATTTTTCAGTCAAGATTGGATGTTTTTCTAAAAGATATTCTCTAGTTCAAACAGAATTAAATTCAGAGAAGTCCTATGGCTTGTGTTATACACATGGTCAGACAACATGATCACAGTGGTCCCTTCTAGGCTTATAGTGTATGCATCTGTCTGTCGCGCAGGGGCTGTCTACTACTGTGTCTGTACAGCAGCCAGTGCAATGGGGCTGCATTCTTGATTGGCCCTTAGGCACTGCTGTAATAATAAATAAATAATATTGGTGTAAAGTTAATATTTCAACATTAAAAATCAAGAACTGACAGAATTACACACAAGGAGGAGGAGGATTCTCCTTGAACAATGAAAGAAGAAAAAAAAGCAGCCACCCTTATAGCTCATTTGGGCGGGTTTTTTACAAATTATTTAAATAAAAGTTTTAGGTTGCCTCAGTTGCTTACAAATCTGATTTTAGAGTTATATAACTGAAGTCTTCATGTCAGTGATCAGATACAATTTATGACGATTTGCACAATTTCAGGAACAAAAGGAAAGATCAAACAAGTTACAAAATCAAGTCCACATAAAGGCAGGATAAAAAAAATGCATTCGATTAGACTGATACTATACATGTTCTTCAGCAAAAGAGAGACTCAGCAATTGCATATTTTTTCAAAAAGCCAAAAGTAGTTGGTTAGTGGATTAGATTTTTCCACTATACAAAGTAGCTGTACCAAATCATCATCATGTTGTCTTAAAGCACATGCCTCAAGGGTAAAGAATTATGCCTTTTAATGTTCATCATGAAACACCCGAAGAGGCATTAATTTTTTTTTTTTAAACGTAAATTATGCTGTGGGGATTCATCCAGGGAATTTGTTATGGCTCTTAAGTGTGTCAATTATAATAGTTTGGCAACCCATTTCCCTGACGGTGACCATTAGGTAACAAAGTGGATATGAATCACTGAAGATCTGGTTAAAAGCCACAAACCATTTAGGGGCATGCCTGTTCCCCCCTTCTGAAATTTCTGCACCATAACACATAGGCTTTTAATTCATTAGCCAACAGTAACTGCGGTAAGGAATTTTTGTTGGATTTTACCAAGTCCCCTCTGGAATGGCTCAATAGTTCATATGTTTTGGTTTTTAAAGGAAAACTGAAAGTTGCCTAGATAGTATGGCAACCAGCACTACAAAGGATCACGAGGCTTTAATGTTTTAATGAAGGGAAAGCGACACTGTCTGTTCTTAGAGGTTTGTTTTGCATTAAGTTAGACTTCAGGGAAGCACTAAGGGGGTGGGGGTGGGATTGTCATGGATATTTACGAGCTCAGGCACAAAAGTCTACTCACCTGTTCTTTATCACATGAAAAGACGTACTTTACTCACTCATAAAACAAACACACACACACCCCAACCACTCAACCCAGGCGAGTGAGCAAAAAAAAAAAAAAAAAAAAAAAGTTTTGCAAAGCTGCAACTAACACCAGCAGGTAACCTATGGAGGATTTTTTTTTTGGGGGGGAGCTCAAAATAGAATCTAGCAGTTTGGGGTTCACATAGCAGCAAACCATCAACTGTCACATTCTTAGCTGCCTTACAGAATATGCTATCACAGCTAACTCATCCTGACAGAGAAGGAATATCTGTCCTTTGGTTAAATAGCCTTGAATGAACGTATGTAACACTATCAGAAAACATTAACTGGAGATCAGCGTGTTTTTTCTGGGCTGTGTGGGTCTTATGAAAGACACCAGCAGAATAACAATATGGCACAAAGCAAGGCAGATTTCATTACTTTGTAGTGCCTGCACTTGCTCATAACTTGGATTTACACACTGCAAATCCTCTGATCTGATTACCTCCAGTGATCATGTAAAATGCTGGCTTTAAACTCTTTGCCTCAGTGATAAAAACAGACACTTTGATTCACAACAACACATTCACAATAAAGTATACCGTAAAAGTACCTGTCCACAGCCAGGGGCATTGCACACAAACGGCCTGTCGTCTCCCATATTTCATATAGCTGGGCAAAGCTGAGGAGAAAGGAAAGAGGGATGGAAATTGTTAAATAACTTAAAAAATTCAAATATCAGGAGCAGACAATTACATTCCTTTAAAGAGCGTAAGACTGCTGATATGAGGAAGAAGGGGGTTTCTGTGCCCCTAGATTACATATACAGAAGAAGGAATTCATCCAGTCTGAGTTAAATGCTTAATTAACATGACGCAGTAATTTTTGCATTTGCAAAGAGGAAATTTTGTCTAGTAGTTAAAAGAGGAGTCATGACAGCCGAGTCTCATGGTCAGGATAAGGGATATGCAGTCAGCACTCCAGGGTTCCATTCCTGGTTCTTTCATGGCCTGGCATTTCTGCTCTCTCCATCTTAGGGTATGTCTACACTGCAGGTTGGGCATGGGTAGACAGACACGGTAGCTCTGCTCAAATAAGTGCACTGAAAATAGCAGTGTAGCCAGGGATAGCACAGGCTGTCACTCGGGCTAGCCACATGAGTACAAACCTGCCTGGACCCCCTGGCTATCTCAAGCTGCCTTCCCGTGCTAGTGCACGTCTGTCTACCCGCACTGGGAAGAACTCTCCCAACTGCAGTGTAAACATACCCTCCGTATCCACCCCAAACCCCCATCTGGAATTGGCGACTGTACCTACATGTCTCACAGTAGGACTGTGAGAAATAAAACATCTGCAAAAACACTCCTGTATCCTCAGATGGAAGGTACTAGAGAAAAGCGAAGTATTAATCCAACGGTTTGTATACTATATTAAAAATCAATGACGAAAATAAAGCATGTACACACACACAGTGTAACGTTCTACAGAAAAACGTGCTACCCAGAAGCAGTTAGATAAATCGCGTCTGCTCTACATACAAGTTATATTTTCAATAGGAGAGAACTAAAATTTGTCATTTAATTAATTAAGGGATTATAGGAGTGGTGCTCCATTTTACAAGGCAATAATCTGGCTCCCTAGTGGGTAAACTACATGGCTGATGGCAAGGGTAGTTTATCACAGATTATAGCCAAGGATAACAAAGCACTCTGTCCTATTATGCTACAAGTGAAGCTATTCTTATTAATAAAAAATAAGAGTAAATAAAGTAACCCCCACCACCTCAAATTCTAGAAATAATAGTTCCATCCACCCATTGATATTTTTATAGCTGGATTTTAAAAAGCTATAATAAAGAAAATGTTATCTCTTCAGGGGGTTTACTGTGTGAACGTGTGCTGACTGTTCATGCTGCTTCCAGCCTCTCTCTCCGAGTTACGCTCTTGGCTGTAGAAAGTAGACATGCATCACTGGAGCCAAGAACAGAAATGGAACCAGAATGCAGCTAAAATTAGTTCATAAAAAAATACACCCTTTTTGTTTAGATTTTAAAATTTCTGACCATGTAAAAACACCTCAGTAGCACTGAGAGGGTGGAGAGTGTTATTTTTAGGAACTATATGGAAAGTACTCTAGTGGTGCAACAAAACAAGACGTGGAGGGTATGTGGGAGAAGTTTTCATTTTAATGGGAGCTAAAGATGGCTTAGGGGTGTAAAGTAATAGCATATCTGAAAGGAATGATGAGATGTGGAGCTTTTCCCTTCCCTAGAGGGCTTGATCAAATCTGGCCCAGATTGGTGCCGGCTAAAAACTGTTCCCTGTTTAGCAGCCTGTGTGAAGTGAGTGGATTGCAATTCTGCTCGTTCTAAAGGGTATCTACAAAGTCTGCTATCACAATTTGGACTATGTTTAGATTTATTAAGCAAATGAACTCTAGGCCCTACATAAACACGAGAAAACAATCGGTAAATAGCCTCCAAACAAAAATATAACGGACTAGCAACAAGGGTGCTTCATAATTTGCACATAAACGAGGATAACCACAAATATTAATCCCCTTCTCCCCACCCCCACCCCTTCCAGAAAACTCAGGAAGTTAAATGGGTCTTGCAGAGTGCACTGAAGGTTAGTTAACAAGCTCAAAAGATCCTAGAGGAAGCAGATTGGCTTGGGATTTTGTTTGTGGTTGGGGAAGGAGAACAGTTCCAATGGCAATGGTCCCTCACGGAAAATGCCCTGCTAGCAATCCCTCCCTCAGAAACCACAGGATTGTCAGCTCAGAGGCTTCTGCTGATCAGAAAAAACCCATGGGAGACTCATCTGGGATGCAAACTGTTTAAGACTTTATCCATCATCAACAACATCTTAAATTGTACCTGTAAATCAATATAGATCCTGGAGCATCATCATAGCACGAAGCAGGAGTTTTCTCATGGATCTGAAGATTATGGCCTAGAGAGCTCCTGACAGTGATCTAATCTCAAAATGGCAAAGACATGGCAGATAACAGCAAGAAGAGTATCTATAATATGTCAAAAGCCTCAACAAGTACAGATTGGGGAGGGGGGAGGGAAACACATCAGTCTCGGCCACATCTGTCTAAGATTCCAACTCAGACCCCAAATTGTTAACTTGAGAAACCAAAAGGTGAGTGCACGCCCTCTAATCAAGGGGGCTGATCTCCACCACTTCTTTTAGTTTCTAACCAGAGTCTACAAACATCACCACAATCTTCCTCTAGACCAACAATCTTCAGACAGCTAGCCCTCATTCTAGACCTAATCTCATTCAGGCATTGGGGGAAAAAATTACTCCTATGCATCAGATGACACCACAAAATAGAGATATAGATGTGGTGTTTTCAGTATGTTGTTGTTAGCAGGGTAAGTCCATGCTTCTTCAATAACTAACGTACACAAAGCCTTCAAACAGGAGGAATGACAAGGTCAAATGCCACAGTAATGTGCATGTCTGCACCATGCCCATTCACTCAAAACAACTCTCTGCAATCTAGAAAGAAAAGAGCAAAGTGACCAGACAAACTCCATTAGCCCCAGCTAAGGGCCAGAACCATCTCCCCAGAACCTTGTGGTAGGCTGTACCAAAGGAAGCAGATGGATCTAAAAGACCCAACATGGTGAATTTATCTTTGATTTCTTCCTTTAGATGGATAATGCAACTGATGCTGTTTCTGTACCATAACCAGATCAGAAATCTAACTGGACTGAAGGAAAAGTTAAGACTCCCTCCAAATCCTGCTAGAATTGCTTTGTCACCACCTTTCCCAAAAGAAGGTAAAGTTTGAAACAGGATGGTAATTTGGCAGGACTATCAGTATCAAGAGATGGTATACTAAGACAAGACCTAACAATTGCCTATTCAAAGGAAGCTGGTACCCTGTTCTCCCAAAAGGATGTGATGGTATTCACCAAGCACAGTCCCAGTATATCCCCAGCTGGTTTTTACCAACCAGGAAAGTCATAGGTCCAACATGCAGTCCAAAGACTCCTCAGTACCTCCAGACATAAGGTCAGCAACCATTTCAGTGTGGTGTATGGACTCAACCCAAAACTGTGCATCAGGTACTCCAGATTTCTAATCCCTGGTTAGACAATAACTTGTGCGGTCTTTGACAAGTTGATTCCCATCTTCATGCCTCAGTTTCTCCATTAGTAAAAGAAGATAACCACCCCTCGTTTCACAGAGTGTAACAATTAATGTTTAAACATCACTTTGAAGATGTAAACTGCTATGATTGCAAAGTCTTCAAAACTGTTAATCTCAGTACCAAGGATTGTATGCCTACGGAGACTATGGCCCCCTCTCAGAGAGCCAGGGGTTAGGTACACTGGTGAAGCTGTGTACGAGGGGAGATTGCATTGTCAAGACAGCCATGGGGAGCGAAGTCCTCTCTCAGTCCAGTGGTGAATTTCATCAGCAATTTTAAACAGCAATGGTTTAACAGCTCCAAAACCTGAAGAAAGAGCAATCATGTTGTGATAATAGGAGAATGGATGAAAGGTGGCATTAGTTATTTTTTAAAGTTTTGCAAAAATCCACCTTAAAAAAGGTGAAGACGGTTATGAAGTTAAAACTAATAGTTTGGGGTTTTAAATGGAGCTGCACGGTGTACTTAGCTAGGAGGAGAAGTGATTTTATTTTTTCTAATAAAGTCTACTAAATTTGCAGGAGAATAAAAAGGGCTACTCTAATTTACAAGGCTAAAATCCTCACTTTTCCTTAATTCATGTAATGTCAGACATCTGTCACTTAAACAGCTTACTTCCTCCACCAATATTTAAGATTTTGAGTCTCTCTTCATTTGGTATTTATACTTCCAGTTCACATAAAAGCTGTTTAAGACATGAAAAAAAAAAAAGGATCAGCAGACACTCTTGTGGCTTTGATAAAACTAATCAAAACTGGAGGGGAACCAATGTATTTCAGGTTCCCTCTTCCCCTCCGACACTTCTGACAGTGTAACAAGAGGCTCTGTTTAAAAATTTGAAGACTTGTGCACTATGAGAATTGCAGTTAACTGATCTTGCAAGATATCAGGAGGATATTCATTTTGTCCCTCAAAAACTATTAACTGCTCACTCACTAAGAATAATAACCTGCATGTGAATACATGTACAGAGATTTATATCACGTTTAGTCAGGATAAATTGCTTCAATAAACTCTATTCTTAAGAAAAGGCAGAATAAGCAGATTATTGGATACTGGGAGAACAGCATTTTTATTCCTTTTCCCACAGCCCCAGGACCATATTTTGCTGTTTTGATTATTTTTAGCATGTTTGAAAAACGACATAAAGCAAAGAATTAGATTATTGAATTTTTCTTTAAAATCCTGTCAGTGCACTTCTGAAGAGCATCTACCACCTCATGGAAAGTTCTGATTACTCCACCACTACCCCCCCGCACACATACTGCAGCCCTTGTCCCAAAACTCTTTCCCTTGTGCCCCCATGTCACCTCCAACCCACTTTCCCAAACATCCAGGTTCTTATTGCCACCAGCTGCCTTCAACACTTGTAGTTTTCAGGGCTGGGTGGTGAAATTACGACACTTATCCACTGCACTCAACCCCCATCACCATGCAGTACAGCCATCCTGAAGTGCAGCACTCATTGCACAGTTCTCCAAACGGGAAGGCTGAGTATGATAACAGGACATACGCAAATCTGAGATTGTACCATTCCCCACCCCACCCCTTTGCTCTTTCTGTTTCCCAATAAATGGATTTTTTTTTCTTTGAAAACATTATTATTGCATAAAATAAAAGATACCTTAGCCCAGGAAAGCAATAGGCACTGCAAGTCAGGGTATCATACGCAGCAAAACACAGATTCCAACTAACATTGGAACCACTGCACTGCACTTCACTCCCATGCAGGGCACCAGACATTACTAGTGGCTTTCATCCTCAAACTGCTCCCTCAAGGCATCCCTAACCCTTGCAGCCTTGTGCTGGGCCCCTCTAACAGCCCTGCTCTCTGGCTGTTCAAATTCAGCCCCCAGGTGTTGAACCTCCGAGTTCCATGCCTGAGTGAATCTTTCACCCTTCCCTTTACAAATGTTATGGAGGATACAGCACACAGATATACCGCGGGGATGCTGTTATCGGCCAGGTCCAGCTTCCCATACAGAGAGCACCAGCAGCTCTTTAAATGGCCAAAAGCACACTCCACAGTCATTCTGCACCGGCTCAGCCTGTTGTTGAACCGCTCCTTGCTGCTGACAAGGCTCCATGTGTAGGGTTTCATGAGCCACGGCATTGAAGGGTAAGCAGGGTCTCTAAGGATCACAGTGGGCATTTCGACTTCCCCTACGGTGATCTTCTGGTCTGTGGAAAAGTCCTGGCTTGCAGCTTCCTGAATAGGCCAGTGTTCCGAAAGATGCATGCACCTTTCCGAGCCAGCCTGCGTTAGTGTCAATGAAACGCCCACGGTGATCCACAAGCGCCTGGAGAACCATAGAGAAATAGCCCTTCCAATTAATGTACTCGGAGGCTAGGTGGGCTGGTGCCGGAATTGGAATACGCATCCCATCTATCGCCCCTCCACAGTTAGGGAAACCCATTTGTGCAAAGCCAGACACAATGTCATGCAGATTACCCAGAGTCCAGAGTTACAGTTCTTCTGAGCAGGATGCAATTAATGGTCCTGCAAACTTGCATCAACATAATTCCAATGGTCAACTTCCCCACTCCAAACTGGTTAGCGACCGATCAGTAGCTGTCTGGATTTGCCAGCTTCCAGATCCAATAGCAACCCACTTCTCCACTGGCAGGGCAGCTCTCAATCTCATGTCCTTGCGCCACAGGGTGGGGGCGAGCTCGACACACAGTCCCACGAAAGGGGCTTTTCTCATCCAAAAGTTCTGCGGCCACTGCTCGTCATCTCAGACTTGCATGATAATGTGATCCCACCCACTTCCCACAGACCAAAAGGGAAGACAGGGCACACAGTACAAAAAAACGTTGAAAGATGGCACCAATGGTGGACCGAAGCAGACAGATTGCTGGGATGCGAACTGATGCATCAAAGGGGTGGGACAGGACCCAGAATGCCCTGCACCCCCTGCGTCTTCCCACAAGCCACAGCACCAGAATGGGAAGAGGTGCTCTGTGGGATAGCTGCCCACAATGTACCGCTCCCAATGCCGCAAATGTGGCCACACCAGTGCGCTTGCAGCTGTCAGTGTGGACAGACTGCAGTGCTTCCCCTATTGCGCTCTACGAAGACTGGTTTAACTCAAAGCGCACTACATTTGCGAGTGTAGCCATGCCCTGAGAAAAAGTTTCTGCTTCCAGAGCCTGTATATTTTCTTATTCCCATCCCTCTCACCCTTCAGTAATATATGAAAACAAGAGTTTTGTTTCTGAGTTTTTCTGTTTCTTAAAGGTGTTTATTCCCCCAACTTAAGTCAACAACTTAATACCATCATCACTTCCAGATCAAGACCATTACAGTGTCACAAAAAGATTTATGAGTCCTCCCAAGAGGAGTGTAGACAATAGTATAACACCTCACCCTTCTCTAGCATGATTTATCCAAGAAATTCAAAGTTTGCAAAAATCAATGCCGAATGCTGGACATTTTTTCTGTGAAATATATGGCTCTCCATTCTTAGGGACTGTTTGTTATTTCTGATACCGAGATGAGTGAGGAAAAATCATTTTAAATGGCTTTTGAACATGCCAGAAGGCCATGTGATCCATTAAATATCAGGCTTACACAAAAGATGTGTGTTTCTGATAATATTGACCATGAGCCAGGCACTTTCCAAACAGAAATAAGGCACAACCCCTACACCCAGGAACTTACACTTGAGAACTATTCCAAGCTCTGCCACTGACTTGCTCTGTGACCTCGGGCAAGTCACTTCCTACCATGTGTCTCAGTTTCTCCAGCTATAAAGTGGAAATGATGCTTGCCCACCTTTGTAAGCACTTTGAGAATTGTGCATAAGTAGTATTAACACTGCATTAATGACTTTTTCACATTATATAATAAAGTTAGATTTGGCTCCACAAAGAAGTTTAACAAAGCAAAACCTTCTCTAATTTAAACTAATGACTCAGACTCCTTGCACATTAAACACATTAGAGCAAAAAATAAACACCAAGGATACTGCATCACAAAGTGCACTCTGCTCATGTATTTGATAGGCGTAAAATGAAAATTCAATATGGCAAGCAATAAAGTAATATATTTTGTGAATAATGAAGGCTTATTAAACAAAGACCTCCGAAACATTCATATTACATTTTCAGGAATTTCAGGATAGACCATTGGGGGTTTTGGAAGAATTATTAGGTTTGTGGATTAGTAGAGTGAGAATTAGCAAGACACTACTATATTTAGATTTTCCAAAAAGTCAGAGTAGGAGTGTAAATGTTTTGGTGCAGGAACATCTATTTTGTCCGTCTGCACACCACTTACCATGCTTTATTACTTAATACACTATAATTCAGTCACGAGGCCCAACCAAAATATGCTTGCAGAACATCTTACCAGAAGCGCTGGGAACTAGAAAAATTCAACCAAATCAAAGTATCAGATCGAGAATCACAATAGGACATACCTATAACACAACACAGACTTGCTTTGGAATTGGATCACTTTTGAAGCATTTGAGATCCCACACCTGAAAATGTATAGTGGAACAAACACCACAAGAACCTATGAGAGGGCCTTGGAAGGAAGAAAGTCACTCCCATAAGTGACATTAACAGTTCTAAAGGCTTTGATATAGGTTGACAGGAGCTAAACGATCTCTCATGCTTAGCACTTTTGTAGTAGTTTATATCTTCAAAGCACTTTAAAAGTAGCAACACCCACCTGAGGAATGTGTTCTACCATTTGAAGGAATATGTCTAAACTAGGATACAAAGGTATATTTAAAAAAAATGCTAGCTAAAACATTTTAACTAATGTTTGAAAACTAGTGTAGACAGGGCAAGCTATATGGTAACACGTTACCTGGCTGCGATAAATCCTAGGGTAGACAAGCCCTTATTGGGGGAGGGGGAAAAGGTGGAGAGGTTACGAGTTTTGCCCAAGGAATTAGAATTCTAAGGATCCTGACTCCCGGTCCTGTGCTCAGGTCCCCTCTATTTACAGAGTACAGTATACTGTAATGTACACTTTATCTCCCAGTTCTCCTGAACAAGGGAAGACGTAGGTCTTTTTAAACACAGCTGCAGCTAGCAGTAGTTGGCTCTAGACCATTCTTCTCATTGTTCATCTCTTCTATATTTCAGGGCACACTAATGATGTAAATCAATCTAAGTTACGCTAGTTCAGTTATTTAAATTACATAACGGAAGTCGACACAGCTTGGGTCGACTTATGACTAAATCGACACCACTGCATCGACTGCAGCAGTGCTCATTTAGCCAGTAGTGTAGACATGGCCACTGACTGCTACATCAATAAAAACTTTTAGGTGGGGGTTAAGTAAAGTTACATAGGTCCGAGAACAAACTACACGGGTTTTTCAGATGTCTGCTTTGCTTCCTATGTTGCTTCAGAGGTTGTTGTGTTAATTGTTTTTGCTCCAAAGAAAAGAAATCATAGAATATCAGAGTTGCAATGGATCTCAGGAGGTCATCTAGTCCAACCCCCTGCTCAAAGCAGGAGCAATCCCCAACTAAATCATCCCAGCCAGAGCTTTGTCAAGCCTGACCTTAAAAACCTCTAAGGAGGGAGATTCCACCACTTCCCTAGGTAACCCATTCCAGTGCTTCACCACCCTTCTAGTGAAGAAGTTTTTCATTATATCCAACCTAAACCTCCCCCCACTGCAACTTGAGACTATTACTCCTTGTTCTGTCATCTGGTACCACTGAGAAGAAGTCGATCCATCCTCTTTGGAACCACTTTCAAGTAATTGAAAGCAGCTATCAACTCCCCCTTCATTCTTCTCTTCTGCAGACTAAACAAGCCCAGTTCCCTCTGCCTCTCCTCATAAGTCATGTGCTCCAGCCCCCGAATCATTTTTGTTGCCTGCCGCTGGACTCTTTCCAATTTTTCCCACATCCTTCTTGTAGTGTGGGGCCCAAAACTGGACACAGTACTCCAGATGAGGCCTCACCAATGTTGAATAGAGGGGAATGATCACATCCCTCGATCTGTTGGCAATGCCCCTACTTTTACAGCCCAAAATGCTGTTAACCTTCTTGGCAACAAGGGCACACTGTTGACTCATATCCAGCTTCTTGTCCACTGTAAACCCTAGGTCCTTTTCTGCAGAACTGCTGCCTAGCCACTCGGTCCCTAGTCTGTAGCAGTGCATGGGATTCTTCCATCCTAAGTGCAGAGTCCTGCACTTGTCCTTGTTGAACCTCATCAGATTTCTTTTGGCCCAATCCTCTCATTTGTCTAGGTCCCTTTGTATCCTATCTCTACCCTCCAACATATCTACCATTCCTCCCAGTTTAGTATCATCTGCAAACTTGCTGAGGATGCAGTCCATGCCATCCTCTAGATCATTAACGAAGATATTGAACAAAATCAGCCCCAGGACTGATCCTTGGGGCACTCTGTTTGATACTGGCTGCCAACTAGAGATCAAGCCATTGATCACTACTCGTTGAGCCTGATGATCTAGCCAGCTTTCTAATCACCTTATAGTCCATTCATCCAGGCCACACTTCTTTAACTTGCTGACAAGAATACTGTGGGAGACTGTATCAAAAGCTTTGCTAAAGTCAAGGAATAACGCGTTCACTGCTTTCCCTCATCCATTCCAGTTATCTCATCACAGAAGGCAATTAGGTTAGTCAGGAATGACTTGCCCTTGGTGAATCCATGCTGACTGTTTCTGATGCACTTGAAAGAAAAGAAAGTGATCAGGACTGATTCTTTGAGAACCTGCTCCGTGATTTTTCTAGGGACTGAGGTGAGGCTGACTGGCCTGTAGTTCCCCGGATCCTCCTCCTTCCCTTTCTGAAAGACGGGCACTACAGAGCCTTTTTCCAGTCATCCGGGACCTACCCCAATCACAATGAGTTTTCAAAGATAATGTCTGTACGTCTCACAAAGAAGGCAGACAGAAATGGGAAAGTGGGAAAACGGTAGGTTCTGTGAAGGAATGGGGTTGAATCAGGATGCAAGGGAGCCAGAGGAATAAAGGTTTGGGTGCTCCCTATTCAAGGCCACAGCCTGTCTCCCCACACAGGACCCCCTGCACATAACCCTCTTTCCCTCCCCCAATCCCATGTATATCCCTGGCCTCCCCAAACTCTATCAGTGAATCCCCCTGCCACCTGCTCATCCCTCTCACTTGCAAGTAGTTAGAAGCTGTTTCAGGCAGAACCCCAGGTTCGGAGTTTCCTTGATAGTTGTTTCAGTGGATTTACAACCATGTTTTCATCTAAAAAAAAAAAATAAAAAAATAAAATAATAATAATAATAATAATAATAGTTCTTTACCATGTTGCTGTGAAACACTCACACAAAAAACGCATGGAACTGTGAGACTAACTAGAAACTAATTATACACCAACTGTCATATGTGAAGTTAAAGTACTTTTGTCCTTGTCTACATTGGCCAAAAATGTGTGTTTTTCAATTAAGTTAGCTTTAATGGATTAAACTCTCCTCCAATACTTGTGCAGATGGAATTTAACACCTTTAAAAAGTTGTTGCTAGACTCTCCTTAAGCTAGAATACAATTAACCCAAACGATCGTGTCAAACATTGTTTACACCAGTGGTTCTCAATCAGGGGTACGTGTATCCAGAGGTCTTCCAGTGGGTACATCAAGTCATCTAGATATTTGCCTAGTTTTACAACAGGTTCCATAAAAAGCATCAGCGAAGTCAATACAAACTTAAATTTCATATAATTACTTGTTTATACTGCTCTATATACACTATACACTGAAATGTAAATACAATATTTATTTCCAATTGATTTATTTTATAATTATATGGTAAAAATGAGACAGTAAGCAGTTCTTCAGTAATAGAGTGCTGTGACACTTTGATTTTGTAAGCAAGCAGTTGAAGTGAGGTACACAAGACAAAGATCAGGCTTCTGAAAGAGGGGTACAGTAGTCTGGAAAGGTTGAAAGCAACTTGCCTACACAACTGTTTGGCTGGTGGGAGGGTTGTTAATTTCAGCTAATTTAACGGAAAAATAAGCATTTTTGCCCATGTAGACATGACCTTATATGTCTCTCATAACAAATGAAAGGGAAAAGGTGATAGAGAGGGAGAGGTGTGATATAAAATGACATCCCCCCTTACTATACAAGTTTAGGCCATGTCTACCTTCCAATTATGTCGGTAAAACTTGTTGCTTGGGGGGGAGGGGAGGGGGAACACACCAAAGTGACATACATTTTGTTGGCATAAGCGCTCCTATGCACAACACTATGTCGGCAGGAGAGCGTATCTGGCAGACATAGCTATCACCGCTCATTTAAGTGCTTTCATTATGTTGACAGGAGAACACTTTCCTGTGGGCACAGAGCAGCTACAGGAGCTATCTTACAGCATTGAAGCTGTATTGGTATAGCTGTGATGCTGTAAGCTTTTTAGTGTAGACATGGCCTTAAGCACTTCAGTTTGCTGTGTAACTATCACACTATTAACTTGTGATGAAAATAATATTTGGGAGACTGATGCGAGGAGTCATTCTTGTTTATTTCAATAATCAAAAGTTCAAACAATTATTTTTAAATAAGTTTAATGCCACAATGATTAGGCCTCAACTGGAGCAGCGTGTCCAGTTTTAACTGCCACGTTTCAGGAAAGATGGACAAATAGGAGGAAGTCCAGAGAAGAGCAACAAAAATTATTAAAAGGTCTAGAAAACATGGCCTATGAGGGAAGATTAAACAAACCCAGTTTTTTCTGTCTGGAAAAGAGGGGACATAACAGGTTTCAAGTACATTAAAAGGTTGTTACAAGGAGGAGGGAGAAAGCTTGTTCTCCTTAACCTCCGAGGACAGGACAAGAAGCAATGGTTTAAATTGCAGTAAGGACGATTTAGGTTGGATTAAGAAAAACTTCCTGGCAGGGTGGTTAAACACTGGAATAAATTGCCTAGGGAGGTTGTCGAACCTCCATCATTGGAGATTTTTAAGAGTAGATTAGACAAACACCTGCCAGGGATGGTCAAGATAATACTTAGTCCTGCCATGAGTGCAGGAGACTGGACTAGATGACCTCTTGAGTTCCCTTCCAGTCCTACAATTGCATGATTCTATGTCAAAGTGCTAATCAGCCCATGAATTTGGACATTAGCACAACCAAGTGCTAAGTTTCCCACTTTACTTCAGTCCAGAGACTGAAGTATTCCCAAAATGTGCTCGTTAATTCATTAAACAAAACAAAACATTTTATCTTACTCTAGACAGACCTTAGGGGTAAAATTTAAACAGGGCTTCCTAGGAAATTAGATATATAGAACTTACTGACAACAGGAATGAAAGGCCAGTCTGCCACAAGGAAAATTCATCCCTTAAAAACATGCTGGCATCTCATGGAAATCATTTAAGAAGCTGTTCTATGTGTGAACAGTTTCTCATATCATATGATCTGTATTTTTTCTTATTTTTATTGCAAGTGTGAAATAACCTTGAGCCTCTCCGAATATGGGATCTATAAAGTGCTTTGATTATATATACACAAGTTTTACAGATGGGAAAACCAAGGCAGGGAGTTTAAGCAATTTGCCAAAGGCCACAGAGTGAGTCAATGGTTTTTGTTGGCAACATCATAAGTCAGTTGCTGTGAGGGGGACTATGATCTAAATCTTGTGAAAAGAAAGCTGTCTTCTGTACAACTATTCATCATGTACAATCCCCCCTCCCCCAAACCATGAAGCACTCCTCTGATTCCCCTTTCAGAACTAAGCTATAAACTAACTTTCTTGTTTGTAAACTCTCTACTGACTTGTTCTACGCTGAACTCACAAGACCTCAGAACTTCTCTTCTGGACACACACTAACCTGTAGGATTCTCAACTCAAGGCTTGTGCATCTGACCCATGCCCTTCCTGGCTTGTAAAGCAGAATCATGATCAACTAGAGCCATTCTGGATCAAAATACCCACTGCCCCATTCAAGGAAGGAATCTTCCCTTTCTCCATTAAGCAGCCAATAGCATGATCAACAATGAAGAAACCCATCCTGGATACATCAGTTCTGGCCAACGACTGCCCAATATAAGTGATCTCTCTCCTGCCATCCATCACCACCCTCTGACAAACAGAGACTAGGGACACCATTCCTTACCCATCCTGGCTAATAGCCATTAATGGACTTAACCTCCATTAATTTATCCAGTTTTCTTTTAAACTGTTATAGTCCTAGCCTTCACAACTGCCTCAGGCAAGGAGTTCCACAAGTTGACTGTGTGCTGTGTAAAGAACTTCTTTTTATTTGTTTTAAACCTGCTGCCCATTAATTTCATTTGGTGTCCCCTAGTTCTTATATTATGGGAACAAGTAAATAACTTTTCCTTATTCATTTTCTCCACATCATGATTGATTTTATATACTTCTATCATATCCCCTCATAGTCTCCTCTTTTCCAAGCTAAGAAGTCCTAGCCTCTTTAATCTCTCCTCATATGGGACCCATTCCAAACATTCCATTCCTGAGCAAGCTCAGAAAAGCTACCCAAAGGCCAACTTCAAGCTCATTTAATTGAAGTCAATATCCTAGAAAATCTGGATTCAGGTTGGGACCAGGAATTGAAACCACCTCAGTGGCCTAACAAATGGTCTCCTGTTAACGGACAGAGGGCAGACATTCATTCTCATCCTCCTGGACCTCTCTGCAGCTCTCAACACTGTCAACCATGAGATAGACAAGACAGCACTTGAGAGGTGTGGCAGAAGTTCAGGATAATGCGCTAAAATGGTTTGAGTTCTTCCTGGGGGAAGCACCCAACAAGTGATAATGGGAAACAGCAGTTCCACTGCTAGAACCCTCACTTGTGAAGTTCCATAAGAATTAATTCTTTCTCTGGTCTTATTTAACATCTGCATGCAGCCACTAGATGAACTGGTCAGATGACATGGACTACCTGTCACACCAAGAATAGGCAGATGACACAACTCTACTTATCACATATGACCACTCCATTACCAAGACCAGATAGCCCAGAGTTTGGACAAGATCAGCTCATGGATGAAGAACAGCTGGTTGAAACTGAATCTGAGGAAAACAGAGGTGATGCTGGTGGGGACATTAAAACATTTTGAAGAGTTTGCAGCCATGATACTGTCTTCTTTCTACTCTCTCTCTCATTTGCCAAGATGGGATGGAGTCTTCTAGCCAATGATGACCTAGCTTCATTTATTCACACCTTTCTCATCTCTTGGCTAGGCTACAGTGATACAATATACCTGAGCATGAAGTCTTCAGTGCTTAAGAACTCCAATGGTACAGAATGCTGAAACAAATTCTTAGCAACACTGGCTACTGCAAACACATCAAACCTGTCGTCCACTGGCCTCCCATTGAGAATCAAATCAAGTTCCCATACAGTATCACCTTAAAAATCAACAAAATAAGGTAAAGTCTATGCTGTGTCCTTATTTTCAGGGTACTCAATGACCTGGGGTCAGGGTAGCGAAATGATAGCCAACAGCTCCATTGCAGCCTTTTTATTTTAAATTGAATTTAGTAATTTTTTTTTTTATTAGCTACCATGGGTTCAGTTCTTCTTGCTACAGTTTCAAGCTCAGAGAGAACATTACCTCTGGTGCTCTTCTCACATTTGGAGACACTAGGAACACACAAAGTCCAAGTGTGTGTGTGGTCACTATCCGTGTACAATGTCTTATCTGTACTTAAAATTTTATTAAAGCAATAAAGTTGCAATTACCCATGCATACATAAATCTTAAAAATGCATGCAATGACTAAGGCCATGTCTATAACGTACTCTGGCATAGCTGTACAGATACAGCTGCGCTGCATCTGGTGAAGATGCTGTATGCTGACGAAAGAGAACTCTCCCGTCAGCATAAAAAAAAAACCAAAAAAACCCCAACCCACCTCTGCGAGCAGCAGAAGCTATGTCGGCAGGAGAAGCTCTCCTGACGACATAAGCATTTGTGTGCACATTTCCTATGTCGGTGTAACTTATGTCACTCAGGGATGGTTTATTCACACCCAAGTGATATAAATTATGCTGACATAGGCTATGTCTACAGTACAACCTAAATCTGTTGACACAATGATAAGTGGGTGATAAAATGAACTAACTGGTTATATCTGCGATGAAGACTAGTCAACAAATTTGTTTTCTGACACAAAGAAACGTTCAACATTAAAGATAAAGCTTGAATTTGCAGGAGACAGAGCTTTCTTGGAAGCCAGCTCTAGACTGTGGAATGAATTCTCACAGAAACTAAAGATCATCATAAACCTCACCATCTTCCACTCAATATCAGGCACATCTTTGACCTTGCCTTCTGTAAGGAGGGTGGGTGGGTGTTTAAAATATTCCAGAACAGAACATTCAACTGCACATACTTCTCTTCTCCTTTCCGCAGGCAGGCAGAACATTTTAGTCACATTGCTTAATGTACTACTGGAAGGCCCTCAGATACTATGGTGATGAGCACAATATAAGAACCTACACAGAAGAAAACAGACCTTGTCCTCCTCTCACATTCTGCCTAACACTGGCCTCTGTCTTCCTGTACAGTCTGGCCACTCTGGTAGTAAAAAAACTTCTCTACAGCTCCTGCCACTTAGAAAAGCTTCCTAGTATCTCTTCATCTCATCAAATCTTCACTAAGAACATCCTTCTCCCTCTCATGCCTCAGTATCAGGATGGAAATTCTCTGGTCATGATTTAGCGCTGTAGAATGTTGGGTGATACTGTTTGCATGAAAAATGCTCTAAAAATATCGCTATATTCTTGCACTGTACACAGCACGTGACTACTGTTACTACAAGAATGCCTGGGGCCCACCAGTCTTAACAGCCTAGATCTCAATAAGTGCTTTTCCACGCACAAAAATGATATGGTTTTAACTAGATCAGTTTAGTAAAAGCAGTACAACCCTTCCCAAGTGTGGATACAGTTCTAGACACTGGTATAACTTCTTCCTGTAGATGTAGAGGATTAATAGACACCTTTACACTAGTACAAACATGTCCATGCTGAACCAATTTAATTATCTCAGTAAAGCAAACATCACACACCCCTAACTGAAATTGTTATATCAATATAAAACTGCAGACTAGGTCTTAGAGACCTGCTTGTGGAAAGCTTTATCATCAGCTAAGAGTCACAGTTTATGCCAGAAGGGATCACCAGATTATCTAGTCTGACTGCCTGTATGTCACAGGCTGCGAGCCGCCCCCCAGCCACCCCTACACCAAGCCCAACAATCAGAATTAGACCAAAGTAGTATAGCTCTCAGGAGATTGAACTATTGTGTGCCACAGGCAAAGAACAGGAAAGACCAAGTTGTACCAATGCCAGAGGCCCCCACAATGGCAGGGAACTGATTAGGTGAGATATATGCAAAAGATCCTAGCATGTAATTTGCGCCCCATGCTCCAGAGGAAGGTGAAAAATTCCAAAGGGTCATGCCAGTCTCACCTGTGGGAAACCCAATCTCAAGTATGGGAATCACTTGCTCACATGCTTAGGGTTTAAAACTCACTGGGATTTAACCAGCTGGAAAAAGCTGAAAGAAACAGAACTGAAAGATATATTTCTAACATCTTTCCTTTTGCTTGTGTGGATGTGGGGAGGAAGAATGTGCTAAGAGTGAAATCTGGCCATAAATTAAACTAAACTCTTCAAATTAGGGCACACTGCAGCTATGAATGGGTTGAGAGTTTGTTTTGAACGAATACAGGTATAATTATAAACTTCTTTCCCTGTATATCATTTAAAAGAGGTAGCATTAGCAAATTTTTTTCTCACTAAAATTTGATGTTTTATTTTTGAGAATCAATGATGCAAGACAGGTATTTTAATGTGAATTGATTATTCTAATTGCAGCATACAGTTCTAGGAAGCGGGAGAACTGAGGGGAGACAAGAACACATGTATTGATGGGAGGGACAGTTCAGAACGTTTAAGCACTGGCTTTGAGACACCTAACAAGGGACATTCAGGCCATGTCTACATTATAAGCGCTACAGTGGAACAGCTGAAGTGCTGCAGCTATGCTGCGGTAACACTGTACTGTAGACACTGACAGAAGCGGTTTTTCCATCAGTGCAGTTAATCCGCCTCTCCAAGAGGCAGTAGCTAGGTCAATGAAAGAATTCCTGCATCAACCTACCTGCATCCACACCAGGGGTTAGGTTGACCTAACCACAGCGTGAAATTTTTTACAGCCCTGAGTGACATAGCTCGGTTGATTTAATTTTTAGATGCAGACCAGGCTTAAAACTACAATTTTATAATCTCAGGAGGGCTGGCTTAGCCCTTCACCCTTCCAAAGAACTGTACTGGAGGAGGAGACTAGACACTCCAGTTCTGTGTGCTCAGCAGGGCCATCAGAGATCCTCAGGCACTTTTTCTAGAAGTAGAGAGTTGCCCAAGTATCCTTGGTCAAAATTTCCCATCTTCATACTCTTATTCAGAGTGCTCTGAACCAACTGGCTACTGGCCACCCTCCCACAGAGGCTGTATATATGTATTACTAGCACTGTATATAAACAGCGTCTGGGGAACCTTCATAGTGAAAGGCACCATAAGCATAAAAGATATTAAAAACATTTAATTAAATTTTAAGAAACAGGAATTAGGGAATGGCTGGGGAGGTGGAGGCAGAAAGAGAGAGACTTGAATACATACTGGGAGAACAACCAGAGGATTAGCGCTAGCAGCAAACAAATACAGAGGAAAGTTTACCCTGAGGAAGCCCAAACTGTACAACGTGCTTACTCTTTCCTGGATTACTGCAGGACATTTACTAGAATGAACAAAGGATTATGTTAAATAAAAAGTACTCTGTATAACAAAGCAGTTGCAGTCAAGGCTGAAATCCATTGTGGACATCACACTTAGACAGGCAGGAACAGGTTCAGAGAAAAGGAGTAGGCTTAGATCAAACAAAGAGCTTCATAGCAAGCAACTGAGAAAGTTACAGGTAAAAAAATAAATAAATCCTTACATTGATATGCAGTTCAGCAGAAAACCTGTTTCCAGCTGTCCCAGGCACTTTAAATAGGTAACTCTTTCAGATAAAGGGTTTAAGGGTTTTCTTAAAAATTGCTTTTATAAAATACAGGAGCCTGATTTGAACTATTGCAAAAGCAAAGGCATAACAGAACTTGACTGTCAGGAAAGCTGAGCTAGAAATAGTGTTCTTACAATATTATCCACATAAGAGACAAGGCGGGTCAAGTAACATGTGTTTGTTTTTTTTTTAATTGGACCAACTTCCCCCACCTTGTCTCTCTAAAATCCTGGGACTGACATGGCTACAACACTGCATACTTACATAAAACACAGCCCACCCAAGGTACTTTCATGTGATTTTTATAAGATGTAACATGGATACTATAAGAAGTCTAAAAGTCTGTTTTAGCTTTCCAGTAAATCATGCTCTCAGAACATAGTGCTTTGGGCCTATGGCTCACTACTATATTACTGCATGCCAGAAGCCTAAAAATGGAGATATGAAATTTAGCTAACTCCTAAAAAAGTTATACAGGATTAATTCTCACACTAAGTAGCAAGGCCATCCCAGTTATTTTACTGAGACCTGGGAGTCGTGCCAATAACATTAACTACTAACCCCACGATAAAAACAAGCCTATAGAAATGCTAATGATGTTTTTCTTAGGCCAACCCCTAAGAAAAGACAATACGCTGCTACTGGGAAGATAAAACCACAACAAAACTGGATTGTTAGAGATGGCTACACAGAATCTTTACTTCGGGATACATCTTACAATGGAAGATACAAAAATGTAGGTAGACTGGTAGCAGACGCAGAGCCCATGATCACCAACAGAAGCTGGAATGTGGAAAAATGTAGTACTTACTATAATTAAGGAGGAATTACTCTGTAATAAAAGTGAGACAAAAAAATAAAAACAAACACACATTTCTACTTCGCTATCCAAAAAAGGAGGAAGTATAAAATTGAAAGCTTGGGGAAGTGACTAAAATAGTAAAAGATTTCCCACTACAACGCAAGGAAGGAAACCTGTTGCTTTGAGACAGTTCCAGAAGTGCTTTTTGTTTTTTAAAATATACTGTTTAGCAGATCTCTGCCTGAAGCTTTCTGACCAAAATGAACATTCAGCACACAATGCACTAAATATGTTGGTGACAATTTGGGAGATAAGAATGGCAACAGGCAAGGATCCACAAACAAGATATAGGATAGGCAACTGCCAACCCTTCCTCGGGATTTACGCATAGTTCATTTCTCAGCCCTGTCTCCATCACCACATTGCCATGGGTTATTGTACTATACTACAGTAATATTCAAAAACACTGTAACTCATCATGATATAGGGTAAAATTCTCAAAAGCACTTAAGTCCCATTTTCAAAAGTGATTTTGGCACTTAGGAGCCTAACTCTCACTGAAAGTCAGTAGGACTTTGGCTCCTACGTACTCAGACTTTAAGGTTAGAAGGGACCATTATGATCATCTAGTCTGATCTGCACAATGCAGGCCACAGAATCTTACCCACCCGCTCTTAACAAACCTCTAACCTATGTCTGAGTTATTGAAGTCCTCAAATCGTGGTTTAAAGACCTCAAGGTGCAGAGAATCCTCCAGCAAGTGACCCGTGCCCCACGCTGCAGAGGAAAGTGAAAAACCTCCAGGGCCTCTGGCAATCTTTCCTGGGGGAAAATTCCTTCCTGACCCCAAATAGGGTGATCAGTTAAACCCTGAGCATGTGGGCAAGACTCACCAGCCAGTACCCAGGAAAGAATTCTCTGTAGTAACTCAGATCCCACCCCATCTAACATCCCAGTGACTGAAGTCAGTTTTTAAAATGAGACAAGTTTTGAAGATTTCACCCATGATCTCTTCAGGCCACATTTACGACAGATATTTCAGGCACCTAAACATGCAGATTAGGTACTTTGTGGAATTAGGTGCCTGTGACAAACACAGGAATTTCATAAAGTATTTTTATGACTCTATACCTGTCACTTTGGCATTGCTACACATGGGGGAGAGGGGGAGGCGAAAGGGGTCGGTCTTCTCTCCCTATACATGGGAAATCAGGCTAAGTATTTGAGACTCGAGCCACTAGGCTTCGTTCCTGGAACAGAACACAATGAATGGAACACAATGGTCCAGCACACTAACGGGGTCCCACTCAAAGAACTGGTTACATGCCGGGCATGGACCAGACCCTCTGGATCTAAGACAGTGCCTAACCTGCTTAGGCGCTTTTGAAAATCTCATGAAGTATCTTTGTAAGTGTGACCATTCATCACTAAATGTTACACACCAAGAGACATCCTCATAAAGTTTTTCTGGGAAACAGTCCACTTCAGAACCTAAGGTAAATATGCACAGACTATTGCTAGCAGTATGCTTTGAATTTAGAGTTATTTTGGGGTGTGGGGGGAAGGAGTGGGAATGTTTGCTTTGTAACAAAAAAGCTGGAAGAAAGCTTAAAATTGTCATCTGGGAAAGAAAACCCAAAAGCTAATGCTATAAAATCTGCTTTAGAGGCACACCACTCTGACACTTTATAAACTTGATAAAGCAAACCCAACTGTATAAACTGGAATATTGGCAAGAAACTTACTTGAGGTAAATCTCCAACAGTCACATGGTATTTAACAAATTATTCCAAGTTATCCTATAATGCAGGGTGAAAGCAAAGTCCAACTACTTCCCACTAAATTATGTCTTTCTGTGTGCATGCACAGAAATTGGTGCCCAGAAGCTCTGGAGTACACTGCTAATACCGGCCTGAGGACTTTGAAAACCTTGACCCTCTAAAATTTAGAATAAGAGGGGCTGGAGTTCACTCACACTATATTGAAATCGCTGCCATTGGGGGAATAACCTTCCACGTCAGGAAAAAAAATTCACAGTTAAAGTGGCTTAAAGGAAGCTTATAATGTAACAAATTAAATATCCAGAGCACAAACTGGGTCCTATTTAATGAGGGCTGAAGGGAAGGGAAATGTTAACGTTTATCAATCCCCATATGCACTTTTGGTAACTATAAGCTGCAAAGAAATCCAACATACTTATGCCAGGATGATATGAGAGAGGCATCGATAGCATATTTCAGCCAAGAACAAAACAAACTCCAGTGAAAGGAATAATATGGCCTCAAGACCAGATGCATCAGTCACACGGGGCCTAGTTTACACTAGAAAAGCTTTGCCAGTAGCTCTACCAGCAAATCTTCCCAGCGTAGACACAATTTAAATTGCCAAGAGTGTTTCTGGCTTCTACCAGTTCCCTGAATGAAACAAGTTATACTGGCAAAAGCACTTCTTTGCCACTAAAGTGGCCTCTATTCTAGGACTTATCAAGATAAAAATGTCATAAGAAGAAATGACACCACTAACCACAAAAAAAAGATTATAATGTGGACTTGGCCTGAGTTGAAACTTCAATGCTAGAGACAGAGCAAGGCATTATAGGTGCACCTGGGCAACAATATAAGAGAAGGGATGACGACTCAGGTACATAAAATCAGCAGAGTAAGGACACTGAAAGACATCAGATCTAAGTTTCTCTTTTAAAAAAAAGATTTAGTAATGAAAGAAATTCACAAAAAAAGATACAAAAGGAACACGTGTCTGTAAAGCCATTGAGCATATCTGCAAGTTAAGATGATCTGGAACAACCACAATCTCCAGGGGACATAGGTACTAATCATAGTCAATAAGGGAACCGACCTGCAATGCAGGTACATGGCTAAAAATAGTTTACAAGGTGTCCTACATGTACCTCACAGGTTCAGTGTTTTAAAGCCATAGGCATTCCAACCTGGTTTCATGTTGAAAGCATGGATCCCAACTGCAAAAATCCAGTAAGATAAACGGTTACTACGCTCCAAATACCTACCAACCTAACATGGGTTAGGTAAGGATTATTAATTGCTTAGTGTCATTTATTTACATTTCTGATAAACAAAATAAAAAAACACTAACTTAAAACATAACAGTAAGTCATCAATTTCCCAAACCAGAAGAATCAGAAAGACCACCTCTAGTCCCCCACTGATGAGTGCACAATATTCAAATTCCTAAGTTCCTGCCTCCCTCCCCAAAAGCCTGGAAAAAAGAGAAAGACTTTGCAGCATGCCTGGAGATCAACTGATTCATGGTATTTCAAAGCAAGAGGCAAGCAGCCTGGGGGGGAAAAGCGTAAATTCCAAGTCACCAAACAGTTCACAGAGAAGGTCCTGCCAGCAGCTCTCTTTTCACTAAACTAAGGTAAGCTCCAGCTGTTTGCAGCTAAGCCAGGATAGCAGAAGTCAAGAGCAAATCTTGCACATAAGTAGGCTCCAAGCCTTTTAGAACTTTATAAGTCAAACACAACACTTAAAACTCTACCCAGAAACCTACAGAAAGTACAATTCACAGTACACTGATGTCAAGCACTCATAGGAGAAACCTCTATTCAAGAAGCAAACCACTAGCTCATTTCCAAATTGATCCAAGGTGTAGCACTACGTAGCATGCATTGCAGTAGTACAATCTCTATATTACAATGAACTCAAGTAACAGGTGAAGGACACAGGTCTGAAAAATAGTTGCCCAAATGAACTCTGATTGAAGTCACAGCCAAGTCAGATCCACAGCATAATCAAGGGTATCAAAGAAGCTGATTAAATCTAACACTATCAGCATGGACCCCAGATCTATATTATAACCAGACTGTGCTGAACTCAGCTCTGAATCCAGGCTGACAAAAGTCAAGGAGATCCAAGGCATCTCGGCATCCAACATCAAACCAAAATGACACTGCACAAGGTTTCACTAAAAAATCTAAAGTTTGTGTCTTACCTGCTTCTCATATTACTGATCTTGACGTATTAAGACTAGACTGCAACTGTTCAGCATGCTGACCCACTGACTCCTTGTAACCCTTTGCTGAAGGTGCTCCATATAGAGGTCACAGAATTAGAAACTTTGGCACAGTTTCCAGCAGACTAGACAACTACATTTAAAAAAAAAGGTATTCCAAAATGAACTCATAACCACCTAAGCAACACCTTGATCTTGACATAATCCTAGCCTTCCCCTGTATTTGTTCACTAGCTTTGGCATGTCCTTATGTACACTAAGTTCATCTATTGAAAGACACCTAATATACTTGGGGCAGAAATAATTCACATGCAGTTATACTACGATTGCAAGAACAATGGAGAAAAAAATGTAAGAGACCCAGTGCTCCCTATTGATTATTACAGCGATAACTATGAGAAGTGCCTGAATGACTTAGGAGTCTGCATCCCACTTACAAAAGTCATTTAGGCCATGTCTACACTGACAGCTGTGGCACTGGAAGAGTGCTCATGTAGACATAATAATACCAACTCAACGAGCGGCAGTAACGCGTCTCGTGCAGACATTGCGCTATGCACACGAGAGCTTATACTAGCAAAACTTGTGTCGCTCGGGGGAAAGGGGTGTGTCACACTCCTGAGCGACAAAAGTTTTACTGACGTAAGTGCTAGTGTAGACATGGCCACAGGCACTTAGGAACCCAAGTCTCAATGAAAGTAAACAGGACCGAGGCCATGTCTACACTACCCCTTTTGTTCCCAAAGATGTCGTTGCTCAGCGGTGTGAAAAACAAAACAAACCACATCCCTGCATGACATAAGTTACCCCGGCACAAATGGTAGTATGTACAGCGCTATGTAGGCAGGAGAGCTTCATAGTGTGAGAGCTGGAGTTAAGTGAAGCCATGAGGCAGTTGTATATGTGTGAACATTAAGTGAAAATATTTCCCTCACCAAAAGCAAAAAATTGCCTGTTTTTATTTATAACATACAGTGGGCATTTATATGTATTCAGCATTCAAATTCTACAGTGTGGATTATTTGATGCATGAGGGGCTAAAGTGATGCTATAGTGCTCACAGATGGGTGCAAGAAGTGATCCATTTGTAAACAAGGCAATGTCTACAACTGCTGCAGCTCACCTAAGAAAGGGCTACCTTTTAGCAGAGAGCAAAGTGATTACCCATATAGGGAATTTGGAATCCTTACAGATGAGAGGCACTATGTAAGTGAGAAAAGAGCATCCTATAGATTATCAAAATTCATATATTCCACAATTGTGTGTTAAATGCAGAGATTCAAAACAAAGAAATAAAACAAAGATTATATGCATTTCTTCATCAAAGTACATTGTGCAGGGAACTTCTGGTTGAAGATGAGTGAATAAAGTTATCAACTGTCAAGCTATTATGATGAAAATATCCATACCTGTACTAGATACCATATTGGGTTATTAAAACTACCTCAGATTATGAAAACTGATGGAATTAAAGTTTTAGTTTATGGTTCACTGTTTACTTTTTGAACACTGTTTAGTTTAAAACTAGACTGGTGAGTCTAGTTCTGTTGTGAATGGGAAAAACTTTACAGAAGTTTATGAAAATGTAAAATATAAACCAAATAAGAATAAAAGTAAGTGACAATCACCACTCCTGGATTTAAATACTAAATCCTGGACCTAAATTATCTGTGCACTCCCTATAAAGGAGTCAGATTTCACAAGTCAAGATTTAAGCAGTTTACATTAGTGAAATTTACATCTACCTAGATACCACCAGTGACATACTTAGTACTATATTTGGACTTCACCTGCCTCTCTTCTCCTTCTAATTCAAATTATCACAATGTTGAAAATTTTAAAACCACCATCTTTCTATATCTGATCTAGACTATAGATCTCAAATAGGAGATGTTGAGTAGACTTGAACTTCAGATTCTAGCGCAATAAGTAATGCAGCAAGGACAAACTTTTATTTATTAGAAGCAGATTAGTTATTCAAGTTTTTCCTGCCCAAATGATGTCATATTTCAATTGAGGGGAGGGAAAGTGACAGTGAAACATTACCCCGAAGAGAATCCCCAAAATAGTACCATTAAGTACTTACTTCTACGATGTGAACCTGATTACACTGCTCTACAGCTAAATGCTTCTGAAATAAATGTAGTCCAACTTTACTAATTCTGGGTCACTGAGAATGAAAATGATGCTTAAAATTGTTGATTGGCTCTAGTTTTCAAGATATGCTATTGGGTCAGTATATACGACCCTTGACTTGGGAATGGCAGAGGATAAGTGAGTTACAAAGGGAAGGGATCTCAATTTAAACCAGAAATGACTAAAATACATCTTTGACTGGATCTATGAATAAATCTATGACTGGGTTTGGACAGTACTTGCTTTTTAGGCAAAACAATGAATGATGCAATCTGAAGCTGGTATTGCGTCATACATGATATGAATTGCATCATGTTATTCCTAGAAGTCATGGATGATGCAATCATAACGAAGCTTACATCACTCTGCTGAACAAATTGCCCTGTATCAGCTCTAGAAATCATACAGTGTCGTGCTCTCTTATTTGTCAGTGTTTGATTTTGCAAAGGGACACATTTCTGTTTAGCCAAAGTGAGCAGAGATGCCTCGTACTTGAGTGAACAGTGCAGATAACTTCTGCTATGTTTGTGGTGAAGTGACTTTTGCATCACAAAAGCGCAGTATAACCACTATGGTTAAGAAAGCCTATCACCTTTATTTTGGCTGCAAAATTGGAGATCAGGACAAGAGGTGGGCCCCACACATATACTGCAACACTTGTGCAACAAATCTTCGCCAGTGGTGGAACAGGAAAAGGAAATCTATGCCTTTTGCAGTGCCAATGATTTGGAGAGAGCCAACAGATCATACCAGCAATTGTTACTTCTGCATAGTGCCTCCAGTTGGGAAAGGTGTGTCAAAGAAGAAAAAGTGGACTGTGCATTATCCAAACATTCCATCAGCTATACGCCCAGTACCCCACGGAGAAGGGCTGCCAGTTCCTGATACACCAGAATCATTCTCACTTGAGTCAGATGAGGAAGAGGAAGAGGATGAAACTTCTGGTCCTGAACCATCAGTGTCACAGGACCCACATTTTCTCCCATCCTCCTCCTCTGAACCACACCTCATAACACAAGGTGAACTGAATGACCTTGTCAGGGATTTGGAACTACCCAAGAGTAAGGCAGAGCTGTTGGGCTCCAGACTACAGCAGTGGAATCTCCTGGCAGGCTATCAGGGCAAATGGAGCCCATCAATGCTTGCAGACTATTGCTGGACAGTGACAAGAGATGCTCCATTTAATGAATATAAGAGACAAGCCAAGAAGCGCCGAGCAGACACTCAATAGGACTAAACTATGTACATAATAGTTTTTTTGCCTTTTGTTTCATAATAAATTTTATTTATATAACCCTTTTGCTGATTTTTAAAGTGTTACATAAACAGGACAGGTGAAATATTATCATGTAAAACAACCATAAACACATGAAAAGACCTAGGTTTACAATTTATGATTAAAACTCTACTATCTACACAATATACATAGACATAAAATGTAAACTTAAAAATATCTTAGAAACAGTAGCCAATCATTGTCATATTTGAATTCAGCACATCAAAATACATAATAAATATCACATTTTATCTCTGAAGCAGACGACTTCTCAAAAATTGTAGACCAGTGTCATCTGACTCTCAAATACCCAAAACAGAATTATGCCTCATTTGCTATGGTGGAAATTCCCCCAAATACTCAATACATTGATTATCTGAAATTATTCAATATCCCCCAATACAGTAAGATAATTAAGGTTGTACTGTAGTAGGTTTTTATTTTTGCAACCATAAGTGAAAGCTTTTGCTATTAGACAAAAGCTTATGTTCCACCTTAAGCTATGTCTACACTACAGAGTCACCACCATACACTGTCAGCATACTCACCAACAGAAGGAATTTTTCTGCCAGTGTATGAACACCATCTCTCTAACGACATTAGTTATGCCAACAGAAGTCCTCTATTGTCAGCACAGCTGCACCTATATTGGGGGTTTTGTTGGTTTAGCTCTTTCACTAGGGGCTGTGTTTTTATTCACATCCCTGATCAACACAGCCATGCTGTTATAAGTTTTAAGTGTAGACTGGGCCTTAGGCAGCTATTTTTTAAAAAGTAACAGTGGTATTCAGAACAGAATCATTTCCTCTCCTTACCTTTGCCAACACAGAGTTGAAAAAATATTCTTTGTGAGCATGGCAGGCTAGCAAAATCCAAGGAACTAATTTTCAGTGGCATTGCAAATCCTGGGTCTGTGGGAGCACACCCTCAAAATGCACTGAAAGGGAGAGCCTCACCACAACACTCCATTTATAACTGGCGTTTCAGATAAAAGGAACCTGAAGACTTTTCTTTAGCACAGTTCAATACTAAAATACCTCTCTTGCCTCACAAAAAGTACACAGAAAATATCTGGAAGATATGCACTGTAAGTTTATCATGAATAAGAAGATAATACCAGTCTCTAATGTGATAGAGAGGCTTTGTTCACTCATGAATCAGCTTGTAATGGCTGGCAGCAGTACTTCGCCATCAGTTTATTCTTTCATGTAAGGGTGGGACAGAAGAGAGTTACATTCCAGACTACTGCAGCACTTTCCTAACAGAGCTACATCTCCCTCTATGAAACATGAGCTGAAGGACTACTTGCTATCTGAAATCTGTCATCATACTGTGTTGCCTTCTTTAGGGAACTTCACTACACACACTGGGGGTTCAATTCTGGGTTGCTCCTCTTTGGTTCTCTAGCTTAAGACAGCCCATTTGGGGCTGCAGTGCAGACCAGTGTTCTGTCCAACAATGGCTAGAATACATGCTTCAGAGAACAATGCAAGAAACTCCATGATAAACAGTTACAGAATAGAGAGAAATATGAACTGGTACGAAGAACTAAGCTAAATTTCTCTCTCAAAAGAACTAAAAAGCAACTACAGCAAAAGCAAGTTACCTATTAACATTTAAGAACCATCCCATCTCCGTGCATTTAAAAATGAGGAGGCATCCTAGGGCATGAACTTTAACGCACTACTTTAGAGATGAGCGTTTGATGCCAGTAGCTCTCATAGTTGTGAAGCTGGCACCAGCAAAAGACAGCGTCTTCTAGAGTTAATTATTTCCCCTCTGCAACAATGCTGCAGCTAAGGAGTTGTCCACACAAAAGTCTGCACCTCTTTTGTGAAAATGGCACAAACCTCTACATAGACATTTAGGCTTGGTCTATACCTAAAACTTTAGTCGACCTAGCTACATTGCTCAGGAGTGTGAAAAACTGCGTGTTGTGTGTGGTCGACCAAATCCCCACTGTAGGCACAGCTAGGTCAACGGAAGAATGATTGCGTCAACTTTGCTAATGCCTCTCGGAGAGGTGAGTTAACTATATCAGTGGAGGGCGGGGGGGGGGGGAACTTTTCCATGAATGTAAGAAGCACCTATATGACAATGCTGCAGCAGGTGTGCCGCCACAGCGTAGACTGAACCTTATTTCTGTTTAGTTCAACCTGTTCTTAAGCAATTTAAGCTAACACTGTATCCACACAGCCTTTTGTACTGGTTTAACTAAATCTGTTAAAAAAAAATGAACACCTTTATTAAACCAGAGCAATTCTGTGCATAGTCTAGCCTTAATTATTTCAGACCTAGTCTGCACTATCAAGGGAAAGGGGGAAGAGGAGAACAAAGGGGCCACTGAGTCACTGGCAATTGTTTAACTGACACGTCATGGGAAATATGGCAACAAGACAAAAGTTCAACACATATGTTATGATCTAACGTTTTAGCAACAAATATATAATGCTGGAAATTGAGGTTAGCAATTAATTCAAAAGAAAAGAAGACTATTAATTTAAGTTTAAACTGCTGAAAAATTAGTCAACTCATCATATTAGGAGTTTCTTTAAAGCAAAAAAAAATACAAGTTTCAAAAGAAGTCAGTGAGAGCAGAAGAGACAACATCTATGAAAAATCAGGTCCATGAGGCCAGGCTGTTAAAAGAACTCACCAGCCAACAGCTTCCACGGGGAGTCACCCTTGAAAAGATGTTCAGTTCATTTAAGTGATTAAATGGGATAGGAGCAGTTCTGAAAATATAGCATTAAGTGCTTAACAAAAAGTGAGGAGCATGTAAAGCAAAATATCATATAGAAATATGATTCTATGCATCATTCCAATATGGAATCCAAATACTGCAATCCCCAGATGAACATGCTGAACACACCTGCCACACCAGGAGACCCGTAGAATGATGATATTCTCTAAAAAGTTTTACTGAGAAGTTTTAAAGCTTTTTACCATGAAGGGGAAACTACAGAATGTGAACCAGGAAATGTCCCAAATGGTAGCAAACTCCAATCACTGCTACATATTTCCATAAGAATTCTATTGTTGAGTGCTCATATTCCCCACCTCCCCAAATCACCTACAATAGGCAAGATTCATAACCTACGTTCTATGTGCCAAAGGAGGTTCGGAACAGAGATCTAGTTTCCTTCACACAACTGTCTCCTGATATCCATTAGCACTTCATCTCTTAAGTTTCCTCACCTTTCAGAGCAACAAGTAGAGGGAGAATTAATAACTTCCCTATATACCAGTCTGGGAACCTCAGACTCTAGTCAGCTCACTTTGCCCATTTTGGAGTTCTCCTCCTCAGTCTTCCCAACCACCACCACGAGCCCTATTAACAAGAAATCTGAAAATAAAGAAACCCAATCAAAAAAGTTTGATTTTTAAATGAGACGGTTTTATTTTTCCCCATTTAAACTTTTTAAAGCAACATTTCCAAATGTCAATCCGCACTTACTGCACCTTTCACCCGACAAAAGGCTCACAAAGCACTTTTACAAAGGTGAGTATTAGAGCTAATTTACCTATGGAAAACTGAGGCACAGGGAGGCTAAATGAATTGCCCAGTATCACATGGCTAGAGTGACAAAGCCAGAAAAGAGAACCCAGGAATCCCAACTCCTAGGCCCTATTCTAACTGCTAAACATTCCCTCCCACACGATGCTCACATTTTTTAATTTATAACCATGTGTCACAAGAACTAAGCTCACTGTAAACCACTATAATTATTTACATTGACAATACAAATCAGTTCAATATGTTACTATTCCATACTTTGTGCATTGCATATCTTTGCAATCATCATCACAGTAGGAGTCAGGCCACATGGATTTTACAGCACTTCCAAATTAGCTTCATAAGAACATTGTCACACAGACTAACTGCAGTCCTTCAACCAGATTTTTAAAAGGTTAATGATAATTGCAATGTACCAAGCGGGATGCAGCACCAGGATGAGCACTACTGGGTCAAGATGAAGTTCACTTTCATTTGACATCTTTGTACATTATGTAGAATGCGGGTGGTGGGGCAAGAGAACAAAGAAATCAGAGCATTAAAGAAACTGGGAGGTGTTGCAAACACCAGGGAGAACTGAGAAACAATAAAATCTAGAAACATTAGAAAAAACGGCATGACATATGAGCAAAAAAAGAAATTCAACTTGAAATAAATGCATTTAATACTCTGGGGAATGTAAACTAGATCACAGGTGGAGGGAAGAAGATACTTGAGGTGACAGTGGACAGACAGGAGCTTGTAATGTGATAAGGAAGGGGGGTGGAGAAATGTGATTCAGGCCTACACCCAGAGCAAAAAGGTTATGGCCTCATCTCTAAAACTCTGATGTCAACTGTATGCAGCTCTAAGCAATCCAATATCAGCACTCACTACTGACAAACTGGAGGACATTCAGGGGGGAAAGTGATAAAGTCACAGAAAGGATTGATTTATGAAGAAACATTAAAGTAGTACATGTGTAATTCGGCTAATGACAACTAAGAGGGACACAAAAAGAACAGGAGTACTTGTGGCACCTTAGAGACTAAAATTTATTTGAGCATAAGCTTTTGTGGGTTACAGCCCATTTCATTGAATGCATGCAGTGGAAAATACATGTTAACTGCCTACAATTATTTGAAGAGTGAATGCCAATGAGGGTGAAGGAGCATTGTACAAGTAGGTATAACCAAATTTATTTAACTTTTGACAACTTTATTTGTACTTAGCCAAGTTTTGCCTTAAATTTGTGCCATTATTGGCACAAATTTAAGGCAAAACTTGGCTAAGTACAAATAAAGTTGTCAAAAGTTAAATAAATCTGTTAGATGCAGGAATAGTCTCCTCAAAGAAACCCTATTGCTTGTCTGGATTGTCTCAAGAAAATCTAGAATGGAATAATCCTGCACTGGCCAGTGAGATGGACCAGATATCCTGAAAGATATTCTCCTGATCTAACAGCTATGATTAAACAGCATAAATAAATTTAGAGAGAGAAAATGTATCACCTGAAATATAGAGAAAATTTGACAGTCCCCAAATGTCTGCTTGAGTACAACTGTGAAAATTGAACAATTTTTTATAATTCAGTGGCCCTCCAGGTTTTGTAAACTAGGATCCTGTGGACAGGATAGCTTCATCCAATGCCTGTTTGCTCGCTGTTTTGAAACAGAAAGACTGGTTTTCCACCACTCTACTCCCAATCAGATTCTGGGATTAGAAATAATTGGCCCAAATTAAGAACCATCTCTAATTAATTAATTAATTAAGAAAGTTAACCCTACTAGTAACCAGATTCCAACTCGGGCAATTATATTCTACACTCATAAAATCCCTTTTGTTCAAGTGATCAAGTTATTCTTAATTTGTGTCAAATCACTGTTTTATAGAATTGGTGGTTCAGATTAGCTGCTGCATTCTACACCACAAGTGTCTATATTTTAGTGCATAGGCAATAACTATATTTATACAGTTTGTAAAGCACCATGCAATCATTTTGGATAGTGCTATTGGTTATGGTTAGCAATGTACTCGATGCTGTACCAGACAAACTGAAGAAAGTCCCTACCCCGTAGAACACAACGATGAAACAAGACATGCTGAGGAGCCCAGAGAAAGTATGCATATCATTTTATCACTGTAATATATTCATAGAAAAATGCAGTCTTTAGAAGGGACCTGAATATGGAGACAGTAGCTACTTGGTGAACCAGGATAGAGATGGCATTCCATGCAAAGAAAGCAGCATGGAAAAAGGTACAGATTAGAGAATGGAAAGAGTTTATGAAGGATGGCAGTGGTCCTCAACTGGATTTCATGAAGGGTGCAAATTACAACAGAGTCTGGTCTTAAAAATTTAAGTTTATTTGATTAATCCATGTTGATTTTATACGCATCACCAAGTATTTTTATTTTCATGTAACATTTCATGTAAGAAAAGTCAAACCTGTTGGTCTTTTTCTGTTAGGGTAAGGAGAGAAAATGGGGCCCAATTAATTTTAGCAATAAAGATGAAACCCTTTTGACAAATGAGACGGTTTAATAGTTCTAGTTTACTAGAAACTGTATGGAAGTGAAAGAGAAGTAATTGTGCAGTAATGGATTAAACACTCACTGCTTCAAGAAGTTCTCATAAAGTTTGGGCTCCCAAAATCTAAAAGTGAGAAATAATTATTTAAGAAACAATAGAGAGAGAGAGCCCCCTCCTGGGAAGTTTATTGGAAGGGGATGACTCCTCCCATCTCCAGGCAAGTTAAAATCAGGGTAAAAACTTCATGTTTAAATTGCACAACATATTTTTTCTTAAATAATTGTTGTTATACACAGACATGCACACAGATTGTGCAATTTAAACATGAAGTTTTTACCCTACTGATGTTTAGAGTAACTGATCTAAACTTGCCTGGGGATGGCGGGGAAGTCAACCCCTTCCAATACACTTCCCAGGAGGGGACTGTTAAAGGGTTACTCCCACTACATCTAGTCTCAGCGTTACCCACGCTACTCCTAGACCCCCATCAAGTTGTTTTTGTGACACCCCCAATCTACCAATCCCATGAGCCCCCTCTCCCCCCGCGCTTACCATCTCCTTAACTCACTCATTTTAACTAGAGAGTCCCAAGCCCTTACCCAGGCCAGGATCTCGCCTACTGCACGAGGACCCTCTCCATAGCCACCTGCTGACCCAGCACGGCCCTGCTGCACAGGCCCCCCCCCCATAACCCCCATCCACACAGCCCAGAACCCCTTCTCATCACGGGGGCCTCTCACCACCCCCTAGACCACAGCACTCAGGGGCCCCCCACCAAGGAGCCCAGGCCCCCCTCACGAGCAGACATTTTCACACAAACCCCCCCCACCAGCTGTCCGTGGCGGGGCCCCCTCCCCCCAACCAGCCACCGCCCGGGCCCCTTGGAGGCTTCAGCAAGCCAGAGCCCCGCCCCTCCCTGAAGACGGGGCGTGATCCACATCATTCCCGGACGCTGTTGGTTGCGGCGCCCATCACTCCAAGCCGCCCGGCGGACCGATTGGCCGAAGACGCTTGTCACTCACGGAAGGGGCCGGTACTCTCACGAAAACTCGGGGAGCTGGGGGGGCAGCGTCTACTCCAGGGGGATAGCGGGGGGCCTCGCTCACCTCGAGACCGGGGGGCACACTTGGGTTGCTTCAGGTCCGCACCTCTGCCTGGCGCTGGCTACGGAACCTCGCGCTGGCTCCGTCCCTCCCGAGCTGTCCCTGGGTCTCGCGCTGGGGTGCCCCCTCCCTCCCTACGCGCGGTAGTCTCGCGAGACTTCCCACGGGGCGGGGCATGGAAAAGAGAGAACCAATCATCAGCCGGGATGTGTGCCAAAGCGGAGGGGTGGGCGTTGCCCGCGAGAGGCGGTGGGTGGAACGTGCCCGCCCACTCTGCCTTCCTCGGAGGGGGGCGTTACTGGACGGGACAGCGCGGAAAAGAGCGACAGAGACCCCCTCCCCCCACCACTGAGGGGACATGGACAGAGCCCCCCCCCACAGGGGGGACAGTGAGACCCCCTCCCCCCACCACTGAGGGGACATGGACAGAGCCCCCCCCCACAGGGGGGACAGTGAGACCCCCTCCCCCCACCACTGAGGGGACATGGACAGAGCCCCCTCCAACCACAGGGGGGACAGTGAGACCCCCTCCCCCCACCACTGAAGGGACATGGACAGAGCCCCCCCATCACAAGGGGGACAGTGAGACCCCCTCCCCCCACCACTGAAGGGACATGGACAGAGCCCCCCCATCACAAGGGGGACAGTGAGACCCCCTCCCCCCACCACTGAAGGGACATGGACAGAGCCCCCCCATCACAAGGGGGACAGTGAGACCCCCTCCCCCCACCACTGAAGGGACATGGACAGAGCCCCCCCATCACAAGGGGGACAGTGAGACCCCCTCCCCTCATCACTGAGGGGACATGGACAGAGCCCCCTCCAACCACAGGGGGGACAGTGAGACCCCCTCACTCCCACCACTGAGGGGACATGGACAGAGCCCCCCCTCTCCCCCACCACAGAGGGGACAGTGAGACCCCCTCACCCTCCAGAGGAGACATGGACAGAGCCCCCCTCACCCCTACCCTCCAGAGGAGACATGGACAGAGACCCCCTCACCCCCACCACTGAGGGGACATGGACAGAGCCCCCCATCACCCCCACCACTGAGGGGACAGTGAGAGAGACCCCCTCACGCCCACCACTGAGGGGATAGTGACCCCACTGCTCTCTGTCCCCCAGATTTCAAAGAGAGGACAGCAGACAAGCTCCCAGCATATGAATGGCATTTGACTTCACACCAGCACTCTTCACACACACCACTTTGTAGATAGTTTTAGAGACGATGACTAAGTTTCCTTTGTCCAACTATAAAGAACTAGCTAGCATACATGTTTTTTCTATCTACCTCCACTCTCTACTGGCTGGAAATTGACCCATTTAGCTGTGTGTCATCAGCCCTATACTGCTACTGTCAATTTCCTCTTGGCAGAAGTGGTAGAAGCTTGTGTTTTTGGAGCATGAAGATCTGGATTCTCTTCCCCTTGCTGCAGTGTCCATGGTAAGCACCAAACCTGACAGCCATGAAGTCCTAGGTTTCTTACAATGCTTGCCAATGACTGTAATTCCTCTTGGATACCAATGATAACAATACAGCACCATGTAACTTGCTGGTTATTCAAAGCAACCCTTCCTTGCAAAAGAGGTGTTTGAAAACTAAGCAGCAAAGAATCCTGTGGCACCTTATAGACCAACAGACGTTTTGGAGCATGAGCTTTCGTGGGTGAATACCCACTTCATCAGATGCATGAATCTGACGAAGTAGGTATTCACCCACGAAAGCTCATGCTCCAAAACGTCTGTTGGTCTATAAGGTGCCACAGGATTCTTTGCTGCTTTTACAGATCCAGACTAACACGGCTACCTCCTCTGATATTTGAAAACTAAGCCACCCAAGATGCATAAATGTGTGTTTGCTCCTGAGTAGTTACTGCCATTTGGGCTGTTGCCAGATTGTTCCCATTAGGAGGACAAATGAATAATTTGAGTCAGGTCTACTCTTTGTGTATATTCTTTGTAAATAAACAAGTTTGAACTAAGTCCTGCTTTGCTGAACAGCATAGCAATAAATAACAGTAGGCAATTTCCAAGCTTGATTCTCCAGACAGTCCTGTGCCTCAAGGCTTATTGCCTCTCACACAAACAGCTTGCCACTTGCTCCTGCATTTGTAACCAGGGAAATCCCCCGTCCTCCGATCAGTAGCTCAATTTTGCTCAGGCTTCACCATGTGACCCAGTGCCTTGGGCAGTAGCCTGGTATTGGTTCTAGATATCACTACATAAAAAGGACTTAATTGTTCCTTCCATTTAGACTGAATGAAGAGTGCTTTGCATACCCATTGGCTTTGACCAGGTCTGTGATTGTCTGTATATGTGATTGTCATCTTGATGGCAGCCATTAACACCTTCCAGCATAAAACATGGTAAAAAAAGGGTTATAGCAGGTATGCATTTTGGGCCAGGGACAGTTTTATTGATCTGTGTTTGTACAATGCAGAGCACAATGAGTTCTTGGTCCCTGACTGGGGCTCCTAGGCACTGCTGCTATACAAATAAATAATAATCTCAGCCTTTTAGGAACATACATTGTGAAATCTGGGCACTAGGCCCTCTTGAGAAGCAGCATGATCCAGCGGATCAGGTACTAGACTGGGAATCAGGAGACATGGGTTCTATTCTTGGTTCTGTCTCTGACCTGCTGGGTGACTTTGGTCAAATAACTTCCCCTCCATGTCTCTGTTTCCCCTCCCACCCTTTGTTTTGTCTAATTAGATTATGAACTCCACTGAGCGCCTGATAGTTAAACCAACCTAAGCACCAGTATAGGCACAGCTAGGTCAATGAAAGAATTGTTCTGTCAACCTAGCTATTGCCACTCAGGTAGAGTATTACCTACATCGATGGAAAATCCCCTTCCATCAATGTAGGAAGTATTTACACTAGCACGACATAGCTACACTGCTGTAGCTGTGCCGCTGTAATCCTCATAGTGTAGACATGGCCCCAGTATCAGTTGCCAGTACCAGCAGTTTTTCTCAAACCTTTTTATTGGTGACCCTTTTCACATAGCAAGCCTCTGAATGCGACCCCCCCCCCCTTATAAATTAAAAACACTTTTTAATATATTTAACACCATTATAAATGCTGGAGGCAAAGCGGGGTTGGGGTGAAGGCTGACAGCCCATGACTCCCTGGGATCCCATGGGATCTTTAATGATTGCAAGCCTCTTGAAATAACACTGGGTATTTCATGACCCCCGGTTTGAGAACCCCTGCCCTAAACCACACATTTCTCAAACACACCAGTGAAACTCAGAGAGACAAGGTGGGTGAGGCAATATCTTTTATTAGACCAACTTCTGTTGGTAAGAGAGACCAGCTTTCAAGCTTACACAGAGCTCTTCTCGAATATTGTGGGACTGACACGGCTATACACTGCATACTGTGAAACTCAGTTGTTTAATCCAGTGGTGCCTAACTTTATTACACAGGAGGGCCACATAAACCTAAGCACAACCTTGTGTGGGCTGAACAGATTCTATATTTTAATAAGATTTAAAGTCACCTGTATTGATTTATATTTTAAGTTCAGTTTGTTTTGTATGTATTTAGATAGGTTGTTTCTATGTACAGTATTGTCTATTTACACACTTTTGTAAACTAAAATTATGTAAACCTGATGACAAAACGCTAATAAATTGGCTGTTAGTATATTGTGTTGAAGCAGGCCACAGGCCTTATGAAATACTTTGGTAGGCCATATACGTCCCGCAGGCCATAGATTGGGCACCCCTGAATGTAGATGGGATATCTTACTGTATGTCAGGACCTACCAGAAATTGCTTATCTCAGACAAGAGAAAATCTCGTTCTAAGCAGGACCAGAAAATTAGGCCTGTCTTTGGGGCAGAATAAATCTGGGAGTCCTAAGTAACCTCAGGGAAGTCTACTTTAAAGCTCCATTTATATAAGGAAGCATTAGAGGTGGAGCTAACAGATTTGTCCCACCTAGAACACACCCATACCAGGAGAAAAGAGATCAGTGGTTAGCTCCCAAGTATGGGTTAATATTCTTTTAGGATCTGATTCACTGTTGTTCTGACTTAATACGAAATGTGGGTAAAATTCTACCAGATCAGAGTGATGTTTTCCACTGTTGTAAATGAGTGTACAAAATACAGAGCAATAAGGGATAACCAAGGTCCATTCATCCAGTCTATACTTCTTTAACTTGCTGGCAAGAATACTGTGGGAGACCGTATCAAAAGCTTTGCTAAAGTCAAGATAGAGCACATCCACTGCTTTCCCCATATCCGCAGAGCCAGTTATCTCATCATAGAAGGCAATCAGGTTGGTCAGGCATGACTTGCCCTTGATGAATCCATGTTGACTGTTCCTGATCATCTTCCTCTCCTCCGAGTGCTTCAAAATGGATTCCTTGAGGACCTGCTCCATGATTTTGCTGGGGACTGAAGTGAGGCTGACCAGTCTGTAGTTCCCCAGGTTCTCTTTCTTCCCTTTTTAAAATATGGGCACTATATTTGCCTTTTTCCAATCGTTCGGGACCTCCCCTGATTGCCACGAATTTTCAAAGATAATGGCCAATGGTTCTGCAATCACATCAGCCAACTCCCTCAGCACCCTTGGCTGCATTAGACCTGGACCCATGGACTTGAGCATGTCCAGCTTTTCTAAATAGTCCTTAACCTGTTCCTTCACCACTGAGGGCTGCTCACCTCCTCCCCATACTGTGTTGCCCAGTGCAGCAGTCCGGGAGCTGACCTTGTCTGTGAAGACCGAGTCAAAAAAAGCATTGAGTACTTCAGCTTTTTCCACATCATGTGTCGCTAGGTTGCCTCCCCCATTCAGTAAGGGTCCCACACTTTCCCTGACCACCTTCTTGTTGCTAACATACTTGTAGAAACCCTTCATGTTACCTTTCACATCCCTTGCCAGCTGCAACTCCAGTTGTGCCTTGGCCTTCCTGATTACACCCCTGCATGCTCTAGCAATATTTTTATACTCCTCCTTAGTCATCTGTCCAAATTTCCACTTCTTGTAAGCTTCCTTTTTGAGTTTAAGCCCACTGAAGATTTCACTGTTAAGCCAAGCTGGTCGCTTGCCATATTTGCTATTTTTTCTGCACATTGGGATGGTTTGTTCCTGTGTCCTCAATAAAGCTTCTTTAAAACACAGCCAGCTCTTCTGGACTCCTTTCTCCCTCATATTAGCCTCCCAGGGGATCCTGCCCATCAGTTCCCTAAGGGAGTCAAAGTCTGCTTTTCTGAAGTCCAAGGTCCATATTTTGCTACTCTCCTTTCTTCCTTCTGTGAGGATCCTGAACCCGACCATCTCATGGTCACTGCTACTGCCTAGGTTGCCACCCACTTCTACTTCCCCTACCAATTCTTCCCTGTTTGTAAGCAGCAGGTCAAGAGAAGCATGGCCCCTCGTTGGTTCCTCCAGCACTTGTACCAGAAAGTTGTCCCCAACACTCTCCAAAAACTTCCTGGATTGTCTGTGCACTGCTGTATTGCTCTCCCTGCAGATGTCAAGGTGATTGAACCAGCCCTGTGATCTGGAAACTTCAGTTAGTTGTCCGAGGCTGATTAGCCTGCTACTGGCTTGGCTAACAGAGCTGGACCTTTTAGCTCAAACAGGCCCAGGGCCCAAGTTCAATCTCCACTGTCCAAAACCCCCTCAGAGGCATGGCTTAATACCACTATGCCAGCGAAACTTTTACCACTACAACTTTCTAACGCAGAAAGGCCCTGAGGGGAAATGTTACCATATGATTTAGCGCCATCCATTCAGCACATGGGCAGGAAGGTACAGTCTGATTTACTCAGCTGATACCTTGGGGGAGCCAGAATGGAATAACCTGGCCTGGAATTTATCCAGGATGCCCTGATGTTTGCGTAAGTGCCATGGGATCTTTAATGATCGCAAGCCTCTGGGAGGGCGGTTTTGAAATAACACTGGGTATTTCATATCCTGATGTGGTCAAGCAGATGCTAAAATGAAGGAGAGAAGGGGGAAGCGAAACAAAAAAAGCAAAGCAAAAGTGCCTCAGAGAGATACAGGAGAAGAGGGGAGTCCTTTAAAGTGGGGAGGACTTGCCAAACCAAACAACTCTACATGCTCTGTGCTCCAGCGCAGAAAAAACAAAGGCCCTTTCTTTGCTTCCCAAACATCAGATCCTTTGCCAAAGAGGCCTGTTTACCCAATTGGAAATGTGAAAGATTTGCTCCTCTTTTCTCTCTCAGTCCCCTGTTTCAAGCTGCAATTGATCACAGCCCAGAGCTGCCTGAGGGCACTGGGATTTGGTGTCAGGTAATTACAAGAGGGGGGAGCAAAGGGATGCCTAACCTGAGCAGGAGCCCTGGGTATGAGCTGCACTGACTATAAAGCAGTAATTGCCTTGTTAACAATAGAAAGTATCATCAGGAATAATAGGCTCCAAATTGAGGAAGATTAAGCAAATGATAGGTAAGTGGGCTAAATGCTACTTGCTATCCTTTCCATTAATTAAATTAATGAGCCATGCCGCTATTCAAATTATGTGCCTGCTTTCTGCGTGCTCCAGAGGGAAAGCAGCAGCATGCCCTTTCGGGCTCAATACAGCCTTCCCCAGGCTCTAGTAACAAGGGAGGGAGCAGATGGATTGGGAAATTGTCTTTGGATGCTTAAGGTTTACTAGGGTGATATTAGCGGGGCTGTCCTGATGTTAGGTACGCAACTATACCCCTCCCCTGAAAAAAAAAAAGTGTCCTGATTTTTCACACTTGCTATCTGAGCATCCTAAGGTTAACTATTGGCATGTTCTTGGCTGACATCCCCCATCTAGTTGGAAAGTGGTGCCATTCCTATGGCCAGGGGTACATTTAGACTGTAAGGTCTTTGGGGCAGGGGCTGTCTTTTTGTTCTGTGTTTGCACAGGACCTAGCACTGTGGGGTCCAGGTCCATAAGCGGAGCTCCTAGGTTCTACTGCAAAACAAATAAATTATAATTAATGATCTAAGCCCATTATTTATGATTGGGGCCCCAATGTGCTGAGCTCCCAGTCTAAAGAAATAAAGGGTGGGAAGGGAAACTGAGGCACAGAGCAGAGACATGACTTGTCCAGAGTCACACAGCAGAGCTGAGATTAGAACGCAGTGTACTGACTCCCAATCACATGCGCCATGTGCTAAATCATACTGCCTCCCCTCAATCTAACTTGCTTTAATAATCAGAGCAAGAACTCTCCTGATTAAATATGAAGCTATACATGTCCATGGGTTCAGCGAAAGGGAATCAGGTTCTAATCTGGATTCTGACAATTTGCTACAAGGTGCGGGCCACTCATTTCAATCTCCTGTGCCTGAGTTTTCCCATCTGTAAAGTAGGGGCAGTAATCCTGACCTGTCTCGTTGTGGGGATTAACTCATTGGCAAGGTGCTTAGAAAAAGCTAAGGTGCAAGTATTAGTCAGCTGTTTTGGTGTTTGTGTATTGTGACCACTTGTTCACTAGGCTGAAAATCATAAACTTGCTCCATACAGGCCAGTACATATCTGTCTGAGCATGACCGCTACTGGCCACTGCAGAGTGGCGATCTGATAGTGAGATAATGACCTGCATTGGTACTTCATTTCCTTTGTTGGATCAAGCTAGAGTGCTCCAAATCTTCCAGGTCAAAGCCCTAAAACCATGCACAAGATTCTTTCTATTGTCACAGAATCACAGAGTTGAAGGTCAGAAGCGACCACACCAGATCACCTAGACTGCTGCACACCACAGGCATCTAAACCACACCCGTGTGTAGAGCCCAAATAACCTGGATTAGACTGTATTACAGCCCTCTGCAGACTGAACTAGTGTGTGACAGGCAGAGAATAAGAAGGAGCAAGGTGTACCAATGCCCTAGGCCCCTGCAAAGGTAGGGAATTGATTTGGTGAGATATACCCAGATAATCCCAGCAAGCACTCCATGCTCCAGGCCAAAAACCTCAACATCTTTGCCTCTCAGATTAATTTAAGTTTGTGAGAAGACAAACTCTGATTCACGGAGTTACTCAAGACCCTTCCTTTGTTCCAGGCAGCTCTTCCTCAGGGTTATACAAATGCATGGATAACTGGGATCTGAGTGGAACTCTGTTTAGATCACGTCATTCCTCTGAGCAAATGCTTAAGGAGGATTTGTTCTAATTTATGAGAGGTCAGGCATTTTCCATCCGCTTTTTCAACAAATATCAACGTTTTCTGTGGGAAAATTGTGTTTTTTTCCCTCAAATGTTTTGATATTCTGTCTGGAAAATCTAAACAAAATATTTCATTTTGGGTCAAGACAAATCAAAATATTTCAGTTTGTCAAACCAAATCAAAATGTTGTATTTTGAGTCAGTTCAACCATAATCTGTGTATGCCTGAGCTGATATTGGTACCTCCTGGGTGCTGTAGTTCGGCTGCTTCACACCACTATTCTTATGGCTGGACTACATCTCCCATGAAGCACTGTGATCATGTGACTTCCATAATGTAGAGTGACCGGTCAACCAAAGGGGAAACCATGGTCCATCATGAGAGATGTAGTCCAGCCAGAGAGCCCAGGCCATAGAGAGGGACCTGAACTACAGCTCCCAGGATGCATTGCAGCAGTTGAGGTGGACACTGATTAATATCAGACTGGCTGCCTTTTCCCCTCCTTTCCCCACAAAAAAACACCATTTTGACATTTCCAAATAGAAAATTTTCAGAACGTTTCGTTCTGCAAAAAGGTCAATATTTGTCATTTTGTCCTGATTTGAAACAAAACCACATTTCAAAATACTAGAATTCCCTGCAAAATAGTTTCACCCAGCTCCTCTCTAATGGCTGTTGGACATGGCCTGGAGGCTTAGGGTAGAGTGTAAAGAAGGCCCCTTGTTACTCAGCAGCGCTGCTCCCTGTGTGTCAGATGTGCTTAAATTACAGTCCGTTTGTTTATACAGCCTTTAATACCACAGCACTCATTTTACTGACGAAACCAAGTGTTCAGCCCTGCAGAGCCAGCTCAGCTATGGGGCAGCAAGCTGGAGCCTTGTGGATCTATCAAATCTGGAAATTTTGTCCTGCTGCCCATCACTACAATATCTGGGCACCTTCCACATAAAATCCTTAGTGATAGTGAAATCTGTAGTATAATTAGTTGAAAATTTTGTAGATTGAACAGTTTTCAGTTGGAAAATTATTTGTATAGTACTAATGCTTAGGAGTCTCCGGCCTGAACCAGGGCCCCATTGGGTTAGGTGCAGTACAAACACAGAACAAAAGATGGTTCCTGACCCAAAGAGCTTCCAAATTTGAGTTTAAGTCAAGAGATGACAGATGGATAGGCAGTTTCATCGAATTTGACAAGTTTAACAGGAATGTGTCAATTTCAGTGAAATTTTTCACTGGGGAAAAAAGTCAAAACAATTTTAACTTTCTCATTTAGTTTCAATAATATTAAATAATATAATAATATTAGTTTCAATAATATTAAAGTTTCATTTTGATAAAGTAAAAATGTTTTCTTTCAACTTTATATTTGATTAATTTTGTTTCTACTTGTATATTAAAATATTAACTTATTAAAATATTAATTTGAACATATCTATCTACAATATATGGTCAGAGCTGACAGGGAATAAACATGGAACCCCATACAAGTCTATTTCTACAAGGCCTGTGAAGGCAGAATGATCCCTCAAGCAAATGGGAGGTCTGCAAAGTGACAGAGCCCAAATATCACTTCTCAGACCTGCACTGAGAGAAATTTAAATCCCACTTAGCAATACAACAGTCAGGAAGCGGGGAAAATGGCTCCAGCATGGAGCCATGAAATTGACACAAATTACAGCCAAGAGCCTATGCAAGTAAGGCAGGGTCTTCGTGGATATTGCATCGTCCTAACTACACCAGCATAAGCCCTACTCCCCTTGTGGAGCAGTACACTGACATAATTAGGTCGACATAACCTGCCTTACATTGATCTAACTCTGTAGTGTAGACCAGGGGGGTCTCAACTTTTTTTCTTTCTGAGGCCCCCACAACATGATATAAAAACTCCATGGCCCACTTGTGTCACAACAGCTGGTTTTCTGCATATAAAAGCCAAGGTCAGCCACAGGGGCCCCCGTGAAGCTAAGTTGCTCAGGCTTTGGGTTCAGCCCCAGGAGACCGGGCTCAGGGCCCTGGGCTTCAGCCCCACGCCTTGAGGCTTTGGCTTTCTGCCCTGGGCCCCAGGAAGTCTAACGCTGGCCCTGCTTGGAGGACCCCCTGGAACCTGCTTGCAGACCCCCAGGAGACCCCAAATCCCTGGATGAAAACCACCGTTATAGACCTGGGTTCTGTTCTCTGCTCTGCTGAAGCCTTATGATAAATCCACTCTACAGATTAGAGAGTCTAGGCCCTTGGACAAGTCATTTGGTCTCTCTGGGCTTCAGCTCCCTCATCTGTAAAATGGGGATAATAGCACTACCCTACTTCACAGGGTATATATGGAGGGAGGTAGGGTACTGAAGGTGAGGTGACTGGATACTATGGCAATGTTGCCCCATTAGACAGACAACACTTAAGAAGACCTCACAATGCAGGGCCACCCAGAGGATTCAGGGAGCCTGGGGTCTTTGGCAGTGGAGGGCCCCCGCCGCCCAATTGTTGCCAAAGACCCGGCACTTCAGCGGTGGGTCCCGGGGCGGAAGGACCCCCCGCCGCCAAATTGCCGCCAAAGACCTAGAGTGGAAGCTCCAGTGGCCCAGGCCCCGCAAGAGCTTTCTGGGGCCCCTGGAGTGAGTGAAGGACCCCACTCCAGGGCCCCGAAAAACTCTCGTGGGGGCCGTTGTGGGGCCCGGGGCAAATTGACTCACTTGCTCCCACTCTGGGCAGCCCTGTCACAATGAATTCTACACATGTGATTTTGGTTGTTGTTAAAAAATATATACTTTCTTAATATCAGTGATTATTTTCAGAGTTGGCTTATTCCTTAGGTCTTACCAAGATCTACAAAGTAAGCCATGGTGGAACAAAATTTAGTCAGGCCTTTTGAACTTGTGCAAGGACATTTCTGATCAGAACACATGAGGAAGAGGATTTTCATGTCTTGTTCTCTTTTTCACATGCAGAAAGAACTCCAAAGGGCTGAACCAATCTTGCTCAAACTTTAAAAAACCCAACAATCACAGCTGGGCTAAGCCAAAGCCTGGAAAAATTTATCCCCAAAGGAATCTGGTTCAGAAAGTTATAAAGTAACTGGGGCAGGGGAGGGCGTGATAATGGAAGTTTAATCTCAATTTGTGTGTGCTGGCCCCACCTGCTGTAAGAGACTCCCATGGCTAGTGGCAGGGTCTGTCAGGCCCTCAGCTTGTATTTTGTCTGTGTGATGCACCTCTCTCTAATCCATGGAGTATATTTATACCAAGCTGATGGCTCCCCTCCGGGGATTTACCAGCACTAATTGTCTTTTTTCCAGGCCTTGGCCCTTCTGGGCCCTGTTGATGAAAGAAGTACTTACTCAGCCTTTACATGGGTGCAGCATAGAGATACAAGCTACTTAGCATTTGCTAAATCATTTAACACCCCTTGCCTGGGGTTTTATCAACCGCTGGGCTGGCTTGCTTCAGTATCAAGGATGGGTTTCCAAAACACAGGCCAAGCTGTCATAAACAGCCAGGCAGCCTGGTTCCCTAGCAACATCAACACCAGGTTTTCAGGACCAGCTGTGGGATTTATAACAGCAGGAGGTGGTCCCTGAGGCTCTGATTGCAGCCAGGGTGTGTGTCAGAGGTAGCTTAGCTCTGTTTATGCCTGCTATAGAAAGCTGTAGGGTAGGGATAGGGTCCAGAATGACCTAGACAAATTAGAGGATTGGGCCAAAAGAAATCTGATGAGGTTCAACAAGGACAAGTGCAGAGTCCTGCACTTAGGAAGGAAGAATCTCATGCACCGCTACAGGCTGGAGAACGACTGGCTAAGCAGCAATTCTGCAGAAAAGGACCCGAGGATTACAGTGGACGAGAAACTAGATATGACTCAGCAGTGGGCCCTTGTTGCCAAGAAGGCCAATGGCATATTGGGCTGTAAAAGTAGGAGCAGCAGATCGAGGGAAATGATTATTCCCCTCCATTTGGCACTGGTGAGGTCACACCTGGAGTATAGTGTTCAGTTTTGGTCCCCCCACTACAGAAGGGATGTGGACAAATTGGAGAGAGTCCAGCGGTAGGCAATTAAAATGATTCGGGGGCTGGGGCACATGACTTAAGGGGAAAGGCTGAGGGAACTGGGATTATTTAGTCTGCAGAAGAGAGGGGGGATTTGACAGCAGCCTTCAACTACCTGAAGGGGGGTTCCAAAGAGGATGGACCTCGGCTGTTCTCAGTGGTGGCAGATGACAGAACAAGTAGCAATGGTCTCAGGTTGCAGTGGGGGAGGTCTAGGTTGGATATTAGGAAACACTATTTCACTAGGAGGGTGATGAAGCACTGGAATGGGTTACCCAGGGAGGTGGTGGAATCTCCATCCTTAGAAATTTTTAAGACCTGGCTTGACAAAGCCTTGTCTGGGATGACTTAGTTGGGGTTGGTCCTGCTTTGAGCAGGGTTGGACTAGATGACCTTTTGAGGTCTCTTCCAATCCTCATATCCGATTCTATGTTGAGGCAGGGATGAGTAGGGAGGATGGCCCAATAGAAAGGGTATTGGGCTGAGACCTAGAACACCTGGCTTCTGTTCCCTGTGCCCGGTGTGATCTTGGGTAAGTCACAATCTACACTGTGCCTCAGTTCCCCATCCGTACAATAGAGCTAATTCTTTGCTACCTCACAGTGTAGGTGGTGAGGATAAACCCACTGGTCAGATACCACAGCAGTGAGGGCTGTGATGTAACACAAGTCAGTAGCAGGGAAGAGAAATGCGTTTAGATTGCTGCAGGCATGACCAGTTCTAAAATCCTGATTTGTATATGCCCCACAGCCTTCGAGAGGAATCATATGTACTTGCCTGTGTCTCAGGCCCAGCACTACTAAAAGTGGTTCCTGGTCAAGGCCACCTCTGAGTTACTTGTATTACTGTAGTGCCTGAGCACCCCCAATCCTGGACGAGGACCCCTCTGTGCTAAGCAGTGTACAACCAGAATTAAAAGGCAGACAACCCCTTGCCTACACTAACTGTGAAGTTTCCAGTGGCTCTTACATGTGCCATGATGAGCCATGCCAAGCCAAGATGGCTACAGCTTTGTTGCAATGACCACTTCCCTTTGATTTGCTGGTGCTCCGAGCAGAGCGAGGTCAAAATGCAGCTGTCCTTCCCCTCCAACCTCAGCACTGACCAGGTGCAAATGAACACAATACTGACACCTAAATGGCATGCCCAAAGCAGCCTTCAAAGCATCAGCCACTTGCAAAGACAAGACAGAGGGATGATGAAAGATGCCTGCTTAGCACAGCGAGAGCCTGGGTTCCCCATCCCCACTAGGTGCATCTGAGGCAGTAGCAGGCTTCTCAGAGCCCAGTCAATGTGCCTCAAGCCTGTATTGGGGGTGCACTGGGGTGGGGGCTATGTGAGGGGCAAACAGGCTCCGTGGTCCATTCAAGTCACACTGATCCCATCAGCAAGGGAGCCAGTGATTAGGCGCTGCATGTACTTACTGAGATCATGTCCTGCACAGACTCATTATACAGAGGGCACCAGCCTGCTGCCAGGGGGAAGGCTGAGACAAAGGCCCATGAGGTAGGAGGGCTGGCTTCTACTCCCTGCTGTACCACACTCCCTTGGAGACGTTAGGGCACATCTCTTCAGCTCTTTGCCTCCCATTCCCCACCACAGTGCAAGTGCAGCACATTCTCTGCCACAGGGGAGGCAGAGATGCTTCCCAGGCAGGGTTCTAAGCACAAGGTGTCATTAGCAGCTAGTGCAGGATTGGCCCGACATAACTAATTCACCAACTACTGACTCAGTTCTGGTTCTAGGGAGGTAGGCCCCTACCTTTGAGGGCTGGCAAATCCTCTTGCTTCCAACTTGTCTCCCTCCCACGCTGCTGGTTGAAGACTGACTGGTGCAGACTGCACAAGGCAGCCACGAAGGAATGTGCAGCTAGGTCGGTTCCAGCTGGAATGGTCTCAGCAGCTGCCAACCACCCTGAAACTATTTGGACTGCTGAACCCAGAGACTGGATTTGCCCAGCAAACACTCCTTGGGAAGCTGCCCTTCCCATTTATAACATAAGCGAGCCTGGAGGCAAGACTCTCCCAGCTCCACCGCTAGCTCCCCTGACTCATTCTTCCTGAGCAGAGCAATAGCTCTAGCTGTATGATGGCAGGCAGTAGCTAGGCATGGCTCTCCACACAAGGGCCAGGCAGTGTTTTCCCCAGGAATTGAAGTGAGTGAGTGAGTGAGTGTGTGTGTGTGTGTGTGTGTGTGTGTGTGTGTGTGTGTGTGTGTGTGTGTGTGTGTGTGTGTGTGTGTGTGTGTGTGTGTGTGTGTGTGTGTGTGTGTGTGTGTGTGTGTGTGTGTGTGTGTGTGTGTGTGTGTGTGTGTGTGTGTGTGTGTGTGTGAGAGAGAGAGAGAATATTTGGGTGGGGGGGAAAGGTTGAGGCTGTGAGGGTGATTGTATGGCACCAGAGTAAAAACTGAAAAATGCTTCATGACCATTTTATTAGATTTAACTCATGTTTTAAAATCACACAAATTAAAGTTGGCTACTTAAGCCTATTATGAGGCACCATAACTACATCCTTCTTGGTTTCTTCTTGTAATTTTGCATCCTTTGGTGTCTCATTATGTGTCCGGTACTTCCAGTCCTTCATGATATGCTCATGATCAGGCAGAAGGCGACTTCTTGCAGAACACAAAATGCTATTCCATGAGGAAAAAGAATGCTCCGCTGTAGCTGTTGTGACTGGGAGTAGCAGGAGATGAATTCCTACTTCTAGGAAACATAGCACAAAGATTGGTCGAACCACTCGTGATGATGAAGTTGAAGTTAAATCTTCATTCATTCATCATATGCTATTCCACTCTGTGTTCAAAATTCTCTATTCTGTTCTGATCACACAGCAGCCCTATTTCTGGTAATGCCTCACTCAACTATAGGTGTTTTATAAGACATATCGGTAAAAGCTACATGGAGGTTGAGTAGAACCCAGAAATCGCAATTGTAGATTTGTAAGAATCAAGTCTGTGTACTTTTTCAGCTGGATTAATAAACACTTCTTGTCCTCTTCACTTAAGTAGTCAATATAAGTACCTTCATTAGTCAACTTCTGGACTGAAGTCTTTGCTTCTTCCAGTACATTTTCAATGGATCTCTCTGATAGATCCAAGGGTAGCTTCTATTGCTGGAAAAAGATCTACTGCTGTTGTAGCAGATGCCTGGATGTCATTGTTTAATGACCCAAGTGGATTCAACAGTAGACTTACAAGCAAGAGAATGGCAGTAGACTTCTCTCAACTTCGTAACAAAAAGTAGTCCACCAGCCTCACTACGTAGATCTGTCCTATCTTGGTGGATACTTTCCAACGCCAGTAATAACGGCTGCAGTAATTTTAAGACAACAGCCAAGAATCGCTCATGAGAAAGCCAGCAGGTTTTCCCAGGTTGGATTAATTTGAACTTCAATCCTAGTGTATCTTCTGTTTGTTTCCAAGATGTTCAATCCTTCTGGACTCCTGCTGAAAAAGAGTATAAAAAAGCTATTACATTTATGGCTTTTTAATGTCTTTTGAAGATTCTGCAGCTTGTACTAGTGCTAGCTGGAGTAGATGGCCTCTGCAGTGTGTGTATAGGAGAGATTAGGGTTACACTTTTCTCTGAGAAAAGCTTTGATTCCACTATGTCTTCCAGAGAAGTTTGTAGCTCCATCAAATGCACAAGCAGCCATCTGTTTGGGGTTCAATTTACAAGCATTTAACTCTTAAGATGTCACAGATGCAGCTGATGTGTCTATAACATGAACATCTAAAATGCATCTACTGGCCTACCACGGACATCAAGATAACACACGCAATGACTTGATGCCTGTTTGCATTGGTGCATTCATCAGCCATGTATGCACATATTTTGAATATGGCGAGAGAGTTCTTCACTTTTTCAACTGCTGAGTGCATGGCATGCTTCTAGAGAGTCAGCTGAGTTTTGTCAGAAAGACAGTGAGCATTTGCCAGTCTTGTTTGAAACCAGTGTCCAACTTCAGGATTAACAAGTGACAATGCACTTAACATTGGCCTCCAGTTTGTAGTGCGTGGTATCTCTTGCTTAAATAGAAAGTATGGTGCAACAGCCATGTTGGTTCACATAAACTGCGTTGTGTTTCCAGCATTCTTAACAGCCTTATTTAGTTCTTCTAAAATTGGCTTTGACAGTGACTGGTTTATAAGGCTTTCTGTATGCTGATGTAGTCCAGAGGCATGGTGTTTTGCAGCCTTTTCATATAGGTTGTCAGTATTGGCTTAACTGATCAGTCTAGCAAATCAAGCTCCTCCACTTTTACTATATAAATCCACGATATGCCCACATCTTGAATACTGCGTGCAGTTCTGGTCACCCCATCTCAAAAAAGATATATTGGAATTGGAAAAGGTTCAGAGAAGGGCAACAAAAATGATTAGGGGTACGGAACAGATTCCATATGAAGAGAGATTTAAAAGATTGGGACTTTTCAGCTTTGAAAAGAGAGGACTAAGAGGGGATATGATAGAGCCTTATAAAATCTGACTGGTGTGAGAAAATGAATAAGGAAGTGTTATTTACCCCTTCACCTAACACAAGAATCAGGGGTCACCCAATGAAATTAATAGGCAGCAAGTTTAAAACAAACAAAAGGAAGTATTTCTTAAATTATAACAGAGTTCAAAAAAGAACTAGGTAAGTTCATGAAGGTTAGGTTCGTCAGTGCCTGTTAGCCAGGATGGGCAGGGATGCAACACCATGCAATGAGTGCCCCTAGCCTCTGTTCGCCAGCAGCTGGGAGTGGATGACAGGGGACGGATCACTTGATGATTCCCTGTTCTGTTCATTTCCTCTGAAGCACTGGAATAGTCACTGTCGGAAGACAGGATACTGGGATAGATGGACCATTGGTCTGACCCAATATGCCATTCTTACATAAAAATAATTATAAATAATCAAAAAGTTTAGTACAGAAACTCCTCAACATAATGACCTCTTGAGATAGTGACTATGTGAGATAATGACCTTGGCAAATAATGCATTTTAAAAATCTTGGCCTACTAGGAAACATAGATTTATATGCGTTTCTCAGTCACAAATCTAGCATTCTGGAGTGAAGTCACTAAAACATAGTCCAATGCTCTGGCCGCTGTTTGTTGTGCCACCGTTCATTCTATTACTCCGCCCCAATGGCCCTGTACGATTACCTTCTGCTGCCACCTGCCACTGTGACCTCTGCGCGTTGGTCTCTAGAGGTTCCACCCAGCTCTCAGTGATTTCAGCTCTTAGTGGGGGAACCTCACAGCTAGTGCAGGCTGAGCTGTCTCTTCCACAGAAATGCTGTCCTGCAGCAGCATGCTGTCTAAGCACTTAGATCTGATTATCAGTGATTTCACTCTAGTGGTCACTTAAACCAAAAGACTCTCTATGAAGCCTAATCAACTCCCACTCTAAACAGGAGAGAGGGACAGGTCAAATAGTGCCTGTGACTTAGGCAGAGTCCACACCACCAAGCAAAACACCTGTGCCCCACCTGCCCTCTCTTCACTAGGATATGGCATCCAAACATCCTGCTTAGGAAGTGCAGTTCAGTTGAGTGTGATCAGTGCTTAATCTGTAATGAAAGAGGTGCTGGGCTCAAGCAAGTTTGTTCCTTTCATAACAGATATGGTAAGCCCAGAGGTGTCGGGGCTCTGAACTGCCAGGCCAGAGGTCCCAGGGCTCCGAACTGCCAGGCCCAGAGGTGCCGGGGCTCAGCCTGGCAAGCCCTAGCACAAATTAAGCACGGAGGGAGTCCCCCTCATTCAGTCAGGCTAAGCACAGTTCTGCTGCCCTTTACTCACACAATAAGGAGAACAACATTTCACGACCCTCACGTTTAATAAATACTTCAGTGATTTGTAACCCAACACCAGTCAACATTGATCAGTTGGGCAGCACAGCTCTGTCTGCTGGATACCTAGGCAGAGTAAGTGAGTTCATGTAAACAGTCTGGTCCTGAAGCCTTTCCCCGCTCCCCTGGCTAATCACTAGCTGTCAGGGGAGAGCTCATTCAGACCTTGCTTACAAATCATAGTTTTAAATAAGGTAGGCCAACATTGCCGAAACAAATTTGCCAACATGGTCATAAGTAACAGCTGCATGAGGAAGCTAGCCTTTGTTCCTACTTTTCAAACCCATTCTGCTTTCTCAGGTACAAGTATTTTCTCCCATACTGTGTACGCTTTTAAAGTGTGTATTAATGTTTGAATTTCAATTCAAATGTCCAAACAACTAAATTGGCAACACTGCATGAAACTGGGGGGGGGGGGGGTGTTGGGGAAATTCGGGGGGCGTCTAGGGAAATCCCTGGGCCCAGGAAAGGCTAGTGTCACTGCCTGACATCACCCCAGATCCTCTTCTACCTGCTTCATTGCAGCCCCCACAGTGGGAACAGCCTCCTATAGATCCTCCTTTGCTGTGGATTTTGGACTGATCTCTTCCTGTTGGCCGCTTTGTGTCATATCAAGACAAGCTCTTCAGAGACAGAAAACTTGCTTGTGTGTATGTTTGGAAAGCACCAAGTTTGGGGCCAGGTTCATCCCTGCTGGCTGAGCTCTGCCTGATGCCCAGTCTTTGGCTATGTCAACACTACACAGCTTTTAGTGCCATGGCTGTGCTGCTAAAAGTCATGCAGTGTAGCCATTGTTTGGCAGCTCTTCCGCTGACAAAAGACTTCTACTCTCAACGAGCAGCGTTTGACAGCGCTCTCCTGCCAACAACGCACTGTTCACACTGGCACTTGTGGCAAAACTTTTGTCTTTTGAGGGGGCGGGGGAGAGGGTTGGGGGAGTGTTAACACCTCTGAAAGACAAAAGTTTTGTCATTCAATTGCCAGTGTAGACATAGCCTTAAGCACTCCAGTGCCCCAGGGTGGACTATCACAGCATAGCCAATGAGGCATGCCAGCACCCTCTGGCTACGCATTTTGAATATACACTCTCTATGGCTAACTTGATTTAAGGTTTGAGTATTCTCTAGGGGCTAGTCTATGGCACTGGGCTTCTGCTGTCAGACAGTCCCTGTGGCCATGCAGATGGATTCCATTTCAGAGTGGCTGCTTCCTTGAAGCAGGTTAAGAGGCTGAGTTGCCCTCCCCCAACATTTAGGTGCTGTGAAGACCCCAGAGACCGGGGGAGCCTCATAACAGGTCACAGAACTTAGCCCAGGGAGTTCTGCTTATGGTGGAACTAGAGCACAGGCCTCTAGCAACTAAGCCAGAGCAACTGCAAATTCCTAGCATCACTGCTTTGTATTCGATTCTTGCCAGGGATGTTTTAGGCAAAGGCCTCTCTGCACCAGTTATGGAGACCTTTCCCTAGACTGAGGTATTTCACTAGGTTTCCACAGACTGGCACCTATTGGCATCAGGAGGATGGATAGATGCAGAGCTGCATCACCCTCACCCTGCCATTCGCACTGTGGACCCTTTCTTATCCACTGTGATGTCAGAGGCAGAGAAAACCCAGCTTGGCTTTCAGAGCCCAAGTGTTGCGAGAGGCCAGGGTCTGGGAATGCCCTCCCTTCCCTAATGGGCACGTCTTAATGAGAACAATGAACAACTCTAATCTTTGTTTATGGTGATTGTTCTAGACTGTGGGGTGGGGGGAGGTGCCTGGGACTTGAAGGGACTGCTCTGCCATTATAGGAGAGTCAGCCTGAAGAAAGACTAGAGCTGGAATTTGGCCAGGACATGAGGATTAGACACCCAGACTAGTAGGAAAGCAGCCTGGGAACTTGACCACAGATGGTCAGAACCTCAGATGATACTTCCTGAAGCTCACCAGCACCCAGCACACCTCCTGTTGAGTCACCCATCCCAAGTCCTGCAGCACCTAAAAGCTCCCCCAGGGGCAAGGCCTCACCCTCCTTATCTTACCAAGGTCTACCCAGAGCACAGCCCTAGGCAGCATGGCTGCAGGTACAAGTATCATCAGCTAGCCGGTGGGTGCACACTAGAGTGACCAGATGTCCCAATTTTATAGGGACAGTCCTGATTTTTGGGTCTTTTTCTTAAATAGGCTCCTATTACCCCTCACCCCCATCCCAATTTTTCACACTTGCTGTCTGGTCACCCTAGTGCACACACATAGAGGAAGAGGCCAAACTGGCTCCCTGTATGCCAAGAACACACCAAGAACCTGCGTTCTGTCTATCAATACAGTATTTATTCACCTTCCCTCAGTCAGGGCCAGGCCAGACAGATTTGGTTAGGAGGCAGGGATACCCCCACCTGCATTAGGACATTCACAACCGCTCACGATAAACTAGACACAGGAGGAACACACAGCAGGAAGCTGGCTCCATCACATGGCAAAGAGGATGAGGAAAGCCACCATCAGGCAGAAGAGCCCCATGGCCTCGGAGAGTGCAAAACCCAGGATGGCGTAGGAGAACAGCTGCTGTTTCAGGGAAGGGTTTCTATGAGGGGAGGAAGAAAGCACCAGTCAGTGAAGCACGTAGGAGCATAGTGAGCATCCCCCATGCTGCCGGGCTGGGCACGGCAGCCCAAGAGTCAGATACACCAATGTGCATTGCCAGATCCTAATGGCCCATGAGGTTCTTTGCTCTTGATCAACCCCCTCTGGCTGATCCCCAGGACAGTCTCTGAAGAGAGCCAGGCACAGTCCTCTTGGCCAGGGGGAGAAACCACTACAACGCACAGTCGTGGGGAGGTGAGGAAAGTCCCAGATCTCCCATACAATAGAACTGCCTAGGAGTGTTCAGACTAATGCAGTCCCAGCCTCTCCCACCAGGGAGCACTGTAGTGATTGCTGGCTGCAGAGGAGTTCCCAGATGGGTGAGCCCTAGATTCACTCCAGAGGGGTCTTTACATTCAAGAGTCCCAAATTCATGTATCTGACAGGTGTGTGATGGTCTGAAAGAAGCCTGACTTGGTGCCTACACCTGTCTCCTGCTTTCTCAGTGCTGGGCAACAGCATTGGGATTAGCATATAGAGCTGACAAAAATCCCAGTGTTATAGGTTTAGGGTAAGAAACCAAAATCCACCCTGATCACTAGAGAGAGTCCCACAGCAGGAGGAAGTGGGAAAATCCCACTTTGTTTCAGAGCCACCAACAGGCTCCTTGGGACAGCCCATGTTGCTGAGGAGAGGATGTGAACTCAGCACCAGGCTGACAGCTATGGAGACTCTGCAATAGAGGCACAGCAGGGGACAGTACCAGGGCAAGCTTCCCCACTGTCCCCTACAGCATGCCCCACCCTGCCCAACAACGATCTCTCTAGTGGAAGTTTGGCCTCCATGGCTCACTCAAAAGTATCAACAGAACTAGCTGGGAGCAGGGGACATTCTCACCCATGAAGGATGAAACTGAAACCTGCCAGATTCATTTGACCCACAGACGGTGGCAGATTTCAGGCTGGATCTGAATCCGTGCCCTAGACAGGAAGGGCTTGACACCCAGTAAGAGTCCTCAGCTGTCCTGTTCCTACCCCAAATCTCCTGCTTATACAAAGGACTGGTCAGACCGATTTAGAAATGCTCCTCATGGACAGATTACGGTCCCTTCCACTGACAGAGCCAAGAGCATTGGCCAGAGGACTGTAACAGACTAGGCACCATGTCCAGGTTCAGAGGAATCCATCGCTACTCCTTTTAAAGAGGGCTATCGCATAAGGAGCTGCCATCTTAACAGGCGGAGGCTGCACAGGACAGCTTAAAGAATCCAAGTCCCACATGAATGCACAGGAAGAGCAGGAGACTGAGTTCACTCTTAACAGCCTTTCCCTTACAACAGGTCTGATGGGTCGTGCTTTCACTTGCACCCCTGCTCTGAGGCTCGTGCTGGGAAGTCCTAGCCAGACGTAGTCAATTATTTTTTGTCATGGTCCAAATTGCTTGGTCAAGGTATAACTAGGTCCAGATTCCAGAGAAAATAATAAAAAAATCAATAATGATAAGAAGATTTTGGAGTCCGTTCAAAAGCATCTGGCGGTCCAGATTTGGCCCATGGTCTGCTTGATACCAGGGCTTTTGAGCGGAGCCCGGAGCTGGAGCGCGAAGCAGCAGGTTTTTGCCTGGAGCTGGAGCGGAGCCGGAGCACAGCTCCAAAGACCCTGCTTGATACCCCTGTCCCAGGCCCTGCTTGCACCAGCTGTAACCAAGCCAGGGGACAGGGTTAAAGCAGGGGCAGCGCTAACCGATATTGGCTCATTCCTTACCTGGCATAGCCAATAATGAGGCTGCCGAATACGGTTCCAATGCCAGCACCAGAGCCGGCCACCCCAACGGTGGCAGCACCAGCACCGATGAACTTCGCCGCGGTGTCAATGTCCCGGGAGCTGGAGCTGGTGTGGACCTCCCGGCGCACAGCTTGGAGGAGGGCATTCTGGGGTGCTGGGGTGGAGCTGAGCTAGGATGAGTTGAAGGGATGAGAGAGATTCAGCTGGAGATGGAGCTCTACAAGAACCCAAGTTTCCCACATGGCTTGGAGAACTGACTTCATGGGCCTCTAGAGGGGTGAGGTTGTGAGTTAGGCTAAAGAGAGGGGCATAATCAGTGCAGTGAGCCACAGAACTGGGAGCCATTTAAATTCAGCTCTCGCAGATCCCTTGTAACCTCAGACAAATTGCTTCACTTTGGTGCCTCAGTTTCCCCATACGGACGGGCAATTCTGATCTCCCTGGGGTTTTAGTAAGAGAAGGCACTGTGACTTGCTAGGCCTGGCAATGAATGCCTTAAAACTACTGTCGAGCTGGATTTCCAGCATTATAAAGCACTGGCCTAGAAGCATTCCTGAGATATTGGGTTTAAAGCAGTCTAATGCTCCTGCTGCACCGCCCCCTCCCTCTCATTTCTATAGTGCCTTTCACTTGAAGGATCCCAAAGCGCTTTACACATTTTAATTCTAATACATGATCCTTCTGTGAAGTTCTTCACCCACCACTGAACTGCAGCCATGGCTGGGGTGGAATTTGGCAGCTGTTTAGCTGTGTAGAATACTTCTGGTCAGGAAGTGACTTCTCAGTTGAGCCCACATGAGGAATTTGTGGGAGCAGACTAATTACACGTCGAGAGCTGGCTGGGACTCCAGGGCTAGCTTCCTTGTATGTGCCAGAGGATCCTGATCTCACTGTTACACCTAATCTGAAATACAGCTTGCAGCAGCACAGCGCCCTCTAGTCTCCTGCTGGGGGATCGGTTCACAGTTGACTTGTAAGGAAGAGCACCTCCTACTGAATCACCAATCCCTTTCCACAGGGAGAGCTTGCAGCATTGTTAACATGCTTGCTTCTGTTGCCAGATTTTCCTCTTGCTTTACGATTCTCCCTTAAGTGATTAAGGGCAGAAGCCTGAGAGAGGAAGCCAGCCCAGCTGAGCCTCCTCACCCAGCAGGGATTGATTCCCACCCCCCAGCTTCGCTCTAATCAAAGACTGCTATGGAGTGGACTATTTGCTCTGCACGCCCCCTGCTGGGCCCAATGTTTAAATTAATTCAAGCTCTGAAGATCCTCTCCACTTTCATGGTCCAAGCTCAGCATTTTACCTCATCTGTCCTGGCCTCAGGCCTGCTCAGCAGGGAGGCAGAGACTGGTCTGCACAGCAGCCTCGAGTTGTTCCTCACCTGCAGACAGACAAAGTAATCATTCAGACGGAGCCGCTCTGCCCAGAGAGGCAGTGCAATACAATCCCTACCAGATACTCAGTGCCAGCTTCCTGCAATAATCTGTCAGATCAGTTATGCTGAGACTGGAAAGGAACTGGAGCAGTATTTCCCCCACCTTGCAACTCTGCAGGGAGTGGGAACATTTACATAGCACCCAAAGTGTGCCAGGCTCTCCCCCAGTGTTAGCTGGGGCTGGCCCAATGCAGAGTGACTGAATTATTTTCAGGGACACCAGAGCAGCTGTTGCTCCAAGAGTCAAGACGGGATGTCTTCTGCAGTTCATCTGCATAAAGGTCCCTCCGGTGGCTGGGTGGACAGCCTGATCCTGGAAGGGGCTGGGTACCTTCAGAAGTCAGGCCATGAATGCCCTGCAGCAGTTCTCTGGGTTAAATCCAGCTCTGGCATAAGTGGAAGCAACTGCCATTGACTCCATGGCTGAATGTGGCACTCCATGTCTCTGCAGTAGGGGCAGAGGAAAGGTAGCACTTTCCCCGAGGCCAGCAGGAATCCACACACTTGGTAGCAGCACTGGCATCGTGTTGCTACTTCCTGTTTTAATACGTTCCAAACCAAACTTATTCCCAAGCAGGGCTTAATTTGTAATGAAAGAGTTGCCAGGGCTCAAGCAATTTTTTTTTTTTTACTTTCATAACTGATGTGGCAAGCCCAGAAGTGCCGGGGCTATGAACTGCTAAGCCCAGAGGTGCCGGGGCTATGAACTGCTAAGCCCAGAGGTGCCGGGGCTATGAACTGGCACAAACTAACACTGTTCTCAAGCCTCTCTGCGTTCCCACATCACAGTCCATGCGAAGGCAACACAAAGGATGAAGGTTACCAAACGCTGCCTCTTCATGGACCAGTATGGCCCAGGACAGTCCATCATGGACGGTAATCCTGATCACTCTTGCCCCTGGAGCTGGCGGAATAACTAGGACAGCAAGTAACCATTACCTTGAAACCAGCCACAGTCAATGTGAAGTTATGCCCTACTGGAACTCCAACACAAGACTAACACAGAAGGGAGGAACTGAACTGGGAGACACAGGGGACAGTAACTTACCCCAGGGCAGACACACACCATCCAAGAGCCAACCCTCTTTCACTGAGGTCTTGTCTAAAGTACAGGGAAAGGTCGATCTAAGCTACGCAATTTGAATTACATGAATAGCATAACTCAAGTCGACGTAGCTTAGATCTACTTGCCGTGGGGTCCACACTACGCAACGTCCTCCATTGACTCCCCTTACTCTTCTCAATCCAGTGGAGTACAGGAGTTGACGGGAGAGCGATCTGCGGTCGATTTAGCGGGTCTTCACTAGAGCCGCTAAATTGACCACCCGTGTATCAGTCGCCACAGGTGGATCCCCTGTTAAGTGTAGCCAAGCCATGAGACTCCACACACTTAGATGGTAAATGGAGAGTGCCTCCCATTTACCATGGGATCACCTTATTGCTGGCACTTGCCACTCCGGGCCAGGTTAGCACAGATTTAGCAGGAAGCACTCCAGTTAATCACTGTTTCCCTCCCCACCTATGAACTGATGAAACAGGAGGCTGGGGCAGCCATATTTGTTGTACACATCTGGACCGAACTCAGATGATCATAGCAGGGATTCACTTAGTGTCAGGTGACTGAAGCCAGGGTGAAGCATGTAGCTAAGCAGGGCCCATCTACAGTAGGGCACTGTGGCAGGGGAGGAGGTCTCCACAACATAGCTCTGTGGGTCAATGTAGACAAGAGCGTCTGAGATGTGCCACAGCCTTGGGTGGAGCAGAGCTCGAGGCATGATCAGGGATCCCTTGACACTACAGAATCTCTGAAGCATGTTGTGGGAATAACCAAGTCCTGACGTGCGGGCCCTGAGGGCAGGCAGACTGGCACCAGGGCAGGGTTACTGAAAGCCAGCAACCAGTTACAAGTCTAATGGGCTGGCATCCTTAACATTGCAGCAGCAGCTTAGCTTAGAAGGAAGTTTTATTACACCTCCAGAGACAGGAAACGCCACCCAGCTAATTAGTAGCAAATAGGAAAAGGTTACAATTATCTGGCCTGTTGAGGGCAAGTTACCTCTAAACTAGAGTGCTGAGGCATTCATTGGTAACTGGCTAAGAGCCCATCCAATTTTGGATAAGATGTAGACAGCAGCTCCCCTCATCTTTGATACTGAAGCATGGTCTGTGGTAACTACAATTCCCAGCATGCACAGCATCAGTAATACCCACAGTCCTCACCGCCATACTGAAAATGAGGCTGGCTTTAGCCACCATTACTTTAAGCAGATACAGACTGAAGTGAAATCTACTTTTTTTTTTTTTTTTTTCAAACACACTCCCCTAGAGGCAGAATGTCCTAGGAGAACAAGACTGGGAGTCAGGGCTCCTGAGTTCTATTCCTAGCTTTGCCGCTCACTTCATGGGAGACTGCAGGCACCTGTGTCTTACTTCCCTCTCTAGACAAGGGAGATAACACTTACCTATGTGGCAGGGGATTGTGAAGATTAGCTAGTATGTTCAAAAACTATTGCAGAAATGCCTAGTATTAGAATTGATTAAAAAAATGAGATTTTATGCTACTCACTAGGGCAGGAGCAGAGACGAATTTTGCACAGGCATACATATTCGGGGACAGCAGGGGGTCACAAAACTAGAAGAGAAACCAAAACACCACCACATTAGGAATCCACATCGCCCCACAATTTCTATCATTCACCGCAATCGAAACATGCTGAAAAGAGGGGTGGGTGGGTGGGACTCCCAATGAATGTGCCAAAAGTTCAAAACAATATTACCAAAGTGATAATATTGATAACAACGGATAACTGGGATCATCACAAAGAAGTGACAACAGCTGAGAGAAGGGGGTATGATCATTTATTGCACAATATCAGACACACCAGAAAAGTGCAATGCTAATCCCATGGGAACCCACAAGGGGTTGAACAGTGCAGGCCACTGATGAATGGAGGCAGAGCACAAAATCCTCAAGTATTTAGACTGTAAGATCCTTTGGACAGGGATCAGCTGTTTGTTCTCTGTACAGTGCCTAGCACAATGGTGTCCTGGTTCATGACTGAGGCTGTTAAGAGCTACCACAAAACAAATAAGGTAGACAGCTCAGCTACCAGAGACCAATAACCACAGCTTGACTGAGCTTTAAAACACAGGCACCATACTGGAATGGAGAGAGTCACAGATACGATGGGAAAAACCCATCAGGGTCCTGTGTGATCTGGCAGATGACTGGGACTCAGGACATCTGGGTTCTACTTCCCATTGCTGCTCGCTCACTCAATCATAAGGAAATCACTCTGTCTCAGTTTTCCCATATGGGGATATAATTTACTTACACTGTGTAGAGTGCAAAACTCAAGTCATTTGCTTTCGTAAAGAGCTCTGGAGTTTCTCAGGAGACAAAGCATCTTCATGTCCCATCCCCTGATCCAGAACCATCCTCAGGTTCTGGGACTCCTCCCAAGCCCCCAGTAGCAGAGCCCCCTTCATCCAGGACTTGTGTGGCTGAGCCAAACCATTCTCCAGGAGCACTTGCATTATGTTTCCCGCAGACTTCTAACACTCAGGGTCAAATAAGTTCGCGATGGGAATGGCCCATTAACTCCTGCACAAATGGTCAGTGATGTTCAGATCCCCAAGGTCATTTTCAATGTGCATTAATACTCTGCGTGCCCCAAACACTTTTCACCCAAGGATCCTCAAGCTTGTGATAGGTATTAGGGAGAAGCAGAGTGGTCTAGTGGGTAGTGCACTAGACTGGGAGCCCAGAGTTCTACTCCCAGCTCTGCTACTGACTGGATAAGCAACTTTGGGCAAGTCACTGCCCCTCTCATCCTGTGTGTTTAGACTGTAAGCATTTCAGTGCAGGGGCTGTGTCTTCAGTGCCCTGGTCATGGCCGGGACCTCTACTGTAATAAAAATGGCCTTGTGGGCCCCCTGCAATATAGGTCAGCATCACCTCCAGTTTACAGATAGAGACCAGACCCCTCTGGCAGATAGGAGGCTGAATAATTAAAACAAACTGGCAGGGGTTTGTCACTGACTTCTCAACCATGGCTTCCCCTCTTTGGTACATGCAGGTCCCTGTTGCCCTAGCCCAGTACTCCCTCCACTAGGAGCTCTGTGCTGCGGAAGGGGAGTTATTGCAGTCTGAGATTTAGTTATCACAGGGAGGCACCACGTGGCTAAAGACACCACAGCTGGGTCTCTAAGGAGGGCAAGGCACTGACAGCAGCCAAGGCAACCAAGTTAAATGTAAGGCCACCCATTAGGCAACAAGCCACCAGGAGGCAGGGGAGAACAGGAGCCCTGGGGGTGAAGAGGGTTGAGGATCCCAGACCTAGCCCAACATACAGCCACCTAGTACCCCTCCTCCAGGCCAGGCAGCCACCTCCCTCCCCCACAGACCAACACCCCCCTCGCCCAGTCAAACAGAGGATCCCAGCTCCCCAGCCCCTTTCCCCACACCCCTCTCTGGCCACTTTCAACCATCCCCTCCCCTTTCGCCCCTAGCATTCTCCCCTTTCACCCCATTCCCTTCCCCCACACCCCTACCTTTGCCCTCATCTGCCACTTTCAACACAGCCCCTCCCCTTTCCCCCATACCCCAGCCCCTTCCCCCACAACCTCCCCTACCACTTTCAACTCCAGCCCCTCCCCCACACCCCTTTCCCTCATACCCCAGCCCCTCCCCCCACCCCCTAGCATTCTCCCCCTTCCCCCCACTCCCTTCCCCCACACCCCTACCTTCGTCCTCCTCCTCTGCCACTTTCAACTCCGGCCCCTCCGCCCACCCCCCAGCGTTCCCCCTTCACTCCCTCCCCTATACCTCAGCCCCTCCCCAGCGTTCCCCCCTCATCCCCTCCCCTTTCCCCCATACCTCAGCCCCTCCCCCCACGCCCCACCGTTCTCCCCCTCCCCAGCCCCAGCGGCCTCCCCCGCGCCAGGCCAGGCCAGGCCCCCCGCTCGGGTCGAGGACGCCCGGGGCCTCCTTACCCGGTACTCGAGGAGGAAGGGCAAAGAGAGAAGGGTCTCTGCGCATGCGCGGCACCACAACGCGGTAGGCCGGAACTCGGCGGCCAACGAAGGGTATTAGAGGGAGCGGGTAGCGCCCAGAGCGTCGGCCCGGCAGGAAGGTCCCAGGAACAGCTAGTGCTGTGTGCCACAGCGCCACCTGCTGATTGGGAGGCGGTACTATAGGAGGGCGACGCGCCGGCTACAGGCCATGGAGCGGTACTACAGAGGGGTGAGCGCAGCGTCACCTGTTGGCCGAGGCTCAGGAGCACGGGGTGCAGCGCTCCCTACTGACCTGGAGGGATACTGCAGGCGAGTGCAGCATCTTCTACAGACCCAAGGCAGTACTGCAGGTGGATGCAGTGCCTCCTACTGGTCCAGAGGCAATACTGCAGGTGGTTGCAGCACCACTTACCTGGGTTGATACTGCAGGAGGGCAGAGGGCATGGTGACAGCTGCTGGGCCAGGGCAGTCCTGCCAAGGCGGATGCTGCAGCACGGCCCTCTGGTCCAGGGACGGTACTGTGTGTGGAAGTACAATGCCATCTGCTGGATCAGGCACCATCTGCTTATTGCCATTTGCCCACCAGCAGCAGAGCTAAAGCTTAGGAAGCAGTGCCCAGGTAGGGGGTATTTTCCTCTGGGGATTATCTAGCATTCCATACAATACTGGCCTCATGAGGAAACCTGGTGCATCCAAAGGGAAAAGAAAAACCAGAGGAAAAAAAAGTAAAATCACCTTCCAGAACTTGAGTCCAGGATAAAGTGCTCCCAGAAGGGCAAGGTTATGCATATCCATGCAGAAAGGGCTGGGTGCATCAGGGCCACATAGATACCCCTCCTTGTGCCCCCCTTCCAGGCCTGCTGCTTGGGTTGAGATGGCATCTTTATAGAGACAAGGTGGGTGAAGTAATACAAGCTTTTGTACTACACACCCTGCATAAATGGAGTCTTTATGGCAAAAGCCTCCATTATCTGTAACCGACCATCCCTGCATGTGCTCCCATTCTCCCCCTAGTGCTCTGAACTGCATACTGCAAACTCCAGTCACTGATCTCAAAACCTGGGGTGCACTGTTAAAGTTAGACCCCTAAATTCCTATTTAGGCCCCTAAATGTCCCGGCAGGTGCAGAGTGGCCACAGCTTTCATGGATTCTTGTAAATCAAGCCACTCATTTCTAAGTATTAGTGAAAATTCAGGGCCCAGAGTCACTGTCACTGCAGATAGAGGCTGGCGTTGCAGCTGAGAGGCCTGGTAAGGACCCTGGCCCTGTTTGCATTCCTGAGTCTCAGGGTGGCTAGATCCCTCTTGAAATCCAACCTTCTTTCTCCTGTTATGATTAGCAAGAACAGTGGCTATCTGCTGTTCTAAGCTATAACTGCTAGTGGCAGTGTGGTCTGGGTAGCTTGGGCACTGTGGTGGGAGCTGAGACACTTGGTTTCTGTTCCTGACTCTACTCCTGAGTTGCTGGCTGAGTCACTGCCCTATCCTGTGCCTCAGTTCCCTCTCCCACCCTTTATCTGCTTTGTAAGGTCTTTGGTAGAGTGACTGTGTCTGTGCAGCACCTAGCCCAATAGGGCTCAGTCTCAGCTGGGACCTCCAAACTCTACCACAATACAGATAATAATTACTGCTAATAAAAGTTCCCCAGCATCTCATGTTTGTCCCTAGCATTTAAATACTGCACAGAGGCACATTTGTGAAACCACAGGCCAACCGAAGTGGTTCCTGACTCTGGCTAGTTGAAAATCCCTGTGGAAATAAGTGCTTTTACAGATAGCCTGTTTTTCTGATGGAGGAAGGGGCCTGAGCGGGTTTCACCCAAAGTGAGTGCGGAGGCAGCTGCTTGACTTCAACCAGCAATTCAGCTCTCAACCTCTCTGGAAGACCCTGAGGCAACAGGACAGCCTGTGAGTTTATGATGTTGTGAGAGGCTGGAATTAGGGCCCTGGGGAAGGGAAGACACTGCGGAGAGTGTGGAACAGCCTTTAGCTTTATTGGCAGCCTGTTTAATTCTGATGCCTAAAAAGCATTCTGGGGAAAGAGGGTCTTTGCTAAAATTTCACACACCCCCCCCACTCCCACCCCTTCAACTAAAGCTGGGGCTCACTAATCACCAGGGAGCCCCTAAATCCACAGGGATTTCCCCAGGGATACGGCAGTTTTGGGGAAGTAGCTTCCATTTCAGCAACCATGAAACAGACAAACCAAAACCAAGAAATGTTGTTACGGCCATTTTGCCCAGCTCCAGGGTTAACGGGTTTAGATGCCTTCTGGGTCTCTGGCCACCAGAGGGAGGCACATTCTCTCTCTCTCTCTCTTTCTCTCTCTCATACACACACACACACACACACACACACACACACACGAACAATCCTCCCACACTCACTCCCTGGCACACATGGACACATGTGCCTGGGGGACTAAGAGCCGAGAGCCCCAGCAGCTGAATGATCTGCCTGCCCCTGCGCAGCCACACTGTGTTGGGGGGAATCTGCCCCTGCTTGGGATACAGGACTCCAGTCTCCAGGCCCACCAAGCTGGCCCCTTTCTCCACCACCTGGTGGGCTCTCTGCCACCCCCCACCCCCAGCTGTCTGCAGGCCTCAAGGGCAGCCCTGTCTGGGGCATCTCGTGTGGTGGCTATGGCAGACTCTGCTTGGGGACTGCCTGGCTGGACTATGGCTGCTGGTTCCTCAGCCCCAGCCAGCTTTGGCACCTTCCAGCACTGACCTCCAGGGCTCCCAGCTGAGTCCCTTGGTGGGTCAGCGGGGATCACTCCTGTAGTAAGGGAGCCTATTGCAAGTGGAGCTCCGACCAGCTCCACCAGGGGGAGCCAACTCCTGCTCACACTGGCTGAGAGCAGTTCCCACCAGCTCCACCAGGGGGCATCCTTTTCATCTTCCCAGTCTTGGGTGCTGCACAGAGACCCCCAGTTAGGGTGACCAGATGTCCAGTCCCAATTTTGGGGTCTTTTTCTTATATAGGCTCCTATTACCCCCCCGTTTCAATTTTTCACACTTGTCTGATCACCCTATCCCCAATTGAGTGGGGAGGGGGAATGTGTCTCCTTGAGAATGGAGAATCCCCTGCTTGCACCCCATTGGGAACCATGGGAGCTGCTGGACGCTGAGCACTTGGGAAGCTCTGTCCCTCGGTGACAGGCCAGAGGACACATGGTAGGGTGACCAGACAGCAAGTGTGAAAAATCGGGATGGGGTGGGGGGTAATAGGTGTCTAATTAAGAAAATCCCCAAATATCAGGACCATCCCTATAAAATTGGGACATCTGGTCACCCTAACCCATGGGGAGTTGGGGGCAAAGATGGTGATGGAATCCAGGTATCCTGTGCCCCAGTCCAGTCTCTTTACTATAAGCCCTCCCTCTCTCTCTTTATATTTGTGATTTCCACTCCCCACCTCCCAGCCAGGATGGGAGTGGGGCAGCCAGTAATCCAAGCCGCACCCATATGCCCACAAAGATGATTCGCTGCCCCTGCATCTCCCCATCAGCTGCCAGGGCACCTGCTCTGGCCATTAACCCAGCAGGGGTGGCCCGATGGGCACCTTATTGGGCAGAGTAGGGTGGCAGGAGGCCTAATCAGAAGCGGGTGAAACCCCTCTCCCTCTCACTGCCCACGGTGCCCCAGAACACCATCACATCCCCACCCAAACACTTGCCCCAGCCCCCTCTCCTCAAGCAGATGCTCCAGAGGGCTCTCCTTGCCCCCACCCTGATGCTCGTGAGCATAGGGTACACGGGTGGGGAGATCAGACTCTCCCTATTCAGTCCCAACATAGGACAAACCCACGACAGGTTGGCGGGCCTTGGCTGGTGAATTACGGGCCACCGCCAGCAGCGGCTGGCCCTGCCTGTACCTAGACTCCTACAGGCGGGGGAGGTGGGAGCAGGAGGGGGACATGGCCCGCGGGACAACAAGAGGCAGGAATAGAAAAAAGCAAGAGCAAAAATGCGAAGCCCCCATAAAGCAGGGCTGGGCTGTAAATCAGGGGGACTGGCAGCCCTCTCTGGGGTTGTTTGTCCTGCCTGCTTCAGCCCCGGTGCTCTGTGGGAGCCGGTCCAGGGAGCGGGGCTGGGGATCCTGCAGAAATCCTATATTTAATCGGATTTGGGAGAAGGGGCCGATAAATCAAGGGGGCAGCTTTACGGTCTCGGAGGAAACAAACCTCTCCAGTAGGCACACCCAGGTGGGCGATAAAACCTCTCCTCCAGGCCCTGGGAGCAATTTCCCGGGACCCGAAGCAGCGGCATTGCAGGAATGTAATTTAGCACAGAGCCGATCCTGAGTTTAATTATCACTGCGGTGGAATTTCAATGCAGCCGATTCATCTTGCGACCCGCAGGAGAGGGATTTATATCGAATGTTATTTCATACCAATCCCGAATCTGCATTTTTATGTCGCTGCCTCCCTCCTGCACCCTGGCGAATCGGGAGGAAGGAGACCAGGGGGAGCAAGGCGGCTTTGCTGCAGGGAAAGAGTGTGTGTGAGGGGGATCAGGCCCCTTTCTGTCTGCCATTAGGATGCCCCAATTCCTGGGCAACCTCAGCTTTGCTGCTGCTTCCGTTAGCTCAAGTTGAGGGGGGCTGGGGCTGAGGGTACAGTGAGGTGGGGGGCGTGGGTCTATAGGGCCAGCCTAGTGTGAAGGAAGCAATGCACAACGGGGTCTGGGCCCTGGGTGTGATGGGTCTGATTGCCCCATAGACCTTTCACGCTAGCTTGGGTCAGGCCAAGGGGCCATTGGCAGGTGTCTGCTCCTGCCCCCTTGGAGATGCCTCGTGGTGCAGGGGTCGTCCCAAGGTGGGTCTCAGGCAGGGCAGGGTGGGGTGGGACTGGACAGGAGGGGGCATGGCCAGGACAGAGCTATGCTCTGGCTATTCTGTGGCCCAGAGGAGTCATTGACACAAGGGTACAAGCTGGTGATACCCCCGTCTGCTGTACCCTGCATGGGGGGCTGAATTGCCCCCAGCTGCCTCCCCTTGGCTCCTGCCCCAGTGCAGGGATGAATCAGGCTCAACATTGGGATTGGGACCCTAACTGCCTCCACAGAAGCCTGTGTGACTTCCCATGCACCACGCACCATGTGTGCCAGCCCACGCCAGCAGGAGTGGGGCAATGCACTCTTCTGAATGGGGACCTCTGTGTGGGGTCCCGCAGGTGGGGATGGGGTCATGCAGGCAAAGGTAGGGTCAAGCAGGCAGGGGTGGGGTTACATGGGCAGGGGTGGGGTCATGCAGGTGGGAGCGGGGTCATGCAGGTACTTGAAGTCTGATGGGACCAGTAGGGGGCGCCAATGGGTTTTCCCATGAGCTTTTCCCCCCCACCCCGTAAGCTGTTAACCCTGCTTGTGCTGGGGGCTCTCCAGTCCCAGCCCATACACCCTCATACTGTGGCCAACTGCCCTCCCCCAACTTCTCCCTGTTGTTACAGTATCGCCCAGGATCAGGCCTTTGAGGGCTGGGGGCTGCTTTGGGGGGGCCAGAATCCTTTTCCCATGAAAGAGCAGGAGAGGCATGTGGCAAATGGGATTCTCTGCCCAGTCCTGCCACAGACGCCCCGGGTGACCCTGTGCCAATGGCTGAGTCTCCCTGGGTTCTGGGCACAGGCTGGGAGGGAAGGAGCGCTGCGGGGGGTGGTGGTTTCGAGGCCTGCCACCGTGAGACTAACACACACAACATTTCAATACTCACACACACACGTACCCTGCCAGTCCCGTGGCTTTCCAGCGGCTGGGGCTGGAAGCCAGGTTCAATATCAAGTTGTCTTTGCTTAGCCCGAGGTTTCTGAGAGATGTCACTGACACACCTGCTCCTTGGGCCAGGAGGAAGCTGTTAACTCATCTTTAATGTAGACAGAGGAGGCCCAAGATGCAGCTAAACCGTGTCAGCCCTGGCGGGGTCGAACTCCACAGGATAATTGGTTCCTAGAAGGTGAAGGGAAGGGACAGGGCTGGGTTTTAGCAGGGGCTGGGGGCACTGGTGCTTAGAGGTGGGAATGGAGCCCCCAGGGATCAAGCCAAGAAAAATAGTCATTTAATCTATTGACTGATCAACTTATCAATATGCACATCTCTATCTCTCGACTGCAGACCCTCCCCCCCCGCCATCTCGCAGCCTCTCATGAGCATAGATGAGAGGACTGGAGCCCCCCATGGCATTGCAATTAGCTCCAGTCCAGGTGCTGAGTGTAGGAGGCAGCTGGGATCCCAGGCTGGTGCAGCCGTCCCTGGCGACGCATCAAGGAGAAGCTCTGCTGCTAGTTACAGTGTGTTCGTTGCTTGTGAGTTATGGGGTTCACCCTAACGATCGCTCCTAATTAGCCTCAGTAGATAAACAATCGCTGATTCCGACCCTGGGTGGGATCACTGGCAAAGGAGGAGAAGGGAACAGCAGAGGTCGAGGAGCGGGATGGAAGGTCACCAGGACAAACTGAGAGGCGCTACCTGTAGCCTGAGAGGAGGGGGAAGGAGTGCTGTGGGGAGGCTAGAGCAGGGGAGGAAGGCTGGGAATCAGGACTCCTGGGTTCTATCCCTGGCTCCCAGAGGGGAATAGGATCTAGTGGTTAGAGCAGGGTTCATTGGGAGGGTCAGGTCTCCAAGTCCTGTTCCTAGCTCTGTGTGCAACTTTGGACGAAGTCACGTCCCCACTCTGTGCCTCAGTTTCCCCCCTCTGCCCAGGGAGGATTGTTGCTCCTGGGCAAAGTGCACATGTGGGGCTGGGAGAAGTTAGTTAAGGCGCATAAGGCAAACATCCCATAGCTGAATAGTGTACATGGCCCAGCAGCCACCTGCCAGTCGGACGAAGGTGTTGGCATGGGAGGAGCCAAGAAAGAAGGATATTGGGAGATGGGGTAGGGGGAGATTGGTCAGGCCAGGCTGGGACTTGTGGAGGCAACAGACACTTGGTTAGGGCCCTGTCCCGTGAGGTGTTGAGCACCTGCCTCTCCCAATGGCTTCAGTGGGAGTTGAGGGCACTTGGTGCCTGGCCGAATCAGGCTCCTGCTGCTGCTCAAAGTGATGAGGCGAGCAGAGGGGAGATGATGGAGTTGCCTGGAGCTTCCCCACAGCTCTGCTGATACCCCATAATCCTGACCGTAGCCCCCCCACAATCTCAGCCCTGGGCTTCCCCCGCACAGCTCCAGGGCCGCCCAGAGGATTCCAGGGGCCCGGGGTCTTCGGCGGCGGGGGGCCCTTCCGTTCCGGGACCCGCCGCCGAAGTGTCCCGAAGACCTACGGCGGGAGCCCCCTGCCACCGAATTACTGCTGAGACAGGATCTGCCGCCAAAGTGCAGCCGGCTCTTCGGTGGTAATTCGGTGGTGGGGGGCTCCCGCTGCGGGTCTTCAGGGGCACTTTGGTGGCAGGTCCCGGAACGGAAGGGCCCCCCGTTGCCAAATTACCACTGAAGACCCGGCTGCACTTCGGCAGTGGGTCCCGCTTCGGCAGTAATTCGGCAGCGGGGGGTCCTTCTGCCCTGGAGTGGAAGGACCCCCCGCCGGCAAAGACTGACAGCAGAAGCTCTGGGGGCCCTGGGTCGCGCGAGAGTTTTCCGGGGTCCCCTGAGCGAGTGAAGGACCCCGCTCCAGGGGCCCCGAAAAACTCTCGTGGGGCCCCTGTGGGGTCAAGGGCCTGGGGCAAATTGCCCCTCCTGCCGACCCCCCCCGGGCGGCCCTCCACAGCTCTGCTGATACCCCACAATCCTGACCCACAGCCCACCCCTTAATCACAGCCCTGGGCTCCCCCGCCAAAGCTCTGCTGATACCCCGCAATCCTGACTCTGAGCGGGCCGGGGGACAATTGTCCCAGGGCCCTGTGATGAGGGGGGGGGACATCTGTAACAGCTGTGTAAATAAAGTGAAATGTGGGGATGGGCCAGTGAACGTGATGTATGGGGGGTGGGGGCAGATTTCTCTTGATGGGCCTGGCAGCAGAGGTGGAAATGGGGTGGAGCTTGGGGGGTGTTTATGGGCGGGTGTGGGGAGTGATGCAGGGTGGGCCCCAGGTGTACAGAAGCCTGTCACCACGGCGACCTGGTCCGTGTGGGATGCGGGGACCCCTGTCCCCATGCTGCAGTAGTCTATCACCACCCCCAGCCCAAGCTATTGGCTTAGACCCTTAAGTTTGGGGGGCCCCCGCTGTCAGGCTGGACATGGGGGGAACGCTGGGATTCCTGACTGGCCCGTGCCCGGTGATCGCCATTCCCAGCCAGTGCTGTGCCACCAAGGACCCATTCCCTGAGGCCTTGGCATTTCCCTGGGCCCGTATTCCTGGGCCTCCTCCAACGGCCATTGGCTGCGCCGGAGAGGCTGGGAATTGGGGACTGGGGCGGGGTGGTGGTGGGGGGCAGAGCCATAAATCCAGCCAGGGCCTAATCGCTGCCATAAATAACCACCTGAAATAGCCATTAAGGGGGTCGGAGGTCAGGTTGGCATGACAACCGCTGGCTGGCGCGTCCGGCGCGGAGGAAAGTAGGGCAGAACCGCCAGGGCTTGTTAAAAGATAGGATGGGAGCGGCAGCGGGGCGGGGGGGGTCTGATGAATTTCCCGGCTGCTGGCGGGGGGATGATGCAGCCTGAGCTGTGCGCTCAGCACCTTCACCCGGCAGAAATACGAGCTGCCCAGGCTCCCAGCCTTTCTTCTCTGCCCTGGACCGGCGCTGCCTAATGGAGCTGTCAGGCCCAGAGAGCGGGTGACGCACGGCTCCCCTGGCAGGGCCGGCTCCCAAACAAGCTGGATTAGTGTCTACTCAGTGCTCAGCTCTGAAGTTAGGGCCCCCCTTTGCCAGGCTCTGGGATGAAACGGATGCGTGGGGGCGGCATGCACCTGTGTGTGTGAGCCTAGAGGGTTAGCCATGCAGTGTGTGTGCATGCACAAGTGTATGACCCTAGTGTGTCTGCAAGGCTTGTGTACAATGCATGTGTGTGCATTGTGCGGGCACACTCAGTGTGTGTATGCATGTGTGCAAGCATGAGCATACACAGTGTGTGCAATGCACGTTTGTGAGTGTGTAATGTAGGTGCATGTGTGCACACGTGTATATATTGCAAGCGTGCACAGTGTGTGTGTGCAGTGGCAGGGTTTGTGCACACAGGACAAGCTACAGCAGCTCTCAAGGCTGCTCCAAACTGTACCTTGCTGCAGTGACCATGAAGGGGCTCAGAATAGCCAGAGTGTAGCCCCCACCAGCCCTCCGATCACTCTGATCAGAAAAGGGGTGTGAGAGGGTCTCTTGGCTGAAGAAGCACCTGGCCTGATTCCTTCCACCGCTGACTTCAGCTGAATGGAACCACCAGTGCTCAGCCAGGGTCCAACCCCACCCTGGGTGCCAGGGAACGCAGGCCGGGCCCGAGGAGATGCTCCAGCTGTATCCAGCAATATTTCCAGCTTGAAACCAGAGTGAAGGGAGATTTTAGTAAAGAAACAACTGTGGGTCTGGCTGGGGGAGGCAGGGAACGGGATCTGGGGTGGGGAGAGGGGAATCGAATCTGGATTGCAGGAGGTGAATGGGATCTGGGTTGGGAATGGGATTTGGTATCAATTATTCTAAAGGTTCCCCTGTCTTGGATTACAGCCCTTCCCCAGCACAGAGCCGCCTATCCCATCTGCCCGGGCTCCCGAATGGTGGCCATTCAGGATCTGCTGAGACACGGGTAGCACAGTGGAGGAGTGGGCATTTGGGGCGGTGAGTTAGTGTGTGCGTGTGTGTGAGCTCCTTAGAAGGGCCCTACTGATAAAGAGGAGCGAGTGACATCTTCTGGGGGAGGGGGGAGAAGAGGGGCTTGGAGCAGGACAGGCTGAGGGGGGAGAGGGGCCCCCCAGGGGAGCTGAGGGTTCTCTGGTGGGAGCTGGATCATGCAAGCCCCACGTCCAGACAGGCCTCGTATGGCAATGCACCCCCATACAACAAGGGCAGGGAAAGACTGGGTCCAGCCACATGTTCCCTCCCCTGCCCCATAAACAAATAGTAAAGACTCCTCCCTCAGCAAAGCCAGTGGGTGGTTGGCTGGACACAACAGGCCCCGCCCAGGAGACCTCCTTTCATGCTTTCCTGCCACTTCCTTTTACCCTATCCTGGGATCAGCTGCCCATCCTTCAGCCCTGAATGATCCCGCAATCCTGAAGCTAAGGACTCTGCTGTGATTTATGGGCCCAAGGGGGGCTGGGTTCAGCTGGCCTCCATTCTGGCCTCCCCAGCTCTCGAGTGCTTGTCTTTGCCACCTTCGTGTTCTTTTAAGCATCAATCTGTGTAACCGTAATTTCCTAGATATTTGTGAAAGAGAAAACTAAAAACATTGGCCTGCGTGGAGCCGTACTGACCCCCAGGCTGGAGCCACAAACCATCTGGTCCGCTTGAGCTGAAGGAGTGTAACTGATAGAGGTAGTAGGTTGTTATCCTCCATGCACCTTGCTGCCAGGGGGCAGAGGCATGCTGGGAATCAGGAAGGGTGGCTCTGAAATAGAGCAGGCTGTATGGACGGTGCGGCCAGGCACATAGCTTTGCCACAGCCGCTCTGAAAATCACGGTACGTAGATGAAGGCTAGGGCTGCTAGATCTATGGCCTGGCTTCTGTTCCAAGCTCTGACGCCGGGCATCCTCTCCCTTACCCCATCTCTGTGATGTAGGGAATTATACTTGCCTGCCTCCTGGGAGGTGAGGCGGGAGGTTTGGGGGCAATCACAAATGCTGTTTGTCGTGACCCGGTCTTGTGGGGAGCCCTGGAACATGCTCAGTGCAGCTGGCCTGTTCAGAGAATTTAGCAGCAGGCTTTTAATGAGCATGTACAAATGGTGACGTTCAAAGGCTCATAGGCTGGGCAAACCTGGATGGATTTTCACAGGGACAACAAAAGGCACTTGACCCCAGAGTTAGCCTCTGGCCAGATTTCCACTCTGCTCCAACATTGGCCAAACTGCCTATTTTTCCATATTCTCGTTCTCAACAACAGCTGAACCGTTTTGGCTGAAACTTTCCCCAAACGTTCAGCCTGAGGCTGAGAGCACACGTGGGACATTTCGGCCGGAATGGATAACATTCTGACAAGGTTCTAATAAGCAGTGGAAGAGAGGGGCTTAGCGTGGAAAGCGTCAGGCAACCTTCTGTTGCTTATAACTTTGCCAGGCTTTAACCAAGCATGTTCTCAGCTTCAGGTGCCACTTCCCAGGCAGCTGACAATATAGGGAATGACTTATCATCTATCAGCAGCAGTAACTTCTGATTTCTGGATCTGGGGCAAAGGAGCAACTCAATCTGCATCCGCCAGAGCCCAGGAATACAGTATATTTCCTCCTTTGGTGTAATTACAGCACTTCCCTGCACTGTGCGAAACCCAGGGCTCTGTTTTATGAATTGAATCCAAGTATGCATGAAAAGTGTAATTGAATGAAGCCGGTAGGGGGTCCGACTAAGTGCCTGGTGTCTGTACTTGCTACAATGGCCCTCTGTGCCCAAGGATAGCGCTGGGTTTTGCCTGCCGCTGGGCTGAGAAGCAGCAGCTGTTTAAAGATTCCATCGAGACACGGCCCCATCTATACTAGAGGCAAAGGGATTGTGATGCAACGGATGAACGCCAGAGCGTGCAGCCCTTGCTGTGAACACACTGCACTCCCAGGGCCCTTGGTGAGCATTGGCTGGAGCGCCTGCCCCAGGGATCTGGCTGAATCGCTGCTGCTAGCAGGGGGTTTTGATTCTTCCATGGTTCGCCCGACTCCTGACTTTGTCCCACAATGCACTGCTTTGCGTTTGGAAACTACCCAAAAGCCCCTGCTTGTGGGGCACTTCGGAACAGATGCCCCAGGAGTCCCAAAATGCGCTGCAGGGTGAGCATGATGATGGCAAAGTGGGTCTGTTGGAACCAGCATGGCTGCATGGGACCCATCAGACTCATGGCAGTAATGCCCAGGCACTAGACTTCTCCAGATGCCTTGCTTGGTATGCCAGTGTGCCAGCCCCACCCACTGTGTGCCCACCCCATGGAAGAAGTAGATGGCTTGGCAGCGGCTTTTGTGCCTGTTAAACCTACAAGCCAATGGTTTGTCAGGCACCTGGTGCATTGTGCGCGTGGGGCATTGACCCGGAGAGGGGCAGAACTGCTTTGCATGCCTGTGTGGATTCATCGCCTCCTGCTTCCATCCGTCAGTCTCGCCAGCTGGTAGAGATGGGACCAAATTGCAAAGTCCAGATCCAGGAAAAAAAAACCCCTAAATCAAGCCGAAGGGATCTGGGTGAGGGTTGGGCAGGTCGGGAACAGCCCCGAAGTTCTGACCTGGGTCCAAACTGCTCCAGGAGCTGGGAGCTGGGCCTATTTTCCCACCCAGCCACCCGCAGCCCAGGAAAGACAGGATGCAGATGTGATCAAAATTCAGCTGTTGGAGGCTGCTAGACAGGGCCAAACCCTGCGCTCCCCTTGTCTAGCCACCAGACTGATTCACACAGTTGCCACTTGAGGCCTCCCTAAATCCCGGCTCGGATCCTGCAGCCAGGGAAGGGACTGCCCCTGCCCCCCCTCTCTCTATCTGTCTCCCATAATCTCTTGACATCTTTTCAAATCCAATTACTAGATTAATTGACTCGCAAAGAGAAGTGCGAGATGCAAAGGAACCACCCAGATTTATTCCCTAGTAGCCCGTCGAGAGCCAGCGCCGAAACATGCCTTTTGCCAGAGAGATTTACTGTTTCCCTAATACAGCGACGGTTCAAATCTGTGATTAATAATGTTTTTCTCCAATGCTCATAATTTAATTCCTCCCCCCCTCCTTTATCAGTGGAAACAGAAACTAGCCCCTCATCATCTTCCGTTACAAATATTAAAGCCGGAGCCAAAGGGTGACTGATTGGTGCCTCCTTGGGAAATGTTTCCTTTAAATCATCAGGAAATTAACATAACAATAAGCAGCTCGCTTGCATTAAAATTTAAATGCCTGCATATTGTTTTGAAACGCTCCAGCGCGGCACGTGAACGGCGCCCGCAACCGACATACGCTCCCACTCTTGCCGAGCCCATAACTCAGCCTTCGCAGGCTGTGCGGAGCCTGGCAGTCTGTCAGACAGCTGTGGCATGGATGGTGGGCGGAGGGCTGTTCTGCAGGCCTCGAGGTGCTCTCAGGAGGTTGGTTGGCCCTCCGGCTTGAAGGCTGCCACGGTGTTAGTGGGGATAGGATGAGTGGAGATGGTTGCCATGCTGGAGTTCAGCTGGTCTGTGCAGTAACTGTGTAGGCAGAGTGCTTCAGGGGGTAAGGTGTGGGACGGGGACTCAGGAGATGTGGGTTCCATTCCTGGCTCTGCCCATCATCTCTGTGCCTCTCCCAGTCACTGGCTATTGAGAAGGTGAGCCCTTTGAGGCAGGGTTTGCCTCTCGCCCTGTGTCTGTCCCGTACCTGCCTGCAACATGGCCCTGATGGCAGTTGGGATCTCTGGGGCATGGCAGCTCTGCAAAGAAAACCTGCGACACTTTGTCACAGAGCCTGGGGCTCAGGGTGGCACTCGGTCTTTGAGACCCTCCTCCCTTTCTGTGTTTTCGAGCCTGAACGTCGACACTGCTGCAAGGCTCTCTGTGTGCTCATTGAGCTCCCCTGTGTGGGAAATGTAGCTGTCTCTGGGGTGGATCAGTGTCACCCAGCCCTTTGGGAAAGGAAGTGAATAACTATTCGAATAAGATTCAAGGGCTGGTACCATGTAAGTGCACATGAAAAAACTCGCCACAATATCTGACTTGATTACTCAAGGCACCCAGGGCTGGGATAGCAGGAGGTGCTGTGGCTAAGGAATGAGAGGTCTTGGCAGAGCTGTGGTGGGAGGAACCTGCAGCCAATGGGATGCAGTTGCCCAGGATCTGGGGGGAAGGGGACACAAAGAAGGGAATTTGACCCCAGTTGACATATATTCCTACAAGCCCCTGGGAGAAGCAGCCCAGACGCAGGGGGAGGGCTGTACCCCAGCATAGGGTGCCAGACTGGGTCAGACCAGGAGTCCCTCTATCTAGCACAGGCATATATCTGGGCCTCATTACTGTAATATCCTCACGTATTTACCCTCACAACCCCCCTGAAAGGCTGGGCAGCGCTGTTATCCCCATTGCACAGATTGGGCAATGAGGCCCAGCGAGACCATGTGACTTGCCCATGGTCACACAGGGAGCCTGTGGCATAGCAGCAAATTGAACTGAGGTGTCCTGAGACCTAGGCTAGAGTCTTGCCTATGGGGCCACCCGTCCTCTGTCTCTGGCGAGCACCAGCAGCATCACAGGGTGAAGGAAGGCTCATCCCAGTGGACAATGATGGAACAAGATTCCTCGGAGGAAGTTCATCCCAAGCCCCATCCGTTAGAGGTTGGCTCCTGCCCTCCTGCTGGAGAGTTTCAGTCCCTTCAAAGCTCACAGATGTGACCCTGGATGCTCTTATTTCCCATAGACATCTCTGATTCTCCTCTGACCCTGGCAGGCTCTTGGCCCCAGTGAGATCTTGTGGCTGAGAGTTCCACAGGCTGACTTTGCAGTGTGTAAACATCAATGGTGCGCTTGGCGTGACAGCAAGTTATTGCCGCCTTAACAGTGCCGTGTAGGTGGGCTGGGCAGACTTCAATTTGTATTTTGTTCTAGTTTCGCCATATACTATCAACGTTTATTTTTAAGCATTTTTCATTTTTTATCAATTTAAATTTTCACAGTTGCAGGAAATTATGGGGGGGGGGTTAGACAATGGGGAGGGAGGCAGACAATAATTATTGAATGACAGGAGATGCTGAGATTCAAAAGGCTAAAGCTTTATAACCATTAAAACGCAAATTGTTAACATCACACGTCAAAATATCACGAGTAAATACCCTTAAATCAAACTCGGCTGTGTTCTCAGGCAGCATTCATCTTACTTTGCCTAGCTGTACAGTTTGATTATTACTGATGGAAATAGGTTTTGTTGGTTTGTGTGTGTCTGGCAAAATCGATATTGACCGACATTTACCAATAAGAATCTAAACTGTGCAAGCTCGTCCTTAGGGGACCGAAGACTCTAGTTTCCACTGAGGGGGTGCCAGACCGGAACAGTGCCAGGGGCAAGGTGAGTGTGTGGGCAGCAGTGTCAGAAACTGGAGAGGGGACCCTGAAAGAAGAGAAAAAGAACCTCTGTGCTAGGATTGCTTCCTGGGCTACAGGCCGGACATCCTACATTTGACAAAGCCAAATCACTCCCAGGTATCCACCCCAAAGGTGGGATCAGTGGGGCTAGAAACCCAGGACCTTCTGCATTAGTGTCTCCCCCTGGGGAGGGAGCAGGGGTTCTGTGAGCTGGTAGCAGCAGCAGGCTATTACCCTCATATGTGGCTGCTAGAGAGAGCTGGGACACACTTAGGGTGAATCAAGCCCACGTATCCCTGGGCTGGCTGGTTCCCCCTGGATGATTTCCTGGGATAGATTCACTGGTCTTCCAAGGTTCTCACTGAATCCTGTCTGGAAGTGAAGAACCCTCTTGCATCTTGGTTTGTTAGACGCTGACCCCAGAGCTAGTGGCACTGAGACCCTAGTGTCCCTGACCCATCGCAGACTCGTGTGTCGGTGACTCAGCTGCCTCAACATTGCTGGAGGAAGCTGGAAAATTGGGCAGCTAGGGAGAGGTAGCCGGGATTAGCTGGGAGCTGTCTTCTTACTATGTGTTTACACAGGGCCTGTCAGAAGGCACGATCCAGTAGATCGGGTGCTGTACTAATACCCACGAGATTTAGATTCAAGTCCCTGATTAGTCACTGACTTTGGGGGAAGTCACTTAATCGGCCCTTTGCCTCAGTTTCCCCATCTGTAAAATGGGACTGATTCTTTCCTATCTGCTATTGGTGTTTAGAGGTAAAAATCCAGCATGCCAGTAAGGTGGTGAGAAAGCAGGACACACCTATGGGTTTGTCATCCCCGAGTGTTAAGAAAATCACAAGATCCAGGTAGAAAATCATGAGATTGTTGGAAGGGGTCTGTTTTATTTGCCTTCTCCTTTTTCACCCTTTGGGGTCATATCTCCAAGCTTTCCTCTGCAATCACCCAGGCTAGAAATGTGCCTCTTCTTTAAAAATGAAAGCTGAGATTCTCACATGACTCCAGGAGCTAGGAATTTAAGAAAAACACCAAATACTGGGAGACTTTCAATAAATTCATGTGAGTTGGCAACACTGTTTAAGTACCTAGATCATAATAATACCCGGCTCTTATTAATGCTTTATAGCTGTAGATGTCAAAACACTTTAGAAAGGCACTCAAGATCATTATCCTCATTTTACAGCTGGGGAAACTGAGGCATAGAGATGGGGAAATGACTTGCCCAAGTGTCTAAGCTGGGAACAGAATCCAAGTTTCTGAGTCCCAGCCCAGGGTTCTAGCCACTGGACTACATTGCCTGTTGGTCGGGCTTTGGGGAAAAGAAGAGGTTTTTTTTTTTTTTTAATGGACAATTTCAGCTTCTCATTGGAAAATTGTTTCCTGACCCCCCTCCCCCCCCAAAAAAAAGAAAAAACCAACAACAAACCACCAAAAATATCTGCGGAGAAAGCAGACGCTCTCTGTGAAAATTTTTAATTGAAAAGCCCCAACTTTCCTTAGAAAAAGTGTTTTGATGGAACATTTTTGACTAGCCCCCGTAATAGACAGATCTTGGTATAGCAGGAATGTCTCTGCTAAGAGGCGTGGGAAGGGTAGCCCAGTGGTTACCATGCTAGCCTGGGACTTGGGTGAGCTGGGTTCGATTTCCTTCTCTGCCACAGGCTACCTGGGTGACTTGGTTAGTCAGTCTGCACCCCAGCCCCCCCCCCCCAGCTGTACAACTGGGACTGTACCAGAGGAGCTCTGGGACTAGCAGCCTTGATAAAGCGTCCCACAGCCCCGGCTTGCGCGGAGGAGCCAGGCACATTTAGGAGTCGTGGACTGAGGCTGCTTGCGCAGGGGGGCAGCCGGCTGCATAGGGCAGACTTGGCATTGCTGGCTTCACAGTTTGCTCCAGCAGAACCCGCCCTTCCCCTGAGAGCAACAGGGGCCTTGGCCACACTTCTCCCCGGCAGCTTACATGTGCCCTCTGGGAGAAGATTCTCCAGGACCCTTTGTCGTTGCCCCTACCCCGGCCCTTGGCACCTCTGTAAGGTACTAGCTAAGCCCCCCTGTGATTCGGCAAAGTCTGCGCCTCCTGTGCTGGGAGGCTGGGCCTAGGGGAGCATGTGCTGCCTTCTACTGGAGGAAGCACTAGGTTGACGTGGGTGTGTGTGGTCATGTCACCCTCTACTGGTGGCAGCCTGCAGGGCATTAAAAACCCTACTGATGGCGAATCATAGGGCATGGGGCTGGTGCATCTGGAAAAGAAGGTCCATGGTGATGACTGGGGCTGAATATGGCAAGTGGATGCTTATGGGGTCCTGTGGACTCCCCTGTGGCTGCTTTACCTTCTGCTGCAATGTGTGCATCCCAGGACCTGGCCTGTCCGAGGTGCCTTCTACCTGTCAGAACTGCCCCATTTAAGCAGGTGTTACCCAGCTGGATGCTACAGCAGGACTCCGGTGTACAGCCCTCCCTGCAGGTCCCCAGTTCCTGCAGGCTGTGCCTGCTGCACGGCTGCTTTAAACCGCAAGCCCAAGCCATGTGAATTGCTACCCCCGCCCTGCAGCCCCTGGTGAGATCAGACAGTCAGAGAGCGCGTTGCCAGGGTAACCGGCCTCCTACATTTCCATCCTGCGGGTCGCAATTGTAGGGGCTACAGAAAGGGTCAGGACTCCTGGGTTCTCTCTCCTGCTCTTCCACCTATTTGCTGCACGACCTTGGGCGGGCTGCTTAGGGGCTTTGTGTTTTGTGCCCCAAAATAAGAGACTGTGGCAAAGAGGCGGTGGGTGGGTGTGTTTGTGTGTGTCATGCTGTGCCTCAGTTTCCCTGCTCATAGGCTGCATCGCAGGCAAGCTGCATTCATTAACGCCCACAAAGCACCTGGTGCACGAGTGCTCGAGTCGGCCCAGCGGACGGCAAACAGAACCCTCCATCACCAGCCACCCCGCCGTCCTCATCCAACAGCTACCGACGCCGGGGGTTGCAATCCTCCCGCCTCGCCCACCCCCCGGCCCTGCACTCCTCCTCCCCACCCCCGCCGGCCTTATTCCGCAGCCCCAGCTCGACTGCGCAAACTATCCAGACTTAAAGCCAATCAATTTCCAACGAGTAGCAGAGTTTGACGGGAAATTCATTCCAACTGGGGGCCTTGATTTATCTTTCAAATATACGGACAAGCGAGAGCATGATGGAGCCCATTAAAATGTTGGAAGATTGTTTTTATGATTGAAGTCTGTATTCCACCCGCCATAAAGAAAGGGAGCGCGGCGTCATTAGCATTTCCATGATGTTATATTTCTGCCTGTCTCGGGCCAATAACTCATCTTTACGGCCTGTCCCCATTGCTAGCTCTTTGATACAATGAGTATGGAGTTAAGCAAAACTACAACGGGAAGGAGATTCCAGAGAGTCACTGCCCTTCACGCAGGGTTCTCCTCCTCTCCCGGAGACATTTTTCAGGACGCTGAAGGAGCACATATGCGAGGAGTCATTCTTTCTCTCGTCCGATTTTTCATTTCTTTCCCGGCCCCCCTTCCCTGCCCTCCTCTCTGCTCACCCACCCGGCTAAATGAAACTTAGCTCGCCGGTTCACCCCCCCGCCATCCAATCGCCCGCCCTTCGCTGCGGCTTTTCAGGGTCTCTGGATTATTACTGCCACTGCACAGAGAAAAGTTTTTTTGTGTTGTTCTATTTTTTTAATGCAATGACCTTCTTTTCTGCCCTTCCTCCGAGCCAGGGGGAAAATACACAGCAGGGAAAGCAGCACTGCAGGCAGTTCCGGCTCAAAGTCCCTGTGGCGGGTGGAGGGAAAGTCCAACCCTTCCCATCACCCTGGTGGGAGGTTGTGGGGCACTCCAGGGTTAATAGTTTTGGGTGGGTTTGTCACAGAGGGAGTGTCGTCCGCTGGTGAGGACTGGGGGCCAAAGAGGCAGGATGCCTGGGTTCTGCTCCTGCTTCTACCCCTGATTCACTGTGTGACCTTGGGCCAGATACGTGCTGCGCCTCAGTTTCACCTCCTGCAGGATGCTCTTAATGGTGTTGACCTCACAAGGTGTTTGAGAGTCTCAGGCGTGAGGGCTCATTACCCCAGCGAGCAAACGGGTCCTGGCAGTGATTTAAAAGCGACCCCCTTGACGCCATCCCATGAAACGCTGTGTGTGTGTGTCTAGGTCTGTGTAATGTCCTGTGACTGGGTGAGGTGTGTGTGTCTGTGGAGTGTGTGTGCGCCTGTGGGGTGTACCTGTGTGTTGGGGGGTGTATGGAGGGGTGGGGAGAGTGTGTGTGTTTTTGTCTGTGTGTGTGTGTGTGAGTGGAGTTGTCGTGGGGGGGTGTGATATACGTGTGCGTGGTTTTTGTGACATATGTATATTGGTAGCTGTGTGGTGTCTATACCAGTAAGGACGGGGGATGTATGCCTGTGTGTGCGGCATGTATACTGCTATACATGTGTGTGTAGCAGTGGGAGTGTAGTGTGTATACCAATATGTATCTATAGGTAGGTGTGTGTGTCGAGTGTGTACACGTTGTATGTTGTGTTGTGTGCGGTGGGTGGATGTGTTGTGTGCAGTGTGCGTGCTGTGTAGTGTTGTATGCAGTGTGTGTGTGTTGTGTGATGGGTGTGTTGTGTGCAACGTATGTGTGCTGAGTGCAGTGTGTGTTGTGCAATGTCTTTGCTGTGTGAAGAATGTGTGTTATGAGCAATGTATGGATGCCATGTGCAGTGTGTCAGTGTGTGTGTTGTGTGCAACGTGTCTGTGTGTTGTGTGGTGGGTAGGTGTATTGTGCGCAGTGTGTGCGTTCCATCCCTGCCTCGTTCCAGGTTTTCCCAGGGCCTTAAAACCAGCGAGCAGCTCAGGGACGCGAAGAGCAAGTCGAAAGCGCCCGGACTTTTCTGGCTGGTGCTCGCATGCTGAATGTTAAACAGCTCCCCGGAGCTGGCTCTGCCGCCTCGCACCTTCGCCTGAAGCCACGGCCACTTTGGGGCAGGACGGGCGGTACTGGCAGCATGTCGTCTGGCTCTTTGGCACTTGACCATGCCCCTGTGTGTGGGTGTGGGTGCCAGGCCTTTGTGTGTGTGTGTGTGTGTGTGTGTGTGTGTGTGTGTGATGCTTACCATACTCCTCTGTGTGTGTGCTATGCCCATACCGGGTGTGTGTGTGTGTGATGCTTACCATACTCCTCTGCATGTGTGCTATGCCCATACCGTGTGTGTGTGTGTGTGATGCTTACCATACTCCTCTGCATGTGTGCTATGCCCATACCGTGTGTGTGTGTGGTGCTTACCATGTCCTGGTGTGTGTCTGAGCTCTGCCCATACTGGTGTATGTGTGCTATGCCTATGCCATGTGTGTAGTAATGTGTACATGTAACATGCCCATGTGTGGGCCGTGCCCATGTGTATGTATGTGCACCATGGCCATGTGTGTTTGTGCAGGCATTGCCCAGGCCTGTGTGTGTTTGTGTGTTGTGATCATATCTGTGTCTATGAGTGTGTGTGTGTGTGCGCGCGCGCGCGCTATGCCCATACCTGTGTGTGTTGTGTACCATGCCCTGGTGTGCATCTGTGCTTTGCCCACGCCTGTGTGTGTGGATGCATGTACATGCCTTCCCCCATGTCTTTCGCTCTCCCTGTCTCCTGCCTTTTCGAACGATCCCCAGATTTATGGTGCCCCATCTCCCCGGGCCCTCCCTGCGCTGCTTTCCCTCCAGCCATCCTTTAGATGGACACAGCTGATAACACCAACGGCCGCCAACACTCGGGGTCTGCCTTCTGTCAGCCAGGACGGAGCAATGGCAGGCTGGCGGGCCCCAGGTGGAGAGGAAAGCTGAGATGGGCCTGGGGGCAGAGGCGGGGGGAGGTTACGATTCCTCCCCTGGGAGAGGTTTAATGCTAGGTGCTAAAATAGATAAGTTGCAGTTGGAAGGCATTTGTTTTACACATAAATTAGCCGCAGCATTAGATAAACCCGCTGCAGCTGGGCCGGGGGGATGGGGGACCTCTGCAGAAGGGCAAAGCAAAGTGCAAACACGAAGGAATGCGCAGCCGGGGCTTGAAGAGAAAAGCAGGTGGCTGGGACACAAAGGACAGGTTGCTGGGCTTAAGGGGCTGAACAGGTAGGGGAGGAAAGGGGGGCCATGCAGGGCAGCTAGCCCCTGCCAGTGCATGCACACGGGCCTCAGCCAGAAATGGGGCAGGGTGTTAAGCAAGCCCTCTGCTAGGCTGGCACTGCAGGTGCCATTGGAATAGGGTGGGTGGTGAGGGGACCAGCTGGAGACCTGGGTTTGAGGCCCAGCTGTGCAGCAGGCAGTGGCCTGAGCCTTGGCCTGGGACTCAGCCCGGGACTCAGCCCACTTGGATTCTATTTCCAGTGCTGCTGTGTGACCTTGGGCCTCAGTTTCCCCATCTGTAAAATGGGGGTAGTGGCACTGACCTCCTTTGTGAAGTGCTTTGAGATCCATCGGTGACAAGAGCTAGGGGTGATATTACCAGCGTGTGACCTTGGGCAAGTCACTGAGGCCCACAACTTCAAAGCTATGGAGGCACCTAATTCCTCCTGGCTGTTGGGGGTCACGATGCGTTAGGCAGGGGGAAGTCCTGGCCACCTTCCCCCTGGCCCCATCTCTGTGCCTCAGTTCCCCACTGGGGATAACAGCACTGTCCTCCCTCCTGGGGTGGCTGTGAGGGCAAATACATTTGAGATGCTCAGATACGATGGTAGTGGGAGCTAGCTGAGTGCCTAAGAGAGAGGGAAACTGAGGCACAGGGAGAGGGAATGATGGCCAAGCAATGAGCTGGGCTGGCGATGGAACCCAGGAATCTGGTCTTGCTGTAACTGTGCTGACTGGTTCCCCTCCTATTGCTGAACTCATGGATGTTGGTTGTTATCAGGGATGGATTTGTCGCATAGGGGCAGGGAAAGGACGCCTTGGGAGGGAGGGAGGGATTTGTATAACTTAACACGCTTTTTATAATTTTCCTGCTACCAGTGTCATGCAGATCTCACACACACACGCTTGCGCGCGCATGTCCTTGCCACAGATAATGAGTGGTGCCACCTCTTGTGATACTTGTGACTTTGCTCAAATCCCCAGCTCCTGGAGTCATGTGAGAAGCTCCACTTTCCTTAACGTCCCATCCCCACCCCAAACATTCCATAGCCTTTACCATTGTGAGGAAAAGCTTGAAAATCCCATTCAAGTGTTTCACTTGATAGGGTCTAAGCTCAGAAGGGGCATCAGAAGATGGTGTCTGACCTCCTGTATGGCATAGGCCATTCCATTTCACCTAATTACCCCTCTATTGAGCCCAGTAACGTTCGACCAAAGCATTTCAATCTCCTGGAGACTAAACTGTTGTGTGCCACAGATACGGATAAAGAGCAGGAGAGACCGAGGTGCCACTGGTGCCCGAGGGAGGCCTCTGGAATGGCAGGGAAATGATCTGCCTGGGTGATCCCAGATGCTGCTCTGTGCCCCATACCACAGGGGAAGGTGAAAAGCCCCCAAGGGCTCAGCCAATCTGGCCTGGGGGACAATTCCTTCCCGATCCCAATCTCCTGATCAGATTGACCCCAGTGTGACCCTCAAGGATCAGGGAGCCAGAAGGGGAATACAAAGAACCCAATATTTATTATTGCTAAAAAGCACCTGGTTTTTAAAGATCTCACGATTCCGGGGGCCCGTCTCAGGGGTCTGGGCATCTGGGATTGGCGATAGGATGAAGATGGCTGGATTAGACGCCGGCTAGGGGCCCCCCGACACCACTCCGTGATTGCTATGGGAGGAAGGGTTCATCTGCACCCCATTTCTGGAGTCCTCCAAGCTTCTGTTATCAAAGACACTAGCACAAGGGCATAGGGGTCCCATACCAGGGGGAATTCATCCTGGTGGTCCCGTGGGTACCTGCAATGGAAACACTCAGGCCCCTGGCTGTGGGGAGGCACCCAGAAACAGGGGCTGCTTTGGACAACTTAAGCCTGACATTTTTCTAGTCTTTATGGCTGATAACCCTGCCTCATCCCCCTATCCAGGCCTGGACTGTCCCTTTCATTGCTGATGGGTGTTGACTCTGGAGCCTAATGATGGCAGTTTAAATGTCACCATTGTTGACTATCTCACAGGCCATAATTTTGGCAAAAATATCCAGACACCCTTGGACGGTGAGTAGAGCCTAGGAACTGTGGGTGGAGCTTCAGGAAAGTCCCCAGTCCATGTGGAGCTGTGCAGAGAGCCTTTCCATTGGGCACCAGACCTGCTCCGTTGTTGGGGTGGTGGTGATTTCCGGCACCAATGGGGACAGCCAGGGGATGGGGGGGCAGGGAGTGTGTTTGGGGGCAGGGTAAGATGGGGTGGAGGTGTATTGGGGGAAGAGCGGTAGGGGCCTTGTGGGAGTCAGGGGAGGATGCGGGTAGGGGCCCCTGCTAAGGGCAGGAATTTGTTAGGATAGAGGTAGTCCTGGCTGAGTCCCCTGGCTCCAGGTGAGCAGAGCATGAACAGATTTTGCAACAGGCTCCTAGAAAGCCAGACAGCTTTCTGTAACAGCCCCCTCCCACTCCCACACGGTGGCTGGGAAACCCCAGTGCAGCCAGGTGCCTGCCACGCCAGGGGGACATTCCAGCCCGCCCGCCTCTGAGCTGCAGACGTTCCCAGCACGGTTGCCACGGGCCGCCTGGCGCGTTACCACAGGAATCCCACTAATGACTTTCCCTTCTGCTCCCCCAGCAGCTCCGGCGGCTGGGAGACTCGAGCCAGGGGCTCCCTCTGTGCAACAGGGCGGGGGATCAGGAGGCACCGGCTGGGATGGGGGGCCAGGCCGGTCGGCCAGGGGATGGGATCGGGGCCTGGACGGGCGGGACAGGAGCAGGAATGGGGCTCGGGGGTGGGGATGGAGAGCTGGTTGGGAGGGCGAGGGCCAGGGCTGGAGATAGCAGTGTCTGGGGGGGGGCAGAATGGTTCCACTCTCTGTGGGAAGGACACAGAGGAATAGAAAAAAAGGCAGAATGCTAATTAATCTGCCCAGCAGTAATCTGGGGAGGGGGTGGGTCAAGGGACTGGCCTGGGAGAGGGGCAATTGGATGGAGTAATGCAGCTGAACTGAACCAACCGGCCACCCCCCCACGACTCTGCATCCCTCCCTGTGCTCAGGTATCACGGCAGATCTCAGGAAGCAGCGAGGGCTTGTGGCTCCCCGTGACTGTGATGGGAGCAGCTCCACTCAGGCTCAGGCCCGGGCTGTAGCCGGGCAGAGGTTATTTTAGAAACCAGACTGCTGGGACCTCAAGCATTGAGCTCAGACCCCTGCCACAGAAGGTGCCCCTGCTTGTGGGGGGCTGGCAAACACCCCACTGGCAGCTCCCCATGGCCTGAGCCAAAGCCCATTGAAACCCCAGGGAGTCTCTGTTCACTGCCATGGGCCTTAGGGGAGGGAGCTCTGGGCTTCAGTTGCATGAGACCCAGCCCCAGCCAATGCATTGGCCCCCTGGGGTCACTTGTGCAGTGGGGGTTGGCCGAGCTGGCGCCTCCATCCTCCTCAGACAGGCTGGTCCTCCCAGGCCCGGGGGAGGCAAGACGGGAGCCCCCATTTGGGCAGACGAGGAGAGTGAATGGAGTCACCGAAGGGCAGTGACAGAGCCAGGAACAGAAGCGCTAGCTGCAGAGCTGGAAACAGAAACCCAGGAGTTTTGACTTCCAGTCCTGCTCCCCACCTTGCACCGCACTCCTTGTGAGAGCCAGGACTCGAATCCAGGAGCCCTGGCTTACAATGCCCTGCTCTAACCACTAGGTACCACTCCCCCACCTCATAGCTGGAAATAGAACCCAGGAGTCCTGGCTCTCTATTACCTGCTCTACCTGCTAGACTCACGAGAGGGATAGGAGGGAGTCTTCCAACAGTGTAAGGACCCCACCTCCCCGAGAAGCGATGGAATAATTTTTCCATCAGCCTACCCCCTCAACACTGGCTAGCAGGCGGATTTCTCACACCCGTAAGAGAGCGAAGTTTCCAGTGTGGACGAGCCCTAGGTGCTACTGGAATATCCGTCATCAGGATGATATCTGCAAAGTTCCCAATACACTTTCCCCTGCTGGGACAGTCTCGGGATCTATCCCAGAGCCCCAGCTCTCTGGCTGGGGTATGGCCCCCTGTGCTTTATGGGCAGCGCTGGGTGAGTGATGCAAACTACATAAATACCAGAGCAGGCAGGGGTGGCTCCAGGCACCAGCACGCCAAGTGCGTGCCTGGGGCAGCAAGCCACGGAGGCCCCTTTGCCGGTTGCCGCGAGGGCAGCAGGCACGTTGCCTTCGGCGGCATGCCTGTGGAGGGTCTGCGGGTCCCACGGCTTCGGCGGACCTCCTGCAGGCATGCTGCCAAATTCGCATGACTGGGGACCTCCCGCAGGGAAGCTGCCGAAGGCAGCCTGCCTGCCATGCTTGGGGTGGCAAAATACCTAGAGCCGCCCCTGGGAGCAGATGCTGGGATCTTAAAAGGAATTTGCTGTGGATGCGTTTGGGCCTCCATTTGCGTGGAGCCTAATGGGTGGAGCATCGGACTGCGACTCAGACTGGCCTGTCTAGTGCCTCAGTTTCCCCAGCTGATACTGACCTCCTTTGTAACGAGCTTTGAGAGTTACAGATGAGAAACACTGGGTGTTACTATCATGAGTGCAGGGGACATTGACCTTTCCCATACCACAACCCTCCTCCTTATGCAGACCCCTCCCCCATTTAGTGCTTCCGGACCCTCCATTCCCCTGGACCTGACACATCTCATACTCTAGCCAGTCAATCCGCTGGCAGGAGCTTCAAGGATCACATCTGCTATTTCTGCGAGTGAGACTCAGGCATGTTTGTGTCACCCCAGCAGTGCAAAGGCGCCATAAAGGGGCATAGATGAGAAACTCCCTCTCCACGCAGGAGGCTTCCTGGCTGACGTTGAACTGACATAGGTGGAGTGAGGAGGAGAGGGTGGGAGTGCACTGCACTATGGGTATTATCTGCCTCTCACACAGAGCAGCGTGTAAGGTAGAGAGGTCCTCAGACTGTTCTAATTGATGCTCATGGGGCCAGGTCCTGCAAGACCCAGAATAGAGGTGGGGGGAGGCTAAAGCAGAGCTACTCCATCCGTGCCCCCACAGTGGAGGAGTGGGATGACTGAGGGATGGCTAAGAGCGAGTATTTCTCCCTTGGAAACTGTCCAGTTAGGGGGTAGAAATGACATCATGTGACCCACAGGGCCAGTCCAAAACCATGTGAAAGTTTCTCGATTGGGTGTGGGTAATTGGAGAGTGAAAGCATAAGCAAATCAGAAATAAATCCAGGTTGCCCTGTGGGGAGTGGGGAAGGGAAAAGGAAGGGATTCCTGGAGCAAATAGTGTGCCCAGCTCTGGGGAGGGGTAGGGCCTGGATTCCCAGGGGGAACAACGCACCCAACTCTGGGGTGGGGATTCCTGTAGTGTATGATGCCCCCAGTTCTGGGGAGGGGCAAGGCCAAGATTCCTGTAGAGAACAATGTGTCCAGCTCTGGGGCGCGGGCTTGGTCCTGCCCCCCCATAACACAGCTGTGCCAAGGCCAGCGTTGTACCCTCCCCCTTTACCAGCATCGGGGGCTGCGGCTCCTCCAGCTCCAAGCGCAGCGGGAGGCGAGACAACCTGAAAGGATTCTTTATAGCCTAGTGAGCCGAGGAAAACGCACCCGAGGGGGCCGGGTGATTGGCCTCAAGGACGCCATGAAGGGCGAGCCAGAGATGGGGGAGAGCCCCACGTCTGCCTGGGAACCCATTACATGCCACAGAACTGAATGAAGGGCAAGCAGGGCTCGGGGACGGGCCCCAAGGAGGGGACATGAATGCAAGGGGGTGGCAGCCAGGCTTCCATGGAGGGGGTGTGGGTTGGGCAGCAGGGTCCAAGTAGGGGGGCGTCAAGTGTCCGTGCTGCGCCCTGTGCCACTGCCAGGCTGGCAGAGATGTGCCAGGCTCCACATGCCCAGCTCCAGAGGGCTGCTGAGCCTCAGGCATCCCCCCAGCCACCCGGTAGCCACCCCACCTTCCCGGACATATCCCTCATCAGGTACAATTCCACCCCATCCGCCACAGGGAGACTCTATACAGAGGAAGGGGGGCATTGCGGAGCTGATATTTCCCCTTAAAGGCCCAGTGGATCCCCTAAGGCCCAGAGCGAGGCGGGTGCAGCCCCTTGCTCCCAGATGCTGGTCAGGGTATGTCAGAGGGACGGGGCGCAGGCCCATGGAAATAGAGGGGAAAGGGGATGCTGGAGGGACCCAGAAGTCCTGTATCTACAATGTGGAAAAGTTGAGCCCCTTCCCCCACTCACATTCCCCACCCCGCAGGCTGTAGTTAGCCTGGCATCAGGTCCAGCCGCTGAGGCCTGAGCGAGATTTGGGGAGAGGCGCTGTGTGATTTGGGTGGGAGGGTGCTGCATTAGACTGTGTAAGATTGTCACTGGATTCACTGTGCCTTCGGGACCACAGCCCCTCCCCTCCACAGACTCCCTGGATCCACAGCCCCCCCTCCCTAACCATAGCCCCCCTGGATCCACAGCACCCCCACACCACAGCCCCCCTCCTCCATGGATCACAGCTCCTCCTGCCCTGAAATCTGCCCTGTGCCCCTGGAACCACAGCTGCCCCCTTAGAATTGCAGCCCCCTGCCCCAGCTGCCCAGTTATCACCTCTGCTCCCTTGGAATCCACCCACTGGCCCGGATTCCCCCCACCCACCCCGTGCGCTGTTCCTTAATCCCCCGGTCATGCCTTTCCTTACTGCACAGCTTAGCAGAGCCACAGGGCTGGGCCCCCCACAGAATGAGAGGCTCCGTCTCCCTGGGAAGGGAATTTCCTCCCAGCCATTCCAGGCCCCTGTAATTACCGCTTTGTTTATTGCATCTCTGTTGGGGCGCGGCTGGGTGCTGAGCCCTGCACTATATCACAAGGAGCATTGAGTGTAAACACCACCGGGGTGGGCCTGGGCCTGGCGTGGGGCAGCCTCGGGGTGGACTGGGAGAAGGGGGGTCTTCTGGGAGGAATGTGGAGGCTCGTGGGAGTCAAGGGGCCTGGCAGGGCTGGATTGACACGCCTCTGACTGTCCTGGAGCAGGATAAGAGTGATACTGCCTGGAGGGGGAAGGTATTGATCTGAGGCCTGTGTGCCCAGGGGGAGCCCGATAGCACCCCTGGGATGAGGGTGGCAGCTCCATCAGGGACCCCTCTGGGGTGGACCCCTCCAGGGTCACACAGGCTTGGGATGACGTTGGGGTGGATTTGACTCCTGCCCCGGCACCCATTCTGCTGCCCCGTGATGGGGTGTGTAACCCCCTGGCCACGCGTCCAGATGCAGGGCCAGCCAGCAGCATGCCTGGCCGGATCTCCCTGAGAGTCAGCCTCTCTTGGGACAGTGTGTGGGCGCGCATTGGAGCGTGGCAGCGAAGGGGTTAAAAGCAGCCTGTCTGTGGGTGGGTGAGGGGATGACATGGGTGGGGCACCTTTGGGGGGAAGCCCAGGAGCCCACCCCTTGCTATATAGGTGCCCCTGCTATGCCACGTTCCCAGCACATCTGTATCAAGCCCTCTCCTAGAGCTAGTGGGATCAGATGAGAGGTGTGGGGGCTGGGTGGGTGGGGATGGGAGGACGATGACAGGGGGTTATTGGCTGTGTTTACGTGCGTGCAGCTGTAAACCCTGGCCTGAGTGCATTGTGCACCCTGCCCTATGCCAGCTGGCAGGAACCAGGGAGGAAGGAGCAGCCTGTGCCCTGCACTCAGATTGCTGCTCTCTTCCTGCAGTGGGTGCGGTGTGGGGTGCCAGGCCAGCTGGTCAGGGTGCTACCGGCTGCAGCTTGTTCTCTGGGAGAATCCAGCACTGGGGAAAACCCAGGCGGGGTGGATCTGGTGGCAGGTGGAGCTGTTTGGCGCTCCCTCCCCTCTGCCAGGAGACTGTCTGGGTTTGATGTGCCAGGGACCCTTGCTGCCCCCGCCCAGACTGGGAGGTGTGGGTGGGGCCGGAGACGGGGGCTGCACTACGCTCCTTTCCGGTAGGGAGCTGCACATTTCCTGAATGTCGCCCGGATTTACAGTGAGCCCAGCCCTGGCGCAATAAAAAGAAATGATTCTTCTAGCCACTAATTTCTGCGTAATTAGATCTCTGCTGGCACTGAAACGTTGGGGGCCGGGGACGGATGAGGCCTGGCAGCCAGTGATGGGTAAAGACACTGTAACCCTTGCAGCTGGAGAGGCCGTCCACTGTACACACCCTCACCCCCTATGGACACACTCAATTTGGGATTTGCCTAGCAAGGTACAAAGGCAGAGCCCCAGCAGAGGGCAAGCCTATGTGCCGAGTGTAAAGGGACATTAGGGCATTAAGAAATGGAGGGGAGCCACCTGGGCCCAGAGCAAATCTGGGGACACATGTCTCAGGATCACAGAGGTGGGACCCCCTGGTGCCAGGCCGCTGCATGAAATGCCTGCAGGAGGCTGTGATGCCCAGCAGACCCCTGGCACTTGTCCCTGATGACTAAAATGCTGCTGCATCCTAGTTCCCCCCTTCCTCCACACCCCACATCCTCTGCCCTGTTATGGGACCCTTATCAGGCAGGCATGTGCCTGGGTGCCCCTCATAAACCCGGCACTTGCCAGGTCCAGCTGCCGTCACTGCGTAGCAGTGCTGCCAGCTGCCATCTGATCTCCAGGCCACACGTTGCCCTCTGAGCTGGACTAACCCGCAGGGCAATGCCTCAGCCTCCTCATCCTTGCCCCTGCAGAGCCACCAGAGTTTGCTAAGCAGTGAGATGCCTCCTGCCTGGGGTGGGGGTTCCTGGCACAAGTGCCAGCCCTCCTGGCATACCTGTCATTAAAATGGACACAAAGAAGATAGCAGCCTGCTCCACGAGCCTGCTGAGAGGGAGGGCTAGATAGATACAGATGGGTGTGCACGGGTATGTAACGGGATAGATTGATAGATGGTGTGCATGGGGATCGCTAGATGGGTATGCATAGGGACAGACTGACAGAGGTGTATGTAGATGGAGAGACCCATATTCTATGTGCCCAGAATACCCATGAGCTGGAATCTTCTCTCCCATGGGGTAAAAATGCTGCAAGGCTGCCCTGATTGGTTTCCCCAGCAGTGGCGTGGCGTTGGCTCCAGAGTGGGAGTCCAGTCCCTTTATGGGATCAAGAGCTTTCTGGTGGGGAGTTCATCCCAGCTTCTCCATTCTGACCTCCAGGAACATTGCACAGAAGGCTCTGGCCCTGCGATTGGGCCCCAGCCATCCCTGTTTCCCTTTGGTCTCAAAACATGTCGAGGGAGTCACTGGCCTTGGGGTTGTGTTTTTTTTTTTTTGGTTAAAGCTATTTACAGAGCCTTATGGCTGTTTGAATGACAGCAGAGCCTAGAGGTGTCAGCTGAGATCAGGAGCCCTCTCCTACCAGGTGCTTCACAGAAAACAGTGAGAAATTGCCTCTGCCCCATGGAGCTCACAGTCTGAATAGACAAAGGCTGGAAGGGGAAACTGAGGCATGGAGCAGGGAAGGGACTTGCCCACAGTCAGTGGCAGAGCTGGGAATAGAACCCAGGTGTCCTGAGTCCTTTAGCCATCATGCCACACTGCCACCCATTTGTGTAGCCTTGGTGAAGGGCGGTGGCAGTGGAAGGGGTCACCCAAGGAAGTCAGGGTGAAACTGAGAATAGAACCCCAGACTCCTGACTCCCTACACGGAGTCCCAGCCTTTGCACCACACTTCCTCTCCTCTGGGACCCTGGAAGCACCTTCCAGTTTGGTGTGTGTGTCAGAGACTGTATGGTCCCCAGGGCGGGGACTCCACAAATCATCCTGATTCAAGAGGGGACCCCAGGTAATCCCGTTCAATTCACAGCCCCTTTCCTCCTCCCCCTCTGGTGGACGTATGGAGGGCACAGAGTGCACAGGAGGCTGGCAGTAGGGTCTCCAGCTTTTTTTTATGCTCTCCCCCATAAAAAAGGCTGTCAGCACAAACCAAGAAAATATACATACTGTACATAGGCATAAAAACGGGGAGAAAAATTATGCAGCTGCCAGGGGTTTTATGTTGCTGGGGAGAGAGCTTCTTCAGGCAGGTAATTGGCTGGCGCAGGAGTAATGATGGGAATTCGTCTCCGTAAGATCCCCTCCTTAGCTGGTGGGACACACTTGGCCCCAGAAGCACCATGACCTCTGGGATGACCCCACCCAGGGGGTCTCAGATATTCTAGTCCAGGCCTAGGGTGGGATTGTCTTCTACTTTCCAGGACTTTGGCCTCACTCCCACCATTCTCACAGCCTAGGCAAGCACAAAGCACTTCACAATGGAGGTCAGAATCACTATCTCCATTTTGCATATGGGGAAACTGAGGCACAGAGCAGGGAAGTGACTTGCCCAAGGTCACCCAGCAGGTCAGCAGCAGGATTTGAACCCAGGTCTCCTGGGATTCCTTTCCTAACAAGCCCCCCAAGCCCTCTACTGGGGATGGATGATTCCAGTTGCTGATGGCAGCATGCGAATGTGGAGCACCAATGCTGAGCAGGTCTCTATAGTGGTAGGTGACCTCCCAGCAGGGAATAGGTAGATGGCAAGGCAAGACCACAGGGTGGGGGAGCCCTAAGGGAATTGTGGGAAGGCATCAGAGTAGCTGCCCTCAGCTGGTGTGTCACAGTGCTAGCTCGTCTCCACACTACAGTACGGTTGCCTTAGTAACCATAACCATTCCCAGCTCTTTCATCAGTAGCCCTTAAAGCACTTTACAAAGCAGGTTGGTATCATGATCCCCGACTTACAAATGGGGAAACTGAGGCATAGGGTAGGAATGTGACTTGTCCAAGGTCACTCAGCAGGCCCATGGCAGATTGCAGGTCTCCAGACTCCCACTCCCGTGCACTACCCAGTAGGCTACACTGTAATAAAGGATCATCCCTCATCAGCTGTTGAGTTCTGCCCTATGCCCCCAGTCATGCCAGCTGATTTGTGACCCCAGCACCCACGGTCTGAGCACATGGCCGGGGGCAAGTTAACGGGAAATAATGCATGATCCCTTGTTAGTGCAGACCAGCCCTTCAGAAATGCTGCTCAGTATCCCACCCAGGCTTCCCCACTTTTCAATTTGCCCCACTGCCCCAAGTTATTCCCCCTTGCAGATCCCCTCCCTCTGCAGTGTTTACACCAGTCCCACCCTCATCAACAGATATCTGGCCCCTCTGATCATCTGGTGGGGGGAGGGGACCAGCAAGTGGGATTCTTGCCAGCCCACTGCCAAGCATTGAGGGCTCACAGAGTGTTTAAAGGACAGGGCCGCAGGGCTGGTGCAAGGAAGTTCTGCACCCAAGGTAAAACTTCCACCTTGCGTCCTCCCCCTGCAGTCCTGCGGCATTCCCCCCCCATGGCAGCTTTCCCCCTGCCTTGAGGTGCCCCCCCTGCAGCAGCACCTCCCCACCCGGCTCACCTCTGCTCCGCATCCTCCCTGATCACACCTCCCCTGCTCTAATTCTCCTCCCCTCCCAGGCTTGTGGCACCAAACAGCTGATTGGCGCTGCAAGCCTGGGAGGCAGGAGAAGTAGAGCAGCAATCACACACTCAGGAAGTAACCGCTATAAAAAAAATTGGGGCCACTGCTTTTTGGCACCCCCAAATCTTGGTACCTGTGAGTATCCACTGTTGGGGTTGCCCCTCTCTGGGGCAGCTGGGAGCCAGGCCACCTCACTGCACAAGTCTGGTGAGTGGGCAGATTAGTCTGGTGATGTAGGAAACAGTCACAGGCTCAGGCCCTCCAGGGAGGGCTGAGCAAACAGTTCAGTAGTTTAAGCCCAGGCTCCTGAGCATCAGGGCAAGGGGGAAGACTGCCACCCATGAGTGAGGTGACAGGGAGGACACAGGCCCACCCACTCCTCTGCATCCCAGCCCAGGGCCCTAACAGCAGCAAGCAGCCTGCTGCTGCATCACTGGGGATCCTGGCCACAACACACTGACATCAGCTCTGGGTGTGCTGCAGCCAGACTAGAGTCAGCTGCCCCCAGGCTGCTTCCAACCTCCCCCTCTACCAGTACCTGCATCTCAGCAGCATCTTCAACAGCATCCAACACCATGGGCTCCTCAGGATACTGAGCAAGGGGTAAACTAGGCAGCTCCTCTGGGTCCCTTTGTACCAATCAGCTTACTGGCTCATCTGGTCAGTATCCAGCCTCCACAGGCATGGCCAGTCCTCAAGTCAGTCACAGGTAGCAAGAGTCTCCCCAGCAGGAGCTGGAGCTACAGCATCAGCATCCAACCTCTCCAGTGGCCAAGCAGCTTCTGAGCCCTGGGGTTGGGCTTTTATACTTCCTGCCCTGCTCCTTGACCTCTGGGGGGCGGGCACAGGCTCCAGGGACTCCGCCCACTTTGGTATCTGCAGGGGCTCATCCCTCTCCAGGGCGGCTGGGAGCCAGGCCGCCTCACTACAGCACCCTAGGCAACCACATAGTTCGCCTTAATGGTAGCACCGGCCGCCCAGAGGAGGGGCAAGTGGGGCAATTTGCCCCAGGCTCCGGGCCCCATAGGGGTCCCCATGAGAATATAGTATTCTATAATATTGCAACTTATTTTTTATGGAAGGGGCCCCCAAAATTGCTTTGCCCCAGACCCCCTGAATCCTCTGGGCAGCCTTGTTAAAGGAGACCTGTCCTATTCCTTGCTCAGATCTCCCACAGCAAGCAAGCAGGGCTGGGGGAGTAGGTGTGACCCCATGTCTTAGGTGTCCCCCCACTATATCTCATCTGCACAGGCACGGTGCCAGAGTTTCTGGCACCCTAGGCAGAATTTGGGGGGCGGCATTTTGTGCGCTCCACACAGGGCGCGCGGGAGCTTCCGGTTCCACTCCCATCGTGCCGCCGAAGAAGGACCCTCCACCGAAATGCCGCAGGCGACAGCGGCAATCATCGAGCTGCTCAATTGCCTGCCGCTGTTTTCCGTGGCACGTTGGCAGAAGGGCCTTCTTCAGCAGCGCGACGGGAGCGGAACTGGAAGCTCCCGTGCACCCCGTGGGGAGCGCACAAAATGCCACCCCTTGAATCCTGGCGCCCTAGGTGACTGCCTAGGGTCACCTAATGGAAGCACCGGCCTGCATCTGCACACGAGAGGAGTCTGTTACAGTCACTGCTCTGGAGGGCTGGCTCTTCAGTGCTGTTAGCTCTGGAGGTGGCCGGTGCTGGCTAGAATGGTGGCTGTGAAAGGAAAGGTAGCTGTGTAGAAACCGAGCCCTTCTGGGGGTTTGGATCAGAACGGGAGCTGAGCCTGGGCCTACGGAGCTGGGTGGGGTGGCTCAGAGGTCAGCTGGGTTTTCTAGCTGTTGGTGAACCAGGTTATGGGTGGGTGCTAAAGGCTCTCCCAGGAATTCATTGCAGAGGGCAGGGGACTAGACTGGGTTCAATGCCTACCTAGCCCTGAGCTTTCTGTGTGACCTTGGGCAAATCACCTAGTCTTGCTGAGACTCGATTTCCCCTGCTGTACACTGGGGATAATAGAGCAGCCTGGGGTTAAATCCAGTGGGAGGGGCTCCCAGCCCCTGGCCTGGGGGGGGTAGTATGGGAACACCTTGTCTCAGCAGCTAGGGGCTGCTGAATTGGAGCTCAGGAGCAGGTGCTGTGCAAGCGGCAATGCAGCGTGTGTTGTTACAGAGTCCAAAGTGTTTGAAAGAACAGCCCTGGAGGGGAGCAGTCGCTGCCAGACATCACCCTGCCCAAGCAAGGGGGGATAGGCAGCCCTCCAGAGGAGAAGGAAGAAGCGCTCAGGCAGAAATCTGGGGAAGCTGCCCTGGGTGCCAGGTGCTGCAGAGGGGAAGGCTCTTGCTCCTGCTGTGTGAGATGGTGCTGGTGACAGGATGGGGCTGGAGGCTGTGGGGGATGAGCGGAGCAAGATAATTTCCATGTGCTGGCTTGAGGGAGGTGTAATTTTTAACTGCCCCCTTATAGGAGGTAATATGGCCTAGTGGATCAGCCACTGGCCTAGGACTCAGGACCCCTAGGTTCTGGTCTCAGCTCTGCCACTGACCTGCTGGTGACCTGGGGCAAGTCATGTCTCCTCCCTGGACCTCTCTTTCTCCCAACACTCTTTGTCCATTCGGCTCATGAGCTCTTTGGGGCAGAGGCCATTTCTCCAGGTGTGTGTGTGCAGCGCCCGGCACAGTGGGGGCTTAATCTCATTTAGAGCTTCCAGGGTTGTAAAAGTGACGGGGACTGAGGCTGGTGTGTTGTACTGAGGGGGTTCTGCCCGAGTCGGGGGCCGGAGAAGCTTGCTCCTAGCCCTGACCTCCACCTGATATTGGCTGCGCTGGGAGGCTGGAGTGGTCGGTGTTGCGAGGTCCAGCCGGCATTGGCAGAGCCAGAGCTGTGCTTCGCTCAGCAAGTTGTGGGAAGCAGAACTTAGCCGGTGGGGTTGGGCTGAGCCAGCTCCAGGGCAGAGAGCGAGGGGCAGCTGTTGGTGAGAGTCTGCGGGAAGCAGAGCCAGGAGGGGAAGTAGAGGCAGAGTTCTGAGCCGCACCAAGGTGGCTGACTTCCTTCTCCGAGCTGAAAACAACCCAAGGACGAGAGAAAAGAACATTGTGAGAGCCCTGGCCTTTGGGCTCAGGTACCCCCTGGGTCAGATGTGGGCTATTTGAGCTCCAGGACCCCAGGCTGCACCTCTCCTTGGCATCTGCCCTTTCCAAGAGGCACTGCCTTGCCGGGAGCATCCTTGCCCAGAGAACCCTTTCCTGCAGATGGAGCCTAGGAGGGCTGTTCTGCTGCCCTGTGGGCCTCCTTGCATTTCTGTCACTGCTCTACAGGCTTTTATTTGGGTTGTACCCATGTCCAAGGGAATGTGTGTGTGTCTCAGGACGCCCCCCGTCACCTCCTCCAGTGCCCAGTCCCTCCCTGCTTCTGCCAGGAGCAGAGCAATTCCTCCCCAGTGCACCCCACCTGGATCCCCCCACCCCCTAAAAAATCTTCCCTCCACTCCAGCACACTGTAGCCCTGTTGTCTGGGGGTGGGGTTCCCAGCCCTCCCCCTACCTTCCCGAATTTTCCAGGCCCGGATTAGTTTTCACGCTCCCGGCCTGCGGGACATTCTTTACATTCATTCCAAGTCTTTAAACAATTAGGCGACGGGTCTGAGGGTCCTTTATGATTTATGGGCCTGGTGATAGTGGAAGGAGCCTGGGCCTGTGTTTAATGGCTGCCGAGGGGACAGTTAATAGTTCTGGGAGGCGCTCCCAGGCCTGCCTAATGCAGCCCAGGCTGCAAACGCCTCTGAAAAGAAAATGGCTTCAGCAGTTTGCTGGGCTTGGGGAGGGGGCTGGACCCTCCAGGCTGATGGTCCCTCCATCCCCGCTTCTATTTTCCCCCATGAGGAGTTGGGGCTCTCATGCCCCAGGAAGAGGCTGGGTGGGAGGCTTTCTCTGTGTGTGTCTGGTGAGATGCAGTGTGTGTGGCGGGTGGGTACAGGGTGTGTGTGTGTGTGTGTGGCGGGCGGGTGGTCTCTGGAGCCAGCCGTCAGAGGCGAGGTGTAAAGGAGTGCACTGTGAGTGTGTGTTAGCTTGTGGGGAGTGTATGTGTGTTCTGCCTAGGGGAGCATGTGTGTGTTCTGACTGGGTGAGGGTGTGTTGGTTGTGTGTTAGTGTGTGGGATAAAAGTGTGTGTGTGTGTGTTTGACTGGATGTGTGTGTGCATTGTGTGTTAGTGTGTTGGGTCAGAAGTTGTGTTTGGGTTTTGACTATGAGTGGTGGGTTAGTGTGTGGTGTGTGTGTGTTCTGACTTGGTGTGTATTGTGTGTTAGTGTGTGGTGTATGTTTTGACTTTGTGTGAGCATGTGGGCATTGTATTCGTGTGTGGTGTATGACTGTGTGCGTTGTGACTGTGGATTTGTGTTGTGAATATGTGTGGTGGATGACTGTGTGTGTTTTGTGGCTGTGTGAATTTGTGTTGCGAGTGTGTGTTAGTGTGTGGGTGTCTGTTGTGGCTGCCTGGATTTGTGTTGCGAGTGTGTGTTAGTGTGTGGTGTATGAGTCGGGGTGGGTTGATGTGGGGGAATTTCTGTGTTAATTTTAATTCACAGGGCCATTCAGTGAAGCCCCCACCCCTTACAATAGCTGGGAACTGGCACATTCGCCTCCTCTGCTGCTGACCCAGCTGCTCCTCGCAGCCGCCCCCAAGCAATTTGCTTCTTCTCTGTCTGCGGAGGAAGCCCAGCGGGTGGCTGTCCCCAGGGGCTGCGGCAGGCGTGTGCTCTGCTGCCTCGCACGGGGCAGTGAAACCTGGACTCACCCCGGCTGGGGGGCTGAAAAGACGCCCCGCCCTCCAGACCCCGCAGAGACAGAGGCCATGGGTCATGGACCCTCAGAACTGGGTGTATGGAGAGGCAGAGCTGGCCTGGGAGGAGGATGCCAGGGCATGTGTGTTGGGGTCCCAGACAAGTAGTTAGAGGGGACAATGCTTGCTTAGCCGGACCCCACCGCCAACTAACAGCAGGGCTCTGCCCCCCGTGGTTACTGTATCTGACCCCATCACCTTCGCTCTGGCTCCCACACCGATGCCAACCTGTGTCTGGCAAGGAGAGCCGAGCCTCCATGGGCCAAGCTGGACAACACCTGGGGACTGGTTCTGCCACCAGCAGGGAGGTCTCTTGTATCAGCGTTGGGGGAAGAAGGCCTTGGTGGATCACTGGGTTGATTCAGTCTCTGGTTCCCATGCGCAGGCACCGCCCCAAAGGCCGTGCCACACAATGTGGGGTCTTTCCGGCATCCTTGCCCTGGGGTAGACAGCTCTCCAGGGATTAGGATGGGGCGGGGTTGGGCTGGGCAGGCCCAGACAGCTGCAGCCTGCCTGGGGCACGTTTCCCAGGGCCCGGCAGAGACAGCTGGTGGGAGCAGGCCTGGGGAGTGGGGGTGGAGGGGGGAGGAAGCTCAGCTCATGCAGATGTGCCCTCGGCTCCTGTCACTGTGGGAATCTGGAGCAGGTGCACTGGATGCAAAGGGCAGCGTGATCGCCTCCTACAGGGGAACCTGGGAGCCAGCACATGGGGTGGGGGCTGGGAATGCACATACATTGTAGGCGCTGTGCTGGGGAGAACACAACTGCCCTCCAGTGCCTGCTGAGACACACACCATACAGACACACACAAACCCTCCTCCCTCTTCCTCCACACCACAAAGACACCCCCACTCCCACACCAGGCAGACACACCAAATTCCTCCCCCCACAGACATACACCACACAGACACACACACCAGCACTCACAGACTATAGGTGCACGCACACACCACACATTGTGCAGAGGCGCACAATGCCCACACCCCCTCCCACAAGCACCCAGAGAGACACACCATGCAGACACACATATCACGTACACACAAACCACACTCCACGCCCCCCCATGCAGATATACTCCCCACACACCCCAGAGACACACACCCATTCCTCACACACGTACAAACACAAAAACACAACGTATATACCACCCACACATAAAGACACTCACCCCGGGCAGGTACACTAGGACAGACAGACAGACACCCCCTCTCCTCCCTAAAAACCATTTCCCAGCTGGTGCTCCTCCAGTGCCCTGGCAAGGCCTGGCCCACCCTTCCCAGGGGTCAAGCTCCCCGAGGACCTGCTCCTGCTCCCATGAAGCTCGATGGCAAATCTCCCAGCAATTTTGATGACAGCAGGATGGAGCTTCCTGGACCCTGGTCCCCGAGAGCTGCCCGGTCTTGCTGGGAGATTTCTCCCCCAGGGCTTGATCTTCATGCCCCCGGGGAGAGGCAGAGTGTTATGCTGGGCCAGGCATTAGCTCCCTTCTCCTGGTATTGCTCCCTGCTGTTTGTTTGATTCATTTCATATTTTCCGAGGGTTTTTATTAGGAAGGTTTATTGCTTTGTCGTTAGACTTTGGAGGATGTTATACAGCGAACTCCTGTGTCCTGGTGGGGGCTGGGAAAGAGGCTGGCTAAAAACACAATAGTAATGCAATCAACTGGGTAGTGTGTGTAGACAGAGCGAGCAGGAGAGAGCACCACTACTCTCCATGGGGTGGCACTGGAACAATTCACCCAAGAGCCATAGTCCCTATACTGCTACTAGCCAAGGGAGATCCTCCGTTAGCCTCAGGAGGAAGGGAAGCTGGGTTCTATCCCCACAGCTTCTGTGGAGGTCCCAGCTGTTACGGACTCGATCTGAAAGCCCCTGAACTGGGACATTGGTCGGACTCCACAGAGGGTTTTAGCTGGTTTGAGCTCCCACCGGCAAGGCAGCCGACCAGCTGGGTTTTTAGGGGAGCTGGGATGGAAGGTGCTAAGTCCATTCTGGATGGCATCCAGGCCAGAGGCTCCTGATGCCCCTCCTGGAGCTTGGGGCTCCCTGAGCCCCCGATCCTCTTTGCTAGCTGCCAGTTACCCTGCAGCCTCCTGTCCTTGGACGTCCCCCCACACCCCTTCCCCATCTGCTGCGATCTATTTACAGCCCTGTGGTCCCCACCCCCTAGAGGCAGCCAATCCCAGCCCTGCGCAAAGCCCCCCGCGTCCCCAGTTCCCTCTGTGGGGAGATGGGCAGAGAGGGGCTTGAGGAAGCTGACAGGCCGGGAGGGGGTGGGCGTGGGGGGGGACTGGAGGAAGCAGCCTGCTCTGGGCGTGTGATGAGCAGCCAGCAGGGGTCTCTAGCACATCAGGAATTGCCGAGGAGAGTGGCCAAGCAAGACAGCAGCAAAATTCCCCTTATTTCCCTGCTCCAGGCATGTGGGGAACGGTTCCCCCTCTCCACTCCACCTCACACAGCTGGGTGGCTTTGCCAGACTTAGCATCCGAGCAAGAAGCACAGCGTCCCCCACTTCTATGTCCAACAGGCCCCCAAAGCCCCTTGTTTCCCCCAAGTTAGCGCAGCCCCTCACCCCTTTCCCCCTGGACTCCGCCATGGAGTCAGTGGGTTCCACGGCCTCTCCCATGCAAAGGTGCCACGAGGCCCGCCTCCCTCTGGGGGTCCCACCGGGGAGGGGAGGCAGTGCCAGCGGGGCCGTGGGGCCATCAGCGCCTGCGTCCCTGTGGCAGCTCTGGAAGATCACAGGGGCCTGTTCTCCATTGCCTAGCACGGCTGTTAACACTAGTACAAAGCGAGCGTGAAACATGGAACTCCGCTGGTGGAAGTGGCCACACGAAGGACCAGGTCTTGGGGAATCAGACTTCTGTTCTTCTCCTAGCCATAGGTTCAAATCTCTGCCACGCCCACGCGCCCTCCCGCCAGGGATGCAGCAACTCCATGCCCACCCCGTGCTCTGAGACCTTAACCCTTCAGGTCCTGTCTGCTCCATTACAGAGCCCGCAGAGACACTTGCCTTCAGAGAAGAACCCCGTGCCCCATTGTCCGTGGCTAAATATCCTCCTCTCCGCCTGAGGTGGCAGCATTTCAGTGATGGGCACAGGGAGCTTTGTGGTCTCGCTTGTGAAGCACTTGCAGAAAAAACGCCAGGCTCACAGAAAAGCTCTTCTCCTACCTGCTCCTGTTGTTCTCCAAGGGGAAGGGCAGTTGCCATTGTTCTCACTGTGGGGGGAAGAGATTATCTATTGTTCTCAGTGCTACTGTTCTGGTGGGGAAGGGGATAATCCATTGTTCTCGGGGTTCTCTATTGTTCTCGGGGGGAGGGGATACTCCATTGTTCTCAGCTGCAGGGGAGGAGATCATCTATTGTTCTCAGTGGCAGGTTCGCTGTTGTTCTCGGGGGGGGTACTCCATTGTTTTCAGCTGGTGGGGAGGAGATCATCTATTGTTCTCAGTGGGGGGGGGTTCGCTGTTGTTCTCAGGCGGGGGGAATACTGCGTTCTTCTCAAGGGGGTGCTGGGGCCGGTTTCCTTCTGAAATCTGCCCCCACCAGCCCGGGCCAGGAACGTCCGCTGTGCCAACATTCCCGGGCCCCACAGAGCAGGGACCCTGGGACATCCAGCCCAGAAGCCCCCGAGCCTGCCAAAGGGGGACAGGGGGGAACACTGCATTGGCTCTCTGACCCAGACCAGCTGGGACACTGGCACTCACGGTCTCGGTGATGCTGGAGCTGCTCTGGGCTCTGGGCCCTGAGTCTGTCCCATGGGTGCATTGCAGTGTGTGTGTGTAGGGGGGTGAGGGGGGTTGGTCTCATTAGGGGTCTCTCATGCAGCCCTGGGGCACAGCCCCTGACAAATCAGGGAGCTTGGAGACCGTGGCTGCAGGGCACAGAGGGAATAGTCCTGGGTGGGCACCCCCAGGTTCCTATGGAGATAGAGGTGCAGCTCTTGAGCAAGGCTAATGAACAGATGCAGGCCTGAGCCTGGCAGGGGGTGGGCGAGCAGCTCGCAGGGCTTCATGGCAAAACTGTCTGCCCTTGCCTCTCCCCTGAAAGTCATCCCCTCTTCCTGGGAAGCGCTCAGCCGAGATAGTGCAGCCGCTGTCTGATGGGGGCTCTGGGCGGGGGATTGCTCCCCTGCCTCCCACAGCTCTATGGGACAGATCTCCGTGTTGGCAAGTGAGTGGGCAAAGCACTTCCCCCCCATACTCTGTGCCTCAGTTTCCCCTCCCACCCGGTATCTATTCAGACTGTGGGCTCTTTGGGCAGGGACTGCGCCTGACATGACGGGAGCCTCCGGGTGCTGCTGGAACATGGCAAAAAAGCTGGAGGAAAGAGTCATGAGCCACGTATCTCTCATACAGGCCTCCACGGCAGGTGCTCACATGGCAATGCAAGCACCCTGCACCAGGCCTGGGTGCTCCCAATCTGGGACGTGTCTAGAGAACGGGCAGCCTGTGCAGATGAGCCCTATTGTCCCCCGTGCAGGTTACTTCGGCTCCAGCATCTACGCTTCGAGCTGGGGGAAAGGGGGTGATTCCCAGTGCAAGGAGACGTCCTTACACCAGCTCAGCGCAGCTGGTGCTCTAAACGTGGAGTGTAGCTGCGGCAGCGGGAGGCTAGCTGCCCTGAGTGCGTGAACATAAGCGAACTAGGTAGGAGAATATCTCCTCGCGCTCCCCCACAGCTCCAAGTCCGAGTGCAGGCATGCCCAGGGCCAGGAGCAGTGCCAGGGTTTTTGGCGCTCTGGGGGGGGGGTCCCTTCCGTGCTCCTGGTCGTTGGCAGCAATTCTGCAGCGGGGGGGGTCCTTCTGTGTCTCCCGGTCTTTGGAGCACTTTGGTGGCGGGTCCCGGAGTGAGTGAAGGACCCGCCGCAGAATTGCCACCGAAGAGCCGGAGCGCAGAAGGATCCCCGGCTGCTGAATTGCCACGGAGGGTGGCAAAATGCCACCCCCCCAAATCCTAGCGCCCTAGGCGACCGCCTAGGTCATCTAAATGGAAGCGCCGGCCCTGCCCAGGGCTTGCTGTGCGAATATCACCACATGCACGGGCAGCTGTTAGATCCCAAGCCTTGGGAGCAAAGGGGCCGTGTTAACACGTGGTGACTCCCTAGTGTACACAAACTTTAACACAAGTGTTGTAGCTTTAACACCAACACACCTCTGTCCTAGGAGACATCGCCATTTGAGCTCGGAGGTGTGATTCCCAGCTTGCATAGACTTACCCATTCTAGCTCTGTTGGCGCTAGTGCCTAAAATTAGCAGCGTGTCTGTGACTGTACAGGCAGCTGCTTGGGCTAGCCCGGGCGGGGAGACTGGTGTTTTACCCCAGGGTGGCTAGCTAAGCTCAAGGGTAGACAGAGGGAGCCTGGCCAGTTCCAGTCTATAGATCTAGCTACTTTAAGCATTTCTAATGTGCCTGTCACCGCAGCGTCTGGGCACAGCCTTATCTCCAAACTGGGCTAAAGACTTGGGTCACGATTTATGGGTGCCGCCCTGTGCACATTACACACTGTCCGGGGGCAGGGTCTGGCTTTTGGAACATGCCGAAAATCAGGGGGCTTAAACTGGGACCCCCAAAATTCCTAGGTAGTTTGGGAACTTTGGCCCTTAGATGGTGCAGTTGGTTCTGCCTGAAGACATGGGGCCAGTGCAGTCGACTCAGCTCCTGTCTCTGCTCTGGAGCTGAAATGTAGGCAGTGTGGGTGGTCCATGTTACCCCTATTCACTGACTCACTTCATTGTGCCATTGATCTTGGTGGAGTGTGAAGGGACACAAATCTCCCTGCAGAACCAGCCGGGATGCTAGGGGAATTGCGCGGAATGGCTCATCTTTCAGCTCTTCCCTGAACAGCCAGCAAACTGTTGTCCCCCAACAGCTGCGTTTTCCACACAGCAGGGTGGGCTGTAGTAGCAGCACTAAGAGCAGGATGTAAGGAGACAGATTATATTACAATGGGGTTTGCATGGTGGAGAATCCTGCAGGAATTGTGGTGTGGGTTGCATTGCCTTTGCAGCACAGTGCAGAACCCTGCAGGAATACACTGCATTGCAGTGTAGGTTGTATTGCCATTGCAGCATAGTGCAGAACCCTGCAGGAACTCACTGCATTGCAGTGTAGGTTGTATTGCCATTGCAGCACAGTGCAGAACCCTGCAGGAACACACTGCATTGCAGTGTAGGTTGTATTGCCATTGCAGCACAGTGCAGAACCCTGCAGGAACACACTGCACTGCAGTGTAGGTTGTATTGCCATTGAAGCACAGTGCAGAACCCTGCAGGAACACACTGCATTGCAGTGTAGGTTGCATTGCCATTGCAGGACAATGCAGAACTCTGTAGGAATACACTGCATTGCAGTGAAGGTCACATTGCCATTGCAGCACAGTGCAGAACCCTGCAGGAACATACTGCATTACTTTGCTAGTTGCATTGATTTGGAACACGGTGCAGGACACTGCAGGAACAGATTGCATTGTGGTGCAGATTGCAGTGTTAGTGCAGCACGCTGCAGAACCCTGCAGAAGCACACTGCATTGAGGTGCAGCTTCGTCATAGTGATTTTCTGCCAAGTTGGTTCCAAGTACTGAGTATTTGCAGAGGTAGCATGGCCAAACCCAAGTGTTCATCAACCGTGAGCCAGGGGCCTTGCCGCAAATAATGATATTGGCTTAAAAATCATGATTTTTTTTTAAATACACCAGGTGGGGCTGTCATCATTTGCCTTCTGCTTTTTGAGCCTGGAAGGGTCACATTTTCTCCACCAACATAAGGGCTAGAAATGTCATTTCTTTTTGGCTGGGACTCAAACTGATCCTATGACTCCAGGAGCTGGAGATTTTCAAAAATCAACAAATGCCACAAGGACATCATGAAAGTTGCAAACGCTTCAGCTGGACGGTGCCCTGTGCTCAGAGTAATTGATTCCTTTGCTTGTCAAATACGAAACACACCTCTCAAATCTCTCCCCACAGAGAGGTGTGGCGGCATGATTGCTCCAGTCTGACAGAGGGGAAACTGAGGCACAGAGGAGGATGAGAGTGATCCAAAGCCCCACACAGGGAGTCACCATGCTGCCTCCCTGTCTTAATGCGAAAATTCTGGCTCTTAGGGACTGGAGCAGCGCAGATCTGTTACGGTCACAGATGCAGCCCACTCCCATCTCCCCTTCCCTACTGCTCTCCAGCAGAGGGCAGTGAGCCCAGAGTCTAGCCTGTTGGAAAGCAGGCAGAGGAGGGCGAGGGCCAGTGCAGCAGGTAATGGCCAGACAAGGGCTTCAAGGGGAAACTCTGCCATAGCAACCGCTAGGGTGACCAGATGTCCCGATTTTATAGGGACAGTCCCGATTTTTGGGTCTTTTTCTTATATAGGCTCCTATTACCCCCCACCCCCATCCCGATTTTTCACACTTGCTGTCTGGTCACCCTAGCAACCGCCCACCCTGCCCAAAGAGGAGGCAACTGGCAGGGTGGGGGTTCATCCCCCAAAGCATGAAGGGGGGAAGGGGGTGTTGCCTAGTGGTTAGAGCCCAGCACTGGGATTCAGAAGACCAGGGTTCCCTTCCTAACTTTGCCACTGGGTGACCTTGGGCAAGTTATTGCATCTCTCTCTGTGCCTCAGTTTCTTCTCCCACAGCCATTCAGACTGGAAGCTCTTTGGCCCAGGGACTGTCTGTCATTCTGTGTCTGTGCAGCACCTCACCCAACAGGGCCCTGGGGTCTCTAGGTGCTACTGTCTGACAAAGAATACATATCACAAACTCATGCCTTAGGACAGGGAGCTTTGCTTTTATTAGGTGTATTACAGTAGTGCCTAGGAATCCCAGGCATGAACCAGGAAGGAACCCATTGTGCTAGGTTTATACATTATTTATTAGGTATTTTACGGTATCACCTAGGAGCCCCAACCATGGACCCAGACTCCATTGTGCCCGGTGCTGTACAAACCCAGAACACGCTCTGAAGAGCACCCAGCAGGCATTGCACTGTGCCATGTGATAACACAGGCTGGGATTTCCAAGGGCATTTGCCCTCAGCTCTGACTGAAATTCACCGGAGTGTAGGGGTTCCCACTAATGGATGATCCTGTTTGCCAGCGATGGGAAGATCCCAAACCATGCTTCAGCCGAGATATGGTTTCCAAAGAGTGTGTGGAATATTGCCCACCTGATTGGCTAGGCATTCAGGTAGTCCTCAGCTCCCAGCACTGCCCATCGGGGACCAGATTTGCCCAAGAACTCATGCCTCGACGTGCTGAGCTCTTGAGAAAAGCTGGTCACTTATTTTGAGGTTTAAACTGGGTTCTGAGCTCTTCAGAGACTCTGGCTCCCGAGATGCTGATCTGCGGGGGGCCCTGTCCCCACAGGAGTCCAGGGGCTAGGCTGTGGTGAGCAGGCCTCAGCTGGGCACCGAAAAACATTGGCCCCCGAAATCAGAGGCCACAGCGAAAAGTCTGGGCCTGGAATTCCAATCCCCAAAGGCTCACACCAGCTCAGCAGTGGGCTGGGACCAGTGCGGACACTTTGGCTCTTAAACAACACTGCAAAAAGCCAGACTTCCCATCGTGTGCCTCCTGGGGAGATAGGCTGGGACGGGGGCAGCCCAGCCGCTGTGATGGGAGAAATGTAGCTAGGGATGGCATCTCTCTTATGTTTCTCTGTGGGATGTAGAAAGCTGTGTGCCAATCTAAGTGTGTGCGCTTTGCAGGCAGGAAAAATACACACACACACAACCTATTTCTGTGTGTGGGTTTTGCAGGCAGGTAGAGCCTCTTTACACATACATGCACACACGCACGCACCCCACACACACATATGCCCTCTGGCTATTTAGTACTGGAATCTCCCATATTTTCTCAGTGTCAATGTGTGTGTGCATATTCAAGCTTCTATACACACACACACACAAACACACACATCTCTGTGTGTGGGCTTTGCAGACAGGTAGAGCCTCTTTACACACACATGCACACGCACGCTCGCCCGCCTCCCACCCTCTGGCTATCTAACATTGGAATCTCCCATATTTTCTCAGTGTCAATCTGTGTGTGTGTATTCAAGCTTCTCTACACACACACACACACACACACACACACACACACACACACACACACACACACACACACACACACACACACACACCATCTAGCATTGAAATCTCCCATCTTTCTCAGTGCCAATCTCTTTATGTGTGTGCATGTGTGTGTTCTTTGCAGGCAGGTAGTGCTTCTTCACACACACACACACACACACACACATACACACACACACACACACACAACTCTGGCCTTGCCGTTTCCCTGGCCCTGATGCCATTAGCCATAATTCAACAGACGATTTCATAAACCTACTTAAGAATGTAAAAGTTTGATAATAATTCCTGTATTATTAACCCTCCCACCCTTGTAAATTTTATGGGCTTGGCGCTGTGCTGGTATTGAGTCTGGGATGAGACGCGCCCGTCGGATGGGATTCCAAGTTTATGATTAATTCTGCTGTCAGTCTGGGTCATATTTATTAATAGTCCTAATGCGGGAAGCAATAAAGGAAGAGAGAGATTCTATTAATTAAATCATTGTTATAATTAACTTTCATTAAAGGAAAATCAATAAAGAGGAGCCACGATTGAAATAGTGGCTATCCATTACCTTGGATTTTACTGGAATGCAGTCAGGATTCTCTATATATTACAGCCGAGGAGCCGGGAGGGAAGGGAACGGCACCCGAAAGGGTTCCAAGAGCGCCAGCGCGTCAGACCAACCTGATTTAAAGGCCCCACGCCGTGTGTGTGTGTGTGTGTGTGCACGCACACACTGGGGGTGAGTGAGTGTGTGTATGTGTGCATTAAAGGATGGCTATGCGTGTGTGTGTATTGGGCTGTGTGTGTATGTGTGTATTTGTGTGTGTGTGCGCACGCGTGCACTGGGGGTAAGTGTGTGTATGAGTGCATTAAAGGGTGGCTGTGCATGTATGTGTGTTGGGTCGTGTGTGTGTGTGTGTGTGTGTGTGTGTGTATCTGTGTGTACTCACCTGGGTATATGAGAGGTGTGAATGCGGGTCTGCATCACATGGGCATGTGTTGTATGGCTTTGCTGGAGTATTTGGTGACACAGGCAGGTGTCTCCCTGTGGAGTGTGGTGGATGTTGGTGTATGTCAGAGTGCACCTTTATGCCTGGGTGTCAGTGTTTATATACCAGCCCGTGGGCATTGAAGGTAGGGTTGTGAATGGGGGTGCAATCATGCATGGGTATGTGTAATCATGCAGGCATCCTGGCATAGAAACATGCGTGTTCCCGTGTCAGTGCGTGTGTAGCTTCATCCCATGCCAGGAAAGGCTGGGGGTCAAGATGTTCAAGAGTCTGCAACAGCCTCCAGCTGGGGGAGTTAACCCTTTAGCGGGTGTCTAGCCCTGCCAGGTTCCGAGGCAGGGTTGGTTGTTGTGCATACATGGGGCTCAGTCTACGATGCTGACAACAGTGGCCCACAGGCCAGACTCCTACACCATCTCATGCATTCTCCAGACAGTGGCCGAGGGGAGCTTGAGTCCCCTCTCAGGTCAGAGAGGAGCAGACCTGGGAACACAGTGTATTATGGTAGCTCCAAGGCCTCCTTGAGTCGGGTGCTGCACAGACAGCCCCTGCCTCAAAGAGCTCACAGTCTAAATAGAGAAAAGGTAGGAGGGGAAACTGAGGCATAGAGCACTGAAAGACTTTCCCAGTGTTACCCAGCAAGGGTGAGAGAACCCAGGATTCCTGACTCCTAGTCCTCAGCCCTAGCTACTGGCCTATGTTGCCACAGTGCCCCATGTCCCCTCTCACCCTGCTGTCAGGGCACCCACGTATTTGTCACATCAGTTTCACAGCCCCCTTCTCTGCCCTATGCACACAGGCCAGACAGAATGCCAGAGCTGCAGGAGCCCACCCGTCTGGGGCACCAGCCGGCCATTGTCCCACTCCAGGCTTCCCTCATCCCACGGGCAAAGGTTGCTGTGGCACGGTTGATGGGATCATAGTCTGTAGCTTTAGGGCTAGTGCCCTGGGGACGCCGAGACCCCTGAGGGGTAGATTTGTGGTTCCTAGAGTCAAGGAGAATCTCTTCCCCAGAAAAGATCCCTCCTCATCCCTGTGCAGGGTCCTGTAATGCTCTGTATGGGTCCTGTCACCATCCAGCTCCTCCGCTAAGTGTGGAGGGGGCAGGGGGTATGACTGGAGTGTCTTGTGCTATGGTGATTCTCTGTGTTCCAAGGGAGCAGAGTGTAAGTTGCAGCAGCCTCAGGGCTGCTCTAACTTATGCCATGGGCCAAGCGGAGCCCAGAAGATGGGCAGAGCAAAGGTGGTTCAAACTGCCTCCCTCCCTCCCCCGCAGTGCATGAGAAGGCTGTAATTTCCCAGCCCAGCTGTTTTAATTAAGGTGACAGAGCCAGACTGGAGAAGGAGTCCCTGCAGGGGAAGCTCTCTCATGCCTGTGAAAGGAAAGGGTTAACTTTGCCCCCATCCTCTCCCCTCTGCATTGAGCTCTCTGGTCCCCATGATGCCCCCTCCTGTTGCCGCACCATTCCCCACCTCCCTCCAAACCTCCCTGCTCTAGTCCTGCCTCCTTTTAGATGGTAAGATCTTTGGCACGGGGACTGGCTGATCCATGGCCTGGTTGTCCATGACTCTGACCATTGTGCAGTCACTTACACCCTGTGCAAAGGGCCAAGGGAGCATTTTACTTGCCCTCAATGGACAATCGAGACTGGGTTTTCCAAACAGCATCCCCATTGCTCTCGATTGGATCGTAATATTTAGTTGTCACCAAGTCCCAGCTCCTGGAGTCATGTGATTCCACTAGAACCTTAGTGCCCATTGAAAGAAAGGAAATAAGGGCCAGATCTGCAAAGGGAGTAGATGCCTAATTCCCATGGGTACCTTGGAGGATCTGGGCCTAAGTTCCCAACCCTCATGATTACAGAGAAAAGTTTGGAAATGTGACTCCAATGGCTCCAGAGCAAAAGGCGAATAACTCCCCCCCCATCACTGATTATTTATTTTCGTAAAAAATACGCAACCCATGATATTAAAGCAAATCTGGTGATTTTTAAGCTCCTCTCTTGTTTTTTGAGGAGCCTGGCTCCTGATTCTGATGCCTGGGGAGCGCCGCCATCAGGCACCCGGATAACGACTGGATTTTCCAAACCTGTCAGCCCCAGCCAGGACTGTGCCCCGTGTCGGAGGCTCCTTTTGTAAATTCGGCTGTTTAAGTGCCTCACTGGGGAGTCGAGCTCGGCTGCAGGTCTGGCCTTGAGTCCAGCCTCTGCTGTTTGCAAACCGCTTCCCGACCCACGGATGAGCGGTACCATAGCAACCCAGAGGGCGGTAGTCATGGCGACTGGGATTCTGCGAAGCAGCCGAAAAGTGATAGAGCTCCAACTCCTGCTGAATTCCAGTGGGCCTCTGCCAACCTTTGCCCCTTTGAAAACCCTGGCCTTATTGCTGACTGTTATGATTTAGCATATTACCTCACCCGCTGTCTCTCCCTACTCTGCGGCTAGAGAACTGCAGGTTACTGCTGTTATTTGAGTGTATCAGTAATACCCGTCTCATTAATAATGAGAATCAATACGATTATATCACAAATAGTTTTGCTAATTATTCCTATTGTTTTTATCCGTTTGAACCTGTAGTTGTAAATCATATTCGTGGATAGTGCTAAGGGGGCACAGGCCCCCATTGTGGTAGGTGCTTAGAGCTGGGAATCGCCTTCCCTTTCTGTCTCATACCGTCGTGTGGCCTTGCTCCATGTTGTTATCCAGCCACCCTGCTTCACCCCAGAGGTGGCTGCATTCCAGGGCGGGCGAAGCAGGGTCAGGTGCTTTGGGACGTTTCTCAGCCATCCGTTTTTACGCTGCTCTGATAATCTGTTAATGATGAAGCGTTTCCGAGTGCCCCGCTCGGCACCTTGCCTTGCATTGACACGCTAGGAAACCCGACAGTGGAGCAGCAGGTGGTGAAGATTTAAGATGCCCAGTAGGCAGTGAGGGTACGGCCTGACTCAGGCATTGTAAGCGGTCTCAGGTGCTACATGTGTCATGCACCCCCTGGCAGCGTGCATGCCAACGGGGATCTCTCGTGGCAGCAGGGGCGGGCGGAAGGCGGTTTTACAGCCGCTGCAAATCATTCCAAGGGCCCCAGGTTGCACTCAAGTAAATTTTAAAAAATACAGTATTTCACTAGAGCCCCATCAAAGTGTCAGGGGCTCCTTCCCCCGGCTATGGAGCGCGTCTGTGCTGCTCTAAACTGCCTCACCTAGCCTGAGGCTTCCAGCGTTGTCCTTTCCCCTGCTAACCTCACTGGCTACCACCAGGCCCATAGTGCCTACATCTCCCCGCCAAGGGTTCAAAGCCCACCACATAACAAGGCCTAGATCTTTCCAAAGGGAGCAAGTAGCCTTGCCCGGGGTGGACACCTGGGGAAACTGAGGCACAGAGCAGGGAGTGATTGACCTAAGGTTGCTCAGTTGCAGAGCCGGGAATAGAATGCCAGTGTCCTATATAATAGTCTAGTGTCCACCCCAGTGGCCCAAGCCAACAATGGCTAAGAGGCCTGCTCAGATGGTGGTCAGCTCAGGGGCCAATGCTTGCCCAGCTGCTGTAACCCCCTAGGCCTTAGGCAGGCAGTTTCCTTAGCATGTGCTGCCACTCGGCCCCTGGCTGCATGGCATGGGGGTTGGTGCATGGTAGGGGGCCCAGCCCTTCAAAATCCAGTCCTACATTATGCCATGGGAGAGCACTTTGCGTGACTCATTGCCTTTCCCTGAGGGCCTCTCAGCCCTTTGCAGTATGGCCTAATGGGAAGAGCACCAGGCTGGGCTGCAGGATACCTGCGTTCTGTTCCTGGCTCTGCTGCTGGATGACCTTGGGCAAGTCATGTCAATGCTCTGTGCCTCAGTTTCCCCATTTGTAAAAATGGTCCTTGGTGAAGCACTTTGCTATCTGTGCATGAAAAGCACTAGGGATCATTATTACTATTACACACTTCTTCAATAAGAAAGGTCCCCCGGGCATGGGTGATCCCCCCAGCCTCCCTGCCTCTGAGGCACAAGTGGTGTTACGCCTTTGCCTCCTACTGGCTTTTCATGGGAGTCAGGGCCCAATTTTTCAAGGGATTTAGGTGCTTTAGCCTGACTCCCAGCACCTAAATCACTCTGGGCCCACGTACCAAGTGCTAGCTTTCTGTGCCGCTGGAGAGCTGCCCCCGTTCACGTTCACACAATAACCCACTGCTCGTGGGGAGATTGGTGGTGGTGGGACTCAGCTGGTGCATGGTGAGAGTTTCAACCCCAGTGAGCAATCAGCTTCCTTCGCCTGGGGGCTTGGCCTGGCCCCAGGAGCTGTGGTGTGCATGTGACACCAGTCAGTTGCATCGGCACTGCATGCAGAGATGTGGAAAGCAAAATCCAGAGATGGGGCCTTGGAATAGAGCCCAAATCTCCTAACTCCTAGCCCAGTACCCTGGCCACTAGGCTAGTGGCTAAAGGTGAGTTAGTACATGGGGGAGTGTGGCCTAGTGGCCAGAAGACCTGCCGGGGACTCAGGACTCCTGGGTTCTTTTCTGAGCTCTGCCACTGATCTGTTGTTCAGCCTGGGGCAAATCACTCACAGCCCCTCTTGGTGCCTCAGTTTCCCCTCACACGTTTGTCCATTCAGGCTGTGAGCTTTATGGAGGCAGGGACTGTCTCTCTCTCTCTGTATCTGTACAGGGCCTTGCATGGTGGGGGCTTGATCTGGGTTGGAGCCTCTAACTACAAATAACGGGTAAGAGACGGCATTGCCTTTCAGCCCAGGCATCCTGACTCCCCGTTCTCTGCTGTAACCACTAGGCAGCACATAGTTGCAGACTTGAGTCCTGACTGCCAGTCCCCTGCATTGTATGACACCAGAGAGAGGTCAGAAAACAGGAGACAGGCTCTGCCGTGCAGTTCTGAGCACAGAACTCGGCCCAGCATATAAATCATTGGAAATAATACACAGTGTAAACTGGTCTTTCCGCGGCCTCATTTGTCTTGCAGTGGGAATAACAGCGAATCTGGAAAGCCGCTGGCTTTCTCTGGCAAGTGGGGATGGCGTGTTCAGAAAGAACACAACGCAAGAATGATTTGTGTGTGCCCCAGGGCGAACTGGCTGTGCTGGGGGATCCACAGGAAAAAATAACCCAGCTAAATATAAACAAAACAGAAGGAGATTTTTGACAAAGTCACGCAGAAGTCACCATGTCCTACTTCAATCAATCACACTCAGGCTGTGGAGGGAGCATGGCCGAGGTGTGAAGGCGCTGGAGGGGCACTTACGCTCTATTCCTAGCTCTGCTGCATGACCTTGGGAAAGACATGTTCCCTTTCCGTGTCTCAGTTTCCCCTCCCATCCTTTGTCTCTTTAGTTTTGAGCTCTTTGGGCAGCAGGGTGCGTTGGTACAGCACCTAGCACGCTGTAGCCTAGATCTCAGTCAGGCATCTCTGGGCTCTACTGGAATACAAATAATGAAGAATGGGCCCAATCTGAAAGTCTAGCTCCAAAGAAGTCTAGAGATTTTCGGAGCGGGAGCTTTGATTTGGTCCCTGCATTGCCTTTGTGACAGATCTGGCAATTTCCTGTAATATCCTCACTGAATTAAGTTTATGGATAATAGGAGTCCATTGTATGACAAATGCAAATGTTCACATATTATTGTAGGTAAAATCTCTGGGGCCTGGGGAACACATGAGTAAGGTAAACCCAGGGAAGGGATATGAGCTTCAAAGGACTCTGTGAATTAAGTAGGAATGAACTTTCAAAGGTAAGGGGGTTTCCCCAGGAAATCTCTAAGGGGAGGGGATGAAAAATGTACTCCTTCAGAATATGCTAGAACTCCGCCTTTTGAAGCTTCTATGCCCTGAGGAGGGGCCCTTTGTCTGCTGATCACCTGTTACCCGAGGAAGCGATCAGAGGCCCAACCTGTACAAAGGAGCGATTCTCCGATTCATGTAGGGGTGCTTGTTCTGAGGTAATAGCTGGATCCTAGAGGGGTGCAGCTGCCCTGAACGGTGACAGCCTTTGCTGTCTGTGCCTTGTGCATTTCAACCTCTGGTGTTGCCAATAGAGAGGGTGAGAAAATGGAATTTCGGTTCCATGGGCAGGTCTGTGAGTTCTCAGTTTGGTTTCATCCTGAATCAGGATGAAAAGTTGAGAACGTGGAATATTTTGTGAAATGAAATATTTCGTTTTCCTTTCACCAAGGTGGAAAAAGTTCATTCAGACTTTATAATATAATATAATATAATATAATATAATATAATATAATATAATATAATGAAACATTTAGATAATTTCCCATCAACAATTTGGACAAAATTGAAATATTCCAGCAAAATGTTCCAATTTCATTGACTCAGCATTTTCCAGTGGAACATTTTTCCACTGACAAATTTCCAACCTGTCTAGTGATCAACTGTCACTATTGTACCATGGATCTCATGACACTCCATGTTTTCCTTGTGGCCCCAGCAACTGCCGTCCTGAGATCAGGGGAGAAGCTCAGCTTTCCTTCAAAAAACAAAAGGCATTTCTAACCTTCATAATTGTGGAGAAAAGCTTGCAAACCTGACCCCTGGAGGCTCAGGACAAGAGCCGGGCAGGAGACCATTTCCCTGGCCTGTAAACATGTTGAAATTGGGTCAAAAAGCTGAAATCTCAAAAAATTTGCCAACTAAAATGCTGAAAATTGGTTGTGGGCTGCTGCCATGGAGGGCTGCCTGCCTAATCCCCTCCCAGCTAATTTCAGCCCCAAAGGCAGCATATGAGGAAGTTACCCATAAGCCCTTGCTTCAAGCAGCGCTAAGCACTCTGGGGTAGGTGCACCAGAGTGCATTGGCGGAAGGGCTGCTGGGTGCAGGAGCAGCTGAAGCAATGTTGCTGTGTGAGCCCCACAGATAGGGTTGCCAACTTGGTAATACACCTCTACCTTGATATAACGTGACCTGATATAACACAAATGCAGATATAACGCGGTAAAGCAGTGCTCCGGGGGGGCGGGGCTGCCCACTCTGGTGGATCAAAGCAAGTTTGATATAACGCGGTTTCACCTATAACGCGGTAAGATATTTTGGCTCTCGAGGACAGCATTATATTGAGGTAGAGGTGTATTTAAAAACCGGACACTCCAGGAGAAGTGTTGGAACCTCCCCTGCCCCGCCTCTTCTCCCAGGATCGCTTGGTAAACTGGTTGCATGCAAACAACCTGCATTTTAATACGGCTAAATGTAAATGTGTACATCTAGGAACACAGAATATAGTGATGGGGGACTATACCCTGGGTTGCAGTAATGCTAAAAAAAATAATTAGGGGTCATAGTGGATAATCAGCTGAACATGAGCTCAGCTGTGGCCAAAAGGCTAATGTGATCCTGGGATGCATAAACTGGGGAATCTCGAATAGGAGCAGAGAGGTTATTTTACAACTGCAGTTGGCACAGTGCGACCGCTGCTAGAATCCTGTGTCCAGTTCTGGGGCTCCCAGGTCAAGGCAGATGTTGATAGACTGAAGAGGGTTCAGACAAGAGGCAGAAGAGTAAGGAAAAGATTAGTAAACCGGCCTTACAGCGATAGACTCAAGGAGCTCAAGGGTGAAAGGGCGCCTTGATCACAGTCTGTAAATACCTATACCGGGGGTAGGCAACCTGTGCCAAAGGCGGCACGTGAGCTGATTTTCAGTGGCACTCACACTGCCCAGGTCCTGGCCACCGGTCCAGGGGGCTCTGCATTTTAATTTAATTTTAAATTAAGCTTCTTAAACATTTTAAAAACCTTATTTACTTTACACACAACAATAGTTTAGTTACATATTATAGACTTATAGAAAGAGACCTACTAAAAATGTTACAATGTAAGACTGGCACGTGAAACCTTAAATCAGAGTGAATAAATGAAGACTTGGCCCAGCACTTCTGAAATGTTGCCGACCCCTGACCTGTACAAACAACTGTTGGATAATTGGCTTTTCAGTTCAGCAGTTCAGCCAGTTGCTGGAATTTGAAGCTAGACAAATTCAGCCTGGAAATTAGGGGTACATTTTTAACAGTGAGAGTAATTAACTTATCAAGGGTCCTGGAGGATTCTCCATCATTCACAATTTTTAAATCAAGACAAGATCTTTTTCTAAAACTTCTGCCCTAGGAATTCTTTTGGGGAAGGTCTCTGGCCTGTGCGATACAGGAGGTCAGACTAGCTAATCACTCTGGTCCCCTCTGACCTTGGAATCAATGAGTGGATAAAATGTGTTCCCCCATCGGTTGGAGGGCTACCCCAAAGCAACACTCTGCATCTGTGGTTGCAGCTAGAAACCCAGCCTTTGATAGACCCAATCCAGAAACTCTGAGAAGGAGAAACTGAGATCCAGATTGTGAGCCTCCAAGGCTTATCTATCTATCTATCCTCATTCACACCCTCAATCTATCCATCTGTCCCCACAGAGACCTCTCAATCCATCCAGACATCCATCTATCCACCCATCCATCCATTACCATACAGATCCCTCAATCCATTCCATCCATCCATCTTTCTCACCCCATACAGACCTCTCAGTCCATCCCTCCCCATATAGACCCCTCAATCTCTCCCTCCCTCCATCCATCACTTAAAGACCCCCTCAATCCATCCCTCCATTTATCTCCATACAGACCCCTTCAATTCATCCATCCATCCATCCACCCATCCCCATACAGAACCCCTCAATCCATACATCCATCCATCCACCCACCTGTCCCCATTCAGACCCCTTCAATCCATCCATCCATCCATCCACCCGTCCCCATACAGACTCCTCAATCCATCTATCCATCCCCATCCTGAGCCCTCTGCCTATCTATCTTTCATGCAGAGATGGGATGCAGATTGGATCCAGTTGGGCTCAAGAGTTGCGGCCCAGGCCCAACTGGGCAGAGACCTTCCCCAAGCTCATGACTACCAGGCAACCATCCAACAGGAAGGCCCTTTGGCTGCTCCTGCCCTGGGCAAAGTCTTCCAAATGTCATTCCTGACCCCACAACTGACTCCTCCCACCCCCTCCGTCACATTCACTCACGTCCTTAAATCTTCCAAAATTCCCAACCCTCGGCCCTTACTCTGAAATGAAGAAACCTCCCTCCACCTGCCCCCCATCCCACTGCCAACCGACGCGACTCCGAGCCCACCTCCGGCTCTTTGCCGCCCGAGCTGAGTCAGCGGACAGCGCCGCCTGGGAGGCACTGGGCTTTGCCATGGGGCTGGCTGGCGCCGGCTGCAGCACACACCGTGCTTCCCGCAGCCATAACTCTTGGAAATATTGTGTGTCTTTTGTGGAGGGGGCTGACAAAGTGTGAAGAAATATTTAATTGATTTGTTTATAAATTTATTTTGTATCTGGTGAGAAATCCCAGGCTGTAAATAAAGGGTCAGAGAAGGAATAAACAAAATTTATAAGGCAATAGAAAAGCACCATCAAACAGTGAATCATGTAATTCAATCTAACAAGGATGACTCTACCAAGCTTGCAATAAAAAGGAGGCAGCGGCAGCCTATAAGACACAAGACAAATGTGCTCAGATTGCAGCCGCTGGCAAGGCACAAAAAGTTCACCCGGCGCTATGGAGAGGGGGCACGCGCTCCACTTTGCAGGAAGGTGATAACGCTGGGGGTGGGGTGTGTGTGTGCCGGACCAGGCTATATGGGGCAGAGAAGAAACTGGGGGGGGGGGGGGGGGGGCGTCTGTGCCAGGGAAGAGGTAGCTCTGCTTCGATCCAGCCCTGCTGAGAAATAAAACCTTTCCTTAAGAAGGAAATAAATAAATAAACTCTGCAGGCATAGAGAACCACTGGTGGCGGGGGGAGAACAACCTGGCCTTATTATCGCTCGGCTCCTCGTAAACGTCAGGTCGGTAACTCTTGGATGCTCCATCTCAGGAGCAAATAAAGTTCCCCTCGTTAACGGGGGGCTCGTTTGTGTCGTTCTTTTGTTGGGCTCTTGCTTGCCATTTTGCTGGCTCTTGGGGTAAAGCCGCAGCACAGCCCCCTCCCACCCCCACTGTCCTCACATCCCTCCAGAATCAACAGGCCAGGATGGGCCCCATGCACCCTCACTGGCCTCTCTGTAAGTGCCAGGAGTGGGTGGCCCCAGGTTTGGAAGTTGTGCATCAGGCCGTTTAGCTCTGTTTCCCTCCCGATTCCTAGCATCTTTGGGTTCAGTCTCTAAAGCAGGTGTGGCCAATCTGAGCCTGAGAAGGAGCCAGAATTTGCCAATGTACATTGCCAAAGAGCCACAGCAATACATCAGCAGCCCCCCATCATCTCCCCCCACCTCGCTCCCAGTGCCTCCTGCTCTCTGGCAGCCCCACTGATCAGCACCACCCCCTCCTCCCTGCACTTCCTAATCAGCTGTTTCGTGGCGTGCAGGAGGCTCTAGGGGGGAGGAGGGAGAAGTGAGGGCACAGAAGGCTCAGGGGAGGGGTGGGGAAGGAGTGGAGAGGGGGCAGGGCCTGTGGCAGAGCCAGGGGTTGAGCAGTGAGCCCCCCACCCCCCAGCACATTGGAAAGTTGGCACCTGTAGCTCCAGCCCCGGAGTCGGTGCCTATACAAGGACCCGCATATTAACTTGTGAAGAGCCACAGGTTGGTCACCCCTGCTCTAAAGGGCTGGATCCAGCCAGGCTGTATGGCCTCAGGAGCAGGGCAGGAGACAGTGACCATCCCGGCTTCCCCCTTCCTCCATGGGGAAAGGTACCTCCACTAGCCCTTTATATCAGCCTGGGTTGAGTCCTCCTCTGCACCAACCCACCCTGCCTGACCATCTGTGTGCATGGGGGGCTGGGCAGGGGGCTATAGCAACCCCATGGTAGTTGATCCCTACAGCTGCAGAGGCTCTAGATGCAAGTACCTCACACAGAGGCCTCCTTTCATCCCTTCACGGGTGTGTGCCCGAGATCACAACTGAGCTCACGGTGCTTCACAACTATTAATGGAGCCTCATGCCCAGCTTGGTGGGCCGATCGCACTACTCCCATTTTACTGATGGTGAAATTGAGGCACAGAGAGGGGAAGTGAATCATTCAAGCAGTAAGTAGCAGAGCCAAGAGTCAAACCCAGGAGTCCTGGCTCCCAGGCCTATTCTGTGGCCACCCGATCATACTCCCTCCTTTTACCAGCAACGGGAGGGGCCTGGGATCTGGCTAAACTGGTTTCATGCAACAAAACACAAGGGCCCAGTGGGATCCTGCAGGCCCCAGGTAACCAGGGTCTGGAGCACCAGGCGACTGGGCTTTATTGGTAGGAGCCCATCGTGTGATCAGGACGACACAGCCACATGACCAGGATTGGTATCAATGAGTCCAGCAGCTCATACAGAACCTTCTCCTGCTGCATTTGAAGAAAGTCCCACTCAGTCACGAGCCTGGTTGCTTGCCATAATCTCAGAAATGTGACCTGAGTGTAACTGACACAGCAGTATCTGCCTGAGCGTGCAGAGTGCCTGAGCCAATTGCTCTGAGAGAGAGGAGCTGTCCCAAGTGTAACCAAATGCAGTGCAAGCTTGAGACATTAGCTTTGACATAGGAGATGCAGTACAGCTCAGAAGCCAGGCCCATAGATGAGAATGAGCAGTGATGAGCTGCCAAAATCTTAACAACCGGTTCCCCATAAAAAGTTCTGATTTAAGGGGGGGGGGGGAAGTGGGGGAGGGGTCGGGGTGGGGAGAGACATACTCATGGGGCCGGGGGCCCCTGCAGGGCCTGGTTCAATTGCCCCACTTGCCCCCTCCCCTCTGGCCAGCCCTGGAGCTTGTAGCAGCCCCACCACCACCACCTTGCCGGGCCACTCAAAAAGCAGCAGCAGGACAACTCCTGAGCTCAGCTGAGCTGCCCAGCTGGTGCTGGCGGCTGGCCACGCTGCAGCAGGGGGGAAGCAGGGGAGGGGCCCCGGGGAGCCGCAGCCTCCCCAGCTGGGAATCCTGGGAGCAACAGGATGATCCGGCCTGCGGACTGGAGTTCTTTGCCCACCTCCTGGCCCTTTAACAACCAGTTCTCCACAGAGGTCTAATTTTAGCAACGGCTCCAGCTCACCACTGAGAATGAGGTCACAAGGTACCTGAATTACAAACTCCATGATGGCTGAGCAAGAGGGAACACCTTGGAGCATCATGGGAGATGTAATCTGGCCAGGGAGCCAGGCCCATAGAGGAGAATGGGAGCATGAGGTGCTTGAACTACAAATCCCATGGGACACTGTGGTGCACTATGGGAGATTTAGTCCACCCAGAGAGCCTACCTATAGAGACGGAAGACACCCAAACTACAAATCCCATGGGACACTGTGGTGCACCATGGGAGATGTAGTCCACCCAGAGAGCCTACCTATAGAGACGGAAGGCACCCAAACTACAACTCCCACGATGCACCACAGCGTCATTTCCAAATCTGACTGTTCAGTTTTCTATTTTTTGCTGACAAATCAACATTTTCCATGGGGCAAAGCTTGGGAGGTCGGTTGGGATAAGGGCAGACACTGATAGGACTGGGGGAGGGGTCAGAGGTTGCGGTAAAATGGAAGGGGTGGTAAATCAGATGCCCAGAACCAGTGGGAGACAGGAGCTGTAGGCCCTCAGATGGGGGAGTGTGTGTGTGTCATTCTAGGGGAGCCTAGAACTTTAACAAAGGGGGTGTGGGGAGAGGGCTGGCCATAGGCACAGCAGCAAGGGGACCCACAGATTCTTGGGTTGTTCCCATCTCCACCTGACACTGGGGCTGATGGGGAAGGCAGCTCTCGGACGGCCCCCCCCTCTTGCTCCCCCCCCAGCACCAGGAGGCAGTTTCCAGTCTGACCGCCCCCTGCCCCCCAGCCGCAGGACCAGAGGGTGTCTAGGGCCCAGATACCAGGGTGATGGGCGTATCAGAAATGCAGGCAGACAGCTCCTGGCCTTATTCCCATGCCGCAGCAGTTGGGGGCACTGTGCTCCCAAAATCAGCCCCAGGGCAGGGGTGGGGGGGGCCAGGGTTCCCTACACGTGGCAATCCGATCTCTTGCCCTGGCCCAGTGCCCAGCCCCGTGGACAGCCCTAATTGCGAGTTATGTCCCGCTGAGTTATGAGTGACATTTGCGAGCTGGGAGCCCTCCCAGCAGGTTGTGGCCAGAACACGCTCAGCTGCAACTCACCAGCCTGGTCAATGGACTGTCAGTCCCGGGTGTGTAAACCCCCCACCCCTGGCAGGGAGTGGCCCAGAGTGGGGCGGAGGGGGGAAGGGAGGTGGTCTCAGCACCCAGGTCCCCTGCACCTGGCTCCAGCCTCCCCTGCCAGGATTCACCCCCTACACCCCAGGGTCAGTGTCTGAGCTCATGGAGATCCATGTAGCCAGCTGCCCTGGCCAGGAGGGCCTGCCACATAATGCCCTGCCAGACTGACTCATATACCCCATGATGGTCTATTGATTTAAGGCTGTACTGGGGGGCTTGAACTCAGAACCTGTGTGTGTGGAAGGAGCCTTCGAAATCCAGGGGAGTCTCTGTCTCTCAGCTCAGAATCCCTGGAAATTGTCCTTCCCCCACACCAGGACCTGATGCTGAACGACCTCTGTGTGTGCGTGTGTGTGTGTGAGTGTGTGCGCGTGTGCGTGCGTGCGCGTGCGCACGCACGCTCCGCTGCCTGCTTCTCTGCCCTATGTGTGCCAAACTCCAGCCCTGCTGGAGCACTGGGGTGCCACCTTGGAGGACCAGTGGAACTGCCCGCTCAAAGACATTCTGATGGTCAATGGCTCGTTCAGGCGAGGGAGCGTGGTGTCTGCCATGCCCCTGATCCGCCGGGCTCAGGGCACCATTTCCCTTTAAGGTGCAGATGATGGGAAGAGAATTTGGCTCCGTCTGATCTTTGCCCGCGCAAGGAGCAGGCAGCCAGCAGCATTGTGATTCTTATTTCTAGTCCAGGGGCAGCAAAAGGCCCGGTTAACCTTTGACCCATGACCTGAGTGCAGGGTACAGGGTATAGAATCATTTGTATCTTAGATAGCGTCACAATGTTTGTTAAATGGGTGCAAATGAAACTAAAGCTACAATGCAAACAGGAATAAACAAAGAAACCTTCAAGTTTACTTTAAAATGGGCTTTGCAGGGAGTCTAAGTATTTAGCCTGAGGTTTAGCTGTAATAGTCATTAGCATAAAGCAACATTAGGCTCAATATAAATTAGTAACCTTGGGTCGGAAGATGTGGCAATATGTATCTTGCAATAGACGGTGAGCAACTAGCTTAGGCTTAATTTAATTAGCCCGATTTTGGGACTTCTCTACTCACAGTGCACGGTAACATGCAATCTGTTGCGAATGCAGCCAACAGCTGGATTTCACGGAACGGGCAGCAGGAATGAGAGAGATGGACAAGAGGCCAGGATGTTATCAAAGAGGGTCTCCGAGATAGGCAGGCCTAAGGAATAGGTACATGAAAGGGAATCAAACCTGACCCTTAGCGGGATCCTGGGATGGCAGGACGGGGGCAACCCTAATGCTTCTCTCACCTAACGGGGAACCCACAGCCCTGCTGTGCCCCCGCTGATCCATATCCGTGATGCGGATGCTGCTGTCGTCCCGAGCCTGTTTTTTCAGTGCTGTGATTTTTGCTATATATTGAGTGTGGGTGTGAATAAAACTCACCGGTCGTCTTCTCCAGAATCGGTCTCCAAGCAGCTGCCCAAGAACGAACCTCTTCTTAGCAGCAAGTGCAGAGTGCACCCCAAATTAGTCATAAAGCAACCGTCCCAGCCGAGCTCAGGACCCTGTTGTGTTTGGGGCTGCACAGACCCGGGGAGGTGGTCTTTGACCCAAAGATAGCATTGACTAAATAGACAGGGAGTGGGGAGAGAAACAGAGATACAGCGAGAGGGAGGGTTGCCCCGAGCTGGGAGCCAGGTGTTCTGAGTCCCAGCCCAATGGCTGGGGCTCTGCATGTTACTAGGAGTGGAGCTGCAGGCTGTGGGGGTGCTGTATTGGAGGGTCTTGGCATTTGTGATCAAAGCCAGGGCGGTTCCCAGCTGCTCCCATGCTGTGGGGAGCTGTTCTGCCACCCCGCATCCCCTATACCTCTTGTAGTTTTCACAGGGCGCAAAGAGGCCTGCTTCCTCAAACCAGTGCAAAGTGGGGTGACAGCCATTTCCTCCCTGTCTAGGGCACGGCAGAGTGGCAGGAGATGGGGGAGCCAGTCCTCCCAGCTCTCCCTGAGACTTGAGCTGGGCCTGGTGGCCAGGAGTCCCAGCATGTCTCCCATGTCATTAATTAAACCCTGGGACATCAAGTGATCACCCTGGAGCCATTGGCCAGGCCCCTCTAGCAGAGTCACCCAGGGAGAAGCTGCGTCTCCCCAACTCAGCACTGATCAAACAGCTGGAGGAAGATCCTAGGCCTGGTTCCACTCTCCAGGTTTCCTGGGGAAGGGGAGTGTCATACCCGCCCCCCATGATCCAAGGAGGGGACTCAGATTGGGGAGCGATTCACACCCACCAATATACAAGGCATGGGAGATTCGGACCCATCTGGGCAGCATCTCCTTCACCCCAGCAGGGTGAGGTGGTGTGTGGGAGGGTGGATGACCCTTGTTCCAGCCCATGTTTCCCCATGGCACCCTGATCCTGCCTGTCTGAGCTCCGCCCTCCCCATGGCAACAGTTAATATCAAATGATAATTCACGGGGCTGCTTTTTGTAATGCTTGGGAATCATAGAAATGCAGGACTGGGAGGGAGCTTGAGAAGTTGTCTAGTCCAGTTCCTGGCACTGAGGCAGGGCCAAGTCAACCTAGACCAGCCCTGACAGGTATTTGTCTGACCTGGTTTTAAAAACCCCCAGTGACGGAGATTCTACAACCTCCCCAGGTTGGTTCTGTAAGACAGTGGCCCATTTGACGAACACAAACTCAGTCTATACGGAGCCAGTTGAGGGAAGTTGGCCACCAAGGAGCAGTTCCATAACCTGGGTGCACTTGCCGTTGGTTGGTCTCTGAAATTTGTATGTCCAAGCGGAACTGTTGGTAAAACACGTGGCTAATGCCACTCCTCTGCTGAATGGCAACAGGAGTCAGGGCCTGGCTGCTTGGTTCCCATCAGAGGACCCCTCAGTAACAGTGCCTGGGTATTAGTGGAAGTTGTTTATCCACACTACATACACCAGTCCTGGGACAGAGATGGTCACAAACAGCAGGCCAGCTAACACCTCTTTTTGAACTGTCAGCCCAAAAAACAGTGTTTCCAATTCTTGCTATTTTTAATGTATTTTTAAAGGCCTCCCAAAGTTTCCAGAAACCCTCAGAATTTCAGCATTCATTTTTAAAATAAAAGTAAGTTGCTAGCCTTTCTGGTTGTGTTGCGAGGCTGGGAGAATGGAAGCTCCTGATCTCTCTTTTCTAGGTCAATCATTATTTTATAGATATTTGTCGTGTCCAACTCCCCTCTAAGGTAACAAGCTTCATCTTTTCAATCTCCCTGGCATGGACTCTGCAAATCTGTAAATTGCGCTGATCACCCACCTTCCCTGCTCATTCATAAATCTGCTAAAGAACACGGGACCTAGTACAGGATCTTGAGGACCCTGCTGTTAGCCTTTGGCCATGATGGAAATGGACCGAAACACCTTAGCCCCGTCCCTTCCCTGAGATCCCCCTGCTCACTACATCCCCCCTCCCTCAGTGGCTCACTCTCCCCCACCCTCACTCACTTTCGCTAGGCTGGGGCAGAGGGTTGGGGCTCAGGAGGGAGTGAGGGCTCTAACTGGGAGTGTGGGCTCTGGGGTGGGGCCAGAAATGAGGAGTTCAGGGTGTGGGAGGGGGCTCCAGACTGGGGCAGGGGGTTGTGGTGAAGGCTCTGGCTGGGGGTGTGGGTTCTGGGGAGGTCCTGTGGATGAGAGGTTTGGGGTGCAGGAGGGGGTTCCAAAAGGCCTTCGACCAGGTCCCACACAAGAGGCTGACGATGAGGCTCAGGCATCAATGGGGTGAGAGGCAAAGTGTTGCCCTGGACGGAGGCCCAGCCAGAATTTTACTAAGGAAGGCCCTCGGGTCAAGTGTTTCTCCGGGTTCCCTGACACCGTGGCGGCCATTCCAGCCCCTCTGTGTCCCATTCTCACCTCCTTGCTCCCCTCCCCAGCTTCCAGGGTGACAGAAACATTGATCGACTCCCACGATATTTCCTCAACCCGCCCAAGCCTGGCAGCACGCAGAGCGCAGACCAGGCTGTCGGTGCAGAGCACAGGCCTCCCTCAGGGCCTTGAGCCTGGCTCGGGTTGCCACCCGTCTGGGTTTTACCTGGACCCTCCGGTGTGCTTCCGCCCAGGACAACACTTTGCCTCTCACCCCATTGATGCCTGAGCCTCATCATCAGCCTATTGTGTGGGACCTGGTCGAAGGCCTTTTGGAAGTCTAAATAAATGACATCACGTTAAGTTTGTCCACTTCTTTACTGACACGTACGAAGGCTTTGAAGAGATCGGCAAGACGCCGTTTTCCTTAGCAGAATCCCTGCTGCTCATCTTCCACTTGCTTTGCTGTTTTATTTTTAAGGATCATTCCAAGCTATTGCCAGGCACAGATGTACAGCTCACGGCTCTGTAATCGCCCAGATCCGCTCTAGAAGTTTTCTTGAAGCCAGGCATGACATTCGCAACCCTCGCAGACTCTCGAACGGCGACGGCTTGTAACGAGAGATTCCGTGGATGCAGCTTAGCTACTTTGTACTCGAGCTCCGTCAGGAGCCTTGGCTGGATCCTCTGGGTCTGACGACGTACCGCGTTTTAAATGGCCTCAGCACTTCCTCACCTCTATCTCTGAGGGACCCTCACCTTCACGAGCTCGAAGGAGCAGATCCCGGGAAGGACAGTGGCTCTGGAACAGGGGAGGCCATGCCCCCCCTCCCGTTTTTTACCAGTCATAAGAGCTAGTGACAGGGGAGGGAGCAGAGATTAGCGAGTGGGGGGTGGGGTCATGGGGGGGAGAGGCAGTGAAGGGACAGTATCTGAGGGGAATGGGCAGTGCAGAGGTAGGGTCTTGAGGAAGGGGTGGTGTGAGGGTGGGAGTTGGGGGGAATGGGTAGTGTGAGGGCAGGGCCTCATGGAGAAGGGGCGGAGTGGGGGAGTAGGGCCACGGTTTGGGCGCCCGTGCCCTCCTCCCCATTTTTAGGGTGCTTCCACCACTCCTGAGGGAGGAATCTCCCCAGCATTGTCCATGGTGAAGACTGATGCAATGAAGTCATTGAGGTTCTCACAGTGTCCTCATTTTCCTTAACTGTTCCCTTTAAACCCTGGTGATCCACACACGCATTTGTGTGTGCGGTGGGTGAGTAGGTAGCCTTGCTGTACAGAAAAGCTGCAAGGATCAAGCATGGGTGAGCGGTTAGATTGCTTGTCTGGCTTTTGGCCAAGTGGGGATTCAGTCCCCTACTCTGCCACCAACTCCCTGTGTGACCCTCGGCAACTCACTTAGACCAGATCTGCAATTGTAAATCAATGAGAGTTACGTGCCTACATACCTTGGAGGAGCTGGGCCTTAATCTCGCTTTGCCTCTGTTCCTCACTGATAATACTTGGTGGCATGTATGTGAGGCACTCAGATGCGATGGCCTTGGAGGCCACAGAGAGCTGCATGCGGGGAAACCACTCCGATGCCAAACTCCAGATGTTAAAGGGGAGGACGAAAGCTGGGCCCCAGGAGTGCAGGGCCTAGCAAATGAGACAGGTCTGTGCCCAGAGGGGCAGGGCACGACCCTCAGCCAGCAGTGCAGTGGTGGGACAGCCCTGTGGATAGGGTGGGAGCCTGCCACAGGGGTGGAATCCAGGAAACAAGGGAACATATGCTAATCAGTGCTGGACTTGCTGGGAGACCAGTGGTGCTGCAGGAAGTTGTGCTGGGGACTCACCTTGGGGGTGCCTGACAGTGTCAGAATTTAATCAAAGCCCCCCCAGCTTGATTATCATTTATATTCCAGTAAGGTCTGCAGACGCCAACCGAGGCCAGGGCCCCCTTGGGCCAGGCACTGCACAGACACAGCGCGAGAGACAGTCCCTGCCCCAAGGAGCTCACAGGCTAATCGACAAAGGGTGGGAGGGGAAACTGAGGCACAGAGTGGCGGAGTAACTCACATAAGGGCATTAGCAGATGCCCATTAGGACTCACCCTCCTCCGACTTCCACCCTCCATCACCCACCGAGAAGTGAGCCCTCTGCAGTGAGCTGCCTGACTGTCACCACTGTTGTTTGGAGTGTCTGGGGTTCGGGGTGGAGGGAAGCTTCCCCTGGGCCTAGTGGTTCCCCCACAAGCTCTGGTCCTTGTGAACCGGTGCAATCTTCACTTCCAGCAATGGGACTGTCCCACTAGGAGCCCAATCTCTCCCCTCTGGCAGCAGGACCAGAGGAGCGAGGCACGTTGTCACCACACGGGGAACTGAGTCCCATTCCATGGGTGGTGGGACCCTGACCCCACTCCCTCATCACTGCCTGAGACCAGGCCTGCACGAAGCGAAGGGCTCAAGCTAGCAGCGTGTCTTCCTCAGCCCAATGGTCACCAAACTTTTCATAGTTGTGCCCCCGCTTACCCCTGTTTGTGCCCCCCCGGGAGCTGGGGCTGGGAGCGGGGCCATGGCTGGGGGTGGGGCACGGCCAGGGGTCAGGGGGATGAGGCTGGGGCTGTAACTGGGGGTGGGCCTCTGGCCAGGAATGGAGCTGCGGCCAGTGACCGTGGCTGGGAGGAGGGAACAGAGCCTCGGCTGGGGGCCAAGGTGGGTGTGGGGGGCCAGTGCCAGGAGCAGAGCCGTGGCTGGGGGAGGCTGAGTCTGGGGCTCGGGGATTGAGCCGGGGCCGGGAGTCAGGGCAGTGGTTGGGGCCAGAGCAGAGCTGGTGGTGTAGCGGGGCTGGGCTGCCCTGCATCAAGTGAGGGGTTGTCCCAGGCCCTGCTACACCCCTCTGAATGGTCCTCCCCCTTTCACTCCCAAGGGGGGTGCACCCCACAGTTTGAGGACCTCTGCCCTAGCCTGATTGGTGACAGGAGCAGCCTTGAGCTGGGCATCCCTGACTGGACCCGCAGTCCATCCCTTGCCAATCTCTCACCCACAGCTCCTTGCTGGCGCAGGAGAGACAGGAAGAGGAGAGGGGTCCTCGGAGAAGGGAGCTGTGCCGTCCTCCCGAGGTTAAACGACTGCAGACTCCTGCCATATTTCCCCAGCTCCTTGGAGCACTGATTTACGGGCCTGTTTATTTAAGCCAAGAGCAGAGGCTCTGTCCCTAATGGAACCAGCGCCGGCGTGGGCTCTGGGCACATCAATCTCGTGCCCCTTCTCCTTCGGGTTGATGATCTTATTGGGGTTTTCTCCTGACGCACCCAGGAGGAATTATGCATGAATCCCCCACACCACCTCCCCCGAGCAAGTATTTCTAAGGACGCACTGGCACAAAAAGGCCCCTGATGGATGTCTCGGCGTAAGCGATATCGATCGGCCCTCATTAGAAAAGCTTTTCCGTTGCCTGGGCAAAATATTTCTCGGCTCCCCTGACAAACAGGGGTGTCACGAGGGCTTGACGACATCATATATTTTACTGCTTAGATCCCATTTCCAGCTGGATCCACCTCCCTGCCCCGATGCAATTATTGGGGATGTGACCAAAGAACACACGGGTTGTCTACCAGCTGGAGGGCTAAGGAGCCAGACCTGCTGGGGTGAGGAGAGGGGTTTCCAGGGATGCGCCTGCGGGGTGGGGAGGGACGTTGGGGTGGGGTCTGGGTGAGGGGGTGTTAATGTATGTGCAGGAAGGGGAGAGAGCTAGCAGCGTTGGGCAAAGTTAGAGGAGCGGTAGTGGGGTAGAGGTGGGAGAGGTGGGGTGGAGTCATGGCTGGGGGTGGAATTCGGGGTGGGGTAGGGTTATGGCAGGGGGTGAAGTTGGGGGCTAGGGTTGCCAGGTCTCCAGTTTTCAACCAGAATGCCTAGTTGAAAAGGGACCCTGGCGCTCCTTGTCTGCCCTAGCTCCGCGTGACTCCCGGAAACAGCCGCCAGGTCCCTGCAACCCCTAGATGCATGGGCGGCCAGGGAGGCTCTGCGTGCTGCCCCCACCCCGAGGGCTGGCTCCGCCGCTGCCATTGACTGGGAACCGTGACCAATGGGAACTGTGGGGGTGCCTGCGGGCATGAGGGCAGCGTGCGGAGCCTCCCTGATTGCCCATGTATCTAGGGGTGGGGGCCACGGTAAGCGCCATCGGGACCCTGCCCCCTGAACCCCCTCCAGCACCCCAACCCCCTGTCCCAGCCAGGTAGTACCCTCCCACACCCAAACTCCCTCCTGCAGCTCGCACCCAGCACCACTCCAACATCCTTCCCTAGTTCGGAGCCCTCTCCTGTACCCTGAACCCCTCATTTCTGGCCCCACTTAGAGCCTGCCCCCCCAGCCCAGCACCCATATCCCCCCCACTCCAACCCCTTGCCCCAGCCCGGAGCTCTCTCCCACATCCCAAACCCCTCATCCCTAGCCCCACCCCAGAGCCCATCCCCCTAGCTGGAGCCCTCACCCCCCCCCAACTCCCTGCTTGGTTAAAGTAAGTGTGGGTGGGGGAAAGCGAGCAACGGAGGGAGGGGGATGGAGTGAGCAAGGGCCTGGCCTCTGGGAAGGCACGGGGGGGCGGGGCATGGGTGTTCGGTTTTGTGCAATTAGAAAGTTGGCAACCTGATTGGGGGTTATGGGGGTGGAGTCATGGCAGGGGGTGGGGCTGAGGGAGGTGGGGGTGGAGTCATGGCAGGGGGTGGAGCTGGGGGAGGTGGGGGATGGGGTTATGGCAGTGGGGGCTGGGGGGTGGAATGTCAGAGATCTATAGGTTCCAAGGCCCAAACGGACCAATGTAATAATCTAGTCTGACCTTCTGAACAACATAGGCCAGAGAACTGCCCCCAGATAATTCCTAGGACAGATCTCCTGGAGAAACATCCCCCCTGGATTTAAAAATGGTCAGTGAGGGAGAATCCACCACGACTCTCGGTAGCTGTTCCAAAGCTTATTTACTCTCGTCATTAAAAACGTGTGCCTTATTCCCAGTCTGGATTTGTCTAGCTTCCACCCCCAGGCATTGCATCATGTTAGGCCTTTCTCTGCTAGCAGGGCCGGCTCCAAGCACCAGCAGAGGAAGCAGGTTCTTGGGGCGGCCAATACAAAGGGGTGGCACATCCAGGTCTGCGGGAATTCGGCGGAGGGTCCCTCTCTTCCTCTTTGAGCTGCCGCTGAAGTGCCACCGATCGGCTTTTTTTTTTTTCAACGCTTGGGGCGGAAAAAACCTGGGGCCCGCCCTATCTGCTAGATTGAAGAACCCATTATCAAATATTTGTTCCCCCTTGTAGGTACCTGTAGACAGTAATCAAGTCACCTCTTAAATCTTTTCTTTGTTAAACTAGATTGAGCTCCTTGAGTCTATCGCTATAAAGCATCTAATCCTTTAACCATTCTCATGGCTCTTCCCAGAACTAGAGTGCACGGGACTGTTTTTTTAACCCCACAAAACCCACTCCTATTCTCACCCGCTCCTGCATTGTTTTGTGCATTATTGTACTTCCCCCAGCCGCAAAAACCTTAGATCCTGCAAATCCCGTGAGAGAGACAGATTCCCCCGTGCTATGGAAAAAGAAAAAACCCACCACAAAAAAGGTTGGTTAATATATTATATATATAAATGGAACAGACACAATTTTTATCACTGAAAGAAGAAAACAAATCTCGCTTAAAGCACATAAAATATTTTAACTCCAGTTACAATAGACATCAAATCTCGTTTGATCCCTCGCTTACATTTAAGAATTAAAACCTTTGTTTAAAATAAAAAGATTTAGTGGTTTCCCTCAAATTACTGCAGTCTGGTTTTTTGCCCACCCAATTCCACCTGCAGCTAAGTACATTACACTCATTCCCGCCAGGGCTTAAATTTTCAGAGTATTTCCCGGAGCCCCCCCCATGCCTGCTCCCCCATTCGGGGCTCCGGGCTTGAGCTGTTGGGCAGGAGGGTCTTGGGGCTTTAGCTCCACAGGGTGGGCCACCAGGGCTCAGGACTTTAGCCCTGAGGGATGCACCAGGGTTCAGGGTTTCAGCCCCGTGGGAGGTGCCGGGGTTCCCACAGGTTGGAAAACAGTTACAGGAGCTCTGCTCCTGATGGCTCTGGCTGAATTTAAGCCCTGACACCTGCTTTTATGGCAGCTGGTCCTGCAGGACCCGTGGGATCCCAGTGCTGCTGCCAGGCTCTGCTCTGAACCCTCTCCAATGTATCAACATCCTTCTTGAACTGTGGGCACCAGAACTGGACACAATATTCCAGTAGCCAGCACATCAGTGCCAAATACAGAGGTTAAATAACCTCTCTACTCCCACACCATAGTCCCCTCTTTATGTATCAAAGGATTGCATTAACCCAACCATCCCCAACCTTTTTGTGACCAGTAGCACATTCATGTTTTCAGAAGAGTGTGGCGGGTGCCAACAATTTTACAACGCTTTTTTTGTATTTGTACATTAAATAATAATAAAAAATATTTAATATTACATAATATATGAATCCAGAGAGAAGAGAGAAGCCGGAGAAAAGCCATGAGGACAGAGAACACTGGTGGTTGCAGTACTGGAGTACTCTGTCCCCAGCAGGCACGGGGCCCCCGATTCTCTTCTCTGCTGGGCACTAGGTGGGCCCCGCACCTGCTGGGCACCAAGAACACCAGCGCCTGCAGCCCCAGAGTTCTCTGACCCTGGAAGGCGTGGGGCCACGGCTTCTCTCTGGCTTAAGCTGTGGCCCCGCATCTGCCGGGGACCGAGAACACCGGAGCCCGCAGCGTGCAGCCCCAGAGTTCTCTGTCTCTGGCAGGCGTGGGGCTGCAGCTTCTCTCCCCTGCTGGGAACTAGGCAGGTCCTGCACCTGCCGGGAACAGAGAACAGGCTACGAAAGCCTGAGTTCTCTGTCCCCAGCAGGTCCCCTGCTGGGCACTAGGCGGGTACACATAAATGCCCCAGCTGGCGCCATGGTGCCCGCGGGCACCACGTTGGGGACCATTGCATTAGCCCTTTTAGCCACAATGTTGCACTGGGAGATCATGTTTAGCTGATTATGACCACAATCCCCAAATCTTTTTCACTGCTTCCCAGGATAGAGTCCCCCATTGTGTAAGTGTGTCTAGATAAATACATTTCTATTTAGCCACATTAATACGCATATTGTTTGTATGCACCCAGCTTACCAAGCGAGCCAGGTTGCGCTGTATTGGTGACCCGTCTTCTTCATTATTTACCACTCCCCCAGTTTTTGTGTCATCTCCAAACTTTATCAGAGATGATTTTAAGTTTTCTTCCAGGGCATTAATAAAAATGTTATATACTGTAAGGCCATGAACTCATCTCTGCTGGACTCCACTGGAAGCATATCTGCTCGATGATGATTCCTAGTTACTGTTACATTTGGAGATCTATCAGTTAGCCAATGGATCATTTAATCCATTTAATGTGTGCCATGTTAATTTTATATCTTTTTGTTTTTTTAAACAAAGTGGCATGGGGGTACCTAGTCAAATGCCTTACAGAAGTCTAAATATATTAAATCAACGCTTACCTTTATCAGCCAAACTTGCTATCTCATCCAAAAAAGATATCAAGTTAGTTTGACAGGATCCAGTTCCCACAAAGTTTAACCCATGCTGATTGGCATTAATTACATTACCTTCCTTTAATTTTTAATTAATTGAATCTCGTAACAGTCACTCCATTGTCTTAGGATCAATGTCAGACTGATACACCTATAATTACCTGGGTCATCCCATTTACCCTTTTAAATATTGGCACACCATTAGCTTTTTCCCCAGACTTCTGGAACTTTTCTGGTGTTCCAAGACATTGAAAAGCAACATTAACAGTCCAGCAAGCTCCTCAGAAAACTCTCTTAAATCTCTTGGATGCAAGTTTCCTGGACCTGCTGATTTAAAAATGTCTAACTTTACTAGCTGCTGTTTAACATCCTCCTGAGACACTAGTGGACTGTAAAGCATGTTATATGATATGACGACATCATATGTTTTCCCCCAAATACAGAACAAAAATATTTATTGAACTCTTCAGCTTTTTCTGTGTTGTTATGGATAATGCAACCATTTCAATCTATTAATGCACCAATACCATTGTTAGGATTCTTTTTGTTCCTAATATATTTTTAAAAATCCTTATTGTCCTTAATTCTGCTGGCCACAGATTTCTCCTTGTGTCCCTTTGCTTCTCTTATCAATTTTCTACAATTCCTAACTTCTGATTTATATTCACTACTATCAACTTCCCCTTTCTTCCATTTGTAATATATATAAAATGTAATAGCTGCCTTTACTTCCCCTCTAAACTAGGTCATTTTTTAACCAATATGACCTTCTTCCTTTATTGTGGGATTGTGGCTTTTTGGTCATCTAGTAAAGTGTTCTTAACCAATTCTCAGTTATCATTCACATTTTTTCTGATTACATTCTTCCTCTCAGCTGATTCGACTCATAATTGTTTTTGGCTTTGTGAAACTAGCCCCTTTAAAGCATCAAATTGGTATATCACTGGTCTGGACTTCATTCTGTTTGCACGCTATAAATGTGGTCACATCATGATCATCTGTACCTAAGCTCTCATAATTTTTGATTCTGTGATCAGTTCTTCTTTATCTGTTAGAATAAGGTTTAATATAGAATCCCCCTGTGCTGGCTGTAACCCTTTTTGAGTTAGGAAATTGCCATCTAGAATATTTAGAAATTCCAAGAATGTTTTAGTACTGGCAGCATGAGACGTCCAACATATGTCACTCAGATTGAAGTCCCCCCATAAACAGGAAGCTTTTCCCCCTACATATTACAGATAGGTGCGTAAGGAGGCGGTCAGCCTGTTCCCCAGTGTGATTTGATAGCCTGTAGAAGGCACCAACTATACTCCATTCTGTGCTTTATCACTTAGGACATTGATACATCCACATTCAAGATCATTTTCTTCCAAGTTATCAATGACTCGGAAACAGATAATGCCATTTATGACAGAGAGTGCCACTCCCCCCACTGCTTTTGTCCACTCGAGCCTTCTTAAATAGGTTATAAACCATTGATTTGAGCATTGCACTCACGACAATCATCCCACCAGGTTCACTAATACTGACTAGATCAAATTTATGCTCATCAATGAGCAATTCCAGTTTCTCTTGTTTGTCACCCAGATTCCTAGCACTGGTGTACAGGCAGTGAAAGAATTTCTTCCGGTCGTCTCCTTTGGGTCCTTGATTAGTTTTGTTCACAACATCTCGATTTTGCCCTGAGGGCTTGGAGTCTCCCTCTTTTTACTCTTCACTTTTGTTATCAGTTTAATACCTCCTGGCTACTCTAGCCAGCCTGTCCCAGAGAAGATTGGTCTCCCTTCTACTGAGGCAGAAGCCATGCCCCCCGCCCCCACTTTTTACCGGCTGTAAGGTTGAGTGGTGGGGAGGAAGTGGCCAGAGAGGCATGAGTGGGTGACGGGGTCTTGGGGGAAGGGGTGATGCGAGGGTGAGGTTGCAGGGGATGGGTGGTGCAAAGGCAGGGCCTTGGGGAAATGGGTGGGGCAGGGGCGAGGCCTCAAGGGGAAGGGGTGATGCGGGGGGTACAGTTCGGGTTATGGCAGGGGGTGCTGGGATGGAGTTGGGGGCAAGGCTGTGGTATTGGTCTGGAGTGCTGGGGTGGAGTTGGGGGAGGTGGGGTGGGGTTATGGCAGAGGTGCTGGGGTGGAGTTGGGGGGGTGGGGGTGGGGTTACAGCAGGGGGTGCTAGGGTGGAGCTGGGGGATGTGGGAGGTTAGGGCAGGGGTGCTTGGGTGGAGTTGGGGAGGTGGGGTTACAGCAGGGGGTGCTAGGGTGGAGTTGGGGGAGGTGAGGGTGGGGTTAGGGCTGTGGGTGCTGGCGTGGAGTTGGGGGAGGCGGGGGCAGCGTTAGGGCAGGAGGTGCTAGGGGTGGAGCTGGGGGAAGTGCGGGTGGGGTTAGGGCAGGGGTGCTGGGGTGGAACTGGGGGAGGTGATGGTGGGATTAGGGCACGGGGTGCTGTGCTGGGGTGGCAGTGGGGGCAGGGTTATGGCAGGGGGCACTGTGTGAAATTGGGGAAGCGTGGGGGGGGGCTATGGCAGGGGTGCTGAGTGAAATTGGGGAGGTGGGATAGGCTATGGGAGGGAGTTCTGGGGTGGACTTGGGGGAAGGGTAGGGTCACAGAATACAATTTTCTAGAATACACCTGATCTCATCTATCTAATCTATCTATCTACAGAAACGTGCAGCTTAAGTGACCTCAAGCATTTCAAATGCATGAGTGACTCAGGCCTTCAAAAATCATGAGACCTGCTGAAAAATCAGGATATATATATATATACACACACACACACACACAAGTGTTGGGTTCTTTTCTGCAGTTCTACTGTCATCACCTGGCTCCAGGAGGTGGTACCTGAAGAAAAACCACCAAATACCATGAGACACACAGCAAAATGGGAGTGTTGGCAACACCGTAGATGCGTGCAGACTCCCCAAAACAGGAGACCCCCCCCCACCCAAGTACAGTGGGGTTTGGGACATTATGCTCAGAATGGGCAGCAGCTGTTTCTCATGGGGGGTGAGGGGAGGTCCTGCCAGGTCTGGAGATGAGCCAAGCTCTGTCTCCTGGGCTCTGGATGGGTCGCTGCAGGGGGTCTGAGGCCATGGAGATCCGGGGCATTTTGTACTTTCCCTGATTCAGTGATTGCTCGGCTTTAAAAACCCCTTTGCTTCCGTCACTGCCCCTCATTTCCTGTGTCCCCTCACTCAGGGCATCCTCTAGCACCAACCCCCCCCTCCCATGGCATCCTAGCACCAGCCAGTCTCCCTCAGGGCTGAGCCCTCCTACCCCTCATCCTTTGAGCCGGGTACCATTTAAGCTTGCCGTGTCTCCTCCGTCCTGCTGGCGCCATCGTTGCCATGTTTTCCGTCTCCCTCCCACTAGATAATTTCTGCAGCCGCGGCTCAGGGAGTATTAATGATCTATATATCCCAGGTCAGCCATTGTGCTTAAGACTTGGATTGTAACACTCCATTACTATTGGTTATACAAGGGCAAACCCTCCATCTGCGCCACTGTAAATCAGGCCCTTGTTGGGCTATTACTCAGCCCGCAGGCTGCTGCTGACCCCCCCCCCCCGCCGCTGCTGCCCTCTCCCCCCTACCCGGGTCCCGCCTCACCTGCCCGCTGGGCCTTTGTATTTTACATTTCTAATTAAATAAAATCACACACACACACACACACACACACACGGCTAAAAAAAAAAGAGCGAAGAAAAGAAAAGCAGGGGCCGAGGGAGGGTTGTGCGTGGGGCTAATGAATTCCTCAATGATTTGCTGTTATATTTTAAAGGGACCATAAAAGCCAAGGGGTGATAAAAATGGATTTTGTCGTTATCTGCACCAGTGCTGGGAGAGCCGAGCCCTGCGGCAGACGCTCCCTGGCCCTGCACCCATTGAATCCCCTTTTGGTATTTGTGGGGGTGGGGAGGGGTCCGAGGAACAGCTGGGTTCAAACATAGGAGGTGAATTGGCAGAAGGAGCAAACCAGAGTTGCCCCTAAGCCCCGAGGAAGGTTCTGGGCAGGATTGGGGCTTCCCCCCAAGGAGGCACCTCTGGGGCAGGGACTGTCTCTTGCTCTGTGTCTGTGCCAGGTTAGCACAATGGGATCCTGATCTTAGCTGGGACCTCTACATGTTTCCATAATAGTAATAAATCCATGCTAGGCAGGCTGGGATCTATGAGGCTGGGAGTCATGACTCCTGGCCTTCAGACCTGTCTCCTGAGGATCAGTCCTTGCAGCTTCCTCTCATGCATCTGGTCCTGGCTGGTCACAGAGACACAAGCATGGAATCACTGGTTAGAGCTGACACCAACAATGCCTGGGGTCATGCAGCTGCAGACCCCAGACATCGCGAGTCTCTGCCCCAAGTTCACTCCACAACAGTCTGTAGCAGCTGGGCAGAGGGTCCAAACCCAGTTGGCACCATCTGAGTATTGATTCCCTCCCTGTGATCAGCAGAACTGCATTCTTACACTGCAATGTGCAGATTGGCAATCTACTGCAGGCAACAATTCTGCTCAGTTGCCTGCAGACCGGCCTCCCCATGGGGGTCAGGGGGGATATGGAAGGAGAGCTCCGGAGGCAAAGCCTGCACCGGCCAAGGGAGGGGGACAGATCTTTGTTTCTAAAACTCGCCGTTGCGTTTATCCCGCCCTGCTCGGCTCCACCACGGCACCCAGCAGCATCAAACGTCGCGGCAAGAGGAACGTTTCCAATCCCAGGTGCTTCGGCTGCCTATCCAGCCTCGATCTCTGCCCAGGCATCAGCCTTACCCCACTGCAGTTCTGGTGGCTTTTACTCCCATGAGTAAAAACCAGCCCGACTATCCTGGCAGAGCGTGGGAGGGCAGCGATCTCCCTGAGCCGGCGGAGCGGCGCAAGGTTTTACAGTGCCCAAGAAACCATAAATCAGGCAAAGCTTTGAAGAGACCGGATTTTATTAGAATAGCCAAGACATGTAATATAAATATATATACACACTATACATGGGCCGCGCGCGTGTGTGTGTGTGTGTGTGTACGCACTGGTTTTTATTGCTCTGACGTTCGGGGACCTTAGCTGTCTTTTTTTTTTTTGCGGGGGGGGGGACAACATTTAAAAAAAAACAAAACCAAAACAGGCCAGGGATGAGATTGGGGAGAAGCAGGGACCAGCTGGACACATCAGAATCACCAACCACGGTTAGTTACAAAATCAAGAGCAGAGCGTCTATAAACCAGTGATCAGAGCAGCAGCCTCATCTCCTGCATTCAAAAGGCATAGTCATGAACTCTCATCCCACCCAGCCGACTGACCGAGAATTCGGGGGCCAGCCGAACGCCTGGCTTCTTTCTCCCTGCCCCTCAAGCGGAGGAGGGGGCAAATGGACAGTCACAACAGTATTATATTAAAAAAAAATTAAAACAAAAGGAAATGCAATCGTGAATACGAAAAGCAAGTGCATGAGAATAATCCAAGGGGGGGGCTTATGTACAAGGGGGTGGGGGGGGGGGCTGAACTGCCCCCCTGCCCCCGAAATCAAGCAAACCAACTGCAAATCAACACTAATTACTGAGCATGCTACAGCGAGCGGCTATGAGACGCAGAGACCCGGCGGAGGGGCACCCTGAATCATGAGAATTGTAACAGTAATAATGGACAAGTCAGTTTTAAAAAAACAAAGTGAAAACAAAACAAAACCATTTCAGGGGTAGTGTCAGGGCTCTGCCCTGCCTGCTGCCCCATCCAGGGGTCATGCCAGGGCTTGTGACCCTCCCCGCGTTGTCTCCCCAGTCAGGCTAGTGTTCCCCCCCTGCTGCTCCTAGGGGTCATGTGAGGTCTGTGCATCTCCCCCTCCCCGCACTGTCATGTCAGGGCTGGTGCACACCCCCATGTCCCAGGGACCCTGTCAGCTCTCAAGTTGGCCAGGTGGGTCTTTGGACCTCTCCTCCCCATCCCGTCACACTGCACCAGGTGCCCAGAGGTTACAGGGGGGAGGGAGGGGCAGATTGCAACAGAGAGCCAGGCCCTGGTTCTGCCCCGGGAAATGCTGGCACAGAGGTTGGAGGATGCCATGGCAGTCATTCCTGATTGACACCCATGTGGCTGGGATCCCTGGGGTGCCCCACAGGGCAGACGACTTTAGGATCAGGCCCGGGGCTGGAAGCGGCGCAGTTCCAGGCCAAGGGAATGCTGGGGCTAGGAGGCCGCTTGGCAGAAAAGGCAGCTGGTGAAACCCAGCCCCCAAGCTGGGCTGGGACAGGACTGATACCCTGGTGTACACTGCTCACCCCCATGTACACACACCTTTCCCCCCAGGTCATATATATCCACACACAGAGAGCTCTGGGCTCAGGCCCCTTTGCACCCTCATACCCTGGGCGCTGCCCTATGCCCTCCACCCAGTGCCCGGCTCAGCCCCACCTCCCCATTTCCACTCCCTACCTGAGATCGCCGGGAAGGGAATGGTTTCAGTGTTTGGGACTCTGGATCCTGGGGGCCCTCTTGGGCCGCTAACCCGCGTGGGAGGCAGTGGTGGCAAACAGCAGGAGCCAATGGAAGGCCTGTTGTGCCAAATACATATGCAGTTGACATTCTAACAAATAGTGGTCATTGGCGGCACGCTCCCAGCATTACCGGCTGGCTCTTGGTGCATGCCAGCATCCTGCAGGGCTGAGCAGAGGCAGGCTCTGCCTGGTGTCCATGGATGGGGAGGCTGGGGTGGGGGCTGGGTCTCCTTGCCTCGCAGTCAGGGAAACTGAGTCCCGTGGGGGAACAGACCCTTATGGCAGCGGCGAAATTCCCTAGCCCAGACATGGAAACCAGTAGCCCAGCCAGAGGCCCAAAGGTTAGTTGACTGGGCCCAGGGGAGTGGAGCTGGGGGTGGGGCCAGGACCCCGCATAGACAGGGAGCAGCACAGGGCAGCTGCCTTTGGGATCGGGAGAGCGGGGAAATTCAGGCCCCTTTTAGCCTGAACTATGGGGAAGTCTAACCCCACTCAGCCCCCTCCCCAGAGCCCTGAGGGACCCAGGAAATCTGCCTACTCTCACCTGGGGAGGTGAGAGGGGACCACCTGCCCTTGCCTTCTCTGAACTGCCCCTCCACTCCCTGTACCTTCCAAAATCTGGTGCCCAGCAGTTCCCAACACCATGTGTCTGGAGCCTAAGGGGAAACATTGGGGGGTGGGGGAGGAGAGTGTGTCCCTACAGCAGCCCCCCAGCTCCAACCTCCCACCCCAGTGAGCCTTCCCCAGCTCTAAGCAATAGTCCCAGGTTCTAGGAGGCAGATGGGAGTTGGGGCACCCCCTCCGGGGATTCCTATTGCCCTGACACAGAGCCCCCTAGCCAAGGGGTGTGTGAGCCTGCCCCCCCTCCAACTGATGAGTGCTCAGCATCTGCACTGGCTGAACCCCATATTTGGAAGGTGGGAGCAACTCGCCCTATTTCACCCTAAGGCAGCAGGGTGGGGGCTGGAGACCTCAGGCCTACAGACTTGCCTGGGAATAGCCACTAGGGGACGCTAGTGCCCAACCCCCCATTCACTCCCTGCTCTCGGATGCCATGGAGGGCAGGAGAGGGGGTAAATTGCCCCCCAAGGATCAGGGGAACTCCTAGAGGGTGTGCCGGGCTGGCAGTGCCTGACAGGATTTCCGGGGAGAGGCAGGGGGGCGTGACCCGAGGCTCAGGGCGAGGTGGGGGCGACGGGGGCGTCACTCGAAGGCGAAGGGGTCGTGGGCGCTGAAGAAGAAGTGGCTGTCGACATGCTCCTCCAGCGCCTCCTTGTCGCACTCCAGGGGGAAGCGCTCCTTGCAGATGGGGCACTCCTTCCACAGGCCGGGGGACGCGGGCAGGTCCAGCGGGGAGGCGCCCATCCTGCAAGGGCCCGGATCTGACGGCTGGCGGCCTGTGATGCCGCTGCACGGGGGCGACAGAGACAGAGGGTCGGCACCGCTAGAGCTTGCCCCCCCCATGAGCGGGGCCCTGGCACCGTTCCCCCGGCCACCGGCCCTGCACTGAGGGCACGGCCGGGCTGGGGGCCAGGGTTATTATGGGTTCCCCGCCTCCCGCTATTCCAGCTCTCCCCCCTCCTGATTTCCCCGTCTCTCTTTTTGCTCCTTCCTTCCCCGTTAGACTCTGCAGAAAACAGAGCAGAGGACCCTGCACAGGACTGGCCCCCCACCCCCACAGCACAGCAGCCCCTCTCCCTTCTCAAAGGGGAGCAGTGGCCCCCTCAATCCAGAATTCCTTTTATTTTTCAGACACCCCCGGCTCATTGCTTCTGCATATGGCACCCTGCGCCCACCCTGCCCTTCCCCCGACATCAGCATCCAACCCTGCCTCCCCCCAACACGTCATCCCACCGCACACCCTGCCCTCTCCTGACATCCCCATCCCATCCCCAGCATCCCTTCTGCCCTTCCCCCGACACCAGCATCCAACCCTGCCTCCCCCCAACATGTCATCCCACCGCACCCCCATCCCTTCCCTCATGCCCCCATCCCATCCCCCGCATCCCTTCTGCCCTTCCCCCGACACCTGCATCCAACCCCGCCTCCCCACAACACGTCATCCCACCGCACCCCCAGCCCTCCCCTTATGCCCCCATCCCATCCCCCGCATCCCTTCTGCCCTTCCCCCGACACCAGCATCCAATCTTGCCCCCCAACACGTCATCCCACCACACCCCCTGCCCTCTCCTGACACCCCCATCCCATCCCCCGCATCCCTTCTGCCCTTCCCGACACCAGCATCCGACCCTGCCTCCCCCCAACATGTCATCCCACCGCACCCACCATGCCCTTCCCTGACACTGCCATCCCTTCCCTTCTGCATCCCCCTGCCCTCCTCCGACACCCCATCCCATTCCACTGCCCTGCCCTGACACTCCATCCCATCCCCTCTGCTCTCCCCCAACACCCCAGCCCATTCCCCCCCACACCCACTCTGCCAATCCCCCAATACTGGCTTCCCTCTCCACCCTCCCACCATATCTTGATCCCATCCCCTCTGTATCCACCTGCCCTCCCACAACACGCCGTCCCAGCCCCCTTGCCCTTCCCTGCTGCCACCACCTCATCCCACCCCACCCTTCCCGTGATGTCTCCATCCCATGCCACCCTTCCCCCGATGTCCTCATCTCATCCCACCTGCAACCACTCTGCCCTCCCCTGCTGCCCCCATCCCACCTCTCTGCACTCAGCACCCTGCACCCAACCTGCCTTTCCTACTCCTGACACCCCCATTGCAGCCCATCTCCCCCGCACGGGGGGCTGGGTGCACAGACCGCACCTTGCCTTGCAGCTGGGTGATTCTATCTATTTCACTTGCAAATAGCCTCCCTCCTCCCCCGCCCGCCTCTGTCTGCAGGAGAAAGGAATCTAATGATGCTGAAAATTGATTCAGAAATGCCCTGACACGGCCGTACATCTCCCGGCTCCGCACCTGCCACTTTTATGGCCACTGGCTGTAAAAGTCATCGGCTCCCTGCGCCCACAGGGAAATTTATATATTTTTACTAACTAAGAGGAGGCTTGGAAAGCTGCCCCCATCCCCCACTTCCCCTACTCCCCCGGCCCCCAACCCTGGTCCCCTCCATCCTCCCCCCCCAGCTCCCCACTCTGCTCCCCTCCATCCTCCTCCCCAGCCCCCAATTCTGGTCCCCTGCATCCTCCTCCCCATCCCCTACTTTGCTGCCCTCCCCCTCCCCTGCTCCCTTCCATCCCCTTCCCCACCCTGCTCCCCTCCATCCTCCTCCCCAGCCCCCAACTCTGCTCCCCTCCCCCCACTCTGCTCCCCTCCATCTTCCTCCCCATCTCCTCACTCTGCTCCCCTTCATCCTCCTCCCCATCTCCTCACTCTGCTCCCCTTCATCCTCTTCTCCATCCTCCTCTTTATGGGCAGGGCGAAGGAACAGCCCCTTGCTCTGCTGACGGGCCCCAGTGCGGCCAATCCCCCCCTCACCTGGCCATCTCATAGAAGACACTGCCCAATTCGGGCAACAGCAGACTGGCCTCTTCCCCTCCGCTCCGCACAGCCGCCATCAGCACGGCCTTCTCGTCCTCCGCCTCCTGCAGTGAAAGTGGGGGTGAGAGCGCCGGGGACCAGAGTCCAGCCCCCACCCCCCAGCACTGGGGTGCCCCTTGCACATAGGCATAGTGATTGTGCCCCCCCCCAACTAATCAGGCTCCCCAGAAGAACAGCCCTGCTATGTGTCATAGGCCCTACACTGCTGAGAATGGATGGAGATTCTCCAGTGGCAGTGGGCTGTGCCCTGACAGCCCAGGGGAGTGAGTTTTATTCCTGTTGCTGCAAGGTCCCCAGCTGCGCCGCTAGGGTGTGGGCTACCTGACGGGGCTCTGCAAGTTTCCTGCTCCCTGGCTGTGTGGAGGAATCACGGAGCCATGCACGCGGCGGGGGGAGGGGGGGAAATGGGTCAGCAGCCTGCTCCCCCTTGCAGCAGGGGTGCTGGGATTGATCCTCGGACCTGCTGGGCTGCCCCTGAGGGATCTCTGAACCGAGCTGTGTCCCGCCCCGAGCGGGGCAGCGTGTTGTGATGTCGCTGCCACCCGGCCCCCTGCCCGCGATCCCTCGTTTCGTGGGGCTGCCATGGGCCACGCGGGCCAGCCCCACTCACACGGAGATCCTGCAACAGACACCATGGAAATGGACCAAGTGCAGGGACGTTCTGGTCCTAGCAGCCGGGCAACCTCCCTAGCCCCAGCATAGCTCCCCTTCAGGAACCCCAGGGAACCCCAAATGCCTGGTGACCAGCTGACTGCCACATCCGGATCTCACCAGCCCAGAAGCCCCAGGGGGTTCGGAGCTGGAGCTCTGGCTTCGGCCTGCGGGGGGAGCCACTGTGTTGTAACCAGACTCCCCCATCCTGCTGCTCTCGCTGCCTCCCTGGGGATGGAGATGGGGGCTCCCCCAGCACTGACGCCATGAGGCTGGCAGGGAGAAGTCCCCACTCTCCCAGCTGACCCCCCCCCTCCCCACTTTCCCCGGCGAGAGGCGCTGGAGAGACTCCCCGGCACCCCCCTTTTCTCCCAGCCGTTAATGTTACTGCACGTTTTATCGTGCCAATTATCAGAGGTTTGTAAAGTTTTACAGGGGCGGGTCTAAAAAGCCCCTCCCCACACTCACGGCTGGAGGGGCGAGGGAGGAAGAAGCTGCCCCGTGAACGAACAGCGACTGCAGTGGGACACAGAGAGATTTCAAACGTGGGCCTGTTCCCCAACCTGGCATGGACGCCCCTTCGCCCCTGTCCCAGGAGGAGAGCCGTCCCTAGTCCTGCAGCTCCAGTGACCTTCCAGTTACTCCTGACAGGGATGTGGTAGAGGGGAATGCAGGAGGGTTTGGGGGGCTGGCAGATAACCCCTCCTCCCGGGTGAAGCAGGCTCAGATGCACCCTCAAAGCTGGGCTTTCTGTTCCCCAGGAAGATGGGGGGCCCAGCCCCTCCTGCCAACCAATACCCCACCCCATCCACCTCTGGGCTTTAAGGTTCCAGGGATCAGAAGCTTGAAGCCCATCGGATGAGACAGGGAGCTAGTGTGCACTACCACGCATGGTGGGTCCCTGGGCACAGCCACGAGAAACGGGATAGACAATAACTGGGCTCAATTCAGGGGCTCGGCATGAGATGCCGCGGGGGCTACTGCTCACAGGAGGGTGAACTGAGTGGACTGGGGCCGGGGGGAGGGGGGGACTGCAACTTTCTGGGGTCCCTGCCTCAATCTAGGGTTGATGTTCTGCATGGGCCAGGGGGCCACTGTTGGCAAGAAAGAAATGGTCACAAGATGGGGATGAAAGTCAGGACTCCTGGGTTCGATCCTTAGCTCCGAGAGCAAGTGTGGAATAGCGGGGTAGAGGAAGCAACTGGCAGCCAGGATGCCAGGGTTTATTTCTGCCCCGCCCCTGCTCGCTGTGTGACCGAGGGCAAGTCCCTGTGCCTCAGTTTCCCCCTCCACGCTGCGTGGTGCCTGGGGGTCCTTTATCCCCGGGGACTCACTGAGTCGGAGCTGTTGTCCTCGGTGGGCTGCTTGATCTGGGTGGTGATGGGGGCAGGCTGGCTGATCACCACCTTGTGCATGGGCTCCCGCAGGCACGGCGGGGTCTTGGTGCCGGCCCGGTTGTCGCACAGGCTATAGGGGCTGAGCTGGGTGTGGATCCTCATGTCCTCGGGGGACTCGTCCTCCGAGTCCGAGAGTGGGGAGTCCAGGGAGCCTGGGGGGAGGGGAGGCCACAGGGTCACTTGGGTAGCCGTGTCCCCCGCTGAGCAGGGAAGGGTAAAAGGGGGGAACGCTGCTAGGGGGAGAAGCCTGGGAAGAGCCAGCCCAGGGGCTGTGGAGGTGGTTCTTGGGGGAGGAGCCAAGGGACAGCTGGCACTGGCAGAGTGTTGGTAGCTCCGGGGGGCAGCACTACTCTTCTGGGTGCAGGGGAGCAGCACAGGGTGATGTCGGGGAGGGAGAGAGGGGGCGAGTAGAGAGTGCACATAGCAGTGAGAGCGGGGCAGGGGGGTCCCGGGGCAGAGAGGAGGTAGTTGGGGGCAGAGCAGGGGGGGATGAACAGGGGTTACAGTGAAGGGGTAACCAACAGGGGTGCCGGGGCATGGTGTGAGGCAGTGAAGGGGTAGGGAGGTAACGGGGGTGGGAAGATGGGCGGAATGGGGATGGGGAGGTAACATGGGTGGGGTGAGGAGGTAACAGAGGTGGGAGGATGGGGTAACAGGGATGAGGGGGATGGAGGTGATGGGGTGGAGGGACTGGGGTAATTGGGGCAGGGGTGTAATGGGTGGGAGGATGGGGAAGGGAGGACGGGGGTAATGGGTGGGAGGATGGGGGGATGGGGAGGTAACAGGGTGGGGGGACAGAGGCAGGGATCAAAGTAACTTAAAGGATATACTGGTACACATGGCCTCAACCAGAAGGGGCGGGGCCTCAACCAAAAGGGGCAGGGCCTCAACCAGAAGGGGTGTGGACTTACAAGATTTAAAGGCCCTGGGGCTCCGGCTGTGGAGCCCCAGGGCCTTTCAATCATCCCAGAGCTCCCAGTTACAGAGGCGGCTGGGAGCCCCGGGGCAAAGGGTCGAATTAAAGGGCCTGAGACTCCGGTCGCCGCGAAACTCCGAGCCCTTAAAATCCTCACCTGAGCCCCATTGCCAAAACTCTGTTGGTGCTTTAAAGGGCCCGGGGATCCCTGCAGTGGCAGGAGCACCGGGTCCTTTAAATCATAGCCGCGGAAGCCAGTCCAGTCCGGCACAGCGTACTGGCTCTTACCGGTATGCCGGACTGGACCGGCTTACCTTCACCCCTGGACGAGGGTAATGGGTGGCTGGGGAGGTAGCAAGGGTGGGAGGATTGGGTGTGGAGGTAACAGGGGTGGGGTGGGAAGGTAACGGGGTGGGAGGACGGGGGGGGATGGGGTTGGGGAGGTAACAGGGGTGGGGTGGGAAGGTAACGGGGTGGGAGGACGGGGGGATGGGGTTGGGGAGGTAACAGGGGTGGGGTGGGAAGGTAACGGGGTGGGAGGACGGAGGGATGGGGTTGGGGAGGTAACAGGGGTGGGGTGGGAAGGTAACCGGGTGGGAGGAAGGGGGGGATGGGGTTGGGGAGGTAACAGGGGTGGGGTGGGAAGGTAACGGGGTGGGAGGACGGGGGGATGGGGTTGGGGAGGTAACAGGGGTGGGGTGGGAAGGTAACGGGGTGGGAGGACGGGGGGATGGGGTTGGGGAGGTAACAGGGGTGGGGTGGGAAGGTAACAGGGTGGGAGGACGGGGGGGATGGGGTTGGGGAGGTAACAGGGGTGGGGTGGGAAGGTAACCGGGTGGGAGGAAGGGGGGGATGGGGTTGGGGAGGTAACAGGGGTGGGGTGGGAAGGTAATAGGGTAGGAGGACGAGGGGGATGGGGTTGGGGAGGTAACAGGGGTGGGGTGGGAAGGTAACAGGGTGGGAGGATGGGGGGGATGGGGTTGGGGAGGTAACGGGTGGGGTGGGAAGGTAACGGGGTGCGAGGACGGGGGGGATGGGGTTGGGGAGGTAACAGGGGTGGGGTGGGAAGGTAATTGGGTAGGAGGACGGGGGGGATGGGGTTGGGGAGGTAATGGTTGTGGTGACAGGGGTGAGAGGACGGGGTGTTACGCACTCAGCACCGTCGCTGCTGCCTCCTCCTCCTCGGCCGCCGTCACCTCGCTCCACTTCTCGTCGGCCACCTTCTCCAGCCGCTCCTCCAGCTTGCGGGCGTACTCCAGCAGCTCCTGGGGAGGGGAAGCCGCCGGGGTCAGGATCGGCCCCACCTGCGCCCCAGGCACCAGGCCAGCGGGAGATTGGGTGGGGACCTGGGGGGTGGGGGGCAGGGTCTTTGCCTGCCCCCACCCACTGCCCAGGCTGCAGGGCCCTTGCCTGACCCCAGGGCACCGCCCAGTCCCTATGCAAGGAAGGCCCTGATGGGGGCAGGGAATGTGGCTCATGTCACCCCCTCCTGGCAGTTTCTTGGCTCCCACTGGAGCCTGGGCCAAGAGCTGTTACCCGCCCAGCTCCGGTGTTCAGCCCCCTTTGACCTCTGATCCCAGCTGGCACCAACCTGTTTCTCCTCCTGGAGCTGCTCCTTCTCCTTCTCAGCCACCTTCAGGGCCGCGCGCAGCTCCTTGAGCTCCCGCTTGCTCTCTGACAGCTGCACCTGGGGTGGGGGGGAAGGGGGCACAGGACCGTGAGAACTGCCCCCTGCATCAGCCTCGGGAGCAAACCTCCATACCCCAGGCACCTGATCCTCCAGGCCCATGAGTGCCCCAATCCCTTCTCCTATGGGGCAGGATGCCCCCTAACATCCATGTGCGGCTTTCGGGGTAGGGCCTCCCCATCCCAGCTCTGATTCCTTCCCCTTAGGGCAGGGACCTCCCCTCCCGCATGGCATGGCCTCCCCATCACAGCTCTGATTCCTCTCCCTTAGTGCAGGGACCTCCCCTCCCGCATGGCAGGGCGTCCCCATCACAGCTCTGATCCCACCCCTTATATGGCAGACAGTGGGGTTCCCCTCTGTCCCAGGGGCAGTGCCCAACCCCCTTACTGGCCTTACCAGGCTGGAGTCTCTCTCGTGGGACAGTTCAGATTTCAGCGCCTGCTTCTGGGCGCGCTCCTCCTGCAGGTTCTTCTCCAGCTTCAGCACCTCGGCACTCAGCTTCAGGATCTTGTCCTTCTCCGCCTGCAAACGGCATAGGGGGCGCTCATGGGGGCCGACCCTTGCCTGCCGTGGGGAGCCCAGCACGTCTCCCTAGCTAGGCTGGGATGGAAGGACTACAAATACCTAGTGCAGTGCTAGGGGGCGCTGCGCTGCAGGGAGCAGGGTGAGAGGATCAACAGGGGGCGCCCTCACCTCGCAGCTAGTGCTGGCCCCAATGTGGTGCTAGGGGGGAGCTGTGCTGCAGGGAACGGGGCAGGGGGCTCAGTAGGGGGCACTCTCCTCTCTGATAAGAGGTTTAGGGGGTTCTGGGCTGCAGGGAGCAGGGGGATTAGCACAGGATATTCTCTCCTCATGCTGGGCTTCAAGTAGCTCAGTAGGGGGCGCTCTCCCCTCAGCCAGTGCCCACCCCAATGCAGCTCTAGGGGGCACTGTGCTCAGACATAAACCAAGTTCTGAGCATTGTGTGGGTCACGACAGGGGGACTTTTCCCACGGCCTGGACATGCTCGTCCCTGCTCCCTGTCCACCGGTCACTGAGACAAGCCCACCTAGGGGATGCGCCTTCATTTCCTATCCTAAACTGTTGAGCACTGCCAGTACCCTATCCCAGAGGTGGCTGCACCCCGGCAGTGGATGCAGCCATTCAAGTGAGAGGCCCAGCGGGGTGGGGGTTGGCACCTCTATGCTCTGCAGCAGGTTGCTCTTCTCCTTCCACCACTGGCCTTTCCCCTCCTTCCATTTCAGGGTCATGTCCGCCAGCTTGATGTTGGTTTCGGCTGACTCCAGCCGGCTCTTGTGCAGGTCCGAGATGGTCCGGTCCCGGATGGAGGAGGCGCTAGCCAACTCCTCCCCAAGCAGCACCACTTTCTGCTGGCTGGCGGCAAGGAGGTCCTGGGTGGAGCGGAGCTGCTCACACAGCGCTTCCAGCTGGGCCTGGGGGGGGAAGGTAATGGGGGGAGAGGGAGGGTCAGAAATAATGAACGAGATGGAAGAGGCCAACTGGGCTCTGCCCCTGCATCCCACCCCCAAACACAGCGACAAGGGAGCAGCTGATGGCATTTAAGAGACTGTTAAAATTCTTTGCTATTAGCACGTGGAACTCCCTGCTACAGGATGTTATCAAGGCAAACTGCTCAGTGAGCTCTGTGAGCTGCAGGGTAGCTCTGAGGTCTGTGCGCCAAAGCCAAGCTGGAAATAGCTGGCCTTCCTCTAAGCCAGGGTCAAATCCCATTGGGGCTGAGGCAGGCCTTCTGAGGAGCCAGGAGATTTCCCTCCCGGCAGAGATCTTCAAAATCCTGCTCCAGGAGGGTGCCAAAGATCCTGTGGTGCTTTTCACGTGAGTGGGGTTTGGGCTGCTGCTTCTTGGTAAAATACTATCCTGTTATTCTCCATACCCCAGAAGTGGCTGCCTTTCAGAAGTCAGTGGGAAAAGAACCCAGGAGTCCTGGCTCCCTGTCCTCACCCCTAGAACACACACAGGCACCTGCAGCAGGGAAAGAGAACCCAGGAGTCCTGGCTCCCATCCCCCTGCTCTAGCAGCGACACCGCCCTAATCCCCTCTTTTCCAGGGAAAGGGCTGGTGAACGCACACACCCAAGCAGAGGGAGGGAGGGAGGAGCGGAGGCTGCGCCATGGCACCGAGGGGGGGGGCCCCCCACCCTGGGCACTTACCGTCCTCTGCTGCGCGGCCGCCAGCTTCTGCTGCAGCTTGCTGATGTCCTCCTGCAGCACCAGGGCCTGCGACACCTTCTCGCTGTGCCGGGTCTTGGCCAGCAGCAGGTCGCAGGCCAGGTTCCGGCTCTCCTGCTCCGAGGCCTGCAGCTTGACCTGGGGGGTGGGGGTGGGGGACATGATCCTCACGTGCCGGCCCAGAGACTCCTAGGGGGCAGGGATGGGACCCACCTCCCTTCCCTCTGGGGGCCCCCTGGGGTGGGGGAATCCTGCTGGTCTCTGTATGTATGGAGCGGGACCCCCACTCCTGTGTGTGTCTGAGGGGGAGGGGAGGGACCCCTGCTCCTCTGCTCACCCCAGCTAGCTCCACCACCAGCAAGTCACCCCTACAAGCCCCGCCCCGGGGCTCCGCAGGGCTCACCTGGTAATGCTCCTTCTCGGCATTCTCCTCCTTGAGCTGGTGGTGGATCTGCTCCTGCTCCCGCACCAGGGACTTCACCGTGTCCTTCATCCTGGGGAAGGGGCGGGGGGGACGACAGACAGGCAAAGTGAGCCCCAGCTCGGCTCAGGGCACAGCTACAGCGGTGGGGGGGCGGGTGAGGCGCAGCGAGGGGGCAGGGCAGACCCACTGCAGCCCGCCAGCCCTTCCGCGATGCTGCCAGGCCAGAACCCCAGGGCAAGTCTGTGTCCTGCAGCCTTGCTAACGGGGCCCCTTTAGTCAGCACGGCCTGGGCCTGTCCCTGTCCTAGCACACGGGACACTGCAAACCCACTCCGACTCCAGAGGCTGCACCCCCATGGCACATGAGAGTCCATGCTGCCGGGGGCGGGGGGGAACAAAGGACAGAGCATCTAGCACTGAGCCCCCACCCTGCTCCCCAGAGCACAGTACAGCGCCCCGTATGACATTAGCCCATTCTCACTCAGGACGAGAGCCCCCCGAACAGCTGGACTCACTCCCTTCCCACAGGATCCTGGGTTCGGACTCGGTGGTCATCCAACTGAGCGTCGACCAGGTCCAACTCTGCTTAGCCGACTGGATGAGATCACAGGCCCGGACCCATCCTGATGAGCCATGGGGGAGGACGCCACCGTCCTTGCCAAGCCAGAGCCCTGTTACTCACCTGCCGCCACCTCCCCCATACCCGCCAGTCCAGCTGGGTCACAGCACTGACCCTAACTCCCGTCCCCCTCCCCAAGCCTGTTGACCCCCCACCCACTGCTGCTCACCTGTCCAACTCCACCTCCTTCTGCAGCACCTTCTCGCTCAGGGCCTGAACGTCCTCCTCCAGCTCCTGGATACGGGCCAGCTGTCCTGCCTGCTGCCGGCTCAGCGCGTCCCGCTCCTCCATCATGGCTGCATGGGAGCTCGAGAGATCCTGGGATAGGCACCGCCAGGCAGGGAGGGCAGGGGTGAGTCAGGATGATGGACATGGGAAGACCCGACCCGTCTCCTGCCTGGGATCAGCACAGAGTCTGGGTGCTCTGGCAAGGGGCAGGGAAGCCCAGGGGCCCCCCAAATCAGAGAGCACCTTTGGAATCTGGGGCTAAGACAGTGGGTAGCAGGGAACATAAGGAGGAATATGGGGGTCCCCTCCTAGGTGGGCATCTCCAGGGAGGCAGCCCAGCACAGTGGCCTGAGCAAGGAGCTGGGAGGTCTAATTCACCTGTCCGTGTGCCTCAGTTTGTTCCCAGTGTGATGGGCAACAGCCCAGTCCATGGGGATGGCACTGGATCCTTATCAATCCAGGAAGCAGGGTGGTGGGGGACTCAACCCAGTGGCTGCTGCCCAATAGGGCCCAGTGCCCGCAGGAGGCACCCCACACACCTTGTACTGCTCCACCAGCTTGGTGTGCTCATCTCGCATGGTGCCCAGAGCCTCCTCCAGCTGCTCGATCCGGGCCTGCAGCTCCTTCACCTCCTCCTCCAGCCGCAGCTTCTCTCGCAGCAGCCTGCTGTGCTCCTGCTGGCTCTCCTCCAACTGGTTCTGGGGGGGAATGGGACCCACAGGGACCGGCACCTTTAGTAGAGACTGAGGGGGCAGACACTACACCCACCCAGGCCCCCAGGACATTGCAGGGCGCACAGGCAGGCAAGGGGTTAACTCAACTGGGCGGAGCAAGAGACAGTTGGTGGGGGCTCTTATCACAATAGGGAGATGTTCTGAAGGGGCAGAGCTGCTGGAGGGCGGGGCCAGGGCTAAGCTCCGCCCCATTTCCCAATGCAGTTGTTACTGCCTGCCCTGCAGGGAGAAAAGCCTGGCAGGAGGGGAGGGGTTTGAGTTGACTGGGACATGGCCAGGTGCTCTCCTGAGCAAAGCAACAGTTGATCCCTCTTGTTGCCCTCCATCTTGTACATTGGGTGAGCTCACAGCCTAACCGGGACCAGGGGAAACTGAGGCACAAATCTGTGAAGTGACTTGCCCAAGGCCACTGGCAGAGCTGGGACCAGAAGCCAGGTCTCCGGGCACCCAATCTGGTGCTCTACCCACTAGGCAATGCTGACACCTCATTACCTGCAGCAAGGTGGCCTTGGGCACCACCAGCAACATGTCCATGTTGCCCTCGTCATCCTCCTCCAGCGTGACGAGCTCGTCCATGGGCCGGGGCTCGCTGAACTGGAAGGGGCTGCTCTGGCCGCGTACCTCACCACGGCGGTCCACGTAGCGGAACTGGTACTGCTGGGCCCCTGGCTTGGGCAGGTAGCTGGCTGCAGCAGGACAGACACGGGCCAGCATCAGATGACTCTGCCCCACCACGGCTAGGGCCTTGCCAGGAAGCCGACTGCCTCCAGGTGGGGGCTTGGATGCCCCATAGTCTGGGGCTCGATCTGATCCCTGGCTCTCCCGTGACCCATCTTGCCCCCAGCTACCGCCCTGAACTCCAGAGTCCTGGCACCAGTGTGGTTGGTACCATGGCCGAGCGACTGGCAAGTGCCTTGTCAGCAGACCACGTTGGTCACAGAGGTGCTGCCCCCCAGCCAGTGTGTTGCCCCCGAGCCTAGTCTGTGTGGCCTGCTCTGGCCTGGCCTCTCTGACAACCAGCGGGTAGCGCCAAAGGCCGACGGTGACCTGGATGCCCGTTCCATCACGGGCTGCTCGGAAACCTGCCATCCCATTTCAGTCCCAGCCTCGCTCCTTCCCCCCGGCTGCCTCCTGCACCCTTTCCTAAGATCCTCTCTGCTTTACCCACTCCCGTCCCAAGCTGCTGACCCTGGGGTCACATAGGAAGCCCCCGTCACAGTCCTCAGCCCCACACGAGATGTCAGGGCCAAGCTGTGTGAGCAGTCCCTCCCCACCCACTGCTGCCTCCTCAATGCCCCCTGTAGTAACTGCACCAGGGGGCTTCAGGGAGCATTTGGCTTGCAGCTGCTCTGGTATGAGGTCATGGCCACACCTGCAGGCCGGACGCCACGCGAGATGGGCCCAGGGACCTCATCCGGTGCAGAGTGTGGGGATACTAGACTGGATCGGCCTGTGGGTCTGATCCAGCAATGCAAGGCGATATTGGGCTAGATGGGCCATCTGGCATGACCACCTCTATCAGGGAGGCCAGGATACTTGGCTAGACGGGCCCTTGGTTTGACAAGCCACAGCAAAGCCTCCGTAATCCAAACCCTTACCCAGGGCTGCCATCCCTTCAGACCGTTGCTCCGGCTGCTCACTGATGGACACCACCCCTCTGATCTCACCCTCCTGCAACCCCCACACATGTAATCTACGCACCGCGCACTCCCCTACCCCCCCACCCCCGGAGCTCCCCTACCTACCATGGAACTGGACACTGGAATGGACGGGCGCCCCTTCGGCACCTCCGTCGGGCACCACGCACCACACGAAGGTGTAGTAATCCCGCACAGACGAGGCCTCCACCTGGACAGACAGACGCAGGCAAGAAGGTGTCTGAGGAACCCCTGGCATTAGCTGAGCGTTTCTCTAGCGCTTATCAAGTGCCAGTGTCTATGTTTGAGCCCAAGCCCTGCTTCCGTCCACACACAGATCGGTCAGACCTGGGTGCTATGACCCTGCTGGTGGTAGGGGTGGGTCAGAGCCAAGGCTTGTCATTTTGCAGTCGGGAGGCAGCAGAAAGCGGCAGACCCGAGTCAAAGGTCCACAGCAAGACCCAGATCTGGCAATTGTAAGACCAGGTTTACCATGCAGCATGGATGCTGAAGTGTTGGCTCGGAACTGCTGAAACCTCAAGCCTGGGTCTGCAGCACAACTCACCCTAAGATGATGATACTTCCTGGCTGTTACACAGCACAGGAAGGCAGTATCATTCCCCTGCCCGCCCCTGTTTTACAGATGGGGAAACTGAGGCGCACAGCAGGGAAGTGACTTGCCCAAGGCTGGCCATCAGGAATAGAACCCTGGTCTCATGAGTCCCAGGCCAGTGCTCTAGCCATTGAGCCACACTGCCTCATTTTGTTTTTGCATGCAGGGAAAAGCAGGAGGCTTGGTCGACTTGTGGGTGAATTTCAAAGTGTCCTGCAGAAGTGGGCCCCTCCTCTCATGTGCATGCTGCGGGCTCAGCGCAATGGAACAGCAGTGAACACAATAGAAGGGGAAGCCTCTACCCCAGGTGATGAGGCCACTCAGACATCCTGCGCCTCTCCATCTCAGCCTAATTCACTGCCTGATGAGAACACTTGCCATGCTGCCCCCCATCCTCCCGGGGCAAAGCTACAGGGGAGATCCCAGCTAACGCATCCAGCTCCCACCCGCCTCTCTCTTCCCAGTACCTTGAATATCCCGATCCAGTCGCGGGCTGATGGCTTCATGCTGGGAGGCAAGGTGTAGTGGCATTCGACCTTGGTGTTGGGCACGTAGGTGCGGGCTACGTTGAGGAAGGCCATGGTAGGGTGGGGCTGTGCCTGCGACTTGCTAGGAGACACCTCCTCCATCCTCTTCATCAGGGTGGAAGGTGAAGAAAGAAGGACAGTGTGATAGTCTGTAACCCAATGTTCACCCTTTCCACAAGACTATGATAAATTCTGTACAAAGTATGCCTTGTGCGGTATCACTCAAAAACTCGTAATCTGCTGACCATTATTGTCCTGGTAAAAAGTGCGTGACAACACTGTATGTAAAATTATACAATTCTACTGTATGACATTGCAGAGACATGTTCCAAGTTTAGAAAGTCAGCCACGGAACAGTTCCAGAAAGACAACAGGCAAACTGACGCCTCAGCTAGGTGTCAACAAAATCAAACGGACCATCACCTGGTTAAGTGGCCATTCTTTGGCAGAAAAAAGGGAGTGAGTGAGAAATCTACATTTTGGCAAAGAAAGCGCTGGAGTTTCCTGTCTCCTGAACCTCAGCTAGAGATGATTCTCAAAGAAAAAGAGAACTGTCAGAAAGGGGAAGAAACTCCCCAAAAGATTTCTCCTTTCGTCTCTACTCATAGCATCAACAACACTTGAAGGACAAAGGAAGGGATCCTGGCAGAAAGGAATTTAGCCAGTGAGGCTGCTAGAACATGTAGGGACAGAGACTTTTGCTTTGAAATCACTTAGTTTGTTAAGTTAGACATTAGTTGTGTTTTATCTTTAATTTCTTTGTAACTAACTCTGACTTTTATGCCCCATTACTTGTAATCATTTAAAATCTATCCTTCTGTAGTTAATAAATTTATTTTATTGTTTTATCTAGACCAGAGTGCTTGGATTGAAGTATTCGGGAAACTCCATTTGAGATACCAGGGTTTGTGCATACCATTTTCTATTAATAAAATGATGGACTTTATGTAAGTTCGTGGTGCCCAGGAGAGAGCTGGGCACTACAAGACACACATTTCTGGGGGAAAGTCTGGGACTGGGAGTTTGTTGGTATTGCTCTGCAGTGTAATTCACGGGTGGGTGGCTGTACCCTTGCAATGTAGTTGTGAGTGATTTACATGTGTGCGAGCAGATGAGGAGCGGTTGCTCTCACAGCAAAGCCGTGTAAAAGGCACCTCAGACTGGAGAATTGAGGAGACAGAGCTGCTCAACAGTCCAGATTGTACCCTGGGGAATGTCACAGGTGGGAGGGAGAAAAGTGCTGGGGAAGGGGCAGGATGGGAAAATCCCACCCTGGACCAGCCTGGGATGCCCTGAAAGTCCCTGCTTCCCTACATGCCATGGGAACTCAGCACTGTGGACACCTCATGGACATGGATGCATTTAGCTTCGCAGCCTGCAGGAGGCAGGGCAGTGCCACTGTCTCTATTTTACAGAGGTTCTTGGGCACACAGCAAGTCCATTTCAGAGCCGGGAATTGAACCCAGGAGTCCGGGCACTCAGGCACCTTTGGGGCTGGACCCCCCAAGACCCCACATATTTCAGACAGAAAGGGATCTTTGTCTAGTCTTTTAACTCTGGTTAGTGTGCCACTAAACTAGGTCTCAGGGCACTTGGGTTCTGTTCCCAGCTCTGCCACTGATCTGCTGTGTGACCGTGGGCAACTCCCTCCCTCTGCGCCTCAGTTTCTCCTTCACCCTGCGAAATCTTTGGTGCAAGGATGGTGGCTTGCACCTAGATAAGTAATCTTGGCCGGGGTCTCTAGGAATTAATGCAAATCCATTGATAAAAACAGTTCAGATTGCCCGGTGGTGCCCCGTGCCCATCCAGCAAAACGCAGACCTCTGACAGCCAGGAAACCTGGAGTCAAGGTACACACCAATGTAACCTTAACTCTGCCCTTTCTAAGTGATGGCCCAGGGTGCCCACAAGACACGTACTTGCACTCTGCCTTTGCAGCTTGTGCCCATCACTCAGGGAAGACGCATGCACCAGCTGCAGCACAGAGTCCAATGCTGTCTCTTAGACAAGGTGAAACTTGTGTCCAGGTGAACTGAACGGTTGCTACCTATGCCCACTCTATGCCCGGATACGGAGCCTCCACCGCAAAAGCAACCCCACACCCGCTGTATTTTACAACCTTTCACCATTGCACACAGGACCCCCTCGAACACAACACTGTCACTCAACCATCAGGCCATGCCCACTCCACCCTCGTACCCCATCTCGCTGCTGACGCCCCCCATGGCAAGAAGAGCCCCGTGCCTTGCTGCTGACACATACTTCCCAGCTCAGCACTGGAGTGAGACAAATGGCATCTCTCAGGATGCACGTGCACCGTTTTCCCATCCTCACCCACGTGGGGTGAGGCGTAGGCAGAGGGGCTCAGAATGTCTGAGGGAAAGGGCACCCTCATATCGCCCCCATCACAATCACAGCTCTGCTCAGCTTCTCTGGCTAATCCCTCCACCATTCCATATAGCTCCAGCTAACAACAGAGAGCACAGCTGGAGAGCACACAGATAATTCCTACTGGCTACCGCCAGCTCTGGAGAGGCAGAGTTAAGGGCGCGTTGGGGCATCCCTTCACACTGCCTTTTCTGGTTCTCCGAGGTTTGAGTTCTGCTGGACGGGCATAAGACCCAACAGGCAACCTCAGCTCTGGGTTAACCAATTTTTTGTCCGTGAATTTCCTTGTTTCCCAACCAGAAAGAGAAACATTTTTAGTAGGAATCAGTGGTCAGGCAGGTCATTATAGCTGTCCCTTAAGCTTGCAGCCAGCTAGCAAGGAGGCTATGTGATCCTAAGAGCTCCTGTCCCCTTTGGCACAGAACCACAGGTTGTATTGTGAAATGTCTAGAGGGGGGAGCTGCTAACAGGGCAGTGAGAGAAATCTCATCCCTGGCCCCAAAACTGACCATTTTATTCCGTGGTGGTTTAGTTACAGTAGCTTTATGCAGTGCAGTCATTCTCCTCCTCACATCAGGTAGCGCCCCCATCCCCATTTCCAGCTTCCCCTCCCTGTCCCGCCCCACGAAGCCATTCAGGACCATTCCTTAGTATGTGAGAAGCCACAAGCATGTAAGAAATTTGTTCTACATGTGTCACAAGCAGCTGCTTATGGGAGGGCCACACATTTCTCAGTTACAGCGGCTGCGCCGGACACCAAACTGGGCCCCTGCCAGGCACCCCTCCAGCTGCTCTCCCTGCTCTGACGAGGCTCCTGGCTCGCCCAGCCTCCAAGCTGGCCCCCTGGCCAGCCCCGCACAAGAGTGCTGTCACCTTAACTTTGAATTGTCTGATTTTCAGAGATTTCAATGTGTGGTGTAGTCAGGGCCCCTCCAGAACCTGGCTCACATTTGGGGGGAGGGAGCAGGGAGAGGGGCTCAGATCCCTTAGTATAGCAGGGCCCCCAAGATCCTGGCACACACACATGGGGGGAGGGCAAGGAAAGGGGCTCGGTCCCCTCATCCAGAGGGACAGGGTTACTGGATCCCGGCACACACATGGGGGGCAGGGGAGGGGCTCAGATCCCTTAGAACAGCAGGATCGCCAAGAACCCAGCACACACAGGGGTAGAAAGAGGGACTCAGACCCACTCAGAGGAGCAAGCTGACACTCACCTCCCAAGATCCTGGTACACACATAGGGGGTAGAAGGTGGGGCTCACATGCTCCCACATCCCTAGTCACCCCATTTACCCTACCACTCCCCCATGTCTCCCCTCCCCATGTCCCACCCCTCCCCGGAGCCTCCAACCCCTCTCCACTCCCTGCTACCCATCCCCATATATCTCATGATTCCCCTTCCCCAGCACTCTCCCAACCTCTGGCCTGGCACAGCAAGCATTCACATGTCATTCCTTTTCCTTTCAGAAAGAGTTTGTGCCCCTTCTCAGGTCTCTGCTGGCCTCGGATTACAGTTCCCAGCAGTAACAGAAACCCTTCGACAGAGGCAGACAGTTGCACCTGGCCTGTAATTCGTCCTCAGATATCTGCCAAGGGTAGCTTTCAAAGCTGCAATACCTGGAGGGTAGCTCAGGGTCACAACCTGTCCCCTTGACCCACCAAGTCCCGTGCAATCACTCTGGCTAGAAACCGTCTTTCTGCACGTCACATTTCAAGAGAATCCAACAGAGCATTTGACTTAGAACAGTCAAACTTTAACCACAGGGGTTCTCAGCTTTAATTGCAGGAGCCAGCTCTTCTATTGTGTCTTTCACCCATGGATCTCAAAGCATCAGTCTCTTCATTTTACAGATGGGGAAACTGAGGCACGGAGCAGGGAAGGGACTTGCCCAAGGTCACCTAGTTGGCCAGGTCTCCGAGTCCCAGTCCGGTGCTCTAGCCATTAGGCCCCAGAAAATGTGGCCCTACGGAACCAGGTGACGTTTGCCGCTGTACCGGGCGAGCAGATGGGTCTACTGCCTTGGCATGGATGCTCTGGCACAAGGGGAACTGCACTGGCTTTAAGAAACGCTGCTGCGCAGTGAGAGGACAAACACGACCCCCCTACCAGCTGGCCTACCAGCAGTATCTGGGTTTCATCCTGCCTCTCCAGCATCAGATCCCGAAGTGCTTTACAAGCAGCGTATACCAGGATCGTTCTGATTGCTGCCCTGGGGCGGAGCCCACAATGGCCACCCCACACGGCAACAGAGAAGTGGAGTCTTCAGTGTTACCCGCTCTCATGGTTTTGTCATGATAATGATTGCTTTCCTTAAAGCCCCAGCTCCTGGAGTGAAGGGGATACATGCTGATTTCAGCCTTTCTTAAAGAAAAAGAAAGTTTTCAGCCCTCGTGGCAGTGGAGAAAGCTTCAAAATATCACCCCAGTGCACCCTAAAGGTTCAAAAAGCAGAAGGCAAATGAAAAGAACCCCAACGCTATTATCTGTACATAATCTCATGATTTTTGGTAAGCCTGACTCATGACGTTTGAACATTCGGGGTTGGCGATACTGAGGCTCGTACCCAGCTGGGGCACACAGGGAGGGGGGATGCATGGACCCAGGTTCAAAGCCCCGGCTCTTGTGAAAGTGGCTGCAGGCATAGGCGACGACTCCGTGGGTGCTCCGGTGCAAAAATTAGTGGGTGCTCTGCACTCACTGGCAGCCAAGCTCCCCTCATCCCCCATCTGCCTCTCCTCCTCCTCCTCCGCCCCCGAGCATGCCGCGTCCCCACTCCTCCGCCTACCTCCCAATGCTTCCCGCCTGGCTGCCGCCAAACAGCTATCTGGCGATGTTAGCATGCTCTGGAGGGGGCGGGAGGGAGGAGTGGGAATGTGGCATGCAGGTGGGTGTGGGGAAGGAGTTGGAATAGGGGTGGGGGGGAGTTGGGGCAGGGACTTTGGGGAGGGAGTGGAGTGGGGATGGGGCCAGGGGGCTGTCAAGCACCCAGGGGAAAGAGGGGACGTTGGTGCCTATGGCCGCAGGATGCTTAGCGACAGCAAAAGAGCCAGGCCCTTGATTTTACATCTCAGCTGGAAGCTCCAGCACCTGGCTGGGGCATAGGTTCAGGACAGCTTAGAGTACTTTGGGGTCTTTGTATGCTAGTGCAACAGGCTCTTGGGCCATGATTGGGCCTTCTAGGTGCTACCTAGGGTGACCAGATGTCCCGATTTTTGGGTCTTTTTCTTACATAGGCGTCTATTACCTCCCACCCCCGTCCCGATTTTTCACATTTGCTGGCTGGTCACCCTAGTGCTACCACAACACAGAAATAAGAACAGCACCTGTTGCTTTATCACTAGTATCATTTCCCTCAGAAGCCTGGGTTTTCCTGGAGGATCTCCCCTCCAAGCACCATACAGGCCCAATACTGCTTAGCTTGCAAAACACAGCAGGCACAGAACACCACGTCAGGGCAGCAAGTCAGGCATAGGGAGAGACACATGCTGGACCTGTCTACACATCAGCTGCAATGAACTCAGCAGCTAGAATAGCAAATTGTCTAGGAAGCTTCATGGCCAGGGTGAGGTTGCATCTACACTACAAATTAACAATGTGGTAATAGCCAAGAGACTCATATACTGCACTGATTGGGCTGTAGACATCTTCAAAGAGGTTCACTGCAAAGGCAGAGCACAGGGGGGTGACAGGCACCCCAATTTCCTCTCTGGATGAGCCAAAATCCTCGCTCAATGATCCCATGTGACAGAGGCGCCCTGTAACGTGGCGCCTTCCCTGCCATCATTAGACTCTCCCGCACACTGGCGCCCACGTGCAGTGATCATACGTGGTGAGTGTCCCAGTATATCTGAATGAGATCCCCAAAGTGCGCCTGCACCAATTATAATCCCCGGTGCAGACACGCCTGGGTGGAAGATCTGCTGGCAAGCAGCGTGGCCTGGCGGATACAGGACAGGATTAGCACTCCGGGGACCTGGGCTCTAGTGCCAGCTCACACCCTGCTTTGCTAGGTGACCTTGTGTTAGTCACGTCCTCTCTGTGCCTCAGTTTCCGCATCTGTAAAATAGGGATAATGAGGCTGACCTCCTTTGTAAAGCACTGTAAGACCCACTGATGATAAGAGCTAGGTATTAACATTAGCTCCTCTGTAGAGTCCTGCTATTACTAACTTCTTCTGACATAAAATGAATCTCTGAGCATCCTGAGGTTGGCAGGGTGGCACTGTGGCTAGAGTGTGGAATTAAGGCAGGACACCTGGCTTCTACTCCTAGCTCTGCTGTGTGACCTGGGGCAAGACACTTCCCCACCTGGTGCCTCTGTTTCCACTCCCAGCCTTTGCCTATGGAGACTCTGAGCTCTTTGGGGCAGGGACCATCTCTTTGTGACTACAACAGGACCCTGATTTGGCTTAGGGCCTCTCGGCCTTGCTCGCCTGGGAATCCTGCACAATCACCGCTAAAAAGCGCTCATGGCCTGGGCAAGACACCTCCTGATCGGCCCCACAAGCCCAGACAGTGCACGGCTGGCGTGGGACCTCCTGGCCATCATCCAGCCAAGTGCCTGAAGCTACATTCCTTTCCCCTCCCAGGAGTCTGCTGCTCCAGTTGTGCCGAGCCAGCCAAGGAGCAGCCATGTGCGAAACAAATCCCAGCAGCTGCCATCCATCCTCTCCGCTCACCTGGCTGCCAGGAACAGGGGGAGGATTCCTTGAACCTTGCACAAGGCAAGCAGGGCGCACCAGCCTTATGCAAGGCGGCTTCCAGGAAGAGACAAGTAAAAACCACCTCCCAGCTTGGCAAGAGAAGAAAAGACTTACATCCCCAGCGGGTTTCGGGGGAAACTCTTCCCACTTCTCTCCCCGCCGCCCCCGGCCCCTGCCCTTCTCGCCCAGAATAAAAGGCTTTTAAAAAATCAAACGGCTCCAAACCAAAGCGACAAAGGAAACTCATGTTCGGAAACCCAAAGCCACAGGCGTGCTGGGGAAGGAAGCTGCACGGGGGGAACTTGTGCAGGGGGGGAGGGAGTGGTGAAGATTGCCCTGATGCACCAGCCCCAGGTGCAAATACAGGCATGGGAGAGATTCCTTGCTCTTTAATGCCACGGGAGTGGCTAATCTCTGGGTTGCCCGGGCCAGGGGCATGGGGTGGGGGGGTCAGCTCCAACCAGGCAAACAGCACAGCAGGGCAGGTCGCAGGCCTGACCCAGCAGCCAGGGGAGATCAGAGTAAAGCAGTGGAAGGGGGCTTAAGCGGGGGGGAGGAAAAGGGGCTGACAGCTGGGGCTGGGGTTCCATCTCCTGGGCTGCCCCCGTCCAGAGGAGAGGGATGGCCCCACTGCCCTCCCTGCAGCAGGGAGCCCAGCCTCCCAAGGCCTCGAAGCACAGGCCAGGCAAGCCTGAGATCAGGGGGCTCCTGGACTCCAGGGTACCCTGGCTACAGGCACAGCCCTCTCGAAGTGGGGTACTGCGGGGGGGGGAGCACGGATCGCCCCCAGGGAGCCCTTGGCACGAGGCTGCACGGTGCAGAAAGAGAATTGCCCCTCTCCAAAAGCCCAGACCCACCCCCTCCCGCAGGCAGCAGCAGGGGGCAGGGGCCTGAGGGGAGGAGGAAGGCAGAGGCGCCCCATTAGATAAAGAAGGTCTCTTACCCTACAGAGCAATCAGCTGTTCCACTAACCTTTTACCAACAACAAAAACACCACTCAGCCCAGCAGGGGGCGGGGGGAAGGGGAGACCCGGAGGATGCTGGGAGTTGTAGTTCTCTATGGCTGCCTGGCGCTAGGGTGTAGTAGGAGAGGAGACTGCAGCTCCCAGATAGCCCTGGGGCGAGGGAGGCAAAGAGCCTCCTGGCCGTGGAGTCTGGGGAGTGTAGTTTTCCCAGGTAGGAAGTCCAGGCAGTGTATGGGGCAAGGGGACTTCAACTCCCAGGGTGCACCGGGCTCCCAGGGGCCATGGAGGCATTGAGTATTATTCGGAGAGGAGTCAGGTTTCAAGTTGTTCAGGGTAGAGCCATACTGGGCTCGGAGCTCGAGCGGCCCCTGTTCAGCTGGCACGGGCCTGGCTGCTCTTCTGCAGGTTATTGTCCGACACGCTGTCCCTGCCCTAGTGTGATGCAAGAGCAAACAAAAACTGCGCACACACAGAGTGCAAAACAAACTCAGCACACACAGTGCACCCGCAAACGAAATGCACACACCTTGCAAAGTTAAGCAAAATGCACACCCATTGCAACAGCCAACACCAAACAAAAAGTTGCATGCACCAGGCTACACAGTCAATATGCAAAATGCAACACTGAACAACAGTTGTGCAGACAACACAACACCAAATGAAATGTACACACACATTGCAACACGAAACAAAAGCTGCACACATCATGCAACAAAAACAACCCACAAAATGCAATGCAATACAAACTGAACACAATGCAACATCAAACGAGCTGTAGACGCAAATTGAACAGACGCTGCAACACCAAAGAAAAGTTGGACCCACAATGCAACAGCAAGCAAAAGCTACCGTACACAATGTGCACACGTGAACATCACAATGCAGCACAACAGTTGTCTAGTAGTTTAGTAACTATTTTGCCAATGAATCGCAGAGCTAATATGGGTATTTTCTCTACCAGATTCAACAAACAAACTAGACAGTCCCAGAGAAACCACAGTCCCCGGTATTGCTAACCTCAAGAGATCAAAAATCATGAGTGGGGCCCAACAATAATGAGATTTAAAAGAAAACCACTGTGTTTTTCTAGTCTCTCTTTTTTGATTTTTGAACGCCCTATGGCCATCCCCCGCATGTGCGTGGATGTGTGTGCGTGTGTGTGACAATTAGTGTCATTCACTCTCTCCAATTTATCAGGTCAGGAGATGTTGGCCCCTTCTGCAGATGCTCTCACTCCACATCGGCCCCTCCCCTGCCCAGCAATTAATTCTGCCCCAACCTCCAGATCAATCCTGTCCCTCACCCCCACATCTACCCAGCCCCCATCCAGCCTCCCGTCTGTTCCTTCTACAGGCCTTTACCCCCACTCTCCCTAGTTGGGGCCATAGTGGCAGCAGGGTCTCCTTTTCCAGGCTGGGTGTTGCAAGGGAATCATAGAAGATTAGGGTTGGAAGAGACCTCAGGAGGTCATCTAGTCCAACCCCCTGCTCAAAGCAGGACCAACCCCAACTAAATCTGCCACCACTGAGAACAGCCGAGCTCCATCCTCTTTGGAACCCCCCTTCAGGTAGTTGAAGGCTGCTATCAAAGTGGAAGGACAGGAGAGCCATCTTGTTGCTCAGAGGGGAGGAGACAATGGATCTGCCCTGAGCTGCTGGGCTCTTTAGCTGCTTCCCCTCCCACCTCCCCCCAGTTTCTCACCTTCTGGGAGGATGACTTTGGGCTGCTGATGTAAGAGAGAGAGAGAGAGAGAGAGAGAGAGAGAGCTCTTCCTACAGCAACTCTGATTGGTTGCTTCGCCCCAGGAGGCAGGTAAGCGGGTCAGGTAGCCAATCAGAGGGGTCAAGTGTGACTCCGGAGTAGATCTGGATTCACACCAGTTCAAATAAGGTGTGGTGTCCATGCCTAGCTTTATGGAGTTAAACAAAGCTGTGACGGAGATCATAGCAGAGGGAGCGTGAAATGAAAACAGTGCAGGCAAGGGAGCCAAGAAGTGTTTTCCGATTCCCAATGAGGTGGAGAGGCTGAGATGTAGAGGGAGGTTATTCCGGGTTGCAGAGAAGACAGTGGTGAGATTGTACAAGTGGCAACAAGCAGAGAGATAGGGGAGGGTTAGAGACAAACATGGCCTGTGACCACATCGGGACCTTTGTGCACAGAGGGTTGTGCAAATAAGAAGAGGAATCTGCCATTGTTATTGCCTGAGCCAACTGAGGTCTAACACGCAGGTTGACAACATTTCTCTGTCGGAACTTTTGAATGCCGCATCGGAGCCGTTCCACAATTTCAGGGAATGTTCTAGGTATCAGTGGGTAGAACCCTTGTGAGATTGGTAAAAACCAGGAAAACTGGAAGGAGGGGAATGGGGGACACCCGGTGGATTGGCCATGGTATGGGTGGGAGAAAGTGCGGGGGCACATAGAGCCCCTGTCATGCGGTGGAGGGAAAAAGGGGAAGGGGAGGGCACAAAGTCCCTGCAGAAGGCAAATAAAAATCCCAAAGTTGTCATTTTTAAGTTTCATGATTTTTAAGCCAATCTCATGATTTTGAGGGGCCACAAGTGCTTGGGGTTTGCAATACTGCAAACTGCATACTCAATGAAACAGCAAACAGCACAGCAACCTCAGACTACACATACAGCAGCTTCAGACTGTACACAATGCAACACAAACTGTGCACACACGATGCGACACCAACAAACACGCAGTTGCAACACCACCCTGCGTACACAATGCAATGCCAAACAACACACACAATGTAACAGTAAACAGTGCACGCAATGTAACACCAAACACACAGTACGACACCAAAGAATCAGAATATCAGGGTTGCAATGGATCTCAGGAGGTCATCTAGTCCAACCCCCTGCTCAAAGCAAGACCTAATCCCCAACTAAATCATCCCAGCCAGGGCTTTGTCAAGCTTGACCTTAAAAACCTCTAAGGAAAGAGATTCCACCACTTCCCTAGGTAACCCATTCCAGTGCTTCACCACCCTCCTAGTGAAAAAGCTTTTTGTAATATCCAACCTAAACCTCCCCCACTGCAACTTGAGACCATTACTCCTTGTTCTGTCATCTGCTACCACTGAGAACAGTCTAGATCCATCCTCTTTGGAACCCCCTTTCAGGTAGTTGAAAGCAGCTATCAAATCCCCCCTCATTCTTCTCTTCTGCAGACTAAACTATCCCAGTTCCCTCAGCCTCTCCTCATAAGTCATGTGTTCCAGACCCGTAAACACTGTTGGACTCCTTCTAATTTTTCCACATCCTTCTTGTAGCGTGAGACCCAAAACTGGACACAGATGAGTCCTCACCAATGCCGAATAGAGGGGAATGATCACGTCCCTCGATCTGCTAGCAATGCTCCTACTTATACCATTAGCCTCCTTGGCAACAAGGGCACACTGTTGACTCATATCCAGCTTTTCGTCCACCATAACCCCTAGGTCCTTTTCTGCGAAACTGCTGCCTAGCCACTCGGTCCCTAGTCTGCAGCAGTACACAACACAGCACCAAACTGAGCACACAATACACCAAACCGAGCACACAATACAACATCAGACAAAGACAGAATGCAACACCAAATGGAGTACACAATGCAACACCAAACTGCACATATACCACCAAACACGCAATGCAACACCATACTGAATACACAATGCAATACCAAACAAAAGCTGTATGCACAGTGTAACACAAACCAAGCACACAATGCAACACCACAACACATACACAGTGCAACACCAAATCAAACACACTTGGCAGTACCGACCTGCATGTAGATGGTGCTTTACAGACATGCAGGAAAGATGTATTCCCTGGCCCAAATGGCTCACAAGGTCCCTGGACCTTGCAATGAAGGGGACCCAGAGAAGGGGCTGGAACTATGACGGGGGCTGATGTGGTTTTGTGTCTGCACAATTCTGCCCGAGCTGAAGGCTGGCCAGTGTAGTAGGGTGGGTGAGAATGGCGAAAGAAGATCCCATTTCAGGAGATGCCTAGTTCTGTGTGTCACCAGGAATCTCTGGAGAGCAAGCCGGGGGCCAGGCTGCTACCAGACCAATACTGGTCTCTCTGCCGGTGCAGTAAAGATCCCTTTCCTGCAGTTCTGCCCGCCTGCTGCATCCCTTGTTGCTAATGAAGCAGAGAGTGAGGATCCAGGCAGGGCAGAGAGGCTGGCATAGGCACGGAGGGAAGAACTGATGATGGCTGAGGGTTTCAGCCCAGAGGAAGTCAGCGCTGAAACGACATGAGGGAACACTCCCAATATTCGAGTGGGAATATGGTACTAATGCCGCACTTTGCGGCCGTAGATCTCACAGCCCTTTCAAAGGAGGTTAGTATTGTTAGCCCCAGGTGGGGAAACTGAGGCACGGAGCAGTGAAGTGACTTGCGCAAGGCTACCCAGTGGCAGAAATGTCAACAGAGCCTCGAGCTCCTGAGGCCCAGCTTAACGCACCATCCACTAGGCCACGCTGTTGCTTCACTGGCACCCCCGTTGCAGTGATCTTTTGCCCCAAGTTTTAAATGGCCTTGAAATGAGGCTGGGTGCTGAGCTCACCTCAGGGACCGTGCAGGGGAGTCACTCCTGACAGAGGGGCTGTAAGAGAGGCCTTTGATTGACCTGGAGGGAAGAATGGCAGCTTGGGCCGTTGCCCAACTTGAGTTCCTGTCCTGGGTGTGCTTCTGAGTCACCGTGGGAACTTGGATGAGTCACTTCCCAGCTCTGTGCCTCAGTTTCCCCATCTGTAAAACAGGAATGATGCTACTCACCCAGCTACCTTGCAGGTCAGGCTTAATTAGGTAATCCCTGCATGGTGCTCCCATCATGGGAAGTGCTATTATTGTGATCTATGCCAGGTGTCAGGGCATCAGAATCCAGACCCCAAAATGGGGGCTGAAAGCAGCATTGCCAGGCCTAAGCAGTGTTCAAAAGCTGTGAGTCGGCCTTCATGAAAGCCCCAAGATTGGCTTTAACCACATGAGATTTTTTTTAAAAGCCATTTGGGCCTCTTTTTATTCACCTTTTGAACCTCATGCCACGTCTTTGAGCTTTTCTGTGCCACCATTAGGATCAGAACTGGCCTTTCTTTTTTAAGCAAATGCTGAGATTCTCAGGAATTCCCCTGACTCCAGGCTGCTGGGGCTTGGAAAGAAGCAATGAGCATCGCAGAACTCATGATGAAAGCATTAGAGCTGGTGATGCTGTAAAAGCCTGACCCCTGGTTTGCTAGGCAAATGAGCTCATTTGCATCATCCCTACAACGTTGGATTTATGGTCGCCAACCCTAACCCCCCCACACTTGTGAATCAGAGCCGTCATCCTTCCTCCAGGGACTGCCTGCTATTTTTATCATCCTTCCTGAACACGTCTGGCTGGGCTGGGCAGTCCCTGTTTGCTTGGCTGGGATTTTCTCCTCTCTTGATAAAAGGCAGGCCAAGAGGAAGCCGGTTTGATTGGATCCGATTATTTATTATTTCTACAATGCTGTAAATGTGCCTGCCACCTTAAATGCAAATAAAAAACGACTCCGAGTCTGATCTTTTAACCCCATCAAAGGCCCGATCTATCTGCAAGTTTGGTAACGGTTTAACGGTGGTGATGAGGGAGGTTCGAGCTTTAATGCCATTGAATCGCTGCAACCCATAGCAGCTGTACTGTAGAACTGTGTCTTATGCTGTTATAGATTATTCCCTGGGAGCGAAGGGATTTCAGAGGCAGTATGGCCTAGTGGCTAGACCAGGGGTAGGCAACCTATGGCACGCGTGCCGAAGGCAGCACGCGAGCTGATTTTCAGTGGCACTCACACTGTGGGTCCTGGCCATCGGTCCTGGGAGTTCTGCATTTGAATTTAATTTTAAATGATGCTTCTTAAACATTTAAAAACCCTTATTTACTTTACATACAACGGTAGTTTAGTTATATGTTATAGACTTAGAGAAAGAGACCGTCTAAAAATGTTAAAATGTATGACTGGCACGTGAAACCTTAAATCAGAGTGAATAAATGAAGACTCAGCACAGCACTTCTGAAAGGTTGCTGACCCCTGGGCTAGACTATGGGACTGATACATAGAAAATCTGGATTCTATTCCCTGCTTCACTGGCTGACCTCAAGTGACTCTCTTTTGCTTTCTATGCCTGGTTACCCATCAGTGAAATGGAGATAATGATACTTATCCCCTTTGTAAAGTGCTTTGAGATCTGGGGATGAAAAACACTCCATAAGAGCTGGTGATTATTTATATATATATATATATATATATATATATATATATATATATATATATATATATATATATATATATATATAAAAACAGTTTCAAACCAATAAAGCCATATAAAAACCGTGTGTAGAAGTTAGACTCGTCTACAGGGCTAATGGTATGAACAGCAGATGCAGGATTGGGCCCTGAACCAAGGTATAACCCAAGGAGAGTTGCCAATCTGGCAGCAAGAATAACTCCAAGGATGTTATTTAACTCTAAGCAAACCCCAGGCAAACAAACTTCAGAACCAGGAACATACTGGAGGCAAATTTCAGGATAGCAATTCTTCACTGAACTGGTGAGTACTTTGCAGTTACATGAAAGGCAGCCAGGGCCACTGAGCGGGACCGTGGACATCTAGTTCTATTCCAGACTCTGCTACTGTCTTTGCGCAAGTCAGTCCCCCGCCGCCTCCCGCGCCTCAGTTTCCCCTTCTGATCTATTCTGAGTGAGCTCTTCAGGGCTGGAACTAGCTCTCGCTCTGTGTCTGTGCAGCACCCGGCACGATGGGGCCCTGATCTTGGCCGAGGCCAATAATAAAAATGATAGCGAGGCTTAATGCAATGTACAAAGATGAATCAGTGCCATGTTATAGATGGAGGAAGTGAGACACTGCGAAGGGAAGGGCGTTTCCCAAGGTCAATAGATCTCAGATCTCTTGTCTCACAAATTTATTCTTCAGAGGTTTCAAGAGCCGGCCTTCTTGGGAACTTGGCTGCCACCTGCTTGTCCTCAGCTGTCTCTGGCATTGCTGTCTACCGAACCTCCCTCCTAACATGGGTCGGGTCAGGTTAAATGAAGGTGAATGCTCCTGATTTACCTAGCTCACAGCACCACCAGCACCTTTCACAGTCCCTTCATGGGCCAGATCTGTAGCTGGTGACTCCATCGGTGTCAGAGAGGCTCGAGACCCATGACCAGGCACAGATTTCCAAAAGTGTACAGCTCCCAAGGTGCGCCCGAAGTGCTGAGCCCTGGGTATCTTTGTATAATGTTTGGTTCAAGATCAGAGCCAGAAATCTATGCTGTGCAAACCTAAGTATCTGGCGCTCTGTCGTTGCATTTCTATAGAGCCCCTCGTAATCTCTCTCGCTAATGAACTATTGGCTGTTAATTACAGGTTACTGTAGCAATAACTCCCACTTGTCCATAATGATGTCGCTCTCCCCTCGCCTTGGGACAAGCACCAAACAGATCAATCATTAACCCTCTTTGCCAGGGATTTCTCAGGGATCCTGGCAGGAGGCAGGGGACCCCTGCCAGCCCGTTTGTTTCCATCCTCATCTTCCTGCTGCCTAAACTGGGGGGTAGCAGCTGCCCGTGCAGGGCTTGCTGTGCTGGACCAGCGTTGGGAGTGACTGACAGAGCCACATGAGGCTACGGAAGGCAGAAAGGGATGGGGTGGGAAAGAGTTGTTGGAGGGAGGCAGTGGGCCTAGGGGCTGAAGAGATAAACGTTAAGAACCTAGCAGGTTGGATAGAGGGGTGTGCATAGGGATGGATGGACAGATAGATAGATGTGCATGGGGGTGGATGGGTAGATGAGTGTGTATGGGGTTGGACAGATAAATAGGTGTGTTTGGGGGTAGATGGGTGTGCATGGGAATGGACAGACAGATGGGGATGGATGGATAGATGAGTATGTATGGGGATGGACAGATAAATAGGTGTGCATGAGGATGGGTGGATAGATGTGCATGGGGATGCATGGATGTATAGATAAATAGGTGTGCATGTGGATGGATGGATAGATGGGTGTGGATGGGGATTGACAGACAGATGGAGATGGATGGATAAATAGGCGTGCATGGAGCTGGATGGATAGGTAGATAAATGTGCATGGGGATGGATGGATAGACAGGTGTGCATGGGGGTGGATGGGTGTGCATGATGGTAGATAGGTGTGCATGGGGCTGGACAGACAGATGGGGCTGGATGTGCATGGGGCTGGACAGACAGGTGTAGATGGATAGATAAGCGTGCTGAATGAGTGGCTGTGCTGCATTTTGGGGCATTTCTGCAGCAATTGCTGAGCAGCTGATGTTGGAAAATGAGTCTCCTTCACGATTTTGAATCCGTAGCTTGGAGCCTCCCATATCCAACCTCCCAGTTCCTTTGTGCCCTCCCCCTTTCCATCCACCAGGGGGTCACAGACCTCAGAAAGAAGAGGCTTCTCCCGCAGGGTGAGGGCAGCTGCCCTCTGGCTCTGGGGCCACCACACTCAGCGACATCCTGATGTGGCCCTTGAAAGATGGGCTGGTGGGATCTAGGATGCTCTGATTCCTCCCTCCCTCCTGCCCTGCCTCTGGGCAACCTCGGGCTGGCAACATACTGCTGCTATGGCAACAAGTGTGTGTGATGGCTCCCTGATGCATGATCCCCTCTCCTCCCCCTGGCCCCCAGTGAAGCTCTCCCTGCATCACAACATTTACAAAAAGTCAACGAAAAAAATTAATCTCAGGTCGAACTAAACGTTTCGTTTTGATTTGGGACTTTTAAAAACCTTTGATGGTTGTTTTCAGTCATGAAATCAACGCAGCTTTTGAAACAAAAATTGAGACGTTTTAGATTTTGGGGGAATTTTTTAATAGTTTTTTTCCCTTAGAGAAACAATTCGGTGAAACTGGCGTGAAATGGCAAAATCTTTCAGTTGCCCTGAATCTTTATTTTTTGCCAAAAAAGAATTTCGAGTGGAAAATTTCAGCCAGCTCCAGGCAGGAGGGTCTAGTGGTGAGACCCTCTGACGGGGCAGAGCTGGGTTTGAGTACCACAGATTTGCTTTGGGCAAGTCACTTTGTCTCTCTGCGCGTCAGTTCCCCAACTGTGCAGGGGGGTAATTCCTCTGCCTCGCAAGGGGGTTGTGAGCGCTCTTAGATGGACTGAACGAGGCATTTTGTGCCGAGATGTGGACAAACTGGAGCTAGTCCAGAGGAGAGCAACACCCGCGAGTGGCAAGTCAGAAAACCTGACCTATACGTTGAAAGGATTGGACGTGTTTAGTCAAGAGAAGGCTGCAGGGGGACATGAGAGCGGCCTGCACATATGGAATATGTTGTTATAAAGAGGAGAGTGATCAGCTGTTCTTTGTATTCACTGAGGGTCAAGCAAGAAGGAATCAGCTTAGTGAGGTTTAATGGGACATTGGGGGGAACTTTCTGACTCTAAGATAGCGAAGGTCTGGAGCAGGTGCCCTGGGGTGGCTCTGGAGTCCCCGTCACTGGAGGTTTTTAGGGACAGGTTGAACAAACACCAGACAAAGCGATGACCTTCGAGGTCCCTATTTCTGTATGATTCTGTGACAGGCTCTGAGGACCTTTCAGCACTTCCTGTGGGAACTGGGTCCACCGCCTGCTATTTCACTGCTGGGGAGGTTTCCCTGCAGGTCTCCTCCCTGTCCTGGGGGTTTTCGACCTTCCAAGCACCCGCCTCTGAGCAGGGATAACTGGTCTGATAAGCAGGAGCAGAGGGCAGCGCTGGGAGGCAGGGGGATGCCAGGTCATGAGCCTCCAAGGCCTGGCAGCTCATCTCGCTGTGCCTGGAAGAGGGCTGGTAAAGTGAGGAAGGGGGCATTTGCTCATGAGGGTGGGCTCTTGTGAGCCTGCCTGTTTGTTCCCTAGGGCATGTTGTTGTGTGGGTGGGAGTGTGACCCTACGATAACAAACCAGCATGGGCAACCAGACACTGGCAAAGGACTCTACAGTAAGAATACTGTCTGACACTCACAGCCAAACGCACAGCCCAGCAACCCTACAATAACAAACCGTGTGCACAGCTCAGCAACCCTACAATAACAAACCGTGTGCACAGCCCAGCTACCCTACAATAACAAACCCATCTGCAAAACACATACCCCTTCAACAACTCACGAGCCTCCGCAGCTCAGAGCTTGCAAGTAACCCTACAATAAACAACCCAGCAGGCTTGGATCCTGCTGCGGAGTGAGGCTGCAGTAAGCCTCCAGAGCTCCTGAGTTTTAACCAAACCCACCGGGGCAGGCCAAGGGCTCCAAACGAACCCAACAATAACGAAGCAGCGTCTGCAGGGGACGCGGGAAGGAAAATGGCCTGCGATGACAGCATTGGCTTTAAAGCTACCTGGGATGTTCGATAGTAAAGAACAATGTGAGGCTTGTTTGAATCATGATATAAAATACCTTGAGAGCGTCCTTTCAAGATCCAGCATTGTCTAGCATCAGCAGGATTCTTATTAGCCTGGGGGGGCGTGTGTGCATGAGAGCGGGGAACGGGGGAGAGGGAGGACATCATTAGCTCGGCATAAAAGTCTCCGGGCCCCTGGCAGGCCAGGCGCGGCGGCTTGTGCTGCAGTTTGGAGGGTGGTTGGTGGCTGCGATGCCGCATCCGCCACAGGGTGCTAAAAATCACAGACCACCGCTTGAGAGGGACCTAATTAAGCCCGACGCGTCTGCCTTTCATTAGCACATCAGATGCTGGGCCCTGGCATTAAAGTGAACAGAAGGAGCTGTTGTATCAGCAATCTCTGACCAACATTCACTGCACTGTGCCAGCCTGGCTCGCCGCGCCAGCCCCGTTTCGCTCTCAGCCCCCATCTCGCTGATTGGGGTACCCTGCACTGGGGGTAGCAGTCCTTCGCAGCCTTCTGCAGGAAGGGAGAGAGAACAGGGAGCCAGGTCTTTCTGACCCCTTCAGTTCCAGCTGTGGACACCCGAATGGGGAACATCTGGTTTTGATGCTCTTTCTTTCCTTATGATTATTTATTAGGTGTATTACGGTAGCGCCTAGAAGCCCCATTCGTTGACCAGGACCTCATGGTGCTAGGTGCTGTACATTATTTATTAGGTGTATTATGGTAGTGCCAACTAGCCCTCGTTATGAAGCAGGACTCCATGGTGCTATGTGCTGTATGCTATTTATTAGGTATATTATGGTAGCTCCTAGGTGCCCTGGTCACGGACCTGGACCCCATGGTGCTAGGTGCTGTCTGTTGTTTATTAAGTGTATTACGGTAGCTCCTAGGAGCGCTGGTCATGTACCTGGACCCCATCGCGCTAGGTGCTGTACAGACACAGACCAAAAAGGCAGTCGTGCCCCATAGAACTTTATCTTGGAAATATCCGGAGTATCCTGTCTCCCCTGAGTTAGATGGAGGTCTCCTTGGATGGCTCTGGGATGTGGATTGGGATTCCCTCCAGTCTTTAGCAGAGGGGGATGCGGTGCTGTAGCACGGTAACAAGCCATGGAAGAGGGGCCCTTCCTCTCCCCGGGGGCTGCCTCCACAGCACCCTTACCACATATGCCTCCTTGGGCCCACCTGCTCCTTGCCTGCTGCACCCTCTTCTCTTCCCTTGACCTTGCCATGGATGGCCCACGGAGCTCCTGGCGAGGCCCTGTGCCAGGCAGGTCTCTGCTTTCCCATAGGCTTCCTTTATCTGCAGGTGGCCCCGGAGCTTGAGAAGGGGGCGGAGAAGCATTTCAAATCTTTTCAAATCCAGCCCAGGGCAGCAGCGATTCCCAGCCAGGCGGGAGAAATCCCAGACCTTTTCTTTCTGGGAGAGACATCCACCCTGTGGCCCCAGGACTGGCGCTATCCAGCCCCCTGGGCAGGGAGCCCCAGGACTGGGCAGGGCACAGAGACTGGGGTTCCCCCGGGGTGTGGGGTGGTAGCACAGAGCAGAGATGCATTGGCAAAAAGGTAGTGGAGTGTGTTGATCTAAACCAGCTCAACAGGGTGGGGTATCTTATACCCACTTCCTACCCCCTGCGTGGGTATAGGGCAGAGCTCAGAGCAGCTGGTGGGGGCAGGAGTTTGGGGCTGGGACCCCTACATAGCAGCACCATGGCTCCATTGCCTGCTGCCCGTGCCTCAGTTTCCCTTCCACCCAGGAAGCCCTTCTCCTGGCTAGGCCCGAGAGCTCTGCGTGGGGGACAAGAAGCCAGAATTTACAAGCCAGGATCTGTCTGGTAATGAAGCAAATTCAATTTAATGCTGCCATGCTGGTCAATATGTTAAATACGAGCGGGCCGGGCGCTGACAGCTCAATGGAAAAATCAGTGGGGTGCCACTGTGCGCCGGATCGCTTCATTGGCCCCCCCAGAGAGCAACAGGGCTAGGAACAGGGGAACCCCCCAGCAGCAATGGGGGGCTCTGGGCTCCTGGGCTGGGATTAACTTTCTGTGCTCCCCCCTCGTCTCGCTGCTGCTTCTCCCCACCTCCTCAGTTCACTTCCTTGGCTTCTCCCCCCCACTCCATCTCACCACCACTCCTTTCCCCTCTGCCCCCACACTGTCCTGCCTATTCTACCCTTCCTGTGCCCCTCCTGCCACCCCTCCCCTGCTCCATCCTCTCCCCCGTGCTCCCCAGGGATTGCCCCCCCTCTGTCCCTCATGAAGCTGGTTGGGGGGCTTCTGCCTTCCTCAGGGCTCTGCCTTGGTCTTCTGGGGGCAGCAGGGCAACCCTCCCCCTCTCCCCCCGCAAACCCAGAGCATCCTGCACCAGGGCTCCAGGCTTTCTGACAGTGTCTGTTACCGGGCCAGGCCCACCAGAACCACGCTGCTGCCCAGGGACCACGCTGGATCCTGGCTCTGTGTGCGTGTGTCCATCCCACCGTAAGGATGACGACCAGCTGCCCGGACCCCAGGTCTGGTCTCAGACAGAGATGGGGACCATCTCCCTGCATTTTTCAGTGCTGTGACCCCCTGCCCCCTTGCCCCCCTCCCGGTCACATCCCTGTGAGCCCCTATGCCCCTGACCACCTGCTTATGAGCTCCTGCCCCCCCCAGCCATGTCCTCGTGAGTCCACGTCTGCCTGGCCACATCCTCATGAGCCCCTGCCACGTCCTCGTGAGCCCTGGCCATGTCTCTGATGTGCCAGCTTATGCCAAGTTGCCCAGGCCTCACTTGGGTACTGACAAATACCCGGCTGGAATCAGTCTGGGTGTTAGTGTTGTTAAAATAGGTATCACGGTTAGACCCGTGTCATGTGCTTCGTGGTTTGACTTCACCGAATGCTTGTAAGCTCCTGCCTCAGCTCACTGGCAGCTCAGAGGAGGAGCTTCCCTCGACAAGGAGAAACTGTAGCTTTGTGCCTCTGGGAGGCTCGAGGGCAGGATTGCTCAGGATAAGCAAGAGATCCCCAGTGCTGGGGCTGGATTAGTCCTTAAGGACATATAGAGCTTGCTGATTATAGCAGCATCTATCCCCTTGTGAAGCGTCAGACTGTAACTCATTTGTGTGGGTACGTTCACCGGCTTTAACCTTGTAACTAACTCTCTTGCTTCCGTTTCCTATAGAATAAATCTTTCGCTGGTTCAGTATAGGACTGACTCCAAGCCTTGTCTTTCGTGCGAGAGCCAAGTTACAATGGACCGGGGTAAGTGACTGGTGCTTTGGGACTGGGAATAACCTGAGTATTGCTGTGATCTTTGGAGGAAGGGACCAGCTATCACAAAGGTCGGCTTGCCTGGGTGGCGAGACAGATCCGAGCACCCAAGGAGGCTGTCGGTGAATCCAGGCTAAAGTTGGTCTAGTGCCTGAGGAGTTCACACTGGGTAAGTGGCTGATGAAATGTAAGTATCGCTGGTGCAATGTAAGTATCACACTCACAGCCAATATGGGGTTTGTGCCCTGGTTTCGCACACTCTGCTGTAAGGTTGGCACTCGCCCTCTTGAGCCGTTGTAGGACAGCTTGACACCCATGACACCAGGCCAGGTTCCTGTGCACCCCAGCCACCCCCCCTGCAAGTCCTGCCACCTCCCAGGAAGTCGCCGTCCCGCCCGGACTCCGTGGTGCTGCCATTCCATGCATGTCCATCTGTCTGGAGGCAGCTGCGAATTCAAAAGCTTTCATTAGGCAGCGCGATTTGCTGGCCTGTTCCCGGCTGGTGCTGGCGCCGGGTCCACCCGCGGCAGCTGGGCCGAGCAGACGGCTCCGCATCCCGGCTTGGCTGGGCCGAGCATGCCTGGGTCTATTTCCCAGCCCCGAGGCCCTGCCAGATGGGGACGGTGCCACGGGCTCGGATTGGCTTGCGCAGCCCCTGCCAGGAGCTGCCAGGCCCTCAGACCACGGCAGGTGCTGGGGTCATGGCTCTCAGCTTTCTTTTATTAGGGGGGTCCGTTCTGTTTGCTCCAACCTCCAGCTCCATCTGGCTGCACTGGGCCTGGCTCTGCTGCTCTTCCTTGCCACATGCTTTCTCTGCCATCCCTGCTCCTGCCTCTCACCAGCCTTCACTGCGCCTTTTGCCCGCAGTATGCGCTGGGAGCTGGCGGGTGCCGATCGCTCAGGAAAGGGAGCCCAGGGACACGCAGGGAGTCAGTGCCAGAGCCATGAAATGAGCCTAGGCCTCCCTACATCCTTAGGCACGAGGCCACTGAGAGGGGCCATCGTTGAGACCCATGCACCATCCTCTCAGCACCCTAGGCGGGCACAGAGCAGGTGGAATGCCCCTGGCACGGGGCCCCTGCGCCCAGCTGGCTCCTTCCAACCAATGCTGCCCCTGGTGCAGAGTTGAGGGGCTAGAGGAGGGAGGGGGCGCGGGCAGGGCTGAGGCAGTTCTATGTCCTTGCAGAGTGTCCCAGGGGCTGCATCTCTGTGCCGTGTGTGCTGGGCACCACCTGTGTCCCAGTTACAGGGCTCCAAAAGGCACTAGTGCCGGAGAAAACCTGTCCCTGTGCACATGACCTCTGCTGCCTTCGGGGACGAGCTCCCCCCACACACCCCAGGGCCCACATTCCCCACAACACCGCAGTAGAGTCTCAACTGGCCAGCTGACAACTGAGACAGCGGGGATAGGACTCATCTCCTCCAGGGCCAAACATCCACTCTCCAAGATCCACAAGAGCTGTTGGAGAATCCCCATCGGGGCTAGGGATATAGGGTCTATGTCACCCAGCTGAATAGTTCCAATTCCATCCACTGGAGGGCAACGGTACACACCCACTCTAGCCCACATATTATACCCATAGCTCAGCAGCCTGCAAGACCTTTTCCTTGTTTCTCTGGGAGGTTGGGGGGAGGAAAGGCTCCAGAAATATACCCTCCCAGGTCAGAAGTAGCTCAGCAGGGCTGCATGGTTCCAATCCAGATCAAGGCGTCATTGTGCTGGGTGCTGCACAAACACAGCCCCTGCCCCATAGTGCTCACAGTCTGACCAAACAAGGGTGGGAGAGGAAACTGAGTCACAGGGGGACTCAGTCAAGGCCCCATAGCATAGCTCCTGGTTACTGATGCTTGCTGCTTATCTATAGGGCCAGCTCCCTGGCCAGTGCTCTTAGCCCAAGTAGCATGAATGGGGGCGAGTTTCACCCATCCTTCCCCTGCCATTGTCACCCCAGCCTCCCTTGGGGACACATTGATGGGTAGCTGCCTTGCGCTGCGATGCCAGGGGACGGTGGTGGTGTCCCCGGCGCTGCCCTGGCAGCCGGCGATTAGGCGAGCCACTGGCTGGATAATTGCTGAGTGTGTGCGCTGGCTGCTGCAGCTGGGGTCTGGAGTGTTATTGCAAAATCCCCACGGCGGAAAACGACTCGGCCCGCCGCCTGACTGAGTGCACTAATTAATTAGGGCTCGTCACTGGCGCCGGCAAGGGAGGCACCTGGGCGGAGCCAGCCCAGCCCAACTCCAAGTCCTGGCAGGGTGCTGGGTTGCAGAGAACACCAGCCCTGGGCAGAGGGGCTGGAGGGACAGCCCTGGAGGTTGGTGCCCTCTGCTGAGCCACACGGGAAGCGCTCTTCGAGGCCACCAGGTCTCGCCCGCCACCGCCCATTCAGTGCTCGGCCTGGCTGCTGGGCCGGCCCGCCAGGGGCAGTTAGCAGGACAGTGTGACGGGGCGGGGGGGCGAGAATGGAAGAGCTGGTGTTAACGGCTGTGACAGACAGACAGATGTGTCTGGGGCTGGACAGAGAGTGAGCAGCCCCCCCCACCCTCTGCACAGCCCCCACCACTCAGTTCAACCTCTGCAGCTCTGCATGGGATTTCCAGCTCCCTGGGGCTGCTGGATTGGGGCGGGGAGGGTCTGTTGTTGGCAGGGTTTTACGAGGGCTGGAAGACATATTTCAGGCCCTGTGCTTCCTCCACCCTTGGCCCATCTGCTCATTGATGGCTTGCTGGGAGGCCTGGCTCTTAGCAAAGATCGACTGCCTGATGGGGCTGCCGAGAATGGGTTCAGGCCTCACTGAAAATTTTTTTCGGGCACTCCAGCAAGGGCGGACTGGCTAAACAGGGCCACTGAAGCAGGGGAAGTTGGGCCTCGGGCCCCCTTCCAGACTGCTGGGCCCCGGTAATTTGTACTGGCTTCCCTCCCCCCTTCGTTGGCCCTGCTGCCTGGTCTCCCCAAAGGGTCTTGATTCAAGTCCAACCAGGGCCACTAGCCGTGGAAAGTTGTTGGCAGCTCCTGGCTCCTTGGTGGTTGCCAGGATGCGGGTTGAGTGGGCCTTGCAGTGCTGCCGACTCTCACACTGTTTGCTGCGTTTCTATAAATCTCTGGCTCCTGGAGTCACGAGATTATGAGAGGAACTCAGCGTTTACTGAAAAAAATTTAAAAAATGGTTTCTACTGCTTGTGTCAACAGAGAAAGGCCTGAAAGAACCCCAAATTGCCTTGATTGGAAGCTCTCTGGGGCCAGGACCATCATTCTGTTCTGTGTTTGTACATGCAATGGGGTCCTGACCTGTGACTGACACTCCGAGGTGCTACCATAATACGCCTAATACGTAATAATAAAATTCATTATTTTTACAAACCTCGTGGTTTTTAAGCCAGTTTCACGAATCTGTGGGTGCTGGACTCCTGATTTGCTAATGCTTAGTGTTGGCAGGACTTGACTAGGTGCTATCCATGTGTCCAGAACCAGAGCACAGTGCCTACTGAAATTCTGGGCCGGGGGTGGGCGGACGTCCGGCTTCTCAGGAGAGGGATGGGTCACAGAACCCAGAAAATAGCAACCCTGTGGGACAAAACGTGCCAGGACGGAGCAGGGCCAGGGATAATTAACCATTGGAACCTGTGGTGGAGGGTCCCTCGCTCACAGTGTTTAAGTCACTATTGGATGTTTTTCCTAAGAGATCCAGTGCAAACAGGAATCAGTTCAGGGACACCCTATGCCCTGTGTTACACCGGAGGGCAGACGGGATGGGAACAGTGCTCCCTTCTGGCTTTGGAATCAATGCACTCTGGCAGCGCCCGTTGCTACCTGAGCAAGTCCCAGGTGCTGGTGCCCGCCGCCCAGAGGAGCTCTGCCCGCACACGTGAGATAACCACGCTCAGGTCCCACAGATACAGAGAAGCCTCCTCCGTGATGGATGGCCAGCACAAGGCGAAGGCTGGTGAGACGATCTCGTGCGGCCACGAATGGGATGCACAGGGAGGGAGAGATGCAGGGGAGAACTAGCGCAGGAGGATCTGCAATTTGCATCGTATGTAGCCACGTACCGGGATCTTCCTCTCATCACGCGATGGTCAGGTGTCCTGGGCATGCAAGTGCCGCGCCAGCCATGTCCCTGGGCTGATAGGAGAGCGAAGATGTTGGGAGGGTTTGTTCTTTTTAAAGGGACGGAGGGAGGAGTAACTCAATGATTTGAGCATTGGCCTGCTAAACCCAGGGATGTGAGTTCAGTCCTTGAGGGGGCCATTTAGGGATCTGGGGCAAAAAAATCTGTCTGGGGATTGGTCCTGCTTTGAGCAGGGGGATGGACTAGATGACCTCCTGAGTCCCTTCCAAGCCTGATGTTCTATGATTCTAAGGTGTTGTACGGTAGCACTTGGAGACCCCAGCCAAGATCCTTACATGCCAGAGCCTGCCCAGACACAGCCCACAAAGCTCACAGCCTGAACAAAGGGAGCAGCTTGCCCAAGATCAAAGCCAGGAAGGCAAACCAACAATCCTGAGTACTAGCCCAGCACCCTACCTGCTAGGCCACACTGTGACACCAGCGTAGCCCCTGAGCAGGAATCCCATGGGCAGGGCCAGCTGTCCCCAGAGCAGATCAGAGACTGCAAGAGCCACAGGCACAGTTGCCTTCCGTGCCTTCCACATCTGTGCCCGTGGCCCTTGCAGCCCTTGGCATCTCCGCCAAGACTTCCAGTCAGGGCCCGATTAGTGCCCCTGAAATCCTCACATCTTCCGACACAAGGGCTTCTGAATGGCTTTAGCTGGCAGAGCCAGCACAAGGGCAGAGTGGGACAGATCCGTGCTGCTCTGGGGTAGTGTCGTCGCACAATACCCAGGCTGGGGATGTGCTGAGCTCCTACCGATCTGGGCGCCTGGGACATCGCTCTCTTCTGGATGGTGCTGGACTCTACAGCGGAGTCTGACCCACTGGCCTTTGGCTGGGCAGAGAGCGGCTCCCACACTGGAGATGGAAGCAGTAGGGAGGGGAACAAGGGTTGGCCAAGGCGATAGAATCCGATCTGATGAGGCTTTGTCGACAGGCTGAACTAGGCCAGTGTAAGATAAAGCCAGGCCCCTGGTGGGGGAATGGCAGGGGGAGTCCCCCCAGAGTGGGATCACATCCTACTTGAGGTGTGTTTCCTGATCTGGTGTCAGGCTGCTCCGCAGGCCCCATCTTTCCTCATCGCCCCTCCCTGATCCCCGACAGCTTGCGGGATCTCTCGCATCAGGCAGCGTCAGCGTCTTTCAGTCTCAGCCTCTCCTCTCTCCCCCCAGCCACTCCACTCTGGGCCACCTGCTGCCTCGTACCTCCCCATTTCTGCCTCTCCATTGTGGCTGCAGCTGGTGCAGATGGCAACTTTGGGAGCTATGACCACATCCATTTCTGACTCAGCCGCAAGTCTCTGCACAATTTTTCCTCCACCCCCTTCAAAAATAAACAAATAAATAAATAATGAAAAATCCACACTGGAGAACCAGCAAAGTTTTTGGTCCTTCTACCACCATCTCACTCATGGAGACTTCAAGCAACTGGTGTATCAAACTGCAAAGCAGTGGCCCACAGGCCAGGCGAGAACCCCATGTGACGGTTGTTGCCCTCGACATGGGGCCACGCTGCCTTTTTTGCAGCCTGCTGAAAAAGCAAAATGATCAGCCCTTTCTCAGGCCTGCGCCATGCCCAGTGCAGGCCCTAAGAGGGGGAGTAATTTCTCACTGGAGAGCGGGGATCTGTGAGTGTCTGAGGGCTTCCCAGGTGTTTGGCATGTGGGAGGGGTGCAAAATTACCAGAAGCCCATAAGGCAAGTGTTTCTCAAATGTGGCCATCGTGGCTGCATGCGGCCACCTTTTCTTGTGGCCACAGCCATCTGGGCTGTGTTTGGGGGGGTGCTCAAAGCAGTAGCCCCTCTCCTAGGCCCCACAGCAGCTGTTGGGCCCTAGCCCCCACCGGAGACAGAAATGTTGGAGGTGCAGGTAGCTGGTGAACTCTCCACTTTCCCGGGGGTAGGGGAGGCAGGCTTCGGACACAGGGCTCCCAGGGCTTAATTTGTGTCAGGGTTCGAGTAAGTCTGCTGTGAAAAGTGATCTTAGCAAACATACAAATATTACTTTTCACAGCAGAAGACGTAGCAGCTAGCAAGTCTTAGGGGAAAAAAAAATAAAATAAAGCACAGTTTAAAAAGCAAAAGAAACAACAACAAAAAGACAAGAACATAGCGCCTTATCTGTGGTCCAAAGAATAGAGACAACTGTACATTATTTTTATTACTGAGTCTGAACCCGCCCCCTACATAAATGGATGACAATGATTTGGGTGTGTCCATGTGCATATTTATTTGTTTTTCCTAAAGTTCATTAAGTATTTTTGGACAAATTGTCAGTGGGACCACCAGCAATAGTTGGTGGCTGCACTTTGAGGCCACCAAAATTTTTGTTGTGAGAACCCCTGGCCTCGGGCTTAGCAGCCCCCACAGCTTCTGCACAGGCCCACCACTGTCTAGTGCCTTTCGTTACTGAGTATGGGGCATGTCCGGGGCTAGGTGCATCAGCTGGAGTTTGGCTGTGGGTTTTGTCTTCCTTTACACTCCCAGTGCACCACGTTTAACCTCTTCCTGACGCATCAAGGCTCTTGTGAGGCCGCCGGCCTGAGGACATCCCCCTCCGTGTTTCTGGACAAGGCTTTGCAGCATCCGGAACCAGAAACAGGAGGGGCGGATTGACCCAAATAGCCCCCCAGGAATCTCCCCCAAACTGATCCCTATTTCCCCACCTTGCACCTAAGACATCCCCCTGGAGACTTGGAAAATGAGCCAGGTCTGATGTGTCCTGCTGGAAGGTAGGGTGGGGGCACCAGGACTCCGGGGTTCTCAGCGCTGCCTTCCTGGTTGGACCCGTGCTTAGCACAAAGCCTTACGTGCGGCCAGGCCAGCCGGTGTCTAGCTGGGGCATGATGGGTACCGATAACGGAGGCTTCACTCCCAGTGAGGCACAAACTGAAATAAAGCAGAGGCTGGACTGCCAGGTGGTCAGCCCCCAGCACCTCCCATGGTGACAGTGATAATCAGATCGTCCAATCCGCCCACGGGCTGATCCCTTCAGAGAATCCAGCCTCTGATTTAGGGGGCTAAATGGGGAGCTGAGCCCTTGGAAATCTGGCCCCGAGGCCTGTCCTGGATGGGCCGGAAGTGCCTAAGAACTGGTAAAAGGCGACTGGTTCTGGCTGCCTCCCGTGATGTGGGGGCTGGAGAGAAGCAATGGCTGCTTTGCTCTCTGCTGTGCCTTGGAAACCTTTCTCCTTGTCTAACGAGAGTGAAACTCTGCAGTGCTCAACCCCCACCCGCAGCCCCCCCTGGAAATCCAGCCCTGAGCACCCCCACAGCTCTCCTAGTGCCCCTCAATCCTGACCCACAGCCCCCTGCTAGGCTGGTCCTGGGCTCCCTACATCCGCCGATCCCCCCTCAATCCTGACCTTTAGTATTTCCAGCCCTAGGCATCCTGTGAGCAGCCACAGCTACAGCAAACACAAGCGGCTCTCGCCTGGCACCTCACTTTTCCTGCTCGCCCCCCCAGTTTTGGAGTCCTGGAGAGGGGTTCAAAGGCAGCCACATGAGACACCTCCCATTTCCGTTGCTGGAACCAAAAATCCCGTCCATCTTCCACTTACTAAACAACCCATACAAGCAGCAGACAATGCTGTGCCCCTTCCAACCCCCACCGCAGGAGTTAAGCTGAGACCCAGCAGACTCATTCCACGAGTGACCTTCCCGAGGATCTGAACCCAGTTTTCCTGAGACAGCTAGTGGCTTGCGTTCCCCTCCCCCCACCACAAAAGTGCCGCTGATTTGTAATGGGCACAACATTTTGGAGAAAGCTTTATGCTTGGCAATTATTTTTTACGATTACACCTTTAACGTGACTTATCCTTAAGGACAAATTGCAAAGGGAAGGAGAACCCCTCCACCCCCAGCCCCACAGCCCCCAAATTCCAACAGCCCCGATTGCTCACTGGGACAAACGGACAATACCCCCTGGATGGATTTGAACCAGGCCAGGGAGAATTGGCCTGACAGCAGGAGAGAGAGAAGCGAAATGGACAGGAATTGTTCCGAAAAGAAAAAAAAGGTGACACAATTAGGAATAATAAAATTCTTCATAAAGCCGAGATATACATGTTCTAACACCCAGTAATTGCTAAATTGCTGAGCCATCTGCTGGCTTGTTTTACGTAAATTACCAGTCATATATAAGCCTCTGTGTATAGCATCTTTGAGTCGGAGAAGACCCGATGACTTTTAATGGGGTCTGGGGAACCATTGGACTCTTTTAATTACTTAAAAAAAATTCCTTTGCCTTTCGGGGGGAGTGGGGGTGATGCAAGATTCCCCCTCACACCTGCCCATTTTAAAGCAATTGGTATGGGTTGTTTCACTGTGAAGGGGGGTGAGGTGAGGCCGGTATCACAGTAACCTTTCTGCAGCCCCTCAGGGGAGCTCAAGGTGTTTTGTGGACAAGAGTGGAGGGAGATGCACAGCCAGGCTTTCAATAAGGGTGGGTGTTTGATTGCCTTGTTTTGTGGCTGGGGAAACTGAGGCACTGAATGTTGATTCACTCAACGCTCACAGAGAACCAGTGATGGAAGCCAGCCACCTTCCATCCCATTAGATGCCCTCCACACCCTCCCAGAGCTGGGGATGGGACCCAGGAGTCCTGACTCTCATACCTTTGCTCAAATCCTCACACTTCCTTTCCCAAATGGAGAAATGCCTGCTAGGGTCACAAGCCCTCTCCCACTTCCCCCGGCAGCTGCATAGGGTGCCCAGAGGATGTCCCATGTACTTTCTGCCCTGCAGGGCTGGGCTTCAGATTTCAAAGTAATCTGCGATGCTGGAGATTGGTCTGGTCCCTTCGACCTCGAAACATTCCCTGGAGTGCCCAGGGGTCTGTCTGAAGAAGAACCAGGATCTGAACCCCAACTTCCCCGTGATTGGCCCAGCGTGATCTCCCTTGCTTCCCTGGCTTCTGCCCCCTGAGCTGGGATGGGGGTCAGCCGGCCGGCACCGTATCCCATCAGGGACGCCCTTGGCTACTTTAGAATTGGGTGCTGAGCCATGTTGTCATGGTGACAGGATCCCATTGCTATGATACTGGACTTAGGGCAGCACCGGACTGATGCTCTGGAGACCCTGGTGGCTCTAAGACTCAGGGGCCGGTGGTCAGGGCAGGCAGCCCCACTAGCCCCCACTGGCTAACTCTATCCTGCCACACTGGCCCGGTTGCCATTCGGTTACCTCGGAGCCCCTAGCGGTCAGGGCCCAGTGGTGATGTCTCTCCAGAAGTCAGTGGGACACCCAGAAAGTGTCCCTCTTGGCCCCGCCAAACCCCATGGCATCGTGGCTGGGCCAGAAGTTTGGGGGATCTGCCTCCTCCCAGCAGATTCCGGGTGCTGATCTGACCCCAGCTGCTGAACCCTTGAAAGCTTCTGCCATGGCTGGTCAGGTCCCCCTCCCCTCCCCAGGTTCAGAGGTGCCCACGATCTCCAGGATCGGGCCCTGTTGGGGATCCCAACCGTTGCTTCCCTAAGCCCCCTCCCCAACATGCCTCCACCTCCCCTCGGAAGCTGCTAGCTCCCAGTCGGAAGTGGTCTTTACCATGGGGGAGGGCGGAAAGGGGGGGGGGGTCAGTGCCGAAAGGGAGGTGAAGGGGCAAGGGAAGGGGGAATGGGGGATGGGAGAGAAATCCGGCAGAGGGGAAAGGGGGAACGAGACACAGCCAGCAGGGTGGTGAATCAGACACTGTACGATTCCAAACTGCCGGCCGTCCCCCAAGCCCAGAGACGGAGGCCTAGCCCCAATGCTCCCCCCAACCCCCGCTCCCCGTGGCCATTTTCCTGGCTCCCGCTAAAAGAGGCGGCAATGGGGGACTCTCCGGAGCAGCCATTTAGTATGCATAGAATAGCAGAGAACCAGGCACATCTGCTTAGCACAGCAAGTCCTGTCATATAACTGTCTCCCTTACTATCTGTCCATAAAGAATGTCCCGGAATTGGTGTAATTCAGAGAAATTAATGATAGCTTTATGTGGGATTGGACCCTAGAGGAGCCTTAACACTTCATAGTCCATCTGATCAGTTATACACAGCTCCATAGCAACAATTTGGACCCCGGCCAGCTGCATTAAAGGTTATTACTAAAAACATGACCTGAAAAGCTAGCGCTGCATTATGGGCCGCAAAAAGACAGAGCTGGCAGGCGCGGGGGAAGGGGAGGAGGGGAGCTGGGAACAAACTCACGAAGCAAAGTTTCAGCAAAAAGCGCCTTCCCCCCCTCCCTTCCCCGTTTCCGGGGATGAAATTGACAGGGGGTCCGCCTCGGGGGTGGTGGTGTTGTATTTGGCAATCGGATCACTCCCCCACCCCGTTCCCAGCCTCGGGAGGGTTTCTGCATGGGTGTGGATAGATCTCGGTCCTTGCCCGCCCACCCTCTCGGTCCCCAGGCTGGGATCCAAAGGGATGGGGGTGGCTGTGGGTTGGAGTCTTTTGGTGGGAGAGGGGCAGGTTGGCAGGGCAAGGGCAGGCGGATGTTTGGAAGTCGAGACCAGGTCTGTCCAGGAGGGCAACACCATGTGAGGTGGGCATGGTGCCCACAGGCCATATGGACAGATCAGGGTTCTTTGATCTCCCATCCTGCGGCTCCGGGGCAGGATGGCACTTGCGGGAACACATCTCTGCCCCCTTGATCTAGAGGGGAAGGACAGCAGCGCTTACCAGTTGAATTTGGGGTAGGGAAGGAGAAAGGGGAGGTGCTCTCTAAGCTCCACCCACAAAACAAGCCCCACCCATGTGAGCCAACACTGCCCCCTAGTGGCACAGCAGGGGAGTGGTTTTGGTTCCTAGGCAAAGTGATGCTAGGAGAGAGGCAGTGATAGACAGCAAGGATGGCCCAGCCTAGCAGCACCAAGGGAAGGTTAGTTCGAGGAGACGCTGGGTGATGAGCATGTCTGCGTCAGCAAAGCCTGGTGGCTCCCGGCTCCACGCAGAGCCCTGCTGGATCGAGGGCCGTACAGAGAGGAGCCATCTAGCGGCAGGAGACAGGACTGTGGCTGCTGCGGTCTCTCCCCTCTTTCAGCTGGGAGGCGTGCAGCCCGGGGCGCCCCAGACAGCACCCCTTGTGGGTGCAATTGGGGGGGCCAGGGGTTGGTGACGGTGCCCACATCCTGCAGTGCCCCTCATGGCAGAGGATGGCTGGGGCTGGGCTGTGATGAGCAGAAAGGGGGGTTCATAACTGAGGCTGCTGGACGGTGACAGACCCTGGGGTTCTCCCCAGCTATGGCCATGTGCTGCCTGGTGCCGCCGCACGGGACGCCCTAGATCCTGGTCTGCGGAGCTGTGGACTGAATGGCCGACTTCGCCATGTGCCCCGGGGCGGGGTAGGGGGGACGGACTGGGAACCACATGACCTTCAGAGATTGGCAGCCTTTGCATTTAACCATCCCTTCCACTTCTGTGTGTAATGAGTCAGGGGGTCTCAGCCCAGCACCTGGGGCTCACATCTCAAAAGGCACAACATGGGCATTTGCCAAGGACGGGCTGAGGCACGTAGCCTGAGCCTCCCTCATGTCCCCTCGGGTGGGGGGTGTCCCTCTGGCATCGCAGAGGAGCGGGCTCTGGCACTGCCAGCACCGGCCCAGTTCTGTGGATGGAGAGAAGGCGCCAGCCTCCAGCACCACCCACCTGGCACCTCCCCATAGCGCAGATGGCAGCTCAGGGCCCCTCCCTCAAAGAGGCCAGAGCCTGAAGCCCCCAAGGACGGGGCAGTTTGGATTCAGATCCAGGCTTTGGGGCTGGGGCCCATCTCCAGGGCGGCACCCTCTCTCGAGTGGCTGTGTCAGAGTCCTGGTCCGGATCGGAGAGGGCAAATCTCCCACCACCCTGGTTGTAAAGCAGACACCCCCTTTCCCCCGACTCCACGGCTGTGGGTCACTGAGTCAGCTACACAGCACATGGGGCCCAGTGCTCTCCCAAGACCCCCCCTTTCCAGCCATTGCCCCTATCTCCCTAGGCACTGGGGCGGGAATCAGATCCTCCCCCCCGGCCCTGATCCGTACAGGTCAAGCTGCTGGCTCCCCAAGCTGCTCTTCAGGAAGAGTGATGCCTCCCCCCCCCAATTAGCTGTCAATTAAGCAGACGAGCCAGACATCTCTGCTACACATGTGCATCTGGGCTCTGGCATGTTGCTTCTGGGGAAGAGGGGTCATCCCCCTGCACAGCATGGACCATGCGGACAGCTCAGATTTAGCCCCCTGCAAGAGACTATTAGACTGGGGGGACCTAGTCCTCAATCCAGACAAGATATGGGGCTGAACAGGGACCTTAGCCCCCACCCCCAATGCCTCTTCCCCTCCCATCCCCCACCCCCAGCAGGCCGAGTCCAGGGAGAGGGGAGTCTTGTGTCTTGCGGATGGTGACTGGTAAACAAAACCACAAAGGAGCCGTGATCCCAGGGCTGCCTGCCCCTCCTCCCTCAGCAGCACACTGGCACTGCGTCCCCTGGGTTGTTCCATCAGGCGCCAGCTTCTGGAGTCCCGGTGTGACAGGCGAACCTCGGCTATCATTGAAATCACCAAAGGGCAGAAAATGGGATTAATGGGACCCCGAAAGGCTCAGAAACCAGGGGGCCAAGAAAACCCTACCATATTTTCAAATCTCACGATTCTAGAACGATCTCATGATTGCCAGGCCGATCTTTTCATGCCAGTGGCATCATGTTTACACCCAGCTCACCACATTAAAGCCAGTCTCCCAATTCTTATGCCAGGCTCCTGATCTTTTACCCCAGTCTCACAATTTTGAACCTGGGAGGCTGGTCAGGCTGCTGGCTTATGCAGGACGTACTTGACTTTTGCACCTATGGTCCTGCCCTTTAGCTAGGAGAGGTAGGTAGTTTCTAGCCTGGCACCACAGCTGCCCGAAACGCACCTCTTGGAAAGGTGACCTGCAAGAGAAGCAGCACGGTTGGACTGTTAGAGGCATCTGGGGAGAAGTGGGGAAGCTGTAATCAGGCCCTGGTTGTCTGTCACATGTGAAACTCCTGAACTCATCCCCCACCCACCAGGACAGTCTATGGTAAAGGGACCAGGAGACTGGTGGCACCTTAAAGACTAACAGATTTATTTGGGCATAAACTTTCGGGGCAAAGCAGGCCACTGGCTGGATCATGGCCAGAGCAAGCAAAGTCTGCTTCATTCAGAGGCAAAGGGAACTTTGACTGATGGTTTGAACATTGGGGTGGGTGTTTTTAGCACCTGTGTAATGGTGATGCCTGGCCTTAGAGGCGGGAATAAGGAGTGTGGTGAGAACGGGGGATTGGGAGCCAGGGCTCCCAGGGTCTATCCCAGGCGCTGACAGGGAGTGTGGTGAGAATGGGGAATTGGGAGCCAGGTCGCCCAGGGTCTATTCCTGGTGCTGACAGGAAGTGCGGTGAGAACGAGGGATTGGGAGCCAGGGCTCCCGGTGCTAACAGAAGCATGGCTAGAATGGGATGGGCACCAGGACTCCTGGGTTCTATTCTTGGCACTGACAGGAGTGCACTTAGAACAGGGGACTGGGATTAGGATTCCTGGGTTCTATTCCTGGAGCTGACAGGGTGTGTGCCGTGAATCAGGCCTGCCGGGTTCTCCTCCCAGCCCTGCTGCGAATGTACTCTAGGATCTCACTTCCCCTCTCTGGGGAAGGGACATTTGGAGGCTCCAGAGAGGTTCCCAGTCCTATCAGTGCTGGGGGGGGGGAGTAGCAGTGGGTGTGATGCCTTATCCTCTGGCGCTCCGCTGGCCGGAGTGTGACAGCCGCTAGCCTGCACAGCCATTTCTGAGTTGATTTAAGGGAGCCTGGCCTGGAGCAGACAGCGTGTTACAATGCCGTATAAAAACACGGCAACACTCATCTTGTGAAGCGATGATACAGGCAATCGAGGCCAATTAAGGACAGCGCTTCTTATCAGCCGGGCCATATATCACTGCTCCAACCTGGCTTATCAGCCAGCCATGGCCTCCCCCTAACCCCGCCTGCCAGCCATGCGCCCTCCATGAGTGATGTCAGCTGCACCCAGCGTGGAGGGACCCAGGGTCTGCTGTGGGGTTTGAACAACTTTTAAGGCACAGGAGCCCCTGGCATTCTGAAGCCGAGACCTGAAATGCAGCCACCTCTGGGGCACTGCGGGAAGTCAGGGATGGAGAATGAGGAGGGCTCTGAGATCTCTGACACCACAGGCACCAAGCTGTCTGGGATCAGGAAAACCAGAGCTGGGATTCAAACCCATAATGCCAAGGAGGGGAGGGAGCCCTCGCCTGAGAGCCAGATTACTAAGCCATCCCTGGGCAGGCTGCAGTCCTGCTGGCGCTCTCCTGGGCTCTGGGTCCTCAGAGTATCAGCTGATGGGCTCGAAACCACGTTCTCTACGTTCTCAGGGTGGGTGAGATCCGAGTTAGAACCAGAACCCTGATCTGCTGGGCTGGCTCATTTGAGCAAACCCTTGGCCCCAGCCTAAAATTGGCCCAATCAGACAGAAGCTCTCTCCACACCCGGCTCTGCCTTCTCCTGGGTCTGGGGGAAGGGCCCCTCCGGAGATGCCCCTTTTCTGAGGGATCAGTGCTCGGCCCGTCCATCGGGGATCTCAGAGCACCTTACAATGGGGAATGAATGGTTTCCCACTGGCCTCCAGGCTGGGCTGGTGCCATTCACTGCACCGATAGTTTGCGGGTAAAGGCTCCCCTCCCCTGCTAGTTCCACGGCTGCCCCCTAGATCCACCCCCCGTTCAGTGCAGCCCCTGGCTCTGCCCCCAATTCCATGAGCCGGTCCCAACCCTAGGGCCCCTGTGCTCCATCACTGCCAGATCCACGTGGCCCGTGCACTCAGCCTCCTCCCACATCTGGCTCCTCTTCCTCCCTCATCCTTGGCTCTCTCTGCGTCCCTCCCCGGGTCCTGCCTGGGCATTAGGGGCAGCAGCAATAACTGCTCCCCGCACCCCCAGATCCAGCCCGCAGGCCCGGGGATTGGTGCCTGCTGCTCTTTGCCACCATACCCGAAGCTGAACAACTCAGCACCCAAGGGCTGGGAAGGCAAAAGCGGCGCAACCTACTGCCACCTGGTGGCCCATCGTTGGGAGTGCAGAGCCTCAGGCCAGAAGTCGCTTTAGATGCTGCTAGACCATTGGCATAGCCTCCTGCCACCAGGCACCTTCCTGGGGTTGTTAGACAAGATGCTGCCTGTATTTCTCCAGCACCCAAAGCCCTTGCTAGAGCTTATTAGGCAGAGATGAGGGTCTCTCCTAGCGAAATCGGCTGCTTCAGGGGCTTTTCAACCATCAGGCAAAGGCAGGGCAGGATCCCAGGGCCTGGGAGCTGCAGGTTCCAAGTGGAAATGAGATGCAGACGGGAGGGCTGCACTCATGGAGGAGGGAGGTGCTGGATTCTCCATCACTTGGACCAGATGCTCTGATTGAATGAAAATTGCTTCGAAAACCAGTTCACTGAACCCCGGTTTTGACACTGAGGTGAGGCCTGAGTGGATGCTCCCTGCTGGCCTTCAGATCCATGAATCTAAACCCCGTGGCCCTCCTATTGGGTTGAAGTTGGTGGTGTTGGCTTAGCCACCGCCTGGAAATTTACCAATGGGAGCTAAGCTGATATGAACCAGGCCGACACCCAGGTCAGAGTGTCCCCAGGTTTGGCACTAGTTGGATGAAACTGGATTCAAACCACAACCATAGGCGTCGACTCCGTGGGTGCTCCGGGGCTGGAGCAGCCATGGGGAAAAGTTAGTGGGTGCTCTGCACCCACTGGCAGCCAAGCTCCCCTCACCCCCAGGGCACCATGTCCCCGCTCCTCCACCTACCTCCCAGTGTTTCCCGGCCAGTTGTCACCAAACAGCGATTTGGCGGCATGCTGGGAGGGACGGGGAGGAGTGGGAACGTGGTGCGCTCAGGAGAGGAGTCGGGGAAGAGGCAGGGCTGGGGCGGGGATTTGGGGAAGGAGTCGGAATAGGGGCGTGAAGGGGACAGAGTTGGGGTAAGGCAGGGCAGGGCTGGGAGGGGCAGGGTCTTGTGGAGGGGATGGAGTAGGGGCGGGACTGGGGGCAGAAGGGAATCGAGCCCCCCACGGGCGGAAGCAGAAGTCAGTGCCAATGACCACAACTGTTGTTTAAATCCACTTTGTGCATGGACCAGGCCTTGGGGTCTTTCACTCGAGGCCAGGTATCTTTTGGTAAGACCTGGGCTCTGTTGGGGTGGCCTGGTGCTGCAGGCATCAGGCTGGGCACAATCCTGCCTTTCACAGGGTTACTTGGCGTGGGAGGGGAGTTGCTCTTTCTCCTGGGGAGGGGTGAGAATCCCTACTCTGAGCCCACATGGGAGGGGGCAGGGTGGAAACTCCACCCCCTTTGGGAACTGTGGGACTCCGGGGTTTTGCGGTCCCTGCTTCAGCGGCCTGCTCGATTCAGGCACGCCCTGGTGAGAAGCCCCGCTGCAGCACCAAGCCAGGGGCTGACAGAAGAACAGAAACTAGAGAAGGAGAAACCCTGTTAACTCTCTCCCATCCCAGCTCAGGACTGATCCTTGCAAGGCAAAGATCTAGGGTTCTTCCCAGGATGGTTCTGTGGTCCCAAATGACAGGGCTTGTGGCTGTTCCTCTGGGATGATTCCCTCTGGCTACACACAGATGCTGCACTTGTTTAACTAAAGGGAGAGATGATACTTAGGACGGCCCAGTGGCTAGGGTGCTAGCCAGGGACCTGGGTTTAGATCCCTGCTCTGCTACCGATTCCCTGCTGTGCTACTGAGTGAGCAAATAGCCTAGGTTCTCTGTGCCTCAGTGCCCCATCTGTGCAATGGGCTGATAGCTCAGCCCTGCCTCACAGGGGATTGTGAAGATAAATACACTAAAGATTAGGAGGCTCAAACCACTGAGCTATCTCCCCCGCCCTTGGTGCATGGTGCATGGCCAGCCCCAAACCAAGAAAGGGGGCTGTGATGGCGTTCAGCTTAATCAGCCCCTCGCTGCTCACTCCTTCCTACACTTTGCTCCCCTCTAGCCCTGTTCTTCCTTAGATCTCAAAGCACTTTACGAAGGGCTGAGGCAGGAACATTGTCCTTGTGTCTCAGAGGGGGCGACTGAGTTGGTAACAGCCCCATTTTCAAAGGGGTTGGGATTTGGGGTCTCCTCTTGGGCACCTCCCAGACGGAGGCACTCATCTGTGAAAATTTTGGCCTGAGTGACTTGCCCAAGGTCATAGCAAATCGGTGTCAGAACAGGAAATAGGACCCAGGAGTCCTGACTCCCCTGGCCAGCTTCCTACGCACCTGATCCGGGGAATCACAGTGGTGCCAGCATCTTAAACCAGGACCATCACACACATTTGTTGGTTTTTTTTTTAAAAAAAACCAGCTTTTCCAAAGGCGGAGACTGATCGGAACAATGATGATTAAAAAGAAAAATCTCCATGGAAACAACTGACAAATAAATAGAATTTGTGAGCCAGACACTACAGCTTCTGGGGAGAGCATCCCAGCCTGGCTATGAAATTGACTAGGAAGAAAATTGAAATTGATGAGTCCTGTTCCTGGTCAAAGAAAACAGCACGGGCCAGGAAAAGCTTTTAAAGATTCTTTCCATATGAATCATCCTAAAGTGTCCAAGGAACACAGCTCACTGCCTCTCTCTCTTTATCCATCTGTATTTATAAAGTACTTATTTCTCTAATCATTTCTTTAAGCATTGCTTAGATTCTGGCCAGGTAAGGTTATTCCTCCCGTCTCTCCACCCATGACTATTAAGCTGACAGCAGCTCTGTAACAGCCCCCTATAAACAGCTTTTGCTCCCGGTTACAATGGTGCTAAACTGGAGTCTGCTGACTTCAGTGGAGTGACTCCAGATTGACACTGATTGTAGGGTTTTCTACTGCCGTCCCTGTTAGGGGGCTTAAAAAAGGCCCTTACGCTGGCAAACAGTAATGTTAATTCTTTCTTTTATACCTCTATAACTAGCTAAGTAATCGAAATATACCTACATTCTTAAAGTATGGACCTTTGCAAACAGACCTAAATATCTATAGCCTAACAGTCCCTCCCTGTCTCATCTGAGCGCCGGTGGAAAAGAGCAGAATCTGGCTCAGAATGAATGAGAATCTCGTGACTTTTAAGCTCAAATTCATAGCGAATGCCAAATCTATCTAGTTTTAGAGGCTTGAAAGTTTGCTTGGCTGTGATTTTCCACAGTGACTGGTGATGGTGAGGCCGAGGCTGAGATCCCTTAAAGGGACCTGATTTTCAGAGAGCGCTGATCCCCTTAGAAAAGAAGGTTGGGGCAGTCGCCTGGGACAGGAGAGATTTGGTTTCCAGTTGTTGCTCCACCTCAGGCTTTCTGTGTGACCCTGGGTAAGTTACTTCATCTCTCTGTCCCCCCTGTATATCTTGTCTGCTCTTTGGGGCAGAGACTGTCTCTCACTGTGCCTGTGCAGTACCCAGTGGGGGCCTGATCTCGGCTGCGGTCTCTGGCTGCAACTATATGATAAATATGCTAATAATTCTCTAGTCTTCAGCTCTCTCAATACCTCCATACCCACTGTTAATGCACTGTCTGGGCACCACACAGGACTGTGCTGTTCTATTAGCCTGTGGAATTAATGCTCCGAGAGACATAGGGTGCATCTGCACTGGAGCTGGAAGTTCCAGACCATGCCCATATACCCTCGCTAGCTCTGATTGAGCGAGTGCCCTAAAGCGGGTGTGTAGCCGCCGTGGAAGTACAGATTAACCCTCAGAGTATGTATTGAGGGTTTTAGATGGGATCAGGGCTGGGGAAAGGGAGGAAAATTTTAAGGGGCCCCCAAAATCACAAGTGATGTGGAGAAAGTGAATAAGGGAAAGTTATTTACTTGTTCCCATAATATAAGAACTAGGGGCCACCAAATGAAATTAATGGGCAGCAGGTTTAAAACAAATAAAAGGAAGTGCTTCTTCACGCAGCGCACAGTCAACCTGTGGGACTTCTTGCCAGAGGAGGTTGTGAAGGCTAGGACTATAACAGGGTTTAAAAGAGAACTGGATAAATTCATGGAGGTTAAGTCCATTAATGGCTATTAGCCAGGATGGGTAAGGAATGGTGTCCCTAGCCTCTGTTTGTCAGAGGGTGGAGACGGACGGCAGGAGAGAGATCACTTGATCATTACCTGTTAAGTTCACTCTCTCTGGGGCACCTGGCATTGGCCACTGTCGGTAGACAGGATATGGGGCTGGATGGACCCTTGGTCTGACCCAGTATGGCCGTTCTTATGTTAAAAATGTTATTGTGGTGAAAGGAGAGGAGGGTGGGGCTTCAGGGAACATGATGTACAGGGCCCCCAAATTTCTCTCCACTGGCCTGGCTAGGATCATAGTGAGGTGTGTGTGTGTGTGTGTGTGTGTGTGTGTGTGTGTGTGTGTGTGTGTGTGTGTGTGTGTGTGTGTGTGAAAAATCTGCATTCCTGAGCAGCATAGTTAAGTTCATCTAAGTCCCTGTGTAGAAAGAGCTAGGTTGATGGAAGAAGTCAGGGAGGTGGACAATGGGAGAACCCCTCGTGTCTACATGGTAGTGTTTTAAGTGGAGCCAAGCCCTCAGTGCCTGGATGCGTCGACTTATGCTTGCGGGGCTCATGCTACAAACAGCCTTGTAGATGTTCCCATTCAGGCTCCTTGCTGGGTTTCAGGGCCCGAGCAGGAACATTCACATGGCTCCACATGACTGCAGCAAGAGCCCTGCAGGTCTCTGGGACTCACCGCTGTGGGGTTTGTTTGCCAGGTAAGTGCTCCCAATGTCTGGGTGACCTTGGGCTAAGTACGTTTTTCAAAGCCGGGAGTTGAACCTGAGTTTAGGTGCTGGAACTAGGGGGGCTGCTGCACCCTCTGGCTTGAAGTGGTTTCTATCACATCCAGGGTTTACAGTTTGGTTCAATGGCTCTCAGTCCCCACCTCACTGTACAAATTGTTTCAGCCCCCCGAACCTGAGTCTATGGTTAACCCCCTAACCACCCAAGTCTTTGGCTAACCCTCATCCCCCTAGTCTATGGCTAACCTCCTATCCCCCCCATCTACAACTTGCCCCTAACCCCCCCAGTCTACGGCTAATCTCCTACCCACCAAGCTACCGTTAACCCCCATGCCCCCCCAGTCTATGACTAACCCCCTCCCCCCATTTATGGCTAACCTCCTACCCCCCAATCTATGGCTAACCCCCTCCCCCTACCTATGGCTAACCTCCTACGCCCCCAATCTATGGCTATCCCCCAACCCCACCCCAGTCTACAGTTAACCTCCTAGCCCCCCCAGTCTATGGCTAACCCCCTAACCCCCCAATCTACAGCTAACCCCCTAACCTCCCCACCATCCTTCCTCTGCTGCAGTCAGCTGCTCCTTCCAGCCTTTCCCTTCTATCTGGGGGAGACAGAAAAGTCCAGGCACCGAAAAGCAGTCCAGAGACAACCTTCCCTGTTCTCGGTCCCCGTCTCTCCTGCTCTCTCCCCGTGGCTGGGTCTTTCTTTTTCTCATTCTCTCGCTCGCCCTCTTTTTTTATATTGTAATTTAAAACACTGCCCCATTTGCTGCCACTGACCTTAACGGCTTAAATTAAAAAGCAATGTTCTGTGTATGTCTTGAAATCATGGCATTCAACACTCTATGGAGCTTGACACCGGGGGAAAAAAAAAGGTACAATTACTATCCCCTGCGCTCCCTCTCCCCCACTCACTCGTTCCTACCTATTATTTCTCCCTCTCTCCGGTGTGCAACATTTATGTTTTTAATAACACCGGAACGTCTTTGACCTTGTGGATTAATACTGGGATCTGCAAAGAAACTATAGTCGAGAGTTTTCTCGGAGCTGGGACGGGAGGTGAATTTCTCTCTGCCAAAGAGCTCACGTGGGGTTGATTTGAGGGGTGAGTGTGTGGTGGGGGGATAAAAGGTGTAAAGAAGTGTGCCCCCCATCCCTATTATTGCCCCATTCATGGGCCAGGACCCTGGTATGTTAGGTGCTGTACGTTATTTATGAGGTATTGACACCTCTTGGTACTGACACCCCCTCATCAATTAATGGGAGTGGACCACATCCACCCTGGCTGAATTGGCCTTGTCAGCCCTGGTTCTCCACTTGTAAGGTAACGCTCATCTCTTCACGTGCCAATATAACTATGCCTGTGTCTGTAACATTCATGTATCTAAAGAAGTGGGTTTTTTTCACCCACGAAAGCTTAGGCCCAAATAAATCAGTTCGTCTTTAAGGTGCCAGTAGCACCCAGGAGCTGCAGTCACTGGCTGGGATCCTACTCTGCTCGGTGCTGTGCAAACACAGACTCAAAAGACAACCTGCATGTAGAGAGGCTGTGACCGAGATCAATGCCAGGGGCCAGAGAACCTCCCAGTGCAAGGCTCCGAAGAGCGGGAGGGGAGACAGCAGCCCAGACAGAGATCGGGAGCTAGGTTTTCTCAGGGGCTCGGCACTGACATGAATGAACGTTTTGTCAAGCGAATTTGGTCCATTCGGCTAGACCCTAGTGACTGACTCAAGGGCCCCCACTGGCTTAGTGAGCGAGCCAGGATCCACACTCAGGTCTCCCAGCCCACCAGCCAACGCTGCCACCTTTCACCCCGGGGTTTCAGCCCAAGGACCTTTTGTCACCCCGTACGGGAACATGCAGGTTGTCTGGTTTCATGAGCGGAGCTGTGCAGCCTGCCGAGGCAAAGGAGTCCAGGGCCCGGACATGGGGCTTTAAAAACCCGCTCCTGGAGACTCATGGGCTATTTAAGAGGCAGGGAGAGGGGTGCAGCATTTTGGCCCAGTGGCTTTGTAGCTGGGATGCTGAGTGCCTCTTGCTGAGTGATGGTGGCAGAAAGGGGATGCTGCATTCTAACCTGAATCCTGTAGCAACCCTGCATTGTACCTGGACCTCGGTGGGACCGGAATGATCTTTAGCCTATCAGAGAGCAGCTTGTCTTTCCCCCTCCCTTTGGCCAACTTTGTTCTCTTGGACTAAACTGGTTTCCAGCTGGCTGGTTCCCTGATTGGTGGTGCCCCAGGGATGGCATCTATGGGCAGCAGAGGGCACCTGCCCGCAATTTGCTGTGCTGCAGGGAGTGGGGTGAGGGGCACAGTAGGGGGCACTCTCCCCTCGCCATTAGTGTGGCCCCAATGCCCCAGCGCAGGGCTAGGGGGCGCTGTGCTGCAGGGAGTGTTGTGGGGAGTTCAGCCAGGGGATGGTTTCGCTGGGAGCTCAAGCACAGTGTCTCGGGAATGCCCTGCTGCTGGAAGTGGCCTCTCTTGAGACCCTGCAAAGTCTTCCAACAGCTGGATATTAACACAGGTACTCTGGCTAAAGGCCTACACAGTTGTTTGATGCATTACGGTAGCACCTAGGAGCTCCCATTACAATCTGGGACCCCAGTGTGCTAGGTGCTGTACATTATTTATTAGGTGTATTACGGTAACGCCTAGGAATCCCAGTAATGGACCAGGAGCCCATTGTGCCAGGCACAGAACAAAAGCATAGTCCTTGCCCCAAATAGCTTATGATATACCCTTCCCTACCTCCCAGAGATGTGTGTGTTTGAAGGCCCGGGAGCTGCTGGGGTAAGACCAGGGTACACCGATAGCAGTGCAGGGGTTAAATGACACGTGAGCTATTAGCGACGGCAGACAGCCTGCACCGAATCTCCAACCCACCACTTTGGTTCAACCCGGTGGCCAGAGCAGAGGGCGCCCCACTGGAGTAGGATGTTTTGGGGAGAGGGGATGTGGGGCCAGGGCTCTGCCTTTCCCATTCATTGCTGCTGTGGACACTTTGCAGTACTCCCATGTCGCCTCCCCCGCCCACTCTTGCCATGTTTAAACCCCCGCCCCCCATCTGCATTGATCAGAAAGAGCAGTGAGGAAATGAAGCAGGTAACCGAGCCATGGAGAATTGGCTTGGTTTTTATAGCTGCCTTCTTCTCCGAGACTATCAAACTGACTCCCCCCGCCCCATATCCACTCCCAGATCCTCCTCCCCACCATCCAGGCCAGCAGGAGAGTTGGCCCTTAACTGCCCATGGTGCTAGCAGGGCTGCCCAGAGGGAGGGGCAAGTGGGGCAATTTGCCCTAGGCTCCAGGCCCTGCAGGGGCTCCCACGAAAATATAGTGTGGGAAGTCCATTGGGCAGAGAGCTCCCAGCTCAGGACAGGTGGGAAGCAGCTGCAGGCAGAGGCTATGGGGACACCTGCCCTGGGTCTCAAGGGGGCTGGATGTGAGTTTCCCTCTCTGACACCACACCTGGCCTTGTAATGCAGTGACTCCCCACTAGGGGGCGGTGGGAGCTGACTCTCCGGTGGCCTATTCTGATCTGCTCTGGTGGGGTGGGTTTGGCAGGGACTTTCTGGGCCCCCTTCCCTTTTTATCATCCCTTCCTGATTCCCTCCACCTCCCTTTCCATCCATGGCTCTCTCCTTCCCCTTCTTCTCGCTCAGTCTCTGGCCATTCACTCTCCCTTTTTGCCTTGGAAGATGCCAGGTCCAGTATGGGATCAGCATCCCCCCAGCAGGGGAGGGGCTGCGTGGCCGAACAATGGGGCCCCTCAGGGAGGATGCTGCATCCCACCCCTCCTGCTTTGTCCTTTGAATCACACAATTGTCCGGCTCCTAAGTCTACAGTTGGTGCCCGGTGCAGCCCGAGCTCAATCTCTGCAGCCTGTTGGGGAGGGAATGGGGCCCATGCTCAGCGCTCCTGGCCTGGGGAGAGCTGTTGGAAACACTCCTCCAACTGCCCTCACCTCCCAGGGAAAGGAATCGTCTGTCCGACCATCCATTGATCAGATGGGGCAGCCTGCGGCCTTGAAGGAGCAGGCTCCCCAGTCCAGTCAAGTCCTTGGCCTCTGCGCGACTGCAGTGGGTGGGTTCCAAGCTGGGAACATTTATCCTCTGAGGGCAGGGCCTCGCCTCCCCTCAACTAATGAGGTCGAGTGGCTCAGACCCAGGTTAGGAATCAAGAGACCTCAGTTCAAGTCCCAGCTTTGCCACTCCTCTTAGAGAAGGCCTTGTGCCTCAGTTTCCCCTCTAGCTAGACTGTGAGCTGCTCAGGGCCGGGAGTCTGTGTGGCACAAATCACCGTGTGGCCTTGACAGTAATAATGCACTAAAGCTGCTCAACAGGCAGTAGGGGATGTTGCCTGGGTTCTCAGATCAGCTTGCATGGGGATCGAGCGAATTATGAGCCCCATGAGTCTATGAGAGGAGTGGCTAGATGGGGCTCAGCGATGGGCAGAAGCCTGCTCTGAATGAGTGCTGGGTCTTCTTGGATTGCTGGCAACTCATGCCCACTGCCAAGCATTCTTCTGCCTCAGGCCTGGACTGATGCCTGGCACTTCTCCCTCCAGCCCTGGCCCCCTCCCCCAGTGCTGGTTTGCCCAGGATCATCCCTGTTTCAAGGGAGCTGTCCCAGGAGATCTGCTCTGGGGGCTCAGGATCCCCCCATGTCCCTGTTTTTTGTCCCCCCAGAGATGGCAGTCCCACAGCCCTCCCAGCTGCTCTGTTCTTGCCAGACCATCTGGCCCTGAAACTGTGGTGATGGGCACCAAGAGGCAGACAGGCCGAGGGTCCATCGAGGTCCCCCATTCTCAGTGCCAAGACAAAGGGGACGGAGGTGGCCCAGAGCCTGCCTCTCGGAACATCTTCCCCCTCAGTCCACCACCCGGGGCGCTGTAGAGTGAGACATCCCCCCAGCTCAGCCCTATGCGGGGACCCCTTGTGGTGAGCTGGAGGTGGCGCAGACTGGAGGAAGCCAGAGGGAACCCCAGGGTCTGCCTGTGACTGTCTGCCTTAATGACCCCCACCCCCTTTCTGTTCATCACAGCCCTGTGCTATCTTTTCTCCACCACAAGGGGGTGCTAAAGGGCACGGGGCTGCACCACCTCCCCCTAGTGGTTCTGGGTGGAGCCTGCGGAAGCAATAGCAGGGAAGGAGCCAGGTGCCCCTGTGGCTGAGCCCTTGTAATACCAGAGACCGCGCTGCCCCCTGCTGGACCCGTGTAGGCTCTGCAGGAGGCCCAGAATTCCCCAGGCTACAGTAATTCCTGCAGAATGCCCAGCATTCCCAAACTACCGTAATTCCTGCAGGAGCGCCAGCCATCTCCAGGCTAGTACCGTAATTCCTGCAAGAAGCGCAGCTGCCCCTGTGCTACAATAATTCCTACAGGAGGCCCCGCAATCCTCAGGCTACTACCGTAATTCCTGCAGGGGGCCCTGCTGTCCCTGCTCTACCGTAATTGCTCGCTGCCTCCGGCTGGCTGTAATTCATAGTTCAAGTGAAGGCCCTTGGCTGGCTGCACCATGTGTGAGCGCCTGCCAATTCCACAGGCGACATCATCAAAGGCAGCGCAGGAGGGGGCCGGAGTTAATTTTTTGTCTATTTATGACAGGCTTAATTCAGTGTGTTTTCCTGGCGCACTTCATCACCGGAGCCGCAGTGACACGTACAGCGTTGGGGACAGGGAGCTGAGGCTGCCCGGCACTGCCTCCCTCCGGAGTGAGCTGCAGCGCTGGGAGCTGAGGGCAGGAGCAACACCGTTTTAAACGGACATCCGGTGTGATGTGCTGCAACAGCCCTGGGCTCCCCGCACAGCCCTGCCAGTGCCCCTCAATCCAGACCCGCAGCCCCTGCTATCCCAGCCCTGGGCTCCCCCCACACACCCCCTGGCAGTGCCCCTCAATCCCGACCCACAGCCCCTGCTATCCCAGCCCTGGGCTCCCCGCACAGCTCTGCCAGTGCCCCTCAATCCCGACTCACAGCCCCTGCTATCCCAGCCCTGGGCTCCCCGCACAGCCCTGCCAGTGCCCCTCAATCCAGACCCGCAGCCCCTGCTATCCCAGCCCTGGGCTCCCCGCGCAGCCCTGCCAGTGCCCCTCAATCCAGACCCACAGCCCCTGCTATCCCAGCCCTGGGCTCCCCCCACAGCTCTGCCAGTGCCCCTCAATCCCGACTCACAGTCCCTGCTATCCCAGCCCTGGGCTCCCCCCACACCCCCTCTGCCAGTGCCCCTCAATCCCAACCCACAACCACTGCTATCCCAGGCGTGGGGTCCCCCCACACACCCCCTGCCAGTGCCCCTCAATCCCGACCCACAGCCCCTGCTATCCCAGCCCTGGGCTCCCCCCACACACCCCCTGCCAGTGCCCCTCAATCCCGACCCACAGCCCCTGCTATCCCAGCCCTGGGCTCCCCCCACAGCTCCGCCAGTGCCCCTCAATCCCGACTCACAGCCCCTGCTATCCCAGCCCTGGGCTCCCCCCACAGCTCTGCCAGTGCCCCTCAATCCCAACCCACAACCACTGCTATCCCAGGCCTGGGGTCCCCCCACACCCCCTCTGCCAGTGCCCCTCAATCCCGACCCGCAGCCCCTGCTATCTCAGCCCCGGGCTCCCCACCATGCCCCAGCTCTGCCGGTGCCTCCTCTCAATCCTAATCTGCAGACCCCCGCCTCCTGCTCCCACTGACCGGTCCCAGGTGGCTGGGCCTCCCGAGGGAAGAATGGCTAAATCTTACCTCTCCACCCACTTCAGGTTTAAGGAGAGAAGCTCCCTGAGCAGCGAGGCCACCTTTCCGATTTCAAAATGTGATGATGCCAGGTTGTGTGTGTGTGGGGGAAGTCTGGGAGATGAGGGGACAGACGAACCAGGGAGTGAAAGATCATCTCAGCCTGGTGCAAGAGGAGGAGGGCAGAGCTGGCTGTGCCCAGGGAGACCCCAGCTCCCTGCTGCAGGGTCCCAGCCTGTGGGCACCCCCTTCCCGAAGACCCTTTCCAAGGGGAAGGACCAGGGGCAGGATGCTAGAGCAGCTGTGGCTGTCACCCCTATGGCTAGAGTGTTAGAGGCTGATGCTGTTGGGGCTGGGTTGTCTACCTATGGCTGTATGCATGAGGCCAAGCCCTTGGAATGGAGAGCTGGGGGTGACGGAGACCTTCCCACTCCTTATCTGTAGGGAGCGCAGTTCAGAGCATGCTGATAGGATGCCCCCAGCTGGCTCACCTTGGAACTGCAGCCCTAAGTGGGACCACCAGCTCAGGAGAACTGAGCAGAGGGGTCAGTGTAGCTACACCCAAACCTTTAGCCTGCTCACAGCAAAAATCTGCCTTTACTTTTCTCTGTCCCGGGCCAGCTGAGGATCTCCAAGCACTGGAAATGGTTTCAGCCCCTGACAGCTGGGGCTGCATAAACACATGGCAAGAGACAGGCCTGGCCCAGAAGAGCTTATGTTACACGGGGGAAACTGAGGCACAGAGCTGGGACAGGACTTTATTCGTGTGATAGTTACACCTGGCCCAGCTGGACCCTGGAGTGGCAGGGGTAGTAATGGATAGACCAAGGGACAGCATCTGCCCTGCAGAATGTATAGGCTGAATAGACAGAGGGTGGGAGGGGAAATTGAGGCACAAAGCAGGGAAGTGACTTGCCCAAGTTCAACCAGCTGGGGGGTGGCAGAGTCAGGAATAGAGCCTAGCTCTCCGCCCTCCCAGACTTGTGTATTCACCACAAGAGCATTATTGGCCTTGTTCTGCAGCGAGATGCTTGGGACGTTTTGCTCAGGGACAGGCAGTGAAAACTCTTGTGTCCTGACGCCCAGTCCCTTGCTGTCAGCAGTGGCTAATGCTCCTTCCCCTCCACCCCAGCCATTCTGCCTTGCCCGTCCCTGGGGTCTACACTGTCCCTACAGAGGAGCTTTTTCCGGAGCCGTTCCATTCATCTTGCTTGTTATTCTGGGGTTTAGTTTGGTTTCATGCTCGGCCACATTCAGCTCCTGTGCTGCTCTCCTCCTCCCCTTGTGTTCATGACTCGGGCAATGTGGTTTCTGCCATTCTCACCCCCCGCCCCTGCCCCCTGCCCTGGGGATTGGGGCTTAGTTTCACAGCTCACTCGCTCGGCCTTGCTCAATTTCACCTTATCACTCGTCCCACCGCCTGGCCTGCAGCAAGTGAAAGACAGGGAAGGGGCGAAGGATCTATATGAGTGCGAAGGGAGGAGTCTCTCTCACCGCCAGTTGCAAGGCGGAAAAGCCAGGGGCACCTCCAGACCTGGCAGGTTGTTTGGCTCTGCGGGTGCATGTCGAGGCCCATGCGTGTGTGGGTCAGCCTGGGTGTGGGCATGTACGAGGTTGGGGGTGAACGTGTTTGGGTGTGGCACTGGGTGAGTTTTGGGCACAGAGCTGCCTATGGGCTGGGCGTGTCTGAGCACACATGTGTGCTGCGTGTTCTTTCATGCCGGGGTGTGTATGTGTTTGTGGGCCTGCAGGCGTGGGCATGTGTGCCTGTGTGTGCACATGTTTGGGGGCCTGCACACGTACAGGCGTGTCCTTGCTGGACTGTGCAGCGGGCTAACATAGCCTGGTGGGCTACTATGCATGTTTGAACTGCCATGTATGTAACGTGTGTGCATGTGTCCATGCGTGTCTTCATGTGACGAGGCTATAAAGGCTGCCTAAGTGGCATTAATGGGGACCGACAGATGCCCCCTGACACTAAGGCTTGTACGTGAACACACAACACTGTATGTAAGTGGGACAGCCTGAACCTGCTGTTTCCTCTTACCTATTTCCTGGAAAGCCCCTTCCCTATGGCATCTCCTGCCCTTTCCGAGGGACTCAGACACTTCCCAGGCTGTTTCCACCTCTAGCTCCTGGAGAGACTTGGATCCAGTTTCAGGATGGGGGAACCCACTGGCATCGAGTGATCAGACAGCAAGTGTGAAAAATCAGGACGGGGGTGGAACGTGTGTGTGGGATATCAGGAGCCTATATAAAACAAAGCCCCACATATCTGGACTGTCCCTATAAAATCGGGACATCTGGTCACTCTACACTGGGATGCTGGGATCTCTTCTTGAGCTGGAGAAGGGCTCTGAAACGTCTGGAACCTGGGTTGTTTTAGCAAGCCTCCCTTTGGGGTTTAAACTCTCCTTTTTCAAAGGAAAATGCAACAAACAAGGGTTAATTGCTATTATTCTTCTGCATCTGATGGCAAGAGTTAAAGGCCCTGGTGGAGATAAGGGCCCCATTGGGCTGGCACTGCACAGCCAGAGGTGAGGGACAGGGTATATTCTGGCCCCAAAGTGCTCACAACGTCCTGATATAAGAACCAAGGACAACCAGGGAGGGAGCAGGCAGAATCAGTTGTGGGGAAGGGTCTGAACTCTGTTCTTTGCCTCAGGTGTCAGGGAAGCTGCTTCCGGGTAGCCAGAGGCAGCAGGTGAGAAATCACGCAGCAGCTGTGGTATTGCAGGTCCCCAGGTTCGGGGCTGAGCAGAATGGATCCCCTGCAGCAAGCACTTCCAGGATTAATAGCTCCGTGGTCCCAGCTCATGGGCTGTGTTTTGACTGCTAATGATTCCAGGTTGCCGAGACATCTGATTTTTGGTGCTTTTCTGAGTTGTGGTTAGAACGGCAGCTCCTGTTTAAACAAAAGGATCTATCCAGCCCTCATTGGGGTGAGAAAAAGTTGGAAAACATGACCCCTGAAGGCTCAAAAACCCCAGAAGGTGAATAAAGAGAACCACACATGGCTTACTGTAAAAAACTTGTGAGTTTTTAAACCAGCCGTGTGATTTGAAAGATCATCTCGTCATTTTAAAACCAATCTCACGACCTCAAAGACCATCTCATGATTTTTAGGCCAGTCTCGTGATTTTTAAACCAATCTCATGATTCCTGGGGGCCTGTCTTGGGAGTTTTGAACATTTGGGGCAGGCCGCACTGTTCGCTCTGCATTCACCGGTCGCATAGTGTGTTGTATTTTTTTTTTTATTGCCACAGGCCAATCACAAATAGAATCTCACCTGTATCACTAGGCTGTTGTCATGGAGATAAGCCTCACGGTGTTGCCTCTGTGCCCTGATTGGTTGAGTGCATACATGCAATTTGCCTTCCTGCAGGGGTTTTGTGCCAATTAAACTCCAAGCACATCTGCTTAAAAATTTGAGCCAATATTTGCCCAGCTTTGGTGCCAAGGTCTCTTCCCAAGGGTGGGATGTAGGGGGGGGGCTCTTATGTGTACTCCCTACTCAAACCCATTGCTTGTTGGTGTTTGTGTGTCCATGTTTGTGCATGCAGCCGTGAGAGAGCGGTGTGCGTGCACAGAAGCATGTGAGAAGCTGAAGCGATCATAAAGCATCAGAATGGTGGGAGGTGTTTTCTCTGCAGGTTGCCTGTGAATGGGTCCCCTAAATCTCATGGACTGATGGTGCGCATTTGTGTGTGTGTGTGTGCTCAGGTGTTTGTATGTCTGTATCATGTGCATATCTGTGAGCATGAGTCAGGGGGCGTAGATGGTGTCAGCCACTTTCCAGCTCCTTCCAGGTTTATTGGCAATCGGAACTGAACAATAAGCAACACCTGGGACAGAGCATTAGCTCGGTGTGGCCCTCCGTGGCATGACAGAGTTGCGCTGCTGACTCACCCTGCTGACCAGAGCAGGTGGGGCTCATCAGCTCCAGCTCAACAAAAGCCTGATAGTCTCTCTAAGGCAGGAGTCCCCAGCGTGATGCCCGCGGGGGCCATGGTGCCTGCCAGGGCATTTAAGTGCACCCATATACTGGCTGGTGGATGAGCATCCACCGAAATGCCTCCAACAAGCTGCGTCATCCAGAGGTGTCGCCGCCGAAATGCTGCCAATTTTCAGCGGCGATGCCTCTGGATGACGCTACTTGTCAGCAGAATTTCGGCAGATGCTCGTCAGCCGCCACGGTCCTCTGTGGCTCGTCGTCTGGCACCTGCCGGACGAAAAAGATTGGGGACCATTGCTCTAAGGCAAAGGAGCGCTAGTGCGAGGGACAGGAGGACCTGTAGGGAGAAGTCAAGCATTTATGCTCGTTCTTACTTCAGGAAACCCTTGGACAGGTGTGTGTAAAACCTGTTGTATCAGGAGCAAGGAGAGATCCATCAGGATCTTCCTTTTGGAACTTGCTGTGTCTTTGTGGTTGTGTCTCCCCTTACTGGCCAGACTTAGTGACTACAACAGCCTACTCCCTCATCTAAGGGAGCTGCTCCTTCAGCTCACATTCTGAGGACTTGAAATGCTGAAGGTCCGTGGGTCTTTTCTCCCTGGTGCCATCATGCTTCAGTCAGGATCCAGCCTGGGGAGGGCAGGAGCAGCATCAGGGTTTCTGGTGCCTTAGGCAGAATTCGGGGGGCGGCATTTTGTACGCTCCCCACGAGGGAGTTTCTGGTTTCACTCCCATCGTGCCGCCGAAGGACCCTGCGCCGAAATGCTGCAGGCGACAGTGGCAGTCATTGAGCTGCTCAATTGCCTGCCGCTGTTTTCCGCGGCACGTCGGCAGAAGGTCTTTCTTTGGTGTTGTGACGGGATTGAAACCGGAAGCTCCCGTGCGCCCCCTGGGGAGCGCACAAAATGTGCCCCCCCCGAATCCTGGCGCCCTAGGCTACCGTCTAGGATCGCCTATTGGAAGCACTGGCTCTGCGGGAGGGAGAACCTGACCTCATTCAGACACCAATGCTTGAGGGAGAGCAGAATTACCCAGCTCTGAATGGGGCATTCCTTGAATAGGAGTGAGTGTGTCACACTGCGTCCCTAAGTGGGAAGCCAATGGAGGGAATCAAACTTATGCCTCTGAGATCTCAGAGCATGAGCTGCTCTGGCCTGAGCTGACAGACCCGTCACCCTGTAGCTGCCTCAACAACCTCTGCTTGGGCCCAGCCGCTATTAGCAGGAGCCAAAACACAGCACTGAGTGAACTCATCAAGGGCAAGGTAGCCACCCTCTTGGCTGATGACAGCCATCTTCACAGATGGTAGGATTGAACCAGGGTCCCCAGAGCTAACAGCTGAGTCCCCCTGGCCTGAGCTAAAGAGCCAGTGGCTGCTGCTGTAACAGACTCGCCCCTCTGTGGTTTGGCCATGGGGACGGGATGCCCAATATACGCTGACCCGGGGGTGGGTATGAGCCAGCTCCTTCCAACACCTTCCCATCCAGCCAGGAGAAACCTGAGCAGCCATGTCCAGCCTCCTCCCCCCGGTGAGGTTCTCCCTGACCCAGGCAGGATCAACCGGTGCCACCATCCACACCTTAGCACAGCCAGAGGCTCTGGCCTCAGGCCCTGCTGTTGCTGGCCACTAGTGCCTTGGTTTCCATCTTGTGTCTCCCCCTGCCCCGTCTGAGGCAGTTGGGAGGATTGGTGAGAAGTTTTGCCAAGGGAGGGGGTGGTCTAGTGGCCAAGTCACTGGCCTCGGACTCAGGGCCACTTGGTTCGTGTCCTGGCTCTGACCCGCTGGGTCAGTGACTTCCTTTCTTTGTGCCTGTTCCCTCAGGCTCTGGGACAGGCACTGTCTCTCACTCCACGTCTGTGCAGCACCTGGCACGAGGGGCTCAGGATCTCAAGGGGCTGCTGTCATGCATGTTGTAGTAGCAGTTTGCTGAGGACACCCGGATTCCCACTTCCTCATCCTCTGGCCATCGCAGCGCTATGCAAAACTGTAGGTGGGTGAGGTTGGGGCTAGCTTAATATAGATAACAGTGCAGTGAGTCTGGGAGGTTGCACGGGAGGGAAGAGGTACCAGCAAGATACCTGCCCTTTGAGCAGAGAGGTACATGTACCATTTGCCCCCTGCACAAGGTGGCCCAGTGATTAGGGCACTCGCCCAGGACTTTGGAGACCTGTTTTCAATCCCCTGCTCTGTAACCATCTTTTTGGGTGACCTCAGGTAAATCACTTCACCTCTCTGGGCCTCAGTCTCCTATAAGTGCTAGCACTGCCTATCCTCCTGGGGTAGAGTGAAGCTAAATACACTAAAGATTGCGGAGTGTCCTGATACTCTGATGATGGGGCCCAGCTACAGTAACATTACCTACCTTTTTTTATCAGTCGACCTCAAAGCAGGACAGTATCCTTATCACGAGGGGAAACTGAGGCACAGAGCAGGGACCTGCAGCAGAACCAGGACTGGAGCCCAGCAGAGCCACCCAGAGGATCCAGGGGGTCTGGGGTCTTCCTCGCCACCGAATTGCCACCGAAGACCTGGCACTTTGGTGAGGCGGAAGGACCACCCCCCCAGCTATGGGTCTTCGGGGCACGTCGGTGGCGGATCCCGGAGCGGAAGGTCCCCCTACTGCAGAATTGCCACCGAAGACCTGGGGCAGAAGAAGTTCTGGGGGCCCGGGCCCTGCGAGAGTTTTCCGGGGCCCCCAGAGCGAGTGAAGGACCCCGCTCCAGGGCCCCCAAAAAACTCTCGTAGGGGCCTGGGGCAAAATGCCCCACTTGCCCCCCCCCCCACTCTGGGCGGCCCTGTAGCCCAGGGCTCCTGAGTCCCATGGCAGCAGAGACCGGGCTGGGGTTTGCAGCCCTTCTTTTCGGGAGTGGGGACTCCTGCTTTCCCGGGGGCTGCGGTGAAATCACTGCGCTGGGGGCAAGCCCAGCCATGTGGCAGGATCTGTGAACCGCACTGGCTGTGCTTGAGTAGGAGACGGTCTCGAAGACAAGGGCGTTCCCTGGGAGGGGCCACTGGCTACCCAGGCCTGAGGAGCTGTTGGCCACAAGTCTCGCTCTCTGTACTAGCCCGAATCTGTTGCCCTTCAGGCCAGGCTGCAAACCTCAGGGTTCTGAGGGTGGGAGGGTGTGGATAAGAATTAGTGCAGGGCGGATCCTGCTGGGTTGGATCTGAGACCTGGCTGGGGGGGGGGTGAGGAGAAGCTGCCGGTTTTACCTTTAGATCCGCTGCAATTTTAACTGAGGGGCAAAGGTCCCTGGGAACAGGGCCCCAGAGGGATCAAATCCCTGCCGGGCTCCTAAACGTGTGCCTGGATTTTCCACAGAGCTTTGCAAATCGGAAGCTCGGCTCTTTGGAGAGTTGGCTACGAAGGGCCCCCTTTGGACACTTTGACCCCAGCTGTGGGTGCCGAGTGGCTGGCTAGCCGACCCCTGGACCGCTGAGTGGGAGGGTGCTTAATAACCAGCAATCAATCGAAACAGACAGATTTATACATGGCGGCTGTGCCCTCAATGCCGGTTCTTAAAGGCACCAACACCCCAGGTGGGGTGGTTAATGTCCCGCTCCCCCGGCCTGTGCCATAAAGGCTGGTAGCACCAACGCCATCAGCAAACTCCCCCCTCTCCCACTCTCCTTCCTAGCGCCAAGCATCGGAGCAGCAGCCCTTTGCCAAACACGTTGTGCTAACGACCTGTTAACGTGGCTGGATGGTGCCAGGGGCTTCTCCCTTGTGCCCATGGAGCCCCTGGGGGGCACTGGGAGTGGGGGAAGCAGCAGAGGAAAGGGGGTCATTTTCATCTCCATCTCCCCTGCCCTCACAGGCTTTGCAGGTGACTGCAGGCTGCTATGAGGATTTTGCTGCAAATCTGTCCTGTATGGAACTCACCCCTACCCCCTCAAATCCCCAAACTGCAGCTCTTTGGTTTTTCCCAACCCAGCCCCAGTGAAACTGGTGGCTTCCCAGTTCAGCCCCACTGCTGGGTTACCCCCTTTCCTATCCCTGCGGCCCTGCTGTGGCTGCAAACTCTCCCCGCCACCCGCCCCCCCCGCGCTCTGCACCAGGCAGACACCTGGGCCGGCCCGAAGACCATTAGCAGTCGCTTTGGATCGCCAGCAGTAAAGCGGTTAAGGGAGATGGTAAATCTGGGCCTGTAAAACCGGGGGAGATGTCAGAAGAGTCATCTCCCATCAATCTGCATGTCATCTGATAGAGGAGAAATGGGTGATAAAAACAAGCATTTTCGGAAATTATGTAGAATATTCCATTTGTAGAGTGCTGCAGTCGGGGCCGGAGCAGAATTTTAATCAGGAGGACTGCAGTGATGGACTGCAGCATGTCTGCTGTTCTAGTGTCGCCATCAATCACCGGCACACAAAAGAGCCGCCTCGCACACACCAGCTCACAGCTGTCGGGGCTGCAAGCAGCCAGGAGAAGGGTCTAGGGAGGGGGGAAAGAAAGGAAGGGAAAGAAAAACGAGGTGGTGGGGATGGGGTGCTTCCCCACGGGCTCTGCTCGGTTCTGGAGGCTTTAGGGTTAGGGGCAGGTTCGGCCCAGGGAGTGGGGGGTGGGGATTGGGATTTAATCCAGGGGGGATCGGGATGGAATTGTTTTCAGGGGCAATTGTGGATGGGTGAGTGAAGGTGACACGGAGATGCTGGTGTGTCCTTCGCCCGAGTAACGTGCGTGTGTGAGCGTGTGTGTGTTCACACACGCCCCCATGCCAAATAGCTGTCCAGGACCTGATTATCTCCGTCTGACCCCTTTCCCCAGGATTTGGGGGTGAGCCCCAGCCACGCGCCCCGATTGTGTCGTTCTGGTAGGTTTCACAGGTGGGAGAAATCCCGGGAGGGGTTGGAGCTCACCCCCCCGCGTTCGAATCTGATGGCTGGGACTCTTCAAACGAGTTTAACAGAATTAGGTGCCTGAGCGCCACCGGATGTCCAGGACAGTTGAGTGCGTGACCCGCTCCAGAAAATCCCAGAGAAGAATAGACCGAATCCAGTGGAATTCAGCCAGTGACAGGGGTGGGTAATTGGGGGATAGGGGAGAGCATCCCAACTCTCACCCACCTCTGGCTGCCCCCTAGATCCTCTCCCCACCAACTGTCCAGGCTGGTGCTTGCCTTTTGGGGGTGAGCCCCTTTGGCGTCTCATTGTGGCGGAACTGATTTGTTGTGGGGGCGGGGCGTGTCGCAGCATGTATCAGGCTACAGGGGAAGGAGAGGGAGGAGGTGGCTTCCCGGACCCATCTGACTCACCTGGGATTCAGCTTAGGGCTTTGGAATCACTGGGGGATGGGGGTTGGGGCTCTGCTGGTGCTTCCCACTGCGTTTGTGGGGGAAGGGGATGGGGATGCATGTGGCCCCCGGGTGCAATCCTTCTCCCAGACCATGTGGGGTCAGAGAGGTGCCGCCCCCCCACCTGACCCTCACTGGGAAGAGAGGAAAGGAATGGGGCTGGGGGGGAGGGCGGAGAGTGGGAGCTTGTGAGAGGGGCCACCTGGGGCTGAGGTCAGCAAGGAATAGCCAGGCTGCTCTGAGTTTCACTGGCTTCATTTTTCTCTCTCTCTCTCCATCCATCCTCAGCCATAGACTAAGGGGCATCGCAGAGCTGTGTGTGTGCGGGGAGCCCAGGGCTGGGATAGAAGTGGGGAGCTCTGGGTTGAGACTGAGGGGCACCAATGGAACTGTGTGGGAAACGCAGGGCTGGGAAAGCAGGGGGGCCTGTGTATCGAGATTGAGGGGCCCTGGTGGAGCTGGGGTGGGGATCCCAAGTCTGGGCTAGTAGGAGGATGCAGCTGTGAACAATGTAGTAACCTCAATCTCCGTCAAAGCCTCTAGCTGCTGCTATCCTACAAATAAGGAGAAGTTCCTGGGTACTTGTGAAACTGGGCCCCCGCGGGTTTTGGTCCATCATTCCTGGAAATCCCCCCCTGCACTGCGGGAATAGGTGATGTCCTGGGTCAGCCCCGGGATCCCATGCTGGGATGTCCTGTGGGTTCCTGTAGCTAGTCAGCGTGGGTCCAGCTGTGAGACCAAAGCCTAAAAGAGAGACCCAGAAACCACAAACAAGGTGTGATAACAGTTTTTTTTTTAGCCTCCCCAATGTCGTCTGTACCCGGAGAATGGGAGAATGGGGACCTGGGATTGGAAAGCCTCAGGTGGAGTGTTCGAATGCTCAGAGATGGAATTCCTGTGTGACCCAGGGCAGAGACACTCACCCCGGTGGTCCCTGTACCCAGCCCATGACTTCTGGCTGAGCAAGAGACTCAGCGGCAATTAAAAGAGGTGGAGAATCCACCGTGCCCCTAGGTGGCTTGTTCCAACTGTTAGAAATTTCTGGGACCTGATCCTGGAAGCGGTTTGCTTGGAATCTCATGAGAACAGCCATGCTTGGGAGATTCTGGCCCCCACTGGTAAAGAATCTCCCGAGAAGAACTGACAAAATACTGGCTCCTTCCAACTCACTGTGGGTTCAGTCCCTTGATAGTCCTCTGCCCACTGACTAGCGCGGACCGGCCCTCCTCGTGCCAGTCATACAATGCGGATAAAAGTGAGAGAAAGCAGGTTCACACGCGACTAAGGTAAATCTGGGTCTAAGTAGCAAAGTTTTGCCTTTCTTTGTCGCTTTTCATCTGGGGATTTCAAAGTACGGGACGGCTTTAATTCAGAGCTTCTCCCTTCTACCCAAGCTAAGGTGTGATTGTTCTGGTTTTAATTATTAAGAGGGCATCCAGAGGTTATGGCCAACAACTTCAAAGTTCTTGAGCTTTGGGTTGTCCAGCAAAATCAAACACGCAGGTTGGGCATCTGTAATCAGTGGGTGCTTGTGAGAATTTGGCCCTATGTGACTTAGCCGAGGTCAGATGCGATGACCCTGGCAGAGCCAGGAATAGAATCCAGGCGTTCTGTCCCCCACCTTCTCTGAACACAAGAAGCCACTGATTCTTAAGGGAGAGTCTTTGCGTAGAGGGGCAGCTAGGATTGGTTGAGGGAGTGGGTCAAATGTCAAGCTGGTTGGCTCTCCCTATAGCCAACAGAAAACAGTTTGGTTCCCTTCCCAGGGGCCTGGAAGCAGTGGTGATGGGTTTAGCTGGAAAACAAATCCTGTTCATTAGAACGGGGGATTCTTCAATGCACAATGAAAATTGGTTCTGGGCAATCTTTTCTGTTTTGGAGGTTTTTCACTCTAGAAAAAGGAAATTGATTTTTTTCAGCTAAAAAAAATATTTTTCCCCCCACAACCTGTTTTTTCTTTTTAACTGAAAACTGTTTTCGAAAACTGAATGATTTTCCCAGGAAAGGGTGCAAAAGAGAAACAATGCGCAAAATGTCCGGTGAAAAACTTGAGTGGGGCTTTTCACCCTGCTGTTCTCGTCATTGTGTTTTTGATGCAGGGCCAGGACACGGAGAGAAATTCACCACCGCTAGTGTTATTTGCTCAATTTATGGTCATGGAGAAGGACCTCAGTTAAGGATCAAGGATGGGGGCTGTACAAATATAGCGTGAGAAGCAGGTCCTGCCCTTAAGAGCTTCCAGCGTTGTTCAGGGAAGGAGACAAAATCAGGAGAGTGATCTACCTGAACCTTCATTACCCAGATTGCTTGACTCAGTTCCCCCACACTCCCTGCATTGGCAGAGCTGTGTGTGGGGGGTGGGGGGGAGTCCAGGGCTGGGCTAGCAGGGAGGCTGCAATTCGGGGAGTTGTAGGGTGGCCAGATAGCACAGCGATGGCCCCTGGCCTGGTACTCACTGGTACCTGCAATCTGGAGACCTGCAGACCTGGCCTGGTGTTTAGAGCATCCTCAGGCACCCAGGACTTGCCCTGAATCGGATCCTTTTCCAGACGCTGTCCACCTCAAACTCTGGCTGTAAAAAGACTCCTGTCTCTTCCCCTCCCTTGCCTCCCCAAAGCTGGGCCGATGTCTTCCAGGTGGTCTAAGGTGTCCCGCATGGCAAACCTCAGCCTGTTAACCTTTTCACTACTGCCCAAAAATAGGTGCATTGTGCGGGAATGTCTTGCTGAGGCCATGGCTTGAGCATCCAGGAGGGAAGAGGAATTTGGGGCCCTGATACATCAGGTTTGCTGGGGCCCCACCCACTCCCATTTCACCCTGGTTACAGATAGCACAGGGGCCCCTCTAAGCTCAGGACCCCTTGTACAATTGTACAAGAGTTTCCTCTCTTCAGCCATGATATTAACACCCACTAGTGCTTGCAATACAGGGCCGATCTCTGTTTCTGTTTGCCTACGCTGTGTCCTTGGGTACGGCGTGTGGCAGCTGTGTGCGTGGATGCATTGTGGAGGTCTCGTAGTGTGTGCTTGTGAACACGCACACAGCAGGGGAATGGATACATAGGCACCCCCGTGTGCATTCGGTTGTGGGTGCGAGTAAGAGTGATGGAACCTGCACGCAGGTGAGGGGTTTTGGAGGGTTGTGTGTGCCTCTGTGGTGTGGCTGTGTGTGTGTGTAGTTGTGTGAGTCCGGCTGTGTGCTGCTAGCTTGGCCTGTGTGCTGTGCATGCTGATGGCAAAAGAACTGGGAGGACAGGGGCAGAAACCCTCAGCTCACCAGTTCCCCTGCAGCCTCTCTTCCCCACCCCCACCCCTCAGATACAAGGTGCCCTGGGACCTGCTCTATGGCACAGACATGTTGGTAACTTTCAAATACCCAGCACCTTCCCCAAGGGATCCTAAAGCCCTTGAGCTGGGATGTTGTCTAGGTGGGGAAACTGAGGCACAGAGCAGGGCAGCGACAAGCCCAAAGTCATCCAGCAGATTAGGGGCAGAGCGGGGCATAGAACCCAGGAGTCCTGGCTCTGGGTCTTTAAGCATTAGACCACCTGAGTTCCATGGGGCAAGCTGAGATGAAAGATTCCCTCTTATCCCATCCTGCAGTGGGGCCTGTTTGATGTCTTACCCCAGTTCTAAGCATCTGGGATGCTCTCTCCTTTTAGAGGGTAGCAGGCTCACGGGAGGGCTGGATCTCTGGGTTTTTCTAATTCCCCAAGGGATTGGAGAGTCCCTAGATCTTGACTCTGTAGGGTCTGAGAGGATATGTGATGGGGATGTGGGTGGACATGTCTGAGGGGAGTTCCAGGATTGTCCTGGAGTCTCCAGGAATTAAAGTTTAATCTTTAATTAATCTTGTGGTAAAACCTCCAGGAATATGTGCAACTAAAACTGGCAAGCCTAGTGGGTGCTTGTTTGTATGTTGGGCTAGGTGTGTATATTTGGGGGGTGTTGTCTGGGTGTGTATTGGGCTGCCTGGATATTTGGGTGACTGTGGGGGTGTGTACTGCTCTGTGTGTGTATTGAGGTATTGGGGGGGTATGTTTGGGTGTGTGCATTGGGGTGTGTGTGTGTGCTGGAAGAGGAAGAAGAAAATCTCCAAGAGCTCAGATAACCCCTTGTTGTCACGATCAACCCCTAACCCAGCCCGTGGAACTGCCTCTTCCCCTCCCTCATCTCCAGACACTGGTGTGAATCAATGCACCATCAGACCAAAAAGTCTCTCAGCAAACTCCTTTTTATGGCAAAGGGACTGCAGGTCCACCCACCTCTCACGCACAGGGGCATATCCTATCACACGGCCCCCTTCTTCACAGCTCCTCATCCTCAAATCCTTCTGGAGGCAGATGGGGAAACTGAGGCACAGTGTGTAGCTCAACGGGCAGGAATAGAACTCGCCTCCTCTGAGACCGCATCCAGACCAGCCACCTTCCTTCTTCACAGTGCTTTATACCCAAAAAATCACTAGCCCTTTGCAGAGCTCTCCCTCCCATAATCCTTATGTTGCTTCCATATGGACCTGTGCGTTTGTTTCAGAGCGAGGGCTGGTGACTTCTCGTCTTTAACAGCCAAACCTCTGGGTTTTTATTTGCACTGGGAAGGGGGAAAAAAAATCTCTCCCACCCACATAAGAAAGCCACGGTTATTACTTCAATTATCATAAAATGTATTGCAGTGTATTTGTGGCAGGCGCTCTGCGGGAATCCTAGTGATTGCTCCGGGAGGTAATTCTGATGCGAGTATCTAATGCTTATCTTGTATAATTGCTGCTTCCTTCTTGCTTTGGCTGTTCAGACCCCCTCTGATATCTCTCCCCAGCTCCCCAACCCTCCCGCTTGCAAGGAGCTTTTTATTAAAATGGCTCCGAATTCATTAGCTGGGAATCGGATGTAAAAGGCAGGCTAGTGTAACATTTTAATTAGGCCTGAACAATAAACAAGCTAAATGAAGAGCGCACAGCTCCCTGGTGGACCGCCACCCGCCTTAAGGTTGTGAAGAATCATTACGTCCTCAGCCAATTTCATGGTGGCTCCGGAGAGGAGGCTCGTTATGAAAAGCGAAAGAAAAAGAAAAGATTCCCTTGCTAGACACCTCTATATTTCTCCCCCTACTTATGGCCCTGGCAGGAGGGTGGAGAGAGGTGGGGCGCGGCCAGGTAGGAGAGGGAAGGCCCCAAGCAAAGGGGGACGGAGAATTGGGTGCACTTGACCAACATCTAGTTTAAGGGAGAAGCTTGGCAGGAGGGTGTGGGGAAGAACGGCCATGAGTGTGTGGGGGTGAATTCAAATCAGCCTCTAGGGAGGGGAGCGAGCACTGGAACGTGCCTCCTGCCCCATCAGCCCCTCCTCAAAGCGTGGAAGGGGGCAATAGAACCTCCCTTTCCCCCCATAAGGCAGGGATCAAATACCCAGCACCTTCCCCAAGGGATCCCACAGCCCTTGAGCTGGGACATTGTCTAAGTGGGTAAACTGAGGCACAGAGTGCGGCAGTGACATGCCCCATAGTGCAGGGCTTTCCCTTTGCTCCATGGAGGTGGCTGGCAGTTTCTGTCTGTCTCCAGCTCTCTCTCTCTCTCTTCCCATCTCTGCCTTTCACTCTTTTTCTACCCCTGCCCCTGCCTTCCCTTCCCCTGTTTACGCAGACTGGACAGGAGGCATATTTTTGAACAAGGCCATGACATATTAATTGGAACCTCCATGCCTGCAGTCTGAGCCCCAGGCTCTGGGTTTCAGTGTGTGTGTGTGTGTGTGTGTGTGTGTGTGTGTGTGTGTGTGTGTGTGTGTGTGTGTGTGTGTGTGTGTGTGTGTGTGTGTGAGAGTTAAGCTGTCTTATGGTACCATGTGCTGCCACCCCGAACTGAGATCAGGGGTTTGTGGTGCTGGGTGTTGTATAAACACTCAATCCCTGTCCCAAAGAGTTCACAGTTGATATAGACAGCGAGTATTCCCATCCCCCCTTTCCAGATGGGGAGTGGGGACCCAGAGGGATTAAAATGACTTGCCCAAGATGACGCAGAGAGAGACTGGGGTCAGAATGTGACTCAATGCCTTTCTTCAGCCAGGGAGTGAGGAGAACACAGCTGTGATGCTGTCAGATATTCGGGGGCGGGGGCATTGGGGGTGGGGAGAGATGAGAAGGAAATGGGCAAATAGATGTCATTACATTAGAACAAGTGCATTAGAATGAAGTTTTAATTGCTTTAGATTTGCATTAGAAAGGCTTCCTGTTTAGGACAGAGACAGCATGAGGATGCCTGTGAATGCAGCTGCAGCCTCCAGGGGGCGCACTCATTACATTGTGACGTGCACACCAATAAACGAGGATTGTTCTGTTTGGAAGGAAGGGTGTAGTGAGAGCCAGCCGCTTCATCTTAACCTCATTCTATAAAATGAGAACAAGAGGCCAAATAATTGAACTTCATAGTAAGTAACTTAGAAGACATGAAAGGAAATTCTTCTTTGCATAGCAAATATCCAATCTGTGGAACTCATTGCTGCAGGAAATCAGAGAGCCAGATGCTGTAGCTGGATTTTAAAAGGGGTGAGGCCATTTTATGACCAATGGGGTAGGCACAGATAGACAGATCAGACTGAAAATGCGCCTGCCTGTGGCTAGATGAGACCATTTTAGGCTGCTGTAAGTGGGCGATCAGGATTTGGCCGGCTGGGGAGAAAATCCCGGGTACTGAAAAGCTCTTGAGCCCTGGTCTACACTATAAACTTATGTCAGTCTAACCGTGTCACTCAGGGGTGTGGATTTTCTAGTTATACCGACCTAACCCTTGGTGTAGACAGCGCTCTGTGGATGGGAGGGCTTCTCCAGCCTCTGGGAAAGGTGGAGTACCTGTGCTGATGGGAGAAGCTGCACCGCTTCTGCACTGCAAGTGTAGACAAGCCCTGAATCTAGCAGCGAAAGGCAGAACAAGAACCAGCAGCTGGAAGTTAAAGCCAGACACATTCAGATTAGAAATAAGGCCCTGCCATGTAACAGGGAGGGTGATGAATCCTTGGGACAAACCACTGAGGGGAGGGGTAGATTCCCCATCTCTTGATGTCTGCAAATCAAGACCAGACATCTTTCTGGAGGATACTTTTATTAAACACAAATTATTGGGCTCAATGCACTGGTGACTGGGTGAATGTCTCTTGCCTTTGCTAGGCCCTACCAAATTCAGGGTCCATTTTGGTCAATTTCGTGGTCATAGGAATTTAGTAAATAGCAAATTTCATGAGTTCAGCTACGTAAATCTGAAATTTCACGGTGTTGTAATTGTAGGGGTCTTGACCCAAAAAGGAGTTGTGAGGGGGTCACAAGGTTATTGTAGGGGGGGTTGTGGAACTACTGCCCTTAATTCTGCGCTGCTGCTGGCATTGCCTTCAGAGCTGGGCAGCTGAGAGCAGCGGCTGCTGGCCAGGAGCCCAGCTCTGAAGGCAGAGCCGCTGCCAGCAGCAGTGCAGAAGTAAGGATGGCGTGGTATGATATTGTCACCCTTACTTCTGCGCTGCTCCTGGCAGGGCGCCACCTTCAGAGCTGGGCGCCCGGCCAACAGCTGCTGCTTTCCGACCACCCAGCTCTGAAGGCAGTGCAGAAGGGTGGAAATACTGCGACCCTCCCTGCAACTCCCTTTTGGGTCAGAACCCCCTATTTGAGAAATGCTGGTTTCCGCTGTGAAATCTGTATAGTATAGGGTAAAAGCACACAAAAGACCAAATTTCACGGGGGGGAGACCAGATGTCACAGTCCGTGACGCATTTTTCTTGGCCGTGAATTTGGTACGGCCCTGGCTATGCAGGAGGTCAGACCAGATGTTCTGATGGTCCCTTCTGACCTTCAAATTGATGAATCTTTGACAAATCTGACCCCTAGTGTTTGAAGCTTTGCCTCATCCTTGGATGGAAGAGGCCATGGAAGGCATTGGCTCTTGTTCCTGTCTAATCAGAAGCTTGAAACAGCTGAAAATCCTGAGTTTGGCTGCTGGGTTCCTGATAATTCTACGTTAGCTCCTGCCGAACGATGCAACAAAGGCGACTTTCCCCAGATTAGATATGAAGCTCAATAATGCCCCCGCCGGGGACTCCTTTGCATAATTAATTCTGAGATTTGGGTCAGTTTTGCTCCCCCTGTGTTTCTGGTTTTTGGATGGTCGTAGCATTGCATGTTGAAAACACATCCAGGGACGTTAAAGAGGACTGGGTTGGGCTCTTGGCACTGGGGGAAGGGGCATGGGAAGACAGTTACGTTTGTGGTGCTCTGGTGTCAGTAGATGTAACTTGACATTTTGGTGGGGGGCTGGCATTGCTATTGGTAGAGCCCCACTACAGTAAGCCCCTGCTCCCCCGCTGCCTTCTGCCTCCTCAGTGTTATCTGGTATCTGAGCACATTAGCTGGATATTTATGCTAAAATGATCTTCTGTGATATAGCTGACAGTGGTGACATTTGATTTACCATCATTAGGTTCCAGGGTGAACATTCACATTTTTGGTGACTAGTGGCAGGTCACATCCCTACGAGCTATTTTTTCAGGCTCTCTGCAGATTCAGGAAGATGTTGTCATGCTGCTTGCTCACAGTTTAAAAATGTAAAGGATTTCTTTATTTGGATTTTGCGGCAGATTCTGCAGCTGTAGAGGCATGACTGAGGGCGGATGGAGCGAGGTTTGAGGGTTGGATGAGCATCTGGATTCTTGCGGGGCTGATCCAAATCGGTTCACTTGTTAGTTGACATGTCTGACCGGCTCAGAGGATGGAGTTTTTGGAGGGCAGTGGCATGGGGAGAAGCAAGGCTGGTGGTGATATGTGAGCTAGAATAGCATTATGATTTATAGACATTCTTGTCTTTCCTATCTGAACCAATATCCAGCTTTCTAAGATTACACCTGCTGCAGGTAGGGAAAATAGCCTGGTGTTCATGTAGCTAAGTATAAATCCTTTTTATTTCATGGAGGTTTTTGCTAAAAGATGTAACCTTGCTACAGGAGATAGCTGCATAATAATGCTCAGGACTGGGAGCCAGGACTCCTGGTTGCTATTGCCAACCTGGGAAGAGAGTGGAGCCTCATGGGTAGAGCAGAAGATGCGTGGGAGTTGGGACTCCTGGGTTCTGTTCCTGACCGGGGGGTGGGGTAGGAGATCTATTGATTTATAGAGATGATTTAAGACCACGACTCCCATGTTCTCTTTCTGGCTCTGGGAGATAGTGTGGGCTAGTGGCCAGAGCAAGAGACAAGTAGTCGGGGCTCTTGGGTTCTAGTATTGTCCGTATGAAAGAGTTAAAACTATGGTGAGACTAGAGGATTGAGAGACAGGACGCTTGGAGTCCTATACCACCTCCAGAAGACAGTGTCCTATAATGCTTGGAGCAGGGGATATTGGGAGTCAGAGTCCTGGATTCTATTCCCAGCTCTGAGAGGGCAGTGGGGTCTCATGAGTTAGAAGTGGGAGCTGGGAGTAAGGACTCCTAGGCTCTGATCCTGGATCTGAGAGGGGAGTGGGATCTGGTGGCCAAAGCAGGGAACTGGGTTGCATTCTGGCACAGGCAAGCCATGTGACCTCTAGAGATGGCTCAGAACCCAACCCCTAGGTTGGGTCGCTCTGGGGACGTCTGGATCTAGGTGGGGAGCAGGTCCACAATCTTTATCACAGGCCCCAGCCCAGACCCTAGATGTAAATAGCCCCAAACTCAAGATGGATGGGAACTGGGAGTGCTCAGGAGCTCTGTAAGTCATGCACAAGTGACTTACGTTTCCAACACTAGAAATGCTGCAGTATAGATAAAGACCAGGGAGACAGAAGGAGTTCTTCCATCACTGCAGTACATCTACCTTTCCCAGAGGCAACGGACAGGTTGATGGAAGAGTTTGTTCGTTGTCCTAGCCGTGTCTACACTGCAGCTTAGGTTGGCTTAATCCCATCGCACAGGACATTCGGTTTCTCACAGCCACGAGTAATGCAGTTAAGCTGACCTAATTCTAGTGTAGACCAGACTTAAACCTCATCCCTGAACCTTCTACTTGGGACCTATAGCTTAATATAGCTCCACCGTGCAGTGCTAGCTAAGGGACTCTCAATCTCCCAGACTACTGTACCACTTTCAGGGGTCTGATTTGTCTTGCACACCTAGAGTGAGCAGATGAGAGGAAGAAAATATTGGGACACATGGGGGCGGGGGGGGGGGGGGGGTCCGCCAGCAGAGCAAAAATAAAAATTAAAAATAAAAGCTGAGTGCTGCCAGTGGAGCGAAATATCAGGACAAATTGTGTCCCGACCAAAGATCGGTTGGGACACAGTTCAAACACCTAAATATCGAGACGGTCCCGATTTTATCGGGACGTCTGGTCACCCTATGCATACCCCCACGTTTCACCTCCCTTAAAAACTACTTGGTTACAAAATCAGGCATAAAAATACAAAAATGTCACAGCCACACTATTACTGAAAAACTGCTTCCTTTCTCATTTTTATAATCTAATTATGAAATAAACCAATTAGACCATAAATATTGCACGTACATTTCAGTGTACAGTATAGAAAGCAGTATAAAGAAGTCGTTCTCTGTATGAAATTGTAGTTTGTACTGATTTCACTAGTGCTTTTTATGTAGCCTGTTGTAAAACTAGGCAAATATCTAGATGAGTTAATGTACCCCCTGGAAGACCTCTGCATACTCCCAGAGGTACACGTACCCTTGGTTGAAAACCACTGGACTACACAACATTATATCATTTGCTTGTTTACAGCAGCTGCTTCTCTGTAAGTGGGGATAGATGCTCTGGAAGGAAGTTGCTCCTAGATAGGATAGGCGGAAACAGTTTTCCCATCCTGTGAGAATTTTTGAGATTTTGAAAATTTTTCCCATCTCAAATGGGGCCGAAAAGTGGCGCTCTCGTAAATTTTTGCCAACAGATAAACTGAAAAAACTCCTTGCGGGTCAATCAAAATGTTTTGTTTTGATTTTGACCTTTCAGAACAATGTTAAGCCTTGTTTTCTGAGAATAAATTATGGCCAATTTGGAAACAAACGAAATACCAGAAACGTTTTGATCATTTTGGGTTTCCATATATAAATATTTTGAGTCAGGAAATTCGCCCCAACCGACCCTTTCCCACAGAAGGTTTTGGTTTTGATGAACTGGCATATTGCAGAGATCAAACGAAAGCTGTGGAAGAGGGATTTGGCCGGGATGGAGATAAAGTAGGGCAGAGGCTGCTGGACACATACTAACCTTGTGGTTCTCTGTGGCAGAGGGTGCTGCCTGGCATCTTCCTAAATCTTGGCCTGGATTTCGCAGCCATGGAATGGCCTGATGACTGTGCTTTGGGGAGGGGAGCCACTGTCTCTGCTCTAATTTGGAGGCAACGGGCTAAGGCGATGAGAAACATTTCTCACGAGAGAAGAGGAGCAGCAGCTTCTTTGGGGTAAGAGTTATAGGATCCTGGGTGATGATCTGTAGCATTAATATTGAAGCATTAACATTGAAGCAGGAAAGACCTCCCATGCTGAGGCTCTGAGTCTGTCTTTGGGGTCTGCAATGCAGACATATCCCAGGAGAGGAGTTCTCCTCCCAAGCCAGGCAGAATTGTGCCCTGCTCCTGGACAGATGCAGAGATGCCAATGATTTACAGCCACTCCCAACCTGGGCTGGTGCCGAGCGGGTTACTAGAAAGGTTTGGTGTCCCCAAAGCCTCCCCACCTTCAACAGCTATTTTAACTCTTTGCATCATGTCCCCTACAGCTACACCAGCAGAAACCCTCACTCACAAAGGGCAGCACTAAAGGAAGATGGCTCTTCTGAGCCAGCCACATTGGCAGCTTGGGGTTGTAGGCTCTCCAGAGCTGTTTTGTTCATCCACGACACACAACGGTTGTGCTGTGAGTGGAAATCAGGTATCAGTCTAGCCTGATCTCCTTTACCATAGGACCTGAGCCTCATAAATCCCTGCACTATTATCACCATTGTGAACATGGGGAAACTGAGGCACCAAGCTTTATCAGGGCAGTCTGTGGCAGAGCAGGGAATTGAACCTTGGGCATAGAATATCAGGGTTGGAAGGGACCTCAGGAGGTCATCTAGTCCAACCCCCTGCTCAAAGCAAGACCAGTCCCCAGACAGATTTTTGCCCCAGATCTCTAAATGGCCCCCTCAAAGAGTGAACTCACAACCCCGCGTTTAGCAGGCCAATGCTCAAACCACTGAGCTAAGCCCTCCCCTAAGCCCTATTGAGTCTCCCAGCTCAGTACCCTAACCACTGCACCAGCTGTCTCTTAACCTCCTCAAAGCTCTCACAGTGCCTGGGTCACGGCTATAAGTCTTGCCACCAGCCTCTTCTTGTTCTGAGCTTACATGTGCTGCCAGCCTTGGCTGGGCTTTCCCAAGAAACCTCCCTTTGAATTTCAGGGCTCTGCCCAGGTTCCCAGACAGGGTCCAGTTTTCATTAATGTACTAGAACCATGATTGGAGCTTCATTAGGGGCGTGACCGGTGTCACACTGGCTGGAGTGACTCACGACGGTGAGTGGCAACCTCAGGGCAGACTGGCAAGAAGCAGGGCAACTCCCCCTCACAACTGGTTGTACGCTCTGTAATTAGATTTTGCCAACCCTGAAACGAGTGTGAACTCCTAAAGCACTGCAGGGCCACCCGGGGCGTGGGGGCAAGTGGGGCAATATGCCCCAGGCCCTGGGCCCCACAGGGGCCCCGCGAGCCCTGGCCCGGTGGTGGTCTGGGTCTTCAGCAGCATTTTGGCGGTGGGAGGCCATTCAGTGAAATGCCACCGAAGACTCAGACCGCTGCCGGGTGAGTACAAGCCCCGCAGCTCCCCTGCTTTGCCCCAGGCCCGCTGAATCCTCTGGGTGACCCTGAAGCACTGTAACCCTTACGGACAGTCCCCTTGGACATTCCAGCCTAGCTTACCACCCAGGCAAGCTGGACTTAAGGATAGATTGTCCGTTACACCAAAAAGCGCAACAATATTCAAGTTACTCCCGGTCCCAAAGGACCAGTCACTTACCCCAGGTCAGTGGTACCCGGATCTCAAACCAACGACCACACTTGTGGCCAATCCTGTAACAAACTAATTACAAGTTTATTAATTAGGAAAAAGAAATAAGAATGATTTACAGGGTTAAAGCAGATAAACAGACACACACAAATGAGATAGTCTTCAATTCAAAAGGTAAGAGACACTTCTATGATAAACAGCTCAATATATGTCCTTTAGGGCTAACCCAAGCCAAGCAGCCCTGGGATCTCTTGCTGATGTTTAGGAATCTTTGTCCCTCAGCGTCCAGACAGCATAAAGAGACCCTAATTCCTTCTGGCCAGAGGTTTTTATCCCCCACCTCACTAGCGTTCAAGAGCGTTTCTGCATCTAACCTCTTCCTGGGTGGGAACAATTGACAAAGTCTTTGTTCCACAATGGCCCATTGGGTTTTAATAGGAGCTGACACCTTCTGTAGGAATCCAGCATTTTGCATTAAGTGACTTCCCCCACCCCTCGCTCCCTATTGGTGATTTACAGAGTTTCAGAGCAAACAATTCTAGAGCAAACTCGTAAGTATTACCTATTAGCATGGTATACAGATATGATCGGTAGGATTAATACATGCAGCATCCTACAAGCATTCCATAAACTCTAAACACATCCTTATAACACTAGTATCTATTTGAACGATAGTAACCCACAGATGAACCACACTGGTTGCTAGCTCTGCATTTGTCAGTGTTTGGTGCAGCCCAGGGCCATGACGTAAGCTGGCACCTGGTCTGCCAGCATTACAACCTGGTTGGAACTGCCTTCCTCGAGGGGCTCTGGGGTCCTGAGCTCTGATCAGTGGAAGGCAGCTGTGTGTGTTATTTGCCCATTGAGCAATTACCATAAATACCAATACATGTACTGTAGGTTCTATTTCAAGATGGGCCTGATCTCCCACCCCAGATCCAAACATCCTCTCTGCCCCCAATTCTTGGCCACTGGACATCCAAACCCATTGGCGCTTGTTCAGTTATGGGTCTTGGGACTGTGCTGCAGAGAAAGCCGTCGGACCCCTCTGCCCGGCTCCTACACATGCTCATACTAAGATGGTGGCCTGGGCAGTGAAGGCGGCTGGGAAATGGATATTGAGCAGTGTGGATCTTCTTCAGGAGATAATCTCATGGCCGCAGCTGACTGGCTTGGGGCAGCCCCTCTGAGCATCTGGAGCGCTGGCCTGCCGATGAGACACCCCACTGTTCCAAGCATCTGAGAGCCCTCCCTCCAAGAGGAGACACAGAGGAGAGGTGGCTTGCCCAGCGCCACAGAGTCTGGAACAGAACCAGGTGTCCTGAGTCCCACTGCAGTGCTCTCCCCACCCACTAGGCTATGCTGCCCAGGGGCGGCTCCAGGCACCAACACGCCAAGCGCGGGTCTGGAGTGACAAGCTATGGGGTGTGCTCTGCTGGTTGCTGCGAGGGCGGCAGGCAGGTTGCCTTTGGCGGCACGCCTGTGGAGGGTCCGCTGGTCCCACAGCTTCGGAGTACCTCCCGCAGGCGTGCCGCCGAATCCGTGGGACTGGAGACCTCCCGCAAGCAAGCCACCGAAGGCAGCCTGCCTGCCATGCTTGGGGCAGCAAAATCCCTAGAGCTTCCCCTGATGCTCTTGCAACTTCTGTGGAGGCCAGCTGCCCCCTGACCTGCTCATTGCTGATCGCAAAAGCACCCTGGCTCTGTCTGCAGCATAGTCCAGGCTGCCTCCCCCATGCCCCAGCAACCTTGACTGGGTGGGGTGACAGGATGGGACCCTGCAGCACCCCACATGGGATCAGGGTCCCCAGGCACTGACCTCTGGGATTGGTGTGAAAGGCATGGATGGGACCGCCCGATCCAAGACCCCCAGCCACCTAGCCTCCCTGCTGAGCTCAGGACAACTTGGTCAGTGGGGTGAGAGATTGCCTTTTGCTAAGAGAAAATAATAGAATATCAGGGTTGGAAGGGACCTCAGGAGGTCATATAGTCCAACCTCCTGCCCAAAGCAGGACCAATCCCCAGTCAGATTTTTACCCCAGTTCCCTACATGGCTCCCTCAAGGAGGGAACTCACAACTCTGGGTTTAGCAGGCCAATGCTCAAACCACTGAGCCAGTGGTCCCCAATGTGGTGCCTGCGGGTGCCATGGTGCCCGCTGGGGCATTTATGTGTGGCCGCCTAGTGCCCAGCAGAGGACCTGCTGGGGACAGAGAACTCAGGCTGCGGGCGCATTGTTCTCTGTTCCCAGCAGGGGAGAGAAGCTGTGGCCCCAAGCCTGCTGGGGTCAGAGAACTCTGGGGCTGCAGGCGCTGGTGTTCTTGGTGCCCAGCAGGTGCGGGGCCCACCTAGTGCCCAGCAGAGAAGAGAATCTGGGGCCCCGCGCCTGCTGGGGATGGAGTACTCCAGGGCTGTGGGCACCAGTGTTCTCTGTCCTCGTGGCTTTTCTCCGGCTTCTCTCTGGATTCATATATTATGTAATATTAAATATTTTTTTGTATTATTTAATGTACAAATGCAAAATAAGCCTTGTAAAATTTTTGGCGCCCACCACGCTCTTCTGAAAACATGGATGTGCTGCTGGTCCCAAAAAGGTTGGGGACGACTGCCCTAAGCTAACCCTGCATCAGGCCTAACGCTGGGCAGATGGGCTTCCCCCAGCAACAGCTTTAACCCCCCCAGGGATGGGCCATAGAGAGGTCTGAAGAGCAATGCCATCCTTATGGGCTGTGTGTGTGCTTAGATCTTGATCCAGGATCCTTGGGGAGGTGCCAGGGACAGGCACCCATCCTCAATCCCTGTTCCTGAGTCCCTAGATCTTTCCCTGCAACCCTGGTTCCAACTCAGCTGCCGAAACCTGCATCCTCCTATAGGTGGCAGCGTTAATCAGCTCTTCAAACAGAGACGCATTAGCTGTCTGGCTAATCATATGGAGCCGTCTGGGGCTGGATGGGGAATAACAGGGCTGTGCTGGGAGTGGGACGAGGGACCAAGGCAATTGGATTGCCTTTCCCCTCGGCTTCTCCGCACCCGCAGGCCAAGATGTTCCAAGGTGCCCAGCGTTTCTCGGGTGCATCCAAGCTTTTTTGGGGGGCCTGGTTTGCAGAAAGTGTTGAGCGGCCTGATTCTTTTAAGGATGTGTGTGTGGGGGGGAGGGAGGCTCCAGTTACACATCCTGAAAAGAAATGGAGATGTTCTGCCCCCAAAATCACTAGTCAAGTTGCAGAGTCTTGGCCTGGGGATCCATCAGCTGCCTTGCATGTGCACCCCCCAGCCCCTGAGGGTTCCAGGCCCATCCACCCTCCACCTGCAATGCTCTGGGAATCTGGGGGTAGGCCCCTCCCCGTACACCCATCCCTGTGTCCCCTCCTCCTCCCGCAGCCCAGTTCATCGATACACTTTGCAGCTCCTTGGATGTTAAATTGAAAACAGACTCCGTGCGCAGAAAGCTATTTTCCTTCCACCGCCGTGCAGCGTTGCCATGGTGACCGATGGGCTCCACTTTGCCCTGCTCCTTTACTGGGGATGGGCATTTTTGGGGGGTGGAGAGGGAGGAGGGAGGGAATTAAAGCTGCAATTTCCTGTGGGGCCCCCGGCCTGTTTCGTCTCCTGTACCCAGGCAGGGATGTGTGGGCGTGAAGGTGGAAGGGGGGATTCCCCCCCAACCTCACATGCACAGACATTGGGGCCCAACAGCCTCATCCGGCTCCCTCTGCACTGCACCCTCAGGGAGCAAATGGAGCCACTGAGGACGTGGCAATGCACAGATCTCCCCTGGTCGGGGTGGCAGGGAATGGTTCCTCTCCCCTCCACCTTCCTGCATAGCTAGCCATGGGCATTGTGGGACTTTTAGCGCCTATTGGCTCCTGCTAGCAGCAGGATACCAGGCCCGATGGGAGCACTGGGCTGATCCAGTGTGGTGGTGGTCATGGGTAGCAGGCTAGATGGCACTGAGCCAGCGTGACTGAACTACACCAACCATGGGTGGCAGGAAGCCCGTCCTGGCTACACCAGCCCAGTAGCCGGCTCCTGCTCCGGCGAGTCCTTTGCATTGGGCGAGGGTCTGTCCTCGTTCAGCCCCAGGGGTCTCTTGTGAGCTCGCTAAAGCAGACAGCCCATTAGGAGACCACGACATCTTGGGACTGTGTTGCCTACTGCCAGGACTTGAACTGGGGCCCTGCGGGGTCATGGACGGCAACTGGGCCATGGGAGCCCGTGCGTAAGCCAGAGGCAGCTTTAATCTTAGCCCAGCTGCATGTTGTGTTTCAGAGAGGCCGACTGGACCTGGATTACAACTCTGAGCTACCTCTTCTTCCCTGGGGGGTGGTTGGGATTCCTCTCCATTGGCTTGTTCTCCTGCTGATGGAGGGGAGATGGATCCTGGAGGGTAAATCTGCCATGGGCTCCTTGTGCAGTCTAACATCTGCCTCCTGGTGCAACACAACATCTGTCTGCACCAACATCTGTCTTTGTGCACAGTGACATCCGGTTCAGCCACTTCTCCCTTCCCTTGTGGCCGTGGCTCCTCTGGTGCAGGGTGAAAATTAGAGCCACGTGCCCTACGTTACCTGGTCCCTTGTGTACTGCAACGTCTAGCTCCTTCGGCACAGCTGTGCTGGACTTTTTGCCCCACAGTCCTGGGTCCTGTTGTTAACTGGGCTGCTTCCCATCTTAATAAAGTTCCTCGCCATTTATTACTTAGCATTAAGGATCAGTGTTGCAGTAGTGCCTAGGAGCTGCTGCCATTGGGGCCAGGCCTCCATTGTGCTGGGTGCCATACGTTATTTATTAGGTGTATTACGGTAGTGTCTAGGAGCACTGCCCCAAACAGCTTCCGGTCCAGGTTATTTATTAGCCCTATAGTTCTTTTCTTCTTTTTTGTTTTAAATTTTCAAATGAAGAAATAAAGGTAGGACCCAGCCCAGCTCCTCACCGTGACCCAGAGCTGAATGTTCCTGAATGTTCCTGATGTCCTGGGAGGGCTGGAGCTGAGATTGTACCCTGGGGGGGTGCATGGTGGGGGAGGGGAATCTCATCTTCTCCTTTTTGCACTGGGGAGCTCAACTCAGGCTCACTGGGAGCCCAACCCTCCCTCCCCCCCGCCCAGCTCCACGGATCCCCGCCTCGCTTGGTTCAGAATGGGCATGATGAGTCCCATTTAGTCTGGCACCTTGAGAAGGTTTGGTCGGGCCATGGCCCGGGTGCCCCCCCCCCCCCGGCTTCTCAGCTCCCCCCCCATCTGGTTGAAATCCAAGCTCACTGGCAGGGGAGGGAGGGATTTGGGGTTCTCTCCAAGCGACGCTAACTGGCTTTCTGCATCCTCACCATTCCCCCTCCTGGAAAGGACGGGGTGGGGGAGTTTCTGAGATGTCCAAGGACGTCTCGTAGCTTCTCTTTATTTCATGATTTGCCGAGGACAGGTGCCCGTCTGTCTTGCTTTAAAGCTTTTCTCCATCCCTCTCCACCCTCCCGTTTGTGCTGCTTGTTGCCACGGCAACCCTAATCGATTGTCAGCCCTATAAAAAATTAAATAAACCCTCGCCAATTTCAGCAGGCCGCAGCCTGTTAACTGGCAGCCGGCACCTCCCTGTGGATCCGAGCGGTACTTGCCGATTCTCAGCTGGCTGAGAAACAACCCAGGCGAGTGGGAACAGCTGGACGCTGAGCCCCTGGGGATGTGAAGGGTTAATACAAGCCAAGAAGGAACTGAGCGGCAAGATTCTCAGCTGGTTTTTGTACAAGAAATGAACTTTGGGGTGCTTGGAGGTGGGGCTGGCCAGTTGGGAAAGGTGGCTCAGGATCCTTCTACCGCTGCCCCAGATGTGGGGCTTGGGGGTCAGCCAGCTATAGAGACAGGGGGCCTGAAATCTGAGACCTCCTGTGGAGGAGACCGGATTAGAACCAGGGCCAGATTCAAGGTTCTGGCCAGGCCCAGGTCTCAAGCCCCCTGACCTGTTAGTGGGAAATTGCTGAAGGGGCAGCCTGAGGGCCAGGGCCACCTGCAGGGCCCAGGAATTCGGCTCTGGGAAGCCGGGCAACGCTAAGGTGCAATGGCCGATGCTGAATGCAGTCGCTGAGTCCCTTGTCCCTCCAGCATCTGGCACACCCAGGCACGTGTGAACACTCCCTTTGGAGCAGGATTGGGGCCTGGTGCAACTCTCCTGGGGCACGGAAGGGGCGTCCTGACCGTTTACACCAGGCTCTGTGTTCGGCCTGGGTGTCTGTGCCCAGGAGACCTTGGCGAAGTACCTTGGCAGCAGCAAGCCTGGCGGAGCTATCTGTGCTGGCAGCGACCCAGGGGATGCTGTTCTCGGTGACTGCCCTGCCCAGGGGCACCTGTCTGCCTCCCTGCCAGGGAGGGAAGTGGCAGAACCAGCTGAGTCGAGCCACATGTGGCTGAGTTCTAGGGGGGCAGGCTGACCTCACTGGATTCACTTTGCCCCACTGCCACCAAAGCCTGACATGGCCCCGCATCTCCCCACTCCAGTCTGTCCCTCCTAGGAATGCTCTGATTGCTGGGCATTTCCCTTCCAGACTCCCTGCAGCTGGGGTCAGTCCAGAGGAACCCCACAGACTTTCACGTCACTGAGAGAAGAAGCAAGATCCCCTCAGGACACCACCTGTTTGGGCCCTGCTCAGTCCTGGCATCAGTGGGCAGCTCTGCCAGTGTTCCTGCATCTCTGTGTTTCAAACTTTGTGTGAGACAGGGCAGCAGCCATGAGTGGGACCCCGTTGTGCCAGGCACTGTCCACGCACAGAGCAAGACAGACGACGGGTGGGAAGAGAAACAGACGGGGTGACTTGCCCAAGGTCATCCAGTGGATCAGTAGCAGAGCTGGGAATAAACCCCCAGGCTCCTGAATCCCAGCGATACCTTAGCCCCTAGACAGCACTGCTGCTCCTACCAGCCTTTTCCGTAGCGAATGGAGTCTACATTGGGTGAGGGGTTGCTCAGACCAGGCTGGGGAGTTGAAACCACATGGCCAGTAGCAATGGGGACAGATGCTTTTGCTCCAGGCTTTGCTGCCCTAGGCCTGGGTCTGGGGAGTGGGGGGGCTGCAGTGGCGCCTGGCTCCAGCTGCTGTGCTGTGCTAGCTCCCAGCTGCCGCAGAGCTGAGCTGCCCCTGGTGCCTTTGTTCTGGTCTCGGTGAGGCTGAATTCACACACACAGGATCCAGAGAGGCAGGCTCCCTGCTTGGTTCACACGTGCCCTCCCCCTCATTTCTGAGGAGTGTCATCTTGGCTCCCCCAGGCTGGTGCTGTCCCTCTGGCTGCTCTGGACCAGTCTCCATGGCAGACACAATGAAGCAAGGGGGAAGGCTGCTCGGAGGGCACCTCCTGGATGGTCCATGCTGCAGCTGATCTGGCTTTAGGGGAGTGGTGGTGGCTGATCCCACACTGGAGCTGGAGCATTCAGATCTGCTCAGAGGAGTGTGTGTGTGTGTGGGGGGGGCTATGGGAGCAGGGCCTCCCCAGTAATCACCGCTCTGGGGTCTCCAAAGTCAGCCCCATCTTGACAGGGCTTGGGAAGACTGAGGTGTGCCCTGCATTAAAGCAGGGAATTAATTGCCATGTTGGTGGGACGTCCCAGCACTGCAGCCAGCACTAACCTCTCATTGCTGGCATGTTCATGCCCTGCAGAGATTTATCCCAAAAGCTGCCCCTCCACAGATTTGGCATGTGATTATCCTCATTATCTGTACCACAGTCATGCTTAACTGAGATCTGGGCCAGGTACAGCACAGACGCAGAAGGAGAGATAGACCCTCCTTGCTCACAATCTAAATAGACAAAGTGTGGGAGGGGAAATTGAAGCAGAGAGAGAGGGGAAGTGGTTTGCCCAAGGTCAACCAGCAGAACCAGAACTAGATCACAGGTCTCCTGAATCCCTGTTTAGGACCTTATCCACTAGACCATGCTGTCTCAAAGACTAGACAGGAAGCCCTCTGATCATAAGGGTGAAGGCGACCCATTGTGACAAGCCCGTGCTAAACAGTGGGAGAAGAGAAGGTATATTACATCAGGAACAAAGGGAAGTGGCAAGATAGGGATGGCATTGGGGGGCGGTTGGGAGGAAGACCTGTTGGCAGGGTGTGAGGAGGAGAAGAGGCTGGCAGCCCTAGTGGTGAGGCAATGGGGAGGCACAGAAAAGGGGTTTAAAGAGGGCATAAATGGCCCCCTGAGAATCTCCTCCCCCAGATGGGAACTCCCTGGCTGGTGTCGAGCTGGCGTGAGGGCACTGCACACACTCTCTTTAGTAGAAAGAGTGGATCAGAGTGCATTGCATTGTGGGTATTCTCAGGGGCAATGGGAGGGAAGCGGTGTGTAAACTAGAGCAGATCTGAGGCTGTTCTAACTTGCCCTGGGTCCTCCTTGGGCCAAAGAACACAGAGGTGGCAGAAACGGGGAAGTGAAGACCAGGTCCCTCAGGAAGGGTGCCCACAGCCAGTATGGCTGCCATGCAGTCCTTTCAATTGGCCTTTGTCTGAGGGACGTGGCTGACCCGAGTCAATGAGGGGATGGGAATTGGGCAGGTATAGCTTTGTCTGAGCTGCCCTTTGAATGGACTCAGCACTGTCTCTTATTCCAGTATTGGGACTGTCAGTGCACTTCTTCGCTTATTAGAGTACGGGGAAGGGGAGCATGTCAGGACTCCTGGGTTCCATTCTACTGACTCTGCCCTTCTGTTCCTTAGTTTCCCTAGCTGTCTAGTGGGAAGCGTAGGACTCAGCTGCCACATTGGAGAGCTGCGAAGGTCAGTGAGCGTTTGCAGAGAGCTCGGGTCAAAGGACAAAATATGATCGCCTCCAGTGGTATATTACCAGGTGGGGGTGAGATAGAGAAATCTTGGGCAGCATTGCTGTGTGCGTTATATCGCAGCAAAGAACCTCCTTGACAAAATCCAAGAGACGGCCCACCTGCCACTTGTCAAAGCTACATGGGAAGTGCTTCCCCACCAACTTCTCAGCAGAAGATCTATGGTACCGCCTGTCTCCCCGAGTCCCCAGAGGACGCTGTCGCAGAGCCGCTCCCTCTGTAAGAAACTCCCTCCTCCACCCTCGGCCTGAGGAGACACTGCCTGGCTTTGAGATACGGTGCAGCCTCTGAACTCCACACACGTGCTGAACAGCTGCTCATCTTGTGGTGGACTATCTGGAAGAATTCCCAGTCATTATGTGACTGAACCTGAAGCTACAGAATGGCTAAAACATGTGGGATGTCTACCTAAGCTCTTTGGACACCTTTCTTCTTCTTTCTGACATACTTGATATTTTGTACTATGAGCCTTTTTTCATCTTCATTGTACCACTTGTGCATTGGCTAATGAGCCGTCGAGCAGTGAATGTGTCCTACCTCAGAGGAGGGTGCATTCCCATGCCTCACCGCTCAGACTGGGGTGATGGTGAAATAATAAAAAGGACACGATATCGTCACAAAACAGGTCCCAACCTGCTCTCCGCCTCTCGGAGCATCCCGGCAGCTGCGGGAATGGAGCAGAGAACTCAAGCTGGGTGGGAAAAGTCTAAGCATTTGGATGGAAATTAAACATTTTCATGTTTGTCAACTTTTTCCTCCAAAAACCCTCGAAAATTTTCTTTCCCCAAGAAAATTCTGATTTCCCTGGAAATCCGTCTCCTGTTGGGAAAACGCTGCTGGAGAAATCCAGGCCCTCTCTGTCTGTCTCCTCCAGCACCGACAGGTGCTGCTCCTAAAGGGAAATCCTCACTTGCCGTTCACCAGATAGGGGCCTATGACACACAGCAGTTCTGATTCCATCCAGTAGAGGGCAGCGCACACACTAGCCAACCCACTCCCTTTTCCCACATGGTTAATGACCTGATCTATGTTCTGCTATCATGACAGAAGAGGTGGATTAGGGGTTTGTGGGGCCCAGGGCCAGAGCAAGTGGGGGCCTCTCCTCATCCCTTCTGCCTGCAGTCCCCCCGCCTCCTTCCACGCATTCCTGTTGGGGAAATTGGGTCAGGGTGCGGGGGCTTCCCCCACTCCCCAGCAGGAGCGCCAGGTGGGTGGGTGGAGCGGGTCAGGGCGCAAGGGCACCCATTTTTCCAGGGCACCCCCAATTGCCCGGGGCCCCTGGGCACAGACCCGGCTGGCCCAGAGGTTAACCTGTCACTGCATAACATTTTCACTTGCCACGAGTGTGTGTGTCTGGCGTGTCTCCGAATCAGAGCACAGCAGCCCGTTCAGATAAACAGCAGCAGCATGAAGATACGGAGGCAGGATCCCTTCCTGCTGGAATGCCCACCAGCCTCACTTGGGATTAGGCCTGCAGTGGGCCTGATTGGCGGTGGCTCCCTGATGCTGCGCAGGAATCCCCCTGGAAGGGATCCAGCTGTCCTTGGAGATTTACGGTTGCATCAAAGCTGCTAGCGCTTCTGGTTACGTTGGGACCAGGCCAGGCTTTCCCATTACTCAGAGCTTACCCATTTGGCTTGGTCCCTGCGCTGTCGGGTTCGCTCCTGGAGGAGGCTGTGAGAGGTGCAGCTCTCTTGCAAATGAAAAGGAAGAGGAGAAGAGTGCCGTGCCCCCCAACCCAGCGCACTGCAGGGCCCCCCGGCTGGCCACAGCAGCGCCCGGGGACTGCATGAGCTTGTGCTGGAGTTTGCCAGGACCTTCCTTTTAATGGCGTAGAAATAACTTCTTTCACTCAACCGCTCTGCTGGTGCCTGACCATCCCTGCTATCCCAGCCCTGAGCTTCCTGAATGCAGCTCCGCCGATGCCCCTTAATCCCAGCCTGCAGTCCTCAGCTAGCACAGCCTCGGGCCTCCTCTTGAGAAGCCGTTGCTGATTGTGCCATGGTTCTGGTGCCCTTTAGAGAGATGCACAAACCCGCTTCATTTGGGACCTGTGGTGATTCCAAACCCAAGTCTCCAGCCATGAAAACCCAGGGGACTTGCTGCTGCCCCATAAACCGTGGGCTCTGCTGCTCTCCCTGCCCAGGGTTCATCCCAAGGCCACTGCCCCATGAAGGAATTGTTTCCCTATGGCAGCTGAGTGAAACTTTGGCTTCTGGCTGCCATTGCTCCCTGCAGGCCAGAGCTCATTTTCCTGGCACAAGTGGGTGCCGGGCCACGCTCTCTAGAGCAGTGGTTCTCAACCAGAGGGACACTCTGGGGGTACGCAGAGGTCTTCCAGGGGGTACGTCAGCTCCGCTAGATATTAGCCTAGTTTTACAACGGGCTACAATAAAAGCACTAGAGAAGTCAGCACAAGCTAAAATTTCATCCAGACAATGAGTCGTTTCTACTGCTCTATATATCGTACACTGGACTGTAAGTAAGGACCCAGGTGTCCTGACTGCCACTCTCCTGTGCTAGCTTCTAGGCTGCGTTCCTCTACCAAAACTAGAATTCAGGAGTCCTGCCTCCTTCTCTAACCACTAGACCAGGGAAGAGAACCCAGGAATCCAGTCTCCCAGCTCCTTTATCCAGCAGAAAATGCCTTCTTCCCATCAGCTGCAATACGCCCAGCCGCTCAGCGGTGATTAAAGAAAAAATGATATTAAAAAAATCCAGGTTCTGTGCTTTACTGGTGACAAAGGGAATGGAGGTGACATTTATAAATAATTTATGAAGAATTAAATGATTAATAGAACTAGCTCTGCTCTTAATAGATTGTTCTAAAATGTATGATAGCAAGGAAAGGCATGAAGGAGCTTAGCCAGAGCCTGCATGGTTTTGGAGGGAGTTTCGACCCACCGGAGCGGTATTCCTAGCTCTGCCACTGACCAGCTATGTGACTTTTGGCAAATCATTTCACCTCTCACCCCCCCACCCAAGTGCCGTCTGCTCTATATAGCTTGCCAGCACAGAGACAATCTCTTGCCGTGTATCTGTGCAGCACCTGGGACAATGGGGGTGGGGTCTCTGTAATATACACCCGCAGAGTTGAATCTGGGCTAACGCTTCTCTGCCAGCCACCGTGCTCCCTCCTGGGGTACGGGAATAACATTGTTTCGCTCAGGTGTTGGGACATTAGTGTGTCATGTGCCCAAAGTTGGGGGTGGGGGGTAAAGAGGGAGCAGAAAATAGATTAAGCTGGTGGCCAACTAGACTTCTCATATATGACCTGGATTTCATGCTCAGGTCTTCCTGCTCCAGAAGCCACTTGAGTTGATGGAGAATCTCCCTCAACTGCTAGAAATAGTGGGCCTAAGGCACACAGATCAGTATTTCTTATTCCTTCCAGCAGAGGGCAGTGATGATCCATGCAGTTAAGCACCCTGGAAGTTTCCTCAAAGTGCTAGGAGTGTGACTCTGTTATTTTAGATTTAGATCTTCCTCCAAAATCTTGTTATATATTAACCTCTTCCCAGGCTCATTTAATTACAAACAAGCCCTTTAATTGCCTGCTATTTATGATTCAATTAGTTCAACAAGTGGCCTTAATTGAAAGTGCCTCTGCTTTAGCCTGCTGTCCAGTGGAAGGTCCTATTAGCAAGTAATCGTTAGCAACACAGGGGATTACTGGGATGCCTTGTCCTGGGGTGAAAGTTTGCCAGCAGTTCACACTTGGGGTCAGGTTCTTCACCAGCAAGTCAGGAAATGCTGAGACTAAGCTGATTTCTGGGCTCGCAGCAACAGTTTGGGAGAGAGAGGGAGAGTGAATGGCTGATGGAGAAATAAAGAGGGAGATTAATTAGCAGTTAATGAACTACAAGGCAAAGCCCTCTGTGCATTCATTAACAAGAGAATGGCTAATTAACAGCTCTCACCATATAAGTAGAGTCGGGCCACTTATTTGGATGAGAGAGCTAGAATGCCTGGCAAGTGGTTTGCATGGCTCAGTAGGGGGCGCTCTCCTCTCCCTGTAAGTTCTGAACCCAATGCCCCAGTGCAGGGAGTTATGTTGGGGGCTCAGCCAGGGGGTACTTTCCCTCTTAGTGTAGTCACTAGGGTCCCCCCAGGCCTCGCTGCTGCAGCGCAGAGAGGGCCATGCAGTCAGCTGAGAAGGAAGAAGCCGCAAGGCAGCCCCGAATTTGCCCTGGGGTTTCCAGATTGCTAGCCAAATGAATTCCTGCCTAACTATGCAGTGCCTCTTCCCACTGAATCGGCAAGGAACCAGTCTTTCTCGGTCTGGCACTAGGGGGTGCTGTGGCTCTGGGGAGGAACCCTGGAGGCTGGGCCAGGTTTTAGGGTGTCCTCTGGTGAGGACATGAGGCCTCAAAATCCATGTGAACCGGAGGCAGGGGGAACCACTGAGTCTGCCCATGTCCAGGAGCCTTGGTTGATAATAATTAATCACAGCCCTGTCTCAAGGGGTGAGATATAAAGCCCAGGTTGGGCTCCTCAGAGGGTGTATATGCGGGCACCACTCTATGAGTGTCCCCCACACTGAATTGTGACAAGCCCCCCACCCAACAGTAATGAGTGTGTAAAGCTGCCCCACCCAGCCTATGTTCTCTCTGCCCTCTACGTCTGGCACCCCAGATCTCTGTAGATTTTCTCTCTTGCGTTCAATATTTCCCGAGCTTCAGTAGCTGGCTAGATTTACTGTTTTGATTTCTCTGCTGTGGTCACATTAACACTTAATGAGATATTAGGTGTTAACGTGCCCGTGAATTATTTATTGTAAACGATCATGGAAGTGGGGCCTGGACCTATAAGGGCTCTCTTTCCTCAGGGGGCACCATGACTCAACATGTCCCGCCCCCTGCAACCAATACCACCTTCAATTAGGCCAGAATTCACAGTTGCAGACCCTAAGCCCAGGGTACAGAAGCGCAGAGATGCTGAGTGCCCCTGAGAAACTAGGCACCCCAAAAGCAGAATCACCCCAAATCAGTGGATTCTTCTGGGGGATAAATAACCCAGGATCTTCTCTGTTAGGAGCTCAGCTGAAATCCTCAGCTGAGCTCATCCTTACTGGGCACTGCGGACTTATAGCAATGGTCTTGTGAACACTGGGGGCAGGGGCTGAATCAGGGGATCCTCGGAGGGACTATTTCATAGTCTGTGTCTTCTGAGCCAGACCCTGTGTTACCCACTCCCTGGGCAGGAGAGGCCCCTGGACTCCCGCCTTGTCTGTTTAGTGTCACATCACTGTCCCGTGGCCTGGGAATGGAAGGAGCCCCCCAGTCAGTTAAGGTCAGGACCCATGTGTTTTGAGGTTGAAGGGCTGGGAACTTACCCACCTGTGGGTGGGGTTCTCCATCGTGACGGGGGGAGCGGGCAGGGCTCGCCGGTTGGCTGCAGTGGAATGGCCTCCTGCCCTGCTTTGAGTCCATGCCCAGGGCTGGGGGGCCGGGGATGGAGGATGGGTCTGGGACAGAGGGAATGTGGGCCTGTGAGAAAGGAAGGGGGGAAGTTGGAAACAGGATGGGAAGGAGAGAAAGGGGTGTGTGTGGGGGGGAATGAGATGGGTGAGGAGGAAAGCGACCCCGGTGAGGGGGATGAAGCGGAAGAGAGAGGGCAAGTCAGACAGGATGGGTACAGGGGAATGGGGCTGGGTGGATGGATAAAGAAAAGGGAACGTTGGACAGGAGAGGAGGAATAATCCTTTGTCTGGGCCCCTGAGGGCTCCTTCATTACAGGGGTGTGTTAGAAACTCCCCACGCCGTGCAGAGGGGTATCGCAGCCCCCCCCGCCACCAGCACGCCATGTGCCACAGCCCGAAAGCATAGGCACATTGCAGGGGTGGGAGGTGGGTGTTTCCTTGAGATGGCACACAGCATAGAAGGGTTAGCGGGGGGCCTCCATCTAAGGAACCCCTTGATCCCGTCCGAGAGCAGCTGGAAGAGCACAGAATCTCCATTGCCCACTACTGTCCAAGTTAGGCCCCACCATCCTGATGGCATTTGGGGCTGATCAGAAAGCCAGCAGCCAAGGAGTGAGCTGGGTAACTGTGTTGAGCTCACAGGGCGTCATCAGCCAATGAGAGTTTGCTCAGATGATGTCGTGCCTATAACTGGACACCCAGCAGGGGACCTTTGGGAGTGAATTCACCTCTCTTCCACTGGAGCCTTTCAGCTCAGCTTCATGCAGCCAATTATTTATCGATACCTCTTTTAGCCAAAATGCAGGGTCCAGCAGGTTGTTTTGATCAGGAGGAGAAAGTGATGTTAGGGCCAGGTGTTTCTTTGATGCAAAAGTCCTGTTTCCCTGGACACAGGAGGAATCAAACGGCAGGAAATGGTTTCTTTGCTCACAGTTCCTAGCCTCTTTCAGCTGGCTCTCTGCCCAAAAAGCTCTCTCTAGGCTTTTTCTCAGGGACACACTCCCGGGTGATTGTTCTGGCTGTATCCTTCGCTTTCTGCTGCTTCTCTCTCAGCCTCTCTGATCTCTCTCTCTCTCTTTCTTTCTTTCTCTCTCTCACACACACACCCCTCTACCAAAAAATTCGGCCACTCACTCCTATTTTTATTTTGGGCATTGATATGTGTTTTGGGTGGAGGCTGCTACTATTTCTTACCTTTATCTAAAATGAAGGGAGGCACCTGCGCTCCCCAGGCCATATACCCCTGACCACCTAGCAGGAGGAGAGTGGGTGTGTGGCCACTGTCCATGCCTGCAGGAAGGGGAACCTTGTGGCTGGGACTAGAAGCCACGTCTCCCCTGGTCAGTGTAACGGGACTCACTCTGAGAAAGGCACTCAATGGAATATGCAGTATCTCTCCTCCCTCCCATGTCACACCGTGTGCGAGGGTGGCATGATGCTCAAGAACGGGACTGGGGATTAGAACTGGTAGGGAATTTTCCGACAGGACGCTTTTCTGTTGGAAAAGGCCAATTTGTCGAAATTGACGCATTCCACAAGAATGTCGATATTGACAAAATTCTGATGGGAACCAGGCAAGTGTCCTGTCAGCTCGCCTGGTGGGCTGATGGGGACCTGAGAACAGGGGTGCCCCAGGAACCCCAGCTCCCAGGCTCATTGCTCCTTAGCAGTGTGGGTTCCCATGCTCTGGATTACGCTGGAGTTTACAGACCCCCCCAGCTCACCCTGGCTGCGGGGTCTCTGGGCAGCTTGGGGCCCCTCAGAGACATTTAGAAAAGGCCGATAGGAATTCCTGTTCCGTGGGAAATTTCATTTTTAGTTTAGTTTTGGAATGATTTTTTTTTAGGGGGATTTTGTAATTTCTTGAGGAATGAGAATTCCAGATTCCAGCCGGCTCTCTTGGGCACCTCCCCCATCTTTATTTCCTGGGCCCCATAGCCATGGACTTCAGTAGTTCCTGTTACAGTCTGTAATGGCAGCTCTGTGCCACGGAGAATTGATCCAAAAAATCCTAACCCATAGAGCGTTTAGTCAATAAGGGAGGTTCCTAGGATGCCTCCGTTGCTTATCCCCAGGCTGTGCTGAATTCTGCATGACTCGAAATCCCAGAAGTACACTGCAGTGGATCACTCTGATTCCTTCTTCATCCTTTTGTTCCCAGAGCCCCTGCTGGTGGCTCCCGGGACACCTAGGCAACAATCTCCACATAGAGATGGACACTGTAAAGGCATGCTGGTGGGTACAGTGTGCATGTGGCAGCGTACATACACACCTGGGATGGCAGAATGCTTAGCAGAGCCTGGGCACAGCTGGATTGCAGAATTTGGAGCCGTGACTATACACAGCTGGACTACAGAATCTGTAGCTGTGCATCGGCCCAGCTGGATCACAGCGTTTTGTGGCTCTGCCTGTGCACAGCTGGGTTGCAGGATGCTTAGGAGGACAAATCCTCATAATGTTTGCATGTGGCTGGAGCACAGCATTCCGGGAGCAGATCACCCGCATGGCTGGAGAGCAGCATTCCAGGAAAGGACACGAGCACAGCTGGGTTGCAGGAGGCTTAGCCTGGCGCCTGCACAGCTGAAGCGCAGACATCACAGCAATGCATGCGCACAGCTGGTGCACAAAATTCATGTGCATGGTTGCAGTCTGGGCAATTTAGCTGGGGCATCTGTATGAACCCAACTGCTTGGAGTGGGGCTAAGCCCCCCTCATGCATAGGCTTGGGTGGTAATTGCATTGGCAAGCCTCCCAAGCTTTCACCTTCACACAGAGGCTGTCCCATCTCTCTAATATTTGCTTTGTGTCTCACCTCAGTGCTCTTTTAAAGCTCTCTGCTGCACCCTAACTCCCCCAGTGGTGTGGTCTAGTGGTTAGAGCAGGGGAGTGGGGCTAGAAGTCACACCCCTGGGTTATATTCTCAGGCCATAAGGAAATGTAGCCTTTTGTTAGTTCTTTCTCCGATCTGCGTGACTCAGGAGTTCAGACTAGTGATCACAATGGTCCCTTCTGGCTTTAAACAACTATGAAGTTACGAACCTTACATTACTGATACATATTTACAACTTGGGGCTGGCGTGACAGAAGCTGAGCAACGGCATAGGCCTGAGCATCGAATATTGCTTCCACCAAGGAACTCCCCACCTTAACTCATCGCCTGGGACTAGCAGGTGGGGCTATATAAATATTTCAAGAGACACCATCAGGTTAAAATCAAAAGGCTGGAGTCACTGGTTCTGGAGCAGCACAAAGCAGCCAGATTGTGTAGAATCATAGAAACTTAGAATATCTGGGTTGGAAGGGACCTCAGGAGGTCATCTAGTCCAATCCCCTGCTCAAAGCAGGACCAACCCCAACTAAATTGTCCCAATCAGGGCTTTGTCAAGCCTGACCTTAAAAGCTTCTAATGATGGAGATTCCACCTCCTCCCTACGTAACCCATTCCAGTGCTTCACCACCCTCCTACTGAAAAATTTTTTCCTAATATCCAACCTAAACCTCCCCCACTGCAACTTGAGACCATTACTCTTTGTTCTGTCATCTGCTACCACTGAGAACAGTCTAGATCCATTCTCTTTGGAACCCCCTTTCAGGTAGTTGAAAGCATCTATCAAATCTCCCTTCATTCTTCGCTTCTGCAGACTAAACAATCCCAGTTGCCTCAGCCTCTCCGCATAAGTCATGTGCTCCAGCCCCCTAATCATTTTTGCTGCCTTCCGCTGAACTGTTTCCAATTTTTCCACATTCCACATCCACATCCTTCTTGTAGGGCCCAAAACTGGACACAGTACTCCAGATGAGGCCTCACCTGTGTCAAATAGAGGGGAATGATCACATCCCTCAATCTGCTGGCAATGCCTCTACTTATACAGCCCCAAATGCCATTAGCCTTCTTGGTAACAAGGGCACACTGTTGACTCATATCCAGCTTCTCCTCCATTGTAACCCCTAGGTCCTTTTCTGCAGAACTGCTGCCTAGCCACTCGGTCCCTAGTCTGTAGCAGCACATGGGATTCTTCCATCCTAAGTGCAGGACTCTATTTGTCCTTGTTGAACCTCATCAGATTTCTTTTGTTCCAATCCTCTAATTTGTCTAGGTCCTTCTGTATCCTATCCCTACCCTCCAGAGAATCTACCACTCCTCCTAGAGATGTTTAAACATCAATTAAAACAAATCTTGGATGGGGAAAAATGATATTCATTCTGGGGTCTGATATCGCCCCCCTCCTTTACATTAGTTTTATACATCACCCTGCCTCACCAATGTCTGAATAAGGGCCCAATTTTGCCACTTGGCACCTAAGGAAAGCTGGGTTCAATTGCCTTCTTGCCACGGATATCTGCTGGGACCTTGGGCATGTCACTTAGTCTCTGGGTGCTTCCAAGTCTCCCGGTTGGGCAGTTTTTTTGTAAAGCCTGAACTCCAAGCAGTGTGTGAGAATCTCAGATTTCATTCTGCAAAAAGTAAGTTTCTGGACCTCGTGGAGGCAAATAAAAGCTTGAAATCATGACCTGCAGAGGCTCAGAAACCAGAAGGCCAATTAAAAGAGAATAGAATTTATTGCTTTTATAAAATCTCACGATTTCAAGGGGGCGGGGCTGGGGGAGGGGCAGACACATGATTTGTTGATCTCTGGTAGTAAAACTGGTCCACGGAAGTCAATGGAGCACTGCTGATTTCCACCAGCTCAGACCCTGAAAGAGCGAGGACTGGGATCTCCAGCAGGTGTAAATCAACATCGTTCCCTCACAGTCAATGGTGCTACGCCGATTTACCCCAGAAGCTGGCAGGACATTGCTATTAGGCTCTAAGCTCTTCGGGGCCAGCACCACGTTTTTGCGATGGGCTTGTATTGCACCTCGCACAGCGGCGCTCCCATGAAGCAAGCCATCAATAATAATAAAGCTTTAATCTACAGGCAGCCCCTTTGATTTTGATGGACTTGCAGTGCCGGCCATAAACTCAGCTGGCAGCATCTGGCCCTGGGGAAGAGTGAAATGTAGCTTATTGGGTTTTGCAAAGCCCTTTCAAAATAAATAAAATCAAGCTGATAGGTTTGGGCCCAGCCAACCTAGCTGCAGCCTCTTTCAGGCCCTGCTTTCCAAACAGAGATTTTTTTTTTTACTGTGATTTGAGGGACTTTTTTTTGACCCCAGAGCCTGGGGAAGCAGAGAAGAGGAAATAACCCTAAGGATGAAGTATTTTTGCTTGGGGAAACCAGCAGCGATATTGTCAGCACTGGAGGGCTGTGGCTGGGGCTGTACACTGTATTCCGGTGCTGATGCAAAGGAAAACACATCTGCGAGACCACGAGGGACAGCAGTCCTACTCTGAGGCTGTTTATCCTTTTGGTACCCAGGCACCTGGGTGGAAAAAAAATCCAGCAGACCCTGAGCACAAATTCACCACAGCTGTGTAAGTTGATGCGGCGGCTGCTTGGGTGTTATTTTCCAGAAGCAGGGTAGAGGGCAATAGTGGTTAAGTTATGCTCCTCTCTGAAACTCTGGGCGCTGGAGTCAGCTGGAGAGGTCTTGATCACTGCAAGATATACTGAGCGAATGCATGTAAGTGTAAAGAGCTGTGATTTATTCGTCTGGTGGAGAGCACCATGTGTCTTTGTCTGGAAGCTCTCAGTGGTGTAAGTGCCCAGCAGTGGGCCGGCCCCTGGGAGAGGGACCAAAGCAAAGGCCCCCAGATCTCTGGTAAACATAGAGATTAGGAAGGTGGAAATGTCAAAACTGGATGGATTTCCCAGGGGCCATGGTAATGCACCGCTGGTGGGGTGGGGGGGCATGGCCTGGGGGCAGGGTACCTGCACAACTGGAATCCCAAGCAGCTGCTGGGATCCCTGCACAGCTGGAAACTGGAGTGCATGAGTGTGAATGTGGGGATGGTGGTGGGGGGGAATGTAGGCACAGCTGGAATCCAGAGTGCCTGGGGGGGATGCCTGCACAGCTGGAATCCAGAGTGCCTGGGGGAAGCATGCACAGCTGGGGCTACAAACCTAGAGTTCCCCTGCAGTCTCTTTGGAGGGGTGTGTGTGTGAAAAAATATGAAAAATCTTACCGTGTTTTTAATTAAACATCCTTACTGGTGTTTCAACCAGCTCTGTTAATTTATCATTTCTCACAATTCCCCTCCTCCCGACCCCCCGTGGAGTGAGCGTCATCCTTATTTTATAGCTGGGGATTGCCCAAGGCTGTATAATGCTCCAGAGGCAGAATGCCAGAGCTCTGGCACCCAGCCACCCTGCTCTAACCACTAGATGACACAGCAGTCATCCGAGCAGATGTCACAGGTCCTTTTGTGACAGCTGGTGGGCCTTGGGTTGGCCCTGCTGGGTGGTGCTCGTGAAGTTAAGCCATGAAAGCTGGTGAAATGCTGGGCTGCGTTACCCCTGAGTGAATTCAGAGGGGCGGTACATGGGGGCAAATCAGCTCCGAATTCGGTGCTTTCATCCCTAGCACTCCATGGGTTAACATGGCAGGGGAACTATGCATCCAGTGTTATATGAGCATGACAAATGCCAGAAACACAGACAGGATGGGCAACAAAGGAGCCTGTTAATTCCAAGGCATTTCCAAAGCATGAGTCTGAGGGTCTGCTGGGGAGAAGCATCACACAGAGGTGCCAGGCTGTCTGCCGGGCTCACAGGACACACACAATGCCTTTTTTTCTTGGCACGTTGGTACAGCACGAGCCAGGCAGCACTGGCGACTGAATCATTGCCGGCTCATCTGCTCACTCCCTCAGCCACAGGGGGCCTTAATGGCTGATGCACCAGATTCACGACTGAAACCTGTCCATCCTGGGCTCGTTTCATTGCTGGGGTGGAAGCAGGATGTTGATACATGGGAGAGGGTTCAGAGAAGAGCCACGAGAGTGATTAAAGGTTGGAAAACCTGCCGTATAGTGATAGCCTCAAGGAGCTCAGCCTATTTAACATAACAAAGACAAGGTTAAGGGGTGAGCTGATCAGTCTTTAAGTACTGACATGGGGAACAACTATTTCAATCTAGCAGACAAAGGTCTAATAATGAGATCCAATGGCTGGAAGTTGAAGCTGAACAAATTCAAACTGGAATTTTAACAGTGACCCCTATATCCTGGCCTGGGGTAGGCAGGCCAGGAAGGGACAGCTGCCTTGACTGCAGCTGCTTGCACACACCAGCTGAAGCAGCAATGCCTCTTATAATCTGAACTCCCAGTGAGCAAAATTGGGACTCCTGCTCCTAGATGGGTGGGAAGGCAGCATCTTGATGCAGCCCAGATCAATTGCTTTAAACCTGGGAAGAGGCTAGGTTCTGGGGCTGAGGAAAGGTGCTTACATCATCTGGACCATTCCCCTGTGACAAAAGGATCATAGAAGGTTAGGGCTGGAAGGGACCTCAGGAGGTCATCTAGTCCAACCCTCTGCTTGAAGCAAGACCAATCCCCAGACTAATTTTTACCTCAGTGGTCCCCTCAAGGATTGAACTCACAATGCTGGGTTTAGCAGGCCAAGCCTCAAACCACTGAGCTATCCCTCCTCCCATGGGCCAAATGCACTGTGTTAGGCATACCAGAGAAGGCTGGAGAGCACCAGGGACTCTGCTCTCACTGGTGCATGGTGGCCATTCCAACCAGATGGAGCTCTGGACTGGAGCTGGAGAAGTGCAGGTGAATGTGGGGTTCCAAATTAGCTTGTATGAAGCGGGAGGTGGATCCTTGTTAGGAAGCAGGGAATAGGTAGGTGGCAAGAAAATACAGCTTGTGGGAAGGTGCTGGAGGACTAGTGACTCTCAAGATCTGCTAGCCTGCGTCCGCATTACAGAGCAATCGTGTTAATACCTGAGGAGTTATGTTCACTTGAGTTGTTGCCCAAATCCCCTCCTGGCAGCTCCAGATAAAAGCACCACTGCACTGGAGTGAAGGGTCTTTGCATGTGGCTGGGACCACGCCTGAGTTAACTGCTGTGCAGTCTGGGTAGTGCCGCAGGAGGCTCCTATCCAGCCAGATGAGGATATTGCTTCTCCTCATGTCTCCTCAGATTTGCCCATTCCCCACCCAAATCAGGCTGTGTCTGCTCTGCAAGGGCTCTGCTGGCACAGCCCCAGTGTAGATGCAGCACGCGCTGAAAGGAGTTTCTCTGCCGGGGGAGGCGTTAGCTAGGCTGACAAAAGCCCACTTCTGTCAACACAGCTGCATAGCGTAGCTATGTCGCCGGGTGTGTGTTTTGTTCACACTACTAGCCAACATAGGTCTGGTGGTATATGTTTTCAGTGTCGACTTGCCTCAGAACCCCCTGCTCCCTTGGAGGGCTAAGATGAAGTTCAGGGCAGGAAAGGATCAGGCCCAATCACTGATCCACACTGGTGTAAGTGGGATGGGAATCAGGCCCCTCCCTCCATCAGGTGACATCTCCTCTCTAATGTCACCCATCCCCTCTGGAGAACAATGTGTCTTCCCCCAGCAGGTCTTCTAGCCAGCTCCTTCCCCTTGGGCCAAACTCCGCTTCCGTTCACACTGGGGTAAATTTCAGATTTACACTAAGTGGGACTGAGAGCAGAATACTGCCCTTTACCTCATTTCAGCCTTAACCACAGTGGGGGCAGCCAGCTGAATGTATCTACTAAGGGGGAATCCATCCTGTGACCCCTCGCTCCTGACCCAGCCAGCTGGTGGCTGTCTTAGGAGATGTCTACACTGCAACCACTGCGCAACTCTTCCTCTCACACCAGAGGTGTGACGGCAGCACATGTAGACATAAGAAGACTGCAGCACATATTTCCCCTCTGAATGTGAAGTGAGGCAAATTTAGACTGGGGACAAGGTGCAAATATTTACCAGGGGAGGGTAATTAGCCAGTGGAACAATATACCGACGGTCGTGGTGGATTCTCCCTCACTGACCATTTTAAAATCAGGACTGGATGTTTTTCTATAAGATCTGCTCTAGGAATGTTTGTGGGGTGGGTCTCTGGCCTGTCATACAGGAGATCAGAGCAGATGATTACAGTGGTCCTTGCAGGCCTTGAAAGCTGTGACACACCCCAGCTATGCTCTAGCTAGCTCTGATCTAGCTAGCATGGATACCAGCAGCAGTGAAGCTCCAGCAGGACGAGTGGTGGCCCAGGCTAACTGCCTGAGTACACCACCACCCTGGGCCTGTGCTGCTATTGGCACCTGAGGTAGATCAAAGGTAGCTTGGGTGTGTCTACACAGGCTGTGTTTGCACCTCCCAGTTGCTGTGTAGACACACCCTTACTAGTTTCCCACAATGAAGGAAGTCCTCATCTCTACCACTCCTGAACTTCACCCCGCTGGCTTCCTCCTTTCTCTCTCCTTCTCCCACACCCTCTGCTTCTGGGCTTCTCAGCAGAGGAGGACAGTACCTCCTGTCCCTTCCCCATCTCGGCCTTCACTTTCTCTCCACTTGACTTTAGCCTTAGCAAAGCCCAGCTGTCCAGATTCCAGTGTGTGCTGTGCACTGCTGCCCACATGGTCACAGACTGCATGACAGAAGAGACTATTGGGATCATCTAGGCTGTCCTCCTGCAGACCCCAGGCCCTTGCCCCTCACCCTCTGATTCCTGCATCACGTACACACCTTGGGGATGAAGATATTGCATGTCAGCTCAGATATCTCCCCTGCTCCCCCATTTCTTCTGAGGATCAGTTTAAAAACTGCCTTTCTTTTTCAGAAACCCTCCAGGGGTTATGTCCCCGTCTCCCTGTGCATTTGGCTCCTCTGGGCCCCTTTGTGCAAACTCACTGCCATTGGCGCAAGAACCTTCATAGAATATCATAGAACATCAGTGTTGGAAGGGACCTGAGGAGGTCATCTAGTCCAACCTTCTCCTCTGTGTCTCCTTCCCCTCTGGCACAGTCTCTTCATCCATTCGTGGGCCAACCTGACCTTTCCACAGAGCTTCGGGTGTTTGGATGGGACTAACAAGCTCATGCCATGCCACAGGGAGTGGCGGAGGGGGTCTATCAGGATGGGGGACTGCAACTGTACACCTCTCTGGTGTGAGGGGGGTGCATATCCGGGAACCCCAGTTTTCAGTGATTTCTGAGGATGTGACCAACCAGATACCCGGGTGCCTTCATTCTGCAGCTATGGTGCAAGAGGAAGTGTTGCTCAGTGGTTAGACTCACTAGGCTAAGGAGACCTGAGTTCAAGGCTCTGCCATGGTGCAGCCTCCCTATGTGACCTCGAGCAGGCCACATCATTTCTCTGGGCCTCAGGTCCCCGCCTTCACGGCGGGAATAACAGCGCTGCCCTGCCTCAAAGGGGTGATCTGAGGGCAACTACCTGGAAGTGGCTATAACTGTGTCTAGGATGGGTCAGGTTAGACCCAGAAAGAGAGTCAGTTGAAACCTGGTGCACTGCCCTGCCTCACAAGGGAGCAGGGAGGAGCAACACATTAATGAGTGTGTGGGGCTCAGATCCTATAGCAATGGGGTCTGGATAAGAGGCAGCATTGCCTAGTGAATAGAGCACCGGACTACAACTCATGAGACCTGGCTCTGCTACCAGCCTGTTGGGCAAATCACTTCCCCTCCATGCCTCAGTTTCCTATGCAGGGATAATGGTACTGATGTGCTTTGAGATTAGAGATGATAAGAGCTAAGGTATTATTATTATAAGTACCTAAAATAGATAGACATAAGGTCAGATTAGATGCTCATAAATGGACCCCTACTGGCCTTAAAAATCGATTAATCTACTCCCAGCTCTGCCATTGTCCTGCTGTGTGAGCTTGGGCAAGTCACTCACATCTCTTCTTTTGTCCATCTTGGCTACACAGACAGTAAGCTGTCCAGGCCACATCTCTAGCTATGTGCACACAGCATTACAGGCTCCGATCTCTCTTGTGCAACTGCAACCAAACAATAACAACATTGGGGCAGGGGCTCTGCGCCATCAGCGACATAAACCCTCATGCTTCATGGCTGAAGATGACCCTTGACCACCTGGGGTCAGGAAGAAACTTCCCCTGTGGGTAGATTAGGCCATAATTGTCCATGATGGAGTTTAGATCTCTGAAAGGACCCCCTCTCTTCAGTGGGAGCTGGCGTCCCAGTGTTGATGGCCCGGCTTGCTGCTTTAATGAAGGCAGAAGCAAAGAATATTACCACTTTTTTCTAAATGGCACTAATCCATGAAATAATGTGAGCCTCAGAGATGTAATGATGGCCCATTAGAGGGCTCTGCTGATTTTAATGAGGCACTGACATTTTTTAATTTTTACCTTGATCACTGGAGACTCTTTCCAGGAGGTCAAACCTTGGTAATTTACAGCTTCTTATGCAACCCCCTCCCTCAGGCAAGTCCCCGTGACTCAGGGGCCACCCCTCCCTCCTTATCCCTTGAAATGTTCATCCGTGCCTGCTCTCTGGCCACAGCCTGGGAAGGTTCTTCATGAGTCACACAGGGATTTTCTTGCCCATTTCCACGAAACCGAGGCTGGGGCCACTTGGAGAAGCCATAGATGGTCCGGCCACAACCAAGGGCTAATAAGACAAAGCTAAGGGCTGGGGACTGCATGGCCCTTATGAGACTGTTCTTTGTTTTTTTAACTCTTTGGCTTCAAGGCAGATGCAACAGGAATGCCTGCCAAACGTGAGACAGGCTGAGAAAAACAAAGACTGCAAAGAGAGGAAGGATGGTTCGGTGGGCACTAACCTAGGATGTGGGTTCAAAACCCTGCTCCACCACAGATTTCCTGTAGAGCCCGGAGCAAGTCTCTTAGCCTCTCTGTGCCTCAGTTTCCCATGGGGATAATAACATTTTCCTTCCCCACAGCAGTGTGGGTGAATAAATGCATTAATAATTCACAGAGTCCAAGGTCAGAAAGGACCATTGTAATCATCTCGTCTGACTTCCTGGGTATCACAGGCCAGAGAACGTCTCAAAATATTTCCTGGAGCCGATCTTTTAGAAAAAACATCCACTCCTGATTTAAAAATGGTCAGTGATGGAGAAACCGCCACGACCCTTGCTAAATAGCTCCAATGATTAATTACGCTCACTGTCCAAAATGTACACCTGCTTTTCAGTCTGAATTTGTCCAGCTTCACCTTCCAGCCATTGGATGGTGTTAGACCTTTCTCTGCTAGATTGGAGAGCCTATTATTAAATATTTGTTCCCCATGCTGATGCTTATAGACTGTGATCAAGTCACCCCTTAACCTTCTCTTTAAGCTAAATAGACTGACTCTTTAAATGAATGGTCAAGGCATGTTTTCTAATCCTTTAATCATACTTGTGCTCAGGTACTGCAGGCCAGAATATCTGCCTAAAATAGATAGAGATGTGTCTAGTGCATCCACTTGAAAGCATTTGCATGCACAGAGTGAGCAGCTTTCCAGCAAGCTGAACTTGGGGAACCTCAGACAATCCTAAGGGAGTTGGATACTGGATTCTCATTGAATTGGCCCTTTGAAAATCCCAGCCTAAAAACATAAACAAAACTCAAAACTGATCAAAGGAAACACATTTTTTTTTACACAGAGCATAATAAACCAGTGGAACTCATTGCCACAAGATACTGTTGAGGCCATGATCTTAGCGAGATGCCAAAGAGTCTCAGACATTAACATGAATACCATGATCTTAGCGAGATGCCAAAGAGTCTCAGACATTACCATAAGTAAAAGCATCCATTACAAAAGATGGCATAAAAATGTATGAGATATAAACTCTCATGCTTCAGGGCAATAACCTGATTATTGATTAGCTGGGGTCAGGAAGGAAATTCCTTTCTAGGTAGACTATTCCATAATTAATCCAGTCCTCTGAAGCTTCTGGTGCCAGCCTCTGTCACAGACCGGAGGCTGGGCTCTTGGTCTCACATCATTCTGGATGCAGACATGTGCTTCTGAACTCAACAATCCCTCTGCAAGTGTCTTATTTCTGAAGTGCCATCAGTGACTGAAACAGAGAGGAAAACACGGCCCCTATGTCTACAATCTAATTCAGACACGGATGATGCAGGTCAGACACAGACCGAGCTGGATAGGGGTCTAATCTCCAAATGGAGCAGGGCTAGGGGAGCGGATGAGAAGGGGCGTCTCTGCTGACCCTTTCTGGGGTCAACCCAGCTGCAGTGTCTCAAGTGTAGACAAACCCTCAGTAGAGTCTCTACAGAGAAATGGAAATGATCGACCCATCTCAGCATGGCTTGCAATTCAGGTGTTTGCAATCAAGCCATGGAATTAAAAAGAAAATGATCAAAATAAATGAATAAAATGATAAAATAAATGAAACAGATACATATGAAGCAATCGGAATCTGTTCCTGGATATTCCCACAAGCAGAAAAAAGGAGGTTCAAATTAATTGGCTAAATTCTTCATGGTCAATTATTGACTCTGCTCCAACAGCCCTTAGAGTGAAAGAGCTAAACGCCAGAGGTGACTTGATTACGGTGTACAATCAGGAGGAAAATCCCAGGTACTAACGGGCTCTTTAACCTAGCGGAGAAAGGTAGAACAAGAAGTTAAAGCCAGACACACTGATATTAGATACGAGGCACCAATGTTTAACAGCGAGAGTGACTAATCATTAGAACAAACTCTCAAGGGAAATTGCGGATCTCCCATCTCTCGGCGTCTACAGGTCAACACTGGATGTCTCTCTGGAAGGCGCATCAGTCAAACACAAGTTGTTGGACTCAATACAGGGGGAACTGGGCAAAATTCTCCAGCCTGTGATATACAGGAGCTCAGATTAGATGACCGAATGGTCCCTTCTTTCTGGCCTTAAAGATCTATGAAAAAATCTTCCCAAGCGGCCGAGTGGAAATGAACCGATAATGAAGAAAACTGAAATGGCCTATATTTCTGTTCAGGAACCTCCAGAAAGATGGGGTTCTGCCTGGATCTGAGGGGCTCCATTTCATCAGCTTTTGTGATCTGACGGCTTCTTTCACTTGGGACCTTTAAAATAAAGAAAGAAACAAACGTATAAATAAATAGGAGAGCTGAAATTAAAACTCGTTTGGGTTGCAAGGGAGGGGGGAAAAAAAAACCTCCTTTCCCTCAGGGTCCAATTCCATATTTCTAGCAGCTCTGACACTAGTAATTTTTTAAAAACATTTATAAAAGGCAGTTAGCCTGTCATTCCCTCAAGATTATTTATTGTTTAGGAAATCTATAACTCCTAGTACTTCTTATTTTGATATAGGAGCTTTCAGATCTTATGCCTCAAGGGATGGCATGTTTCAAGAGGAGCTCTTTACCTTTCAAAAAATGTTTCTGTTTCTCCTGATGGGAGATCTTTCTCTCTCTCTTTCCCGCAATATGTTACGCGTGTTTTTGACTCCTAGGAAAATAGTCTCTTTGGCCCACGTTCTGCTGGGAGCAGTGGGGTTTGTGTCTGCAAAGGAGCCAGCTATGACTCCCTGAGTCTCAGTCCAGTCTGTCCACCACAGTAAAGTTCAGACCAGCCAGGGGGCTGCCCACAGCTACGCCCGCTGGCACTGCCCCGCAAGGAGCTATCCGGCAGCTGGGAAGTGTCATAACGCAGTGGTATTGGGGACCCCACTCCTGGGCTACTCCACTGTGCACAGTGTGTAATATTTACCCCAGGGTATAAAATGCTGCCCTTCTGATGTGCACTGGTGTAAAAGAATACGCAAGGGGTGGAGCAATGGGAAATTCCCTCTGTGGCAAATTGGTGCAAGTCACACGTCTGTAGCACTTACACAAGGGGCCTGGTTCTCCCCTGTGTTATTCCAGGGTAAGCCCATGGAGACGGGAAACACTGCCCCTATGAATCAGGGAAATATTACCCTCCATTACAGGAGAGTAGAAGTAAAATTACTTGGTCAGTCTCACTGAGGCAGCCTGTAACAGACTCAGGTCTTGAGCCAACCTATCTTAAGTCCGACTTCTGTGACTAACCTCCCAGACCACCCTTGCACTAGGACTAAGAAGAGTAGAATTTAGCCTGGTAAGTACATTTTTTGTATTTGGCCGCACTCCTGTGGCCTCCTGTAGAAGTTTTATGGCCAAACACTAGTTACAGCTCAATAGTACAGCCGTTGGATTGGACACAAAGTACCAGCCCACGACCCCCAGCTCTTTTCATCTTCATCACTGCTAAGCTGGGGCTTCCAAGTGTCCTGGTGATTCAGGGACTGTCCCATATTTGCCCCTGGGTGTCTTGGATCTTGCAAATTGCCACTTGTCTTATAGAAATGGACCCATCTGAGCTGCCAAATGAAGGAGCAGAACGTTCCATTCAAGTGCCTGGGTTTGAAATTTGTACTTCAAGGGCCAGATCCTCAGCCAGTGAAAACTGGTGTCACCTGCCTGAAGTCAATAGAGAGACCCGATTTAAACCAGCCTAGAATGTGGACCCATTGCCTCCAATGGAACAATGGCTGATTTACTCCAGCTGGGTATCTGGCTCATGGCTTGTTGGAGGACACTAGATCTCCATGCCTTCTGGCAAATTTAACCCAATATTGAAAATGCTCCGTCTCCCACAGGCTCAGTTCCCAGCTCTTGTGTGAGCAGGCACATTCCCAGACACCCTGTCAACCACCAGCTACCAAGGCATCTTGTCGAACTGGGACAAGCCTGAATAATCTCTGTTGGGACCAGTTGACCCAAGAGAGGAAACGTGAAGGAAGTGGGGCGTGGCTCCTGTGCATGGGGCAGACAGGATGGATGGTTGTTAGGACTGGTGTATTTCATGTCAGTTTCCATTTTAACCACTCAAGGTAGAATGCTTGGGAGCCCGGCCAGGCACACTTGTCTACAGAGAGACCCCCACAATGACATTAAAGAGGGGAAGGACTGAATGACGGGACCTCTAATGCTGGGGAGGAAAAGGAAGAGTTTCCAGAGCTACATGGAATGGGGACAAACCCTAGAACTCCATGGCATCCCTGGGGAAACTTCCCTGATTTTTCAGCAATTTGCAAAAGTCAATCATCTTTTGCTGATTAGATTGTTTCTTAATTAAATGCATATGTATTACTCCTCCCTTCGCACATCCCACACAGGTCTCATTAAGGCAATACTATCAGCAAACCAATTCTGCAGTCAGGCTGGGACTTTCCAAAGCCTAAGGGGGTTCAGAGCCTCACACCAATGCAGAGGGGGAAGTAAACTGTGTCAGTAAAAGAGCTGGCGCACATGACAATGGGAGTGAGACACCTAAATTCTGAGACTCTCAGAATCACAAAGCGGTTCCTGCTGAGTTCTAAGGCACTGCAGCTGTGCATTGCCCCTTCTTCATGCTGGAAGTGATGGGGGGCTCTCAAATTGGGCAACACCCCGGGGAGGGTCCAGGCCTGGCATCAGGGTTAATCCAACTGGAATCGAGTTGGATGAAGAACTGATTCTTTTGATTCTCTGGCAGCTCCGAAATATCAAGGGAGGAAAAAAATTCAGTTCCACGCAAATTCAAAAATTAAAAAAAAAATGTCAGTGCATTGAAAAAAATCTGTTTCAGGTCAAATGACTCAACCAAAACCAGCCGACTCAGAATGGCCATGATGCAGGATAATGAATCAGTGTCAGACCGGACAGCAGGCGCATGAGAATGACTCTATAGTGTGGGGGTTTGGGCACCCACTTAACGTGTGAGAGACCCAAGTGCCCAGGAGAGGCACCAGGGTTTTTGGCACTCTAGGTGGGGTTCCTTCCGTGCTCCCAGTCATTGACGGCAATTCTGTGGTGAGGGGGGGGTCCTTCCGCACTCCCAGTCTTCGGGGCACTTCGGTGGCAGGTCCCGGAGCGAGTGAAGGACTCACCGCAGAATTGCCGCCGAAGACCCAGAGGGCGGAAGGACTCCCCCACCGCTGAATTGCCGCTTATAGTGGTGACAGGAGGACTGAGGTTGGCGCTATTACATAGACTCCCTTTGTGGGAGATTTACCTAATAGTTTTAATGTATTAATTGTTGGCTTTCTCAAGCTTTTTCTGTTGTACCCTCTTTCCCCCTCCAGTAAAGTTCCCTTTGTTTTAAACCCAGTGCTTGTGAGCATGACCTGTCAAGGGCTCCCCAGAATGTAGGGGGACCAGATGTCCTATTTTTATAGGGACAGTTCCTTTTTTGGGGATTTTTTCTTATATAGGGGCCTATTATCCCCCACCCCCTGTCCTGTTTTTTCACAGTTGCTATCTGGTCAACCTACCGGAGAGGCATATATAGTTTCCCTGGTTTCTGGGTTTCGGTGTAGGGAAAGAGCCAGTGTTACTTAAATATCAGAGGGGAGCCAGGCTACTCTGGATCTGCGGCAAAGAGTCCTGTGGCACCTTATAGACTAACAAACATATTGGAGCATAAGCTTTTGTGGGTGAATACCCACTGCGTCCGACAAAAGCTCATGCTCCAATTTGTTTGCTAGCTGTAAGGTGCCACAGAACTCTTTGCCAATGTTGTTTAAGTTTTCAGAAGGAATCCCTAGATAATTGAGCCAGGCTGACAGCTCCTGGCAGAAGAGTTATCGGTCGAACGATGGGGATGTATGGAGATGGCTAGATAGAAACAGCTACTACGTTCCAGCCCAGAGGCAGCTGCATTTCAGTTGCATATGATGTGATAGTGCATAGGTAGCTACTGTACCACTTTGGGATTCGTTAGGGTGAAAGATGCTATAAAAAGATCACTTATTATTATTTCATTATCGATTTATCCCTTAAATACAAGAACAAATGGGTATAAACTGGACACTAGGAAGTTTAGACTTGAAATTAGACGAAGGTTTCTAACCATTAGAGGAGTGAAGTTCTGGAACAGCCTTCCAAGGGGAGTAGTGGAGGCAAAAGACATATCTGGCTTTAAGACTAAGCTTGATAAGTTTATGGAAGGGATGGTATGATGGGATAGCTTAATTTTGGCAATTGATCTTTGATTATCAGCTGATAAGTATGCCCAGTGGTCTCTGATGGGATGTTGGATGGGATGGGATCTGAGTTACTGCAGAGAATTCTTTCCTGAGTGCTGGCTGGTGAGTCTTGCCCACATGCTCAGGGTTTAGCTGATCGCCATATTTGGGGTCGGGAAGGAATTTTCCTCTGGGGCAGATTGGCAGAAGCCCTGGAGGTTTTTTGCCTTCCTCTGCAGCGTGGGGCACAGGTCACTTGCTGGAGGATTCTCTGCAGCTTGAGGTCTTCAAACCACAATTTGAAAACTTCAATAACTCAGACATAGGTTAGAGGTTTGTTATAGAAGTGGATGGGTAGGGTTCTGTGGCCTGCTTTGTGCAGGAGGTCAGACTAGATGATCATATTGGTCCCTTCTGACCCTAAAGTCTATGAGTCTAAATGATATAGATAAAAAAATGAGACCAGGGGAACCGTTGGTCAGGTTTTGCCTCTGCAGCTAGAGGCAATGGTTTGTCGCCAGTTTACCCTGTAGCCCCATTACATCATGCTGGTAAAGGACCGTCGTGTGGGCTGGAATGACAGCTACACCATGCGCAGGTCCCTGATGCACGGGGGCCTTAGAGCTGCTCTACATACGGATTTTTGTACTTCTACGACTGTGTCAGTTAGGGGGGTGATTTTCTGTAGCTGATACAGCTACATCGGTACAACCCCTCGTGTGGATACAGTTTTACACATGTCAAGGTGAAGGGAGCAGTGTTAGAGCGGTAGCCTAGGACTTAGGAAATCGTCAGTCAGTTCCCTGCCACAGCCACCCTGTGTGACCAGGGTCAAGTCACTTAGGGCCAGATCCTCAAAGGTATTCCAGTAGGAGTTAGGCACCTAAATACCATAGCAGATCTGGCCTGGCCTCTCTGCCTCAGTTCCCCATCTGTACAATGGGGACAATAGCGCTGCCGTACCTTGCAGCGGGGATGTGAGGGTAAATATGGAAAAGACTGTGACGTGCTCAGATACTACAGTCAGTATCACTTATTCCACCTTTTACATGGGGATTGTTATACCGATATAACTGCCCGTGTCCACACTACTGGGATTGTATTGCTTTAAGTATACCGGTATAGTTAAAACAATACAACCTTCTAGTATGGACAAGGCCTTAGTGTAACTGTGAACTGGGGGCCAATCATTTTGCTAAGACCTTCACAGAGTACAGCCTCATTGATGGTGCACTGGACTGGAACTCGGTAGACCTCAGTTCGATTTTCCAGATCTGCCATGGCTGACTTTAGGCAGGTCATTTCCCCTCTCTGTGCCTCAGTTTCCACATGTGTAAATGGGGATCATGCTAGTGCCCTCCTTTGTAAAACACTTTGAGATCTACCAATGGAAAGTGCTGTGTAAGGTATCATTTAAAAATCAGTTAGTTGTTGGATCCTGCTTCCAGATGGGTCCACCGTTCTGGTTGGGATCTTCCTTGAATTTTTTAAAACTAAAATTGCAAAATTCCCCAAAAGTTAAAAGTCTGATAGTTGCTACCCCGAGCCAGTGGGGTTTGAATGATTGTGTAATCACTCACGCCCAAGTAGTGTGAAAACACACCTCAGCGTGAAATACTGGGCAATAAATCCATGCCCTGTTGTGTCTTATTGCTTAATTAGTACATGAAACAACATGATTCAGAATAACCAAAACAGGATTGCATCATGTGACTCATTCAAATGAAGGGGAATTAGTAACTGTGAAATTAAGAGCAAGGGGGAGTTTTTCCCCCATTTCTCAGACCAGTAATGGCCAGGAGGTTCCCTGAAAGATGTAGAAAATGCCAGCAGTCAGCAGAGAACGCTCCCCGTGCCACTCAGGGAAAATTGCAGGGTGGACACTGTAATCTGGATTTATTTGGTGGCTTGTCCTGACCTGGTTGGAGACGAAAATAGAAAATGAAGCAAAATGAACCAAAAACGCTGGGAACAGAGCGGGATGCGCTTTGCAGTGTTCAGACCTGGTTTGGAATTTGGGGTGGCTGCGACTCCAGAGATTGGTTGGTCTAGTGGGTTGGGGTCTAGTGTGGCATTTGGGCTCAATTCCTTGCTCAGGCGTTGACCTCCTCTATGACCATGGGAAGATGCCCAAGCCCGAAAGACTAAAGAACCACCGGATCCGTCTGTGTCCAACAGCCTGGCTAAAGAATCCCCTCGAGCCGGGGTGGCCAAACTAGCTGACCCTTCGAGCTGCATAGGACAATCTTCAGAAGTTCAAGAGCTGGGGCCCGCCTGCCGGGGTTTGGGGCTTCTGCCCAACAGGAGGCACCTACCAGCCTTGGGGCTTCAGCCAAGAAGCTAAATGACTTGCCAATATCACACACAGAGTTTGAGTCAGAGCAGGGAACAGCACCTTGGTCTCCCAAGTTCTAGGTTAGCACCCCAATCATGGGATCAGCCTTCCCTTCCTATGCGATAGCTACAGCAGCAAGGTTTTCGAGTCGCGGTGTCCCGTGCATATATGTTGCGAGAGCCAGTGCACAGCTGGATGCCTTTGCTGGTGTCTTGCTTCCTGACTGCGAGGGATTGTGTCAGCAGCAGATGTGCAGCACTGTGGGTTGGCATCTGTCCGGCGTGCTGCTTTCCAGGCTAGTTTGGAAGCACGTTGTGGGATGCCACTACTTCACCCAGAGAATCGCGGGTGCCTGGGATCAAGTTCCCACAATTCCCTTGGCTCCATCCCATAATGCTCTTTCTTTGCACCGTCAATCAGGCGCAAGGGCCAGATGTATAAAGGTATTTAGGTGCCTGAAAAATGCCTCTAAATAGCGTTGTACACAGGTGATAATATCACCGCCCTGCCTCACAGAGGGCTGGGGGCTGAGGATAAATATGGTAAAGCTTGTGGGGATCTTAGATACACAGAAATGGGAGGGCCATAGAAGTACCATAGATAAATAGGCTCCGGTGTGGACCAGGACCAAGTGCCAAAGTACAGTTGCCGAACTGGATCAGAATTCCCCTCATGTTTGGGGGCATTTGGATCCATAGCAACCCTTATGATAGAAATGAGCTGTGGCTAGGGTGTATTGCAGCTGCTGGGCACAGATGGACTGTGTGGGTCTCTCTGGTTTTCTGTGCTGCTTGGGGTCTTCCTGGGTGCTGTCCGAGGGTATCTCTATGCTGCAAGTGGAGAAGTGTTGGTAGCGCGGTGAGGCAGACGCATGCTAGCGTTAATGTAGCTAGTGCAGGTAACCGCAGTAGTTAGGGTTGGCAGAATTAGATTTTGATATTTGTATAATTCCAATAGATGATTAAACTGAAGCTTTTCACTCCTATTTTTATCCATTTAAGTTTTTGCAGTTATGGGAAATGATGGTGGGGAATCAGTGTCAGACAATAATTATTGAATGACAGTAGATGTTGAGATTCAAACTGTTTCAGCTGTATAAACCATTAAAGCACAAATTCTCATCATTGCTTTCAGAATGTACCAAGTAAATAGCCTTAAATCAAACTCTCCTCAGATCTCAAGCCGCGTTTTTACTTTGCTTCTCTCTACATTTCAGTTGTTAGCCATGAAAATATGTTTTCGTTGGTTTGTCTGCGTACGGCAAAATTGATGTGTAACGATATTGTTGACCAAGAAAAATCGAATTCTTCCAAGTCTAATGGTAGTGCAGATTTGGTGGCATGAACTTTAGAACAGGCTAGCAACTCAAATCCCAGCTCACCGGGGATCTGGGTACATATTCAGGTTGCTAGACTGTGCCATGACGTCTACAATACTGTCATTACCCATACTAGCTCCCCTTGTCCCCCTGTGCTACAGTTAAACACCTTCCTGTGGCGTGTAGACATATCCAGAGATTAATCAGACACAGAAGGGGCTGCTGATGGTGCCCCAGCATTGTGGCTTTCTGCTTGGTATGTGATGGAGACAGACCTAGAGGCAGGTCTTTAGGGCTCCGTTTCAGCACCCGGCCAGTTCCTGAAGTCGTACATCTCAGCCCAGTTCTGTAACATATGGAGCACCCTCAACTGCCAGTGAAGTCAGGGGTGGTGGGGTGGGGGTTATTACTGATGTTCAGCAGCTAAGCTCTTGTGAAAATCTGGCCGTGTGTCTCTCAGTGGAAGCCACTGGGAGCTGAGCGCTTTTGAAAACCTGGCCGTGACTCTGAGGAGCAGAGACCTTGAAAAACTGGTGCTTAGTGTGTAGCTGGGCAAATGCCCACTGAAGTTATTAATTGTCATTGAACCCTATGGAGAAGCACTGGAGTCAGGGCTGGGTAAATGCCAAGTAAGGTGTCAGTATGGGACCCAACCATTCATGTCTCCTTCCTACCTGTCCCCACTATGCAGCATGAAACCCACCCATGTCACTGGGGCTGGAATGGGACAGCAAGGGGGTTCACCCAGATAGGACTTCCAATGGACCCATAGCTCCCACTTCAAGCATGGCCTAGTGGCTAGAGCACAGGGGCGGGGGATTCAGAAGAGCTGAGTTCTAGTTCTGGCTCAGCCCCTGGCCTGTTGGGTGACTCACTTCTCTGCCCAGTGCCTCAGTTTCCCCATCTGTAAAAGGGGATAATGACAGCAATCTCCTTTGTAAAGAGCATGGAGATCTACTGATGAAAATGCTAGATAAGAGCTGGGTGTTCGTGCTAGTCAAGATGACTACTGTAACATGCGCTAAAAGTGCTTTCCGGCTGAGCTGGGATTGCCTTGGGCTCCAGCAGGTCTCCAAGTAGGCACGGCTCCCTTTGCTTCCTGGACAACTTTATTGATGGCCATTCTGTATTCCACTAGCACTGAATGTGCTGGGCACAATGGAAGGCACAGCCCCTGCTTTGATGGGCCTGCCATCTGGAAAGCTACCTACTTGGTTGAACCTGGACTGGGGTTTGCAGGATCCCAAACCCACTCCTATATCTGGACAACAGAGACCTGGCATGATGCCCACACATGCCAGTTGCCATCAAGTTGGCACCTGGGGGCTTTGCTTGGGGTGTGGATGTTGGGCTGGTGAAAGGTGCTCAGACTGGCAGCAGCAATGCAAACATTCCTCATGCCAGCACGATTCTCCCATGGCCTGAGGAGGGGTTAGTCTCTGATGCCCATTCAGTCCTGGGCATTTCTGGTCAGGCTACCAACTGCAGGGGTACACAGTCTCGTTGCTGTGCCTCCCCCATCTTGTCTCTCTAATGGCAGAGGTGGGTTTATTTTTTACAGTGCAGCCACCTGCTCATGCCAACTCGTTGCATATGGACTGCAATCAGCCAGCAGATTAAACAGCTTTCACTTCCCTAGCCCTATTCAAATTGGCACGGTAGAACAGTGTATAGACCAACAGCTGCAGTTTACACGTGAGTCTATATGGGCTAGAATTTCAACAGAGTTCAGCAACCCACTGAGGATCTAAACTGAGTGTCTAGATTCAAAATAGCTCAGCATGTCAGATGCATATTGCATGCACGTTGTGTGCTGACTGAGCTCTTTTGAAAAGCTGGCCCTTATTTAGCTGCCTAACTTATTATTATTCATACTTATTCGTTAATGATAATAATCCTCTTATAGTGTTTTTCAATCAGTAGATCGCAGAGCACTTTACAATGGGACAACTCACCTGCTTTATATCATTATCCCTGTGACGGGTTGGGACACAGAGACCCCCTTGGGACTGCCACCTGATGTGCTGAGACTACTTCTGAACCCGTTTTCCCTGCCAGCTTGACAGTACCCTGTCTTGTTGAGTCAGACACGCTAGCCTGCTGCAAACACACACCCAGGTCTGAACCACATTCCCCAAAGCTGCAGGCTTTAACTGAAAACCAGTTAGCAGGTATTCCTGTCTCCAGCACCCAGGTACCCAGTTCCAAATGGGATCCAAATCCCAAATATATCTGTTTTACTCTGTATAAAGCTTATACATGGTAAACTCATAAATTGTCCACCCTCAATAACACTGATAGAGAGATATGCACAGCTGTTTGCTCCCCCAAGTATTAGTCACTGACTCTGGGTTCAATAATAAGCAAAAGTGATTTTATTAAGTATAAAAAGTAGGATTTAAGTGGTTACAAGTAATAACAGACAGAACAAAGTAAGTTACCAATCAAAATAAAACAAATACACGCAAGTCTAAGCCTAATACAGTAGGAAACTGAATGCAGGTAAATCTCACCCTCAAAGATGTTCCAATAAATTTCTTTCACAGACTAGACTCCTTCCTAGTCTGGGTCCACCAAACATTTACACCCTCATAGTTACCGTTCTTTGTTCCAGTTTCTTTCAGGAATCTTTTTGGGGTGGAGAGGCCATCTCTTAAGCCAGCTGAAGACAAAATGGAGAGACTTCCAGGGCCTTTTATATTCTCTCTTTTCTGGGTGGAAACCCCGTTGTTCTTCTGAGCAAAGTCACAGCAACAAGAAAGAGTTTGTAGCCACCTGGGCAAGTCACAGGTCTACGAATGATTCAGCTTTTTGCAGGCCGATGCCATTGTTTACATTTTAATTTGAAAGTTCCCAGGAAATCTCCGATGTGGATTGGCGTCTCCCAAAGTCCATTGTCAGTTTCTTGATTGGGCACTTACTGACAGGGGCGGCCCTAGACTAGCTGCCAGCAACCTGCACCCTAGGCGAACCATGCGATCAGTGCCCCCACCCGCAAACCCCAAGCGCAGATCTAGGCTGAGGTTTTTGGTAAACTGGGAAACATTTTGCCCTTTTTTTCTTTTTGAAGTGTTTTAAGCATTTTTTTAAAACAGAAGCTTAATTATTCAGTTTATCCGTCCATCCATCTGTCCAACCAAAGATAAAACGGAGACACAAAATTTTCAGAATAGATTTGTATATGACAGCTGGATGATATTTCAGTCTGATTTCAAATAAAAATGCATTAAAAACGTTAATTAGAATTTTTATTATTACAAATCCAAAATAATCCATTACGCTTTCTTGCTTTAACTGCCATTACCACCACATCCAATATAGAAAGAAATAAGAAAACTCTTCAATGAACTTTAACCTGTATTTACAAAACACTCTGAATAAAAAACACTCTGTGCTCTTCAAACATGACTTTCCTTGCTTTAAGTTTGGAAAATTCAGTCACTAGTTCTTTTAGAGCCAGTTTTCCAGCTATTTCATGCTCTACTGACATTGTGGCGAGTCCAACGAGTCTCTCTTGCACCACTGTTGAAAGCAGATATGTTTTTATCAATTTTAACTTTGAGAAGCTACATTCCCCACTAGCTACGGAAACTGGCAAAATTAAAAGAATGTGTAGTGCTATAAAAATCTGTGGAAAACTGTCTGTGAGTTTATTTTCACAAACAAACTTCAGGACTTCTTCGGGAGTGGAATGTTTCTTAAGTCATCTTGAAAAAGCCTGAAGCTCACTACACAAATCTGTAGCATCAATGTCTTTTGAATTTTCATGAGTCAATGCCGACTCCAGTTTTATACAAAATTCTCTTATCTGTTTTGCTGTTTTCTTTTGCAAGCTGTGGTTTAATGATGGCCCGGCTGGCCCTTATAAGAGGGCTGTGCGCCAGAAGCCAAGGGACAGTCTCTCTCCAGATGTTGAGGAGGATGGGCCTGGCTGCTGGGATCAGAGCAGAGTGCCTAGAGTGGAGCAGGACTGGGGGAAGGCCAGAGGAGCTGGGGAGCTCCAGCCTGGAAAACCCCCAGGCTGCAGGCCTTGCTAAAGGCCAGAAAAGGTACTGGGGTTGCAACAGGGCAGCCTAAGGCTAGGCAGAGGCAGCACGTCCAAACCCTCCTTGCCAATGATGAGTGGCAATTATGCTGCAGTCCGCCTCAGTGAGCGGGGGCTAGATGGTGACTGGTAGTAGCCCAAGACTGAGGGCGAGGTGGGGATAGGGGGTTGGGGATTCCCCAGGGAGGGGAGAGCCAGCAAGACTGCGGCGTACTTCAGGGGGCAGAACCCCAAGAGAAGGGGCACCAGGGTCCACGAGGGACACCGGGGCCAGCGGCAAGGTGAGACACCAGCCTGCAGAGGGCACTTCGGAGGCTGGTGAGCTAATTCCCTGGATGACCAGCAGGAGGCAGCGCAGGGGTGAGTCGTTGTCTTCCTACAAAAGCCAAATACTGATTCTCGCTGCTGCATCTGTTGAAATCTTTCATCAACAGAGTGAATAGCAGTATCAAGGACTGCGAAGTAGAAATTAACTTTGAACCATTGTTTTGGGTTCTAAATGAGTGTGTCTCGTCCTTCATATGAAAACTGCTGTTTCTTTTGCTGAATGCGAACTGGCTCTGGTTCAAATTCGATTGGAAAGTTTATTTCTTCAGCAAGCTTGAGAGAATCTACTAGTGTTCTTTCGAACCCTTCATCGCCTCTGATTTCCTCCAGAATATTTTTAGTTTGCTGCAGTTTTTGAATAGCAGAATGTATGTTCAAAGTAACAGCGTTAATGCTTAATAGACTATGAAAGCGATGACATCACACTCCAGGCGGGTAACTGTGAGGAAGGGGATTACTTTTCAAACAAACAGTGTCGGGTTATAACGTCAAAAAAGGTCTTTTTGTTTCTGTATAAACGGCGTAACTAACTGTTTTAATAGGTAAGTGAGTGTATGCTACTAATCATTGAACCCTTAAGCAGTGAAAAGACTGTTGGGATGACTGCAGTGTGGTTTAAATCGCCGACTATGTGGCATGTCAGCCATCCTTAAGGCTATAATGCTTGCAGTCGGGAGCACAGTTCAATCCTTGAGGGGGCCGTTTAGGGATCTAGGGCAAAAATCTGTCTGGGGATTGGTCCTGCTTTGAGCAGGGGCTTTGGCTAGATGACCTCCTGAGGTCCCTTCCAACCATGATATTTGAGTTAGGTATCACTTGCATTGCAGCTCTTGCCACTGGCGGATGTGTTTCATTGTGACTGAGTCGCTGCTTATCAAAATTGTGGAGTGGGTTATCTTTACCCTCTGTCGCAAATTGAAAAAAAAATCTCTAAAATATTATTTATTTTTGCAGTAAATAAAAGATTTGACATATTAATAAATTCTCAGAAATGTAGAAAAATGAATTATAATTCATATTCCCTCCATATGTGCATGGGAATTGAAATAATAACATCTTCGTTATTTTATTTGTACTTTTTAAATCTTTTTTTTATTTTTTTCATTTTATTTTTTTTAAATTTGCTTTTTTTACTCAAATTTGGTGCCCCATTTAACTTGGCACCCTAAGTGACCTCCTAGTTCGCTTATATGGATGGGCCGCCCCTGCTTACTGAGACTAGCCCTTACTCAAGAAGCTGACCAAATGCTTCACAGAGGCTACTTAGACTCAAACACATTGAGACACAACTACTTACCCAATATTCATAACTTCAAATACAAAAATGATATATACATACAGACAGCATAATCATAACTAGCAAATTACAACCTTTCCATAGGCACCCCGCTTGACCTCCTCTATACAAGACCTGGTAGAACCATTGGACCCTGGTTGCAACAATGATCTAGACATTCACAGTTCATGTCAATAACGTCACAATCCCCATTTTACAGATGGTTAAACTGAGGCAGAAAGAAGGGACATGGCTTGTCGTTAGGTGACCCAGCAGGCTAATGAGCCCCAGTGCGGTGCCCTCTCCACTAGACCACACTGCCTGTCTGCACTGTGGTAATGCCTAGAAGCATCAGTCATGGGCCCAGACCCCACGGTGCTAGGTACGCTACAAACACATAACACCAAAACGGACCCTGCCTCAAAGAACTTTTGAAAGTCTGGGCCTAGTTGCGAGTGCTCAGTAGAACTAGCTGAATTCTTTTCGCTGAAAAATGATTTCAATGAAAGAACTTTTTGGACCATACTGAAAATAAACTAATTTTCCAGGAAAAAAAATCTGGTCATTTTTTGCGGTTTTGGGTTTTTCCAAAATGCAGTAAAGCTGATTTTTTTAAAACCAAAAATAGACTGGAAAAAAACAGAACAAACAGTTTTTGCTGTTCAGTTTCTTGTTTAAAAAGCACGAAAACATTTTCATAGGAAACAAAAACAAATTGGTTTTCGTTTTCTTGCAAAAAATAACTGGCTTTTTTCGACCAACGCTAGCACTGGGCACTTGAAGAGCTGGCCCCCTACGTGTGTGTGTGTGTGTGTGTGTGTGTGTGTGTACCAGGGTGGGGGAAACTGCTGTGAGTTAAAACACTGTGGAGAAAAACAACATTTTTCAATCTCAGCCTGGGCATATTTTCTCATGTCCTTTAATTCCTATATTTATTTGTATTCACTTTGAGGTCAGGGCCCTGGAGACCTCGATACAGTTTCTTTGTAGAAAGTTTATTGCTGAGGAGCAGAACATATTTTCATTACGATATAAAACTGCTGCTTGTTGAGTGAGTCTTGCACAGAGGGACTGAAACATTTACAATGAGGTTTTCACCAGGAACTAGATAACCTTGGGCTCCATTCTTCCCTTTTGCCACTGTGTGACAATGAGGCAGTGTTATGTAGCGGGGCTGGGCACCAGGACTCCTGGGTTCTATTCCTCAGCTCTGCCGTTCCTTGGAGAGTGATCCAGCAAGGCACTAAGCAATCCAGCCCCAATCCAGAGAAGCAGGTAAATTGTCTTGTTGGCTTCAGCAGAATTCACATGCTGAAAGTTAAGCGTGTGTTTAAGACTAGGAGCCTAATGGAATTAGATAACTAAATCTTGATGGAGTTCAACAGGATTGGGGCATCTAACTCCCTTGGGCTCTCTAGTAAACCAGTGAAAATACTCTGCATTCTCTCTCCTGTGCAGATTGGCTGCTTGCTCCATCTCTTTCCCTTGCTCTTTATCTCAGCATACCTCTACCTGCCCTTGGTCTTCCCCTCTTCTGTCCCCTGAGGCTGTTCTCCCTGGGTTCCCAGACTGACAGATTTTAAAGTCAGAGCAGATGATTGTGATCATCTAGATCGAGCTCCTGTATAACCGGCCAGAGAACGTCCCCAGATTGTTTAGAAACAACATCCAGTCCTGATTTAAAATGACCAGTTATAGAGAATCCACCACTATCCTTGGTAAACTGTTCTGATGGTTAATTACAGTCACTGGTAAAAATGCTGCATTAATTCCAGCTTCAATTTATAATGATAATGTTAGACCTTTGTCTGCTAGATTGAAGAGCCTGATATCAAATAGGTTTCAGTGGTAGCCATGTTAACCTGAATCAGTAAATAAAACGAGGCGTCCTTGTGGCACCTTAGAGACTAACAAATTTATTTGGGCATAAGCTTTCGTGGGCTAGAACCCACTTCATACATCTGATGAAGTGGGTTCTAGCCCACAAAAGCTTATGCCCAAATAAATTTGTTATCAAATAGTTGTTCTCCATGTAGGTACTTAAAGACTGTGATTAAGTCACCCCTTAACCTTCTCTTTGTTAAGCTAAATGGATTGAGCTCCTTGAGTCTATCACAATAAGGCAGGTTTTCCAATCCTTTAATCACTCTCACGGCTCTTCTCTGAACCCTCTCCAATTTATCAACTTCCATCTTGAATTATTGGCACCCGAACTGGACACAATTTTCCAGTAGCGGTCACACTACTGCCAAACACAGGGGTAAAATAACCTCTCTGCTCCCACTCGGGATTCCCCTGTTTATGTATCCCAGGATGACATTAGCTTTTTTGGCCACAGCGTCACACTGGACACTCATGTTCAACTGAATACCAACCACCGCCCCCAAATCTTTTTCAGAGTCGCTGCTTCCCAGGGAAGAGTCCCTCATCCGGTAAGTGGCCTGCACCAGGTCTGGCTTTAGGCCGATTCACCCAAATGAGACCCCGCACCTAAGAGAGCCCCGCACCTTAGGCGCCTTTTAAATTTTAAATTTTTTTTTACATACCTGCCGGTGGTCCAGGTCTTCAGCAGCACTTCAGTGGTGGGGGGTCTTTCACTCGCTCCGGGTCTTCGGTGGCATTTCCGTGGTGGGTGGTCCTTCAGTGCTGCGGAAGACCTGAAGATTGTGAAGGACCCTCCTGCCGCCGAAGACCCGGACTGCCACAGGGTATTCGAATCGGCCCCTGTGAGCTTTCTAAATGGGACATGTGGCCTCAGCTCCCTAGAGATCTTGCAGCCATCTCCCTATATTTTACAAGGGGGGGTGGTTATTGGGGAGACTGGAGTGGGAAAGAGGGTTTGAGGCATCTGGTAGTAGTGGCCTGAAACAAATGCTAGAAGAATCTTGTCCATTCCTTCTTCATTACGTCTCTACGATGCAGACTTTCCTATCCTATCCACACAGCTAAAAACTCTTGCCCAGGCTCTCATCTGCTCAGATCCCAGTCACTGCAACAGCCTCTTCTCTGGCCTTGACAAATGCAATCTTGCCCCACTCTTGTCCGTTCAGCCTGCTGCTGCAAAGATCATTTTCCTAGTCCATTTCTTGGACCACACCGACCCCCTCTTTGCATCCTACCACTGGCTTCCCCTTCTCTACTGCATCGAGCACACGCTGCTGGCCTACTCTTTCAAGGACCTTCCCGGCCAATCCCCACCTTCCCTATCATCTCTCGTTCGCTGGCAAGATCTCAACTCCCACCTCCCAGCCCGTGATGCCAGCCACACGTCTTCCATTTTCAAACAAACCCTTTTGTGTTTTCTCTTGTCAGAGCTGGAGTCAGAAGCCAGGAACCAAAGCCATAGTCAGAATCAGTGTCAGGAGTCAAGCCGAGGGTCATGCCTGGAGTCAGACAGTCATGCCAAGGGTCAAGCCAGAATTGGGAAGCATGGAGTGAAGTCAGAGCTAGATAGCAGTACCAAGGGTCAAACCGGATTCTGACAACAATGCCAGATGCAAGCCGGAGCCAGGGTCCAGTACAGCAGCAGATCAGGACTTCACTCAAACAACTTCTTGTGCCTCCTTCTAGTTTAAATAGTGCATCTGGGCCAATCTGTGGGTGGGAAGTCTGCTCCAATCAGGAGCTTAATGGGCAGAGCCCCTGATGGGTTAGAGTTCTGCTAGCCTCCTCACATGTAGTTGTTGGGTGGTGGTTGTGGTCTGGGCACTGCACAAGTGGGTTGAAGACCCCTGATCCCTCACCCAGCTCAGCTTGAAGACTGAACAAATTACGGGTCAGTCCTTTAATCTGAACTCCTTAGCCTATCTCTAACCAGCTGATCCAAATTATATTCAATGCCATGCATACTTCAAGAGTCAGTGTCTGCTTTCATTTACCCCAGTGTAAATTCCCACTAAATTAGACAAAATCACTCTAGATTTGGATCAGTTGAACTGAGAGCAAGATCTTGGCTTCATACTTTCACTTAATAGAAGAAAATAAGTATTTACAAAGTAAATTAGGGTTGGGATTTTAAAAGGCGCATTAGAGGTCTAGCTACCCAACTCCCTCTGGCTTGCAATGGCCCTTTGGCCTCCTAACTTCCTTCTGCTGCTTTGCAAAATTTTAAATCTAAAAGATCTGCTCTAGTTCAAATAGGAATCATTTCAGGGAAGCTCTCTGGCCTATATTATGCAAGGAAGCGCGACTGGATGATCACAATGGTGGCCCTTCCTTCCAATCTATGAATGTATATGGTGGGATCTATGAAAATTGTGTATTGCCAGCCTGAAGAATTCAAAATGCCTGAGCTGGAATCCCTAAAAATCACAAGATCCGCTTAAAAGATTACAAGACATTAAAAAACAGCAACTTTTGGATTCATTCCATTTGCCTTTTGGTGTCGCCGCCTTTAGGCGTCACATTCTCAAGCTTTTTTTTGGCAACCCTGCTGCGTAGAAATTTACTTTTCTGTTAATGGAAGCTGAGATTTCCACCTAATCACAGACTTCAGGAACTGGATCTTTCAGAAGAGTCCCAAATATTGCAAGACAAGCAATGAAGTCCTGAGCATTGGCAATGTTGAAATGCAACGGTCAGATTCCTGTGGATGAGGTCCATCAGTGGTTTGAGCATTGGCCTGCTGAACCCAGGGTTGTGAATTCAGTCCCTGAGGGGGCCAATTAGAGATTTGGGGATTGGTCCTGCTTTGAGCAAGGGGTTGGACTAGATGATCTCCTGAGGTCCCTTCCAACCCTAATAATGTATGATGGAGCAAAGTTTGAGGCCCATGTGACATAATGAAATTTACCAGGACCCTAGGGCCAAATTGAGGGTGGGGAATCAAATCAGAAGATTAGGCTTGGAAGAGCCAAGGGCATTGCCAGAGAAAGAGAATTTCCCCTACTTCCCATCTCCAAAATGCCAGTACTTTTTTTTTTTACAGGAGTTTTTTATGACAAACTTTACTTTACATTTGACATTTAAAAGCTGATTGGATCTTTCCTCCAGGACAGCAGGAAATGGAGATATTTACTGGGGCATTATCGGTGCTCGTAGAGGGAGCAAGATTTACTCTGACAGAGAGGCTGGATTATAGATACCTAATGTCTGGCCAAAGCTCCAGTGACTATGCAGGAACATATGCAGGGATAGCAATGGGAAATAATTTATTGGGGGACTTTAACTTTTCCAGTGAGAGGTAGCTGGGAACTGTGGAGGGTCCAAATAAGAAGAATAATGTCCATTTCTATAGCGCAGTGGTTCTCAAATGGTAAACCTTAGGCTAATTACCACCGCAGGGCTCTTCCAGGAGGGAATCCATGGTGGTGCTTCTGTCCTGGGGCAAAGCAAGGTGCTACTTCTTGCTAGTTGCAGACCGGGGCTTTCTTAGAGATTCCAGTCCAGAGGATTTTCCTGCCAACTGAATTAGAAGTATCCCGCCCTGCTCTGTTCCATAATCCAGCCCCTCGCTGCTCCTTCCCATCATTATTATATAAGTAGAGCTGCTTATTATTAAGATTGCTTGTCAAGGGAGTGGAGAGATTTAGACAATGAGCCTGAGGAGTGGGGATATTGGATGAGGAGCTCAGCGTGGGGGGTGGGGAACGGGACTGGGACTTGGTTTGGCAATAGGGGAAGATTGGGATTGAGACAACCAGCCAAGATTAGGACAAATTGTGTGTTGAGGTGCTCAATCTGACACCCTGACGCGTGATTTGCAGAAGTGTTGGCACTCCCCGCTGCCTCTGCAGCCAACAGGGTGCTGTGCCAGACTCTGTAAATTGCCAGACTCTGTAAAAGGTCCTAGGTATCTCAGATCGGTCTCTCAAAATCTGTGGAATCTTTGGATGTTAGGCTGAAGTGATCTGGCTCCCCAGCTGTGAAATGGGCATTCTTACATCCCCTGAGCTCACGATGGTGTGGGGAAGAGAAAGTTGTTAATAGTGGTGAGCCACTTGGAAACTGCAGGGATGAGTGTCGCAGAAAAGCCCCTGAGGCAAATACAAGTTGTCTTTTCGAGCAGGGTTTGAATAGAGGCCTCGGGCCATGCATTGACCATGGGAGCACTGTCCATCGTGTGCACTGACTGAGGCAGGGTCCAGTGCAAAAAGCCATATGTGATCATGTGATTCAAGACAGTCTCATGACGCATACACATGGGGGGAGAGGAGCTGAAATTAAGGTTGCATGGGCCCGTGGGCGGCGGGTCCAATAGGCTGGGGAAGGCTGTGCCTCCCCAGACAGCCCCACTTGGCCCTGCCCACGCTCCTCCCCGAAGCCGCCTCCTGCTTGTCCTTTCCCCCTTGGCCCCAGCCCAGGCAGGCTGGTTCTCTTCAGTGCTGCTGGGGCTGGGGCTAGGGCGGTCAGGATTTGGAGTGGGGTGGCTGGAGGCAGTGGGGCTGCCCACCCTGTGCTTGGGAAGGGCTGGGGGCACTGGGGCTGGGGGGCACACACAGTACCCGCCCTGCGCTGGGACCGAGGTGAGGAGTGTTTGGCTGGCAGCCGCAGGGAGGGGGTGGGCTTGGGCGGGGGAAAGGGGTAGGTTCATGGGAGGGAGGGGCAGCTGGGGGCTAGCCTCCCTCAGCAAGGACCCCTTTAATCATGGCATGTCCTAACTTTTGAGGGTGTGACTTTGCAACCTTAATAATATTTTTTTTTAAAATAGTTTTCTTCTGTGTCTAGAGCCTAGGATTTCCAGTGCCCATCAAAATGCTGGTGACCCCAGGTATCCTCTATTGCTAGTTGGCCTTTTCTGAACCCCTCCCTCACCCCAAATGGACCATTTGTTGGATTCCTCATGGAGGGATTCTTCTTTGATCTAGAGCAGTGGCTCTCAACCTTTCCAGGCAGCTTTACCCCTCTCAGGAGCTGGATTTATGTTGTGTACCCACAAGTTTCATCTCACTTAAAAACTGCATGCTTACGAAATCAGACATAAAAATACAACAGTGTCCCAGCCACACTATTTCTGAGAAACTGCTTCCTTTCTCATTTTTATCATCTAATTATCAAATAAATCCATCAGAATATAAATATGGTACTTACATGTCAGTGCACAATATGTACAGCAGTGTGAACAGTCATTGTCTGTATGAAATTTTAGTCTGTACTGACTTTGTTAGTGCTTTTTCTGTAGCCTGCTTAAAACTGGGCAAATATCTAGAGGAGTTGCTGTACCCCCTGGAAGACCTCTGTGTACCCCCAGGCGTACACGTAACCCTGGTTGAGAACCACTGCTCCAGAGCGGTGTGAGCCCCAATGTTTATAACATGGATATTATGGGAGCACCTGAAGGCCCCAGGTGCGATCAGTGCCCCATTGGACTGGATGCTGCAGACACAGAGTGATGAGTCCCTATCCAGTAGGGTTGCCAACTGTCTAATCACACAAATCTGAACACCCTTGCCCCACCCCCTGCCCAGAGGTCACACACTTGCCCCACCTGTTCTCCGAGGTTCCATCCCCTATTCACCAGGGCTTTGGAGTTGTACTCTGGCTCCACTCCAGCTCCAGGCAAAAACCTGCAGCTCCACTGCTCCGGAGCTGCTCCACGCTCCAGCTCTGGACTCCGCTCCAAAACCCTGCCGCTCACTCCATCTCTCTGTCGCTTGCTCTCCCTCATCCTCACTCACTTTCACCAAGCTGGGGTTTGGGGTGAGGGCTCTGGGAGGGAGTTTGGGTGTGGGAGGGGGCTCAGGGTTGGAGCAGGGGGTTGGGGTGAGTGAGGGAGTTCACGGTGTGAGCTCTGGGAGGGAGTTTGGGTGCAGGGCTCAGGGCTGGGGCAGGGAGGGAGTGCTGGGTCTGGGCGGCGCTTACCTCAGGCAGCTCCAGGAAGTGACCAACGTGTCCCTCTGGCTCCCAGGTTCAGGGGCGGACAGGCAGGTCCACGTGCTGCTCTCACCCGCAAGTGGTGCGCCGACAGCTCCCATTGGCTGTGGTTCCCAGCCAATGGGAGCTGCGGAGTCAGCGCTTGGGGCAAGGACAGCACACAGAGATTCCCCCTCTCTACCCCTGAGTCTAGGAGCCAGGGGGATGTGCCGGTTGCTTCCGGGAGCCATGCGAAGCCAGGGCAGCTAGGGAGCCTGCCTTAGCCCCGCTGCACCTCTGACCTGACTTTTAGCAGCCTATCAAAATCTCCCAGATTGGTTTCAGTAGCTACCAGAAGATCGATTTTGATTCCAGGAGACTCCCAGCCAATCTGGGAGGGTTGGCAACCCTACTACCCAGAGAAACAAAGTGATTTGCCCTAGGTCAAACCGCAGTGGTAGAACTGGAATTAGAAATCAAGTCTCCTGATTCCCAAACTTAATAGTGTACTCCCTAGACCACCCTGCTGCGTGAGTGCCTGTTTGTCCCAAAGTTTGGGAGCATTACATATGGAACCATCTATAACACCAAGGTGCTTTCTGACTTTCTTCATTTCTTAGTGTTGTGGTATTACTACCTGCCTCATTTAGATTAAATCTCAGGAAAAACTTCCTAACTGTCAGAACAGTAGGACAATGGATTAAACTACCTAGAGAGGTCATAGAAGTTCCTTCACAGAAGGTTTTCAAAAAGAGACTAGAGATAGCCATATGCCTTGGATGGTTTAGTCACAACAAACCCTGCATCCTGGCAGGGAGTTAGACTAGATGACTCTTGTGGTCCTTTCTAACCCTCTGGTTCTATGATTACCTAAGGGGCCCCACTCATGGATCGGGGCCCCACTGTGCCAGGTGCTGTACAGAGGCAGAACAAAACATATATAAGAACATAAGAACGGCCATACTGAGTCAGATCAATGGTCCATCTACCCTAGTATCCTGTCTTCCGACAGTGGCCAGTGCCAAATGCCCCAGAGGGAATGAATAGAACAGGTAATCATCAAGTGAACCATCCCCTGTCGCTCATTCCCAGCTTCTGGCAAACAGAGGCTAGGGACACCATCTCTGCCCATCCTGGCTAACAGCCATTGACGTACCTGTCCTCCATGAACTTATCTAGTTCTTTTTTTAACCCTGTTATAGTCTTGGCCTTCACAGCATCCTCTGGCAAAGTGTTCCACAGGTTGTGTGAAGAAATTCTTCCTTTTGTTTGTTTTAAACCTGCTGCCTATTAATTTCCTTTGGTGACCCCTAGTTCTTGCTCTGTGAGACACAGTAAATAACACTTTCTTATTTCCTTTCTCCACACAAGTCATGATTTTATAGATCCTGTCCCACTGCTCAGTCCAGGCCTCTCTGCCCCAAACAGGGTAAAATCAAAGGAGTCCTAGCAAATCCCGGATGACCTGGAATCCTCTCGCTACAGGCCTGGCTGGTGAGTCTTGCCTAGATACTTAGGGTCAAACTGATCTTCAGATTTGGGGTTGGAAAACAATATTCCTCAAGGTCAGATTGGCAAGCGCTTTGGGGGGTTTTCACCCTCCCCTGCAGCGTGGGGCACGGGGCACATGCTGGGACCATTTGGGCATGTCTCCCCTAATCAATTCCCTGCCATTGCAGTGGTCTTGCGGTCCCCTCAGTCCATCCTGTTCTCTGTCTGAGGACTGAAATGCTCTGGTCTAACTGCAGTCATTGGGCTCGGTCTAGGGGTGTCTGGGTGGAGAAGGTCAGACGAGGACTTTATGGGCCCTTCTCACCTGAAACTTCATGAAACAATGACACCTCCAGGCAAATGGACCAGGATCCTGTGTCTTTGCTCTCGGTTGTATATGAGGAACACACCTGGACAGTGCTGGCCCCAAATCGCTGTGTTTACTAACTAGAGATGAGCAAATGAGGCCTAACTGCATATATATGGAGCTGCTCTGTAAGTCTCTAGTGGCTTCTGCAATAGAAGACATGGAGGCCTTCTAGAGGGCTCCCCAACTATTTAAAGGGGACATTACCCAATTCTTATACACAGTGGTGGGTGGGGGGTTGAGTCTCTGCACCTCCATCCCCTTAAAGCGAAGGGAGACACGTTGCTCACTTGTCCAAGCAGGGGAAATGCTCCCTAGAGCAACAAGTGAAGTGTGAGACATGGGCTCCATGCCAGGCTCCTAATGCCGCTGAGCTTGGCAGCTGTCTCTCCCGCCCCGCAGCCCTTCCTTCCCAGAACCTGGTCTGTAATTACGCACCGGTCTCCCCTGAAAGATGCTGGGAGGGGTGAAAGCAACCCTCCCCCTCCGAAAAAATGAAAGGAGCCGGAGAAAGAGCCGAACATTGGGGCACTTGTTGGAACCTGCTGAAACCAGGATGGTAGCCTTGTGAAGGAGCCAGGGGCTGATTAGTAGGGTTGCTAACTTTCTAATTGCTCAAAACCGAACACTCTTGCCCTGCCCCTTCCCTGAGGCCCCGCCCCTGCTCAGTCCATCACCCCTCCCTCTATTGCTCGCTCTCCCCTACCCTCACTCACTTGCTCATTTCCACTGGGTTGGGGCAGGCGATGGGGTGCAGGAGGGGGTGAGGGCTCTGGGGTGGGGCCAGAAATGAGGGGTACCGGTGTGGGAGGGGGCTCTGGGCTGAGGCAGGGGGTAGGGGTGCAGCGGGGGGGAAGCTGAGGGCTCCAGCTGGGTGTGCAGGCTCTGGGGTGGAGGTGGGGGATGAGGGGTTTGGGGTGCAGGAGGGGACTCTGGGCTGGGGCCGAGGGATTCAGAGTTTGGGAGGGAGTTCCAAGCTGGGACAGGGGTTTGGGTTTGAGAGGGGGTGTGGGAGAGGGCTCAGGGCTGGGGCAGGGGGTTGGGGTTCAGGAGGGGGTGTGGGCTCCAGGCAGCACTCATGGCACTGATGGCACTGGTGGCTCCCAGAAGCGGCGACGTGTCCCTCCAACTCCTAGGCAGAAGCGAGGCCAGGTGACTCTCCGCATGCTCCCACTGTCTGCAGGCGCTGTCCCTGCAACTCCTGTTGGCTGCGATTCTGAGCCAATGGGAGCTGCAGAGCCGGCACTTGGGGCGGGAGGCAGCGAGTGTGGAGCCCCCCCTGCACCTCTGCCTAGAGCCACAGGGACACATTGCTGCTTCTGGGGAGCCATACTGTGCCAGGTAAGGAGCCTGCCAGCCCCACACCAACCGGACCTTTAAGACTCCAGTCAGCAGTGCTGACTGGAGTCACCAGGATCCCTTTCCAACCAGGTGTTCCAGTCGAAAACTGGACACCAGCAACCCTACTGCTTAAAGCAGGAGCACTCGGATTTGGCCCTGGCAACCTCGGTAATGAGTCAACAAGCAACTAAGGTCCCAATGTGACCTGCTGGTTCACCTCAGGGGGATTCGCCCCTTGGGGAGGGCAGGAGGCGCTTGCCCCCTGCCCCTTACACCCTGGGATTCTGGTTTTATATTGCAGTCCGCCCTCCATACATCCTGCCCGCACAAGCTTCTGAGGGCACTAAGATACGTGGATCTCCTGGCTGCCTTAGCCACACCCCCTCTGCCACCAGGACCGCCCACATTTAGGACTGCAAGCAGGGACACCCCCGCCAGGGGAGCAATGACTAAAGATGCCTTGTGCCTCCCATTGTCTGCCCTGCCTAGGGTGACCAGGCGTCCGATTTTCAACCGGAACAGCAGGTTGAAAAGGGATCCTGGCAGCTCCATTCAGCAATACTGACTGTTGGTTGCTGACTACTGACTACTGGTTGCACAGCGAAGCAGGGCTTCCCTGCTATCCTCTGCACCGCACGACTCCTGGGAATCAGCCGGCATGTCCTCCCTCCAGCTCCTATGCATAGGGGCAGCCATCCAAGCGTCTCCCCCACAGCTCCCATTGACTGGGAGCTGCAGCGAACGGACGCTGCGGTGGCGGCACCTGCAGAGAGGGCAGCGCACAGAGCCACCTGTCTCTGGTCTGTCTCCGGCCACTGGGAGCCTTGAATGCACTACTGCTCAGAGGCAGCTGCACGTGGCTAATGGCTGGGAGTGGGGACTAGGAGTCAGGACTTCTGGGCTCTATTCCCAGCATGGGGAGGGGAGTCTAATGGTTAGCGCCGAGAGAGCTGGGAATCAGGCCTGGCTCCAAGAAGGGAGCATAGTCTAGCCACTAGGGAAGGGGACTGGGGGTCGAGACTGCTGGGTAATATTCCCAACTCCGAGAGAGGAGTGGGGTCCAGTGCTCAGAGCAGGGAGGTGGGCCTGGAAATCAAAATGCCTGAATTATATTTCTGGCTCTCCCAGTGACTCACCGCGTGAGCTTGGGTAAGTCACCTAACCTCTCCGTGGGGCAGTTCCCAGCCCTGTAACTGAGGATAATCCTCATCAGCTGCAACTCATTATGGCGATACTCGAGGCAAAATGATCACTTTCGAGGCGCAAAGGAAGCCTTGGATGCAACGTACAGGTATTATTAATTCTCAGTTTTGCTGATCACATGCACTGGGCTGGGACAGTTCCTTCTGGCGCACCCCAGCTCCCCAAAAGTCCTGAGCCAGCAGGCAGTGGATGTTGTGTAAAGCCAGAGATGGGTCCTTGAATGGCCTCTTGCTCTGGTCCTTTCACATAGCCAGTACCAGGTGCTGGAGTGGGGTGTGACGGTGGGGGGTGGTCAGTGCTCTGAGATGGTATCACTACAGCTGCAGCACTTCAGGGTTAGACACTCACTCCGCCGACGGGAGGGGTTCTGCGTTGCTCAGGGGTGTGGATATTTCACACCCCTGAGTGATGTAGCTGAGTTGCCTAAACTTTTTAGTGCAGACCTGGCCACAGAATTCTCTCTCGCAGGTGCTTCGGCTCGTTGGTCATGCTCACAGGCGCAGGGCCTAACTGATCACCCTCTGTGGGGGTGAAGGAATTTTCTCCCAGGACAGATTGGCAGAGACCTGGGGGAGAGGGCGGGGTTTGTCTTCCTCTTCATGGGTCTCTTGCTAGGATCAGCTGGGGGGTGTCTCTATCGTTTCCCTTGGGCAATGGGCAAGTGGGTCCCTCCTGTTCTGTGTCTGTGGCACACAACAGTTTTGTCTCCTGAGGGCTGCAATACTTTGGTCTAGTTCTCGGCTTGCTGTGGAGGTGGCTGAGTGGCCTGTGTTATGCAGGAGGTCAGGCGAGATGATCCAGTCGTCCCGTCAGGCCTTAAACTCTATGAAATAGTGACGGTTGTGGCAAACACACTTGGCGCTGGGTTGGTACAACACTGGCCTACATCCTTGCTTCCAGGTTCATGTAAGGCCTGGAACACGCTCCTGTTATCCTCGGAAAACACCAGCTCCTGCATATAGAGGTGCCAATAATATTTCATTTGTGCCTTTTGATGATACACTGGCCAGCGTGGTATCTTATCATCTAATACAGTGATAGAGCATAACAGCTTTCAAGAAGCATCCACACCAGCTCCACTGAAGGGATCTGGCAGCTGGCACCTGGCAGTGTGGGAGGTTGAAGGGAAAGGAAAAGCCAAGAGTCGGGAAGAGGGAGTGTGCAGACATCTTCGCTTTTATTTGACCAAGTCATACGTGGTGTTTATAGCCTGCTAATAGGTGGGTATTGCCAGCGAATTCTGACAGATGGTAACTAGACTATATAAACGCACGCGCACGCGTGCACACACACACACAGACACACACACTCTCTATTGAGTGAGGGGGATGATTTCCCTGCCAGTGTACACATACACTCATCCAGCTAGTGCGAGTTTAAATAACAAGGTACCTGGGGTAGTGGCAGCAAAGGCTTCCAGCAGATGTGGACTCCACTGCCAATACCCCCGGCACCACCGTTGCACTTGCTGTTTATACGCCTGCTAGCTTGATGAGAGCTCGCGCGAGTGTGTGTACAGGAGCCGAGGGCTCACACCCCCGCTCATAATGTAGACATAGCCATATTTGCTTAGAGACACCCCCAGAGGAGCCTAGCAAAGACCCACACCCCAGGCTGCAGAGGAAGACAAACCTCACCCTCTCCCCCAGGTCTCTGCCAATCTGTCCTGGGAGAAAATTTCTTCGCCCTCTACAGAGGGTGATCAGTTCAGCCCTGCGCCTGTGAGCATGACCCACCAGCCGAAGCACCTGCGAGAGAGAATTCTGTGGCCAGGTCTGCATTAAAAAGTTCGGGCAACCCAGCTACATCACTCAGGGGTGTGAAATCTCCGCACCCCTGAGTGACGCTGAACCCCTCCCATCTACAGAGCGAGTGTCTAACCCTGAAGTGCTGCAGCTGTAATGGTTTCAGCATAGACACAGCCCCAGTCCCACCTCAGAGCACTGACCCACCCCCCACTCCCCGGCAGCTGGTACTGGCTGTGTGAAAGGACCAGAGCAAGAGGCCATTCAAGGATCCATCTCTGGCTTTACACAACATCCATTGCCTGCTGGGTCAGGACTTTTGAGGAGCTGGGGTGCGCCAGAAGGAGCTGTCCCAGCCCAGTGCATGTGATCAGCAAAGCTGAGAATTAATAATACCTGCAGGTTGCATCCAAGGCTTCCTTTGCGCCTCGAAAGTGATCATTTTGCCTTGTGTATCGTCGTAATGAATTGCAGCTGATGAGGATTATCCTCAGTTACAGGGCTGGGAACTGCTTCACGGAGAGATTAGGAGACTTACCCAAGCTCACGTGGTTAGTCACTGGGAGAGCTGGAAATATAATTCAGGCATCTTGTCTTCCAGGCCCACCTCCCTGCTCTGAGGATTGGACCCCACTCCTCTCTCGCAGTTGGGAATATCACCCAGCAGTCTCGAACCCCAGTCCCCTTCCCTAGTGGCTAGACTATGCTCCCTTCTTGAAGCCAGGCCTGATTCCCAGCCCTTTCAGCGCTAACCATTAGACTCCCCTCCACACGCTGGGAATAGAGCCCAGGAGTCCTGACTCCCAGTCCCCACTCGCAGCCATTAGCATAAGCAGCTGCTTCTGAGCGGTAGCACATTCAAGGCTCCCAGCGGCTGGAGACAGACCTGCCATTTTATATCCATGCAGCAGCGCAGATTCCAAGTAAGGCCCAGCTTCAGGGGGTGAGACATAGGAGATCTTTTCCTGTCTGAGCTGCCGGAAGCACGCTAACCTCATTGCAGCAAAGCGTTACCGTTCCTTGGCTGAATTGCCAGGAACTGTGCTGAGCCTCTCTTGGCTGGTTGCCTGCCCAACTAGTGGGAGACATCCCGAGCTCGTCTTGGCAGGGAGGTGCTTCCTTCTGGCCAAGGTAGGAGGAGACATGCTGAGCTCAAACAGTGCCTCCCATTGACTGAGCCAGTAGAAGCCGGGCTGAGCTTGTCTTGGCTGGACTTGACCTTCCACTGGCCAAGGTGCTGACCTGGTCCTGCCTGCCGGTGGCCCTCCCTGCCGGTCGCCCTCCCTTTGGCTTGAGCCAGTAGAAGCCACAGCTGGCTAGGCTGGGAGAGGGCTCACAGTGATCCGGCCTCAGTTGGAAGGTGACTTTCCCAGCCTCCCCTGCACTGGGCCCAGCCAGCTCCATCTGGCTGGGCAGACAGGAGACGTGGCTGCTGACGTGTCCACTGAATTGCTGCCTGACCTTGGGCAAGTCATTTCCCCGGTCCGCCTTACACCCCCGGGGTGGGCTGCAAACCAGGTGGGACCTCTGCTTCTAAAAGCATCCGTCTCTGCTGCTCGAGCTATAAGACCCGAGCTGTGCCCGTGGCAGGCTCGTCAACCTCATAAAACACCACTAGAGGGGAACAGAATGCCACACTGCGTGGATGTGGTTTGCGTTTAGTGTGTAAGTGGCAGGGACTGTCCCTCGCTGTCTACACAATGCCTAGCCCTGCTCTTGGTTGGGGCCGCTAGGTGCTTATGTAACATACATCGGAATAATCCCTGAGCTTGCTGCCATGCTCAGAGACCCCAAGGCCACCCTAGCGGGCAGCCAGAGAGCAGCAAATCTGCTGCGTGCTGCTGCCCTGCTCAGATTTACAGTTTGCATCTGGGACGGCTCTGATTGCAGGACCTGGATCCCACAGATACAATGCACCCCCCATTTCTGCCAGGGGACCCTCCCTCGGGCTTAGCCCCTAGGAGCTTTGCTGTTTGCCTCTTTGCTCCCCTTCTAGGACCTCTTCTCAGAACACTAAGAAGCCTTCTGGGGAGATGCTGCGCTCTCTTATTCCTGTGCAAGGGGCCTGATTCTGCTCTTGTCTACGCTGAGCTAAATCTGGAGTAAATGAGCTGGAGCTGGCGTTCGCCCCAGTGCGGAACTGGCGTGGTCCAAAAGCGGTTTTATTTTTAGCTGATTTCTTTAAGAACAAGCCAACCAATGAAGCATACAAATATTCATATTTTTGGATGCTTCTCCAGCTGGTTTGCCCGGGCGCCAGCTGAGCTGGTTAAATCATCAGCTTCTTGCTGATGCTTCAATTTCCCTCTTCTGCAGAGATGAAGCTGTTATTCTCCCCAACTGTTAAGTGCTAAATAAACTGAAGCTTCAAATGGGGCCTTTGGGTGGGACAGAAAATGTGGTGGGTTTAAGGATGCCGACGTCTTCACTATTATTATTATTTATAGAGAGCCACGGGTGCTGCAGGAAACATTTAGCACAGGATCCTGCTGTCCCTTACATCAGAGAGTAACTGCACTCAAGTTAAATGAGCATTAGCCTACCTGATCCATTAGCAGCAGAAGACCTGTGGTTGGGGCTGGTTGAAAATGGTCCATCAAAACTATTATCTGGGTCTCCGCCAAACACTTTTGTTCACTGAAAGCATCTGTTTTTGGCAGGACATGTTGCTATCTTCTTGAAGTACCAAATGCCTGAAACTTTTTGTTTTTCTGCTGAAAACCGGGCATATTTATATTCAAAATAGTGCCGCAGTGCCTCATAGGAATTGTAGTTTGGATGCCTTATGCACCGGTTCTCCTCTCTAGACTAGGCTCTCTGCTTTGACTATATCTCCAGTGATGCACCACAGCTAGGGACTCCTATGATGCACCCGTCTCCCCTTGAGGGGAGATAGTGGTGCATCATGGGAGATGTAGTCTGGCACCAGAAAAGCCCCAGGATTCATGTATCTTGCAGCCCCATCTTCTAAGCTTTCAGCAATGGATCAGCTACCGATATTCCCACTGATTTAGGAATGTCCTTGAGCACAGTCCCCTGTTTGCACCCCACCCCCCACGGTATTGCTTTTCAAACACTTACCTGCTCCCGGGATCGTCTCTGGAGTCCTCTTCTTTTCCCACAACGTTGCCTGTTACATTTCTTTATTAAAAGGTTCAATTTCTCTTTCCCCTCTGCCCCTGACTTTCCCTGGGTGTCTCTATGGCCATGAGACTGTGCACCCAGCCCCTCCACCCTTGTCCTTTTTCAGTGACCGGGACATGGGTGGTCGCGGAGCCTAGTGATTGGAGCCTAGGAAGAGTCAGAGGCCAGATGCCAGAGCCAAGGGTCAGAGCTGACATCTGATGTCAGTATAGGGTGACCAGATGTCCCAATTTTATAGGGACAGTCCCGTTTTTGGGGTCTTTTTCTTATATAGGCTCCTATTACCCCCCACCCCCGGTCCTGATTTTTCACACTTGCTGTCTGATCACCCTGTGTCAGGAATGGGATCCAAGGGTCAGGACTGAGTTTCCTGAGAGAGACAAGACTGAGGCCAGGGCAAGAGCAAGCCTTCTCACAGCCATGGGCACAAATGTGGAGCAGTAGCTGAACTGCTGCTGCTGGCTGCCGACCCAACCAGCCAGGGTAGGCAATTCAGCAGCCTCCCACAAGCCAGCTGCGACTGGCTCTGCCCCAGACCCTGACACCCTCCAACCCCCAGCCAGGTGCTTTGCTGACCTCTGCGCTGAGATCCCGGTGGGAGGGTTATCACATGCAGAGCTGAGATGCTCCCCTGGCTGTCTCTTTCTTTCCTCCCAGAGCCAGGCAGTATTTGCCTCTCACACTTTTTGCTGGAAGGTCTTTTACCAATGGATTGAGCCAGGCAGTCGTGTACGCAGACCCTGCTGGCTTGAGTAGGAGAACAGAAAATGTCGCTGCGTTTCCCATCTCTCCCCTCTCACCTCCAGGTTTCCGCTCAGTTTTGCATCTCCTGTTTTCTTCTTCTGGGCTGTGGTCCCAGATTCTCTCTATTCCATGGCTTTGCTTAATTCTGCAGAGCTCACTGTGGGGAGAATCTGCTATTGGGGAGGTTCTGGTTAGCGACTTGTCCGCGATGTTCTCACCCTCGGGTAGTGCCCTTTGAGAGCTGAGATTTTAGAAGGCTTTGAATAGAGTTCTGAGTTCAGTTCCAAGAGAGCTGCCGAATCTGTCTTATCCCTGGGTCTGCCCTACCCTGTCCCTGTATCAGCCCCCTCACCAGAGCCCTGGCACTCAGCAATGAGCCATATTTCCGTAGCCAGGGCCGGCTCCAGGCAGCAGCATCCCAAGCATGTGCACGGGGAGGCAATCTGCAAGGGGCGGCAGTCCCTGTGTTTTTGCCCCCAAGCAGTGCCCCGAATTGCCACCGCGGATGGCAGGGGCAGCCCATGTGCCGTTAGGGTGGCTCGCATTTCCATGGCGGCACAATTCGGCAGCAGCTTCTATGTTCACCTGTCCTGGTCAGCAGCTGAAGACAGAAGCTGCCGCCGAATTGCTGCCACTGCGGAAACACGCGAGTCACCCTAAGGGCACACGGATTGCCCCCGCCATCCGCGGTGGCAATTCAGCAAGCTGCTTGGGGCGGCGAAAACAGTAGAGCCGGCCCTGTCCGTAGCCTCGCCAATTTAGGCATTGTCTTATCAAGTTCTCCTATTCTTGTGTGTACGACCAACTTCTCTGAGAATCCTATGTCAATTACACACCCTAAGAGACTCTTCTGTACCCTTCTCCTTTTCTTCCCATGTTGCTCTTGAATTTCTTTCTATTTCTTTGTGTCTGTTTTTTCTCTCTCTCTCTCTCCTTCACTCTCCCCTGTGTTCCCCCTTGGCTCTGAAACTACACCCAACTGCTCTGTTCGTAATGTGAATGCTCTGTTCGTAATGTGAATGCTTGAACTCTCCCTTCTGAACAGGTGCTTGGCTATATTTACTCAGGCCCAGTGCTGATCACAGAGTTCTGGGCTTTGTGCTGAGTGAGTGACATCAGTGTACAGCGGAGATGTTCTGGGCAGATGGACTCTTTGGAGACTCAAGCTGCCAAACTTTTAACAAGCCTCTCTTGAGCATGTGCGAACTGAGATTTTTCAAACCCGTATAACTCAGCCACACATGGGTGATTTTTCACAGAGACGGGAAAAGGCACATCCCTGACCCCAGGGTGATATCCCCCACCCTCCGACATGGCCAGAACAATGTATTCCCCCTTAATCTCCTTCTTGGAAACAGCTGAACCATTTTTGCTGAAACTTTCCAAACCTGTTCAGCTCAAGGCAGACAGCTGTCATGGAAAATGTTAGCCTGAATGCTTAAAGTATGGTGAAGTTACAACAGGCAACTGGAAACAGGGTCTTATAATGGGATGTGTCAGGCAACCTTAACTATAGGCATTCTTAACTCCTAGAATATATATGCCATCTATCTATTCGTCTATCTATTGAGCTGTCTCTTTGTTCATACTAGGCTTTATAAAACCACCCCAAATCATACTTATGGGCCCTAAACTCTTTGACTTCTTTCTTTCTTTCTTTCCACTTTATCCAGTGTGGCAGAGAAGGGAAGAAGCTGGGGAAAGACAGACAGACCTTGCACTGATCTTAGACAGACATCCAAGGATAAACAGCCCATACAGCCCGAGCTCCACCCACCTCTCCCCCATCTTGACCCCACTAAGAATGTGCAGAGGCACATTTGAACTGTGGGGCTGGCTCCATGTCTTACCCGCACGGCTAGCCAGCTTGGCTGTTGGAGAATGAGATGTGCCAGTTCTTTAATTGCAGGCTGTGCGGTGACTGATGTGGGAAGAGAGGCATAAATTTCCCCAGCACCTTCTCTGCTGTGAATTATTCATTGAACCTGCTTTCTAGCAGATTGTTGCTTTTATGCTTGAAATTCTCTCTCTCTCTCTTTTTAATTAAAAGCTTTGAGAGATGTTAATTAATGAAGCTTCACGGTTAGAGACAGGCAGGGCCTGGAAGAGCAAATCAGACCCCTCCTGCCCTGGGAGCTCTACCAGTAGGGTCTGTGTCTATTCACCCCACCCTCTCCCTGGGGGGAGGGAGGTCAATAGCGTTCCCCATCTTTTGCGTAGACGGCGGGGTGGAGGAGGGGAGTTTCTGTGCTGTGCCTTCTCATAGGTGCTGCACAGAAGGTAGAAGCCAGGAAGAGGGCAGCAGAGGGTGGCTGTAACATACCTTTGTGCTGCCTGGATCCCACCCCCAGCCGGAGCTGGAGTAGTCATTGTGAGTCCACAGCCCCAAAAGGACTGGGCATGGTTGAGCAATATGACCCCAGTTGTCCCACCCCCGGCCCCACCCCTGGCACGCCCTGCTAAGAGAAGGGAAGCGGAGGGCTGTGTGCACCATATTCTCCCCAGGTCTGTTGTGGCAGCTACATGGTGTCTAGGGGCGGCCAGAATCAGGCCTCCAGAAGCAATGATTTGACCCAAGGGTTGCAGAGCGTGTGAGAGCCTGCACAGAACCTAGGAGTCCTGACAGCCAGGCCTTGCTCTAACCATTGGGCCGTGATCCCTCTCCTCCCATTTGCGCAACCATGTAATGTCAGAGGTCCCCACGGCATCCTCCCTCCCATGGGCCCAATGCACCGGATGAAAGGCTCCTCTGCCAAGACACAGAGCAAGGCTCAAGCCCTCTGGAATTGCAGGGAAACAGGTATTGCATGGCTTTGATCCTCCAGGACTTGGAAGAGGTTCAAGAGGCATGGCTTGCGGGGCCAAGGCAAAGCTCCCTCCCTCCAGCCGGGAAGGGAGAGAGACAGACAGCCCCTGTCTGGCAAGGAGCTGCCTTGCTGTATGAACAAAGACGGGAGGCACATTTCCCAGGGGCCGGGAGCCCCGGAAGGCCCAGACTTTGTTTCAAGACGCCAGAGCGACAAGAGAAAAGGAAGAGAGCATGAAAGTCAATTTCATGCCTGGGCTAGAGCTGGCTGTTCCTTTCCTCTCAATGCGCCAGAGGCCCATTGAGCATTCACCATCGCCGGGTAAAACAGTCAGCAGGCCCTCCCGTGAGCAGGGGGCTTTTCAGGAGACCCCCTTGCGGTGACAGCAGGCAGCACAGGCAGGGACACTAGAGTGCCACAGAGAGCCACCGGATCTGTCTGTGTCCAGCAGCCTCGATAAAGAATCCCCTTTATAGACATCCCAGCCAGTCCTTTCTCTCCTCTACCTCAAGGGACAGTATGAAACCCAGTGGGAAGTCTCAGCCGTCCCTGCAGCCGCAGGCTTGCAGAATCAATTGATCAGTGTATGTGTGAAACATACGCACACGTTTAAATTCTGAGCAATTATTTGATTTAACCCTTCTTTCTTTCTTTCTTTGAATTTTCCATTCCACTCTTCGCCACAGTGCCCAAGCACTTACGTTCATGCCCCTTTTAATTTGTTATTTTGGGGCAGAAGTGCTTCAAAAGGGGATTTTTTTCCCCAAGACATTTTTCATGGGGGAAAATAGCGGTTTTCCCAACCCCCTCTAGCAGCTACCCACATTGGCAGTGGACCAGAGCATCAGGGGATCTTTAAAGAGTAAATGCCAGAGTCTCGTTTGCACAACTCTGGCTGTGTAAAGGAGGTCTTTACAGCCACGTTAAGGGTCCTTTACCTTGCCAGTATGATGTAAAGAGATCTTACTATACAGGAGAATCTGGCCTGACAATTTCAAGCCTGAGCCAGAGTGTATGATTTCTGGCAGCACAGTGCCCTCTAGGCTAAGTGCCTGCTTTGAACGAGGAGTGCCGCCTACTGACCGCCAACCAATATACAACCTCTGGATTATTACTGACCTGACCTGCTGTTGTTTAGCTTGTGATTGTAGTAAGTGAAGGCCCTGATAAAGGCCCAGTATGAGGCCTGAGGTCTGAACTAAAATAATGGTCAAGACTTTGCTAACATAAAGCAAAGTGAAGCTGTGAGCCAGAGGCAGGCCCTACTCACAGAAGCTGGCAAGGAAAGGGCTGATGCTGCGACAAGAGACATACCTAAAAGGTACTGGACGCCAGATATCAGAATATTTGCATACTTGTATACTCCTCACAGATAACAAGGAACAGACTGACCCATCCCAATGACATGGGCAAAAGGGTAATATGATGGATAGAGTTGTTTTGTTCAAACCAACATGTACAAGGTGAGAGGCAGCACCTTACTACGTAGAGGGGTTGTACCTTGCTACGTAGAAGGGTTGTACCTCAATATGTCAGGAGTGATGTGTAACTTGTTTGTACCTGTGTATAAGAATGCATCCTTGGGGCGATGTCTTTGTCCGGCCAAGGGGGCAGTGGAAAGTCCCGCCATTGACTGAGCCGAGTCCATTGACCGTGGGCACATATTAGTAGTATGCCCTGTAGAGTAACAATCTAGGGGGAACTATCGTTGTGTCCAATACGGCAATAAACCTGGCCGACGTGCCTTCGTACCTTACTAGACTCTGTGGTCATTGGGGGTTCTCTTCGGGTCTGCTGTGTCAGCTATCTGCGCAGAGCTGGGGCAGCACACAGAGGGAACACACGCACGCAGCCGAGTGATACCAACAAGGAGAGAGCAGAGCACCACACCAGTAGCATCTGACAACACCTCTGACAACAGTGATAATTACTAGATCACAGTTAGAGGGACTTTGGCAGCAGGGCAACTGTCTTATTATTATTTCTCTTTTGGAAGCAACAGTCTAGATTTATTTTATCTAGCGCTTCTTGTGTTCCAAGCAATCCTGTTCTCTTGGCTAATTCTTGTAGGCTCATGTACTCGTGGTGTCTCTCCTTGGATCAGGACCTGATGGTTCCTGCTTTGTTACTGGAAAACTGTAAGTCATCCAGCAAAGGTTAAATGGTGCCACGAGTGAATGCGACATTACTGGAGAGTCAGCCCCGGGAGACAGAGTTTGTTCAGAGCTAGGAACCTCTCGCGGCAATTCGTATGGTGTTCCTGCTGGTTAGGGTTATTGGGAAATGGCCGCGCTTGCTAATAAAATCCTGCACTGTTGAGGAATCTCTGGTGCAGAGGGAAAAAAAAGAGATGGAGCCGTGGGGAGAAAGGAAGGAAGGGGTCTCCGTGAAGAGATGGATGACAAAGATGAGGGCAAGTGAGGTCAGCAAGGCAGATGGTAGAATGCCCTGGGCCACCTAGCATAGGCAATGGAGAATGCGAACTCCTGGGTTCTAGCTCCAGTTCTTAGAAAGGAATGTAGTTTAGTAGCTGGAGCAGGAGTAGCTGGGAATGGGACTCCTGGGGCTAGGAGAGTGTGTTGGCTAAATAATAGTGCTACTAGGAAGTAGAGCAGGAGGTCGAGTTAGGACTTGTGGGTTCTAGGCCTGGCCATGAGAGGGAGCATAACTCAGGGCAGATAAGTGGGAGTTGGGGCGGGTGGGGTGTAGTCCCGGCACTGCTGTGTGTGAACTTGAGGGAGTGATTCTGTCTCTGTAAAATGGAGGTAACACACCTGCCCCTGCCAGACATTGGGGTGTTGTGCTGCTTCATTGTGCTCTCTCCCGCGCGCTCTCAGGAGCCCTACGAGGACAACAAGAAGGAACTTGCTGAGCTGAGCAGACGTTTTGGGCTTGGCATTCACCGCAAGGCAGAGACAGGGTGTTGGGAGCAGAGGCAGGGGAGGGCAGGGTTGTGTTTTGCCGGAGTCCTAGTCTCCTCTGTGCAGCAGAAAGGAAAATGAAACTCTGTTGCCAAAAACCAAAAAAAAAAAAAAGATCCGGTACTACAAGTGTCTGTTAGGATTGGAGCAAGCGGGAGCCATTTCTGAACTTCACGGGCATCACATGGAGCTTCCTGCAAATAGAACTCAGAACCTCAGGCTGCTAAAGCACAGCTCTTTGGTACTTGAGCCAAAGACGGATGCAAACAGAAGAGTTGCCAGAGTGGACCAGATCCAAGATCCATCTAGTTCAATATCCCGTTTATGACAGTGGCGAGCACCAGATGCTTCAGAGGAAGGCATAATAACCCTGCAGAAGGCAGATGTGGGTTAATCCTGTTAGCAGGATAGGAGCTATGACCCACAGTCAAGCAGTTCTGATTCCATCCTGAAGAGGGCAGCGTTATGTTACCCCATTCTCCAGTTGCTTCCTGCCACATTCCGAGAGGGTCAATATGAGTTTCGGCCACAGCAGAGTTGTTTGCTAGGATTATGCCAAAGCCCCATAGTGTGCACCGACCTCTGGCAGGCTAGGGTTGTCCGGATCCTGGTTGTTGTAGTGTTTTGTTTTTATCATGCACCCTGCTCTGATACTCATGGTAAAAAAAATAATCATAATTCCAGCTGGAAAACCTCCTGCTGGAGTCTGTGCATGCAGAGATATGTCAGCCTTGGAACCTGGCGGAGTCTTCCCTCTGTAGCCTGAAACCATTTTCAGGCAGTGTGAACATCTGTAATTTAGTCAAAGCTTTTCCCCTTAAAGCTGCTGATGCAGGGTTACAGGCAAGCAAATCGGTAACCTCAGATGGCTTTTACCCCACGCCCTTCCCAGCAAATCACACATGGTGGGTGAGGAATGTGGTTTGCCTTTTCAATAATGGCTGAGTTTTAAGAAAATGATGAATTTTAATCTCCATATTCTGCTGAAGATGAAAGAAATTGCTGCTGTAATTAGGAAACCACAAGTTTAATGAGGCCCCTCCCATAGGGATTGAACCTGGGGCGGTTGGCACTACAAGTGCAAACTTCTAGTGCTTAAAAATAACAGAACTGCTCCATTAAGGAGGAGGCGGTATTAGACTCAGAGGGTGTCATGCCTGGTGTGGCCACAAGAGGGAGACAGAGAGCTATACTTTGTGAGCAAAATCCAGCCCTTCTCAGCAAAAAAATTAATCTGGTGCCATAGAAATGTTCCTGTTTCATTAGTGTGTCATTTATTAAGTGTTACAGTAGCTCCTAGGAGCCCTAGACATGGACCACTGTGCTTGGTGCTGTACATTATTTATTACGTGTATTATGGTAGCTCCTAGGTGCTTCAGTGATGTTATGAAGGCCAAGACTATAAAAGGGTTGAAGAAAGAACTAAATAAATTCATGGAGAATAGGTTCATCAATGGGCAGGGATGGTGTCCCCAGCCTCTATTTTCCGGATGTTGGGAATGGGTGACAGGGGATGGATCACTTGATGATTTCCTGTTCTGTTCATTCCCTCTGGGGCACCTGACATTGGCCATTGTTGGAAGACAGGATACTGGGCTAGATGGACCTTTGGTCTGACCCAGTCTGGCCAGTCTTATGCTGATGGACCAGGACCCCGTCACGCTAGGTGCTACTGTAATACACCTAATAAATAATGTACTGCACCTAGCACGATGGGGTCCCGGTTCATGGCTGGGGCTCCCAGCTGCTACTGTAATACACCTAATAAATAAAGTACAATGCCTAGAGCAGTGGGGTCCAGGTACACGGTGAGGGCTCCTAGGTGCTACCGTAACATACCGAATAAATAATGTACACCACCTAGAACATTGGAGTCCTATTCCATGACTGGGCCTCCTAGGAGCAATAGTAATAATAGCACTAATTATTATTAATAAAAGCCTCATATGCTGATGGGGGAGACCAGGGGCAACCTATTAGGTGACCTAGGCGGTCACCTAGGGCACTGGGATTTGGGGGGTGGCATTTTCTTTGGCAGCAACCGCGGCCGCCGGATCTTTGGCCGCCCCGGTTGCCGCCGGCATTTAGGTGGAGGGAGCTGGGGCTGGGGGGCGCAAGGAGGGCCGCCTGCAGCAAGTAAGGGGGGAGGGGGCGCAGTGTGCAGGCGAACTCCCCACCCCAGCTCACCCCTGCTCCGCCTCCACCCCGAGCACGCCATGGTCGCTTCACTTCTCCCGCCTCCCAGGCTTGCGGTGTCTAAGCTGATTGGTACCGCAAGCCTGGGAGGGGGGAGAAGTGAAACAGCTCACCCCTGCTCTGCCTCCTCTGCGAGCATGCCGTCGCCATGGAGGAGCTGCCACAGGGGGGCTCCAGGGAGCTGCCGTGGGTGGGGGCGACTCAGGGCGGGGGCTTGGGGACGGGGGAGGGCGGAAGGTGGAAGTTTTGCCTAGGGTGCGAAACATCCTTGCACCAGCCCTGAGGGATGATTGCTCATGGTTCAGGCATGGCAGCAAACTGCCTTCTGAGGTCCCTCTCACAGGTCCCAGGCTAAGAATGTGCCAGGAGAAAAGGATACAGGACTCAGCAGAGCGGGGATTCCAGACAGCTCTGTGGCCTGTAGGGCATCCTAAGGGGACAGGAATGGAAGGCCAGGATCCAATCAACCGCGGATTTTGTGCCGCACGAATGTGGACAATTCCCGTTCAGAGCTTAAGAAATCAAATTCAGACCAGGAGACCCATTGTCGTCGGTGAACCTTTGGTGCTGCCTTCCCAGAGCAGATTTCTTCAGCTTTGATCTGCATCCCTGACCATCTCCTGCTGCTATCCCCCGGTCCCTGACCCTCACCATCCTTACTGGTATGCAGACCTTCCTGGACAACACAACTGCAACTTTGGTGCTGCTGTCCCATTTGACCTGCTCCCATTCATTATGTTAACTGTTGCCCTTTGAGCTTTTTGATATACAAGACCCTAACTTTTGCTACACCTCCTGTTGGCTTCTCCTTAAAGTCCGATGAGCCCCATTCCTGTCTCCCAAGGTAGAGAAGAGCATCGATATTGTTATGGAAAGAGTCACCATGTGGCACTGCTTTACAATGTCTTTTTGTAAGTGCTTTTTGTGAGAGTGAGTTTTGTGTGTTGGGATGATGTGCGGTGTTGTTGCTCAGTTTTGGGTTGTGCCACCGTCTGTGTAGAGACAGCTTTGGCAGCGATGAGGCAGAAATATTTGCTCACTGATTACAGCTAATTCTCAAGTTAGAGTTTCTGGTAGGAACCCAGCATTGGTGCAGGGCTGAGATTCCTGGGAGAAGGAATTGCCTGCTATTGGAGCATCTCATAACAAGACTGGAGCACGCGTGTAAATAGAGCAATTTCTGCTTAGAATATGGCAAGGCTCCACGGGTAAAGATTTAAAGGCTTGGAAAACTTGCCTTATAGCACTAGACTCAAGGAGCTCAATCTATGTAACTTAACACATTCTATTCTATCTGTTCTATACAGGTCCTTATACAAAGAGAAGGTTAAGGGGTCACTTGATCACTGTCTATAAGTACCAACCCAGGGAACAAATATTTAATAATGGGCTCTTCACTCCAGCAGACAAAGGTTTAATGAGATCCAATGGCTGGAAGTCGAAGCTGGAAAAAATTCAGGTTGGAAATAAACCGCAAAGTTTTTAGCTTTGAGGCCACAGGCGGCGGCTCCTGATTTTTCCTAGGGGTGCTCAATTCCCATTCTGCCCTAGGCCCTGCCCCCACCTGCCTCCTTTTCCCAAGTTCCACCCCACCTCTTCCTGCCCCTACTCCACCCCTTCCACCAAGGCCCCACCCCATCTCTTCCCACCCCTGCTGTGCCCTGCCTCTCCATGCCTCTTTCCACCCCCTCCCTCGAACACACCACATCCTTGCTCCTCTCCATCCCTTCTAATGCCTCCTGCACACCGCTGAACAGCTGAACAACCCTGGAACACCCATGGAGTCCCTGCCTATGCGTGAGGGCAATTAACCATTGGAACAACTTACTTAGGGCTGGGTGGATTCTCCATCACAGGCAATTCTAAATCAAGATTGGCTGTGTATTTTGTTTGTTTGTTTGTTTGTTTGTTTGTTTTAAAAAAGCTCCTATTCAAACCGGAATTAATTCAGGGAAATCCTGTGGTCTGTGTCATGCAGGATGTCGGACTAGGTGGTCTTGATGGTCCCTTCTGGCCTTGGAATCTTGGAATGTATGAAAGGTTCCAGAACTCTGCTAATGTCAGAAGAAGGGGCCCCAGTATGAAGAGCTGTCCAGGTTCTGTTTAGTGGAAGGAAAAAGAAGATCCTAACGTGATCATTGAAGACTTTGGCTGTAATGGGCGCTCCCCATCCATACCGCTAACTGGAGCTCAAGGCTTAGTTCTTGGCGGAGCCAGATGTCACCAACCTCCAGGTTGGAGACCTGGTCTTAGGAGGGACTCTGGGAAGGGGAATGGGAAACCAAACCTCTTTCTTGCCCCATGGAGAGAACAGCTCCTACTTCTCAGCAGTGAGCTCAGAGATGTGCCCAGGAAGGAGTTCACATTACACAGATCCTCACCCCCGCACTGTCAGTAAGAGAATAAAGGGCTTGAGTCACCCACACCCACCCCAGGCGCTGCCAGGAAAAGACCTTGACTCATGCTTTTTTCTTCCTTCACATCTCTGTCTGCCAGGCTACATTGTAACTTCAGGCGTGTCCCCTGTCTGTCTCCACTGGGTGGTGGTTTTATATTAGGGATGAATCAAGAGGTGCTTAAAGCACATATCGATTGCCACTGGCCAATCAATGTTCATTTTTGTACTGATAAACATAGAACGGGGAAGAATCATTATGACATCGACAAAAATGTTAGCGAAATAGTTACCAGAAAATTCATTCCCACTGAAAGCTACAATTAATGCTCCTTCTTTCCAGGATACAGACCCACTGTAGGCTCCGGGCTAGAAATGCGCAAGCGGGTTCAGCAGAATAGGGGAAAAGGGGAACATTTTCAAAAGCGCCTAAGTGACTTAGGAGCTCACTGTGTCTTTGGAGTCGTAGCCCTAGATTTTAAAGGCTAGAAGGGACCAGGCTGATCATCTAGTCCAGCCAGTTTCAAGTGAGAACTGTGGTGGCTGTGTGCTGGTGTAAATGAGGTTGACATAATTTTGTAGTGTAGACCCGGTCCGAGTGAGTTTCCCAGCCCTGAAGACGAGCTCTGGGTAAGCTTTAAAGCTGGTCTCTTTCACCAATGGAAGCTGGTCCAATAAAAGATATTACCTCACCCACCTTGTCTCTCTTTTTAAAGAAATTGTCAACCAGCTCTGCTTCCAGCAGTGGTAACGATGGACAACATAGACACCTGCCACTAAGAACTAAGGATCTGGGCCGAATTCATTACATGGTGGCTACTGAACACACTTCAGATGATGACACCTTCCAGGCACTGTTGCTGCCTCAGATGGACTCAGATCACTGACACAAAGTACCTGCCTGTAAAGACTTGAGCTCTTCTAGTCAATTTCCCCAGGTAGATATGACCTTATACCTGACTGTAAGCTCCTTGTGGCAGGGACTAGCTGTTTGTCCTATGTGTGTCCAGCACCTAGCACACAGGGGTGCTGGTCCATAACTGGAGTTCATAGGCACTACCGTAATACACCTAATAAATATTGCACTGCGCCTCGCACAATGGGATCCCGGTCCATGACTGAAGCCCCTAGGTACAACCACAATACATAGTGACGGCTCCACGTCCTATCCAAGCTGTTGCTTGGTAGAGTTTAACCTTGCCAATATTTTCTGGGTTCACTGCTTGTTGCTGCTGCTCGGTTGGAAATCAGGATCAACACAGCAAATCAGCTCAACGGTTCATCTAGTCCATTCTAACAGTGGCCCATGCCTGGTGCATCAGAGAGAAAGGTCACAAAGCTTTTAGTGGACAATTACGGCGTGACATGCCCATAAGGAAGTTCCTCCCCGGCTGTTGGAGGCTGCTGCTGCTGCCGCAAACCGGGGACATTAGGAGTGGCCAAGCCAGCTCTGTTACAGAACAAGGAAAAGGTCAGAATAATTAAGAATAACTTTTATTTATAAAGTACAACCTGCCCCCATCTCCCTTGGCCAAGTCACTGGGGGCTCCACGCAGGCTGTTAAAAGTGGCTATTAACATAAATAAATAAAAGGCATTATTGTACTGTCACCTTTCCCGGAATATATTATACCTTAATTAACACACCCGTCGGGAGACCTATTAGGACAGGAGTGTTGCCTGCTGATGGATGCAGGGAAGGGCAGCACGGCGGATGAGATCGTGAATGAAGGGAAGATCTGGACCGGCAGCCCACAGTCATTCCTGGCCAGGCTCACGGATCTGTGTGTGTGCCACTCACGTTCTCTGCGGGTTGCTCAGGATGGGTGAAACCCATCGAGCTCGGTTCCCAAAGCCCGTCTCATCTTCCTCATTGTTCTGTAGGGTATAGTGGTGCCCAGAGGCTGCGCCAACCGAGATCGGGGGTCCCTGGCACTAGGTGCTGTGCAAACACCTGGCGAGAGGCAGCCCCTGCCTCGGAGAGCTTAATGTCTCAATAAGTGAGATAGAGTTAAAGGCCCAGTCAGTCCGCAGCTCTTCTGCTGAGCTGGCCAGATGAGGTGCTAATTTTGATGCCATGGACGCTCATTTGAGTTCAGGACTCTTTCCTCTGCCGCCTGCCCTGTAATTTAGATGCTTTTCAATTTCCAAGGGTGATTCAGTTTGAAAAAGAAGCCATGGCTTTCTGGCTAAGAGACGCTTGCACGAGGTAGTGGGAAGGCCTGTCCTGGGACATCTCAGCAGAGCTAAGCGCATACGCTGCATGCAGTATGTTGACTATTGAGTCTGATTTTTCTCTCTGCCCTGTCTCTGCTCCTTTACTCGCAGTCGGTCAGCAGCAGAATGCGAACAATGCGCAGAAGAGAAGCTTAAGAAGTAATTTAATCATGGCCTAGAAGTCATAGGCACTGACTTTTCATTTTGCCAGTGGGTGCCCCACACTGGCTCCGCCCCCTCCTCCAAGGCCTTGCCCGACTCCGTCCCTGGGGCCGGCCGCCACTTCATCTCTTTCCACCCTAGCTCCGCCTCCTCCCCGAAGCCTTCCCCTGAGCGCCCCTGGCCCCCACTCCCTCCTTTCTGCCCCCTCCAGCCTTAAGCGCAGTGGGGAGTGAGGGGGCAGAAGAGACTGAGTGTCGGGGCAGCCCCGCCCAACAGCTGAATTGGTGCAGCCCCGCTAAAGAGCTGCTGAGGGGAGCTGCTGAAAAGCTGCTGGGAGCTTAGGGTCAGCCCAAGGGCCACCAAAGCAGCAAACCCGGCCAGCCCAGTGGATGCTGAGTGTAACCCGCAGACCTTCCGGGTGTGGTGTTCTGTCCCATCTAGTGGCAACGAGCCCACTTACAGCTAACAGCAAGTTGACTTTTAGCTGATGTGGGGGAGGTTTATGCACTAAACTCTAGAGGTCCCAAGTTCAATCCTGCCTGCCGACGACTGGGGTCTGTCGGTATTACATGAGCACCCTGTATTTTTTCTCTGTGGGTGCTTGAGCCCCCTGAGAACCCACAGAGTCTGTGTCTATGCTAGAAGTTCCTGCACGGGGCAATACTTGATGCTAGAAGCCTCTCTCATCTAGCAGACAAAGGCAGGACAAGCCGTGTATCTACGCTGGAGCTGGAGATGTCATTTCCTGTTTGGATAGACATACCAGCTCTAGCTCTGATCAAACTGGGGTGCTAAAAATAGCACTGTAGCCCTGGCAGCACGAGGGACCAGGGGCTGAGTATGTGCCTAGGGGTTTGGATGGGAGAATACTTGTGGTAGCAAACCCCTCCTGAAGCTGAGGCTACACTCCTATTTTTAACGTGCATGGGTATATCTACCTGAGCTGGGAGTTACATCCCCAGCTCCAGTGTAGACAAACCTCCAAGAGATAGGGGATGTAAACTGAAGCTAGAAAAATTCATCGTGGCTGAAAGATCATATAAGGTTCAAATGCTTAACAGGGAGGGTTATTAACTATTAGGACAACTCCCCTGCACTTGCAGTCTTTCAATCAAGTCTGGCTGTCATTCTAGTTGAAGCCCTAGGCCCAGATCCTCAAAGATATTTAAGTATCCCATTTCCACTGATTACCTCTAATGACCTGGGCCCTAGTTTATTCATAGTCTGGGGGTAGTGGACTGTTTTGCCAGGTGGAAAACCAGCTTCCAGTCCGCAGGCTGCCAGGATGAAACTGGCATAGAGAAAGACACGCTTCCAGCGTAGTGACCTACCTCGCGTAGGAGTAACATGCTGGTTACCCAGACTGCTATGATTTTATTCCATGTCAAAAAATTGATTAAAACAACAAAAACATGGTTTTTATAGACATTTTTTCTTCACCTTTTTGGGGGGGTTTCATTGCAAACACCAAAACTGATTTTTTTCTTCAAATTTTCAACAGCCGAAGACCAACAAATGTCAGCTTGGGGGCTTCTGATAAGAACCTGAAAAGTCTGGATGAAAAATGGACATTTCTCAAAAATGTCTGTTTCATTGAAATAGCCAATTTCGAGACTAAGAACATTTCAATAGAATATTTTTGACCTGCTCTGCTTGTGAGCTACCCTGATTGGTTTTCATGCCAGTCCCAAGTGTGAAAGTCCTGTTTCCTGAAAATTAGATTGGCAAGACATTAATAACAACAATAGCACATTGACTTGGCTAAAAGTCAAAAATTTCGTTCCTGAAGAAAGCTCCCAAATCTGAGAAATCTCCCAAAAGCCAGGGTCTCCATTTGAAAGCCTGCGGTAAAGCAAATATGACCATGACATTGCTTTGCCAACCAATGTTATCTGTGCCTCGAAGCCGGCTAAAAATGGAACCTATGTTCCATGCGTCAGATTGGAATCCTCGAATCCAAACCCACCTCTGTGTTTTCGGTTCTGGATGTAATCCAAAAAGAGCCATGTTCCTGTGCTAGTTTGTATGTAGGTGATGGAGATCTCTTAAGCTGTTGGAAGTTTTGCTAGTAGAGTCACTCCCAAGAGATCTCTATCATGATGGGGAGGTCATAAGTTTCAAGATGGTGGAAATCTCATGCAATCTGCTGATAGGCTGGGGGATGAGGGCCAAGGAATGAGCAACCTACAGAACTCAGAGCATGAATGGCTTGCAACCCATCCTGATGGAGTCCGGCTCTTTGTCCCCACCCAGTAGTAGGACCATGAAATAGCTCTTTGAGTCAGCTACTTCTTCTTGGCTAATGGGCCGCCCCGTTCCCAGGTTCATTCCCTGCCAATAACCTGGCTGGCGCCATCTGCAAAAGCACCCGTTCACCCTGCGACACTGAGCACTGTGTCAGGTCATATTGCCAGCACTGAATTTTGTGAGCCCTTGTAACGGGAACGAGGTGGAACGGGATGTAACTCAAGTTTACACATCCATAAAGGCATCAACTTGTGAATTTCATGCGCCTCGATAATATCGCTGGGCTGGAAATTTCAGCACTGAATCACTTTATATATCTTGGGCAGTTAACCAGGCTGTCATTTGGGGAGTTGGTCTGTGGGGAGGGGCAGTGGGAAGAAGAGAGAGGCGATAGAGAAGCAGAGAATTTGGTATGGATGCTTCTGGGAATGGACTCCATAGCTACGGTTGCCGAGGCAACCGTGCCCCCCTCATCTTCTGCACGGGAGTAAGCAGAGCTGGCAGTGAATGACAATGTGGAAAAGCAGCAGCAGAGAAGAATCTAGGAGGCCTTAAAGAAGATTGATAGAGAAATCAATGTGTCATAAAAACCAGGTGACTCATCCACCTTGAAAGAGGGTGTTTATTTGCCTAGCAAAGCCCAGACGTATTAACAAAGCGGCACCGTGCTAATTGCCCCGCGATCTGCTCCATGCCAAGTTGAATCTTTCTTCAGATCCTGATGTATTCCACTGTCTGAATTGACAGCTCCCCACTGCCCTCTCAGCCTGAAATGACTGCCATGGCATTAGGGGTGTGTGTGCATGGTTGGGGGGAGGGGGAGCTGTAAAAATTTACTACCGTTGGTTCTCCATTCAGGAAATAACTAGATGGTGGGATGAGTTCATAAACTGCACAGACCCTGCTGGGGAGCAGACTTCAATTCTTGCCAGCCCCCCCTTTTTTTTTTGCCATGGCCAAAAAGCCATTTCCGAGAAGCAGCCCGGCTTATGCTCCAGTGGAGCTTCTAAACCACCCATCATTCTCCACCCCCTACCCCTACAATTTCTTCCTCTCCCCCTGGTATTGGTCCTGCTTTGAGCAGGGGATTGGACTAGATGACCTCCTGAGGTCCCTTCCAACCCTGAGATTCTATGATATTTACGAGGTGAGCTGTTTCTCATAATTGGTTGGTTTGGAAGTGGTGGCGCTGAATACAGAAGCGGTTTGCCCAGCAGACTTTGGCAACCGCCGTTGTTGCTGCCACCCTGCTTCTCAGCAGCTGGACCAGGGTTTGGAAATTCAGCTGTGGCGGGGGCTGGGATGGGGAGAGGAAGGTTCTTTCTTCCTCGTCTGCCTTCACCCTGCACCACGGTGCTGCCTGGAATAATATAAAGGCAGCGCAGAAGGTGAGACCATAAAAAAGAAAAATAAGAGACTAGGGAAAGGTTGCACACTCCCGTGCTGGGTAATCCCACTCCAGGGCAATCTGTCCCCCAGGAGGAGCTCTGGTGGCTGGGGCTATGACACCCCCACTCTCATCAAATGTCTCTGCCTGCTCAAAATGTGTTCACCTGCAGACGTGCCAGAAGCTAATAGGCAGCAGCTGGAGGGCTGTAGCACCCACCAGCCTCTGGGTACTCGCTTTTTTCTTGCACTTACAAGCACCTGCAGGCTGAGCACGTGCTAGCTGTGGGCATAGCACTGCAGACCTCTGCTGTTTTCATTCTGCGTGGAGAACTCCCACCAGTTCTCTACCTCTCTGCTTATTGCCATTCACAGCCCCTCCATCTACCTACCTGTCTAATCATGGGGATCATGACCCCATCGCCTTTGTAAAGCACTTGGAGATCTACTGACTCATGATGCTTTGCTGTTGCTGATCCCCTCCTGGGCCTCTCACAACCAACCTACCAGCATGCTGGTCCCATCCTAAGTGTCTCAGGATAGCTGCAGCCTGGTACCGCAGCTCTGACTCCCAGCAGCTTGCCAGCAACACACCAGCCACACTCTGACTTCCACCGACCTGGGTTACTACTTCCAGGGTGACTCTAACACACTTCCAGTCTTCCCCAAGATGTGTGTTCTGCACTGTCCAGCCCCTTTCTGAACAGTTCACTTAGTGAGGTTCAGCGCCCCCGTAAAGAGTCAATATTCAACAGTTTGTTACTTTAACTTCAGTTTAAATACAGCCCTGGATGGGTTTAGATACAAACTAAAATAAGTTTAATAACAAGAGAAGATAGGATTTCAACTGAATTCAAGTATAAGAGAGAAAGTTAGAAGTGGTTATGAGCAAATAAAAAGTCTGAAATAAATAAACAAATAAATAAAACAAAACAAATGAAAAACCATCTGAAACGTCTGAGACTTAATCCATCAAGTTTTGGTTCAAGGCTTTGTTTACAATGGCCTTTTTCACCCACGGGCTTCCAGCAAGATGGTGGCTGTCCCTTTCCTTTGTCAGGAGCTCTTTAAGAGGCCCAAAGGGGCTGGTGCCTTTGGTTTCTGAGGTGAAAGAGTGAAAGATAATGTGGGGTTCTCTGCCCCGTTCTTTGATAGCCCACTGAAACTTTGAAGTGGATTCTTCTGTGGGTTACCCCAAAAAGCAAAGTTTATCCTAACAGTGAGGAAAGCAACATGGAGCCTGGAAGTGAAGGAAGCTCCCTGCTCTTTCTTCTCCCATTTGTTTTTGCTTTCTTCCCTCATTTGTGGGGCCCTTTAAATCGCAGGCCTGGTGAAACTGCCCGCTGCCGGTACAGTTGGCTGTGTACCGGACTGGCTTATTTTCACCTGGTATGAGGCCACGGACTCAGGTCAGTGAATGGCTGGACTTTCCATTCCCCCCTCAAAGACACACACCCCAAGACCCTTCTTTTATGCACGGATACAAACAAGTTACGGGTTGCCCCGCTGAGATGGTTATTTACCACACTTTACCTTTACCTTTAAAACACAAATCGTTCTGTTTCTTGCCATCTCCTCCGCCTGTTGTCTCGAGGACCCTGGTTATTACTTATGTGTAAACTGAGATAAACACACACGCTTTTGTTTAGGATAGGCCTGTTTAGCAGCTTTTGCCTAGGCAGGGCTGTCTGCTTTTGAGTATAACATCGCACAGGGGGAATTCATAACTTTGCATATACTATTGCTACGTACATTCCACCATCAGATTATTGACCAGGGAGTTATTAGTTTACAAGTAATATCTCACCAGGCACATTTTGTATTTTGCACAAAGATTATTACAATCGTGTGTAGGGTGTGAATGCAGGGGTGCTTTTGGTCACAGCTGTTGTTGGTTGTTGGCTGCGTGTGTGCATGTTCTTTCTGTGTGCTGTCTTAGCTCTGTGCAGAGAGCCGACACAGCAGACCTCGATCAAACTGCCCCAAAGACCACAGACCCGTTTCAGTAACGAAGGCACCCGGCCAGGTTTATTGTCGATGACGCACAGGTCCTAATGCCCTGGCTCAATGGTTACAGCCATAGGTGTCAAGTCCATGGATGCTCCGGGGCTGGAACACCCATGCGAAAAAATAGTGGGTGCTCAGCACCCACCAGCCACTGCAGATCAGCGGTGCGACCGATCAGCTGTTTGGAGGCTGAGGGAGGAGCTTGGGGGAGGGTGGAGAGCAGCGAGTGGTGTGGGCCTCGGAAGAGGGGTTGGAGCAGGGGCAGGAAGAGGTGGAGAGAGGGTAGGACCTCAGGGGACAGGGCAGAGTGGGGGCAGGGCCTTGGGGAAGAGCAGGGGTGGAGCACCCCTGGGCAAAAATAAAAATCAGTGCCTATGGTTACAGATACGCTAACATGTGTATGCCTATTGCCACGGACTCAGGTCAGTGAATGGCAGGACATCTCCCCTCAAAGACAAACACCCCGTGACCCTTCTTTTATACACGGATACAAACAAGTTACGGGTTGCCCGGCTGAGGTGGTTAGTTGCCATCCTTTACCTTGTACATTGGTTGGATCAAAACATCTCTATCCATCACCCTGTCATTCTGACCTTATCTTTAGGAGGAGGTCAATGTATCTCTGTTCTCTTCAGGAAGAGTGTTTATACCACATATGGTATCAGGGTGTTCTGGTACCATCCTTCTGGGATGTGCTTGCATGAGTGTCCTGTGCAGGGTTGAAAGTAACTTACCAGTATGCTGGAGTCCTGAGCGGGGGGCGGGGCCTCAACTAGAAGGAGGCAGGGCCTTCAAATCCCTGGGCCCTTTAAATCAAATTAAAGGGCCAGAGGATCCCCACAGTGGCCAGAGCCCCAGGCCCTTTAAATCACCACCAGAGCCCCAGTGCTCCCTGCTGCCTCCACTACCCTGGGGCTCCAGCAGCGGGGCTCTGACCGTGATTTAAAGGGCCCAGGGCTCCGGCTACTGCCGGGAGCCTGGGGCCCTTTAAATCGCGGGCCTGGGGAAACTGCCCGCTGCCGGTACAGTTGGCTGTGTACCAGACTGGCTTATTTTCACCTCTGGTCCTGTGCCTAATACGTCTTATGAATGTGAGTGTCTCTGCAATACCAGCCCTGCTCTTGCCAGGTTCTGTGAACTTTCAAGCAGGCATGTTTTATAACAGGGCCTGACTTCTGCTCTCAGCCCAACTTTGCTTTTTATCAGCAGGGCCTGATTACTACTTTAGTTCAGGCCTCATACCAGGCCTCATGTTTCAGGCTCTCTCTTTCTACTACAACTAGGGTTGCCAACCCTCCTGGATTGGCTCTCTACCTGCTCTGACTCCATGCGGCTCCCAGAAGTGACTGGCATATCCGGCTCCTAGGCACAGGGCATCCAGGGGGTCTCTGCTGCTACCCCCGTCCCAAACGCCAACTCCAAAGCTCCCATTGGCCAGGAACTATGGCAGTGCGTGGAGCTGCCTGGCTGCCTCTCAGCCTAGGAGACGTACATGCTGGCTGCTTCCCGGGAGCCGCCCAAGTTAAGCGCCGCCCAGAAGGAATCTGCATCCTCTCTTGTACACACCCCAACCCCTTGCCTCAGCCCTGAGCCCCCTCCTGCACCCTAACTCCCTCCCAGAGCCCATACCCCGAACTCCCTCCTGCACCCCAACCCCTGCTCCAGCCCAGTGAAAGTGAGTGAAGGTGGGGTAGAGCGAGTGACGGAGGGGGGTGGAGTGAGTGTGGGCAGGCCCTTGGAGAAGGGGCAGGGCAGGGCCTCGGGGAAGGGGCTGGGCAAGGGTGTTTGGGTTTTGTGTGATTAGACGGTTGCCAATCCTAACTACAACAGCCACCATCACCATGGTGTGCAGGGCCTTGCTCTGCTCGGTGGCTGTGTAGTCATATTGGAAACCCAGGAGGTGGGCGGGTGCAAGCCCGCCCACTGCTAAAGGCCTCACCCCCAGCTTCTAGTGGGAGGGACCACTGGATGTGGCTGTGTAGTGGGATGGTCACCCCGCTCCTGCCCAGAGGGGTTAAAAAGCAGCCTTGGGGAGGGCTGTGGTTGGGGAAAGGCTGATTGGGGAATCAGGCTCAGCTGTGGCTACGCCCCAATCAGGGCCCAGGTGGCCCTTATAAGAGGGCAGTGAGCCAGGAGCTATTGAGTCTCTCTCTGGATGTTGAGAGAGCTGGGCCTGACTGCTGGGAGCTGAGCAGAGTACCTTGGCTGGAGCAGGGCTGGGGAAAGGCCAGAGGAGCTGGGGAGCTCCTGCCTGGAAAATCCCAGGCTGCAGGCCTTGCTAAAGGCCGGGAAAGGTACTGGGGTTGCAGAGGGCAGCCCAAGGGTAGGCAGAGGTGGCAGAGCCAGCTTTAGGAACTGCGGGGCCCAAATTGGTGGTGGTCTGGGTCTTCGGTGGCACTTTGGCAGCGGGTCCTTCACTTGCTCCTGGTCTTCCGTGGCACTGACGGATCTGCCACCGAAATGCTGTTGAAGACCCAGAGCGAGTGAAGGACCCACTGCCAAAGACCCGGGGCTGAGTAAAAAATAAAAAGTTAGGCACTCTTCCTTAGGGTGCGGGGCCCTCTTAGGCGCAGGGCCCAATTCGGGGGAATCAGCCTAAAGCCGGCCCTGAGAGGCAGAAGGTCCAAACCTTCCTTGCCAATGATGAGTGGCAATTCTACTGCAATCTGCCCCAGTGAGCAGGGGCTAGATAGTGACTGGCAGTAGCCAAAGACTGAGGCAAGGTGGGGATAGGGGGTTGGGGGTTCTCCAGGAGGGGAGACCCAGAGAGACTGCGGGGTACTGCAGGGGTAGAACCGCAAGAGAAGGGACACCGCAGGGCGGGGGGGACACCGGAGCCAGTGGCAAGTGTGACACTGGCCTGCAGAGAGCACTCCTGAGCTGAAAGAGCTAATTCCCTGAGACAACCAGCAGGAGGCGCTGCCGTGGTGAGTTGTGCACTGTCACAGGCTGGTACAATTCCAGTCCTGGCTGGTAGTGAGTAAAAGCTTTAATCTGTTGGCTCCCGTGTGTTACAAATTGGTGGGTCTCAGTCCAGGCCACAGAGGGCCGAGTATCCATCCCACAACACCACTTGCCCTCTCTCCCCTCCTGAGGTTGGCGTTTTCAGCAGAGAAGCCAAAGACCTGATGGGTCGTGGAGACTCAGTATGTGATGGGTTGGTGTCCTGCAAATATCCCTGCCCAACCTGCCACTGTAGGAGAGCAGATCAGCTGTAGTACAGATGACAGAGGCACATTTTGCCCTAAGGTAGTTTGGTAAAGGGGTAGCTGTTGCAAGGGCCATGAAGGATTTAGAGTTGCCAAGGGCCAGTCAAGGTCTGGAGGGAGGTTTGCAAAGGAAGATGTGGGTTTCATTTCTCCTGCTAGGCTTTCTCCCCTCAGCTCCATGCAGACGTCACTCCAAGCTTCTCTGTCTCAGTCAGTTCATTCCTCAGCACAGGGCCATTGAGCAGTGGCAGCGATCGCAGATTGCAGAGCTGCCCTCATCAGGTCTGAAGCTCCCCAGCCTGGCCATGAAGCCAGAGAGGGAGAGGAATGGAATAGTGGAGATAGAGGGCCAAAGCAAAGCAGGGAAGATAGATTCCCAATGCAGGGCAGGAATGTCGGCAGGGCTTGAGGGTCTCAGATGCCGTCCTAGTGTGAGCCCACCTCACCAGTGCAGTGGGGGTGAGCAGCACTCCTGCTGTGGGGAGCTAGGTTTGAGGACTGACCACAGTTGGTGGAGTGAGACTTCGTTTTGGCAGGGGATCCTAGCAAGTGCTGTGACCTGTCGCTCTCCAGGTGCATTTGCTGTTCGAGGGAGGAACATTTGTTGCAGTGTTTTCCAGAATAACAGTGATGGGTAAGCCTTGTGGGTCTTGGGCCTCAGTTCAGATAAGCTGCCCAGCACCCTCTAACTTTGCATGTTTGTGACAACTTCTCCAAACCTCATCCCAACCAAATGCTTCCCGTCGCCATAGCCCCATTGCACCTTTCTCTGACACCCATCTCTTTCACCCTTGAGTATCCAACCACCCCAGCTCCCTGACCTGCAGACCTACAACAACCCCCCAACCTCCTCAGAGCCCCCATACCGAAACCTCAAATGCCTCCTGGCCAACTTCATCTCTGCCCACGGAACTCACTGTCTCGACTTCTTGGTCATTAAATATCCCGTAGCACTTCCTGGAAGATCTGGCACCTGCCCTGCCATGCTTGGCCAGAATTCCCTTTTCCTTCCACTGTTGTGTTGGGTGATAGCTCGCCCCATCTACTCCAGAGGCGACTGCATTTCAGCAGCAGTCAGCTGGTGATTTGCAACATGCTGTGGAACGAAGGGGGCTGCAAGTGTGTGAAATACGATCGTGATGCCTCGTTTCATTTGGGATCCATTTTAAGGCAGTTTTTATGCTCTCGGGCTGCTGAGATGGGAGGATTTTGTGGCCTGTTTCAGTGAGGAATTTAAAACCTTGCTCATAATTTTTCAAGATCTTTCTCATTTAAATTGTCACAGCCATGACAGCCCTGGCTCTCTTGCTCTGCTGGGACAGACATTTGCTTCAAATCTTATGAGTCCTGGGGCTTTCTCTGGCTCAGATGGTCCCCTGCTGATCCTGGGAAAGCACCAGGTCTTGTGGTCTCAGCTACTCAGACATATTTCAGCTCAACACTTTTTGCAATGAAACGGGTATTTGCTGAAACCAGGATTTCTGTTTCCGTCAACATTTTGGGGAGGTTGTTGAAAAATTCATAAACACCCAGAATATTCATTTGGTTTCTGACAACTGAAAAAAAAAAAGATTTTTTTTTTAATGAAAACTTCTGAAAAAATCCACAAGAAAACCCTGGATGAAAACATTGTTTTTTGTTTTCTTCACAATATCTTTTGTGTGTAATAAAGTACATGTTTATATTATTCCTTATTTCTGTTGTGGTCACACTTAGGAACCCCAGTCATAGAGCTGGTGCAAGGCGCAAGACCCGTGGTGCAAGGTGCTGAACAAAAAGATGGTCCCTGGCCCCCAAAATTTACAATCTGTTTTTCTTTTAAAATTTTCAACCAGCTCTCACCTTGGTACCTACCCAGGATTCCCCATTTTTGCTGATACCCCCAGAACAGTAACCATGGAGAGAGAGCATTTAAGAGATCAGTGACTGGACATTTAGTCTATTTAGAGTGTCAATTCTTTGAAGCAGGGACCATCTTTTTGTTCTATATTTGTACAGTACCTAGCACAATGGAGTCCTGGACCATGGCAGGGGCTCCGAGACGCTACCATAGTACACCTAATAAATGTACAGCACCTAACACACTGAGGTCCTCAGCCATGACTGGGCTACTAGGTGTATTGAACTACTGCTAATAATAATAATGGTGCCCTGTAACTTAATGTGGTTGTCTGATGTTTTACCGTGGCTCTCCCATGGTTTTATCTGATTAACTCCTCTCCATGTGGCTCTCCCATGGTTTTATCTCATTAGCTCCTCTCTGAATGGCTCGCCCATGGTTTTATCTGATTAATTCCTTTCTATCATCAAATGTCTGCAGCCTCATGATGAGCAAGTCAGCGGGGTCCTGGTGACCGTGTCCCACTCTCACTTTACCCGAATGGAATGGCCTAGTTTCTCCCTCCCTTGCTGCCATTCACATCACTTGGTGTTGCTCAAGCAGTGTAAAAAGGTTGACTCTCGTCTGAACCTTCCAGCTGAGAATTCCCCAAGCACAGGGGAACTCTCAGGTGTCAAAAAGTGGCACAACCTGCCCTTATGCGTCACCCCCTGGGGTCAGACCATGTGAGGGAAGGGGTGGAATATCATCTACCAATTCTCAACTGGTGCACGATCCCATAAAGATCATAGCCAGCTGGCATCAGTCAGAGCAGCTGCTCTAATTTACGTCAGGGCCAGAACAGTTTTTGGTCTTTTTGCTAAAGGTGCCATGCTCACTGGGGACAAGCTGGGGGCTTCACACTAGGGCATTAGGGGACAGATTCTCGGCTACAGCTGAGGCTCATCCAGTATGTTCGAAAGTGGCATGAAGCTTGCCTTTGCACTCTCCTGACCTCGAGGTCACTGCATGTAAGTCTGGTCCATAAATCAGAGCGGTGGGAATGTGGATTAGCAGAATTAATTAACTGGACTGGAATTTAGCAAGGGATCAGCAGCTATAATGCCTTCTTTGTGAAATATGGGATATGGAGAAAGGAATTGTGGGAGCTTGCAAGCTTCGTGCCAAATCCCAGAATTCCAGTGGGTATTCCTCAATGCACTGCCAGAGAAATCCCACAGTGCCTAGTTCCTGGCAGCAGTACATTGCACCCTGGGGTGCTGATCCAGAATGATGTGAGCTTATTTCTAAAATTATGTAGATTCTGATTCACAAGGGATGTGGCAGGAGCTAGTTTAGGCATAGCGGTGCTATGCACTATTCCTGTAGAATTATAGGAAACCAACCAACACACCAAAAATCCCACTATATGGAAAAACGTTCCCATGTCGACAAGCCGCTAGAGACCATGAATGCTATGAGTCGATTCTTCTTTGAGGTTTCTGCTTGAAGGGGGAGGTGGGATTGATGTATTTGGACTGGGGTTTTATTTCCTCCCCCCTATTGCAAATAGAGATCATAGAATCATAGACTTTAAGGTCAGAAGGGACCATTATGATCATCTAGTCTGACCTCCTGCATAACGCAGGCTACAGAATCTCACCCACCCACTCCTGTATCAAACCTGTGTCTGAGCCATTGAAGTCCTCAAATCATGGTTTAAAGACTTCAAGGTGCAGAGAATCTTCCAGCAAGTGACCTGTGCCCCACGCTGCAGAGGAAGGCGAACCCCGCCCCCCCGGGCCTCTGCCAATCTACCCTAGAGGAAAATTCCTTCCCAGCCCCAAATATGGCGATCAGCTAAACCCTGAGAATGTGGGCAAGACTCACTAGCCAGACACCCAGGAAAGAATTCTCTGTAGTAACCCAGATCCCATCCTATCTAACATCCCATCACAAGCCATTGGGCATATTTACCGCTAATAGTCAAAGACCAATTAATTGCCAAAATTAGGCTATCCCATCATACCATCCCCTCCATAAACTTATCTCCCCCACTGCTCCCCTTGGAAGGCTGTTTCAGAACTTCACTCCTCTGATGGTTAGAAACCTTCATCTATTTTCAAGTCTAAACTTCCTGATGGCCAGTTTATATCCATTTGTTCTTGTGTAAACATTGGTACTGAACTTAAATAATTCCTCTCCCTCCCTAGTATTTATCCGTCTGATATATTTATGGAAAGCAATCATATCTCCCCTCAGCCTTCTTTTGGTTAGGCTAAATAAGCCATACTGAGCGATACTGACTCCTGGACATAGGACCAGGATTGCTGGACTGTTGATGGCATCAGTGTTTCATGGGTTGCTGAAATAATAGTGCCACTACTAGCTGACCTGACTTTGAGACTATTGCATTGTGGGTATCTCCGAGGAGAATTTGGCTCATGACATCACTGAATTCCTAAATGGTGCATTGGTCTTTTGGTTGTAAATTTCACCCCTTACCTATATATATATATATATATATATATTTTAATAACAGTAGAGCTGATCAGAAAATGGTAATTATTTTCTGTGAAATATTAAAAACAAAACCTTTCTCCCCAAAAAATATTCATGGAAATTGTTTTCCCCATCAACACCCCCCAAAATGTGAGTATTTGAAATGGAATTTTGTTTGTTTTTGAATCCTTCCTTCCCCCCTAAAAACTCACAAAATTCCACATGAAAGAATGTTTTTTTTCCTTTTTTAAAAAAAGGCCTTTTGTGGGGACAGGGTGTCAATTTTTTCCCCCAGTTCTTATTTGCCAGTCCTCCCCTGAAAGTGGAAAAGAGAGACACTTCTCTCTGGACATGCCAAGTCTTGCTTGATGGCAGTGAGACTTGCCCATTTGGGATTGATTTTAGAGCAGCCTTGGAAATATCTCACTCCCGTGATGAGAGGTGATGGGTGATGTGTTTCTTTATGAGTCATTTTGAACCTCGCCTGTGCTTTTTAAAAACCATTCTCCCATAGATAGCCCCAGCTTTGAAGCCCTTGCTGACTGCACGTGGGGCAGAAAAGAAGAGCACAGCTCTGAGCCACTGTTTCATCCTACAGCCAAATCTCTTAGTGCACCTGCTGCACAATCAGGGTTGGGACCCCTTTGTTTGTCTCTAGAGTTTGTGCAAGAGCATCGTGAGGTGTGGATTAGAATTTTAAGAATGGATGTAGGGCTCAAGGCTGCTACATTCTAACATCAGTTCTTACAGAAAGCAGGGTCAAGCTATCGTTTCCGCTCCAGCACCTGGTCATTTGTTATCGGGGGATCCTCTTGTGGTGCAGTAGAATGCCAAATAATTCATGCTATTTAGCAAAGAACAAATGGGGTGTCTTCAACGCTTAATCTGTAAGGAAAGAGGTGCTTAGGCTCAAGCAATTAGGTGCCAGGGCTCATGCAATTTTTTAACATTCATAACTGTTGTGGCAAGCTCAGAGGTGCCGGGGCTATGAACTGCCAACCCCAGAGGTGCCAGGGCTCAGCCTTGGCACAAATAAGGCCCTGGGTGTCTATTATTTTGCAGTGCACCTTTCTTCATGACTTTCTGCAGCAGTGAGCTATAGAGCTCTGCTCTTTCTCAGTGAGATTTCAGGTATCGTGAAAGGCCGGATCTACACTACAAAATTATATTAACACATGTCGGCATAGAGCTACTGCAGTTATTAAATGGCATATATGTGCACACTTGGCTCCTTGTGTTGGCATAGGCTGCCTTGAAGTGCCTTCAGCTAGATCAACACAAGGCAGCATATGTCGACCTAAGGTGTAGTGTAGACCAGTGTAACTTACAGTATAAGTTCACTGAGCCAAATTCTCCTGGAGCACCCACGGGAAAAAATTAGTGGGTGCTCTGCACCCACTGGCAGCCAAGCTCTCCTCCCTACCCCCCACCTCACCTCCGCGTCTTTCCTGAGCGCGCCATGTCCCCACTCCCTCCCAGCACTTGCCACCACCATACAGATGTTTGGCAGCATAACAAGATCCGGGGCGGGATGGGGGAGGAGTAGGAATGTGGCACGTTCAGGGGAGGAGGCAGGGAAGAGGCAGGGCTGGGGCAGAGATTTGGGGAAGGAGTCGGAATAGGAGCAGGCCGGGGGCAGAGGAGGTGTCGAGCGCTCACCGGCCTGAGCAGAAAGCGGCGCCTATGTGTGTCGCCGGAGTGTGGCCTCATTCACAGTGCTTTTATTGATTGCATTGTCAGAGCAGGGCATTGTGGGACGGCTCCTGAGAGCTAGTAACAATCTATGCTAGCAACGCAGACACTGTGTTGACCTAATTACATTGACTGTGACTCTACGCCGCTCAGGGAGGTGGTATTAAGCCAGTATAGAGAGGCATTTACGTCGATGGGAACCAAATTTAAGTCTATACTTCCCCGTAAGTGAACTTATACTGTAAGTTACACTGGTCTGCACTACACCATTAGGTTGACATACGCTGCCTTGTGATGACCTAGCTGAAGACACTTCAAGGCAGCGTATGTTGACCTAATGGTGTAATGTAGATCAGGCCTTAGAGTGGTATAAACTACTCCTCTTTCGATCCTTTAGAAGATTTGTAGCTTGGGGTAGTTATTTGCATATTTGCTGGCTTGAAAATGACTTACTGCATGACACAACAAGGGAGGTGTTTCGGGCTTGAACTTAACACTGAAATCAGAGATGATGTGAAATCTTAATAACTAAGGCTGGTCAAAAATTTTCCATCACAATTTTTTTTCAATGGAAAATTCAAATTTCAATGAAATTAAAGTTTTTTTTGTGTGTGAGAAAAGCGTCTGATTTCATTGACAATTTTTGAATTTCTGGTGGTATAAAGCAAATTGATTCCCCTCCCAGAGTTTGTCAGTTTGGGACCAAAAAATTTGCGGGTGTGGAGTAGGTTTCAGCTGAAAAGTTTTGCTTTTAGGGCTTTGGATTTCTCAACAAAACGTCAAAATTTTCCATGAGAAGAAAAATTCTGACCAGTCCCATTCTAATAAGAATGTTTTTCAACGCGCCAAGTGCGCTAGAAACTTAGTTTTCTTGAGTGGTGGTTCTAGGAATGACATTGAAGCACTAGCTAATTGGTCTATCCAGCTCCCTAAGGGTATGTCTATACAATTCAAATTCTATTTGGAAATACCCAGAATGCAGTGCCGTGAGCATCCGTCAGCTAGCAGCATATGCTAATATAACCTACTGGTGGTGTGTTGCAGAGGACATGAGTTAGTGCAGCTGCTGCTTGGGCATGTTCGTTCAGTCTGTTACAGCTTGTCCTGTTAGCTGTGGCGGGTCCCTGCTTCGAACACTGGGGCGTCGACTGACAGTGGATCTGGGTCACCCTACAAACTCTCTGATGTCATTTTGGCAGCCCACGAACTGCTGAAGCTATCAACAAACCTGCTAGAGTCCCTGCAGCATTGCTTAGTCACAGGGGCTGCTTTGGGGCACTTCACCGCTGGGTGGCCTTGTTGACTTCTAGAGGCTGCGATCTGTGCCAGGAGAGTTTTCCCACTGCTGTCAGCTCAAAGTTTGTTAAGAAATGAGAACGGGCCTTGCCAAGCCAAAACCATGAAGAAGTGAAAAGGTGTGCCAAGTTCGCTTCAAAATGGATATTTAAAAGAGGTGGGAACTCATTCCAATAGTTAAATTTTTATTTCCATTATGGGCCATTAAATCAGCAGCAGGTTATCCAAGGGTCTAAGCGTGCTCCAGAATGAACGTTCCTGATAAAAACATAACACCACAAAGTGCACACTAGCCGATCTTTGCAGCAAATGAGCAGTGATTGAGAAAGCAGGGCTGGTGTGCAGAGGAAAATGCCAAGTCCTGCTGCATCAGTGCTGTCTTGCTTTCTTGGCCTTTTATTGGGGAGCTAGTGCCCCTTAGAATTATGCATTTTGAAAACGTGACCCAGCTAGAGGCTGCGGGAGCCAACGCTGCACAGAAAATCAGGAATGCTTGGAAACTCTTGGCTCTGCCACCGATTTGCTGTGGGAGCTTTGGCATGTCCTTGGTGTTCTGATAAAATAGTTTCCCAAATAGGGTGCACTCTAGCATGATTATGTATAGGAGCTTCCAGAATTTTACTGTCAGGCAGCACTTGATGGATGAGAACAGTATATATGGAGGAAGGAACAAAGGCTGTGTGTTACTTTCTCTTTCTGGGTTCACACGCAGATCACTTTGCCTCTCTCTTCCCCAATTTAATACTGTACACAGTGATGATGATTGTGAAGCTTGGTTGAGGTGATGAAGTCAGAGGGTGGAAGAGGGGGGGATAATTTCCCAGGGAATGTCTTACTGCTAAATGATGAACTAGCTCTTGGCTGAGCCCTCAAGGGTTAACCCATTCTTGTTAATGTAGCCTCACACTCTACAAGGCAACATGAATGGAGGGAGGGGAGACAGCATGGCAGACAGAGACAGAGACACCCACCCTGTGTGAGCGAGAGAGACGTGCATTGCCCCTTTAAGTATACTGATCCAACTCTAAGTAAACTGCCTTGTTAGGTAGATCAGCAAGTTGAGACAGCCGCTGCTCCCAGGAAGCTCCCTCCGTCCTGAGCACAGTCTCTCCCCCTCCACCCCATGGAGATGGGGTAAGTGGGGTGCAGGAGCAAGGGGAAGGGGGACACCCTGACTTTAGCCCCCCACAGCAAGCAGGAGGCTCCCAGGAGCAGCTCCAAGGCAGAGGGCAGGAGCAGCACATGGCAGTGGGCCGAGGGGAGGGACAGCTGAACTGCTGGCAATTGATAGCCTGCTGGGCAGCTGCTGCACAGGGAACTTAGGGGAGCGGGGAGCTGATGGGGGGCTGCTGGTCCACCTGGTTCCAAGTCCCCACCAGCTAACTGCAACAGGCTGCTCTTTCTGCAAGCAGTGGACAAAGTGGGCAGCTGCCAAACGACATTATAAGGATGAGCAGGTTCCCGAATTGATCAGCAATGTAACAATGAAACAACGTTAACCGGGATGACTGTAAGTGAGGAGTTACTGTACTGGCAAAGCCTTCCTGGTGTAGACTTCGCCTGATACTTCAATCTAGGTTCTGATATAGCTCCCAATGTGGCAGTATCTAAGGCCCTCCCAAGCCCAAATAGGTTTTATGCTCATCAAATGCCTGTGATATAAGGGAACATTATCTTATAGATGCGGAACTGAAGCAAAAGGGGGATTAAATGACTTGCCCAGAGTCATATAGGATCTGTGGCAGAGCTAGATATTTAACCCCTTGAGTTCTAAACCAGGGTCATAGCCACTAGACCAACCTTCACATTTGCCCATATCTGGCCCCTTTGATGGAGGTGCTCAAAGTTCTCTAACCATTAGAGACCAGGATGAGACTTAAGATGGGGGCAAATTCTCCCACATCTGCCCCTGCAAGATTCATACATGGTGCAATGAAGAAGCTGGTTCTAGCCGCTGTCAGAGAAAGGAGACTGGAGTAGCCAGAGCGTGGGTCTGATTCAGTCTGGCAGCTCCTGTGTTCCTTCACAGAAAATGAATTCAGCCTTCTCAATTTACGTGGTGCTTTAAACCAGCACCACGAGCGGTGGGTTATGATTAACAATATTTTCATTTCACAGATGGGAAAACTGAGGCCTGGAGAGGGGAAGTGACTTGCTCGAGATTACCCAGCAAGTCCTCGGAAGTGCTGAGACTAGAATTCAGGAGTCCTGACTTGCAGGGTGACTCTTCACTGCAACCAGAGGTGTGACTGCAGCCCATGAAGCCATACCCATCCTAGCTTTGATCTAGCTAACTTGAATAACAACAGCAGAGAAGCTGTGGCAGCACAGGTCCGGGTAGGGTGACCAGATGTTCCGATTTTATAGGGACAGGCCCGATATTTGAGGCTTTTCCTTATATAGAAGCCTATTACCCCCACCACCCCCTCTCCTGATTTTTCACACTTGCTGTCTGGTCACTCTAGCCTGGGTATGTCTGCACCAGGGCAGTCACACCACTGACGGCAGCATAGACATAGCTTCAGTCCTGCATCTTAATTACCCAAGACTTCCTACTCTCTTTGGAAGCTACTGCAAAGCCTAGCCCCTCTGAGTTCTCAAAAGAAATCACATTTTACAGATCAATAACGGATCCAGAGTGTTCTCTCCCCACTGGGCGGGTTATTACGCTGAAAGTTGGAAAGCAGCAAATGCAGGTTCCTATGGCAACAGCAGAAATCTGCATTTCCTTAGTGTCAATGTAAAAGGCTGCAATTTGTATGCACAGGACGGGAGCGCAGCAGCTTTGAAATTCAAGCAGAAAATAAAAATCCCAAGTCAGAAGCACAGCCTCAGGCTTGATGATGCGGGAAGTGGGAGAACAATCCAATGTTGCTTTTTTAGTGTACTCCGTATGAAGTGTCACAAGAGGCTTTGCTGGAAGAGGTAGGATGGAGATAACAGGAGAAAACATGAAGGGAAAACAGGTGGGGCTCAAGAAATGAAACCTGTGGGTTATGTCAGAGTCCCCAGTGGAGACACCCCAATTCACACCGGTTGGAGATCTGATGCCCATAGTGCTATAGTTGATTTATACCAGTTAAAGATCTGGACCCACTGACGTCAATGGAGCTACACTGATTTACATCAGCTTTGGCCCTGTGTCTGTTTATTACTTAAAGGCATTGATTTAATATTTCTGTACTGCCCTACCTTTACGTGGCACTTTAAGCTGTAAAGAAACAAGCCGGGGCAAAGCACCATGCCAAGTGAGGTTGGTAGCAAATCAATATATTTAAATAATAATAATAATTCATAATAAATGTAACCTAAGCTCACTAGTGGGTTTTGGAGTCGTCAATTTCCACTCTCGCACACCTTGTTTTCCCTTTTCTGGCGTTATAAAGTTAGGTGACACCTACATGCTGGAACAGAGCTGGAGGAAGGGAAGGAAAAATTTCAAACGCCACAAAGGAAGAAGCACATCAGAGCAGCGGTTACAATAAACAGCCTGCGAGAAGGTGGCAGCCTTGGATAGCTTTCTGGTTTCTCCGCTCAATCCAGCTCTACCTGACAGCAGCCAGACACTAGGTCCTTGTGCTAGAGGGATAAATTTAAATTAGGTCATCTGTAATGAGCCAGGCACATTCCAAGACAGTCTCTCCACTTGGGCTACACCTGCCACTGCCAGTCCTGTGCAGCTACTCCAGGGAGAGGAGATGCAGTGCTGTGATTTGCTAACTGCTGCTCGGCTCTAGAGACATCTGTCTCTTGTCGTGTCTTTGTTGTAAATCGTGTGCTGCAGCTTCTTTGTCCTTCTCGCTCTTCCCCTGTATTTCATTCAAGATTTTTTTTCTCTCTCTCTTTTCTTTTTTTGGAGTGGTCCTTATCTATGGATTTTTTTTCAGGGTTTGCTCATGTGACAGCATGTCTCATTCAGTACTAGGCCATCAGTTATCACAGTTATGAGCTATCAAGGATAGACATCCAGCTAGTGTGGGGACCACGAACAACAGAATATAGACTGAGTCAGTTTTTAAGTAGCCATCTGAATGATCTTCATTGTGCGTTAGGGTGAGCAAATGTCCCGATTTTATAGGGACAGTCCCCATTTTGGGGTCTTTTTCTTATATAGGCTCCTATTACCTCCCACCCCCATCCCGATTTTTCATACTTGCTGTCTGGTCACCCTATTGTGTATCCATATGATGCCCGGCTTTTTCCAGGATGCAGTGACAGATATGTTTCTTTCACAGCTATGTGCTTTACAGATGCATCTTTGGCTACACTATTTTCCAGGAGTCTTGGTTTCCCCGAGACTCCCTGAGGTGAAGATCTAGCCATCTCCTCTCTTCTCCCAGAGGTTCTCAAACTTCATCACACCGTGACCCTCTTCTGACAACAAAAATGACGACATGACCCCAAGAAGGGGGACTGAAGCCTGAGCCTGCCTGAGCCCTACTGCCTCGGGTGGGGCAAAGCTGAAACCCAAGGGCTTCAGTCCCAGGCAGGGGGCTTGTAACCTGAGCCCCACCACCCAGGGCTGCAGTCCTTGGACTTTGACCCTGGGTGGCAGGGCTCGGCTTCGGCTTCAGCCCTGGGCAGTGGGGCTCGGGCTTTGGTCCTGGGCCTGAGCAAGTTTAAGCCAGCCCTGGCGACCCTATTAACCCATTATGGAGTCTGGATCCACATTTGAGAACCGCACTAATCCAATCACTGAAGCAGATTCAGTTTGACCTAGAAGCAATTAATTTTTAGTATTTTTAGTACAGTCTACAGGCATCTGGCTAGCCAGAGCCAGGGCTATGGTGGTGGCAACATTATTATACAGCTCTGTACCCCAAACCTTCTCTCTGTTGAGCTAAATGGATTGAGCTCTTTGAGTCTATCACTATAAGGCAAGTTTTTTAATCCTTTAATCATTCCCGTGGTTTTTCTCTGAACCCGCTCTGATTTATCAATATCCTTCTTGGACTGTGAACACCAGAACTGGACACACAGCACCCAGCAGGGGTCAAACCACTGTCAAATTCAGAGGTCAAACGACTTCAGGAGGCCACATGCAGAAGAGATGGTCAAGTTTTAGGGCTAGACTGAAGGTTGATTCCTGATTACATCAGAATCTCAGCCTTCACTGGGGAGAAAAAATAAATTTCTAACCCTTGTGACTGCAAAGAGAAGCTTGAGAACATGAACCAAGTGTAACCACTGCCTGCCTGAGTCTGCAGACAGCCTGAAACAATAGCTCCAAGAGGTGTGAACTCAATGGAGTGTTGTCTCCATTATCCGCTAATGTGATGAGGCTTATTAACCCCAGCCCGGCGTTACTGTATGAAGTTTGCTTGTCTGTCCCAAAGAGTCCTTAAAACTGAGCTGCAGCAGTGAGGTGCATAGATACTGCTGAGCTTTATTGCTCATGGGTGAAATTTTCAGAAGTGCCTAGGTGACTCAGATTTATAGATATTAAGACCAGCAGGGACCATTATGATTATCTTTGTCTGACCACCTGCATAACCCAGGGCATAGAACCTCACTCAGTAATTTCTGCAGGAAGCCATAACATCTGTTGGAGCTAGAACATATGTTTTATGCACCACACTCTAAGTCTCTTTGGAAAATGGGATCTAAGTTCCTAAATCACTTAAGCACTTTTGAAAACATTGGCTCATGTCTGCATAACCTACTGGTGAGTGTGTGTTACAGGTCCTTTTCTGGGCCTGATCAATAGTGGATAAGAATCAGTTATAGCACCAGTTAAAAAGGCAAGGCTCTTTAGATCAGGTGGTAGCAGCTTATGATGTTAGCTCTACAGCAGCTGTTTTCTCAACCCATGGCCCAGTTAGCACACAGCTGCGGCTGCCCAGCTGTGTGCTAAAGGCCTCTGGGCCATCCAGCGGGGCCGTGAACCTCTGGCCGGCTGTGCAGCAGCAGTCCAGGGCCGCCCTCCAGCCCCGCACGGTGAGGGTCCAGGGCTGCCCAGCCTCCTCCCCCCGGACTCTGCTCCTGGCTGCAATCTGTGGAGGGGTCTCTGAAAGGGAAGCGCTGGGCATAGGGATCTGTGGAGAGGATTCGAGAGGACTATGGTTCTCAACCTGCGGCCCAGGTAACACATTGCAGGCCACATATGCCCTTATGTCTTCATCTCCTCATATCTGCCGTGCATGAGCATTCACAAGCTATATCTGAACTTTCCAAGTTCCTTACTAGCGGGCTCAGGCTGGATTTCCTTAGAGCAGATTCTTTGGCTGTTCCAAGGTTGTGCCTGGGAATAGAGAGGGGCTGTCTCCAAGTTATGACCTGTGGGAGATTTGGCATAATGTGCCTTACATGGTGTCTAGGTCAAACCTTACAGGCCTGTTGTGAAAGACCTAACAAATCCAGCCATTAACAACAGTGGCTCTTTCTGAATATTTTAGCCTTAACCAGAAGATGCACCTTTCTCCAGTGGGAGTAAATTCACCTGTGATCTCTAATTGGGATGTTTTATTTTGGTTGACAGTAGGCAGCAAGAAATGACATCTAACTTCTACAAACAAGAGATCCCTATCTGACAAAACATGGAGAACCTCCCCAGGGCTCTGCCATGCCGCTTCAGGGATCTAGACGACAAGATGATGAAAAACATCCTGTAATCCCTTGCCCTAGTTACTCTGCTTGACCCACTGTTGTTGTAAGATGGCTCCCTGTTGTCATTTCTTTTGCAGTTTCTATGTGTGAACACTTGATGGTATTTTTACCTTCAAAGACATGTGGTCAGCTACAGCTCTAGTTAATTAAAACAATAATTATAATAGTCCAGAGATCAAAGGAGGGTGGGTCAACATTTTCCCATTGAAATCTGTTTCAGAAGAAAATTGGGTTTTTGAGAAAAGGAGAATTTTCACTGAAAATCTCTGCTTTCCTATAAAAAAATCCAGTTTTCATTGAAACTCCCCAAACCTGAAAATGGATCATTTTTGGCCAAAGCCCAAAAAGTGCCCAGCAAAAAAGATTTCTGAGGATTTTCAATGCCAAAAACAATGTCTTCACCTCTCAGTTTTCCCTTTATCATTTTTTGACTAAAAGTCAAAATTTTCTGCTGAAAGTTTTGATGTACATGAAAAAGATATTGTGGTCAATATGATGTTTATGAATATGTGTGGGGGAAATAAATTCTGACCAGCGCATCACACTGTGGTTTCATAACCATGGCTTTCTACTTTAAAATATTTTGTCTCTCTTGTTGCTGTGTGAAAGAACCACACAAATATACTAAGGCTATGGCTTCAATGCAGAGTTAGCCTGGGTCACGTGATCTGCATAGAGGTCTGAACACTCAGGCTACCCTAGTTCAGGCATGAGGATCCATATTGCAAACTCGAGTTACTGGGTCCTCACTAGTGTGCACCTCTCTTCTACCCCTGGGTGTGTTGCTAGGATGTTTGCAGGCATATCTCATGCTTCTTTGTGCTGCTCTAAGCTGAGCCATTCTATCATTCTTTCCCAGTGAAGTGTGGGGGAACTTGCTGGTCCTTCTGGGTACATGGATTTGATGGGGTGCCCGGGGTGTAACCTAGACTGTGGGACTGCTGAGCCCCCTTGTCCACCATCCTGGGCTGCCTCTCACGCTGTGATGCTGTTGGCAAGCTGCAAACCTCTGGCAGGTCCTGCTCTTACACAGACATCCACAGGCAGGGACACACCTAACTGAGTTATATGAATGCTTCTCCCAACCACTCATGAACCAACAATAGAGAGGCTCCATCCAATTTCCCCCAGGTTCCTCAGAAGCCTGACCAGTGTAAGTTCATTGCTCAGTCCACCGCTCCTTGATGTGGAGAGGACACACGCTAGCCTGTGTAAATTGAGCTGAGATTTCCCAAGCACTTCAGCCAAAGCACGCTGTTTTAGGTAAAATATAAAACAGGTTTATTAACTACAGAAAGACAGATTTTAAGTGATTATAAGTAGCAAACGTAGAGCTCAAATTTGGTTGCCTAAGAAACAAAAATAAATTTGCAATCGGAGTTCTCTGAACTGAACAGGATTTGAATCAAGCAGTGTGTCTTACCCTGACAGATGGTATAGTTCCTCAATACATAGTCTAGGACCATCCTCCCCAGTTCAAAGTCTTTGTCCTCTAGACGTTTCTTCCAGGTGTTGAGTTGTGGGAGGGAGCGAGGCCAAGAGATGATGTCATTTCCCCTCTTTTATAGCTTTTCCCAGCTTGCTGGAAAGATCTTTTTGCTGTGACGTTGGGATCCACATCCATTGGTCAAGCAGTCTCCATGGTCTACATGCCCTTTCTGAGAAGTCTTCTGGGACGGCCGTTTGGAAAGTGGATTCCCTTTTATGGGCCATCAGGACATCTGGCTACTCCACTTTTGGACCTGAAAGGCTGGTTGTGGTTGTTCCCAACCTCACAACGTATTTCAATAATGCACACATAGCAAAAATTCATAACTTCCCATACAATGCTAGCACATACAGTCCAACAAACTATTAATATTCAACAGATCAAGACTTTTAAAATGATAACTAACAGGGTTGGCACCCACCTCTGACGAGCATCTCCTCTGGTTGGTGTGTTCGCAGTCTTTAAACCAGCCCCAGACTTGCCATCGGGCTGTACTCCCAAGGCCTCCTCTTTTGAGGCAATGGTTTTGCCCTCTTAGTCTGTTTTGACTCCAGTCTTCAACTGGGTCTCCTCACAGTTCAGTCCCCTTCTGGGGGTTTACTGGTGTCCAGTTGTAGGCCCTTCCGCAGTAGAGTGACCAGACAGCAACTGTGAAAAATCAGGACGGGGTGGGGCGTAATAGGATTCTATATAAGAAAAATCCTCAAATATCAGGAATCAGAGGGGTAGCCGTGTTAGTCTGGATCTGTAAAAGTAGCAAAGAATCCTGTGGCACCTTATAGACTAACAGACGTTTTGGAGCATGAGCTTTCGTGGGTGAATACCTACTTCGTCAGATTCATGCATCTGATGAAGTGGGTATTCACCCACGAAAGCTCATGCTCCAAAACGTCTGTTAGTTTATAAGGTGCCACAGGACTCTTTGCTACTCAAATATCAGGACTGTCCCTATAAAATTGGGACATCTGGTCACCCTTTTCCCCAGTGACCTATGGAGGGAACCCGGGTCCACCAACTACTCTGGGTCCCAGCCCAGGAACCCTAAGAATAGCAGCCACAAGCTGCCATGTACCTTTAGTAAACCTATCTTCAATTCCCTGAGCCACTTCCCCAGTCTTCACCAATGCCTCACCCATAGCTCAGTGCTCTTCTAAGCTCAAGCCCAGTAGAAAGCCAGGAGCTCTTCCTTGCTCCCCTGGTCCCTACTAGCACTGGGCTGTGCATTGTGTTCCCTCAGTCAGCCACACCACCTACGCTCCTCCAGCTCTAGAGGGAACTGAACTCTCTCCGACTCTGTAGCTCCTTTTTATTGGCTGCTATTCTAGCCTACTTGGAGGACTTATCTGCTACTCCTTACCTGGGATGAGTGTGGCAGGACCCTGAGTCCTCCAGCAGGGGACTTCTGGGCCTAGTCCACCCCTCACAATACCTCACAAGGCAGATTTTGTACAAAACATATAATTATCTGACCGTGGTGAATATGGGGGTTCCAGGATGCTGCTTTGAGGTACAGAGTGTCACAATGGGAGAATTGCGAGAAGGCGCTGGAGGACTAGCAGCCTTTGACTGATTTAGGCTACACAGTGGATGGGTTACCAGCTTGGGTGAAAAAGGCAGCTAGGGTTGAACCCACATCCCTCACCATGCTGCCTAGTATTGAACCCAGGAGAGATATTTTTGTGTATGGATGGGTGTGGGGTTGGGGTAATACTCCAGGCTGAGAGCCCAGGCTAATTGCAGCGAGGCAGACCCCAGCTGAGGGGGAAACACCCACCTTGTCTCTCTATAGAAGAGGGACCAGTGAAACTGACTATACACAGTGCGAGATTCTCAAAAGTGTGGGAATGTTTTAGGAGCACAAAGCCCTTTGAAAGTCGGTGGGACTTGCATCCCTCACTTTTAAACATCCCTGTCAAAATGCAGTCAAATTCACAACGTAAACAAACTGAAAGAAAAAAGACAAAAGAATGCTTTCCCCAATCTCTTTCTCTAATAGTCATCTTAGCTGTTTTCTGTAACACTAGTAGGTGAAACATTTCCAGACAGGAGTGGAGGGGGGTTAAATTGGTAGTGTCCCTTTAATATCTCATTTTTATTTCATGCTGTAAACGATAAAATTGTTCTGTATTTTATATTATATCCCTCCAGGCAAAATGATTGTGGGCTGTGATTCTTGGTGTTACCTGGGAAAGAATAATAAAATAAAATAATAAAAAAGTTTAAATTCTCCAAAAGAACAGATATCACTGAAATGAGCACCATAGAGGTGCCTATAAAAACTTAGACAGGCTGAAAGAGAATAGAACAGAATAGCTTAGGAAGTTAGGAATCCCAGATTGGGATCTGGGCAGCTTAACGCTCAACTTTTCAGCACAGTGTCATAGAATTTTTAGTGATGAGGAGTTCTGACGAGGATCTCGGTTCTAGCAAGGATGGGACCAATTAATGCGTCACACTGTCTTCTATACAGCTGAGCTGGAAATGGGTTTCCTGTCTTGTGAAAATGTTCAAGATTTTTAGAAAATGTTGCATTCTGCTTTGGGAGAAAAGAGACCTTTTGCATGAAAAAAAATCTCCTTAGAGAGCCTCTGGAATAGCATGATGATTAAGGCATTCAAGCAAGATGCAAGAAGTCCCCGTTCTAAACCAGGAAGAGCAGAGCCCTGAACTGTGTTTTTCATCCCCTGAACCAACCATGGTGGGGAGGGTCTCCCTTGCTCAGGTTTTGATCAGAAATGCAATCCTGGACCGACAAAAGTTCAGTCAAAACCAACTTTCACATAAAAATTTTGGTTTAGACACCTTGGCATTATCCCATGAAACACTATTTTATTGGAAATTCCCAAGCAAGCTGTAGTCATCAGTTCTGAAGCAAAACTGCCCATTGCAGTCAATTTAAGCTGGATTTAAAATCATCCAGTTGCCAGGACATTGCTGATGGAGCCCTGAAACTTGTGACAGCCATGGGACACATTCACGCCATAACTGAGTCCACGGAACTGTTTACATCCCAGTTATCCCCTGACTTGGTTCCAAGACCGTTAAAAGTTGTAGTAGAGAGGAGGCCTAACTGTATCCCATTTACTGGTTATAAAACTGGACTCATGCATAATGCAAGGGGTCATCTATGTTAGGGTGATTTTTGGACACTGGTATGGTTACACTAGTGCTAAAGGAGCACTCAAGGAAAACAAGGCCCTTGTGGAGAAGCTAAATGAATTCTTGGCATCGATCTTCACTGTAGAGGATGTGGGGTAAATCCTCACACTGGAGATTTTTTGTTTCAGGTGACAGGTCTGAGGAGCTGTCCCAGACTGAGGTGTCAGTAGAGGAAGTTTTGGATAAACTGACTAATTAAACAGTAATAAGCAGTGGTGCAAGTAGAAATTATTTCTTCCAGTACACTGCACTTATGGGAGGGACACAAAGAGGGGGGCACATGACTTCCCCCCACCCTGCCCCCATGCTCCCCCCCATCCCCATCCCATGATCCATATCCATCCCACATTACCTGGGGCAGGGGGCTCTGTCCTCCTCCTCCTGCCCAAGAACTGCAGCTGTGAAAGGAGCAGAACATGGGGCCGCTCCCAACCCTGCCCTCAGCCCTGTTCTCCACTGGGGCTTCTGCACAGACCCCAGGCAGGAGGACTCAGGAGACACAGCTACATGGAAGGGCTGGGGGCAGGCTCCTCCTGTGACTTTCCAGTACACGGTACCAGCTATGAGTATCTTACTGGTACGGTATACTAGACTGTACCACTGTACTTGCACCACTGGTAAAAAGTCACCAGGACCAGATGGGATTCACTCAAGAGTTCTGAAGGAACTCAACTATGAAATTGCAGAACTATTGTGTTATGTAACCTATTGCTTAAATCAGCCTCTGCACCAGATTGACTGGCAGGCAACTAACTTAACACCGATTGTTTTTAAAAGGCTCCAGAGGTGATCCTGGCAATTACAAGTCAGTTAGCCTAACTTCAGTACCAGGCAAATTGGTTGAAACTTTAGCAAAGAACAGATTTATGAGACACAAACACAATATGTTGAGGGAGAATCAACATGGCTTTTTGAAAGGGAAATCATGCCTCATGGCATTCTTAGAAGGTGTCAACAAGCATGTGGACAAGGGGGATCCAGTGGTCATAGTGTTCTTGGACTTTCAGAAAGCCTTTGACAGAATCCCAGACCAAAGGCTCTTAAGCAAAGTAAGCCATCATGGGATAAGAGGGAAGGTCCTTTCATGGATCAGAAATGGTTAAAAGACAGGAAACAATGGGTAGGAATAAACGCTCCATTTTCACAATTGAGAGGGGATAAATAGGAGACTCCCCCAAGAATCTACACTGGGACCACTGCTGTTCAACATAGATTCATAGACTCTAGAACTGGAAGGGACCTCGAGAGGTCATCGAGTCCAGTCCCCTGCGCTCATGGCAGGACCAAATACTGTCTAGACTATCCCCGATAGACATTTATCTAACCTACTCTTAAATATCTCCAGAGATAGAGATTCCACAACCTCCCTAGGCCATTTATTCCAGTGTTTAACTACCCTGACAGTTAGGAACTTTTTCCTAATGTCCTACCTAAATCTCCCTTGCTGCAGTTTAAGCCCATTGCTTCTTGTTCTATCATTAGAGGCTAAGGTGCACAAGTTTTCTCCCTCCTCCTGATGACACCCTTTTAGATATTTGAAAACTGCTATCATGTCCCTTCTCAGTCTTCTCTTTTCCAAACTAAATAATCCCAGTTCTTTCAGCCTTCCTTCATAGGTCATGTTCTCAAGACCTTTAATCATTCTTGTTGCTCTTCTCTGGACCCTCTCCAATTTCTTCACATCTTTCTTGAAATGCGGTGCCCGGAACTGGACACAATACTCCAGTTGAGGCCTAACCAGCGCAGAGTAGAGTGGAAGAATGTTTACATGCATCCCAGAATCACGTTTGCTTTTTTTGCAACAGTATCACACTGTTGACTCATATTTAGCTTGTGGTCCACTATGACCTCTAGATCTCTTTCTGCCATACTCCTTCCTAAATAGTCTCTTCCCATTCTGTATGTGTGAAACTGATTGTTCCTTCCTAAGTGGGGCACTTTGCATTTGTCTTTCTTGAACTTCATCAGTTTACCTCAGACCATTTCTCCAATTTGTCCAGATCATTTTGAATTTTGACCCTGTCCTCCAAAGCAGTTGCAATCCCTCCCAGTTTGGTATCATCTGCAAACTTAATAAGCGTACTTTCTATGCCAACATCTAAGTCATTGATGAAGATATTGAACAGAGCTGGTCCCAAAACAGACCCCTGCGGAACCCCAGTTGTTATACCTTTCCAGCAGGATTGGGAGCCATTAATAACTACTCTCTGAGTACGGTTATCCAGCCAGTTATGCACCCACCTTATAGTAGCCCCATCTAAATTGTATTTGCCTAGTTTATCGATAAGGATTATCATGCGAGACCATATCAAATGCCTTACTAAAGTCTAGGTATACCACATCCACCGCTTCTCCCTTATCCACAAGACTCGTTATCCTATCAAAGAAAGCTATCAGATTGGTTTGACACGATTTGTTCTTTACAAATCCATGCTGGCTATTCCCTATCACCTTACCACCTTCCAAGTGTTTGCAGATGATTTCTTTAATTACTTGCTCCATTATCTTCCCTGGCACAGAAGTTAAACTAACTGGTCTGTAGTTTCTTGGATTGTTTTTATTTCCCTTTTTATAGATGGGCACCATATTTACCCTTTTCCAGTCTTCTGGAATCTCTCCCATCTCCCATGACTTTCCAAAGATAATAGCTAGAGGCTCAGATGCCTCCTCTATTAACTCCTTGAGTATTCTAGGGCGCATTTCATCAGGCCCTGGTGACTTGCAGGCATCTAACATGTTCATAAATGATTTGGAAAAGGGGGTGAACAGTGAGATGGCAACATTTGCAGGCAATACGAAGTTACTCAAGCGAGATACTCAAGTCCAAAGCTGACTGCAAAGAGTTACGAAGGAATCTCCCAGAACTGGGTGACTGGGCCACAATATGTCTGATGAAATTCTATGTTGGTAAGTGCAAAGTAATGCACACTGGCAAAAATAATCCCCAACTATACATACAAAAAGATGGGGTCTAAATTAGCTGTTAGCACTCAAGGAAGATCTTGGAGTCATTGTGGAGAGTTCTCTGAAAACATCTGCTCACTGTGCAGTGGCAGTCACAAAAGCTAACAGGATGTTAGGAAGCATTAAGGAAGGGATAGATAAACAGCAAATATCATAATGCCCTATATAAATCCATGGTACACCCACACATTTGAATATTGCAGTTCTGGGCACCCCATCTCAAAAAGATATTAGAATTGGAAAAGGGGCAGAGAAGGACAACAAAAACGATTAGGGCTATGGAACCAGGAGAGATTAAAAAGACTGGGACAGTTCAGCTTGGAAAAGAGACAAGTACATAAGAACGGCCGTACCGGGTCCAACCAAGGGTCTATCTAGCCCAGCATCCTGTCTACTGATAGTGGCCAATGCCAGGTGCCTCAGGGGGAGTGAACCTAACAGTCAATGATCAAGTGATCTCTCTCCTGCCATCCATCTCCATCCTCTGACAAACGAATGGTGTCCTTAGCCTCTCTTACCCATCCTGGCTAATAGCCATTTATGGACTTCACCACCATGAATTGATCCAGTCCTCTTTTAACATTGTTATAGTCCTAGCCTTCACAACCTCCTCAGGTAAGAAGTTCCACAAGTTGACTGGGGACTGCACAAGTAAGGGAGGGATGTGATGGGGCTCCATAAAATCATGACTGGTGTGGAGAAAGTAAATAAGGAAGTGTTATTTACCCCTACCCATAATGCAAGAACCAGGGGTCACTTGATGAACTTCATAGGCAGCAGGTTTAAAACAAGCACAAGTACTTCACACAATGCAGTGTCAACCTGTGGAACTCACTGCCAGGGAATGTTATGAAGGTGAAAAGTATAACTGTGTTTACAAAAGAACTAGATAAGTTCCTGGAGAAAAGGTCCATCATTGGCTATTAGCCAAGATGATCAGGGATGCAACCCCATGCTCTGGGTGTTCCTAAACCTCTCACTGCTGGAATTTGGGAGTGGATGACAGGATAGGCTCACTTGATATTGCCCTGTTCTGTTCCTTCCCTCTGAAGCAACTGGTATTGGCTACTGTCAGAGACAGCATACTGGGCTAGATGGACCAATGGTTTGCTCCAGTATAGCGTTCTTATGGTAACTCCTAGTGCGAATTCATTGCATTGAGGTAGGCACTTTTTAGTAGAGCTGAGCAAATAATTGATTTTTTTGGTTCTGTGGCTGAATTAAAAAAAATAAAAAAAATAAATTGGTTAATTTCAAACCCAAACTGATTTTTCTTTGTTTTTACAAAAAGGGGAAAAAAAACAGCCCTTCCTTCCCCCACCGAAACACAAACAATGTCCTTATTTTGGGTTGAACAAAATATTTTATTTGACCTGAAATGAATTTTCAGTTTTTTATTTTGTTCTGAGTTTTTTACTGCATTTTATTTAAAAAAAACCCACAAAAACCCCAGATATAACTACATTTCAAAAGAAAAACATTTCAAAACAAAGAGTTGAAATATTTCATTTAGAAAACGTCACACCAAAACTCATATACTTTTGATTTTTTTCTTCATTTTTTCATTCAGCTGAAACTATTTGCTGAATTAGACCCAAATTTGCAAGTGGCTTTGGCTGTCCCAAGCTGAATTTTTCAGCGAGTTTACTATTTAACTGACAACTGCCAGCCAGTTCTAGTTCTTACACTAATCCCCTGTGAGTCACACTAGGTTGCAACAGAAAAATGAACTGCAAAGTATAAACAAGCCCTACAATTTATAGTTTCCTTTCCCCAGGTGCCTTCTGAAATGAGTAAACAGGTCTTTACTATATTTTTTCAGTTAACTCTGATCCATAATCTAAGGCGTCCCACTGGTGTGCAAATAAAAAAACATCTCTGAGCTGTTGGTGCCTCTGGCAGCTCATTTGTGTAATGAAGGGCACAGTTCTTAGATGTAATGTATAAGAACCATGTCACCCCATGTCTCTGGGGGAACAAGGAGGGCTGCATAGCGCAGGGTTCCAATCCTGCTGCACCTCTCTGCAGGCTCAAATTTCAGCACATATCCTGCCCCTAACACAGCAAAATTCAGCTCCACCAAGAATGAGCTCATGACTCCTATTTTGATGGTCTCCTTCCAAACTTTGCTAAGTGGTTTGAGCAACTCTTTTGGCTTCTGCCGTCGAGGTGTTTTGAATCCAGCTCGCCTTAATAATAGGAACAGCTTATGTGCTTTTTTAATTAAAAGCGTTTATAATGGTACCATGCACACAGGCGGAAAGGAACGGGGAATTCTTGTATGGGACAAAGCTCAGGAAGGAGCTGGATTTGACACAACTTCAAAGGAGACTGCAGAGCATGTCTCAAAAATGATTCCCTTGATATTTGTGCAAATAAATGACGGGATTTGCTTGGTATTTTGTGCCCCTAGGTCTTAAGCCGCACGTTTTCATCAGTACATTTGAAAGAGCTTCATAATCTTCAATCTATTGAGCCTCAGAACTTCCCCTGCCGCCAAAGGTGGGGAAACTGAGGCACAGGGAGATTAAATGACTTGTCCAATGTCACATATAAACTCTGTGGTAGAGCAGGCCATTTAATGTGGGTCTTTCAGTTCATAGACCAGTGCCCTAATCACTGGACCATGCTTCCTTTTGCTCTGTTTTAGGGGGTGAAAGTCAGCACTTTGCCTAGGGCCAACTCAGTATCTCTGCATCACTCAGGCCCTACTTCTGCCTTAGTTTAGGGCAGACAGGTACTTGGGACAGAGATCCAGTTCAGGGACCATTGTGTAAGTTCCTGAATACACAGCTAAGGCAAAGACGGGCCATGCCTCAAAGAGGTTACAATCGTATGGCAAGAGACAATAGGTGACTACACCAGCTGAGAGAGCATGAAATGATTATAAGTGTAATAAGCAGTGCTCACAGGCAAAGTCTTACCAACCCCAAGCATGCAAAAATCATGCAATTGGCTAACAAGTTGTGTTAAGAATCCAAAATGCTTTTTTGTTTTGTTTTTTTGTTTTCTGGGCTTGGTGGTCATGATTTCATGCTTTTCTTGCCAAGCATGAGGTATATTAATCTTTGCATTTTTAAGAAAAAAAATGAAAGCTGAACATTTTCAGCTAAGCACGTGACTCCGGAAGCCATGACTTTAAGAAAAATACAAGGGATCATGAGAATTGGCAGTACTTGCCTGGAATTTGTGCTGCTTCTCTACAAAGACACGAACTTTGCCCTCAGGGAGTATGTTAGCAAATGCAGTTACAGACAGGACTGTTTGCAGAGATAGTATAGTATGTTTTAATTAGGTCTGACTAAAAATTTCTGGTGAACTCTACACATGGAGAACTTGGTCTCTGAGCAAATGGATTTTTTTTTTTTTTTTTGGCAGGAAGTGACTGCTTAGCTCAATTTTTCAATTTTTGTTAGAATTCTGAAAACAGATAAATTTCATCCAGAAACAAACTGAACACAGTTTTTGTTTGCCAAACAAGCAAGCAAACTCTGGATTCAAAAAAAATTATAGTTCTGCAAGGGGAAAAAACAAAAACAACCCCCCCTACACACTTTTCAACCAGCTCTAATTTCAAGCAAGACTATTTTTATAAGGAAGATGCTGAACTGTTCAAAAAGAGAAGATAAGTTCAGAGGATAGGTCCATCAATGGCTATTAGCCAGGATGGTCAGGGATGCAGCCCCATGCTCTGATTGCCCCTAAACCTCTGACAGAAACTGGGACAGAGCGACTGGGGATGGATCATTTGATAATTTCCCCATTCTGTTCTTTCACTCTGAAGCATCTGGCATTGGCTGTGGTTGGAAGACAGGATACTGGCCTGTTGGGTGACTGGTGCTTCACTTGTGCCATCAGTCTCCTCATCTGGGCTAATGACACTGACTTACTTTATAAAGTGCTTTGTGATCTGCTGATGGAAACTACATAAGAGTCATTATTCTTTACCCAGACCTCTCCTGAGTTTTGGCTTTATTGATAATTCAAAAAAAAAAAAAAAGACTCACAAATCACAGCCTGAGTTTGGCTATCCTTAGGGCTACTGTCCAGGCCTTCCTGTCCCTAGAGAGCCATGCTCACCTTTCCTACACCAGGGTGCAGTCAACGAGCCAGACCTATTCCAATGAGTCAGCAAAACTGCCTCAGCTGTTTGCAGGATTCCAACACCTGCCGACTGGGTGGGTCCTCAGAAAAGCCCTACCACTCCATTATGTAAGTGCTTGATGTGGTTCTTGAGAATTTCATCCTCTAAAAATATTCCATGATTATTTATTTGTACGGCAGGGGTGACTAAAGGCTCCTGGGATGGATCACTGCCCCATTGTGACAGGTGCTGTGCAAACACACAAAAAGTGACAATAATGAAGGCCTAGATTTTCAAAGGAGACTAAGTGACTTTCTCATTGTATAATCTTGGGTCTGTGGTAGAGGGAGCACTTTAACCCAGGCCTCCCAAAACCCAGAAACTAAATCAGTCTTCCACTCTGGTTGCTGAGTCCATAGGTGCCGACTACATGGGTGTTCTGGGGCTGGAGCACCCATGGAAAAGAAATAGTGGATGCTCAGCTGTTTGGCAGCTTGGGGAGAGGCTTGAGGGAGGGCAGAGAACAATGTGTGGGTGGAGACCTCGGGGAGGGGCTGGAAAAGGCTCAGCAAGGGTGGGGCCTCCCTGGGGAAAACTCAAAGTCAGCGCATAGGATTGAGTCTCACGGAGAAGAATAAATCAGGCAAACACCATGAAGAGGGCTAAAATTCAGTCTGCTTCGTTTCAAAGCCAGAAGGGTCCATCTCATCTAGTTTGACCTCCTGTTTATCACAGGCCATTATATTTCAATACCCCACTATTGAGGTAGACTACAGCATTTTATCCTCAGGATGCTAAACTGAGGTGAGCCATAAGGAGAAGAGAGGAGAGACCAAGGACAGGGTAGGCCCCTTAATCAGCAAGGGGGGAACCAATAACCGAAAACTATAGCAATGGCTGAAGTGTTAAATGCCTTTTCTGTTTCAGTTTTCACCAAAAAAGTTAAGTGATCGGCCGACTAGCATAGTGAAAATCCATGTAAATGGAGTGGCATCTGAGGCTAAAATGGGAAGATAAGAATTACTTAGACAAATTAGATGTCTTCAAGTTGGCAAGGCCCGGTGAAATACATCCTAGGAAACGTAAGGAAATGGGTGAAGGGATCTGAGTTATTAGCAAGTACCTTTGAGAACTCATGGAGGCTGGAAGGACTGAAAAGGGCAAATATACACTAGAACCTTAGAGTTACAAGCAGGGGGAATGCAGGTCATTCGTAACTCTGAAATGTTCATAATGCTGACCACCACATTATGGTGGTTTTTTCAAAAGTTTACAGCTGAACGTTGACTTAATGGAACTTTGAAACTTTACTATGCAGAAGAAAAATGCTGCTCTCTTTTAGGTAGTTTACATTTAACACAGTACAGCATTTGCTTTCTGGGGGGATCTCTGCTGCTGCCATAAGCTGGGCCTATGCTTCCTATTCCAAATGAGGTGTGTGGTTGACTGGTCAGTTCATAACTGAGGTTCTACTGTAGTATCTCTATAGAAAGGGGAATAAGGACAACCCAGGGAATTACAGAGGAAATCAGACAGTCAATTTGTAAGCACCTAGAACAAAACGAGGTGATAAGTTAACAGTCAACACGGATTTGTCAAGAAGAAATCCTGTCAAATCAACCTAATGTCTTTGACAGGACAGGACTAATGTCTTTGACAGGACTTGGCTCGTTTAGCCTGGCCAAAAGAAGGCTGCGGGGGGATATGCTTGCTCTATATAAATATATCAGGGGGGTTAACGTTAGGGAGGGAGAGGAATTATTTAAGTTTAGTACTAATGTAAGCATGAAGACGAATGGGTACAAACTGGATATAAGGAAGTTTAGACTTGAAATTAGACGAAGGTTTCTAACCATTAGGGGAGTGAAGTTCTGGAACAGCCTTCCGAGGGAAGTAGTGGGGGCAAAAGACTTTTCTGGCTTTAAGACTAAGCTTGATAAGTATATGGAGGGGATGTTATGATAGGATAGTTTAATTTGGGCAACTGATCTTGGATTATCACCAGATAAGTCTGCTCAATGGTCTGCGGGGAGATGTTGGATGGGCTGGGAACTGAGTTACTGCAGAGAATTCCTTCTTGGGTGCTGGCTGGTGAGTCTTGCCCACATGCTCAGGGTTTAGCTGATCGCCATATTTGGGGTCGGGAAGGAATTTTCCTCCAGGGCGGATTGGCAGGGGCCCTGGAGGTTTTTCGCCTTCCCCTGCAGCGTGGGACATGGGTCGCTTGCTGGTGGATTCTCTGCAGCTTGAGGTCTTCAAACCAATTTTGAGGATTTCAATAACTCAGTCTTGGGTTAGAGGTTGTTATAAAAGTGGATGGGTAGGGTTCTGTGGCCTGCCTTGTGCAGGAGGTCAGACTAGATGATCATATTGGTCCCTTCTGACCTATGAGACTTGTGGATGGGGGAAAGTAGCAGTTGGGATATTTCTTGCATTTTCATGCTAAAGAGATTGCACTACAGTACTTGTATGAGGTGAACTGAAATTTTTTTTTTACAGTGCAAACATTTGTAATCAATATGAAGTGAGCACTGTATACTTTTTTTGTATTCTGTGTTGTAATCAAAATATTTGAAAATGTAGAAAAACATTCAAAATATTTCTGATGAATTTAAATTGGTATATATTATTGCTTAATGGTGTGATTAAAACTGAGTAATTGCGACTATTTTTTTAACGTAGTGATTAATTGCAATTTTTTAATCGTTTGACAGCCCTACTTTTCATAGTGTCTCCTCACCCTCGTCATGGGCACCCACTCAGCGCAAGGGCATCTCCTCCTGGCAACTCTGGGATTAGTGCCTTCCAGGTGCTGCACCCTCCTCTACTTGCTTTTTCCCACATCCTGTCTTGCTCTACAGCTCCTCTTGTGCCAGGAGCTGCAGCTTCCTCTTAGTGAGCTGTCTGGAGGCTCCAGTCACAATGTCTGTCCTAGGCAGTCTGCTCTCTGCCATCTGGTCTGCTCCACTTCTCTAGTGGCTGGGAGGGGAACTGGGACCTGCCCCCTACTCCAGAGTCCAGCTCAGGGTCATACTGATCAGCAGCCAAGGTCTGCCCTACCCTCACCTTGCTTTTCTCCTGAGCCTTCCCTACCTTTGTGTATCTGCTCCTCTGGGTTTGCCAGCCCAAGCTCTCTCCTCCCAGGTAGGGAGCAATTGAAGACTCTCTTCTCCCAGGGAGTGACTACAGACTACTTCCCTTGCAGCCAGGGCCGGCTTCAGGCACCAGCCCAGCAAGCAGCTGCTTGGGGCAGCCAACGGTGAGGGGCGGCACCTCCAGGTCTTCGGCAGCAGGTCCCTCACTCCATCTCGGAGCAAGGGACCAGCTGCTGAAGACTGAAGCAGCGATGGTAGAGCTGCAGATTGTGATTAGGGCTCCCCCTACCCCTTTTTGGTGCTTGGGGCAGCAAAAACCCTGGAGCCTGCCCTGCTTGCAAGCCCCTTTCTGCTCTCATCTCCTGGCTTTACACAGGATCCTTTTGTTCCTATCCAAATGAGCCTCATCTAATTACTCACTGCTCCCTGGATCCTCCACCAGATGCAGCTTGGGGAGTTAATTATCCTACCTGGCCACCTTAACTCCTTCAAGCCTTGTGTCAGGTGGAAACCCAATCACACTTCTCATAAACCAACTAGGGAAATATAGCCCAGATCAACTACTATAAGGTGGGTGCACAACTGGTTGGAAAAGTGTACTCAGAGAGTAGTCGTCCATGGTTCACAATCAAGTTGGAAGGACATTTTGCATGGGGTCCTGTAGATATCCATTCCGAGTCTGGTTCTATTCAATATTTTCTCAAATGATTAGGCTAATGGCAGAAAGAGTACATTTATAATGCTGGTGGATGATACCAAGCTGGGAGGGGTTGCAAGCACTCTAGGATAGGATTAGAATTCAAAATGATCTTCACAAGCTGGAGCAATGGTCTGTAATAAATAGGATGAAATTCAATAAGGACAAATATAAATGACTACACTAAGGAAGCAATAATTAATTGCACAAATGCAAAATGAGAAATGACTGCTTAGGAAGGAATACTGCAGAAAAGGATCTGGGGGTGATAGTGGATCACAAACTAAATATGAATCAATGTAACACTTGCAAGAAAAGCAAACATCATTCTGCTATGTATTAGAAGGAGTATTGTAAGCAAGACCTAAGGAGTCATTCTTTCACTCTACACAGCACTGATAAGGCCTCAATGGAGTACTGTGTTCAGCGCTGGCCACCACACTTTGGGAAAGGTGTGGACAAATTGGACAAAGTCTAGAGGAGAGCAACAAAAATAATTAAAGGTCTAGAGAGCACGACCCATGGGGAAGACTGAAAAAACAGGGCTGATTTAATGTGGAGAAGAGAATCCTGAGGGACAGTGATGAGTCTTCAGGTATGTAAGAGGTTGTTAATCAGAGGAGGGTTGTTGTAAGCAAGTGGACTCACCCTGCAGCACCTCCTGCTAGTTGTGCACAGGAATTAGCTCACCAGCCCTCTGGAGTACTCTCTGACAGACAGTGATCCACTACCACTGGCCCCCCATGTCCCTCCCAGGACCCCAGTGCCCCTTTAACTGGGTGCTGCCCCCTGGCAGTAGCCCCCAGTCTGGGTCTCCTCCTCCCAGGGGAGCCCCCACCCACTATCTCCACTTCACCTCAGTCTTGGTTACTGTCCAGTCTCCATCTAGCCCCTGTTCACTGGGGTAGACTACAGTATAAGCCACTTGTCACAGGCAAAGGGGTTTGGACCTGCTGCCTTTGCCTACCCATAGGCTATCCCCTACAACCTAGTACCTAATAGGCCTTACCAGGCCTGCAGCCTAGGGCTTTCCTAGACCAGAGCTCCCTAAGCCTTTCCCCAGCCCTGCTCTACTCCAAATACCTACTTAAGCTTCCCACAGCACCTCCCAAGAAAAACTGTTGAGTTTCTGGCTCCCAGCCTCTTATATAGGACCAGATGAGGCCTGATTGGGGCATGGCCCAGCTGTAGCTGCTTCCCCAATCAGCCTAGTAGCTGCTTTCCCTGCCACACCCCTCTCCCAGGGCTGTTTTAAGCCTTTCAGGCAGGAGCAGGGTAAGCATTCTGCTACAGTTATAAATTGTTCTCCTTAACTGTTAAGGCTAGGGCAACAAGCAATGGGCTTAAAGTGCAATAAGGGTGATTTAGGTTAGATGTTAGGAAAAACTTTTTAACTGTCAGGCTGGTTAAACACTGGAATAAATTGCCTAGGAAGGTTGTGGAATGTCCATCATTGGGGATTTTTAAGAGCAGGTTGGACAAACACCTGTTAGGGATGGTCTAGATAATACTTAGTACTGCCTTAGTGCAGGGGACTGAACTGGATGACTTTTTGAGGTCCCTACCAGGCCAATATTTCTATAATTCTATAACGTACCACCCATGACACCCTGTGCCTCTAAAGAGATCTGGCTGGACACTATACAGTAATAGTATTGAGAAGGATCATGGACTGTGTCACAGTTCCCAAAGTAAACTGAATCTCTGACCCCTCTGAAGCCTTCTTGAGGGCCCCTTATTTAGGTATCAGGTCTCACCTTTCTCAGGGCAGAGTCAGTCAATACTCCCTCTAGCCTGGAGATTTAGGCTGCAATTCACTGATCATCTCAATGGATCTGACTTTATTCAGTACTGGCTGGTCTGTTCTCTTAAGGGCGCTGACAGGGTTAACCAGTGACCAGCCTTCCTAAAGCAAAGTACTATTTATTCAGAACAAAAGCATTACAGGGAAAGCAGATCTTGAACCGAGAAAGAGCTCAGATGTATACGTAGTTTCCTGTGGTGACTCTGGCAATCGTCTCACAGGGCCTGACTCTCTGATCACAGTCCCATAGATTCCAAGGTCAGAAGGGACCATCTAGTCTTTGGTACAACACAGACCATAGAACTTCCCCAAATTAGTTCCTGTTTGAACTAAAGCAGATCTTCTGGACCGAACAAATCCACCTTGATTTAAAACTTGCCTGTAATGGAGAATCACAATCTACTCCATTGTCCTACTGCAGTGATTCTCAACCAGGGTTCTGAGGGTACGCAGAGGTCTTCCATCAACTCATCTAGATAGTTGCATAGTTTTACAACAGGCTACATAAAAAGCACTAGCAAAATCAGTACAAACTAAAATTTAATACAGACAATGACTTGTTTATACTGCCCTATATATTATGCACTGAAATGGAAGTATAATCTTTATATTCCAATTGATTTATTTTATAATTATATGGTAAAAATGAGAAAGGAAGCAATTTTTCAGTACTAGTGTGGCTGGGACACTTTTTTTTTGTATTTTTATGTCTGATTTTGTAAGCAAGTGGTTTTTAAGTGTGGTGAAACTTGGAGTATGCAAGACAAATCAGACTCTTGAAAGGGGTACATGCGTCTGGAAAGACTGAGAACTCCTGTCCTACTGTTCTTACAGTTTTTCCTGAGATTTAATCTACATCTGCTTTGCTGTAGTTTGAACTCACTGCCTCTTGTATTGCCCTCTATGGCAAAAGAGAACGGCTTTTCTCCATCTTTTTTATGGCAGCCTTTCAAGTATCTGAAAACCACTATCATGTCTCTCCTTAATCTCCTCTTTTGCAAACTAAATATACCCAGTTCCTTCAGCCTCTGCTCGTATGGCTTGCTTTCCATCCTTTTGATCATCTTTGTTGCTCGCCTCTGGATCCTTTACAGTTCCTCTAAATCCTGTCTATACATTGGAGACCAAAATTGGACACAGTACTCCAGTTAAGGCCCAACCAGAGCCGAGTAGAGCGGTATTATCACCTCCTGTGACATGCGTGCTATGCCTCTGTTAATGCAACCTAAAATTGCATTTGCTTTTTTTTGCAACAGCATCGCATTGCTGGCTCATGCTGAGGTTGTGATCCACCACAACTCCCAGCTTCTTCTGAGCAGCTTTCTCCCTTTCTGTATTTATGCATTAATTCAAGGTGTGGCCATACCATACATTGATATAGTGGCATTATGATATGTTCTGTCATATTATCTATCCCTTTCCTAGTGGTTCCTAAAATTCTGTTAGCTTTTTTAATTGCTGCTGCATATTAAGTTCCCTAGGCTTGTCTCCTGCATGACTGATTCTAGCTCCTGCAGGAATCTTGTAACTGCCCCATGGAGCCAGAATACAGCCCTTACCTCATAAGGGTACATACAACACTGATGAAGTTGAAACCACTGTCTTTGGATCTTCCATGAGCCCATCATACCTGTCATAGGCTATTGCAGAGAAGTCTGTGTGGGCCAGAACAACAAAGGGGGATGGTGGGGGAGGGAGAAATGACTCCCCAAATAGCTTCACGATATAACCTGTTCCCTGTTAGCCCCTCCAGTCTGTGGGAATGTCCAGAATGAGCCCTGCTCATGAGATTTCATGGAGGGCAGATGGGGAGATCATAAAGAAAAGGTGAAGTTTACCCACAGCCGCTCTAACTTATGGCTCCTGAAGGCCAAATGGGCCAGATGCCTCAGTTGGTGAAAATGGATGTAGCTTATTAGACTTGGGCGGAGCTACACTCATTTACACCTGCTGAGCATTTGGCCCAGTGCATGGGCAAACTGCCCCATTACCAGAGCAAGCAGCTGAGATTTGAGAGGTACCTATTACGCTATGGAAAGAGTTGAATAAGGCTGCCAAAAGGAGCTGGGCCTATGCTTCCCTGGGCCAGTAAACAGTGCTTACGGAGGAAGGATGGGCCAGTGGTTAGAGTACTGGCATGGGACGTGGGGGACCTAGATTGCCTTCCCTGCTTTGCCACAGATTCACTGTGGGACCTTGGGTAGATAACTTGGGGTGAGAGCCACAAAAGAATTTAGGTGCCTAAGTCCAAAATATAGATCCTCAAAATCCCTGCTAAACTGCTCCCTTTGCTCGTAGGCACCTAAAGTGCCCAGGGCTCCTAAACTCCTGCCACCGGGCATGTGGGCAGCCACCTAGATCATGCTGCTGCTGAGTGGGATTCTCAGACCAGGTGTTCTCTTGCTGCCTGGGAGGAGTTCTCAGAGCATGCCTAACCTGCACAAAACACAGCTGAGGAGGGCACACACTTTATAACAGGCTAGGCAGTCATCTGGAAGAGCCACATACCGATCCCTACTTTTCCTAACTGAGAGCAGGAACTGAAACACAGTTCTCCCATCTCCTAACTCGGGGGCCACTGGGTATTCTGGGCTAGTGCACGCTCAGTATCCTCTGTTGAAGATGTTCCATTTTGTATAAAATAAATATTCATTGGCGCAAGGACTGAAGCCTGCGTCACCTAGGTAAGTGCGCTAACCACTAGGCGGTAGGGTCTTTCTCCGGCCCAATGATTATGTAAGTATTGTACTGGGAGCCTAACTCTGGGCTGTGGATTCCAGTATGTGCCTAAAATTCAGTGTTACAACACTGAGCCTACGTCCATAGGTGCTGACTCTGTGGGTGCTCCGAGGCTGGAGCACCCACGGGGAAAAATTAGTGGGTGCTCTGCACCCACCGGCAGCAAAGCTCCCCTCTCTCCCCACCCCACCTCCTCCTTCTCCCCCTCCCTTGAGTGGGCTGCGTCCCTGCTCCTCCACCTACCTCCCAAGCATCTCCCACCTGGCTGCCACCAAACAACTGTTTGTCAGCATTAGCATGCTCGGGTGGGGGGGAGCAGGAACATGGTATGCTCAGCGGAGGAGGCAGGAAAGAGGCGGGGCCAGGGCAGGGATTTGTTGAAGGAGTTGGAATAGGGGCCGGGAGGGGGCAGAGTTAGGGTGGGGATTTTCGGGAAGGGGTTGGACTGGGGGCAGGACAGGGCTGAGGTGGGGTGTCAAGCACCCATGGGAAAGAGGGGAAGTCCTACTCCCCCTTTGTGGATATAGCCCCTAGTATCTCTGTGCCTAAGTTCCCCATTGGTAAAATGGGAATAACAGCACTTCCCTACTGCATGGGGGTGGGGAGGGTGAGGCCTACATGTGAGGTGCTCAAATACTACAGTTCTGGGGGACAGAGAAATATTTTGGATGGAATCACACCTGTGAGACTTGGATAAAAAGTCATGCCCAATAAGAATCAGCTTAACTCTCACTCCGCTTCCATTTGAATGGTCCGTGGGGAGATTTTTAAAGAGGTTCTTCAGTACTGTTTACCCTTTAATCTAACCCTCATTGTTAATAACCCTTGTAGCTACCCTTCCCTTTTCATTTGTGCAATTAATCCGCACTCCTTTACAGAGCCATGTTTTTAAATACATATGAAGTTTTGCGGTGCCTCACAGATGTTAGCCAGGAATGGAACGAACATACTGCTGTTTGGGCCCCAGGGCTGAGATGAGTGACACAGCCCTATACATTAAAGCACTTCTTTCCGCCTAATCTAATTGCAAAGACAAATATCTGTGTTTATGAGAGTTTGTCAGTCTATAGTTTGCTTTTGTGGCTTGTAAGTACCTACATGGTAAGGAGCAATCTGATAGCAGAGAGCTCTTTAATCAGGAAGACAGAGGCAGAATCAGATGCCATGGCTGGAAGCCAAAGCTAGGCACATTCAGACTAGAAACAAGTCGAGCATTTTTACCTAGGTAATTAACTATTGAAACACTCTCCCAAGGGATGTGGTGGATTCTCCTTCTCTTGCAGTCTTTAAATCAAGACAGGGAAGGTCTTTCTTGCAAGATATGCTCTAGCACAGCCAGAGGTTAGCGGGCTTGCTTCAGGAATCGCTGGGGTGGAAGGGAGGTTTTATGGGCTGTGTTATGCAGGTCAGACTAGGTGATATTAACTGTCCTTTCTGGCCTTAAACATCTCTGACTCTGGTTTTTGTTTCTTCTTGGAAACTTTTTATTTTAGGAAAAGAAACTATGAGTGGTGGGAGGGACAACTCTCATTTAAAAACAGCAGCAAAATTTTACTGGGAACCACCCCGGAAGGACAAAGGTCCAGATTCTCCATGGTAGTTAGGCATCTAATTCACACTGGCTACAAGGGGAGTTAGGCACCTAAATGCCTTTGAGGATCTGGGCCAAAAAAACCTGCAGTTTCCCTGCCCCACCCTGCACACACACACATATACATACATGCACATACATGTCAGGAAAGGCTTTGATTGAGATCTAGTCTAACATGTCCATACAGGGGAGAAGAAGGGAGGTTGAGTCTCCCTGCATATACCACCACCCCATGCATTAGTGTTGCTTGGATCGTGGATTTGGGTGCAGTGGGTAGAACGCAGGTTGTGCTCAGATGCTCCGTAGGTGGGGAGGGATGGACTCAGATCTCTGTTTCCCTGACATACCAGCTGGCTGGATGCATGTAGGTAAGCACGCTACACCTCTATAGGGGCTGTAGCAACCAACTTCTCCTGCACAACAAAGAAAGCACCGGGAAATGTGTGCCACAGATGGATGTCTACAGTGCAGGCCTTATGGTGCTCCCACAAGCACGGTGCACCCACATGTCACCTCTTTCCTTAGAGCTATGCCAAGAGATGCAATCTGTCCCATATTAAACAAGGGAGCTGTATACCACCTGAGCTTGATGGGTGAGATTGGTTGCCAAGCTTGGGTGATGCAAAGCAGCTGCAAAGCTGGTTTAACTGGCTTCAGCAGGTTTGCAGGAGCCTTGCATTACAGGAGGAGAGTACCGTTGAATCTGTCCCTATGGCTGGGAGTGGGTGGATTGTGTCAAGTTAGATAAGAGAGTGAGGCACCAAGGAGTTAGGAATCTAAATATCTTGGAGGATCTGGCCTGAGAGACTAAGGGCCAGATATCAAAGGTATTGGGACTCCTAAAAATGCAGATAAGCGCCTAGTGGGATTTTCAAAAGCACCAGAGTTAGGTGCCTAACTCCCATTGAAATCCATGGGATTTAGGTGCCTAACATCCTTGAAAATCTGGCCTTAAGACCCTTGTCCAACATCACACTAGGAGTCTGCTGCAGAGGAGGGAATTGAACACACGGCTCCTGAGTCTGAAATTACTGCTCTAATCACTAGGCAGCAGTTCCTTTCTTATTGGTGTCAATGGGAGTTGAGCATGCACAGGTCCAAGCAGGCCGCTCACCTCAAGGGGGCAAAAGTTTGCCAGGTGTTTGCAGCCAGATTGCAAATGGTGCAGAGGGGCCATAAACCCATGTTTCTGGTTCCTATTTCCCTTCCTCCTTCCCATTCTCAGTCTCTCCTGCCCATTCTGTGTAGTTTAGAGCCAGATTCTGCCCCCCTTACTCACCCTGAGAAGAGCTTGACTGAGTAAGGTGCAAGTGAGCGTAAGTGCAGCAGTGTCCATCTCAGCACAGTGCAAAGCTCTAAGCCAGCTCTCTGCCACATAAGGGGCATGCTAGGATGGGGCCCAGAGTGCCCAGTGTTGTGCCTGATCTTTGTCTGGCACAGTTGGCCCACAGCAGCCGACGTCATTTACAGCAGCCTTGAGGCTGCTCTAAGTTACACCATTGGACAAAATGGCCTCAGGCTCACCCAGATTTGGGGAGTGAAAAGGTGGTTTAGAATCATTTTTCTTCACCCCCCTGTCCCCTGCTCTCCTCAGCTATACAAAGGGTAAAGTGGGCAGAGCTGAAAATCTAGGCCTGTGACTCACATATGGTTGATGCCTTGACCAAACCATGAACAAACCTTCATGTGTTCAGCACAATGTCAAGCTGACTAGGATCATCCATCCCCTCAGAGCTCCTGCCTGCATTTTGCTCCTTCCTTTTTCTTTCTCCTCATGTTGTATTTGAATAGATTTGGTTCACTGGCACAGGCTGAGTGGGGGAGTGGGGGGAGAGGGAGACCTGGAATCTGGAAGACTTAGAGCTGTCTGTAGATGAGGGAAAGCAAGATCAGAAGCTCTTTGGGACACAGACGGTCCCATTGTCACAATCCCTGATTGGTGCTTGCTAAGCACCACAATTCTGTACAGGGTTGCCAAGCTCTTGTAATTTCAGCATGTGTTTTGTGATATTTGGTGGTTGTTTTTTAAAGCCCCAGCTCCTGGAATCAGCTGATTCCATGAGAATCTCAGCTTTGATTTGAAGAAAAGAAAAGAAAAGAAAAGAAAAGAAAAAAAGTTTCTAGCCTTACTGGTTGCAGGAAACAAAATAACAATCCCCCGCCCCCCAGGAAAACGCACCCGCTAAAGGTACAAAAGCCAGAAGGTGAATCAAGAGAACCAAACGTTTCTTTTTCTCCATCCCAGCCACAGTCTAATTGCAAAGACAAATAGCTGTTTTTATGAGAGTTTCTCAGTCTATATCGAGCTTTTGTGGCCAGTAAGTACCTGCCTGGGGAGGAGAGATCTGATAGCAGGAAGCTCTTTAATTAGGCAAGCAAAGGTAGAATCAGATTCAATGGCTAGAAACTGAAGCTAGGCAAATTCAGACTGAAAATAAGATGCACATTTTTCATTTAGGTAATTAAGTGGTGCTTTCTTTAAAAAGAAATTGCGTATAATGAACTGCATGCTGGCAACAGCTCCCAGATTGCCTGGGCACCGCAGGTCTCTGTTAACCCCAGAAAAAGTATAGCAAAGGTAGCAGCGAAGCAACTGTCCCCAGATGCACACTGCCCCCCTCAGCTAATGTATTTCTTGCTCTGATGTACAAGAATCCTTTTAGGCACAAGAGGGTAAGCCAGTCTCTGTTCCCCATTCATTCCAAAACCAGGGCTTAGGATGTGTTGGCCTAAGCACCTCCTATCTATGGAGATATCCCCAGCTGGTGTGTTATCACAAGAAGGGACCCCAAACATTTAGGGCATGTAGGTTAGAAACCAGCACCTTAAATGACTCCCAGAAGCCTGTGAAGATCAAGGCTATGTTTTAGTTAAACACAAGTTACTGGGATCAATAAAAGAGTAGCTAGACAAAATTGTATAGCCTAAGTCATTGGTCCCCAACGCGGCGCCCGTGGATGCCACGGCGCCCGCCGGGGCATCTATGTGCATCCGCGTACTGGCCGGCGGACAAGCATCAGCCGAAATGCCACTGAAAAGCGCGTCACCAAGAGGTGTCGCCACCAAAATGCCACTGATTTTTGGCGGCATTTAGGCAGCAACGCCTCTTGATGTTACCGCTTCTTGGCGGCATTACGGTGGATGCTTGTCTGCCAGCCATGGTCCTCGGTGGCTCGTCATCCAGCGCCCACCACCCAGAAAAGGTTGGAGATCACTGGCCTAAATTATGCAGGAAGTCAGCTTAAATGATCAAAAAGGTCACCTCTCACCTTAAGTATCTATACATTTAGGAAGGGTGACTATTAGGAAAACGACCCTCAGGGACAGAGGTGGGGACTTAGTTGCTTGAGACATTTCAAACCACACTAGACTAAGCCTTGGAGAATATACCATAGGGAACAATCCTACACAGAAGTGGTGTGGTGTATTGATAACTGTATTGAAATCTTAGGCGGTCATTTTAAAAGCTCAAGGGGTTTTCCTGTTCCTGCTTGCAGGCTAGTGGGGTTTTGTAGGGAAGCCCTTGAACTGAGCCTAGCAGCATCAGTCAGCAGCCAGCTAGCTTAGAGATAGGTTTGGTGAGTTGTGCCTTTCCTGTTTTAGGGAGCAGTCTGCTTTGTCTCTCTCTGCTTTTGATTTCATCTGTTAAAGTTCTGGATTCTAAGAAATAAAGTAGTGTGATGTAACCTTCCAACAAGAGTATTTGATGTTTTTATCTAACTGTGTGCATGCCTTGAACATAACATGTGGGACCTAACATGCCTGGATTAACCAATGGGCACTCGGCTAGGGATAATCCATCTCTTGATGTCTTCAGATCAAGACTGAATGCCTTTCTGGAAGATGCTTTAGTTAAACACAAGATTTTGGGCTCAGTACAGGAATAACTGGGTAAAATTCTATGGCCTGTGTGTGATGGGAACCCCAGGGTGCAGCCTGAGACTGTGGGACTGCTGTGCCCCCTTAACTCTCTCCAGCCTGGGCTGTCTCTTACAATGCCTTGTTAGGTTTCAGAGTAACAGCCGTGTTAGTCTGTATCCGCAAAAAGAACAGGAGTACTTGTGGCACTATAGAGACTAACAAATTTATTTGAACATAAGCTCAAAAAGCACGAAAGCTTATGCTCAAATAAATTTGTTAGTCTCTAAGGTGCCACAATGCCTTGCTAGTGACCAGCAGCAAGTCCCTCCAGGCGCTGTGATCACTCAACACAGCTGCGTATGGAGCCTCCACACATAGCTGGATTGCAGAAATGCTCCCAGAGCCACTCATAAATCACACAGAGAAAGGCACCAGAGCCAAATCTTCCCAGCTGTGTGTTAAGGGTCTATCTCACTAAGGACTTTAGATCAGTGGTTCTCAACTTCATCTAACCGGGACCTCCTTGGGACTTCCTGCTATGTAGCTAGAACCTAGGTGATGCACCACAACCATCACGGTATGCTGCCTTCTCTCCCAAAAGGGAAAACTTTGGTGCATCATTATTGATTAGTTCAACCCATAGAGAACTGAGGCATGAAACACCCAAATGACAGCTCCCATGAGGCACCACCACAGCATTTCAGAATCAAAATACTTTGTTTTCATCTTTTCACCAAAAACTCAACATTTTTCTGTGGAACATTTTTGACAAAAATGATTCCCCCTCCCTCCCTGAATTTTTCCAGAATTTTTCCATGGAACCTCCCAGGCCCCACCCCTATTGTCCAGTTATCCACGGTTCAAACTCTGCAGACTTAGGCCGACACTACTGTCTTGGTTACACTTGGTTCACATTTTCAAGGTTTTTACTACAACGGTAAGGGCTAGAAATATTTCTTTTTTAAACAAAAGGTAAAAAAGTGGGTGACAAGGAGGACGGTTTTGACTTGAGCTGACTGCAGATTTTTGAACAAAAGTTTTTCATCATAAAATGTTGATGTGTTGAGCCCCAAATGCTTCATTTTTGATGAAACTTACTCAGGTCCAGGATGGTCGAAACCAGTGTAAGAGCAAACTCCTGGAATGTTGAATAGCCCCATGGTCAGGGCACACAGGTGACAAGAGACCAGGATTCAATTGCATGCCTTGAAACAGGCAGAGCAAGAACCTGCACTTGCACTTTCCATCTGGGATGTTCCCCCTGCCTGAAACCTGTTTGAGACCCTGCATGTTGGGTAGCCTTCCTTTAAATTATGAATAACCATCACTGCTTGGTGAGGTCACGTGCTGGTCACCATTGTGACTTGGTTTGTTTGATGTTCAATCCACTTCTTTTGGAGTGTTAGGCTTGGCTACCGCCAGTGCTGGAGAAACCCATAGAGTTGGTTCCTCTGTATGGTTTTCGCTGGTATCTACACTTTTATCATGATGGAATTTTTCTTGCCAGAAGAGAACTCTGCAATGAGGTTATACTAGAGGGCTAGACTTATGGGAAATTTTTCCAGTTTGCCACCACTGTGGAATGAATAAATCACCATGTGTCACTAATAGCTGGTCGAAAAAGTTTAGGGCAGTTTGCTGGACTTTTTTGGCTCAAACTCAAGTATAGGTTTCCAACTAAGCTTCTCCTGTAATCTAGCCAATCTCTTTTATGTCTTCCAAGATGATTTCAACAACTGCATGAAATTTCCCCAGGACTAGGGGTGATTCCTGTAGATTTCTGTAGCAAGATTATTATTATTCTTTTTTTAACGTAGATCCTGAGAAAAGTTGGTTCGGGAAAACATGTTCCTCATCTCTGATTAGTTTAATGCTGGTGCTAGAAACATTCTGCCAGAAGAGTCATGATGTTAATTAGCCATTTTCACCTTAAAATGGGGATAGTTTAGTGCTGTGAATGTTTGTGGTGTACAATCATGCATCTTCATCTTAGCTTGTTTCATCTTGCTTGGTACATACTTTGCTTATGTGTGGGAAAAGCCTTTCTCTCCATTAAGTGCTCTTAGATCTACCAGAGGCTGCAAAACGATTAGCTTCCCTCGCTCTTTCAATTTTGGAATTCCTTTCCAAAGGAAGCCTCCTGCCTTTCGACCCCTTGCACACACCTCCACACACATTTCATACTGTCAGTGGGCCAGATTTACCTGCATCTTATTGAGTCATTTACATTTGTGCAAAGCAGTCGTAAAATGCTTCCATTTCTGAACTAGTGAGATTTTATGCCCAGTTCATGCTGATGTAAATCCTGGCTTCTCAACCCCGGGGTTGTGGCAGGGCTCATGGGCCTGGCAAACCATCCCATGCTTTCCACATGACAAAATCCTGGAAGTGGAGACCTGTGAGGTGGGGGTCCTTATATGGAAAAGGAAGAGAATTACTATGTGAATTACTAGGTGGAGTGCAGTGCAAGGGAAAACCCGAGCCCAGTGTGTCATGGTTGGTGATTTGATTTATTGAGAGCACCTGTGTCGTGTTTTATATTTAGATCCTGGTGATATTTTGACCGGGAGGCACTCACGCTCAGTTCCAGATACCCAGTTCCCCAACCACTTTTTAAAAAAAATTAAAATAAAGTTGCATAATGAAATAATAGCTCATGTAAAAATTAACATGAAATTAACAACACAGGGTAATAATTCAGTCATATAAACTAATTTACCTGTTATTTTAACCTGTAATTAACCACGTGATGAAATTAAAATAGGGTGTAATTCCATAAAAAGTCTTACTCCTGTAAACTCTATTGATTCATAATTGGTTCTAATTTACATTAAAACAATTAGTATCCTTGTTTTCTTTGTAGAAGGATTATGAAATTTTTGGAAGGGCTGTCTGGAAGGAAAAATGTTCTTTGATTAATAGTAACCCCTAGCAGTGCTTTTTCTCTGAGGATCTCAGGGCAGTTTACAAAGCTGGGTAGGCATCATTATTTCCACTGAGGCTCAGAGTAATGAAGGGACTTTCTCTATTTCATATAGCGGTTGATTGGCAGAGTCAGGAATAGAACATATGGTATTTTGTAGCTTTGTAACTGTTCTGATTTTTGGGTGTGTGTGCTGCACCTTTAAATTTCTAGGGGTCTCTCAATCTGAAAGAAAACTGCCATTTGGTGAGACAGAATCGATACCGCATATTATCAAGGAGACACATATACTGTGCTCTTGCATGGAGACTTGACTTTTGTTCTTTCTTGTTGCCCTTCATCTAAATTAAAAGTCAGCCAGGCTGCAAGTAAATATGGAAAACATAACTTAATGGCTCCCTGCAACTATCTTAAATGAAGGGCAGCCATTATACCCCTCCACCCTCAGTTTCAATGAGGTTTAACCCAAGTCTTAACATTACGGTGTTGCTTAGTGACCCCCAGCTGAGATCAGGGACCCATTTTGTGGGCGCTACACTGACCCAGACAGACAATCCCTGCCCCAAAGGGCTTCAAATCTACATAGATAAGACAAAAGATGGGAAGGTACACAAAGGAAGTGACCCGGTCAAGACCATACAGAGTTGGGACTAGAACGCTTGTCCTTTTCATTGTTACCACCTGAGCAACCAGACCACACTGCTTCTACTCCTTTGTATTTTACTTTGCCTACTAAACAAGAACGAATCAATATCGAATTGCCCCTCTGAAATTGATGAGAGATCAGTATTTTTTCGGCTAGGGCTATAAATCCAGGAAAACATGACAAATGGGAAGCTGCTGCAGACAGAAGGGAATTCGGTTCTGGAATGGAAAGCATGCCTACCATTCACAGTTTCATCCAAAGTCTTCGCACTGTGGTGTGGAATTCTACTCACGGAGCGTCATTGACTTTCTCCCTGCTCATTACTCTCCATTAGCCAAGTGAGACCACTGCTGTACTAGGGAGGGAAAATGACTTGTGCAAGGGCACCCAGCTGGTTGGTGGTAGAGCTAAGAATAAGTCTCAGATCTCCACAGAATCACAGAAGATTAGGATAGGAAGAGACCTCAGGAGGTCATCTAGTCCAATCCCCTGCTCAAAGTATTTCCAACACCAACTAAATCATCCTAGCCAGGACTTTGTCAAGCCAGGCCTTAAAAACCTCTAAGGATGGAGATTCTACCATCTCCCTAGGTAACCCACTCCAGTGCTTCGCCACCCACCTAGTGAAATGGTGTTTCCTAATCTCCAACCTAGACCTCCTCCACTGCAACTTGAGACCATTGCTCCTTGTTCTGTCATCTGCCACCACTGAGAACAACCGAGCTCCATCCTCTTTGGAGCCCCCCTTCAATTCCCCCTCACTCTTCTCTTCTGCAGACTAAATAACCCCAGTTCCCTCAGCCTCTCCTTGTAAGTCATATGCCCCAGCCCCCTAATCATTTTTGTTGCCCTCTGCTGGACTCTCTCCAATTTGTCCACATCCCTTCTATAGTGGGGGGACCAAAACTGGACGCAATACTCCAGGTGTGGCCTCACCAGTGCCGAACAGAGGGGAATAATCACTTCCCTGAATCTGCTGGAAATGCTTCTACTAATACAGTCCAATATGCCTTTGGCCTTCTTGGCAACAAGAGCCCACTGCTGAGTCATATCCAGCTTTTTGCCCACTGTAATCCCCAAGTCCTTTTCTGCAGAAAAGCCTGTAGCAGTGCAGGGGATTCTTCTGTCCTAAGTGCAGGACTCTGCACTTGTCCTTGCTGAATCTCATCAGATTTCTTTTGGCCCAATCCTCCAATTTGTCTCCCTGGGACCACACCTTCTAGACAAGCAAGAGAGCTCATGTCCTTAGTGTCCAGAGCAATCATGGCATCTCTGATCTGGCCTTCTCATGTTCCCATCACTTCCCAGCTGCTCGTGCTCCCGAGCACGTACCCGGGCTGAGGGACGCAGGTAAAGCTGCTGTCTCTGCTGGTAGTGACTCAGTGCCTTTGATCCTGGTCATTGCTGCAAGCATTTCAAGCAGTGCCTTAGCTCCCAGTCCCTGAGAGACCCTGCTTTTCTCCTGCTCAAACCACAACTGCTTTCAAAGCATCAGAGCTCAGGCAGGCCTGCTGCTATGCTCACTCTGCTCACTAGGTGGAGAGAGAGCAGCTTAGCAGAAACACAACGGCTTGTCCTTTGTCTCCTACCCTGGATTGTCCAAACTGACATTCTGCCTTTTCCTGCCCCAAGCTGCTTTCTCGTGGCTGAAATCCTGTTCCTTTTGTGATCCTCCGACCACCAGCTGCAAGCTCAATGAATTTAATTTTCCTTTCTAATTGATTGATTGTCCTTCTTTCATCTTCCTATGTCCCCTGATGACATCTTTAGATTATATTTTGGATGGGTCTGTTTCTAGAATGCCATTATTTATCCTCTTGAAGGGTGAATATGGAAGATTTTCTATCAGACAGGGCCCGAGTTAAGGTTTTTGTGTTTTCCCCTGCATTCCTGCTCTCCTGTAAGTTTCAGCGATGCTGGGGAATGTTATCTAGTGGCTAGAACACAGAGAACTGAGACATTTGGGTTCTGCTCTTGGCTCTGCCAGTTGGCTGTGTGATGCTGGGGAAATCACTTCACTGCCTTGTGCCTCAGTTTCCCCATCTGTGAAATGAAGGTGAGAAATAAATTCCTTCTTCCTTGAGGTGCTGGGGAGAAATTAATTCCTGTTTGAGATTCCCAGGGAAAAGGTGCCTGAGAAGGAAGCTTTGAATTGTACAAATGCCAGAATTCTGAACTCAGGTCTTGGTACTGAAGCTAGGTTATGGAGGAGGAACTGATTTTCCAAGCCCACTTTCCTAGCTCGCTTTGACCCTGCATTAGGAAAGCAAGGCAGAACCTCACACTCTTAAATCCATTTATCCTCACCCCTCCCCTGTGCTTTCACCCCCAAATTATAGAAGGGGAACTGAGACACCTGGACTTGAGGTTTCCAAACCCGTGCGTGAGCATCCACATTACATTATAAACCTGTGTTTACAATTGCTAGACCCAGATCTCATAGCCATGCTAATGCATCTGTACTGCACTATAGTCTACAGCTTGCCCGCATGATGATAGGGCTTGGACCCAAGTTTCAGAAGGACTTGGGCTCTGACTCAGTCCCCTAGCAGAGTTCTCGGACACAACTCCTGAATCAGACTGATTTGTGTGTGGACAGAAGGGGGCTTGGGCTCAAACCCAGCTCAGAGCCTGGACTTATGCCTGGTCTACACAAGACAGTTATGTTGATGTATGGCATCTTACATCAACCTAATTATGTCAGTGTATACACACTACAGCCTTGTCCCTCTGACATAAGTGCCCTACTACACTGACATAATAACTCCATCTCCACGAGAGGCATAGCACTTATGTCACTGTAGTTAGGGCAACGCAGTGTCTGTGTAAACACTGCATTACTTACATCTGCTGTTGGCTGTCTTGTCAATTTCAGGGCTCCACGTTGGAGCTGTGAAATGGACAAGAAAACTGGGCAGCTAGTGCCGGGCTGTCCCCGGCTTCCCGCTCAGGGATACGAGAAGCCTGGGCAGCTGCCTCCCTCTTCCAGCTTGGAGGGGGGAGCCAAGAGCCTGGGGGGCAGCTGGGCTCCTGGCAGGGAGCTGCACTGAGCTGAGAGCCTCTCAGCTCCCCACCTTGCCCCTCTTCAGTCAGTGGAAGTGATGCTGGTGAAATGAAATTAATAGGCAGCAGGTTTAAAACAAATAAAAGGAAGTGCTTCTTCACACAGCGCAGTCAACTTGTGGAACTCCTTGCCTGAGGAGGTTGTGAAGGCCAGGACTATAACAGCATTTAAAAGAGAACTGGATAAATTCATGGTGGTTAAGTCCATTAATGGCTATTAGCCAGTATGAATAAGGAATGGTGTCCCTAGCCTCTGTTTGTCAGAGCATGGAGATGGATGGCAGGAGAGAGATCACTTGATCATTGCCTGTTAGGTCCACTCCCTCTGGGGCACCTGGCATTGGCCACTGTCGATAGACAGGATACTGGGCTAGATGGACCATTGGTCTGACCCGGTATGGCCGTCCTTATGTTCTTATGGTGATGACGCGCACCACCAACAAATGGCGGGTAGTGTGGACATCAGCCACCGCAGTAATTACTAACATAGGACGACTTAAGTCTGTCGTGTAGACATGCCTTCTGTGTGTACCAGAGACATACCCTAAGTGACTTGCCCAAAGCAGTATAGAGAATGCAACGCAGGTCTCCCACTCGCTGAGGTTAGTGCTCTAATCCCACACCACTCTCCTTCCTTAGCGTCAGCCTGTGTCTTGTACTTTTGGACGGGGCATGGGGAGGTCACCTCCCCACTTATATGCGCCACGCAATCACAGAGAGAAATGGAAAACTCATTTTTAAGCTGTCTCAAAGATCAAGGGTTTAAAAGTTGAACATTGATGGCTGGGTTTTCATCTTGAGAAATAAGGGAGAACAGAGAGGGAGGATGAGAGAAAAGCCCAGTGAAAGAATAGACTGACAAATACAGTCAAGAGAAAACCTTCCATACAAAAACACAGGGTGAGATGTTGCCAGAACTCACAGCCAGTGCCAGTGCTGGAAAGGAACATTTGCAGGAGGCAGACCAAATGGTGTGGCCGGAAACTGTCACACAGTTTAAGTTCCAGTAAAGTTCTCTCTCGCTGAGGCAGAGAGATACCACCAAGTACGTCTGCACTGCAAGAGAAAACCCGTGGTACCAAGTCTCCAAGCCTGGGTCAGGTAACTCAGGCTTGCAGAGCTCAGGCTCTGGGGCTAAACATGGCAGTGTAGACATTCGGGCTGGTGCCTGGTTCTGAAACCCACCCCTGTCATGGGGTTTCAGAGCCTAGGCTCCAACCTGAGTGCAACCATTGACACTGCAAATCTGAGCCCCAGTCAGCCATGGCCATTCTGAAGGTCGACATACCCATGGTGGCTTAGGGTTCTGGGCTCACAGAGGAGAGCATTGTAGGTTTAAAATCACAAAGAGTCTACTTCCGACTCCTTAAAGTGCCCCATCACACAAGAACAACAGGCCACAGGGTGAGATTAAGGGCAGGGAAATGTAGCACATATCAAAGGAAAGGCTTCTTCGCTCAACATTTAGTCATGTTCTGGAATTCCTGGTTGGGCTCTGGGTGGATTTTCGAAGGGTTGGATACTTTCAGGACCAATAATAATACTTGTAGTTATGCACGAACAGATAAAGAGCTATTCCTCCATGAAAAGCAGCAAACAACCGGCTAAGTCCTTAGATTTATATGTGGTTGAGAGGCTGCTCTCTCTCTCTCACTTCCCTGGACATGAGTTACAAAGAGCAATAAAAAGAAAACCCATGCATCAGTGCCACTCAGCCTGAATAATCCAAGATCCTGCCTATTAACTGCTGAAGAGATTCTTTCTTCATTCTCATTAGAGACCTGGCCAGCTACCCAGGAGTACATTTTCCCCTACATTTGGGAGTTTGCTCTGGCAGCCAGACCATGGGACCTAGAGCCAACTATCATTGGTTCTGTTCCCACATCTGAAAGAAGAGCTATTTAGCACTTAAAGCAAGTGATTGGAAATGTGGATGCGTGATGGGGTGGACTGGGCCTGGAGGCCCCTTGCTGGAGTCCTCCCAGCCCTGGATCACCCCAGCCTCCAGGCAGTCTAGAGTGGCTGCAGAGAAGCAGCCAATCAGAGGGGCTGCTGCAGAGACCAGTCAGGAGCCAGAAAGACCCTATAAAAGACAAGCAGCAGAACAGAGAAATTCAGTTCCTACCTGGAGCTTGAAGAGGGAGGACTAGGTGCTGGTTGAGCAGCAGGACCGTAGACAGGTCAGAGTGGGTAGGATGAGTCTGGGGGACTGAGTCCAGAACCTGGCCTGATGAGGTGAGGGTACCAAGATGGGCCCAGCTGGCCTGGGTGCAGACTGAGTCCAGGGAGGGCTGCTGAAAGGACAGCAGCTGTGGGTACCAAGATGGGTCCCAGTTGGGTTGTGGAAAAAGGCAAGACCTCTGAGAAGAAGCCTTGGAGCTATGGCCCCATACTGGGGCTGGGAAAAGAACCCAAGACTGTATAGCCTGGAATGGGAGACAGTGAAGGCAGCTCACCCGGAGGGCTGAGTCGCTGAAGACCTGCTCAAAAGAACTGTGATTATAGATTATAGATTATCCCCTAGGGAAGGGGGCGCTCGCAAGAGGTGGGTGCTGACCTCATTACAGGACTCCTGAGTTCCACTTCTAGCACTGAGAGGTGGGTGCTCCAGTGGTTAGAGCAGGAGACTCTAACAGGGTGGGGGGTGGGGCGGGAAGAACAGCTGGGTGTTATATCCAGCTCTGGGAGAAAAGTGGTGTCTAGTTGTTAGAGCAGGGACAGAGTTCTATTGCCAGCATTGCAGAGGAGTAGTGTTTAATGGTTAGAACATGGGATTAGAAGATACCCCTGTATCTCTTCCACTGCGTGTTGAATAACAAAATGGAACCCTGCCCAAGTCCATACTGCAGTGATGGTAAAATGCGTTGATGCTCTCAAGTACTGTGGTAATGAGTTTGGTTTGACTGGATAGATTAGATAGAAAAATGTACCTGTATGGATTGAGAAAGAGATGGAATAGTGAATAAACAAGAGCCTTTGAGGAAAAAAAAACATTTTGCAAAACTTTCACCCCCTGCCAGTCAATTAACACTTTCAGGGCTATCCCCACCATGAAAAGGGACAGGAACTTTGCCTTTCCCATGAAATCACAGGTTAGCATCAACATCATCCAGAAATCCAAGTTGGAAGCTACTGACCTGGGCTGCTTGTTCTCCAAAGGCCTGCTGTGCATAAAAAAAGATCCTGCAATGTTGCAAAATATTCCTATTCATGACATTAGTACAGTAGTACACAGACGCCTTGCCCCAGAGAGCTTACAATCTTGATAGACAAAGAGTAGGAGGGGAAACAGAGGCACAGTAGGAGGAAAATAACTAGGCCAAGGTCTCACAGCAGGTCAGGGGCAGAGCTGGGACGATACCCCAGCTCTCCTATCTCCCAGAACAATGCTCTGTCCACTATTTCGCACTGCCTATGGAAAAGGCTGGTTCTTGATTAAACAAACCGAGATTGACTTGGCAAGAAGGTACCTTCCCCTCTCTCCAAAGGCCAAGGCTGGTTAACCAAAACCGTAGCACTTGTGCTTTTCTTCCCACCCCCACCTTTGGACAGACTGAACAAGAATGTCTATTCCTTTTTATAATGCAATAAAATTCACACAGTGAATGGGATTACTGTAGATTGGCCAAACATGAAGATAGTGGGAGAGGCATGTTGCTTCCAGAGTGCAGGTTCTTCTGAGTGACAGCAGATTGGAGGCCCATGACTGTCCTTCCTATGACACAAGATTGCAGAGAGCTCTTGTGCCTTCCTGAAGCCAGGTTCACCACTGGCATAAGTGTGTGACCGCAGATTTATGCACCCCCACCACCTCACACAATTACACACATGGAATGGGGCTAGAACCTGCATGCTTCTGCTCTTAGCCCATGGATTTCCACTGGTTGAACTAAAAAAAGTCGCCTCTAACTGAGAGCAGTACTTGATCATTTTGCCTCCTTATAGGCCCAGTCACCAGCTTACCCATGTTTATTCTTAGCCATTATATTTCAAGCAGGCACAGATCCACTGACAAGGGCTTGCTTTTGCCAGCAGTGAATCTGCCTTCCTATGGCATCTCATCAGGCCAGAGTTACCACTGCAGCCCCTGTAAGAGTTGCTCTACAGAGTAGGTTGTGAACTAGGAGACCCCAAGATGTGTGTGTGGAGGGGGGGTCAAGTTTCAGGGGATCCTGTTGTTCTCCTTTTTTTATAGCTAGATGAAATGGGGTTCCCAAAACTTTTAAACAGATTCATGGAGTTTAAGGCTAGAAGTTGTCACGGAGTGTGGGGGAGTCAGGGCCGTGCACCCCCACTTCCTACAATTCACCGTGACTCTCAGCCAGTCAGTAAAACAGAAGGTTTATTAGACGACAGGAACACAGTCCCAAGCAGGGTTTGTAGGTACAACCAGGACCCCTCAGCCAGGTCCCTCTGGAGGGCAAGGATCTTAGACCTCAGACTTGGGGTTCCCTGCCTCTTCCCAGCCATCTCAACCCTGAACCCAAACCTCTCTCCAGCCAGCTCTCTCTCACTCCTTCTCTCCCCCTCTCCCTTTGTCCAGTTTCCCTGGCAAAGGTGTCGACTCGCCCCACTCCCCTTTCTGACTCAGGTTACAGGCTCAGGTACCGTCCCTCACCTAAAGTCATCTCCTGCTCTCCCATCCCCCATGCAGACAGTCCCAGTAAAACTAAACGACATTCCCAGGTCAATCCACCCCACTCCCTACTGCATCACAAGGGCCCATTAGATTTTTCTAGTCTGCCATATAACACTGGCCATTAAATTTCACTCACTGCTGAACTGAGCCCAATAACTTGTATTTGACAAACACATCTTTTAGAAAGGTATCCAGTGTGGATTTGAAGACATCAAGAGATGAGGAATCCACCACTGACCTCAGGCATAGGTGCTGTCTCTGTGGGTGCTCTGGGGCTGGAGCACCCTCGGGGGAAAAAATAGTGGGTGCTCAGCACCCACCAGCAGCCCCACTGATCAGATCCTCCTCTTCCCCCCAGTGCCTCCTGCCTGCTGTGATCAGCTGTTCAATGGCATACAGTGGGGAGGAGCGAGGGCGGGACAGGAGCAGGAAGAGGCGGGGTGGGAAAGGGTGGAGTAGGGCACGGCCTGGGGTGGAGCAGGAGTTGATCACGCCCTGGGGAAGTGGAATGTCAGCGTGTCTCACCTCGGGAGTTTGTTCCAATGGTTAATCACCCTCTCTGTGCCTACACTGAATTTGTCTGGCTTCAGCGTCTAGCTCCTGGTTCTAAGTAGCTAAGTCACTGCTCCATATTCTTTTTGATAAACGAAATAAATTGGGCTCTTATTCTGTCAACCTGGCTACGGCCTCTCAGGGAGGTGGACTTAGTACAGCAGTAGAAGAGGCTGTCCTGTCACTGTAGTAAGCGTCTACACTGAAGTGCTACCGTGGCGCCGCTGTAGCATTGTAAGTGTAGACATAACCTTAGTACCACTTGTGGTAGCTCTCTGATGTAGATAAGTCGATTAGGATCTAGACTGGGACCAGTGGAGTTAAGGTTCCCACTAACATCTGGACTGAAATCAGCTTCCTGGGGATGATTGGGACTGAGTCTGCATTGCTACTCATGTCTCCCTCTGATCAGTAACCACATGAGCTGTTAAGGGCACCCAGTTTGATACTCTGTGAGCAAGTGTAGGAAATGACAATGCAACAAATAAGCTTTCATCTCCTTCCTTTCTGAGCCTACCCAAATCCATCTGAGAACAAGAGCCATCGTATGATTAAATTAGGGGGCAGTAAATGTAGGGCTGCATGCTGCATTGCATAGTCTAAGGTCGGATGGTGGAATTCAATGCCCACAGGGAGTAATTGAGTTATTTTGCTGGGTTTTCTAAAGGGAGGGAGCACTGAATGGCCCTTGCAAGTGATATTTGTGCTAGCTAATGGCCAAGGCCAGTGGCCTGCCAGGGTCAGAAGGTCATTCCTCATAGAAAGAACAGCAGAACTAGCTAGGTAAGGTCCATTATAGTTGTGTATCACAATAGGGCAGGGAAGTCCAGGGAGACAGCACTGCACTAGAATTAAAAACACTGGGGTTCTACTGCAGATGCATGATCTCAGACATGCCTGTGTTTTCCCTCCCACTCCTTGTCTATGTAGATGGTACACTGTTTGTGGCAGAGAAAGTCTCTCACTCTGTGTCTGTGCAGCACCCAAAATGATGGGGCCTCTGATCTCCTGTAGGTGCTATGATAATAATAATGCCTCAGGTATAGCATTGGAGGCTTGATGGATCACCAATCTCACGCAATGGGGTGGTTCATATGTCAAAAGTAGAGATGAGACCCAGCTAGAAGCCCAGATTCAGGTTCTCCAAGCCTTGCAACTGGCCTCTTACTCTCTAGCGGGCAAACTTGAGCAAATTTGGATCCAGATCTGGTCTTTATCATCCATACCATTTTCTTTCACCTACACTAATGGTGCAGCTACCAGGTGATGAGCACTTTATGTACATCCCAATCTATTAAGCTGCCAGTGTTACCCCTCAATTGGCCAGAGGGGTCCCTATGGAGTGAGCGAAGCTGTTCCTGCCTTCACAGCTTAGCCAACTTTTCTTGTCCTGGGGCAGGATAGAGTGGGGGGTGGGCTGAGGTTGCCCACGTGGTCCCTGCTCTGTAGATAAACAGCCGGTAAGCTCTCAGTCTACGCAGGTTCCTCTGAGAGCATGGAACCTCTTCTTCTTGTGCACCTGTGCCTGGCTGAGTCTGTTGAGGGTCTCCACGTTATTGTGGCAGGTGACTAGAGATAGGCCTGAATACAGATCTTTTGGCTGAAAGGACTCTTCTTCATAGCATATGTGCAATGTGCCTCAGGTGGTATGTGACCAGGATTCCTCACCAAATTTGGTCCACTGGTTGGATCATTAGATAGTGACAGGGAGCGTGACGTGAATGCTGATCCATGCCCCCGATGAAAGGACTAATTCCAACTACACAGGTTTAGTTACATTGATACAAACCCCTGCCTAGACACACACATTTATTTCAAATTGGTTCTATTGATATGGCCTGCCAGCATTATCTGCGCAAGGAAGTTCTGTTCTCTATAGGTTCTCCTTGGATGTCCATTGTTCTCAGTGTTGATTGAGACAATCCTGAGATCTCACCTCAGGTGACAAGTCTCACTTAAAGAGTTTTGAAACTCAATGTTCTACATTTGACTAAATCGACGTCTCTCTCCAACTCTTTCCCATACAAACATCTCGAAGTAGCCGTGACAATCAGCTGGTTCTTACCTTTTCGGCAGAGACCACACAAGCCCTTTAAGTGAAATATTGAGAAGATGGTCATACACAGGGGCAGTATGCTTGCCTGGGCATGCCTGTGTCACAGAGGTGCTCAAGTCCTGTGGTAGTGGAGTATCTTAGATAGAAATCAGCATGTTTGCTTTGTGAAGCAAAGGATGAAATCTGAGTCCTCACTTATGTCAGAGGGAGTTGGCTTTGATTGGACTTAGAGCTTGTCTCCACTTACCAGGGGATCGACACATGGCTATCAATCCACCGTGGGTCAATTTAGTGCATTTAGTGAAGACCCGCTAAATCGACCACTGATCGCTCTCCCGTCGACTCTGGTACTCCACCGGAAGGAGAAGTATAAGGTAAGTTGGTGGGAGAGTTTCTCCCGTCGACCCAGCGCGACGTAGACACTGCAAAAGGTCAACCTCACATAGCTGGAGTTGTGTAACGTAGGTTGACTTAGCCCCGTAGTGTAGACCTGCCCATTGACATGGCCCCCGAATGCCTTAATCTTGGAGTGCTCATCATTTTACAGAGCTTGTATCTCTGAACAGATAAACCAACATTGACTTCATCTTTCTTGCAAGCTGTATTGTTTTGGGCTATTATGGTAGCATACTGTAGTACTTTGCTTTACAAGGATGGATTGCTAGATAGACTAATGATCACGGATATTAAATCTTTGGAAAACACAGGCTAAGGCACCTAATCCAAAATGCTTGAAGAGTTGTATATGTCTTCCATAATTTGTAATTACTTTTTACAGTTCCCGCCATAACTCTGTATATCATGTTGGTTGAAAACGACAATGAACGGTTGCTTACTCTCAGAGTACAAGAAATAAAATGAAAAAACAATAGTTTGCCTTCTGGAATGTTAAAACACTCCCTTCATGCACTCAGCCAACTAGTCCATCCAATGGGTTCCATTTTATTTTGTTTGTGTTTGCAAGGGGAGCAGCGATACCAGTGCGCTTAATTGCAAACACATGATCTCTAACCATTTGACTCTTGTGGTGTAATTCTAGAGGTATGCAGCTGCACCTCAATGTGCTGTGCAATAGACAACTTGGTTCAAATCCAGAAGGAATGGAACAAGGCATTCTCTCTGGACTCAAAGCTTCAGAAATGTGGCTTGGGGTGGGGAAATGATCATCCTTTTCCTTTTTTTGGAATGCTCAGTACAGGTTTTTGCTGCCTTTGAAAAAACCCAACCAAAGTGGGGCTGGAGAACCCAAACTTCTCCTAAAACCACCAAATAAATAACACCAAAAAAGTGTTTTCCAAAGCTTTGCAAGGCTTTTGGAATGGCCTGTGCGCTGAAGCTGGAAAAAGAATGTATTTGGCTAAGGACAGTGGAAATCAATTGTTTCTTTTGGCTGTGGCCTGAGAGATCTGGGGTAAAATGTTATGCATTTTGTTTTTCATGAGTTGGAAGAGATTTTTGTTAGGTAAGAGATGGAGGGGAGGGGAGGGCTTTGCACCCTTGAGATGAAACTGAAGGACATAATTCCTTGTAAAACAGATACTTTTGGAAACTTTTACTCAGCTGATGGAATTGGAATGCTGCTCTGTTTCACAGACGGGGATAGGGAATCACATCATGAGAGAAAACAAACTCATCTTTTCCTACACTCCATCCATGTGTAGTGAGACCCTTGACACCAGAAACAGGTGCTATGTCAAGTTTACACTATGGTCAGCTCACATTCTCTCGATAGGGAATAAATCATTTGAATGTGGATCTATGTCTTTTGGGGGGAGGGATAGCTCAGTGGTTTGAGCATTAGCCTGCTAAACCCACGGTTGTGAGTTCAATAATTGAGGGGGCCATTTAGGGATTTGGGGCAAAAATCTGTTTGGGGATTGGTCCTGCTTTGAGCAGGGGGTTGGACTAGATGACCTCCTGAGGTCCCTTCCAACCCTGATATTCTATGATAAACAGTTGAGTCACAACTGAAGGGAAGGAATCAGTAGTAGAAGGAATATGTTCTTTATCCTTAGGGAGATGGCCCTGAGGTATTTACTTCTGATCTTAGTTTAAAGGGATACATCCCATAGACTGTAACTATGCTGGAGGAGAAATTCAGTCTTTAGGCTAAAGGGATCCAAGAATTGTCTGAAGAAAGAAAGAATGAACTTAGTCCTGTGGGAGGCAAATCATCCCACATCTGCCTACTGTGGGGTTCTTACACCTTCCCCTGTAACATCTGGTGCTGGGTGCTGTCCGACACAGAGTACTGGAATAGCCAGACCTTGTGTCTGATCCAGTCTGGCAATTCCTGTTCCTATGGTGGAAGGTCAACGTGACCACCAATGAAAGAAGAATAGACAGGCCCCGCCCACCCACATGACATTGGCCCACCTCACATAAAAATAGAGAGTTAAAAAAGGATCATCTGATTAATTGGGGTAACTCAAAAAGGGCAGAGTGAAGTCCAGATTCAGAAAAAAGGTGCCGGGGAGGATGCTGAGCAGAGAACCCCAGACAATTCCCATTAATTTGCTGGCAAAAGGTGCCAGATAGACAGCCCTGGAGGACTGAGGTCTCTGTTTACTCACAGAATAGGGCAGCAACATGGCAAGCTTACTTGATCCTGCCCTGCCTGGTTCATTGTCTGCACACAGAGAATGATAGAATCTGAGAGATAGGGCTGGAAGGGACCTCAATAAGTCATCAAGTGCAATCCCCTGCCTTGTGGCAGGACCAAGTAAACCCAGACCATCTCTGACAGGTGTTTGTCCAACTTGTTTTTAAAAGCTTTCAATGATGGGAACCCCTCGACCTTGGAAGCCTCTTCCAGGGCTTAAGCACCCTTATAGTTTGAAAGTTTTTCCTACTGTCTAACCTTGCTGCAGATTAAGTCCATTACTTCTTGTCCTACCTTCAGTGGACATGGAGAACAATTATCTCAAGACTAAACATGCTCAGGTTTTTTTTAGCCTTTCCTCATAGGTCAGGTTTTCTTCATTTTTGTTGCTCTCCTCTGGACTCTCTCCAGTTTATCCACATCTTTCCTAAATTGTGATACTCAGAATTGGACACAGACCTCCAGCTGGGACCTCACCAGTGATGAGTAGAGCAGGACAATTACCTCCTGTGTCAACCATACAACGTTCCTGTTAACGTGCCCCACAATCAAATTAGCCTTCTTTGCAGCTGCATCACATTGACGTCTCATATTCAGTTTGTGGTCCCACCATAACCCCCAAATGCTTATCAGCAGTATTACCATCTAGATAGTTATTTCCCATTTTGTAGCTAGCCATTTGATTTTTTCCTTCCTGAGACTGGGATCTCAGTCCTTGTGGCTTAGGCTTCTCCTGCATGAAACTTTAAGGGGATCTGAGATGACAGTATCAGGACCCAAGGACTTTTTATACAATTTCATGTCCTCTTTGACAAGTTGGAGTTCCTTGGGGAACAAAAGATAATTAAGATGACTTTGAAGGAGGTCCATCACTGGTACTTAGCTATATGAATTAACATAAGGCAATTGGCTTGTTTTTCCAGCGTTCACAGATGATCAGCCACACCATCACCGGTTCATTCACCTGCACATCCATCAATGTAATATATGCCATCATATGCCAGCAATGCCCCTCTGCTATGTACATCAGCCAAACTGGACAGTCTCTACGGAAAAGGATAAACGGACACAAATCAGATATTAGGAATGACAATATACAAAAACCTGTAGGAGAACACTTCAACCTCCCTGGCCACACAATAGCAGATCTTAAGGTAGCCATCCTACAGCAAAAAAACTTCAGGACCAGACTTCAAAGAGAAACTGCTGAGCTTCAGTTCATCTGCAAATTTGACACCATCAGCTCAGGATTAAACAAAGACTGTGAATGGCTTGCCAGCTACAAAACCAGTTTCTCCTCCCTTGGTTTTCACACCTCAACTGCTAGAACAGGGCCTCATCCTCCCTGATTGAACTAACCTCGTTATCTCTAGCCTGCTTCTTGCTTGCATATATATAGATCTGCCCCTGGAAATTTCCAATACATGCATTCAACGAAGTGGGTATTCACCCACGAAAGCTCATGCTCTGTTAGTCTATAAGGTGCCACAGGATTCTTTGTTGCTTTTACAGATCCAGACTAACACGGCTATCCGTCTGAACTTGATTACACTGTTAACCCTACTATATGTATGTAAATACACAAAAACACAAACATTACCTCCCCAGGTGTCTTTTGAGGGTTATTTATTTTGCAGGATGTTTAACCCTTTGTGGCCATGCATCACAATCACACTACTTTATTTCTTAAAATCTGGGACCTTAACATACAAGACCAAAACCAGAGAGAGAGAAAGCAGGCTGCTCCCTAAGGCAGAGAGGCCCAATTCACAGCGCCTTACTCTAGACTGGTTCGTTGCAGACTGACTGAAGAGCCAGCTCACATTCTTCCCTACAGAGCTCCCTAGCCTGCCAGCAGAACCAGGAAACCCCTTAGAACTTAAAGTAATAACTTGCATTTAAGCACAGTTTTCAATATACCACAGCAATCGTGCTCGGTGATCCATTCAGACCTTGCTCGCTCTGTCCAGATGGCAAACAAGTGTTCCCATTAGCTGCCACAAGGGGCAGGGGGAGCCTGATTTTATCCTGAAGCTGGTGCAACTCCAATGGTTTGAATGGAGTTGCTGTGAGTAAATGACAGGAGAACCTTGTCTATCGTTTTTTGTGATGTGGGTGTGACAGCTGTGATGAATGCAGGTGTAACTTGAGACTATTGTATTCAACTTCACATATGTTCTATATTTCTGCGAGCCATGGATTGTATGCTGGCTTCTTGTTGGGGCGGGTTACCCAGCTCTGTCCAGGAACGAGAGTCAATGGGGGATAATTACTGCAGTCCCTGGGACCAGTAAACACCTCCAGAGATCTCTTAGGAGTGAATTGCATATACTAGTTCAGGTGGAATTCAATAGACACAGAGGACACAAAAGGCAGCAGAGTAAAGGCCCAGCTTAAACCACTGGAGAGGCCTTCATTGTGATTCAACAAATGGACAGGAAGTATGCTTTCAGAACTTTTATTGTTTTATATGTTTTCTCTGTATTGCTTTTCTCCTCAAATAAAAGTACTGTGCTTTGGAAGAGCTTTGTAACTGCTGGCATACACTGTTCATAGCCCCCTGGGAGAATGCAAAGCCCAGGTGCTCGAATTTGGGATAATCACAGTGAAGTTAAGTGCAGGGGCACCTTGTGGTGTATTGAAAACTGTTAAAATTACAAGCTGTTTCTTTAAGTTGTAAGGGGTTTCCTGGTCCTGCATGTAGGCTGGGCGGCTCTGTAGAGAAGTGTGTGATTTGACTCCTGCGAAGTCAGTCTGCAATGATACAACCTAGAACAAGGTGGGATGAGTTTGGCTCTCTGCCTTAGGGAGCAGCCTGCTTTGTCTCTCTCTGGTTTCGGGGTCTTGTATGTTAAGGTTCTGGATTTTAAGAAATAAAGTAGCGTGACACTGCAGCCTTCTGGCAAGAGTATTTTATGTTTTTGTCTTACTTCTCTGTGTGTATGCCAGAAACATAACAACCTGCAGCCTGATCAGAAGGGAGAGGGATGTAGGTTTCTGCCCAGAGAAAGGTGATGAACAGAGGACATCCATGAACAGATCACAGAAGTGCGGGGAATCAAAGGTGCAGCTACCCCAAAACTGTGTCAGTGGACACCTGTTTATTAGGAAGTGGCCTTAGGCCATCAGGACTAGTGGTGTGAGAATAACATTTGCCAGTTGGCTAGCTCCCTACAGTGTGATCTGAGCATGGTGATGGTCAACCATCTCTGCATCACAGCAGTGCCTTCCAGTGGGTCAGGCTGCAGACTAGGACTTAGATGACCTGGCTTCTACTCCCACCTCCTGTCACAGGCCTGGTGGGTGACTTTGAGCAAGTCACTTCCCCTCTCTATGCCTCAGTCTCCTCTCTGTAAAATCATTTTATCCATAGAGGGCAGGGGAGGTCGAGTCCTACCCCCGAGGAGTGAGAGGGTGGGGAGTTGTAGAGCAAATTCACCCTGCACTCACCCCACAGTGACAGTTCCTGTCCCACAGGGGTAGGCCCAGCTTCCTGCTCTGGGCATTGCGATCTGGCACTTGGAATCATAGTGCCCCTCAACTTTTGTGCCAGGTCACAATGCCCGGAGTGGGGAGCTGGACCTAGCCCCATGAGGTGAATACAGGGTGAGTTTTTTCTTTAGTACATTGTTTTTCTCACGGTTAAATATTTACGCCTTATTTCCAGTCTGAATTTGTTCAGCTCCAACTTCCAGGCACTGGACCATATTAGACCTTTCTCTGTTCAGTAGAAGAGCCCATTATCAAATATTTGTTCCCCATGCAGACACTTGTAGACTTTAATCAAGTCACTCCTTAACCTTCCCTTTGTTAAGCTAAATAGCTGGGCTTCTTGACTCTATCACTATAAGGAATCTAATCCTTTAATCATTCTCACGGCTCTTCTCTGAACCCTCTCCAATTTCTCAGCATCCTTCTTGAATCATGGACACCAGAATTGGACACAGGATTCCAGTAACAGTCACACCAGTGTCAAATTCAGAGGTAAAATAATCTCTTTACTTCTACTCAAGATTCTCCTGTTTATACATCCTAGGATCGCATTAGATCTCTTGGACGTGGTGCTGCATTGGGAACTCATGTTGAGCTGTTTATCCATAAGGACCCTCAAATCTTTTTCGGAGTCACTAGTTCCTGGAGAAAGGCAGAACAAGAACAAATGGCTAGGAATTAAAGCTAGATACATTCAAATTAGAAATAAGTCCCATGTTTTTGACAAGTGTAATTAGCCATTGGAACAAACTACCAAGAGAAGTACTGGATCCCCTCATCTCCTGATGCGTACCAATCAAGACCAGAGGCACTTCTATCAAACACAGGTCATTGAGCTCAACATAGGTGTAACTGGTGAAATACTAGAGCCTGTGATATACAGATGAGGCATTGGGGCACAGAGCCTGATGATTTGCCAAAGATCACCCACGAAGGCAGAAGCAGAGCAAGGAAATAAATCCTCATCCCCAGCAGTGCAAGCTAATGCCTGAACCCCTGTGCCATCCCTTTTCTAACCTTGGGGTGCCTGTCTGGAGCTGGTCAGGAATTTTTTTGCTGGAAAATGCCAGTTCCTCAGAACTGAAACTTTTGGCAGAAACAAATCCCTCCTGAGCAAGCTGAGCAAGCTTTCAGGGGGAAGGTTTCTCTAGTCAAAACCAGAAAGCAGGAGAGACACGCTTCAGAATATCCAGTGAGTTGGTGGTTTGCACGCTCACCCAGGAAATAGGAGACCAAGGTTCAAATCCCTGTTCTGGCTGATTTGGAGCAAGGATTTGAACTTGGCTTTCCTCCATTCTAGCTCAGCAACCTCAACACTAGGCTATTGACTACTGAGGATGGTTCCTGCTCTCTCCTTTCTCATGAAAAAATTCGTAAGGTCTCAATTTCATCCCAGAGTAGAGCAAAAGCACTAAATTTTACACAAAGCAGAATTCTGTTTTTTCCAGCCACCCCCTACTCCAGCCCTGCTGAGCTGGAGTCTAAGGGCTGGTCTACACTACTGCTTAAGTCAACGTAAGTTATGTCACTCAGGGATATGAAAAAGGTTACACCCCTCCCCGCCTCGGTGATATAAGTTCCATTGACTTACGCGCTGTCCACAAGGGCACTATATCAGGGGTAGTGTAGACTTGCCCTGAGAGTTAACTAAAAGTAGTCCCTGTGGTCAAAGAATTCATCTGTGCTCAAAATGAGACTCAACAGGTGCATACAATAAACAGATGAGGGGAGTGCAAGGTAACAATGAGACCGCCCTGCTTCCATTAACAGGCCTGGGTGTTGTGGGTGTTCAGTATTGCTGGGGTAGCCTCTGAGACCTTATCTAGTCAGTTCCCAAGAATTCAGCCTGACACTGAACTCATCACCAAGGTTGCTTTATTGGCCATACAATCAAAACTGCACTTCAGTTGATCAGACAGGGTAGGGGCAGGAGTGCCATCAGTTTTTTTGGCTCCCTAGGTGGCAGAAGGTCCCGCCCCCAAAATGCCACCCGAACAGAGGCGGTAGAAGGTCCCTCTCTCAAAATGTTGACAATGACCGTGGCCCCAGGCATCAGCACACCAGGGGACGCTCTGCCGGTCGCTGCGAGGGCAGCAGGCAGGCTGCCTTCGGCGGCCTGCCTGCTGAGGGTCCGTTGGTCCTGCGGCTTCGGCGGACCTCTCACAGGCTGCCATCAAATTCGCGGGACCAGGAACCTCCCACAGGCAAGCCGCAGAAGGCAGCCTGCCTGTCGTGCTTGGGGCCGCAAAATGCCTAGAGCTACCCCTGCCTAGGCGACCGCCTAGGTCACCTAATGGGTTGTGCTGGCCCTGGGTAGGGAGTCACTATAAGGTGTACCATGCATCCAAAGCTACAAAACAAACCTCTTTCTTTATATACAATTACACATATATGTTTTGGGATTGGCTTGGTAACTTTGTAGGAACCAGTCCCTGTACCGAATGCTGTGTTCAGACACTATCCATGCACGACTTACTCTTTGCCTCATCTTTACATTCCTGATTCATCTTATCCGTTGTTATTTTTTCCATTGTAAATGGTTCCCTGGGTGTTCCCCCTTATTTTAGGGAATGCAGACAGTCCTTTTTCAGGCTGCTGATTGATTTACCTCCCTAATTCTGTCTTCCAAGAAATAAAGCCTCACCCATGTCTAATTACTCATGTCAAGGCCTACGATAATTTAGCTGGTCTAAAAATTGAATTTCCATCTGGTGGAAAATTCAAACATTTTAAAATTTGTTTTTGCTCCAAACTGGAAAGAAATGTTAAATTTCAAAATTTAACATGAAACAAAATTCAGAAAAAACATTTGTTTTGCCTCACTGGAAACATTTTATTTCAATTTTGATAGGGATGGTCTAGACAGTATTTGGTCCTGCCATGAGGGCAGCGGACTGGACTCGATGACCTCTCGAGGTCCCTTCCAGTCCTAGAATCTATGAATCTATTGTTTCTTTTAAATATTCAACATGGAAAATAAAATAAATTTCCAAATGAAAAGTCATTTTGAAATGGGAAATCAAAATGTTAAATCCTGAACCTGTTGAGACTGTTTTTGAAATGCTTTGTCTCAGGTATTTTTCCTGAGTGAAATTTTGTCAAAATTGACACGGTTCCACAGAAATTTTAGATTTTGATCAAAATGGCATTTTCCAACGGAAAAATGTTCCATCAGATAATTTTTGAACAGCTCTACTCAGTACCTTTTGAAAATCAGATTTTTTTACACAGATGCCTGAATATGGATCTTTAGGCACCTGCATGTGAAAACTGTGACATTCAGCTGGAATTTTGGGTACTAGCACTCAGCTCTCCTGTTCTTAAAGCTCATGACCGTATCGCTGGAGCGAATGGAAAATTTCTACTAGCCATTTGCAGTACAGAGTATATGACACAGAGCTGAGACATTCTTATACCTTCCAGCAGTGTACATAGGTACACATCAGCCAGTTCTTTACAATATCTTCAGAAGTATGTGGTGCTGCCGGCCTTCTCAACGGGCACGGCTGTCATTCTGCTTCCTCCATGCAGGAAGTGCAATATGTTGACATAGTTTGAGACACAGGAAGTGCTGCTCCGCAACTGAATGCATGGGAGAAGGATGGAGGCATAGTTATTTAAAATTAAATGCTGTTCTTTATTAGAAAAATAATGTTTAGAAAATACATGTACATTGTTCAAATAAAACTACTTTCTCAGAAACCCCTTCCATTCTTGTAGGCTGTGTCTACATTATAGGGTTATGCCAGCATAGCTACTGCATCAGAGCTGTGCCACCATAGTCTCTGTAGTGTAGACATGGTCTGATATAACATCAGAGGAATTGTACCTCTTTAAGGTACTGGTATACTTAAAACTTTTTAGTGTAAACAAAGGGCAAGAGGGAAAGAAAGGCAAAGTAGCTGGATTACAGGAGGTTTGTTTCAGAGCTGACACTAGAACCCAGGTGTCCTAACTCAGCCCTAGCCACTAAAACCCACAGCTTTCCACCCATTCTGAATGGGATACGAGCCCCTAACTTGCATAGACTCCTTTACAAATCCCAGTCTACAAATGTTGTAAAAACAATAGAGCGGTGGAAAATCCCCACGGCAACAGGGCTGCATTGCACAACCCTACGTGTTGCTTGGCCTCACGTCAAGGATGGCCTGAAGATCCTCTCTGTTAGTAGCCTCAGACTCTTTTATGGGGCAACCTGCCCGGAGACTCTGTAGCACAGTGTACGGCAGCCATTGTCTCTTACACTAGAGCTTGAGAGGGGTCCTCCAGAACACCTGCACTAGGGGAATCCTCCCCTGGCTGGATATGAGAATTCTTTCCTAGGTGCTGGCTGGTGAGTCTTGCCCACATGCTCAGGGTTTAACTGATCGCCATATTTGGGGTTGGGAAGGAATTTTCCTCCAGGGCAGATTGGCAGAGATCCTGGAGGTTTTTTGCCTTTCTCTGCAGCGTGGGGCAAGGGTCACTTGCTGGAGGATTCTCTGCACCTTGAGGTCTTCAAACCATGATTTGAGGACTTCAATAACTCAGACATAGGTTAGGGGTTGTTGCAGATGTGGATGGGTGAGATTCTGTGGCCTGCATTGTGCAGGAGGTCAGACTAGATGATCATAATGGTCCCTTCTGACCTTAAAGTCTATGAGTCTATGTGTCTTTGAGGGCTTCTTTATGCCACCCCAGCATAGCAGAGGTGAGGAACTGCCCCATGCAGCTCAGCTTCCCTGAACACTCGAGAAACAGCATGATCTTGCAAGCGGCACTCCTTTCCCTTAATCTTTCCTTGTTTTATAGGATCCTCAAGCAAATGTTGTTTTATGGGCTCCTCAAGCTGCGTTCGTTAAAAACACATCAGCAGAACAAAATATTTTACAGCCTCACCTTGCTGAGCAATTTTTTTTAAATCTTAAATAAACCTGTTTTTAAGAAGTACCTTTGGAGCAAGGAAATGTATTATTATGGTAATTGTCTAATGCTAATTATACTTATTACTATAATAACCATTTTGTTGTCACACAAATAAAGCGGATTACATCATTTGTAAGTGCCAGAGGCAAATAATGGCTCCGAAGCAGGCAGGCACCCAAGTTATGTGGGCTTTCTTGTCTGAGCTGGGCAGCTGAGACCTCAGGAAGAGGTTCTGAGCTGGAAGTCCATTTCCAGTAACAGAGCAGTCGGAGTGATTCGCTGTGGATGCCGGATCATCAGCTGGCATGAAAGTCAGCCTATGTCCAGTAAACTTAGATGGGAAGGTGGGTCCAATCCGTGTTTGCCTCGAACGTAGGAGATGTGGGTTCAAGTCGCTGCTGTGGAACACAATTCCCTGGGCAAGTTGCTTAGGAACAGATTTTTTCAAAGACATTTAGATACCTATAGGGGCTGAGTGTGGTTTACAGAAACAGCCAAGTGCATTGAGGTTGAGAAGGCTGGGACTATAACAATGTTTAAAAGGGAACTGGATAAATTCATGGTGGCTAAGTCCATAAATGGCTATTAGCCAGGAAGGGTAAAGAATGGTGTCCCTAGCCTCTGTTCATCAGAGGATGGAGATGGATGGCAGGAGAGAGATGACTTGATCATTGCCTGTTAGCTTCACTCCCTCTGGGGCACCTGGCATTGGCCACTGTCGGTAGACAGATACTGGGCTAGATGGACCTTTGGTCTGACCCGGTATGGCCGTTCTTATGTTCTAGATGCCTAGCTTGCATTGACTTTCCATGGGAGAGAGGCACCCTGTACATCTGGCTCTTTTGCTCTGTGGCTCAGTTCGTCCTCTGTAAAATAGGGATGATGATCCAGCACTCCCTCTCAGGGGCACCATCAGAAGAAATATATTAAAGATCGTGAGCTGCTTAGATGCTCTTATAATGGGGGCTGTATAAATACCTTATCTAGATACACCAGCTGAAGACCTTGCTAATTAGCGTCTTTTTTCTTTCTTTTTTTCTTTTACTTCACGGCTTGTTTGCAGCTCAGTCCCAAAGTCAGCAAACAGTAATTATTTGTGAAAGTCTCCACTGAATTGTTTCGATGAATCAGCTTTAGTTTCTTGGCTATTTGTGAACCGTTCACTTGGATGAGTTGGGATTTGCCGTGTGTGATTGGTCAGATACGTCACCTGGCCTTCTTTCTGTTCTCCCGTGGATGGCTGTTTTTAAATGGGAGGAGAATGCATGTTGGTAACACATTCTGGAAAGAAATTGTGCTAAACTTCATGAAACTTTTGTATGTTCTTTTTTTAAACAAATAACATAGAGGAATCCAGAAACCAGAACAGATGCTTTTTGATCAGTTAAAATACATGGATAAAATAAGCGTATTTATTTTATTTTATTTTTTCCCAGGGCCAGCTTTTCAAATGCCTTAGGCATGCCAGAGCAAGACTAATTTATGTGTGCAGCTAATATGACTGTGTGCAAATCAGGAGATTTTTGCATGCTAGTGACGACTTGTGCTGTTACTAGTTTTGCATGTGCAGTCATGCCAAGTGTGCATCCAACAATTGTTTGAAAATCAGGCCCTCTGTTTATATCATTTGCCTATCGGAAAATCTAGGTACATGCCGAGTTTGTCTGTCTCTCTTCACAGGGATGGAAAATACCAAATAGGAGGGGGAAATGTATGTTATTTACTTGGGCTGTATTTTGTAGTGTTCCTGTTGTCTTTTTGTAAGAAGTTTTGCCATCACAGATGAGTTAATAAAATAAATAACTAATAATCTGTATATACAATTGCCTAGGAGGCTCAGTCATGGACCAGAAGGACCCTCAAGCAGTAGATGTTGTACATTATTTATTAGGTGTATTATGGTACAACCTAGATGTTCCCTATGCTAGGTGCTGTACTTTATTTATTAGGTGTACTATGGTAGCATCCAGGAGCTCCAGTCTTGGATCAGGGCTATATTGCTCTAGGGGCTGTACAAATAGAGACTGAAAAGACGGTCCCTGCCCCACTTTGGCAGTGAAGTCATCATTCTGTGGGGGTAGCATTCACGGGCTAGATTTGGCCCTATTACATTCTGCGTTCCCAGTGGAGGGGTGGCCGGGGGCAAGTCAATACCCCTCTATAACCAGGCTGGGGTAGATTTCTGCATATCCCAATACACAAATGAAAAGCAGCCTTCACACAAGGAGGGCAGGATAGCTCAGTAGTTTGAGGATTGGCCTGCTAAACCCAGGATTGTGAGCTCAGTCTTTGAGGGGGACACTTAGGGATCTGGGGCAAAATGTACTTGGTCCTGCTAGTGGGGGCAGGACTTGGTGACCCTTCAGGGATCCTTCCAGTTCTATGAGGAAAGATATATCTCCATATAGTATATAACCTCATAAGACACCTCTCCTGCCATCTTCACTAATGAGCTACACCCAAGGTGAGAGAGGTCCTTGTGTTGGTTAAATGGAGATGTTCATGGCTCTACTGAGCCTGATTAATAAGGGTGCTAAGTGCTCTTTGCAGGTGGGTTGAACTAAGCAGTGGGTCTTTCCGCACATATGCAGGAGATTGTTGGATCTGTGTGCTCTTCAGGAATTTGTGTGAACTGTACCCAGTTTTGTACACTCAGTTCTGGGCTTTGCCCACCTGGTGTCTGGCTTTGCACACTCAGACCTCTGAATTCCATGTGCGTTACCCTGATTTGCACACCTAATTGTCTGCTCTGTACACTCAGCTCTCTGATTTGCGCCCACAGTGCCTTGTTTTGCATACCAAGGTCTTTGTATTTCATGCCCAGTGTCGCTTTGCATGCTCAGTTCCTTGTTCTGCACCCAGAGTTTCCTGCTTTGCATATCCAGCACTATGCTTTGCACCCGGAGCATCCTGCATTGCATGTGCAATTCCTTGCTTTGCGCACACACACGTTTTTCTTGCACACACGTTTACTTCTTTGACATGCATGTTTGTTGGCTTGACTTAGTTTGAAGACATGGTCCTTCATCTTTCTGAGCGCAAGCCTCATATACTGTCCCCCAAGCCCATTCCACTCATATTTCGTCTTTCACCTTCCAACTCTGGTAACTAAATTACAAAGAAAATAAAACAAAACAACCCACAAGAACAACATTCCTTCAGTCCATCTTACTCAATAATACAAGGCATTTTGCCTTTGTGCGCGCGTGTATCTGTCTCTCTCTGTGAATGGCCCCTGGAGCTTATTTTACATGAAGGCAACACAGGTTGATGTATTTTTAAATGGCTTGATTTTATCACCGTGCTTAATGATTTGTCCCATTATTTATTAGACAGCGTGCTGTCCTGAGGGATTCATTTCATTAACGTATAAATAATGTGGCAAATCGTTCAATAAAGCCATAAAAGAAGTGATTTTTGAAAGAAATTGACCTATGTTTGCGACATGTAAACGAAGGTGGTGAATGATAATACGTGTCATGCCTTTAAGCATGAAAATGGGATCCAGAAATACATCAGAAAGTTTCCAAAAGGGCAAACAACTAGGAAAAATACAAAACAAAAACACCCTTTGCTTTATTGTGTGTCTATAGTCCTCTTCCCTAGCATCTAATGTTCATCAGTTACTGCACACCACAGCACTCAGCACTGCATGCAATAACAAGGACAGAATGCAGCTCCTTCTGCTTCAGAAAACAGGTGCCTGCCACTTGAACGAAAGGAGAATCATCTTCAGTGCTGTCAGTATGGGACATATGATGCACAGTTGAGCAGCTCTGATTCCATCCATTCCACCCTATACCAGAAACCTACTGACCGCTATACTTATCTACATGCCTCCAGCTTTCATCCAGACCACGTCACACGATCCATTGTCTACAGCCAAGCTCTAAGATACAACCACATTTGCTCCAATCCCTCAGACAAAGACAAACACCTACAAGATCTGTATCAAATATTCTTAAAACTACAGCACCCCTCTGCTGAAGTGAAGAAACAGATTGACAGAGCTAGAAGAGTACCCAGAATTCATCTACTACAGGACAGGCTGAACAAAGAAAGTAACAAATGCCATTAGCCATCACCTTCAGCCCCCAACTAAAACCTCTCCAGCGCATCATCAAGGATCTACAACCTATCCTGAAGGATGATCCCTCACTCTCACAGACACTGGAAGACTGGCCAGTCCTTGCTTACAGACAGCCGCCCAACCTGAAGCAAATACTCACCAGCAACCACATACCACGTACCAAAAACACTAACCCAGGAACCTATCCTTGCAACAAAGCCCGTTGCCAATGCTTTCCACATATCTATTCAAGGGACACCATCATAGGACCTAATCACATCAGCCACACCATCAGGGGCTTGTTCATCTGCACATCTGCGAATATGATATGTGTTATCACATGCCAGCAATGCCCCTCTGCCAGGTACATTGGCCAAACTGGACAGTCTCTGCACAAAAGAATAAATGGACACAAATCAGACATCAAGAATTATAACATTCAAAAACCAGTCGGAGAACACTTCAACCTCCCTGGGTACTCAATTACATTATTATAAGTCATAATTCTTCATAAAAAAACCTTGAAAAACAGACTCCAACAAGAAACTGCAGAACTGGAATTAATTTGCAAACTGAACACCATTAAATTAGGCCTGAATAAAGATGAAGTGGATGGGTCATGACACAAACGAAAAACTATTTCCCCATGCTAATTTCCCCCCCTACTGTTACTCACACCATCTTGTCAACTGTTTGAAATGGGCCATCCTGATTATCACTACAAAAGGTTTTTTTCCTCTGCTGATAATAGCCCACCTTAATTGATTAGTCTCATTAGAGTTGGTATGGCAACCTCCATCTTTTCATGTTCTCTGTGTGTATGTGTGTGTATGTGTGTGTATATCTATATATATATATAGATATATATAGATATACAGATCTTCCTACTGTATTTTCCACGCCATGCATCTGAAGAAGTGGGTTTTAGCCCACAAAAGTCTTATGCCCAAATAAATTTGTTCGTCTCTAAGGTGCCACAAGTACTCCTCGTTCTTTTTGCTGATACAGACTAAGACGGCTACCACTCTGAAACTACCCTGTGGGTCTCTTCCTACCAGGCTGGAGCTCCTGCATTTGTGACACAGTCACAGTCTTAGGAGAACCATAGGGTTAGAAAGGACCACAAGGGTCATCTAGTCGAACCCCCTGCCACGTTGCAGGATTTGTTGTGTCTAAACCATCCAAGACCGATGGCTATCCAGCCTTTTTTGAAAAACCTTCAGTGAAGGAGCTTCTATCCCTTCTCTAGGCAGTTTGTTCCATTGTCCTACTGTTCTTACAGCTAGGAAGTTTTTCCTGAGACTTAATCTAAATCTGCTGTGCTATAGTTTGAACCCATTGCCTCTTGTCCTGCCCTCTGTGGGAAGAGTGGAAACATTTTCTCCATCTTTTTTTTATAGCAACCTTTCAAGTATTTGAAGACGTTTATCACTTCCCCCCCTTAATTTCCTCTTTTCTAAGCTGAACATACGCAGTTCCTTCAGCCTTTGCTCATATGGCTTGCATTCCATCACTTTAATGAGAGTACTAACAGTTTTGTCTGCCAGGGGAATATCAACCCGTTCTTCAGCACTCCTAGTGGGTTTCCCAACTCCACCGAAAAGGAGGGTGGGAGGGACTGGATCATCGCTTCTGGAGTGGCTTTACCAGCAGCATAGTCACTTTCTATTCCCACAGCTGCAGGTATCAGCCTCGCTTTCCAGGACCGTGTACAGCTCCGTCCCCCAGGCCTGCCAATGCCCTTTTAAAATGTCCCTTGACTTGGTGCACACCAAGCAGCTGCTGAGGGGCGAGCCTCCCTAGCCCAGGACTGCCCCCCACCTTGTTCTTTAGTGTGTGGTCTGTAAACTCCAGCACAGAGATCTATGGAGGGTTATTTTACTCCGGATCTTTTATGGGAGTGCAGTCTGAGATGACAAATGAGAAATGTTAGCTCTAAGGAGTAGACTGGAACCTTCAGGAATCTCTGAGAATTTAAATCCCTTTAGCCCCATCCTCTTGCATGAATTTGGCATGGAAAAGCATGCAGCATCGCTTTCCTAAAACAGATATTCGATCTTGACAAATGAAGCCACATGATATTATACTCCAGCTGTAGGACACGCAAGTTTTTACTTTTTTTTAATTTCTTTTTTTACTTTACAATGTGCCACAGTTTAATTGCTTAACACCATGGAGTTATGTGAGATGATGCATAGAGTCGCAAAGGAGAACGCTCTGGGGTGATTGATTGCCCAACCTGATTGACTGAAGCAAGGTGCTGGGAAAAAAAAGGATTTTCTATTTTCATTTCAAAGGGCCCCTTGGACAAATAGGAGAGGACAGGTTACAAAACAGTCTCCCTGAGCTCTAAAAATCCTTCTGGCTATTTGTGTAAAGCTAGTCACTGAACTTTCTTCTGAGCTGAACACAAGAAAAGGAAGTTATTCCTCTGGAGAGGCTGCCAATGTTTGGTTCAACTGAGGCTGCAGGGCCTCTCTCCCTAACAAGGCAGCATTGATACATGCACAAAATTGACACTGATTGCTTGTTACTCTACTAATAATGACCCGAATCCTGTGGTCCCTTTGCTATGTGCATCTACCCATTGGAGTCGACAGGACTGCTTGTGTGAGGAAGGAACTGCAGAACTGAACTCAATATCTTATGGATCTTTCATTCCAAACTGCTTTACAAACAATGCAGGAAACGCTACCATGCTGCAGTGCAGCTGCCTGTAAAGTGCAGAGGTGGGCACAGAACAGGGGACACCGCACACTGCACGACAGTGGGAGAATTTTTGGCCCAGAATGCTAAATGTCGCACCTATTCTGCTATGGAACCTCTAACATAGCCACCCAGAGCAGACAGGACTTGGTGTTTGATAGCAAAGGACTCCAAGCTGCAATTTTCAGCTTCAGATCCTGAAAAATCCAGAGTGCAGAGCCAGGATTTTAGTTTGGCATGTTAAAAAAATGAGTCATTTGTGAAATCTGGATCCAGGTTTGGATTGGATCCTCTTACCCCCCTCGCTCCCCCCACCACGAGTTTAGGGGTGTTTGGATCTGGGATTTTGACTCAGAAACACCCACGTAGAATAAAAAGCACAGAGCTCAGGTTGCTCAACAGGAGACAGTGTGGCCTATTGGGTAGAGCACTGGACTGCGACAGAAGAGACCTAGGTTCTGACACTAGTTTGCTGAATGTCCCTGGACAGATTACTACCCCACTGGGTGCCTCCGTTTTCCCCATCTGTAAAACACATAAAGATACTAACCTCTTTTGTACAGTGGTTTGAGATCTGTTGATGAAAAGAACTAGGGATTATTACTATTAAGCTTGCCCTGCCATTGATACAATAATATCAATACAATAATAAGTGTTGTAGAACACTATGTGTTCTATGGATTAAAAGGGCTAAATGTTATTAACTTGGAAGTTCTATGCCTAAGATAGTCAAAGGAGCTTACAGGAGTTAGGGACCCAGGCCCAGATTCTCAAAGGTGCCTAATTCTCAGTGGGGCCCCAACATCCATCAAATTTCACTCCTCTAGGCCCTTTTGTAAATCCCAGATTTATAGAGCAAAACTGATAGCACTAGGGTTTGAACCTGCAGAGGCAGGAACTCAAGGCACTGCTGAAGGGACCCTTAGCTCCCTAAAAGCAGCCCCTCAACCTGTGATCTGATCACTCAAATAGAGCCCTGTCAGTAAGGGAAACCCTTGAGTTCTGTTTTCATTCTGGGCTCCTCTCCAACATATTTATGAATGTATTTATCTTATCACAAAATGGCTTTTCCAGCACGAAGGTGCGTTCTCTGCACAGACATTTTAATTCCCCCCACCAAGTGCAGAGGGGTTCCAGTTATTACAATCATAGAAATGGCTAAGAGATTCCTTCCTGATGATCGAATGTGGAATCCTGCTGCCTCCTGCTCAAGGAACAAACGCTCTTTTTAGTAGCCAATTTGATTCACTTTTCAAGGAAGAGGTTTTCATGCTTTGTGCATTTATTTCCTAATTTTATTATACCATTTAATTAGACCATGCACATTGGTTTTATTGTTAAAACATGTCCTTGTTTTCTTTATAACTGGATTTCATGGCACTTCTGGGACGTTTAGGCAAATATCACATGAACTGCATTCCGGCGTCTACTGTCAAAGTCAGGCAGAGATCTGAGTGGGACTGCTGTGCCATAAATCTAGTCACAGATGGAAAAAGTGGAATATTATTCACAGCATGCAGAACGCCAGCAATGCCAGTAAGGGATCCCTTGGAGCACTTAAATGATAACCCTGGAAGGGATGGAGCAGTGGAGTAACTCCTCTTGGAAGGACACTGAAAAATTGTTTGCAAGATTCCATTTTATGGGCTGACAACATTCATGGGCCATCCCCAGAGATACGTATTTCATGTTGCCTACAATGGTACTGAGCTCATTCCTTTCCCTTCTGCACTGCAGCCATGGGTGTCAACACAAGCAATTCCACTTCCAGCTGCACTAACCCGGTTTCCTTTGAAATTTGCCGTTGAGGTATTCTTCCATAGACGAGACATTTCCCTTGCCAAAGCAGGTGCTATCTAAGATGGTAGGATCCATGCTGTTTTAATGGTGGTTCAGGGGAGGGTTTTCTTGGCTTTAACAGAGCTGCTGGTTGCTGGAAGAGAACAAAAAAAAAAGAGAGAGAGAGACTGAGAAATGGTTCTCTCCCCAGGAACATCAGAGAAAAAGCACAAAGCCCAGACACTTGATCAGCTTCTTGATGGTTAAAGTCAGGAATCTGAGAACTTTGGGGTTTAGCTCTTTCTTCATATGGGTTTTGATAGAGAGCCAGCTGGACACACGAATCATTTAGTGATGGGATTACTTGAGTTGTTTCGGGTGGATCAGTTTGGAGAGGAGGCATCCAAAAGTTTGGATTTTTCTAAGTAACCAATCATGGTTGTGTACACACAACCACCAGGGCACATAGCTGGACAGAAAACAACTACAGTAATTGAGCTAAAAGGATACCTCCATCCACACGGCACTACATAGACCTTCCGACCCAGGTTTGCAGCCTGACCTGAGTCTACATTGCAAAACGGCAGGGCTTTGGCTTAGACCCGAGTGACAATGGGGCTTGGGCTTTGACCCACACTTCTAGTAGGGCTCTAAGACCCAGATCCTGAGCCATTTGCTGACTTGAGTCGGACTGATTTGTGTGTGGACGGAAGGGGGACTTGGGCTCAAACCTGTGTCAGAGCCTAGGCTTAGTGTGAACATAACATAAGAACATAAGAACGGCCGTACTGGGTCAGACCAAAGGTCCATCTAGCCCAGTATCCTGTCTACCAACAGTGGCCAATGCCAGGTGCACCAGAGGGAGTGAACCTAACAGGTAATGATCAAGTGATCTCTCTCCTGCCATCCATCTCCACCCTCTGACAAACAGAGGCTAGGGGCACCACTCCTTACCCATCCTGGCTAATAGCCATTAATGGACTTAACCTCCATGAATTTATCCAGTTCTCTTTTAAATGCTGTTATAGTCCCAGCCTTCACAACCTCCTCTGGTAAGGAGTTCCACAAGCTGACTGTGTGCTGTGTGAAGAAGAACTTCCTTTTATTTGTTTTAAATCTGCTGCCCATTAATTTCATTTGGTGGCCCCTACTTTTTGTATTATGGGAATAAGTAAATAACTTTTCCTTATCTACTTTCTCCGCATCACTTATGATTTTATATACCTCTATCATATCCCCCCTTAGTCTTCTCTTTTCCAAACTGAAAAGTCCTAGCCTCTTTAATCTTTCCTCATATGGGACCCGTTTCAAACCCCTAATCATTTTAGTTGTCATTCTCTGAACCTTTTCTAGTGCCAGTATATCTTTTTTGAGATGAGGAGACCACATCTGTACGCAGTGTTCAAGATGTGGGTGTACCATCGATTTATATAAGGGCAATAATATATTCTCCATCTTATTGTCTGCCCCCTTTTTAATGATTCCTAACATCCTGATTGCTTTTTTGACTGCCTCTGCACACTGTGTGGACATCTTCAGAGAATTATCCACGATGACTCCAAGCAGTCTTTCCTGATTAGTTGTAGCTGAATTAGCCCTCATCATATTGTATGTATAGTTGGGGTGATTTTTTCCAATGTGCATTACTTTACATTTATCCACATTAAATTTCATTTGCCATTTTGTTGCACAGTCACTTAGTTTTGTGAGATCTTTTTGAAATTCTTCACAGTATGCTTTGGTCTTAACTATCTTGAGCAGTTTAGTATCATCTGCAAACTTTGCCACCTCATTTTTTACCCCTTTCTCCAGATCTTTTATGAATAAGTTGAATAGGATTGGTCCTAGGACAGACCCTTGGGGAACACCACTAGTTACCCCTCTCCATCCTGAAAATTTACCATTAATTCCTACCCTTTGTTCCCTGTCTTTTTGCCAGTTCTCAGTCCATGAAAGGACTTTCCCTTTTATCCCATGACAACTTAATTTACATAAAAGCCTTTGGTGAGAGACCTTGTCAAAGGCTTTCTGGAAATTTAAGTACACTATGTCCACTGGATCCCCCTTGTCCACATGTTTGTTGACCCTTTCAAAGAACTCTAATAGATTAGTAAGACACGATTTCCCTTTACAGAAAGCATGTTGACTTTTGCCCAACAATTTATGTTCTTCTATGTGTCTGTTTTATTCTTTACTATTGTTTCAACTAATTTGCCCAGTACTGACGTTAGACTTACCCACCTGTAATTGCCGGGATCGCCTCTATACTACTTTTTAAATATTGGCCCTACATTAGGTATCTTCCAGTCATTGGGTACAGAAGCCAATTTAAAGGACAGGTTACAAACCACAGTTAATAGTTCCGCAACTTCACATTTGAGTTCTTTCAGAACTCTTGGGTGAATGCCATCTGGTCCTGGTGACTTGTTAATGTTGAGTTTATCAATTAAGTCCAAAACCTCCTCTAATGACACTTCAATCTGTGACAGTTCCTCAGATTTGTCACCTACAAAAGCCGGCTCAGGTTTGGGAATCTCCCTAACATCCTCAGCCATGAAGACTGAAGCAAAGAATCCATTTAGTTTCTCCGCAATGACTTTATTGTCTTTAAGCGCTCCTTTTGTATCTCGATCACTCTGTGCCGTGTAGACACTGATTCTTAACCCTACGTCGTGAATTGTCTAACCTGGGCTCAACCCTGGGGCTCTGGCATCCATGCTGCAGCACGCAGACCCAAGTCAAACCAACCATATCCCAGATTCCCTAGCACCGGTCCGAAATTTGGCTGCTTTGACTGTAGTGCACGGTGGGAAACTTTACTGTACGTTAAAGGAAGTTTGAACAGCCTGCCAAGCAACATGGAGGAGACCTCTTTTCAAAAAGTTCTCTTGTGCTTTCACTCTTGTGTCAGGAAACAGGAAGAGCTTTTGTGAAGGGTTGGTCATGGCCGGCCTTAGGGAAAATGGGGCCTTGGAAGAACTTGTATTTTGGCTGCTCTCCTGCCACCCAGCTCTGAAAACAGCGCCTCTGCCAAGAAGTAAGGGTGGTAACAGAAAATGATAGGCAGAGCTGCTCAATGCCTACTTTGATTCAGTCTTCTCACAAAAAATAACAAGTGACCAGATGACTAGCAAAGTCACCATAGATAATAAAGGGGAAAGGATACTGATTGGGATAAGTAAAGAACATGTCAGAGATCTTATGATCAATTTGAATGAATTCAAGTCAGCGGGGCTGGATGCTTTGAAGGAATTATCTAAAGAAATCTTGGAGCCACTGGAAATAATATTTACAAACTCATGGGTGACAGGAGAGGTCCTGCAAGCCTGGAGAAGGGTTAATGTAGTGCCCATCTTTAAAAGTGGGGGGAAAGGAGGATCCAGGGAACTATAGACCAATCAGCCTGACTTCAATACCTCAGAAGTTATTAGAGCAATGTATAAAACATTCAATTTGTGAATACCTGTAGGATGAAGGGATAATCACTAGCAGGAAGCATGGATTTACCAAGAACAAATTATGCCAAACCAGCTTGATTCCTTCTCTGACAGGGTAACTGATTTGGTGGATAGGGGGGAATGAGGTGGACATAATATACCTGGACTTCAGCAAGGTTTCTTACATAGTCCTACAAGACATTCTGATATGCAAGTTGGAGAAATACGGGCTTGACAGAACTACCATTAAGTGGACACATAATTGGTTACACAGCTGCAAACAAAGGTTGTTTAACCTATTAATGGAATGGTGTCGGATTGGAGGGAGGTCTCAAATGGGTTCCATAGGAATCCGTTCTGGGTCTGGTTTTGTTTAAAATCTTTATTAATTATCTGGATGTAGGTCTAGAGAGCATACTGATCAAGTCTGCAGATAACATGAAGCTAAGAGGAGTTGCCAATACTTTGGAGGATAGAGCTAAAATTCAGAGAGATCTTGATAATTTGAGAACTAGGCTATAGACAAGAAAATGAAATTCAGCAAAGACACTTAGGGAAGAAAAACCAAATGCACAAATACAGAATCGGGGAAAACTGGCTTGGCAGCAGGACTGCTAAGAAAGATCTGGGAGTTGTGGTGGATCACAAACTCAACATGAGTAAGAAATGCGATGCTGATGCAAAAAAAGCAAATGCAATTTTAGGTTGCATTAACAGAGGCATAGCACGCATGTCATAGGAGGTGAAGTACCGCTCTACTCAGTGCTGATTAGGCCTCAATGGAAGTACAATGTCAAATTCTGGTCACCAACGTAGAGAAAAGTTGTAGAGAAACTGGAAAGGATCCAGAGGTGAGCGACAAAGATGACCAAAGGGACGGAATGCAAACCACATGAGCAAAGGCTAAAGGAACTAGACATGTTTGGAAAAGAAGAGATTAAGGCAGGACATGATACTGGTCTTCAGATACTTGAAAGGCTGCCATAAAAAAGATGGAGAAAAGTTGTTCAGTCTTGCCACAGGGGGCAGGACAAGAGGCAATGGGCTCACACCTACAGCACAGAAGTTTTAGCTTACATCTCAGGAAAAACTTTCTAACTGTAAGAACAGTAGGACAATGGAACAAACGCCTTGTGAAGTTGTGGAAGCTTCTTCACTGGAGGTTTTCAAACAGAGGCTGGACAGCTACCTGTCTTAGATGGTTTAAACACAACAGATCCTGCATCTTGGCAGGGGAATAGACTAGATGACCTTTGTTGTCTCTTCTAACATGCATCCGACGAAGTGGGTATTCACTCATGAAAGCTCATACTCCAATACGTCTGTTAGTCAATAAGGTGCCACAAGACTCTTTGCTGCTTTTACAGATCCAGACTAACACGGCTACCCCTCTGATACCTTCTAACCTTATAGTTCTATGATTCTACGATTCTAAACTGAGGACTATTGTCACTCACAACTTGCTCTGGCAGTCCAGTTCTTGCAAACAAACTTCATAGTTTTTCTACTGTCTATGCAGCTCTGGTGGTTTTCATGCAAAAAACGTCTGGCCATTTGGAATGGGCATCCACCACTACTATATACGTCGGTCCTAAAAATGGTCCTGCAAAATCAATATGTAGACTTTGCCAGGGAGCTGATGGCCATTTCCAGCGGTGTAAAGGAGCTGATTTAGGCATGCGCTGTACCTGTTGGCATCCCGAACATTCTTTAGCAAGCTGCTCTATTTGTTGGTCAATGCCTGGCTACCCTATGAAACTTGTGGTGAGTGCCTTCATTTTTGCTGCCCCTAGGTGACCTACCCGGAGCTCTTCTAAGACTCTAGTGCTCAGTTTACTAAGTATAATAACATGAATTCCCCCCATGATTCACTCTTGCTGTACAATAAGCTTACCTTTGCATGCATAAAAGGATGCCGTATTAGGATAAACCTTCATAAACCTGAGCTTGTGTGGGATCCCACTTGGTTTCTTGCTCAGTCAAACTACTAGTCACTGGGGCACACTCAATCTGAAACAAGTTGACAAATTTGGTAGATTCTGTCTCTATTCCAGGTTATCTTTCAGTAGCATGAAAAGATGGGAGTTGCCTTACCAAGTGGGGGGTCAGTGCTAACAAGGCCAATTCAGTTAGGGTGGATGTGGCCTATTCCCAACAGTTGACAAGAAGGGGTAAATATCAACAGAGGGAAATTACTTTTTGCATGCTAACGAGGTCAATTCAATCATGGCGGGTGGGGCCCATTCCCAAATGACAAGGCAACTCCCATCTTTTCATGTGCTGTTTATATTTATACCTGCTTACTGTATTTTTCACTTCATACGTCTGATGAAGTGGGCTATAGTCCACGAAAGCTTATGCCCAAATAAATTTGTTAGTCTCTATTTGTGCTGTGTGTGTATATGTATATCTGTATGTATGTGTATATATATATATATGCTTCTGTATTTTTCACTCCATGCATCTGATGAAGTGGGTTATGGCCCACGAAAGCTTATGCCCAAATAAATTTGTTAGTCTCTAAGGTGCCACAAGGACTCCTCATTGTTTTTAGTGATACAGACTAACACGGCTACTGCTCTGAATCCTGATTTCTATGTAGGCCTTGAGTATCAATAACGTACCCACAATAAGATACTTAGTCTTGGAAAAATTGATATTTTATGCAATTAGCTCATAACCCGTATTCTTCTAGACATTTTAATACCCTTTTCAGGATTTCCAGAAGTTCTTCATCACTTCCGCCAGTCAAAATAATATCATTCAAATAACACTGTGTTCTCAGGATACCTTGCAAAATTCGGTCTGTTGCCCCTTTATCATACAGCAGGGGCTGAAGTGATACTAAACGTTAGCTTGGTGTACTAGTACTGACATTTTTGTGTGTTGATTGTGAGGTATGCCTTAGATTTTTCCTCAACTTCCATCCATAGGTAGGCCAGTGACAAATCAATTTTGCTAAATCGTTGTCCCCCTGTCAGTGTTGCAAAAATATCTACAATTAGAGGCCAGGGATATTTTCCAATTTTCAGTACATCCCTCCACCCCCCGCTTACCACACCACAGTTTTTTACAACCGGAAAGACGGGAGTTCCCCACTTGCTCCAGAACACTTTTGAAAGTATGCCTTCCCTTTCCAGACACTCCAATTCAGCATCTACCTTTGAGAAGAACAGGCCAAGTTTTGTGAAAATTGGGCTGCGCCTTCTCATCCAGGATTATTTTAGCCTTCGTGTGGTTTAGAGTTCCTTTGGCCTCCTTGAATACTTCTGATGCCTGACTTAGTATCCTTTCCAGCTGCTGTTGGACCGTTTTTGTGGTGTCTGCTGAAAGTGTCTGCAGAATCTTTATAGATTTCCAACTGAGAGGAACCTTATGTAACCATTCATGACCTCACAGGGCCAGTCTCTCTTTCTCAATGAGATTTTAATTAACATTGCTTATTGTTTTAATTCTCATTCACTTGCATCAGTCCAATTGGCATTATTTTTTCTCTCATGAAAATGTTTAGTAACTTTGGTCTCTCCCTCAGTTGGGTATTTTAAAAAGTTTTTGCATACTCCGAATGTGAGATAATGGACACCGCTGAGCCTGTGTCTAATTCCATTTTGAGCAGTTTTCCTGCCACCCAGAGAGTTAACCAGATTGCTGACTTGTCATTTTTGCTCACATTACATGTATCTAGACTGGCTACTCCACTCTCACAGTCTGGGTCGCCGCTGTCTACAGTGGTGTACATTGATATTCCTTTTCCTATATCCTGATTTAGTCTCTTCCTCATTTCTCTTAGCACAACAAACTGCTTGGGCATAACCATTTTATCACAGCTACCGTTATCTTTAAATAGTCAATAGAAGGTGCATGGAATCCTTTTCCACATGTGTCTGTCTGCAGAGTGGACTGGCTCTTGCTTTGGGTTACAGACAATGTATACATTCCTACTTCTGCTGTAGTGCTGGAATACAATTCTGTTGTATCCCTTGCTGCAGTTTCCACTGCCAATTTCTGCTGTGCATTTAAAAGTACGATATTTCCTCAATTAAGAGCCTCTTCTGTATGCTTTCATTAAGCAGTCCACACACAAATCTATCTCTTAGAGTCTCATTAAGCGCATCCTTAAAAGCACAGTCTTCTGATAATCTTTTTAACTCTGTTGCAAAGGAGGAAATAGATTCATCTTCAAGCTGCTTCTGCTTCTGAAACCTGAAGGTTTCTGCAATAATCTGGGGCTTGGGTGACAAGTCCTCTTGACGAATTTGCACTCTTTCTTTAAACATGTTGCTGGCTGGCTTCTCTGGGATGATCCATAATAAATTGTATGTTTTTTTCTCCCAGCACACTCAGTAAAGCTGCTACATGTTGTCCTGAGATAATCTTGTTTACTTTAAAATACTGCTCCAGCCTCTCTCTCTATGTGGGCCAGTCCACCCTGCCATTGACAAAGACCTCCATTTTCCCAGAATAGCCCATGTCACCTCGCTGCTGTCATTTTAGTAGTTTAGATTCCTCACAATGGTAGTAGACGCCTCTTCCCCACCAGGACTGCAAAATTGTTGTGCTACTGTCATACACAGAAGATTCCTGAGTTCCCATCCTCGTCGCCAGTTGTTCTGTATTGTGGACATACTACAAATTCCTGATTGTAACCACAGACCTGTACACGCAGTGGGAGCCATGATGGCTGATGGACTCTGTATGGCATAGAGAAAAAAGAAAAACATAGTAACCACTACATAAAAGCTGGTTCCACAGAAGCAACTGTGAAAGAAACTGTAACTTCAAATGCACATATAAACAGATGCAACCTTCTGCTCAATGCATTCAAATGCATTGCAACTTCGGTCCCTTCCATGTTTGGTGAAGGCTCAGCCGCATCCTGTTCTTAGAAGCATAGAATATGAGGGTTAGAAGTTACCTCAGGAGGTCATCTAGTCCAATCCCCTGCTTAAAACAGGACCAACCCCAACTAAATCATCCCAGCCAGGGCTTTGTCAAGCCGGGCCTTAAAAACCTCTAAGGATGGAGATTCCACCACCTCCCTAGGTAACCCATTCCAGTGTTTCACCACCCACCTCATGAAATAGTGTTTCCTAATATCCAGCCTAGACCTCCCCCACTGCAACTTGAGACCATTGCTCCTTGTTCTGTCATCTGCCACCACTGAGAACAGCTGAGCGCCATCCTCTTTGGAAGCCCCCTGCAGGTAGTTGAAGGCTACTATCAAATCCCCCCTCATGCTTCTCTTCTGCAGACTAAATAACCCCAGTTCCCTCAGCCTCTCCTCGTAAGTCATGTGCTCCAGTCCCCTAATCATTTTTGTTACCCTCTGCTGGACTCTCTCCAACTTGTCCACATCCCGTCTGTAGTGAGGGGATGTGCACCTTCTTCAGGAGATGAATCAAACCACTCCTCCCAGTATGCACCCAGAATTTGCTGCTGCTGCTTCTGTTCCAAAGTCTTCTCTGGGGATCAGTTTTAGCAATAGAATGACATTATGGTCCTCACTTGGTACCTGCTGCTAGCTCCCATCAGCCTGCCTGCTGGATTCTGGGGCCAGCAGGGCACCAGCATGCACCATAGTTGGCTCCATGCTAGGCACAATGCACAGCACCCGGTCAAACTTCTCATAAAATGGCCGTAATGTTGCCTAGTTGCCCAAGGTACAGGTTTGGTCCCTGGTTTTCCAGTACCTGCTCTTGACCCGCTTAATCAGCTCCCTGCACTGGTTACCAGTCTGGTAAATTTAGAAAGCTACCTGCTTCTTTGCTATTTTTGGGTATGCGTGGTCCTTCCTGGTACTCTTACAAAAATCTACAGTTTTGCTGGCCCCGGTTGAGACATTCATCACCAAAATCTGGCTGTGTTCCCCTGACCGCGGAGCAGCGTCCTTTCTAAATGACCTTGTTCTGGTCAGTCCCCATTGCAAACACAGAAGGCTCCCTGATGGTGTGTTTGCAGCTCAGAAGCCAATGGACTCACTGAGCTACTGCACTACACCGAGAGAGTGGCTTCTGTTTTCACTTGAGTGGATTAGGGATTGTTGGGATAGAGAGGACAAAGGAAGTTGGACCAGGGGAGTGTGGGACACTTTTGGCAGACTCCCAGACCCAAGTCAAACGGGGCTTCATCCACACCGGAAAGCAACAGGGCTCGAATCATGGGTCCTGGCTTGACTCGGGCTCAGCCCCTCCATTGCCACAGAGTCCTAAGACTAGGGCAGGGGTAGGCAACCTGTGGCACACGTGCCAAAGGCAGCACACAAGCTGATTTTCAGTGATACTCACACTGCCCGGTCCTGGCCACCGGCCCAGGGGGTTCTGCATTTTAATTTAATTTTAAATGAAGCTTCTTAAACATTTAAAAAACCTTATTTACTTTACATACAACAAAAGTTTAGTTATATATTATAGACTTATAGAAAGAGACCTTCTAAAAATGTTAAAATGTATTACTGACACGCGAAACCTGAAATTAGAGTGACTAAATGAAGACTCGGCACACCAATTCTGAAAGGTTGCTGACCCCTGGACTAGGGTGACCAGATGTCCCGATTTTATAGGGACAGTCCCGATTTTTGGAGCTTTTTTTCACATAGGCACCTATTACCCCCCACCGCCCTGTCCCAATATTTCACACTTGCTGTCTGGCCACTCTACCTAAGACCCTAGCTCTGAGCCTGAGAGATTTGTGTGTAGACGGAAGGGTGGTCCGGGTTCAAGCCTGAGTCCGAGTTCGGGCTTACACGGCAGTGCAGATACACTCTCTGCCTTAGTTTCTCCTCTGCACAAAGGCGGTAAAGCACTGCCCTGCCTCACAGCCAGGTGGTGAGAATTAATATGTTAGAGGCTGAGACGTGCTCAGCGACTATGATGGTGGTGGGTCATATAAGGGCCTATGATAGACGTTCGCAAGGATGAAAGGTAAATGTTTCATGAACAGCCTATCTCTGGGATTAGTGCACAGATGCAGGATTCTGGATGAATTTCAGCTCTTCACTGAAATGCAGCCCCGCCCCCCCAATAGAAATACCTCCTCTATCAAACCAGTGGTCCCCAAACTTTTTATCTTGTGTCCCCTCTTATTCCTGTTCACACACACACGCCCAAGCCGCGGTTGGAAGCCAGGGCTGGGAGTGGGGCCACTGCTGGGGCCGGGAGGAGGGCCACGGTCGGGGCTTGGGGCTCAGGCTGGAGCCATGGCCAGGCCACTAGCCAGGGGCTGAGGCTGCGGCTGCAGATGGAGGCCAATCTATGGCCAGGAGTGGGGCCAGAAGTGGCGCCACGGGCAATTGTAGAGCTGTGGCCAGGGGTCGGGGCCAAGGCCGAGGCCGCAGCTTGGGGTGGGGCCAGTAACAGAGCCACAGTTTGGGGCTCAGAGCAGAACTGGGAGCAGAGTGATGCTGAGTGGCACTCCATCCCTGCCCCCTGTGGGGGCTGGCCCCACCCTGCCATGCCCTCATGAATGTTCCTCCATGTTGGGTTGCCAACTTTCTAACTGCACAAAACTGAACACCCCGGACCCGCCCCTTCCTGGAGGCCCCGCAACTTCCCCGTCCCTTCTCCAAGGCCCCACTGCTGCTTGCTCCATCCCCCCTCCTTCCATTGCTCATTCTCTCCCACCCTCACTCACTTTCACCAGGCTGGGGCAGAGGGTTGGGATGTATGTGGGGTATGGGCTCTGGGGTGCGGGCTTTGGGTGGGGCCAGAAATGAGGGGTTCAGGGTGCAGGAGAGGGCTCTGCACTGGGGCAAGGATTTGGGATGCAGGGGGAGTGAGGACTCCAACTAGGGGTGCAGGTTCTGGGATGGGGCTGGGGATGAGGGGATTGGGGTGCAAGAGGGAGCTCCAGGCTGGGGCTGAGGGGTTCAGAATGCAGGAAGAGTGCAGGCTTTGGTTGGGGGTGTGGACTCTGGGATGGGGATGAGGGTTTTGAGGTGCAGGAGGGGGCTTCAGATTAGGGCAGGGGGTTGGGGTGCAGGGGAGATAAGGGCTCTGGATGGGGGTATGGGCTCTGGAGTGGGGCTGGGGATGAGGGGTTTGGGGTGTAGAAGGGGGCTGGGGCAGGGGATTGGGATGTTGGGGCCATGTGGGCTCTGGGAGGCAGTTTGGGTGTGGGAGGGGACTCTGGGTTGGGGAAGGGAGTTGAGGTGAGGGAGCAGGTTCAGGGTGTAGGGTCCCTGCGGCACTTACCGTGGCTCTTGGGAAGTGACCGCTAGGTCCTGCAGCCCCTAGATGCATAGATGGCCAGGGATGCTGCGTATGTTGCCTGTGTACCTGCAGGCACCGCCCCCTCAGCTCCCATTGGTTGCAGTTCCTGGCCAATGGGAGCTGCAGAGCTGACCCTTGGGGTAGGGACAGCACGCAGAGCCTCCCTGGCCACCCATGCATCTAGGGACTGCAGAACCTGGTGGTCACTTCCCGGGAGCCACATGGAGCTAGAGCCTGCCCTAGCCCTGGGCCCCTGCTGCGCCTATGACCGGACTTTTAACAGCCTGGTCAGAGGTGCTAACTGGAGCCACAAGGATCCCTTTTCAACTGGGTGCCTGGCAACCCTATGCCATGTCCTTCTAGGGGGACGCACTCCACAGTTTGGGGACCACTGTATTAGACATTGGTTCCTTGAGTACAAATGTCCTCCTGAATTGACATTGGTTTTCCACTGGCTTGGGTGGTGTAAATGAGGCAAGCAAGGGGAATAAGAGGAAGATAAGGCCACAACCTCCAAAAAGACAGAGATCCAGATTGGGAGCTCATGTAAATCAGGGTAAAACAGGCCAAATCCATGGCGAATGAAGACAGCGCATCTACAGTAGTGATGAATTTGGCCCCAGCTGTTTAAAATTCCTTTCTCTGCACATCCAGCCGTTTTCTGAGAAGTTTTGCCTTGGGGAGATTTATTTTCTTGTTAGATCAGAATTTTCCTATTAGCTGCTCTCAAAGAAGCATTCGACATTCCACCAGCTGTCATGCTATATACAGGTACACATTACAGCCATCGTTAAACAGCTAGTCATTCCTAGCTTTCTAATTACCATTATGAAGAGACTATACCTGGAATGGATGAGCAGACTGTTCCATTGTGACTTACAAAGGGAGCCAGAAATGGATATTTTTTTAATTTAAAGAGACACTCTGTGGTCAAATTTGGGCTCACATTGGGTTTAACACAGTGTAAATGAACTGTAAACAGCTTTTATGAAAACTCTAATATATTTCCATTCCCACCCTCCTTTTCACTCTAGGTTTGGTTTATGGTTAACATTTAATTGAATGAAGCAACGAGAAATCATCACAACACAGCTAGGGAGTAAAGGCATATGGTAAAGTAGGTCTACTCAGAGATTCATGTGAGCAGGAATACACTGCTAAAGATGTGCTATTGTAGCAGTCAGCAGTTTTCACAGTAACAATCCAGTCCTTTGTTCCAGGAAGTTCACCATTTTGTCCCATTTTCTGTCTAAACAGTCCCTGTAGCAATCCAAAAATTGTGCTTCTCTGGCTGCCATTCCTGTAGCATCTGTGCTTCTCATGCTCTTTAATGCTGGTGTCTAGGATTGGAAATGACAGACCTGGATTCAGTTTCCTGGTTCACAACAAACTGCCTAAATAATCTTGGGTAAGTTACGTAGCCTCTCTGGGAAGGGATTTGCCCAGTCCCACAAAGTCTATGGTAGAGCAAGAAACCAGCTGCTTCATTGCACGGTCTATGAATCTTGCAGGGGCAGATGTGGCAGAATCTGCCCCCATCTGGTCTCTAATGGTTAGAGAACTTTGAGCACCTCAATCAAAGGGGCCAGACATGGGCAAATGTGAAGGTTGGTCTAGTGACTATGACTCTGGTTTAGAACTCAAGGGGTTAAATACCCAGCTCTGCCACAGATTTCCTATATGACTCTGGGCAGGTCATTTAATCCCCCTTTTGCTTCAGTTCCGCATCTATAAGATAATGTTCCCGTATATCACAGGCATTTGAACCCAGGATTGATGAGGATAAAATTGAGGATGAAATTCGAATTGGCCATGGGGATGTCTTCACTGCGGGGTTGACTAGACTTATCTGTTCTTGAGTGACCCTCAAGTTAGCCTAGCTCGAGTGAGAGTAACCCCACTGTGAGATAACTCAAGCTGCTGTATCCACACTGGTGCTGCTCCCACCCGCAGCCTTAGGGGAGCGTATCCTACCGTAAGCCGACCCCCTCTGTGAAGTTTTTCCCAGTGAGTTACGGGAGAACTTGTCTGTCCTTCCTGGGCTCATGGGGGGAATTGGAGAAAGGTGTTAGAGGACTAGTGTCACCCAGGTAGGGCTATCCTGAGCCCACATTACAGAGTGGTCGCGTTAGCCGCGGACGAATTGTGCTTTAGCTTATAACCCCTGAGCCAACTTGAGTTAAAATCACAACCGCACTCGAGCTAAAGGGGTTTTGTGTGTGGAGGGGACGTGGCACGGGGCGCCACACATTCTAACGCAAGCGAACGCTTCTGTGAAGACAAGCTCTAGAAAAGTGAAATTGACTAATCTAGATTTATTGTCCATTGTGAGGCAAATGCCAGGGCTGCCCAGAGCAGGGGGGCAAGTGAGGCACTTTGCCCCAGACCCCGGGCTCTGCAGGGGCCCCCATGAGAATATAGTATTTTATAGAATTGCAACTTTTTTTTATGGAAGGGGCCCCCAAAATTGCTTTGCCCCAGGCTCCCTGAATCCTCTAGGCAGCCCTGGCAAATGCAAAAGGTTCCAAACTGCTTAAAGGGTGGGATTTTTTTCAGAAGCTTCTCAAGGGCCCATGCTCCTAATGCATGTTGAAAAGCATTAGATTACATTAGATTGTAAACTCTTCAGAGCCAGGAACCTATGTGTTCATACAGAGCCTATAACGGGATTCCAATCTTGAGTGGGGCCTATGAATGTGATCATAATTATCATTTTAATCAGATAGAATTTTTAAAATTCTTTCTGTATTAATTTCTGGAGCAATTTTTGGGGGGGAGGGGAAATGAATGTATTAAAATATACATGATGGGCCAGATCCCCAACTGGGGTTTGATACAGGCAGATGCTGAGCACGCACTCTGGCTCTGAATCAGCAAAGCCCTTAAGCGTGTTTACTTTAAGCATGTGAGTCAATGGGACTGCTCACATGGTTAATGTGAAGCACACACTTAAATGCTTTGCTGGGTCAGAAACAGATTGCCCAGATCCTTGCAGGACTGAGCCTCCGAGTTCCATGAAGTGATACCGAATGACATTCGCTGGGGATCTGTCCCCTTGACTGTAATGGAACCATGCTGATCCAGTTGAGGATCTGGCCTTTGTTTTTTAACTCAAGAGTAGGGGCATAAATCAGACCTTATAATGTAATCTGGACGTTCTGGATGCATTAGTGATGGTGTGATGTGATCTCTAATGAACTACTAGAATCCTGAAGATTACAGAACAGATCACTGGAAAGATCATTTTCCTTAGATTTACAATCAAGTTTCAGATTCAGCCTTTAACTTCAGTGTCACGCAAATGTAGCCATTCGTAATGGATGAAAGTCGCCCCAGCGCAGTGGGCCACACATGGGTGTCTATGGCTAATAGGTCAAAGCTAACACCTTAACAATCTATCCAGACACCCACAGGTAACCAGTGCAGTATTCAGAATGCTTGACATTGCACAGAACTCAATGCCATTCGGAACTCTTGTGGGGCTCTTTAATCTAGTGGGGAAAGACAGAATCAATAGCTGGAAGCAGAAGGTAGACAAACTCAAATTAGAAACAGGGCACACATTTTTAACCTACCAAGGGAAGTGGTGGATTCCCTTGGAACAACCTACCAAGGGAAGTGGTGGATTCTCCATCTCTTGAAGTCTTCAGATCAAGACTTTCTGCCTTTCTGGAAGAGATGCTCTAGCCAAACACAAATTATCAGGCTCAATATTGGTGAAGCTGAGTGAAATTTAATGGCCTGTGATATCCAGGAGATCAGACTAGATCAGTGTTTCCCAAACTTGTTCTGCCACTTGTGTAGGGAAAGACCCTGGCGGGCTGGGCCAGTTTGTTTACCTGCCACGTCCGCAGGTCCGGCTGATCATGGCTCCCACTGGCTGCGGTTTGCTGCTCCAGGCCAATGAGGGCGGCGGAAAGTGGCACGGGCTGAGGGACGTACTGGTCACCACTTCCAGCAGCTCCCATTGGCCTGGAGCAGCGAACTGCGGCTAATGAGAGCCTCGATCAGCTGGACCTGTGGACGCGGCAGCAGGTAAACAAACTGGCCCAGCCCGTCAGGGGCTTTCCCTTCACAAGCAGCGTCCCAAGTTTGGGAAACACTGGACTAGATGATCTAATGGTCTCTTCTGGCTTTACGCTCTAGGAAGCTATGAAAACTCAGGCATTGACCATATTTCTGATTTCTCTTTCCTCTGTACCACTCTTCATCTGTCATTCCTCCCCTCCCTCTCTCTCTCTTTTCCTGATGATGCAGTTCCTTTTTCTTTCCCTGATTTGCAGTTAGCTGCTCAGGCTAGAGTGCTGTGAATAACTGATTTTTTCAGTTCACTGGCCATTCAGAAAATATTTTTTAAAAATTATTTTGGGTTGACATGAAATGAAACTTTTTCAAATTTTTTGGTGAACTGAAAAGGTTTTTTTGTTTTATTTATTTCAGGATGAATGAAATATTTTCGTTGACCTGAAATGGAATATTTTGCTTCATTTTGGAGAGTTTTTTCTTTACCTTTTAAAAAACAAAATGGAAGGGCATTTTGAAATGAAAAGTCCTTTCAAATAGAAAATGTTTGATTTTTTTGGAATGTTTGTTTTTGTTTTGGGTTTTATTTTTTCCCCACCACAGCCATTCAGCAAATGCAACACAAACTCACAAACTTTCAAATTTCAGTCAATCCCGAACTGCATTTTCTGGCAGAAAAAAAGTGTTGGCTGAAAAACGTTGCCCAGTTCTAGTTCGCAACCCTTGCCCTGTGGCTACTACTGGATAATTCATCCTAATGCACAAACTTCCAGAGGTATGTGTTTTGCTTAACATTTTGAAACTCAATCCAATAGGGCCACCACCCCCGGGTGCGGAGACCCAAAGGCATGGGATCCTACGACAATAAACCTCAAAAATTTCAAGGCTGGAAGCTGAAGCTGAACAAATTAAGATTGGAAATAAAATGCTCGTTTTTACAAGTGAGGATAATCAACACTTGGAGCAATGTACCGACGGTTGTGGTGGATTCTCCATCACTGTCAATTTGAAAATCAGGATTGAACGTTTTTCTAAAAGAACTGCTATTATTCAAAGGGGAATTCATTCAGGGCAGTCCTATGGCCTGTGTTATGCAGGAGGTGAGACTAGATGATCACAGTGGTTCTTTCTGGTCTTAGAATCTATGAACCTAATAATCAAAAGCAACCCTTTGAGAGAGCATCCTAAACTTGCTTCACGTTGTGTCTATTTCTCTTCCCCTTTTGCTTTTTAATGTTAAAGAAAATAAAAAGGATTGTTTTTTCGTTTTGTTTCTCTTCAGCTCCATCTGCTCAGCTGCCCACCTGAAGCTGGCGCATCCCTCTGTGGCATCTGAACCAGTTGCCATGGAAACTATAATATCACAAACCAAGGATTATGACTTGGAGTAGGAAGGAAACAGCAGGAAACAGTTTCCATGCAAATATCCTTTGCAATTAAAGGCAAATGAAAAAGAAACTCTCCAAAAACAGAAAGGAAACATAGGAAAAGAATGAAAGCTATTCTTTGAGGATGGGGTTAGCAGCTGATCCTTGGGAGTCAGTGGGTAGTCAGCTCAAGAAGCCTTTTTAATTGATCCTTTTTTGCTATCATTGTCATCCATGTGCTTGGCACAGTGTGACATTTGTCTGGCAACTGAGCAGTTAATTGCCTCTGAGACAACTGCACATGGGTTAATTAGAATACCAGATGCCTGCTGTGTTCATGTTGGGTAGATAGGTCTCAAAGGGCAATTAATGTGATGGTACTGATGAGTTTTCCAAAGTATGGGCTAAATCCTGCCTTGTCTTGCATGGGGAAGCTGAGGGGGAAATGAGGTTTCTCTTCCAGCCCATGATGCAACCACCAAGCAGCAGGGCAAGATATGTATTGCGAAGACAATGGTGGCACGTCTGTTGTTAACATAGAGCTTATTTTGTCGCTTAAAGCAAGGATTCACCTCTTTGTGGCATAGGAAGAACACAGTTGGGTAGATTCTTCAGTCACATAAAGTCACCCCATATTTGGCGTCAGGAAGGAATTACCCCCAGGTCAAGTTGGCAAACACCTTGGAAGGTTTTTCACCTTCCTCTGCAACCTGGGGCATAGATTACCTACTAGGGTCACCCGGTGTGTCTCACCTAGTCAATTCCTTACCTTGCCTGTGGAGCACAACACTTCAGTCTCTTGAGGATAGGGATATTGGGTGAAAATTCATAGCTTGCGATGTCCAGGAGGTCAGACTAGATGGTCTAATGCTCTCTTCTGGCCTTCAACTTTATAAACTTATTAAAAATTGGGACACAGAAGCATAGCTGGAGAAGATCGGTGGAGAAGTCAAATTGTCCAGAGGAATTCTGCTGGTAAAGAAGTGCGGGAGGTATCTTTGCCACTTCTTGTACCAGCCATGCCATCAGCGTAAGGAGAGCATGGGAGTGTAAATCTTCTCAATAAGTAAATAAAAAATCCTTACACCAATTTTGTAACAATTTGTTAATGTGGACAAAACTTAGGAATGTTACAAAGAGGGCGTGATAAATTGTTCTTCAAATCTGCTAAACATAGAACAAGAAGTAATCAGCTAAAACTGAAGCAAGAGACATTTAGACTAGATATTAGAAAAAAATATTTCTAATTTCAAGGTTAATTAAGCAATGGAACAGGTTGCCTAGGGAGACTGTGGAATCCCCATCACTGGATGCTTTAAGACTAGGTTAGATAAACATCTATCAAGGATGGTCTAGGTATACTTATTCCTGTCTCAGTGCAAGAGGGGTAAACAAGATGACCTCTTGAGGTCCCTTCCAGCTCTGCATTTCTGTGATTCTGTTATTAATGCAACATGTTTCCCCCATATCTCATTATTGGAAATGGCTGAACAATTTCTGCTGAAAGTTTCCAGCAAAATTCAGCCTGAGGCAGACATCTAAGCATGGAAAGTTTCAGCCTGAATGGTTAAAATTTGCCAGATTTGTAATCCACTGAAAACAGGGTCTTATCATAGGAACTATCAGGCAATCTTAACTATAGGTGTTGTTACCTGGGTTGATTATAATGAGAACTGACTGGGAATTTTCCATTGGAATTTCCTGCAAGATCGAAATTCCAAATATCGCTCAACTCTGCCTGTGATAAAGACCCCCTTTTTTATTCTATCTGTAACGTGAATGTGTCCTTCTGGCTTGTCCAGCTGGCAAGCCCAAGATGTTGGTCTGTTGGTGACACTGAGTTTCACTGAGAAGCTGCTCTTCTGAATTATAGTTGTGGTGAGGACTCAGCACTGGTAGTCTTGCCCTCCAGTGGAAGGAAGAAAGTTCCACAAACCCACGTGGCCCTGCTTGCTATCTGTCATCTCCGACAAAAGCAATTGGAGCCTGCACAGCTCTGCACTATTGTCACAAGTGTTGCAAGCACAAGTCGCACGATCCTCTGGTATTTGCGTAGATGCAGGAAGGACTGAATCAGCAGGGAATCGGTTCCTTGGAGGACAGATTGCTGGAGGACATAGTGAGAAACAATTCAAAGTTGTTGGTGGCAATCACCGAGCAGCTGCAGGCGGTGGCGCACCGCTTCTGGGGCTGAGAAACGAGCACTGACTGGTGCTATCGCATTGTCATGCAAGCTTGGCATGATGAGCAGTGACTGCAGAATCTTCAGGTGCACAAGGCCACATCCCTGGATCTGTGTGCCAACCTCACCCCAGCCCTCTAGTGCAAGGACAGCAAAATGAGAGCTGCCCTGCCAATGGAGAAGCACGTAGTGATCACACTGTGGAAACTTGCAACACCAGATTGCTATCGGTCAGTGGGATATTTTGGAGTTGAAAAATCCACTGCAAGGGCCACTGTCATGCAAGTGTGCAGGGCTATTAATTGCCTCCTGCTACACAGGACTGTGACTGTCATGTCAGCCATGTGCAGGGCGCAGCAGATGGATGTGCAGCAATGGGATTCCTGAACTGCAGTGGAGCGATAAGTGGCACACACAGCCCGAATCTGGCAACAGGGTACATCAAGAGGGCTACTTTTCTATGGTTATGCAAGCACTGGTGGATCACTGGGGACGTTTCACCGACATCAGTGTGGGCTGATCAGGGAAGGTGTATGACGCTTACATCTTTAAGGACACAGGGCTGTTCAGAGAGCTACAAGCAGGGACTTTCTTTCCCTACCCGCGGATTGGCGATGTTGAAATAACAACAGTGATCCTGGGGGACCCAGCCCACCCCTTGCTCCCTTAGCTCATAAAGCCATACATTGGCTTCCTGGACAAAAGCAAGGGAAGATTCAGCTACTGGCTCAGTAGATGCAGAATGACAGTGGAACGCGTTTCTGGCAGATTGAACGGACACTGGCATTGTTTACTCAAAACCTTGGCTCTCAATGAAAAAAAAACATTATGCTGTGTCCTGCGTAATATCTGTGAAGCAAAGGGAGAACAGTTACCACCAGGGTGGAGGGGGAGTGGCTGTCTGCTGAGTTTGAACAGCCAGACACAAGGGCTATTAGAAGAACTCAACGCGTAGCTATACGGCTCAGAGAGGAACACTTCAGCAGTGAGCCACAGTAATGCATTGTGATGTACTGTGCTTTAACCTGGTCCTGCTGTTTCGGGGCCTGTTAGGAATTTTGTGGCGCTTGCTGTATGCGTATGAACATAACGCTGTCACTTCACCTATTAATTTTGCCGTGCTTGCTGTACATTTATGATTATTACACCGTTTGTCACTGATCCTATGAGTTGTGTCCCGCTGTACGGTAAGAAGTACGTGGGAGCTTTCAGAACAGCGAGGCACTCTGCAGCATATGTTGTGAACTTATAAAGATGAACTATGTTCCCAATAATAGAATTTTATTCAGTAACAAAGCCAGTGCAAAGACAAATCTGTGCAATTTAAAAGCAAATACATTAAAAACTTTATACATTAATAGAACAGAATTTGTCAAGGGCAAAGAACATTCACGTCCATTTTATGAACGCATACAGCAACTGTATGTGAAGATATGGTTGTCCTTAATGTCCCCCGGGGTGAAGTGGAAGGAATTGGGCTGTGGCCCCGGTTGCCACGGGGAATATTGCAGGTGGGTGTAGAGAGGTCCTCCACAGACTGCAAAGGGGGGTAAGCCTGGGATTGTTGAACCTGTAGGTCCACAAATGTCTGGAGCATCTGTGTTTGCTGACGGAGAAGCCCCATTATGTCTTGGTGCCTCTCCGTGTCCTTTTCCTGCTGGAACTCCTGGGTCTTTCTCCTTTCCACTCTTCCCTTCTCCGAGCTGTTTGCAATGTTCTCCCCCTCAGCAAGGTGCTCACAGTCTGATGCAGCACTGGCTTGCAGAATCCCACTGAACATGTCAACCCAAGTCCTCTTCTTTCTTCTCACGAGCTGGCTCAGGCATTCCACGGGTGTGGAGGGCTGCATTCCCTGTAATCTGCGCAGCCGTGCAGCAGCCTTCTTAGTGCCGCGCAGGGACTCAGGCAACCCTGTCGGGGACCTGCTGTGGCTGGGGTAGGGGAGACCCTTCTCTGGCCCCAACCTGATGGAGTGGCCTTGACCTGTTGCGGCCAGGGCAGCCCTCCCTCCAGCCTCAAATCTGCCATGGCCAAATCTGCCAGATTGACCAGGGAACCCCTACCCCAGCCTAGGCTCAGCCGTGACTGGGGCAGCCCAGCCCGAACCCAGCCACGGCTAGGGCAGCCTGGCCAGGCCCAAACCCAGCTGTGGCTGAGGTGCCCTTCCCCGGCCTGAACCCAGTCCCAGCCCGGAGCTGCCGAGGGAGGGACACCTATCCTGTGGCCCCAGTCCCGGAGCTGCCACAGTAGGGTAAGGTGCCTCTCCCCCCAGTCCAGGTGCTGCTGCAGGGAGAGAGAGCTGGGGGGAGCCCTCTCCCCCCAACCATGGCCCTGGAGCACCCTCCTGCACCCCAAACCCCCTTATCCCTGGCCCCATCCCAAAGTCTGCACCCCCAGCTGAGGCCCTCACACCCCTGCATCCCAATCCTCTGCCCCAGCCCTGAGCCCCTTCCCACACTCCAAACCCCTCAGCCCCACTCCCACCACATGAATGTCGCTATGTGCCCCCAATATGAGGGTGAGGTGTCACACATCACCTCCATATTGTGGCACATAACAAAATTCATTCTGCACATGGGTGGGAAAAACTGGTGGAGGGGGAATTGGTAGAGGGAAACTGGTGGAGGGGGAACCCCTCCAGGCTGCGATGGCTGCAGCTACAAATAAAACACAAAGAGGTACCTTTGTCAGGATGGTAGGAATGACAAGTGAAACTTATGATTCAGAGCTCCCCCCTTCCCTTGAGCCCCCGAAGTATTAACGAAGACCGGCTTATTGACATTTCTGCTTCGGAGCTCCTGTGCCTGGCACCACTAACAGTGCCAGCCATGAAGAGTACAGGATGCAAGACGTGAGGGAAAGGAAGAATTGCTCTGTTACGTGTAGCTATTGAGTGTAGGACAATGACACTGAATCCTGGCACCATTTTCCACAGGGTGTTTATATTTTAGCTGATATCTCACTCCAGAGGGTAACAAAGGCAGAGAGATCACAGCTGCTGCTGGTGTCAGGGCTGTCCCTACCCATATGCAAAGTGCGCAGCTGCATAGGGCACCAGAAAATTTGGGGCACCACATTTCCTCGTGCCCTGCACAGCTGCATGCTGCTCCAGCCCCGGCTCCACCTCTTCCCCATGGCCCTCACCTCTGCTCCACCCCAGCTCCGCCTCTTCCCACCCCTGCTCTGCCCCAACCCCCCCACTCCACTCCTTCCCTAAAGCCCCTGCCCCTGCTCTGCCCACAGCCCACCTCTTCCCATCCCTGCTCTGCCCCATGTCCACCCCCACTCTCCTGAGGACTGCAGCAGAGGGTGGGCCTGCACTCACTGGTGGTGAGAAGTGGAACGACCTGGCCCCAGCCTGCTCCACTCCTCTGGCTCCCAGACACACCACCGTTAGTGCTGGGGGGTGGTTCCCCCCTACGCTCCAAGCCTGGGAGCCAGGGGAGCAGAGCAGGCTGGGGCCAGATCACTCCACTTCCCTCAGGAAGTGGCCAGTCCCCCGGCCCAAGGCCCCACACAGCCCCTCCACCCCCCCACTCCACGACAGGGCTACATAGGGCACCAAAATGACTAGGGACGGCCCTGGCTGGCATCCTGAAGCTACTTGGGTCTATATGCTGCTAGCCTATGTGCTGCAATGGTACCTGCTGGTGTTATCATTAACTGGCATGAGAAAGCTTCCTGCCACTGAGAAAGAAATAAACCTGCCCTCCCTAGAGGAGAATGCCTTCTTTCCCAGTCTTAAACAGAATTTACATAAGGCAGGAAGCCTTTGTTTCCAGTGGGAATGTACCAGCAGTGACCAAGGTGGGACTCCGTCCCAAGTGACACCATCAGATGAACCTGTGGTGTCAAAGCAACATCCCAGGAAACTCCTCAGGCTGGTGAGAGAGTAGTACTACTAAGTCCAGATACACACCCTGATTGTGGGAGCCCTGGGCTCATGGGACCCCCACAACAAGCCGGTTCTGAGAGCATGTGGGGTCGATTGACGCTACGCCCGGCTAATGGGACAGCTCACGGTGTCCGACACCATCAGGTGGTCCAGAGACATTTATACCGAACACATCACCGGACACCAACAATACCACACTGAGTAATTGAGACAGCCGACCAGGGAAATAACCCACATCCGTCCCTGAGGGACCAAGGGATGCACCTCATCATGTACCTATCCGCTCCACCGATACTGACTTGGACTCCTTATTCATTCCATGGGTGGCGAACCCGAGCCCACTTATTCACTGACACTTTAAAAACCCTTGCACCCCAATCTGGGTCTATGCCGGTTATGCGATATGTATGTATCTTTTCATCCTTGCAAACGGTATCTGTAACCCCCCATAACCCAAGCCTGACCCCAGATGTACAGTACCTTCCCTCTCAACCTGTGTATATTTCATTTCAAACATTTACTTTAATAAAATGTTTAAATCTGTTCTCCTATTGTTCTTCTTAATTGATTCATCCAGGCTGATTGCTGACTGTCTAGTGGGCATTCCCCCAAATACACACCCAGTTGTCGTTGTTACAAAGTCAATATTCCCAACTTCAGATACAGAAATGATACATGCATACAAATTGGATAATCACACTCAGCAAATCATAACCTTTCCGATGAGATCTTACATGAGCCAGCTTGCATAAAGTATGTCTTAGTTATACCATATTCATATCTTAAGCACATTTCTATGAACAATATGGAGTGTCACACCACACATAGGGTTGCCAACTTTATAATACTTAAAAACTGGACACTCCAGCAGGAGTGCTGGAACCTCCCCTTCTCCCTAGGACCCACCCCTGCTCCACCCCTTCCCCTGAGGCCCCACCCCCTTTCACTTCTCTTTCCCTTTCCTGCTGTTGCTCACTGCTTTTCCCCTCTTCCCCACCCCCCATCACACAGGTAGGGAGAGACTCTCCTGCAGAGCTGGGGCTGGGATCTGCAGCCACCCAATGCAGGTAGTAGGTGGCCCGGGCTGAGTAGGGGCTGTTGCAGGTGATGACTCGGTGTCTCCCCACCTCCCCCACCAGCAATAGATCTGACTGGACTTTCCAGTTGAAAACGGGACAACTGGCCACCCTCCCACTACTGTATATCCTTGATTTTCTAAACTCCTATTATCCGAACCTCCTCGTTATCCAAAGCCCTTCCTTGTCCCCCAAGGAAGGGCTTCAGATAACGCAAAGGTTTGAAACCCCCCCTGCTGCTGCCTGGCTCCTGCAATAGTACAGGGAGCCCTCTGCAGCCCCACTGTTACGGGAGTGAGGGAGCGAGGCCATGACCCCAGAGCTGCAGAGGGAGTCTTGCCCTCTCTGTTAGCCAAATACCAGATTATCCAAATAAAAGCCGTGTCCCCCATGCTATTCGGAGAATCGGGAGCGTACTGTCTATGTTTTTCTGCTATAAGGATATCAAAAGAGTTCCTCCTCACAGCTTTGTCTATGCTGGCTTAAGCTACTTCCTGTGTGAATCATTGTGCCAATAACCTGGCAGGTTATTGATTAATTTGCACAGCTGGGGTTCCTATATTGTATGGGGGCTACTGATGGGCCATGCTGAGGGATGTGTGTTTGTTCTGTCTGACCTCAGCTTAAATTCCTGAGCCCCTGGTGCTGTGCCAAACTAGATCCCTCTTGAAATCTAACCCTCTGTCTCCAGTTCCACCCATCATACTGGAGCCTTGAGCAGTGTCATGTCTAGGTCCAGGCTGGGCAATAAACACCTGGCTCTTAGCAGCCCTTTTGTGTGTCTCATCGTTATTATATATGTTGTTTTATGCATGTGTAACACCTACAGACCCCAGTTGCCAGCGGGCAGGATCGAACCTGTGACTTCTGGAGCTAAATATATGAGCCAAAAGCCACATGACCCTTAGCTAAGGCTGTAGAGCAGACTCATTAATCTTGCTCTCTTTAAGTGGTCTCAGTGCTACTGGATTGGACAGAATGTCACACTCAGGAAGTGTGCAGGTTACATATGGCTCCATCCCTAAACCACCCAGTCCAGCATTGGCAGGTGTGGTTAGATGTTGATAGATGTTTGGCTGTTTGTGTGTGTTCCCTCTGTGTGCAGCCACAGCCCTGTGCAGACAGCTAGTACAGCAGACCTCAAGCAAATCACCCAATGACCACAAGATCTGTTAAGGGACGAAGGCATCCAGCCAGGATTATTGCCAACAAAGCACGGTACTAGCATCTCACAGACTTTACTGGACCATATACACATATGCCCATAACAATGAACCAGCTTAGTGAATGGCAGAACTTTCTGTTCCTCCCTGGGCCAGACAAAGATACTCCCTCTGAGATGCATCTTTATACCCTGATACAAACAAGTTAGTACTGCCCCTCTGACATAGTTACTGCCCCCCTGACATGACTAGTTATCACCCATCACCTTGTTCATGTTGGTTTGATCAAAACATCTCTAGTATGTACTGTCATCCTGACCTTATCTTTTAGGAGAGGTCAGTGTGTTCCTGTTATCCTCAGGGAACGTTTTCGTACCATCCTTGATATCAGGATGTTCTGGTACCACTTGATATTGGGATGTGTTTGTGTAAGTACTCTGTGATTAGCACTTTTTAGAAATGTGGATTTTTGCAATACTAGCCCAGTTCTTGCCATATTCTGTGAGCAGGGCCTGCCTCATACTAGGCCTCTAATGCAAGGGCTTATGTTTTAGGCTCTTTTCCTACTCCATCAGGATAGTTGTAGCCTGACACCTCTCTCTCTGCCACAGCTCATCCCTGCTCCAGCTTGTGAGAGCACGCAGACTGAGCTCTCCTGCAATGTTCTCCAGCTCTGGTTAATAAGTAGAGAGCCCTCATCTAGGAAAGCAGATTGCAACGTGCACAAGCTTCCCAAAGATGAGAATCAAGTAGATGAAGCAAGGGGAAGGAATGTGCAATGTGGGGATTGGGAGGAGCAGACTCAGCTTCCTTCCTCCCCGAAAACGGATTTCAAAATGGCCTTTCTCTGCCAAGGATGGAAGGTTTTTCTGATGATCTGAACATCACACTGAGGGCACAGCTACCCTCAAAAGTTGTAGTGCTTTGACTGTACCAGACTAGTTAAAGCCGCACACTCCCCTTTTATGCTGATGCAGTTATACTGATATAAAGGAGCTTATTCTCATATAGGAGAGGTGGGAGATAGAGCGGCCTGGTGGCTAGAGGGCTGGACTCAGAACACTGCGGTTCTTTTCCCAGCTCTGCTGGGTGACCTTGGGCAATTCACTGCTTGGTGCCTCAGTTTCCCCACCTATAAAATGATACTTACCTACTTTGTAAAAGCACTTTGAGATCTGTGGGTGGAAAACTCAGTATAAAACCCAGTTATTAGCATTCTTATACCTGAATAAGGCATTGTCATACTGCTATAACTCAGTCCACACTAAGGATGGTGCCAGTATAACAGTAGTGGTAAAAAAATCACACTCCAACTGAAATATTTATACTGGCCTAGACCAGGCTTCCAACTCGCTGAAACCAGGAACTGGAAGAGGAAAGGGAATCCAGAGAAACAAGGAAAGGCAAAGCAAGACCTGAAGTGCCTGACTCGTCTCAAACCCTGGACCGTGTTTGAAGAGAAAAACAAAACAACTTACCTCAGTATTATAACAACCTCCATGAGCACCAAAGAGAAGGGTTAGTGTTATAAACCCATCTACCAGGGATTTATGACCAGCTGCCCAGATACTATGGTGACGGGCACCATAAAAGAAACTAGTTAGCGTGTTAGAATGTGCCTTCCAGACATGTCAGCGCCCAGTCTCTTTGCACATTACCGCTCCTACCAGGGGACCTGCTCACAGCTAATAATTTAATGACACTGATGGAGCTCTTCTGTCTGTCCATGCACAGATCATTGTTTTTGCTAGATCAGTTCACTATCAACAACAAATTTTAACGTTGTGTTTCCCAAATCTCAGCTTCTCTAATTTTCCTTAAAAAAAAAAAACCATTAGGATTATACAACCGCATTAAGTGTCTCCTGCTGGACAAGAAAGGACATGAATCCTACCTCTCATCATTCCCGGCTCCAGCTAAACCCAGACAAGGTTCCTTTGTGCCGAGCGATGTTAAGACACCTTAACACTTCCCTGCTAGCGAGCTACAAGTTTTTACTCACAATATTTTTCCCTTGACAGTTTGTACCGATCGTTAAGGCACCGTGTAATTACCACCACAGCTAAAAGGCACGGGATGATTTATCCTTGACAAGCATCACCTTTTCAAGACGACGCCATTAACACTTACGTGGAGTTTTTTTGGCATGGGGAGATAGGGCACTGCAAGAGCAATTATTCTGTTCCCCTGCTGGATCCCTTCTCATTCTCCTCTCTTCCCCCAAGGTGTATAGCACAGAAACAGCAAAGCTGAACTGACAGGCTCCCCGCCCCCCACTGTGCCTGGAGGGATGATTCTGTCTGTCTGTCTCTCATTTTTTTTTGCTTCCACCGTCTTTCGAGTCAGCGTTGGGTTCCTTGCCTGCACCTCTTGTCTCCTGGCTCGGGGACAATGTGTGCACTTATCTCAGCACATACTTAGTGCCCAGCTCCACACCCTGAAATGTCTGATTATAGCTTGTTGCAGACTGTGGGTGATACATCAGATTAGGCAAACAGCTGTGCCAAAGAGACTTGTTGAAAAAGCACATTCGTGCAGCAGCATTCAGCTCTCCGGGTTGCTGTGGGGTTGGCTGGTTGGCTGTTGTTTTTTTTCCCCTTACTCCCAGCAGTAGCTCTAATAATTGCCTTGACATCGCTCTCAGCGAGGGAAGGGCTGAGGAGAAATGCTCAGCATTGCAGTCATTTGCCAGCAATTTTGTCTCTGGGGAACGGGCCCCTCCATAGGCGCAAACTCACGTCACGTCTGTTTTGCTGGATAGTCTTTCTATGGAGAGCACAGGTCCCTCCTGAGTGAAAAAGAAAGACGCCTGGTTTCAGCTCCTGAGCTGCGCTTGGCCTGGACGATCACCTGTATTGAGAAGCTAAGCAAAACTGGGCAAGGTCCGAATTGGGGGCCCCACCTGGTCTGTGAAATGGACTCATTGACTCAGGCCCTTTCTACCCCTTTCGATGGCGTAGGTCTACCGGCAAATCGTGCTAGCGCAGAGGCAGTAGCTATGTTTACCAGAGCAGCTCTCCCCTCGCCATAGTGCTGTCTACACTGGGGGTTAGGTCGTTATCACCACGTTGCCCAGGGTGTGGATTTTTCACACCCCTTAGTGACTTAGTTGTACCGAAGTCAGTCCGTAGTGTAGACCTGGCCTTGGACTTTTTCCAGCACAGCTTAGCTGGTTAAGGTTATGATTTTTCCCCACATCCCAAACAACATATCTATGCTGGCAAACATTTACGTGGGCTGTGGGGCGCTGTTCTGGGGGAATTGCTGCCTCAGGGCTGAGATATAAGGCCAGGTTTGCTGGCATAGTGCTATTGGTGAGGGGTGTGATCCCTGACTAACGTGGCTGGCTGGCAAAGGCCCCTAGTGTAGATACAGCTATGTTGTTACGTCTACTTTGAAGATCCCTTGGTGCTTGACATGACTGTAATAATTAGTAACACCTATCTTTTAGGCAGCACTTTTCATCAGTAGATGGTAATGCACTTTTGCAGAGGAGGTCAACATTGTTATCCTCATTTTAGAATTGGGGGAAACTGAGGCACGGGGAGGTGGGAGTGACTTGCCCAAGGTCACCCAGAGCTGAGCCTAGAACCCAGAGCTCCTGAGTCCTAGTGTGCACATCTAGTTCAGCCTTTGTCCAAAGAGCTTGTCAATGTTGTTAGCGCAGTTTGTTGTTTTACAGAGGTGGATGCTGAGGTCCAGTAGCCATAATGGGACTGTTTCTTATTTGCATTAAGGCCTCATTATACCATGCTGGCAGTGTGAAGGGTCCTTAATGTGCATGCAAATGCCATCGAGCCTCACTCTGAGGCCGCTTTATACTTCCAGTGTGGTGTAAAAGGGCCCATTTCCCTGTTCCTGGAGTCGTAGTTTACACCAGCGCAAAATGAGTGGAAAAAGCTACCAAAGCACCATGGCCCGTGTAAACTTCCCTTGCACGGATGTGACGGTGACACTGGACAATAGAGAGTGAAGCCTCCCATGGGTGTATGTCTTTGGGGGTGGAGCGGGGATGATGCTCTTGGGGTATCAAGGGCTGTGAGTCACTTTTGTGACCCCCCTGCCTTAAGGAGTCTTACCTGGGGTGGCTGGGGATCAACCTTCTAGCACCATGGCCTGTCAAGCACTCTCCTCTCGGCTATACCTGCCCTGTCTTCCCTTGCAGGTTAACAAGAGGGGCACCCCAGTCTCCGAGTCCCTTTGAAGCATTTCCTGTGATATCCAGCCCCTGACACTGGCTACTCATAGAAATCCCAGATCCTCTGTCTCCAGGGAGCATCATGCCCCAGTTTTACTTTAAATCGCTATTCCTGTAGAACCCCCAGTACTTGTAATGAAACAAAAGAACCTTAATTTAAGAAGGAACAGCGATTCCGCTGGAAACATGAGAGAGTGATGGAAACAAATGGTTCCAATGCAAAACAAAATCATAAGACACCAACTCAGGCCCACACTCATTAATAGTTACCTTTCTTATTTAATCAAGCAGGTTTCTCCCCCACACAGAGTTCAGTGGGGTGCAGAGCTGGCTGGCTTCACAGAAACCAGGATCCAAACTTTCGTGAGGACACCCATGCTCCACAAGATGTTCCCTCAGTGAGTGCGTACAGAGGGTCTCTTCCCATTCCTTATTATACTGAAACAGTTTTGTTTTAATTCATAGATGGGGCAATCCTCTGTCTGTTGTAATGTTCCTTTGTACCTTCAAGTAGTTTCGATTGTTTGCAGTTTTCCCTTGATAGTCTTGGGATGGAGCAGGCTAGACAGTTGAGTCTTGCATAGAATCATAGAATATCAGGGTTGGAAGAGACCTCAGGAAGTCATCTAGTCCAACCCCCTGCTCAAGCAGGACCAACCCCAACTAAATCATTCCAGCCAGGGCTCTGTCAAGCCAGGCCTTAAAGAATGGAGATTCCACCATCTCCCTAGGTAATCCATTCCAGTTCCTTGCATTATACCACTGGCTGACCAGAGATGGGTGAAGACTCCATCTTGCTTGAACGGGCCACCACCAATCCATTTTATCCCCTGGTGGCTAACTTTTACTCCAAAATAATAAAGCATACTTTCAATATGGTTACATTATTCTTTAGGTATTACCCATACATACACCTCGCAATGATTATGAGTCTTGAGAAGTTATGAGCTTTCTGTAGATACCTTACATGCTACCCCTTATGGATAAATACCCTGCAAGACACCTGTTTGGTAGAGTGAGTTTGCCAGTTCTAAGGTAAGAGTTGCTTGTGATGAACAGCCGACCTTTTGTCAAGGGGCCTCTATCATGGTGGGATATGATTAAAATCTCAGTCTCAGTATTGTTAATTCAGAGATCACGAGTCAGGTACCAAAAAAATCATGTGATTAACTTAAAATCGTGAGATAATTCCCCCCCCCACACACACCACCATAATTTTGTTTTCTATTTACCTTCTAGTTCTGAGACTAGGTGTACATTTAAAACATTGGATAGTATGGAAAGTCAGTTACGGGTGTGAGTTTTTTACAACATTTCTATACTGGCAAAAGACTTAGTGTAGACACAGTTTTCCTGACATAAAAGTGCTTTGTCAGGGTAGCTTATTTCATTCGGGGAGCTGGCATTACCTGCATCTAGGGAGTCTTTGCTGGTATACCTCTACCTGTATCGCTACGCTCACAAAGCTTTTCTGGTGCACGCGGCTCACATTTACAAGCTTTTCTCTGCAGCTATCATAGCCGGAAATGTACATTCTTTAATAAAATGAGAGCTGAGATTCTCTTTTAATCACATGACTCTAGGAGCTGGGGTTTTAAGAAAAGTGTCAGTTATATTGAGCCTCATGATAAAATCTGGAGTTGGCAACATTGCTCCCAATGAGAGTTAGGCACCTAACCTGCCATGTGGCCTTTCAAAAATAGTTCCCTAGGTGCTTTAGACTCCTGGCTTTGACAATGTTGGTCTTCATGTGTAAAGTCCTTTGGGATGAAAAATCCCTCTAAAAGTGTGAATTACTATGATTATACCAATGATGTAATTAAAACAAGCCTTGCTGGAGAATGTGGCACCAAGCAATTCAGCCTGCACCAATTGCAGAAGCCAGGAAAGCTGCTGGAGCCACATGCCAGTGTCTGGACTGGCCCTGTTGAGCTGAATCATGACTTTACTCTGAAGTGGGTTGTACTGCTTGTGGGGAGGAGGGTGTGCTCAGAGTTAAGCATCCAAGAAGCAATGATTAAAGGAAGTGCAGAAAGGACTAAAAATCTCTGTGCATTTCAGTGCTTCCTCCGTCTCCCAGTCTTGTTTGCTCTTGTGAAGCGATGTGGTTGAGAGGACAGGGCACTGGACCTAGAGAGAAGAGGTCTGATTTCTATTCCCTGCTATGCTGTGCAACCTTGACTAAGTCTCTGTGTCTCTGTTTCCCTGTCTGTAATACACAAAACACTTTGAGCTCCACAGATGAAAAATCCTGGATAATGATAATACCCATAGAGCACTTTTCTTCAGCAGATCTCCAAGTGCTTTATCGAGGAGGTCAGTCTTATCATCCCCCATCGTTCAGCTGGGGAAACTGAAGCCCAGAGCAGGGAAGTGGATTTTCTGAAGTCACCCAGCAGGGCAGTGGCAGAGCCAGGAATAGAATCCAGCTCTTCTGAATCCCCCAGGTTAGTGCTCTATCTACTAGGCAAAGCTGCCTCCTAAACAACTCATGTTATTGAAGGTTAAGAGGAAACATCTCACATTACTGCTTACGGCAGTCTGCAGCCTTGTCTGCACCAGAACAACATCGCTGCTATAGCTTTACCAGCAAACCCTTCTACTTGTAGATGCAGCTTTCAAAAGGAAAAGAGTGCTTATGCCAGGATAGCTAACACCAGTTCCCAGCATGGAATGGGCCAGAGGTGGCCAACCTGTCACTCCGGAGCCACATGTCGCTCTTCAGAAGTTACAATGCAGCTCCTTGTATAGGCACCAACTCAGAGTGCTTTCCAAAGAAGGTCAGCAGGGAAAGGCGTATCAAGAACCTTGTTGGAAGCTGAAGCCAGGCAAATTCAAATTAGAAATAATAAGGCACAACTTTTTAACAGTGAGGGTGATTAACTGTTGGAACAAACTCCCTAGGGAAGTGGTGGATTCTCCATCTCCTGATGTCATCGGTTCATAAGTGGATGCCTTCCTGCAGTACTGCAGGAAAGGGCTGGGAGATGACAGAGGATCAGAAGTTGAACATGAGTCAACAGTGTGTTGCTGCAGTGAAAAAGGTGCGAGACAAATGTCATTCTGGGATGTATTAAGAGGAGGCTCATGGGCACAGGCACTGACTTTCCAATGTGCTGGGTGGTGCTTGACCTTTTGTCCCACCCCCACCCCGCGTCTGCGGGGATAATAGGTCCGTATATAAGAAAAAGCCCTGAATAGCGGGACTGTCCCTATAAAATTGGGACATCTGGTCACCCTACCACCAATGGATGCCTGGGCCATGGTGGCCCTGCTTGGGCTCCGCCTCTTTCCCTACCTGCTCTGCCCCTTCCCCCGAGGCCCCCACCACCCAGTGCTGCCTGGTAAGTTGCTCCTCTCCTCCAGTCCACCCCCCTCTCCGGAGGTCCCTGCCTCTCGCTGCATCCTTCCTCTCATCCACCCCCTTCCCCGCAAGACCCCCCACCTGCCACTTGCCCCATCCCTCCTCCCCCCTCCCCCAGTCGCCGCTTGCTGGAGGGATGCAGCAGGTGAAGGTGGAGGAAAGGAGGGATGCAGTGGGTGGAGGGCAGGAGGAGAGGAGAGATGCAGCAAGCGGCAGCAGGAGGGCCTAGTAGGGGGCAAGTGGGGGAAAGGGCAGAGCTTGGGGTGGAGTGGGGGTGGAGTCTGAGCAGGACCACCAGTGGAAGAGGCGAGCCAGGGAGTTAGCCTCCTCCAGGGGAAGCTTCACCCACCACCCATGTGCTATAACGAGGATGGTGATCTACTGTTCTCCAAATCTACCAAGAGTAGGACAAGAAATAATCATAGTTTGCATCAAAGGAGATTCAGGTTAGATATTAGGAAAGACTTGCTAACTGTAAGGATAATTAAGCTCTGGAACAGGTTACCTAGCGAGGTGTGGAATTCCCATCACTAGAGGATTTTAAGAACAGGTTAGTCAAATACCTGTCAGGGATGACCTGAATGTATTTATTCCTGCCTCGGGAGTAATGGGAGGAATGGACTAGATGTCCTTTTGAGGTTCCTTCCAGACCTACATTTCTATGTTAAAATATGCTTTAGCCAAAACACAAGTTATATTTTCATCAAACACAAGTTAACGGGGTTCAAAACAGGGGTAACAGGGTAACATTTAAAGGTCTGTGATGTACTGGAAGTCAGAGTAGATGATCTAAATGGTCCCATCTGACCTTAAATGCTATGAACACCAATCTAACCCCATTTTACTGATGGGAACTGAAGCAGAAAGAGGGGACGTGATTTGCCCAAGGTAATTTAGTGGACCCACAACCAATATGGGATCAGAACCCAGGTATCTAAAGTCCCAACCCAGTGCTTTATCTTCCAAGTCACATTAGCTTGTATAACAAATTTTAAAATAATAAATAAATAATAATAAAGTATGAATAATTTCCATGCACATAGCAATTGTAAGATGTTGGGGGGTTGCCCCAGTTTAGCTAGATTAAAAAAAATTAATACAATTTTTTAGGATAAATTTAGTTGGTAGAAATTATTATTTTTATCCCAGTCAAGGATCACCACCAAGATTTTCATAAATACCACTTGATTTTCAGTGCCTGGTTTTTTAGCCACTCATCTTGAGATGCCTTACAGAGGCCTGGTTGTCAGGCAGCATGAGACGCCAGCCTCTGAAAATCAAGCCTTTTTGTGATGTCTCAAGATGAGCACCCAAAAACGGAGGCATCTGAGATCACTGATCACTGTTGGTGCTAGGTACTGTACAGATGCCTAACAAAGAAGAAGTTCCCTGTCCCCAGAGAGTTTGTCGTGCCTGAGATGGGAAATTCTGTTAGTGTATTTGGTGCCCATTGCTGTTGTACTGAGGCTCTGAAATCTTACACTTCTTAGTTCTTAATTCAGGTAAAAACAAACTCTGATGTCCTGTCTGGCAGGGTGAGGGCTGCAGGATTTGCTTATGTGTCTTTCTTTTTCTTTAAGACTGACCTTATTGAGATGTGAGCCTCCAATCTGATTTGTGGAGCAAATTGGCTAAATATATTAATAAAGAGAGGGCCCATTCCAGCTGCAAATGTTTATGCAGCTGTCAATCTGGATGCATAAAACATCTCTCCGCTTTGCAGCTTTCTCCTCCTTCAAGATTCACCTCCCCTCCTGAAAGCTGCAGCTGTGATTGTTGGAAAGACCAAGGAAGGGGCCTAGGTTTCATCAATAACAGTTGACTTTTTGCTGGCCTCTCCCAAAGGCTGATTGTTGCAAGCTGATCTTGCCCCCACCTAGAAGTTACACCATCATCTCGGCCCACGTATTCACAGATGGTATTTTCTCCTGCTCTACCAGCATGTGAAAACAGGACTCCTCCAAGTTGAGTGTTTTGCTACATTTAATTCATACCTGGGGCAGATTGCTCTCTTCGGATATGTATACACTGCAAAGTAGATACCCACGGTTGGCTCTTGCCAGCAGACTTACACTTGCAGGGCTTGGGCTAAGGGGCTGTTCAGTTGCAGTATAGACTGCTGGGCTTGGGCAGGGAGCCTGGGATCTAGGACCCTGTGATAGGAGAGAGAGAAAAATTAAAAAACAGGCCAGTTGCAGGTTTTCAATTGCAGTGTAGACTAGGGCTGTCAAGTGATTAAAAACATTAACTGTGACTAATTGCGCTGTTAAACAGTAATAGAATACCATTTATCTAAATATTTGTGGGTGTTTTCTATATTTTCAAATATATTGATTTCAATTATAACACAGAATATGAAGTGCACAGTGCTCACTTTATCTTTATTTTATTACAAATATTTGCACTGTAAAAATGATAAACCAAAGAAAGTATTTTTCAATTCACTTCATACATGTACTGGAGTGCAATCTCTTTATCATGAAAGTTGACCTTACAAATGTAGAATTATGTAGAAAAAATAACTGCATTCAAAAATAAAACAATGTAAAACTTTAGTGCCTACAAGGCCACTCGGTCCTACGTCAGCCAATCGCTCAGACAAACAAGTTTGGTTACATTTGCAGGAGATAATGCTGCCTGCCGCTTGTTTACAACATCACCTGAAAGTGAGAAGAGGTGTTCGCGTGGCACTGTTGTAACCAGCATCACAAGATATTTATGTGCCAGATGCGCTAAAGATTCATATGTCCCTTCATGCTTCAACCACCATTCCAGAGGACCTGCATCCATGCAGAATGTGAGTAAAACAGAACAGGAGACATACAGTTCTTCCCCAAGGAGTTCAGTCACAACTTTAATTAATGCACTATTTTTTTTAACAAACATTATCAGCATGGAAGCATGCCCTCTGGAAATGGTGGCTGAAGCATGAAGAGGCATATGAACATTTAGCATATCTGGCATGTAAATACCTTGCAATGCCTGTTACAAAAGTGCCGTGAGAAAGCCTGTTCTCACTTTCAGGTGGCATTGTAAAAAAGAAGCAGGTAGCAGTATCTCCCATAAATGTAAACAAACTTTTTGTCTTTGTGACTGGCGGAACAAGAAGTAGGACTGAGTGGACTTGTAGGCTATAAAGTTTTACATTGTTTTGCTTTTGAGTGCAGTTATGTAACAAAAAAAAATCTACATTTGTAAGTTACTTTCACAATAGAGATTGCACTACAGTACTTGTATGAGGTGAATTGAAAAAATACTTTCTTTTGTTTATCACTTTTACAGTGTAAATATTTGTAATAAAAACTAATATAAAGTGAGTACTGTACACGTATTCTGTGTTGTAATCGATATCAATATATTTGAAAATCTAGAAAACATTCACAAATATTTAATAAATTTCAATTGGTATTCTATTATTTAATAGTGCAATTAATCGCGATTAATTTCTTTAATCGCAGTTAATTTTTTTCAGTTAATCGCGTAAGTTAACTGCGATTGATTGACAGCCCTAGTGTAGACATATCTTTACAGTTTCTGGCTTTTCTGGTCCTTTTATGTGTGACTTGAAACAAGTGGAAGATTTGTAATGAGCCTCTGCCCAGTTAGGATATTTTTATGACAGCACCAACAGGCTCCAACTGAGATCAGTGTTTCATTGTGGCAGACACAGCCTGCACCCCAAAAAGTTCAGCATCCAAGCAATAGATTGAGGCACAGAGAAAGGAATTAGCTTGCCCATGGCTACACAGCTAGTCAATGGCAGAGCTGAGAATAGGACCCATATCTCTGAAAACTCAGACTAGAGCCCTAACCACTAGATCACACTGCTTCCCAATTGCAGGGCCATTATCAACCACAAAATCCTGCAGTAGCAAGCCCAGGCAGTGCACAAAATGATAAGGCAAATGTGTTATATTTGTCATCTCCCAAAGCTGTTTCAAAAATTATTGCCAGTGATAAACTCCCAGAGAAGGATGTTGGCTAGCGAAACCATGTGTTTATAGCCTTTCAACTTGGATTGACACTTGGCTGTTGTTGGATCCTGGCACAATCCAGAGGAAAGAAGGCAGCCTCATTCAGAAAGCAGTTGCCAGGAACTTAGAGATGCTTTTTTTGTTTCTGGCAGGGCACCCGGCGAAGACAGGTCTTTTGTCACAGCAAAGCTGTATGTCCACTTGGCCACATATTATTTACTGTGTTTACTCTCCCTGGTGTTGCAAAGCCTTTCTTGTCAAGGCCGGTAGGGTACCACGCAGATATAGCACTTTGTGGGTTGAAACATGCCACATGTGGAAAATAGAGTGTTAAGTCATGGAGCCACAACAGTGCTGAGTCACTGGGCTGCCCGTCTTCTGTTTTCATCCCTCTCCAATGATTATGGCAGGCAACCACAAGTTGTGGTACCCACCAAAACACTGAATCATCTGAGAGACAAGTTGCTTCTGGCATTCTGGGTTCCCTCACAGGAAATCCTTGGTTTGACTGATGATGTGGATGCCAGCTGCAGGCTTAACTAAACAGACTGGGAGAGCATTTGGGATCAAAGACTTCCAAGGCATCCCCCACCTTCCTCCATACTCACCAGACTATCCAAGCGCAAACTTATACCTGCTTAATTATAATGACCATGCATTGCAGCAGAGTCCCCCTCACCTCCAAATTCACTGTGCAGGAATATGCAGGAGAACCGTGGCTGCAGGCTGCTCTGAGGTGCTGGTCCCCAATGGGAAATCTCTGGTGCATTTTGGCTCCCAGGTGGTATGGCTTTGGGGGACTTGAAAACAGCTTCCCTGTCTAACAGAACTAAATATCTCTATTCCCTGGGCACCACATGCCTGGGCCATCTTGTCAGCCTCCCCAGGCACATGCCACGTGCTATGTCTCGCTTGCTCAAATGCAAAATGAAATGTCACCATGCTCCATCTTTTCAAGGCAACTCTATGGGCTCCCTGTTAAATCCAGACTCAAATCACCAGCTATGGCTTTGCAGCAGCCAACCTCAAGGGCCAATTCTTAATATGCTTTTCCTCCTTATCCCCTCCACCTGTCTGGCCTTAGTCTCTTCTCTGTCCTTTGGTGGTGTTGAATATAATAGATACATAGATTTCCATACACTGACAATTACTGTTTTGTTTTATAATTACATCATGGCTTTTTAGTATTTTATTTTAATTTCTATCTTTGGGAATTTCAAGTATTATAATAATTGGCTTGTCTCTACAGCTCTCTTGGATAATATTGCCAAGTTGGAGAGGAACTGAGGGCAGATAAAGAGCGAGAACCAGGTGCTATCACATAAAAGTAGCATTATTAATTCACATTAATTAATAATTACTAATAAACATTAGTTGCATTATTATTATTTATTGCAAATGTCTTAATTTGATCATGGAGTGTTAATTAGTGTTATATTAATTTGTTTGCAGTAGCACCCAATATATGTGAGACACTTTCCAGACTTTTAAGGAGAACAGTCTCTTCCCCAGTCTAAGGACAAATAAGTTGACAGAGGTCAGAGGAAAGGAAGTAAAAAGAGGCAATTTACAGACAATGTTTGAATGTATTTCTTTATTACTCATCTTACAGGGGTATTACAATCTGGAGTTACAGTTTTCTTTCCAGCAATTTTTAAAATGTGTTAAAATGCCTTTCTCATCCAGTAAATTTCACTTAAAATCATTGTCTCTAAGCATTCCAGTGTATTATCCATATATTCAGTAGACGCAATGGACAAATCTTTGGGGTAATGTATTGTTACAATTTGGCAAATACTGGAATTTTTGGCAATTCTGAAAAATCAGAAAAATAATCATTTGGGGTTGAAGCAAAAGTAGTTTTTTTCTGAATTTTTTTGAGAAACTTTTTTTTTAAGTCAGACAAAATGTTTCCTTTCAATTTCAGGCATTTTAAAGTATATTTAATTTAACAATCAAATGGAAGGAAATTTTGAAACAATCGCCCCCATTGAAACTTTTTGACTTTTTTTTTTTATATTTTGTTTTTAATGAACTATTCAGTGAAACTGACGTGAATTTTTGACACAAGGTGGCGGAAGTAATGTCTTTTACTGGCCCAACTTTCTGTTGGTTTAAGAGAGACAAGTTTTCCAGCTCCACGGGGCTTTTCTTCAGGGCTTCTGTGGAGCTTGAAAGCTTGTTTCCTTCACCAACAGAAGTTGGGGCAATAAAAGATCTCACTTAACCCATTGTGTCTCTCATATCCTGAGACCAACAGGGCTACAACAACCCTGAATTTGTGAAATGATTTGGTGTCACCAAATATCCATTATTTGCAGGGGGAAAAAAGTTTCAGATGAAAAATTTTGGCCAGCTGTAATCCTTGTAACACCCCTCCCTCCTTTTTCTCCCAGGCCTGAAAGCCCCTCTCTCTTCCCCCACCCCCTTTTCTATTCTACTCCACTGCTTTTCCTTTAGTTCCTCTCACCTCTGCCCATGTAGTCGCCTTTTGCAGCTCCTTGACTACCTTCCACCAGCCGCCACTTGCGCCTCTCACAGCACATAGCACCCAAGGCACCAGAAAACTGGCAGTGCCTTTGCTACCAGCAGTGCTGACTTCCTCCATATTCAGCATTCCGTACTCCCCTCCCCATCCCATCTCTGGGTAGGACAGGGAGGGCTGGGATCCCATCCATCCAGTGTCTTGCTCTGATAGAATCATAAAGATGTAGGGACCTTTATAGGTTGTTTAGTCCAGTCCCCTGCACTGAAGCAGGACTAAGTATTATCTTAGGGTAAACTATTTCCAAATTTAGCATGAGTTGGTAGCCTTGCCTATTGTTAAGCAAGTTCTCTCCAGTCTCCCACATAGGTAGAGTCATACCCTGGGTGGTGAATAGCTCCCCTGGACCTGCAACCCTACATAAACATTGCGCCTGGCTTCTGCATAGCATGCACAGCCAGAGAGCTTCACAGGTGCATTTCTAGCTCTTTTCCAGCCCCAGAACTCCCTGCCCTTCATTTCACTCACCCTACTCCCATGCTTCTCTGGGCTAGGCAGGGCTCAGTCAAAATTGTTTGAAGCAAGAAAATATATGTTGGCATGTGTGTGTATGAGCTAACCCCCCACCAGAACAAATACTGCCCAGCCCCAAACCTGGGCATCTCTGGGGGCTGTACTCAGGTGTCTGAAGAAAGCATTGCAACGTTCCAAGGCTGTGACCCTATAAAAACCCTAGAGGCTCTGAGATCCCTGTAGGAAGGGGTAAAGGCTTCTCCTCCTCCTCCTTCTTTATTTGTGTCTTAAATAGACAAGACAAAAATAAAGTTTCCCTCCATCTAAAGCAAGGGTTGGCAAACTACGGCCCTTCAGATGTTTTAATCTGACCCTTGAGCTCCTGCCAGGGAGCGGGGTCTGGGGCTTGCCCCACTCTGGCACTCCACCTGGGGGCTTGCCCACTCTGCATGTGCTGTGGCTCTGCCTGGCTCCCAGAAGCAGAAGCATGTCCCCACTCTGGCTCCTATGGCATAGGGTCAGCCAAGGGCTCTGCAGCTCCCATTGGCCAGGAACCACGGCCAATGGGAGCTGCAGGGGCAGCACCTGTGGACAGGGCAGCGTGCCTAGCCACCTGGCTGTGCCTTTGCATAGGAGCCAGAGTGGGGACATGCCGCTGCTTCCGGGAGCTGCCTGAGGTAAGTGCTGCCTGGAGCCCGTATCCCTGACCCCCTCCCACACCCTAACCCACTGCCCCTGCCCTGATCCCCCTCCCATCCTCTGAACCCCTTGGTCCCAGCCCAGAGCACCCTCCTGCACCCCCAACTCGTCATCTCCAGCCCCACCCTAGAGCCTGCACCCCCAACTGAAGCCATCAGCCCCCTCTGCACCTCAACCCCCAATTTTATGAGCATTCATGACCCACCATACAATTTCCAAAGCCAAAAAGTTTGCCCACCCCTGATCTTAAGTGTGGGGGAAGGGAGAAGGAACCCCCTCCAAACCTTCCATCTATCTCAATTACAGACCAGTTATACATCAGTTAAAGAAAAGGGAATTAACGTATATTTGTATATGTGCAAGATAGATTAGGTAGAGAGATAGAGAGAGAGATGGCTGAGCATAGAATCATAGAACAGGAAGGGACCTCCTGAGGTCATCTAGTCCAGTCCCCTGCACTCAAGGCAGGACTAAATATTATCTAGACCATCCCTGACAGGTGTTTGTCCAACCTGCTCTTAAAAATCCCCAATGATGGAGATTCAACAACCTCCCTAGGCAATTTATTCTAGTGCTTAACCACCCTGACAGGAAGTTTTTCCTAATGGCCAGCCTAAACTGCCCTTACTGCAATTTAACTCATTGCTTCTTGTCCTATTCTCAGAGGTTAAGAAGAACAATTTTTCTCCCTCCTCCTTGTAACAATCTTTTATGTACTTGAAAACTATTATGTCCCCCCTCTGTCTTCTCTTCTCCAGCCTAAACAAACCCAATTTTTTTCAATCTTCCCTCATAGGTCACGTTTTCTAGACTTTTAAGCCTTTTTGGTGCTGTTTTATGTCTGGGGATAGATCAATAGATCGATAGTAAATTATTCAAAGGCGTGGAAGTCCCACTGAGAATTTATTTAGGCACTGAGGGCCCTCAGTTGCATTGAAAATCCATGGGACCCAGGCTCCTAAGCCGCTTAGGTGTTCGCTGAAAAATGTACCCATTAGACAAAACAGGCTATTTGCATCAGCAACTTCTGTGCTCACTAAACTCTCGCTTTCATACACAGCAAACTCGGGGTATTTAGGGGACCCTGAACTGTATTTACTCTTCCTTTCCGTGGGTGCGCAAGATCGAATTCTGACCTAGTGTGACCATGTTGCGAGCTGTAACCCTGCGCGTTTTCCGCTGGCATTCGGATTTGAGGGGTCTCTCCCTGCCCCCCCAAAATAGTCTATAAAATCTTTGCACAGAGAATGTTCCTTGCACAGGAGGAAACACATGTGTTTTCCCATTAATTTTTCGCAAAAGGAGGCTTTTTTTTTCTATATCCGCGCCTCGCCTGAAAGATTTGGATGCGTATTTTCAAAGTGGGTATAAAAAGTTTAGTATCTTAAAAAGGAATTAACCGGAGTATAAAATCCCTTCGCTGGAGTCCTAAGAAGATGCATTTCCTGTTGAGACGAGGGAAAAGTGTGTCTGTGTCTCTGTCCTCTCGCGCCTGCATGTCAATAAAGCAAACCCTACAACCTGGTCTTTCATTAAAATAAAATAATTAAAAAAAAACCCGCAGGAAAATCTGTGTGAATTCCTGCCTCCGCTATTTTTTTTAAGTTCATTTTGCCCCGGAGCAGTAATACACAGAAAAAATCCTAGCCAGTCCTAGAGAAGTCAGAAAACAACACAAACTTCACACCTCTTCTACAAACGTCCCTTTAACCGAAGTTCCAAAATACGCAAGGAAAACTATATTCCGCGAAATGTGATGTCATTTGGACGCCTCTTCAAACTGATTTTTTTCTCCAGAAAAGGTTCCTTTTAGTTAAAAAGACAATGTACAGAAAGTATTAAAAACTTGGCATTTCCCGAGAAAGAATAAATAGAGAGATTCTGCAACATAACATTTTCTATTTAAACCCCTTAAAATGTCAAGAACAACAACGATCGCTACTAGTGTTATTAGATCCTAGTTACTATTGTTGTTTTTGTTTTACGGACATATGGAATAAGAGTATTTAAAAATAATACCAAGCCCCCCAAAATGTCAAAACATTGCAAGTCCAAACAGACATTCGGCCACCTGGAAGCTTTGTCACAGGTTAAACATTCCATTGCCTAGAAACTGACCGGAAATTTTTAAAAGTGTCATTTTCAAGCGGATTGTGGTGTCATCTTTGGATCGGCGCAGATCCAAACAAGCATTTTGAAATATAAAGCCCTAGATAGGCGAAATCTGGATGCAATAGAATGTGTATAGGCTGTACCATAGCTGAGGAGCTGGCGTGTCTAAACTCGTGTGCAAAGCGCAAGAAATTCGGAGGGGAAATGTTTAAAATGTGTCCACGTGCCTTTCTCATCTGGTTAATTTCACTTGCGACCATTGTCTCTGAGCATTCCCGTGTCATTATCCTCGGCTTGGTAGATGCAGCTGACAGATCTTCGGCGATAATGAATGTCCTGTATTAATATGCAGCGGACCAGTTCGAACCAGGTTTTTAGCTGCTGAGTACTCGGAGCTGCACCAGATACAAAACCGGAATCATCGTGGAAATATTACTCGAGTGCTTTGGCTTACAACTACTTAAGGATTTGAAAATCAACCCAGGGTTGCAAAAAAAAAAAAATTATAATGACAATTTGAACTCCTCCCTCCCCGTCAAAAAAAGTTCTAAGAAAACTCTTGCTGTAGGTAAATGTAAATAATTCAAGTGTTAATACAAAGCAGTGTTGATCCTGCTCGAGCTCTACAAAGTCTATTTTTCTGGCGTTCATTTGCAATTCTTCTTCGCCGGTTCCCCTTGCAGTTATACCAGCACTTTATTAAGTGTATAGATGGAGAAAGAGCGTTTTGCGAGCAAGCTGTAGACAATATAACAACATGCAAACTGCAAAGATTTGAAAAGGAAGGTTCTTTTCCATATGGGATAGTTTTAGAAGTGCTTTAAATACTTAATTTTTTAACAACTCCGGATATCGACGGTTCTATTAAATTAAAGATACACAACGTGTAGCATTGTCTGCCCTAAAGTGTGGAGATCTTCTTCTGGGGAACGTGGATATCAGCGAATGATTTTAACTTACAATATTTTGGCTTTCATTTTTTTACGATTGCCTGGGGTCACATGAATTCTTTATTATTATTATTTGTAGTAAAATCAGACTGTAAACCATTAGCCAGTTTTCACTCCAGTCTTTTTTTTTCTGAATAAAACCAAGTCAAATTCCTGAATTGCTGGAGTTTTTTTTTTTAAATTATTTTATATTTTGTGTTTGATTTGAGAATATGACATTGAAAAAAAATGCAGGGAGTTGAAAACAAATAATTAATCATATTTCTTGCTTTCCTGATTATATATAACCACGTTCAGTCTCAATTTCCTCAGGACAAAGAATAATCAGATGGCTTTAAGATGAAAGGTTCGATTGCGCAAATGGAAAATGGCCAGTTTCTTTAATGGGCTCCAAATGTCTCAGTTAAGGCTCAAATCCAACATGGGTAACTCAGGTAAAACTCCCAGTGACTTCAGCACTGGTTTTGCCCGCGTAGGTAGCGTAAGATCGGGCCTGGTATAGTGTCGTGTTTACTATAGGGAGGCATTTTCGAAAGCGCCTAACGGATTTGGGAGCAGAAATACTTTCCAACGGCTCTAGGGGCTCCTAAATCCCTTGGGCGCTGTTGAAAATCTCCCCTCCTCCCCCAAATCCTCTTGGTGGATAAAAATCTCCCTTCTCCCGCTTATAGAGAATGCGTGCATGTAAAATTAAGGGTTCGAACAGGGCCGTTGTGGTTTTCTTGCCCATTTCCCACAAGGGCTGCAGGTATTTTCGGTGATGAATTCTCTATGCCCATTTCCCCCCCCCCCCCCGATCCCATGATTGCCACCAAAGGCCCTGCCTCTGCCCCGGTCAAGGTGTGAAACCCCGCTGGGGAACAGACAGGCTGAGAGCCGCTCTGAAGGATTCTGGCTGCATCAGACTAGAAGATGCCGACACCGAAATCTCCCCTGCGTGTGACATGCAGCAGATGCTAATGAACAGCTGAAACCACCCCGACTGTGTCTCTCTTAACTGTACGCATGTGTGTGCCCACACACACACATACACGTTTGCTTGCACCAAGAAGCTGTTGTATAAGCCAAGAGATTTAACGGCAACCGGTTGAGCGCTACGTAACTCCGAGCCTGGCCCCTTTTGCAACCGTATTTGTCAGGGCGTTCAAAGAGCTCCCAAAGGGAGAGGTTTCTCCTGCCTGAATGCAGCTTGGCAAGTGGATGGGAGCAGGCCCTGTGTTTTGGCCTGATGGGCTGTCCCAGCTGAAGGCTGTTCTTATCCTGACATGTCTAATTTGTACCTTGGGTCCATGGTGTCATTAAAGTGCTTGGATCATAGCTGCACCTAGCTGGACTGTCAGTTTCAAAAGGGGTGATTAATGTTTCTAAAATCCAGTGGAGGAGGGGGGAAGCTAGGGGGAGCCTGGGGTGGTCTTGAGGATGAAAAAAAAAATCAAAACAACCCCAGTTTTCTATTCTTCTAGCAAAGGGGTTCAGGGCTTGGATCTGAAACTGATGGAGTTAACTCTGTCCCTTGAGTGGTCCTGTGGTCCTCCACCAGGCCTCCCTCTCCCCTCCCCAAATGCGCACACGTGTTCTGGCACCCGCAAGCTCCTTGCACGCTATATTTTAATCGTTGTGTTTTTTTTTACTAGCATCAAACCCACATAGTCCTGTAGATACATGTGCACGCCTTTGATGGTGATTTATTAGTGGAGAGGCAGCCAATCTGTAATTGTACCCTAAAAAGAACTGAACACTTCTGCACTGCCGAGCCAACCCGAAAATGTTATCTGAGCCCACCGAAAAGGCACTGGCTACTGCCCCCTCCCTGTTGGATCTAAATTCCATTGGCACCACGCTAAGTAGGAGACCCTGAGCCAAGGATCATTAAGGGGGATAGTCTAGAACAGGAGTGGCCAAACTTACTGACCCTCCAAGCCACATACAACCATCTTCAGAAGTTCCAGAGCCACAAGACAAGCACAACCTGCCCTGTGTGGGACTTCTGCCCCAATGTCCACTAGTGGGGCTAAAGCCCTTAAACCCACCACAGGGAAGAATCCCCAAGCTCCCCCCTACCCAGTTTTGTAGGCCGAGAAAGGGGGTGTGCATAGGGGGCTCCAGGAGCCGCACTTTAACTGTAAAAGAGCTGCAGGCTCTCATGAGCCACTGGTTGGCCATACCTGATCTAGAAAGGCAGAACAAAGGGTCTTCTGCACCCAAGGCATGGTGACAGGCAGGTGTCGCTTGTGTTCAGCAACCCCACAAGCCAGCTCCCCAGACACATTTCTACACATGTCTTGTGCAAACTCCAGCATGTTTGCTCATCAAAAACAACTGATGCTGGTCACACCCTTTCATCTAGGAGTTATGGGTAACTCCAGGAGTTTCTTCACCAAATAATGTTGCCTGGGAGTGTTCAATCAGACTACAAACTGGGGATTTATTCCTGGTTAGTGCCAGATCTTCAAATTTGCTCAGCAAGGCACAACAATAAGTGGCCATTTTTCAAAGGCATCCGGGCCTGCAGCGCACATTGGGGGGCTGAACCCCAATTGTGGGTGCTGAGAGGTTGAAAATCTAACCCTTTGGGTCACCAGGAAGGGATCAGAAAATAAACCACAGCTCTTGGAATGTTTATTTCTTAGAATAATAGAGATCTTGGTAGGTATTCGAGTACCTGTTAGGCAGACCCTCTGCCAATCAAGGGTTTCTGCTTCTTGCAGTATGTTCTTATACATTTCAGCGTGTTAAGATCCACCTTGCACCTCCAGGAAAACACTTTAGTAGAAACTTAAAATCCACTCTAATACCATGCATTTTTCTAGGCCAGGTATTCTTCGCCCTTCCCCTTGTGTTTTCACTACACCAGTGCAGCATGAGTGCAAAATGCCGCTGAATCCATAGACTCACACTCACTTTGTGCTGCTGCAAATGATGCAGAGTGATGGAGGCCCTTGACCCTCCTTTGTTATGGTTCTTTTGTTTCATTGTGATTTGGTAAATACAGAGATAAATAAGGAAGGGAAGATGACTTGGAAACAGTGATGCATGTTAAAGACAATACACAGCTTTGTCTGTAATATCTAGGCACAGTGGAGTTGCTCTATTTCCATAAAAAGTAGTGGAGAGTTATATAGGTCAGGGAAAGGAGGTGAGATTGGGCTAAAGGCATTTCTTTTCTTGCTGGCATTGAGTGCAAATCCACAGCAACTAGGTCATCCATAGCTTTCATGTGTGCAATTATTTCAGGAGGTGCTGGATATTTCCATTTTAGGAAAGGCTCCTTTTTTGGCAACCAGTAGAGCTTTCATGAGCCACTTTGCTTGGTGTGTTCCGGGTCTTCTTCTTGATGTCAGATTCCATTCAGACCTATGATACTTGGGTCTTTATGGAGTGTATTCCCCCTACCCCAAAATTAGATAAATTCTGTTTTCAGCTAATCTTTGAAATAATATTTTAAATGTTCCTGCATCTATCTATCTATCTATCTATCTATCTATCTATCTATCTATCTATCTATCTATCTATCTATCTATCTATCTATCTATCTATCCCTCACAGGCAATTTTAAAATCAAGACTGGATTTTTTTTTTTTTTAAGATATGCTCTAGTTCAAAAAGGAATTATTTTGGGGAAAGTCCTGTGGCCTGTGTTATACAGGAGATCAGAGCAGATGATCACAATGGTTCCTTCTGGCCTTGGAATCTATGAATTTTATTTCTTTCTTCTCCATCATTTGGGGACACAAACCTCCTTGGTTTAGGCCCCATGTACCCTACATTCTTTATTGATTGATTATTTATATTACAATAGCATCTAGAGGCCTAATCTGAGTGCTCAAGCCCCTATTGTGCTGGACATTGGACACAAAGTGAGAGAGAGTGTCTGCCATGAAAGGGTTATCAAGTCAAACTCCTAATGTAGACCCAATGCACTAGCGTGAACCACGACGTGCACCATTGCAGCTTACCTGTTGCTAGAGAAGGCTTTTTCTATTCAGTGAGGCTGGAGTGCCCTTGATGTCAATGGAGCTATGACAATTTACACCAGCTGAAGATCTGCCTCAGTGTTTTTGCTACACTTGTACAACTCCTCCCTCCCCCACCCTTCCAGTGGAGATTCACCAGTTAAGATGGGACTTGCACCTTTTTGATTTAAAGTATTGGGGTAAGTGCACCGTGTCTACATTAAGGGTTTGCACAGATGGAACTGTATCAATGCAGGTGTCACAGTTCAGAGCAACTGCACCTGTATCCCCCCTCGCCTCCCGCCCTATGGTCCATCAAAGTCCTCTGTGCTAGTCTCCTGAGCTATCATCTCTCTTGGGTAGAGACCCACATTTTTTTTCTCCTGATTGGGGTTTTTCTAGGCTGCACGTAACCTGACTACTCTGTGAGTTCCTCAGGAAGTCAGATTGCCTAAGGAGAGCTGCTTTGGTTTCTCCTCAGAGGTTATAAACAGCGTAACTGCCTACAGCTATAAACTACCCCACAGCTCTTTCTAAGCAAGCACGTTTATTCTTAAGGTGAAAGCATTTCCAAGAAAACAGATCAAATCAATACAAGAGCCCACACACAGGCTAATAAGCTCACCAGAGATCACTCCAACCCCAACAAGGTCTCTGCCAGGTGATCAGTCCTTCTGCCCCCATCAAGTGGTTTTTCTGTGGTCACAAGTTCACAACAGCTGTTAGTTCAGAACAAGCATGACCATGAACCTGTGAGTCACTTCTTTATTCAGTTGTGGCCTCTGATCTTGTCCTCATGTAACAGGTGATCAGCAGCCTTTCTCTGGAAGAAATTTCCACTTGAGTTTCTGGCTGAGTTCTTGCATATCCCTAAGGGGTTACATTTTTCAGGCACCTACCTCTAGAGATTTTCTGGGAACCCCATTTAAGTTTGAAACATAATTATTTTCTGGCACATTGTTTCAAATAATCCTTTAAAGGTTATAACACTTCCCAGAGTTTACGAGTTATGTCTTCCTCTATAGAGACATTACACACAAGTCCACAACAATACATACACATTCGCATTTTTAGTACTATGAACTCCTAAGATACTTAAACTTAATTCAGCCGTTTGTCTGGGATAGTTCAGGAAATTGCCACATCTGCCACAGTAGTACGACTGGTTCAAATTTCCCTGAATCTAGACAAGTTGATTAAATAGATTTGCATTGGTGCTAAAAATGATGGAGACATAGCCCAGGCTGGAGTCAGGGTAACTCATAGCATAGTGGGGTTCAAATAACTGTCTTTACCCACTATACTGAACATGCAAGGCCCAGGTATATACATACTGCTGGCCTGGCCTGTTTCAGCAGGCTTCTGAAAAACAGAACACAAAGAGCACCACTAGGGGGCTCACAGGCTTTTTAAAGGGATACTGCCCTATTCCTGTACTCTGAAGTAATGTATACCTAGCAAAGGCTGGAGAAGCAACAAATAGAGCATATTTTTGGGTGAATGCAAAGGCACTTCTCACCAATGGAAGTATGTCCACCTGTGGATCTCTCTAGGACATGGGGCTTTCCATGCCAAGCATAAAGGGGTTGATCTGTGTCTCTAGAAACTTTGGTTGGTTATATAGGTCATTGGAAGGAGATCAGATTTGGGTCGAGGCCTTTATTTTCTCAGGAGCAACTGGATCTCCCATAACATTCGTGGAGTCAATTAATTTAGAAGTAGGTGGAGATCATCATTTTAGCAAGGGTGGCTCTAGTTTTGTCTATACTAGAAAAATCATGACAGTGTCAGCAAATCAATCTCAAATTGATCTAATCAATCTGGTTAATGATCTGGAGGATGGTGCGGACTGTACTTTCAGCAGATGACACTAAACTGGGAAGAGTGGCAGATACGCTGGAGGGTAGGGATAGGATACAGAAGGACCTAGATAAATTAGAAGAAATCTGATGAGGTTCAACATGGACAAGTGCAGAGTTCTGCACTTAGGATGGAAAATCCTGTGCACTGCTACAAACTATGCACTGAATGGCTAGACAGCAGTTCTGCAGAAAAGGACCTAGGGGTTACAGTGGAGGAGAAGCTGGATATGAATCAACAGTGTGCCCTTGTTTTCAAGAAGGCTAAGGGTATTTTGGCCTGTTTAAGTAGGGTCATTGCCAGCAGATAGAAGGATGTGATCATTCTCCTCTATTTAACATTGGTGAGGCCTCATCTGGAGTACTGTGTCCAGTTTTGAGCCCCACACTACAAGATGGATGTAGAAAAATTGGAAAGAGTCCAGTGGAGGGCAACAAAAATGATTAGGTGGCTGGAGCACGTGACTTATGAGGAGAGGCTGAGGAAACTGCGATTGTTTAGTCTGCAGAAGGGAAGAATGAAGGGAGATTTGATAGATGCTTTCAGCTACCTGAAAGGGGGTTCCAAAGAGGATGGATCTAGACTGTTCTCAGTGGTAGCAGATGACAGAACAAGGAGTAATGGTCTCAAGTTGTAGTGGGAGAGGTTTAGATTGGATATTAGGAAAAACTTTTTCACTAGGAGGGTGGTGAAGCACTGGAATGGATTACCTAGGGAAGTGGTGGAATCTGCTTCCTTAGAGGTTTTTAAGGTCAGGCTTGACAAAGCCCTGGCTGGGATGATTTAGTTGGGGTTGGTCCTGCTTTGAGCAGGGGGTTGGACTAGATGACCTCCTGAGGTCTCTTCCAACCCTAATATTCTATGATTCTATTGTATGGTGCAAGCCCATACAATTGGTGCACCTACACCCATTTAATCCTTGGTTAAAATGGTTTGGTAAGCTGCTAGTGTAACCCACAGGTGAATGTGTTACAGAGCCACACTCCTGCCAATCCTGAGGACATAAATTTGGCTGGAGAGGAGGGGGAAGGTTATGTTGGAAGCTTTAGCTTAAGTAGTAGCTGCTTGTCCTTCTGTCTCTGGAGAGCCTGGCTTGTAGCCCAGCTGCATTGACCAAGATGATAGCTGCCACACACTGTCACAAGCTAAACAGGTTTAAGTATGTATGCACAGGGGATTTGCTCTGGTTTAACTAATCCAGTTACACAAGTTCTTAATTGTCAACCAGTAGATCTCCTACTTGGAAACCAAGCAGAAACCTACAGTCAGAGGGCTATTATAGCCTGAATTAAATCTACTACGAGGTCCTGCTTTTCAAAATTATAAGACAGACACAATAGATCAAGGAGCCACATTAAGAAGTTTTTCTGCTGAGAACCTGAGAAATTCACAGCGCTCCCTTCCCTCCCCATGGTTAATTTCTTCTTAAAGCGAAGTGACCTGCATTCTACATGAGGATTATGACACACAGGATGACAGAAGCATTGGCTGCTTTTCTCCAGATAATTGAGGGTAAGATTTCAGTGTACGCAACAGCAACTTTTAGAAAATGATTCACCGACATTAGTTATGCAATTGTGGACGGGCACATTTTTCACCATGGTAGGTCCACAGTGTAGAAAACAAGCTCCAAATGATTTGAGATCATAAATAAACCTTACCATAAGAACTCACCCTTGGCACTATTGTGGATTCTAAAAAGACCAGATCCTCAGCCAGTGTAAATTCATTGATTTCAGTGGAGCTATGATGATTTGCACCAGCTGCAGTGGGGAAAGTGCCACATGGATTTCAAAAGGAGAAAGAACACCTTTTCACAGCAAATTTTTTTTTCATAATTTTTTTTAAGCTGTAACTAAGCCCCAGCTGTGAGGTAGAGGACTATTCTGAGGATAGCTGGGTATGTTTAAAGGCCACAATGGGAGTTGCACGTTTCATGATTTTCAGGGTTTCTTAAACCAACCAACCAACCAAACAAACAAACCCTTTCCCCCTTTCCTATGACTTTTGACATTTTTGGAACTCTGTGGATGGTTGACGATGTGATGGTAAACAGCGGGATAAACTTAGCCGTGAGTTGCAGTCAGAAGCACAGTACAGTAGGTCGCACGCCGGAGCTCTGGCACCCAGTGACAAATATGGTCTGTCCATGAAAATTTCAACTCCTCCAAAGAGTCCATGATGATATATATTCCCCTCCCTAAGCAATCAAGAGCCTTTAGAAAGGATAAACCCTCATTCCATTGAAGTAAATAGAAGTTTTCAATAGAGCCAGGATTTTACCCAAAGAATGTAGATATTATTTGTATTTCAGGAACATCCACAGGCCCTAGCATGCTAGCTAACCTAGAAAATGGATGGTTTGGTGGCCAGGCAACTTGGTTAGGATACGGAAGAGTTAGGGTCAGTTACCTGCCCTGGCACAGATTTCCTGTATGACTGTAGGAAGTCATTTAGCCTCTCCGTACAAGGGCAATCATAGGACTTCCTTAACTTACAGAGGTACTGTGAAGATAAATAAGTGAAAAATTGTGAAGTGCTCATACACTATAGGGATGGAGAGTGTTTAAGTTCCTAAGATTTATAGAACTGATAGCGGCCCCTGGCCCAAAGATATTCCAATAAAAATAGACAAGTCAAAGGGAGAAAAAAAAACATGATGTGGATGACATGACTGTAAGACAGTAGGTCAATGGCGGAACTGGGGTGGAAGTCTCTTGAGACTGTGGATAGTGTCCTAGCCATTGGACCAGGTTATCTCTGCAACAACTGATTGAAAAGTTCTATTGTCCCAAGTGTTTTTTTAATGTTCAGCCCAGACTCACTTTTATCAATGCAAAGATTTGTAAGTGTGTCTCTCTGTGTGTAAATATGGCAAGAACACACTCTGTGACCTCACTGGTGGGGAGGGAAATGTTGAGGTGCAAATGTGTGCTGACTCAAGAAGATGCAGAAATTGATGGTGTCCTCATTCCAAGCCGATTTGAAGACATTTTTTTTAAGCATTCTGTTTCAATGAACACTTGATGATCTCATCTATATGCACCTCATCGGGATTACCTGGCTACCAGTTTTTCAAGCTGGTCCGGCGTTTTGAGCAGAAAACTGGGAGTTAGGGGTCAGTGGTTTTACATCTGTCTCTGCTCCTAACTCTGACACACTTAGTCCTCTCTTGGGCTCCACTTAGTCAGCTGCAAATTAATAAAATAATAACAATACTTTGTCTGTGATGTCTTCCATCTCAGTACTTTCCAAGCACTTTTTGCACAGTAATGAATTAAGCTTCCCTACAACCTTGGGAGGTAGAGATGTATTATTATCCTCATATTACAGGTGGAGAAGCTGAGGCACAAAGAACACCGGGGCTTGTTCAAGGTCACACAGAAGCTGTGTTTCATGATAATTATCTCCCTCTGAGGCATAATTAGCCAGTGTTTGTAAAACATGCTATGAGATCCTCAGATGAAAAACACTGCGTGACTATTTTAAGACAGCTTATGAAGAAAGTGTCCATACAAGATGTGGCATGCATATTGCATGGCTGTACCTTGCTACGTTTCTCTTCAAAACTGGCACTGATTAGAGGTATGAAAGTTAAAATCTGTATCTAGTGCAGGGCCACTGTTTTAAGGGAAGAATGACTCCTCTTCATCTATAAATCTACTTCCTATGGCAATTGACATCAGCTGAGGATATGCTCCAAAGAACCAAAATATGTAGAGATTTGAAACGCCAGCCACATCTTCCAGAAACAACTCAAAGTCGAAAGGCTAGAACATATGTCAGTTTAGGAATCTCTTGCTCTTTTGTGCTCACAGATTATCATCTTCGGAAATATTCGTTTCACTGTGTCACCGTGGATAGTTTATTCTAGTTTCTATTTCCCAACCTGCTAATGACCCCCTCTGTGGCATGAGACAAGTCACTTAGGACTAAATTTTCAAAAGTGGCTTTTCATTGTGACCCTTCCATTTTTGGGTGCCCAGCTTTAGAAACATATGCCCTGACTTCCAGAGAACTGGAACACCCCCAGATCCCATTAACTTTGTCTGGTATTGTGGGTTCACAACTTTTCTGGAAATCAGACCATGGGCATCCAGCATCCAGCACCCATAAACACAGCACCCAAACTGGGAGGCTACATTTGAGAAAGTGAGCGTCAGCCTCTCTCTGCCTCAGTTTCCCCAGCTGTAAGATGATTATTATAATATTTAGAATCTTTGGTGAGTCCATTAGGTTGCAGTTCAAAGGAAGGTATTGACATGGGATCGGAGAGGACCCATTGATAACACAATTACTACTAGCCGCCAGAGTTGCGATAGACTGTTTAAAGAAAAGGGCAGATCTCCCAATATTAGTGGCACATAGAAATAAAGTAAGGGAAACCTTCCTATGGCAAAAATGACAGAGAGCCTTAAGTCAAGACCAAGTAGATTTTATAATCAGTTGTTTCCTTTCTTGGAAACTGAACAAAATAAATATATAGCTAATGCCAAGAGGCTGAGCAAACACAAATCAGTCTTTTAAAGGTTATGAATAAGATTTATTAGTACTTGTATGGAAAGTTCATGTGTATTAATAATGATTATATATATATATGTGCCCACTTTTGCAAAGCATTTTGATATGCATGAGTGATAGCCGTGATATATTATGTGTGTGTGTGTGTGACTGGAATAGAATAGATAGTCGCACATAGAACTAACTGTATCTAATTCTGGCTTCTGAGAGACTAGGTGGGCGAGGTCATGTCTTTTGTTAGACCAGCTTCTGTGGGTGAGAAGCTTTTGAGTTTCCACAGAGCTCTTCTTCAGGTCTGCGTAAGCTCAAAAACTTGTCTCTCCTCCCCATGGTAGTTGGTCCAATAAAAGCTGTTACCTCACTCACCTTGTCTTTCTAATAACCTGGAACCAACACGGCAAACAACAGTCTGTAGTTTCTGGACAGTCAAGAAGGAACCTGCTTCTGTAGTAGGATACACAGGAGATTTCCTTGAGCATGTTGGTCCTTTTTGCCATTCTCCAAAACTAAACAATGGAGAAGGAAGGGGATTCCTCACGCTACCCAGAATTACAGCGCATATCCCGGGAGGCACGTGAAGCTTCTATGGTCCAAGAGAGGGTGGTGCTAGCTACAGCTTACATTTCTAAATGAAACAGTCTGTTCTCAAAGGCATATTGTAGCAATATCATCCACACATCACCCTGTAGAATAAAAGGCTAGAAAAGCCTATCATTGGTACCATTATGGCAGGTTCCCATGATGTAGCTACATACCTAGATACACAGATTTACTAGGGTTGGGATGAATCCACACTGTAGTTTATTGTTCCTGAGGGAAAGGGGATATAAATCCAGTTAGACACTAGTATTCTGTGGACTGGCGCAAGCTTGTAGTAACAACACGTCTCATGCACATCATGAGGTCGGCTTGCACTGATAAATAAGGATGTCAGTGAATGGGAGGCAACTTGACCATGGCTATTATTCCCTCTCCTTTTGTCCAAGAAATGCTTAGTGGATGGGGGAGTGAATTGGACCAGGCTGAAAAATCCCCACTTCAGAGAGAGAATAGTTCAGCTGATAAGGTGCAAGCTCGTGACTTATAAGTGCTGGGTTCAATTCCCTGCTCCACTGCAGTTTCCCCCCTGATCTTAGACAAGTCACAAAATCTCTCTGTTCCACATCTGCGAAATGGGGGTAATAAAACTTCACAGAGGTGTTGCAAGGTATGCGAAATGGTTGGCTGTGGTGATACTGGGGACTGTATAAGATCCTAAAATAGATAGATTGGGGTTCTCCATATGCAGTGCCTTCACCCCCTCAAAAGATCATTATGAAGAGGGGAAGGAAAAATGCTTTCTGAGAAGAGACATCATGACTTTTCCTAGTAGTGCCTTGAAGTGAGGCAAGCAGCCTGTTTTATTTTCCAGTTTGGAGACACGAGTTGCCTCATATTCCATCTAAAAGGCTTAGAGGCCGTGCCGAGAAGGCCCACCCACAAGCTTGGGCCCTGATTCTGAAGAGGCTTACCCAGGTGCATAACTTTACGCACACAAACAGATCCATTGACTTCAAGGGGACTATTTAGGGCATAAAGTGAAGCATTAGAGTATTGTCAGGATCAGGGCCTACATTGGCTGCAAACAGGAGTCTTCTCTGAGGTCACCCACAAAGGGCACCAAGGTGTGAAGAGGACCTCCCTGCAGTGACTTCTCAGCCCCTTTCAAAATCAGGCCATTTATTAACATACCTGCTTGTAGATTTAGGTGTCTTTGAAAATGTTTCCCATTTGAAAATGTTGCTTTACTTGCTGAACTCTGGTTTGCAACGATGGATCTGATCTGAGCCATGATGACATTGTTCTCTGACACTGTCTAGCTCAACAACAAGATATTGGCTTGACACTGTGTGAAGTGCTGTGGCCTGTGTTCTGCAGGACTAGATGATCACAATGGTCCCTTCTGGCCTTGAAATCTACGAAATTTTGAAAGTATTGTAACTAAAGTGAGAGAAGAAAAAGCCTTAGTCTAAATTAGATTTCAACAGTTTCAGAGGATACTTTCTTTCTTTCTTTCTTCTTCTACCAGTGTTGTTGATTTTTCTTCCTTAGGTGCATTCTTTGCATTACACAATAGATAATTTACTATATTACAGGTTTGCCAAGGGAAGATTTAAAGGATCTGCTTGAACATACTCTCCCCACCCCCATCCTATTTCAAAGTTGCAGTAAATATACTCTGCCTTGTATTGGTCTGTAATGAAAAAAGATTCCCAGTTTCTTCTGCCTTTTTTATTTGGGCTCTAGCAGTGAAAACCTCAGCACCTGAGTTAAATAGTTCCCACATTGCTCAGCTTCACCTGAATTGTGAAAGCCTGCAGGATTCACGTTTGCTCAGGGTTCTCTGCTCCAGAGTGACTGGAAACCATTTAAAACAGCTGCATATAAAAGAATCAGATTTATAGCTACTTGGTTTTCAATGCACTGTCAGAACAGCTCAGTTAAAAAAAAAAGGGTCACATTTTTTTCCCATTCACCCTCTTTGGCTTCAGTCCCCCTCCTGCCCCTTCTTTCTTCTAAGATCTTTTGGAGATGAACATGATTGGAGAAATATGCATTTTCCATACACGTGTGCTTCCTACAAGGAAAAACCCTTGGGAACAAAGGTGCAATTCAAGTGAGGGGGGTTACTGTATCCCCAGTTCAGGCAAAACTCTCATAGAAGTCAACAGGAATTTTGCCCATGAAAGAATGGTAAGATTTATGCAGGCCATACAGCACACATGTCAAGTTATGGCGCTCTATAAATTATTTTTAATAAGAATGATGCCACACTGCACAGACACATTAATGCATATATCATCCATGCTGTGTGTGCAGCTATAAAGGATTCTGCTTGAGTCTGAGCATTTAATAAACTTCTTTGAAGTGGTCTCTCATTTGCTCATCACAGTAAAATCAAAATTTGTCTCTCACTGACAAATCCATTTTCTTAGGCCAATTAGGCAAGGTAATTTGGTTGTTATTTCTCTGAACGTTGTGGAGATTAATTCAGGGAGTTTTATAGGCTGTTTAATACGCCTTCCACATCTGGAAAAATGTTTTAATAATTAAAATATCTAATATATGTATATAAAATATATTATATGTGAGATAATTTCATATATAAATCTGATTGCTATTTATATGTATAAAAAGGATATAACTGATCAGCCCCTCTAAATGCATATATAAGCAGCTAAATAAGTGGCCTGTTTCTTTTGTTGTGTATGTGAGAGTGTGTATTTGTGTTTCCCTGAAAACTAGAGCATTCGTTTAGGTCCATATACAAAGATGTAAGGCCCCAATCAGTTACATTTTATACACACACACTTCTGCTTGAAGTCTTCCCCCTCTGCCTCAGATGCCTTGAAGACAATCTGACTGATGGAATCTTTTTAGTATATGGATGAAAGAAATGTTTTGGTCTAACTGTGAAGGGGTAGTTATTGTGGGGACACTATGTTACCCTACTTTTAAAGCCTTGGAACCCCATTCACATGTGTCTCATTAATTGCATTTAAGTTGCTGAACCCCCTTTCGTTAGTTTTTAAAGAGATTTGGAGAACTTTTTCCTCGCCCGAGTCCTATTCTGTTTGCAAAGTACAAACTTTTCAATCGCTTCACTTCATTTGCAGGACAGGGGGCTTGAGAAGAAATTGATTTATGAATGCCTAAAAGTGATTTATGCTCTTTGTAGAAAAAGGCTTTGTGAGTCACAACACACACACACACACCCCCGCCTTTCCTGTTGAAAGTTTGAAGATGACTTTACATGCAGCCTCAGAAAATCTGACTCTCACTAAACTTCAACAGTTAAGCCCTGCAACTGTAATTACCCAACCTGTAATCAAGGTATTTTCCATTAAGAAATAATGAAAGCCGTTCATGGCTTTGAGAATATCCTAGAACACTGACGTTCAAGGCAGGGTGAAACTTCTATAACAAAACATTCTGCCATATCATCTTCTTCCTTGGGGCCTTATGCAATCAGTATACACAGATCCTCAGCTGTTGGTGGCAGGAGTGTTAGAAGAGAGAGGGGGAAATCCTGGCTCTCTTGAAGTCTATGGGAGTTTTGCCACTGACCTCAATGGGGCCAAAATTTCACCCAAAGAATAAAAACTCTGAACCCCTTATAGCGGAACACTGTTTTTTTCACCAGTAGTAAATGGGGTAGGGGGGAGGGATTAACAGAACCCCATGATGTCCCTGTTCAGTTAGTCCCTACTCAGGAAAGCACTTAAGCATGTGCTTAACTTTAAGCATATACTAAAGTCCCATTGACTTACATGGGATTTAAGCACTTGCTTAAAATTAAGCACATGAGTAAGTGTCCTTCCTGAATAGGGAGCTTTTCCTTAAATTGCAAGACCTCATTCTCAGCCCTGGTCTACCCACGGTTTTTGTACTGGTATAATTATGTCAGCGAGGAGTTTGATAGATAGTTTATACTGGTTCCCCCAACATGCATAACCTATGCTGAAATAAGCACTGATATACCAGTATAACTGTATCTGTGCTAGTGTAGACTAGAGCTCAACTACAGTGGTATAAGCACATTTATACCCGTATAATTGCATCCACACTAGAAGGGTTGTATTGCTTTTACTACAGCGGTATAGTTAAAGTGGTGTTACTGGGATCCAGAGCTTTACTCTTCTAAAATTTACTCTGGATTCACCACCTGTCATAAATCACATGAGATTTGTCATTCATCTCCAAGTTCATCCTCCCACCTGGCAAAATACAGTTTGAGAACACCTTTATGGATAACATAGCATGAGGGGCTGGGAGGAGATGGCCTTGGGGGGGAAGAGAGAAGGACAGTTTCAAAAGCTGCCAGTAAAGCATTTTACTATCAGGCCCATAATTTCTTACAAAAACAATTAAAAAGCACAGAAGAGAAATGACAGGAGGAAAGTGAAAGTGATGGTTCCTCGCTTCCCCTGATTGAGTCGTTTCTCTAGAGTCTAGACAGTAATTGTTGGATTTTCCTTGTAACTTTCTTCTGGTGGCGTTATGAACATTTATTGTTCTGAGATGTTGTATGCAAGGTTACACCACCTAACATTTAAAAAGAAAGAGGTGAGGAACATCGTCATCATGCTTTGCATTTAAACAGTGAGTAGGTATACATTTTTAGTTCGTTAGTTTGTGAGTTAGTTAGTTAATTTGCATGCAGTGTTACAAAGCTAGATATGTGTGGTTTAGAAAGTGATTGGGCTAGGAGCTACCCCTTAGAGCTGGCTGAAGTGTTGAAAAAAATCCCCTTTAACTTGTGCACATTTTTGCAAGTAAAAGCACTGAATTGAGCTTTCTTGAGTTCATAGATGATAAGGCCAAATGTATTCGTAGGGTGAAATCCTGACTCAGTGGAAGCCAATGGCCAAACTCCCATTAGCTTCAGTTGGGCCAGGATTTCACACAGGGATTTTTTGGGGCCTGAAAGGCCCATGAAGATCATCTACTCTGATCTTCTGCCCAGCAGAAGGCCAAAGAATCTCACCCAGTGTTCACTGCATACAGCCCAGTAACTGGGGGTTCAGCTACAGGGTATCATTCAGAAAGATAGCCAGACTGAAATTTTCAATGCTGCCTTGGGGAATTTGTCTGGCTAATTTCCTTTAATTTTAATAGGAATTGAACATCTAAATCCCCTAGGTGGCTTTGCAAATCTTAGCTCCAATCTCCAGTTAGAGACTTCAGAACTGGATCAGACCCAAGGGGTCATCTAGTCCAGCATCCTGTCTCTGACAGTGGCTAGAACCAGATGCTTCAGAGGAAGTGGTAAGTGTTCCACAATAGTGCATGTGGGATAATGTCCTCTCCTGTTAGGTCTGATTCTGGTCTCTAATAGTTAGAGATTGGCTTAAACCCTGAAACATTAGTTTTAATATTCCTTCCAGGATTTTTGTTAGTAGTAACCATTATAACTCTGGTTATTCTTGTTAGCCATATAACCATTCAATCCCTTTTTTGGAATGTGCTATATTCTTGGCCTCAACAGCTTCTGGTGGCAATGAAATCCATCGTCTAATTACATATGTGGGGAAAAGCATTTCCTTATATTGGTTTTATCAGGTGATGAAGAATCTATTCAAATCCTTGGTGATCCATTCCAATGATGAATTTTGCAGATTGTTAAAGACATGTGGGCTTGTGTTATTCATTACTATGAGTAGTGGGATAAAGGCTGGAATTCATGTAAATGTTTGTGAATCGGGAAATTGCATTCCCTGGCAGTGCATGAGCACTTCATGGTCTTTAATGGATTTAGTCTCACAACACCTCTAGGAGGCAAGGCAGTGCTATTATCCACATTGTACAGATGGGCAAGTGACTGGAAGCCATTTAAAATAGGCTGTAGGTTGTTCATCTATTCGCTATTTATTATTCAGATTGTGCCTTTCACCCATAGGTCTCAGAGAACTTTTCAAGGAGGTCAATATAATTATTCCCAGTTTTCAGATGGAGAAACTGAGGCATTATGTGGGGAAGTAACTTATTCAAAGTCACCAAGCAGGAAGAGCCAGGAACAGAACAGCAGTCGCATGTATTTCCTCCTGCATGGCTAATGAGTAACTGAAGCTTCCACCTCCCCAACAGGAATCGGCAAAGGGGTTGACTATCAATGCCCAAAGATCTTTAGAAACCTATGGATACCCTGTGCCTCTGCATTGCTCACCAGCCCTCTGTGGCCAACATGGAAAGTTGTTTCCTCATCTGCAACTGCAACAGGGCTATTCCCCTCAGGAGAGGTATTGTGTGGCGAGGAAACTCCAATATAACAATGGTGAACTGGGTCAGCATGAGTCTCCAAAGGGAATCCACAGGGCTTTGGGGAGGGAGATGAGGGCAATGCCATGGAATGTGTCCTTCCCACCTGGGATTCCTGCCCCTGGCTAACCCCTCTCCACTCAATAAAGACCTGATCTTATTGTGTGCCAGTGAGTGGCTTCCATAGGGAAAGGGTGGAAAGATGCCAAAGAGACAACATTTCCTTTGCCCACCCCATAGCCAGATCTGCTAGATATGTGTCTGTTCCAGTTGTGAGGGGAAAATGGATGATCTGTCCCTGTTTCTAGTACTTCCGTATTTATAGACGAGAAAGAGAGAGAGAACATTTTAGATAGCTAGCTATATAGCTAGCTGCCTAGAGGCAGTGTATGGGGATAGATAGATAGATGGATGGATAGATAGATAGATAAACCTAAGATCTGATTATTAAAGATCCATCTTTCTTTGGTCTTCACTAAATAAATTGTAACCACATACTAGAGAGCAGTCTAAACCAGGGATCAGCAACCTTTCAGAAGTGATGTGCCGAGTCTTCATTTATTCACTGTAATTTAAGGTTTCGCATGCCAGTAATACATTTTAATGTTTTTAGAAGGTATCTTTCTATAAGTCTATAATATATAACTAAACTATTGTTATATGTAAAGTAAATAAGGTTTTAAAAATGTTTCAGAAGCTTCATTTAAAATGAAATTAAAATGCAGAGCCCCCGGGACCGGTGGCCAGGACCCAGGCAGTGTGAGTGCCACTGAAAATCAGCTCACATGCCACCTTTGGCACACGTGCCATAGGTTGCCTACCCCTGGTCTAAATCAACATAGAATCATAGAACTGGAAGGGACCCCGAGAGGTCATGTAGTCCAGTCCCCTGCACTCCAGGCAGGACAAAGTATTATCTAGACCATTCCTGACAGATGTTTGTCTAACCTGCTCTGAAAAACTCCAGTGATGGAGATTCCACAACCTCCCTAGGCAATTTATTCCAGTGCTTCACCACCCTGTCAGTTAGGAAGTTTTTCCCTAATGTCCAGCCTAAACTTCCCTTGTTGCAATTTAATCCCATTGCTTCTTGTCCCATTCTCAGAGGTTAAGAAAAACATTTTTTCTCCCTCCTCCTTGTAACAACCTTTTATGTACTTGAAAACTGTTGTCATATCCCCCCTCAATCTTCTTTTTTCCACACTAAACAAACCCATTTTTTTCAATCTTCCCTCATAGGTCATGTTTTTAGACCTTTAATTCTGTAGGTTTCTGGAAGCAGGCGTAGTGTTTTGTTAGGAAAAACCATGTCAAAGCTAATGATGGCTCATCCCTGGCATTTAGTCATGGGAGTTAAAGGGTGGTGTAATGACAAGGCAAGGAGAAAACTCCCCATCTTGGGTTTCATCCCAGTCCTATAACATGGTGTATAGAACCACCTCTCCTTTCCCAAAGGCATTGTTTCCTGAGCAGCCACTTCTATAACCTTTCTCCTGAGGCCATGTAGAAGGGGAGGGGACACAGAGCAGGAGTCCCCTCACAATCACCATTCACTGGGGCCCATAGAATGTTTCTGCCCTTTCGTTCACAGTCTTACTGAATGAGACTTTAAATTAGTCTTAACTTAAGTTGTGCACATTATAATGCAGGCAACCCCCAATGTAGAGTGCCAAGTTATGGCACACCAGTATAGGTAAATCCCAAGTCATGGACCAGGGCCACCTTGTGTTAGTGTTATATAAACACAGAACAAAAAAATTGTGGGTCCCTGCCCTTAAATGACTTTCTGTTCTGTTCAAAGCAATCAAACAGAGACGAGAGATGAAAACATCAAAATGCTCTTCTTGGAAGGTTGCAAGCTAACCTTACTTTGTTTCTTATAATTCAGAACTCCCAAATACAGAGAGACAAAGCAGGCTGCTTCCTAAAACCAAGAGTCACAATCCTCATCACCTTATTCTAGGCTGACTGTCTGTTGACTGACTGCTCAAGGCCCAGATTGCAGGTTTCCCTACAAACCCCCCTAGCCTGCAAGCAGGATCAGAAAATCCCTCACAAACTTGAACTGATAGCTTGTAATTTTAACACAGTTTTCAATGCACTCCACTAGTTACAATCAAAGTATGGTAGCATTTTGCATCCACTTAACACATTGTAGACAAGACTTAAAATTTAGGATTTTTCAAGGCAGAGTCCTTTGGGGACTTTTTCAAGGGAATAAAGGAGACTTGGGTGTCCAATGCCTACTGAAAGTCAATGTCTATTTTCATACCTGGCTCCTTAGCCAATGCATATATGTTTGGCAAAGTATTAATATGATTGTTGGAAAGTCATGTTGCCTGAATGGGTTATACTTTCCCCACAATTCTGTTCACCCGTGTAACCCCTCACATTAGCTGAAGTAAGTTTTGGCTTAAGTAGATAGGAAAATTGTCATGATCAGGGCATATGTGTGTTTTACCATAGCAACAGCGAGGGAGTTACTCTCAAAGGCCAGTATTAGAATGTCTCAAAGATTTTGTACCCTGGTACAAATGTAGGAAGTACCTTCATGCCCCCTACCTTGAATGCATGTGCTCAGAGCAAAGAGACAAGGGGTTCACCAAGGTACCCAGACAAACAAGGTAGAAAGCTGATTAGTTGAATCTAGTTTCTGATGATGCACAAAATGCCTCTTTACCTGTGGACAGGATGATAGCTTTAGGAGCACAACTTAATGGGAGCACAGCCTCTGAATAAGGTAACTTTAACAACACTGCACAAGATGGCTGGGAAATCAGCATAATTTTGACCTTTCCTTCTGTATTATACTATCATTGACTTTTAGCAATAAACCTCATTGATATTGGTTATTTGGTCTTTTGAATATGTTTCATAATGAACCAAAGTGTGGTCAAGCAATTGACTGTGCAATTTTTCAATGGGCTATAAAGCATCTGTCGGACTTCATCATCTGTGTGTAACATTACTCTCTATTGCATCCGACGAAGTGGGTATTCACCCACGAAAGCTCATGCTCCAAAACATCTGTTAGTCTATAAGGTGCCACAGGATTCTTTGCTGCTATTACTCTCCATTGACTTTAGTGAGGCTGGTCACTTCAATTTTACTCCATTGGAAAAAACATGCAGGATCTGGGCCCTTTAAACCCTCAAATCTGAATCCTCTAGAAACTTAATCCAGATCTGCTAAGCACCTCACCAGCACCATCAGTATTTAATAATCAGTCACTATTATTTTTTTCCTCAAGGATTGGTGTATTGTCTGTCTGTCATGTTTTTTTACAGTCTCCTGGACAGAGAGACTTTAAAGGGACAATTTTTACAAACAATCATAAAGTCCATAAAGTCAAACCCAGATTATCCTAGAGTCAAAGGAAACTGTTCTCATCAGCACTGTTCAAACTCTGTTAGAGTGGAACTACTGTGAATACCCACCAGTCACTGTGATTCATGGTATTAGAATGAGTGCCAGAGTCCTGAGTAACGTTTCACGCCACAGCATTAAGGGTTGTTATTCAGGAGAAGGAGCTAATTTAAGACTGAAATTTTCAAAGGAGCAAAAGAAAGTTTGAATTCCATTGAATTTAGGTGAGAATTTCAAATGAGTTTTTGGGCCTATTCTAGCCGGAATTCAGTTGACTGGGGATTTCAACTCAATAGGAATTGACTTTTAATGAAAATTGAGTACCTAAATCCCTAGGCACATTTGAAAATCTCAAGAATTTTTTCCCTTGTCTTCATCTCACTTCTAGAAGGGGGAAAAAAGAGAGGAAACATCCTTTATTTTTAATTTTATTACAATAAATGAAGTGCCCCTTCTCCCAAAAAACTCCCCCCTAAATGTTTGTTCTTAGGAAATATTGCTAAATAATAAACCTTGGTTTCAATTAGCTCAGCTCCATTGACTCCAAAGGAGCTGTGCCATGTTACTCCACCTGAAAATGTGGCCCAAGAGGGATTCTTTTTCATTTGAATTTTGAATTTGATTTTAATTTTAATTTGAGTCTCTAGTAATAAAATGTATTCAAGTGCGAGCACATAAAAAAGTGTTATTGAGGTGAAATATATGCCCTGATGAAAGTTTAAAGTTTCCCTGTTGTTTGTTCTGCTGTGCAAACCAGCGCTCCTAATTGATGTGTGAGCATTAGACATTTTATGAGAACATGGAAAATGAGCTGCTGTCTGTGTGTGTTTTATTGTTTGTTGCGCTTAATTTGGTCATAATGTGTGTCAGGTTGAATAATTAATTTATATTGTAGCAAATGAATGCAAGATGATGGCCATGGATCAAACATGTATGTGTGTTTCTCTTCCTCTGTGCGTGTGTGTGTGTGTGTGTGTGTGTGTGTGTGTGTGTGTGTGTCTGAGAGAGAGAGAGAAAGATTATGTAATGTTTAGATTTTTGGAGTAAAAGGGAGTTTAGATTTTCAGTCTAATGACCACTTTCAATCCTGCTTGTAGCCATGCCCTTTATTTTTAAAACAATTATTTTCTCGGCCTCCCTGTGCTGTGGGATAACAAGAGAATTCCAGATCTAAAAACTCGCCAAAAGGACTTGGAAGCAAGATGTCAAGATGGGCCTCTTAAAACGAAACCATGAAATGGACTGAAACCGAACAGACGTAACTGATCTAATTTGACACATAGTTGAAAGTTGATTTTCCTCCTCACCCTCTTACCCCCTGCTTCCCAGCATCTGTAACTTTTTATGGATCATATATGATTCTAAATGCTTTGTACCTCGACCCAACATTTGCAAAGTCAATGTGTGTTTCATTCACTTGCAGTAATAAAACAGATTTATTACATACTGTAATATTTGTAAAAGAACCAAACATGTTTAATTAAAAACATGACATAATGATCCCTTTGAAGACAGCTCGGTTATGTAAATCCAAGAACTTCACTTAAACCCACACAATCTCTTTCCCTCCCGCACATCCCTCCCAGGTACATAACTCCAAGCAAATGAACGGATTAGCTACAGGAGAGTGTAATAAGCCAGGCTGGTTGAAAACATCCTATGTCCCATCAGTAAACCAAAGATCATGGAACATTCAGTAAAGAGGTGTAGCATAGTCGTTGGCATCACCTAATTCTCACCAGTTTTCCACCCTTCAAGACAGTGGGTATCTCATGAGGTCAGCTGTTCTCAAAAGACTTCCACAGTTTGCCTCATTAGTCGGCCTGTCTGGATAGAGTCTGTGTTTTAGGCTTGGCCGGGATGAATCAACCCAAGGCTGGAACTGGGCCAATGTGTAAATGCTAGAGGGAAACAAGTTATCCAAGAATAAATGCATTGCATTAAAGAGCCAACCTAGACTTTTTTTCTGTCCCTTAACAGGATCTCCATTAACTTCTCTCCCTTGGCTAGATCGGGATAGGAAGGCCGGAGTTTGGGGGAATCTAATTATCTTAGGGTTTCTTGGAAATACCTAGCCTAAATTTCCAAGACAGATATTGTTATGTTAATAAGGAAAAATATGCAGGCAACAAAAAAAGGCATGGATGGGAAGGATCGCTCAGTGGTTTGAGCATTGGCCTGTTAAACCCACGGTTGTGAGCCCAATCCTTAAGGGGGCCATTTAGGGATCAGGGACAAAAACCTCTCTGGGGATTATTCCTGCTTTGAGCAGGGAGTTGGACTAGATGACCTCCTGAAGTCCCTTCCAACCCTGATAGTCTATGAAATCAACCTCTCAGCCAGAATTAGCTCCTTTTGGGGGTTCTGAAATGTCATTAGAAAACAAGAGGATATAGGGGCAAATTTTAGCTCCTCGGTGTTAACTGAACCCTAAATCCAAACAACTCTAGACATTGGGAAAATTCTGACCTGGGATCCATCTGAAGACAATATATAGTCCTCTGTATTTGTACAGGGGTTCTGGTCCATGACTAGGTCTCCTAGGTACTCTGGTAATACAGACAAGAAGTTTTAATAATACTGAACAAACGGCCTGGCCAGCTATTTGTGTCCTGCTCTGGCTGCAGATATTTGTGTTGCAATGTGGAACTTGACAAGCCTTTAGTCTGAGCTTTTCCTATGGCCTGTCCCTGAGGGGGGAAATCATTAGCTTACCTATGAGGTCACACTTCCGCATGGAAGCAATTGTGGGGTCCCAAAAAGAGGCAGAGACTGCATGGGTGCCTATGGTTGGGGAGAGGTGTTGCTTTGATGGGGGCAAAAGCTCTTAGCTGGGCAGATAAAATTGTAGACTAGAGAAGGGTGGAATAAGGACTGAGAAAACTTGAGGAGGCAAAGGGCTTCATTCAATTTGGTCTGTTTGCAAAGATTTGCTGGGGTGGAAAGTCCTTATGTTCTGAGAGGCTGGAGCTGGGCCTTGGGAGGGAAGGAGAATTTACCAGTTTAGTGAAGAAGTTGAGAAATTTCTGGTTCAAACGTGAAGATCTGGGAGACTTTTAACATTGTAGGGTAGAAGAAAAAGAGATGGTGGGAGGTGGTTGGCTGCACTTATACAGAAATCAGATATAAGCAAGGAGGTACATTCTTTCCCCTCCTCCCCTACTCCCACTGGCAAAGGGCAAGGGATCTTGAAAAAAATTAAAATTAGAGCTGATATTTTCAAAGGAACCCAGGGGAAATAGATGCTCAATTTCTATCCAAGCTGAATAGTATTAGGAGTGAATTGTTCAGTGTCTAACTGATTTAGGAACCTAAGACTTTCTTAATGACTTAGGCTCCTAAGTCACGTTTGAAAATGAGACTTAAGGTCCTAAATTTAGGGTCTTTTGGAAATGTTACCCTTGCCATTCTAACTTCCTCAGATTCATTTGAAAACCCCAGCCCCAGTTTTTAGGTCTCTTGGCCTTTGCTCCCATTTTTCTCTTGACTTATGTGTAAAGATTTTGTTGTTTAAATAAAGAAAACAAATGGGGGAAAAGGTCCCATAAAAAGGGATTTGGTGGGTGGGGAGCATTCAGAAAGCTTTAGAGTCCTGGGGAAATCCACCAGCTGATTGGGAAACACATTTCTATAACACTCTGAGTGAAATATTGGGTAGGTGAGTTGCTCCAGGGTTGCCACTGAAAGGCAAAGGAGGTACTATGTCTGTGTGGCAGGTGCTACTCTTTGTTAATAGCTTGCTGACACATCTTCAAAGACACTAGTTGCCCACCTCTTGTCATGCAAATGTTTTAAACAGCCTCTTTGCTCTCCAGTGGTGACCTTTGGAAACCTGCTTTGTGTATAGCATAATTCCCCACTCCTCTGCCCTGGTTTTTATCGTGTGGGTTGTTCTCATGAACCCTGAGGTTTATTTAACACACCTCGTGTTGCCCCCATTATACTGTATTCCGAAGACACAATCCACTAGTTAAATTGACTTACTTAGATTGTAGAACTCTTGGGGACTGGGAGGGACCATCCATTTGTTCTAGGTTTGTACTGCACCCAGCAGAATGGGGTCTGAGTCCACCCCTGGGGCTCCTAGACACAGCACCTAGTGGGGTCGTGTGTGCTACCGTAACAGGAAGAAGAAGAAGAAAAGAGCAACATCACAACCACGTCTTAGGTGAGAAGCTATTCACCTACAATGGCGTGTGTTTGTACAGTGGAGCCCTAACCAAGACCAATCAAGATAAGAGACAGCCCCTATTCTAAAAAGTTTACAATCTGAATCAACAAGGCAGGTAAAGGTGCATGGGGACAGGAAATCAAAGTAGTAAATAGTATGGATGGACCCAATCCCTCCCCCCTCCTTTGATTTCAGTGGAATTAGTTTGAATCTGCCTGTCCCTACAATGGTTTGGGATGCATCAGGTGAGGTATTTCCAGCAAAGATAAGGAGGTGTTAGTACCGTTATACAATGTACTGGTGAGACCTCATCTGGAATACTGTGTGCAGTTCCGGTCTCCCATGTTTAAGAAGGATGAATTCAAACTGGAACAGGTTCAGAGACGGGCTACTAGGATGATCCGAGGAATGGAAAGCTTGTCTTATGAAAGGAGACTCAAAGAGCTTGGCTTGTTTAGCCTAACCAAAAGAAGGTTGAGGGGGGATATGATTGCTCTTTATAAATATATCAGAGGGATAAATATTAGGGAGGGAGAGGAATTATTTAAGCTTAGTACCAATGTGGACACAAGAACAAATGGATATTAACTGGACACTAGGAAGTTTAAACTTGAAATTAGACAAAGGTTTCTAACCATTAGAGGAGTGAAGTTCTGGAACAGCCTTCCAAGGGGAGTAGTGGGGGCAAAAGACATATCTGGCTTTAAGACTAAGCTTGATAAGTTTTTGGAAGGGATGGTATGATGGGATAGCCTAATTTTGGCAATTAATTTGGCAACTGATCTTTGATTATCAGCAGGTAAGTATGCCCAATGGTCTGTGATGGGATGTTAGATGGGATGGGATCTGAGTTACTGCAGAGAATTCTTTCCTGGGTGCTGGCTGGTGGGTCTTGCCCACATGCTCAGGGTTTAACTAATCACCATATTTGGGGTCAGGAAGGAATTTTCCCCTGGGGCAGATTGGCAGAGGCCCTGGAGGTTTTTTGTCTTCCTCTGCAGCATGAGGCATGGGTCACTTGCAGGAGGATTCTCTGCAGCTTGATGTCTTCAAACCACAATTTGAGGACTTCAATAACTCAAACATAAGTTAGGGGTTTGTTACAGGAGTGGGTGGGTGAGATTCTATGGCCTGCATTGTGCAGGAGGTCAGACTAGATGATCATAATGGTCTCTTCTGACCTTAAAGTCTATGAATCTATAACGTATTAGATTGAGTATTAGGTTAAATTTCAAACGATGAAAGAAATAGTATTTAAGGGGATTGTTCTGTTATTTAGTGCCACGCAGGAGGTCTTTGTGGTTGGCAGGTCCTTAGAGGGCATATCTACTGAGGAGCAATGGACAGGACCTAGATTGTTCTCACCTCGGACCCTGACCAGCTCTGGATTTTGGACATTCCTGTTTGGCTATTCCCAGCAGCAAGCCCCTGCACCCTTCCACCCGCCTGGCTTCCTCTGAGCAGAGGCAGCTTGCCAAGCAGAGTGGAGAACTCAAGCAAAACAGGAAAGCGTCCCGGTGAGGGAACTGGCGTGGAAGAGTGAGTGGCAGGTTTCTGTGAAAGGGAAAGCAAGAGTCGTGGCCAATTGGAGTGAGGCGAGAGAGTCGGTGCCAGCAGGGTGACTCAATGGTCACTTGGCTCAAAAGCTGCCTCCTTCTTGCTATTTGTAGCCCTCTCTGGCTGTCACCTCGGAGCTGCTGAATGGCCACTGGGATTGGCCCCCTGCTTCCCTTTTCTTTTCAGAGATAACTGGGAGTGTATCGCTTCTTCTGACTGTTTTGGTTTGGAAAAAGAAGGCTTGGCTGGGTTTCTCCCTTCCTGGCTTGTGATCACACTTGATTCCCAATAGTCTTCCCTTCTGACACAAAAAAACCAACGGCGCCAGTTCTGTGGTGCTTTATTCTGCCTCTTCCTCCGTATAAACAGAAGAGGCCCAACGCTGAATCGCCCAGAAGCTGCCCTTGCAGTAAACTGATCATTGAAACGTCGCCCTCCCAGTCACCTTGCCCTGTCCTCCTTGGCTCCCCTTTGTATGATGCAAGCCTCAGGGTGTGGACACGCCCTCGCACAGGAATAGGTGAGGGGTCCCCTTGTTCCACCCCCTTTCATACAGCCATACTGTGACACCAGAAGCCTATTCCGATTGGCCAAATGCTGAGAGCATGAATAAAATGAGCAGGAGGGGACCTATTGGGTCAGTTTTTCACGTCTCCCAGCCAAGGTTCTTTGATTTGGTTGTGGACTCACTCTTGCTTGTCTCATTCTGGAGTGACTCCGCATTGAGGCCAAAGGAGTGACTCTGGAATGACAGGAGAGTAACTGTGATGAGAAGCTGGTTTGAGGGCCTTATCACTCTCTGTTCTAAAGAACACCATGGCCAGGTGAGATATGGAGGGAAGGGGTAATGAATGGAGACTGTTTATCTGTCTATGGACTCCATGGCAATCTTTCTTATCCAACCCTAACTCTAGCAGCGCATCTGTATTGCAACAGGCTCCTTTTCCATCCTGCCATTAGCCCCGAGTGGCAAATCTGCAAAAGCCACTCGCTCCTTTTGCAAAACTGCTCATGGACCAGGCCATGACGTTTGATGAATAATTACAGGCCCCATCGAGCCATCAATTTGTAAGCAAACTTAGGGGAAGGGGGAGCTTTGCTTAGAAACCGAGGCCGAGCTATGGCCTGATAAATAATAATAAGAGATATACCTATCTCCTAGAACTGCAGGGGACCTTGGAAGGTCATGGAGTCCAGCCCCCTACCTTCACTAGCAGAACCAAGTACTGATTTTTGCCCCAGATCCTTAAGTGGCCCCCTCAAGGATTGAACTCACAACCCTGAGTTCAACAGGCTAATGCTCAAACCATTGAGCTAATATGTTTGTCTGATAAGGCCTTCTTTTGTGGTAAAAAGAGGAGCGCTTCACATGGGGCCCTGGGCTGTTATTTTCCCAGCTGGTCCTTGCTTTATTTTGTTGAGTTTTTGCCCAACTTAAATTTAGGAGGCAAGAAATTATGTTGAGAAACACTTAAAGGTGGCAGGGGATTCTTCAGCAAGAGCTGGGAGTGGAAAGGAAGAGACTTTAAAGCACAATGAGTTCACCGGCAAGCCACCTTTAATTGCAATGGGAAAAAGCAATGGCGGGGGGGGGGCTTTTAAAAGAGCTACACTTTTCAAAGAAACATGGGTTCTGGAGTCAGTTCTGGCAGCCTGGAAAGAAAGAGCCACAAGAAGTAAAGTGGAACCTTCCCACCCAGAAATAATGTATCCAACATTTCAGCTGCATGCGCATCCAAAAGCAATTAAACCAACCTCATTAAAATTATTTATTGAGCCACTGCTCCATATAGAAGAAAAAGAAAAGCACAGAGCAAAAAGTCAGCTATTTCTCAGCAGGCGAAGGGGTAAAAAAAATACACTTAAAATTAATTAGAGGACAAAATAAGAAATAAAATCAAATAAAAGCCACCCATGAAACCACTGGTTTAAACAAAAAAGTCTTTGCGCATGGGGAAGCATAAAATCACAGGGAAATATAAAAGGCATAAAGGGATGTTAGACTGACCGCGGGATTCTTAAAGGGGCAAAATCTTGCTTGGATCTCTGATGAAGCAAACATTGCCAGGGCTTCTGGATATTTTTCAAGAGTTCCCAGTGTTTCGCTGAGTTTGCGCTTAGGCGCAGACTAGCCATACAATATTGTCAACATTTGGGATTCGCTTGAAGAATCATTGGCCACGTCTCCTAACCCCGGATGTGCTCCTCAACCTCCCCCTTCCCCGGTGAAATCTACAAGGAAATAATTTCCCAGGATCCTAGTCTGCAGTCCTTCCTACGCAGCCAACATTCCTATGAAAGTCAGGAGAGTTTTTTGCATTAGCAAAAGACCGAAGGCTTGTGTGAACTCAGCACTTCCACGTAATTCAGCTAGCGCCCAGTCTATTGCCCCTATAAGAGGGCAGGTGGTCAGGACTTGTTTCCACTTAATCAATTCAGCCGACCACTGACCTGGGAAAGACCAGCTGAAAGAGAAGAGAAATGTACAGAATCTAAAAGCCATTGACTTACACGTGTAAGGTAACCATGAAAACGTGTTTGTTATGTCTGGATAGCAACTAGTACAATGGAGTTGGGGGTAGGGCTTCTGGATGCTACAAGAAGAAGAGGATGATGATGATGATGATGAAGGACAACTGGTCCTTCATAGAGAAATTTCCAGACACTGATATTATCTGAACTATGGCCTTTAAACTCATTTCTCTGTATGATAAATGTCTCTGCTAACCCTGGTTCTTCTGTTTCTACATTTGGAACCCAAATTCTCCTGTTTTCCATCACAGTTTCTGTACACTTCATCTTAACACGTTTTCTTTGGGAAAGCAACCCAAAAGTGGCATGGGAATCACGGCCAAGGAATAGGTCATTCGGATAAGATTAACTTTGGTAAACAACCAAATAAGGATTGACCAGCTTTGCTGCTCAGTGGAATAGCCTTCCAGAGTTTGCAAAACCATTGTGGTGCATTCTTTTGCCACGCCGGTGGAAATGCATTTTTTTAGGGTACTTTGTGTGCAGTGCAGGGGGTGAAAAGTGGATGCTCCACAAATAACTAAGCGTAAACATTCGCCTTCCATGCGGTTCTCTTGTTGTTGTTGTTTTTTTTTTAATTATTTAGTTCTATCATTGTCCTCTGTCGGCATTCCCGCTACTCCCCGCCCCCAAATATCACATAACCTCTTTTCAGGATAAAAAGTCACAAGAAGCTAAGTTATTTTAGAAACTGTGATCTTTCTTTCTTTCTTTCTTTCTTTCTTTTTGAAATTATTTGTCATATCCACTTGAAGTCTCATTCAGCAAGGGGAAATGAATGTCAATTCATTCTCCTGCAGCAATTACCAGATAAGGTCCTGTTGGTATGAGCTGCTCTGGAAGTGAGACCTCTGGGAAACACAAGAGCTAATTAACTACCTATAGCTAGATAGATAGATGATAGATAGGGATCCATTCTCTGTTGCCCACTCCCAGCTTCTGGCAGAGGCTAGGGAGACCATTCCTGTCCATCCTGGCTAATAGCCATTGATGGACCTATCCTCCATGAACTTATCTAGTTCTTTTTTAACCCTGTTATAGTCTTGGCCTTCACAACATCATAGATAGATAGATAGATAGATAGATAGATAGATAGATAGATAGATAGATAGATAGATAGATAGATTTTACAGGACATCTGAAAACAGTCAGCTGACCACTTTGCTTGGAAATTGTATTTTCCCTCCCCCTCCATCCTTCCTCCATCACCTCTCTTTTTCAGTTATGAGCACTTCAGGGCAGGGACTGAGCCTTCCCATGTTTCTGTACAGCACCTAGCACGTGTTGGGAGCTGCTGCAATATTTATTCTGATAATTTTCAGAACGCAGCCGCTAGTGCAACAAGTGTCTGCCCTCAATACAAGTGAGCCGTGGTTCTTCCATGCAGAACTCAGGTCTGGTTAATCTAGGAGGACCTTGGCAGTGATGTGAGCTTTGCCTTTGGCTTTGCTGCAGATACTCATCTGTATCGATCACACCTGGAGCTATACCTGAGGGCATGTTGAATACTGTTCAGGCTTCCGCATAGAACTTCAAGCCTAAATACTATTCCAGGGAGTAAGGCTTGAGGACTCCAATGAGAACCTGGAAGGATCACAGATGCGGAGGTTCTAGGACTAATCCCAAACCCAGTGAAACCAAAGGATGCCTTTCCGCTGTCTTTAGCGGCCTTTGGAGAATCATCCGCTAAATGTGCAATCCAGTACCAGTTTATGCACGTTCCCTTGAAATTTGGAAGACGCTTTTTGAGCTGTAGAGTTGTACTGAGGACAAATGCATATGGCTGTATAATATTGATCCTGAATATATAAATGTTGGTCATCAAGCAGAAATATATGCGTGGCAAATAATCACATGATCTTTCTCTTAATGAAAATCTGATTTTTGAAAGTAGCATAATGGACAACTAGTTCCCTTGGATTTGTTTGTAAATCCCAAGCACAGGTGCTAAAAATTGTTTCCTGACTCCAGCCAGCAGTATATGTATTCTAGAGACTAGCTCAGTCTATGTCAGGTACTTATCGGGTCCCTCATGAATATAGGAGCACCTCATTCCACCCAGTGTGATGTAAGGAAGAGCGATTATCCAAGTTTTGTAGCTGGACACCAGAGAGACTGTGTCATTTGCTTCCAAGAGTAGTGCAAAAATCCTGTGTCCCAGCTGGGAACAAAACCGAGGTCTCTCGCTCAAGCCCCAAACTAGAGACTTAACCATGGACCCAACCACCTTACCTACCCGTCTGGCCTCACAAGCAGAGATACCAATATTATGGGACAGTCTTTTTGTTAATGCAGCCCACCTACAGTAGTTTTCCATTGTCGTTCCTTCCTCCAGCTTTTTAACAGGTGCCTAGTCAAAGGATCAATAGAAAAGGAGCCAGCTCTCGGGAGCGAGGGGGGGCACCAGGAGAGGGAAAGCGCCTTTGGATTAAAATTGCTCAGGTAGAAATAAACTACAACAGGAAAAGTCACCACAAGGACAGAGTGTTTATATTTCCCATCAGATGTAGGGAGCTACCATCAACAGTCAATATTTAAAAGATAGGGTTCTCCATACCGCGCAGGATTTATTTCCATCTGCCATGCCGTATTGCACCCCGATGTGTGGTGTCATGCTGGATACATGTCAGGCACAGTGCTGCCTGTGTCTCACTCCTGGGGCGTTGTGTGGTGTCAGGTTGGGTAGCGGTTTCACTTCAGAGCTGTTGTCTTCTGTTATGTCTGACATTCACCCTGGGGCTCAAGGGAGAAGAAACCAATCATGTAAAATCTAGGTATGTGAGCATGTGATTTCCGTGGACAGCTTTAAATAAATTCGCATGAGAAAAGTAGACTTGAAGGTCCGAGGCTGCTGAAAGCTCTGGCTGTCCATTTCCAAGCGGAACGTGTTTGTTGGCTTCAATATTTGCCTTCCTCGAGCTCCTAAAGTTCTGCTCGGGGTGGGGGGAGCAAGCAACTTCATAACACCCCAAAGATTTTCTTCTGTGAGTCTTCATATTTTAACCCCCATCTTACCTGCTTTGCGAGGTGAGAGACACTGCCGCATGCTTAATGGGGGAGTGAATGTCTCTGTTTTGTGGCTCTAGGTCTAAGATTTGGAAAGCGCCTGCTGGGTCATTACACTAATTAAATCTATTTCCCCATGTTAAGTTCTCCTCACACCTTCTGTGGGTCATCTCGATTATCATTTCAAAGGTTCTTTTTTTCTCCTGCTGCTGATAGCTCCTCTCAATTGATTGGCCTCTTAGTTGGTATGGGTACTTCCACTTTTCATTTTCTCTGTATGTGTAAGTATCTTCTGTCTGTGTGTTCCATTCTATGCATCCGAAGAAGTGAGCTGTAGCCCAGGAAAGCTCATGCTGAAATAAATTTGTTAGTATCTAAGGTGCCCCAAGTACTCCTGTTCTTTTTGCCGATACAGACTAACACGGCTGCTACCCTGAAACCTGTGCATTTTTGGGTGCCTCCTTTCTGGGTGTTCTGATTTTCCATTTTCAGGAGTACCCAGCCTGGACCAAGTGGACACATTTTAAGCCTCCGTTTTGAAGTGTATTCTCCTGGCGGTCTTTATGTGTGTGACTTGCTTTGTTTTAGACTCACTGATCCATACCTTCCTTCCCGACTCACACTGATCACCTCTCTAGGGTGGTTTCATAGTAACTCCTCCGTACAGGTTTCGGCCTTTAAACCCCAGTTCCCTTCTATCCCAGCAAGGTGAAATATCGCTGGTCCTAAATAGAGACCCCCGAGAATCCCGCCCTTGCCAATGGGTTGAATCCTTTTCAGTTGCTCAGTTCTTCTCAGCCCTTGTTACCCGGAGAGCCGCAGAATGGACTGCTCATCCAGTCCTGGGTAGTTTTTGGCACTGAGGGGCGGTTCCCCTGCGCTAGCCCGGGAGCTGTGAGACAGCTGGCTGTGTACATCCAGAGCAAAACCAGTTCATACCCAGTGGCCTTTGAAAATCCCAGACCTCTGCTTCTGCCAGGCTCCCCCCTGTTTCTTATTATGCGCCTATGCAAATCCGAAATTAACTTCGCAGCCCCTCAGACTCTCAAATCATCCTAGTCACCGGCTCACACGCGAGCCGTTTACTAATGTGAAAAGTAAAGGATATCTTTAAAAACACAAACCCACCCCTCAAAACCCTGGAATCTCTCTCCCCACGACAGCTGTAGCAAACGTTCCGTTTCAATCACGTGCAAAACGCTTCTGAAGAGTGCGTTTGAAACAAGCGAACTAGTGTCTAATGAATCCAATGCCTCTGGGATTAGAGTGAGAAATTCATCATTGGGAACATGGAACAAGTCTGGCACAGAGGTTGCCTTTTTATTTGAAACAAAAGTGATGAACTCAGAGAAAGAAATTCGAAGAACAAACAAAGCAGCGGCAGAGCAATCATGGTCTGCGTCCACAAGCGCATGTCTATAAATAAATATACACGGCAAATATAGATTCAGTGACCATCTGTATCTGTTCACACAGATATATGCGGGAGAGCACGTGAACACACAAGCAGCTAAAGCTTCTTTTCAAGTTTTGCATTAATAACGTGTGAACAACTGACATCAGCGAATATGGGAACGATTTAGCTAATTTTAGCCCTTACATTTCCAAAACACTGCAACCACTTTCTTTGCAAGGTTGCTCCCTCCTGTTTTGAGTGTGGTTACAAATATTTTTCATATTTCATAAGAAAAACAGGGCAGCTGATGACAAATCCTGAAATCAAGTCTTAAAAATGGAGAATTCTGCGCTCGCTCTCTCTCCACTAAAAAATTCCCTTTGGATCATTGTTTTCCATTAAAATTTGCCTGAATAAGGACCCAGGGTTTCGGCCCACTGAATTTAATGGGAGTGTGGGGTGTGCAAAGAACGCAGGACCGGGTCCAAAGTGGAGACCAGAGAGATGGGGGGGCTGGAATAATTTGTATGGGGGCGGGGGCTGAGAGCCATTGAACCGAACTGTAAACTCTGCATAGGAGGGAAACTCCCTCCAGCCAGTGCGTGGTGCCGCACCCCCCCCCCAAAGACCCCTTACTTCCAGCACCCATGCAAGAGAAACTGCAACCCCTAAGAGGGAAAACTTTAAATGGAAAGTTCATAGAGCCTAAAAAGTCCTTGCAGGAGGTTTCTCTTTTCTTTTTAACTTTATAGTTTATTCCGTGATCTCTACCTTTCTAACTGATCCCTCCATTTGCTTTCTTGTCTGAAAATGTGAAGGTGTGTATGCAGGGGAGATAAAGATTGGCTATCTAGATGAATATAGCTATAGAGGTGTGAAGAAACATAAATATGACAAGAAACTAGTTAGTTTATTTTAGAATGGATTTGGGAGTGCAGATTATATAAACATTAGATGGCTAGATGGATACCTAGCTATACATATGGATATATGTATAGGACTGCATCTCTCTATATAATTCCTATATAGATGCATGCTATCTAATGTGCATCTACTCCGTATATATATATATATATATATATGTGTGTGTGTGTGTGTGTGTGTGTGTGTGTGTGTGTGTGTGTGTGTATATGTGTGTGTGTGTATATATATATATATATACACACACACACACAGAATGCATGCACATTGGATAGCATATATCTATATAGGGATTATATATATAGATGTATTCTTATACAGATATATATCCATATGTATAGCTAGGTATCCATCTAGCGATCTAATGTTTATATAATCTGCACTCACAAATCCATTCTAAAATAAACTAACTAGTTTCTTGCCAGATCTATCTATCTATCTATCTATCTATCTATCTATCTATCTATCTATCTATCTATCTATCTGTGTGTGTATGTGAAGAAACTAACATGCAAGTTAGGTCATTTTAGTCTGGATTTCTTTGTGCGTATGTATGATGAGAACTTAAACATTAGATAGGTTGATGGATAAATATCTATATAGACATAAATGTATTGAATTACATACTTATGACAAAACACTAGTAAAAAGTCAGATTATTTTAAAATGAATTTACGGTGTGTGCCGACTACATAAAAACGAGGTTGACAGATAGATAGATGACAAGACACTAACTCGAAAATTAGATTATTTTGGAATTAAATTTGCATGGGTACGTTTAGGTTAATACGAATTATATGCGCAAAATCTCTCAGAAATCTACTTTTCAGTTGTTCGAGGAGCGATTTTGGAATGATGAATTGGGATTTTTTCATTTGCACTTCTCTGAATCGGTGTCATGGTTTCCATTTCACGTGGTCCTAAATTTTAATTCTTTGCTTCTTGGTTCTTTCCCCCACAGACAAGACAGCCGCAAGAAACATGTAACTTTGCCATCAAAAGCCTTATATTGAATGACCTTCAAACCAACACCAATCCGGATAGTGTCTCTGCAAACTGCCAACGAGCTCTGAACTGGGGAAGTTAAAATGAAAGGATTTAACTGTTCTAGTGTGGGATAGATGGACGCATGAAGAACGCCGGTTCACTTTTCTAAATAAGTTATTTACATTCTAAACTTGTTGACGTGTTTTCGATGGAGACTCATCGCAACTCTTTTCCTATCAGCAGTTTGCTCTTTAAGAATCACATATTTAAACATAATTTGTATAGGGTCGAAATGTGTACACGATTTAAACTAATTTAAGGGCACGTATTTCCAATCCTTGGCAGCATATTTGGATTCACTTTTAATGTTCCTAGAGGAAGAAATCTAATTTAAATCGTATCTGACACAATGTAACCACCCTCTTTTGTTATAGGGTGATATTTTAAAATCCCTCTAACCACAGTGTTATTTATTTACTTACTTACTTATTTTTCTAACCGAAACCGCAAACAGCTAATTAATAGGCCGATGACTAAATTCATATCCGTCCACCGATTTTTTAAAAGCTGAACTCTCTATGAATTTCATTGGTTGCTTCTGCTCCTATTTAAAGTCCGTGATTCTTCTTCTTTTTTTTTAAGTTTAGATACAAAACTTGCCGAGAAACACAATTAAAAGTCTGCGTTCTTATCTCTATAATGGAGAAAGCGTTGCCATAGAAATTAAGATTTATGTCTTTATTCTTGTTTTGTTTTAGTTTCAAGGGTATATCTTAATCCATTGGCTTTGTTGTAGTTGTTGTGATGATGATGATGATGATGATGACTGATGATGACGTCTTGACTTTCAGCAATATTTAGGAAACTTCCAGGAAGTAAAATATGTAGCCATCACTCTACTATTTTGGGACAAGATACTTTATAGAGACGTATAATGGTGGTCACAGGATCGAATATTCCACTAGGGTAACAGTTTACAACGACAAGATAGATTCTACATTTTGATATTATTTTTGCTTGTAATATGTATACTTATTTATCAAAATAAATGGGTAGGAATCCACAGATAGATGCACACATTGCATATAAATAAAGGTCTTTGATGGTATCACATCTTAGTGCACAGGAACATTTGGCTCAAAGACCACAGTAAGTTACTATAAAGTGTCTTTTTTTCCTAAAACACCACACCTTTCCTTATGGATATTAATTTTTCGAAGTTTCCTGATGAAAGGAAAGAAGAATGTAAAGATAGGATTGTAATTTTTTTAATAATACCTCTACCGTGCAACGCTTTCTCAGCTCAAACATAGCACGTGTTTTGCAATAGTTTAATATTCTTGTTACAAGGACAGTTTGAAAATTGACTTCCGTGACCATTTTCATAATTCCACATTTTGGGGATTCGGGTTCAAATGTTTTAAGAGGACTATACCAAGTTAATTTATCTTGTTTTATGATGCATGCCTCAAATAGCTGTCTGAACGGAAATGCTTGTTGAAAACATACTTGACAATTAAAATATGAATGGAGTCTTAAACCCTGTAGAATTGGAGCATAGAATTGTGTTCGAATTATTTGTGTGAGAGTATGTTGTCTATCTACCTGTCTGCGAGGTGGCCCTGTATCCATTTTCTTGCCCTCTGGAAGAAGCAGCTGGGCGAGCACTGAGGAAAAGAAAATACAACGTATGTACGAAATAAGAGCAGAGATGACCAAGAGGAACCTACAAGAAAGACTGAAAGACCCTAGGCCGCCTCTATGAAACACTTCCAAAAAGCGATCCGAATTAAGTGGCTACCACAAGCAAAAGCAGTCAACAAAAGAACAACTATGTCATGATGTTACCCCCCTATCTACCCAGACAGCCCCTAAATCAGGGGTGGGCAAACTTTTTGGCCCTAGGGCCACATCGGGGTTATGGAACTGTATGGAGGGCCAGGTAGGAAAGGCTGTGCCTCCCCAAACAGCCTGCCCCCCGCCCCCTGACTGCCCCCTTCAGAACTGCCAACCCATCCACCACTCCCTGCTCCTTTTCCCCTGACCGCCCCTTCCCGGGACCCCTGCCCCCTATCTAACCCCCCTGCTCCGCGTCCCCTGACTGCCTCTGACCCCTATCCACAACTCCTCCCCCTGACAACCCCCCCGGGACTCCCACCCCCTATCCAACCGTCCCCTGTTCCTCGTCCCCTGACCACACCCTCCCGGGACCCCCGCCCCTAACTCCCCCCTGGGATCCCACCCCCTTATCCAATCCCCCCCTCCCTGTCCCCTGACTACCCTCCAGAACCCTATCCACATCCCCCCCCCGAAAGGCCCCCGGAACTCCCACTCCCAACCCTCCCTGTTCCCCATCCCCTGACGGCCCCGCCCAGAACCTCCGCCCCATCCAACCGCCCCCTCCTCCTTGACTTCCTACCAGACCCCCGGCTACCTTACCCAACACCCCCCGCGCCGAGCTCTCCGGCCCCTTACCAGCAGCAGGAGCTGCAGCCGCGACACCCGGCCAGAGCCAGCTGCGCTCCCCACGCTGCCAGCGGGTAGGGAGCGGGGGGCCAGAGCGGCCCGCGCTGCAGCGTGGCTGCAGGGGAGGGAGGACAGCGGGGGAAGGGCCAGGGACTAGGATCCCAGGGCGGTCCCGAGGCCTGGATGTGGCCCGAGGCCTGTATTTGCCCATGTCTGCCCTAAACTATTCCCTGGCAAATCGATTTACCGTGACTTGGGGAATCTGCAGCTGCTTTCGGCACGGAATTGGACTGTAACTCCTTTCACTTTTTCAGCTGCACAAAAATCCCTGCACAACTCCGCATCAAATTGTGCCAGGTATCGCCTACCCCTGAGCTGCGCTTGGTCCTCTTGTTAGCTTGGCCTGTCGGCCAGCCACTATCCTCTAACCCTTACTGTCAATTCCTCTGGTCCTCGTCCGGGGTCCAGTGAAGAACAAGCGGTTGAATTCGTGTCTGTAAACCCAGGCGTGGACTGAAGGCTGGGTTTGCAGAAGAAAGAGACCCACTGTTCCATAAAGATCCTTTGATCTTTTCACGATGAGTATTGGTCACTTGCAAGGCAACCGTTCCTCAGAGAAGTTAGCTCAGCAAGATCTGTCTGTGCTAAAGACAGAGCCATGTCCCGTGGGCTTGCCACTGGGAGCCTTTAAATAACGAACTCGTGGTTTGGGGCCAGCTTTACAGCGTATCTCCTCGAATTTGTCTTTGTTTGGAAAAGTTTTTATATCAGACGCAAACCTAATCTAATCTAATCTATCTATCTATCTATCTCCATCCACCCCCTCAATCTATCTATCTATCTATCTATCTATCTATCTAGTTCCTATTGCTGTTTATTTTGTTTTATTTTGTTGCAGCTTAAAAGGGATGTCATTGACACCCTTGTTCTTAATTAAAAATACACAAATAATTAGAAAGGTGAAAGAGTGGCCCACTAACCTCTTTACCACATAAGAATAGTCAATTACCACTTTCTAAAATCATGCCACTTCATATATATCTAAATAGGCTCTCTCTCTCTCTCTCTCTCTCTCGCCCTCTCTCCCTGAATGAAGTGGCCGGATTTTTCTTTCTTTCTTTCTTCTAGAACGATGCACATCATCTATCTATCTATCTATCTATCTATCTATCTATCTATCTATCTATCTATCTGTCTATCCCCAGGCACAGCTATCTATCTATCTATCTATCTATCCCCATGCACAGCTATCTATCTATCTATCTATCTATCTATCTATCTATCTATCCCCATGCACAGCTATCTATCTATCTATCTATCTATCTATCTAATTTGCATATATGTGTGATTATCTCGCTCCCCCTCTCATTCCCACGAAAATACCACCAGTGTCGTTATCCCCCGAGAGCTATTTGCCCTTCCAGATCTAAAATAACTGGTCTGACATTTCACTATGACCGTCCCAGAATGTTGCACTATAACGCGGAGCTCCATACATGCTTTCCCTTCTCTGACAATGTGACGCGGTTGACATCAGAAAAGCGGCTACTAGATGAGGATCCTAGGTGTGCTCCTTGTCCTGCCTCTCTGGGTTCTTAGTTAATTATTCTTCTCATTATGTAAATAGTATGGACGTTGTGGGGTTGGTCCCACTGAGCCCTCTGATCAGATCCAGCAAAGCATTTGCTGGGATTTTCAAACGCGAGCTAGGCACTCAGCTCCCAATGGAGTTCAGGCATCTGACTCCCTTAAATTTATCTGAAAATCCCAGTTTAAAGTAATTGATTTAGCCATCCCATTAAAGCCTATGGAAACAGTCACGAGGCCTGGGCCAACTATTCTGCAACACACTCCTCCCTCCATCCGGATAAGAACCAACCATTGACATCAAGAGCAAAGATGGCAGGACGTGACCATATGACGATTTGAGTGCGGCACAGACACATTCTTCCAATTGTTACTGCGCTGAACTGTCTATTAGACCGGTTGATTAAAAGCTCCAAACACCGTAACCAGGTTTAGCGCAATATATAGCTCGCAGTCCAGTTGCACTGCTCCTATCCACTTCAAAGAGGAGTGGTGGTTGCTATCAAGAAACAGTTTAGGACCCAAACTTTTGGCGTGATGGTAGCAGAAAAGTACATGGTTCAAGAGAATAGACCATAGATATCTTCATACATTTATCTGAAGCAGGTGGACCTGTTCCGAGAATAGGTTGTGATGCCTTGCGCCTGTGTCGCTGCCTTTATGGAGCTAACAGAGAGGAATCTGGATATTGCACTGATCTTCTTGCCTGTTGGTCCCTGGATATTAGTGAGACAAGGTGTGTGGGGGGGGAGGGTAATATCTTTTACTGGACCAACTTCTTTTGGTGAAGGAGACCAGCTTTTCAGCTACACAGAGATCTTCTTCAGATCTGGAAAAGGCACCCAGCCCTGGTCTCTACTATAAAATTAGGTCAATTTAACATGATTGGTCAGGGATGTGAAAAATCCACGCACTTGAGTGGCGCTGTAAAACCAACCTAAACACCTGTGTAGACATTTAGGTCAAAGGAAAAAATTCTTCCTTCAACTTAACTACTGCCTCTCCGGCAGGTGGATTGTCTAAACCGACAGAAGAATCCTTCCAGTTGAGGTGGGTAGTGTCTACACTGAAGCCCTATAAGGGCTAGTGTCCCACTGTAGCATTTTAAGTGTAGACAAACCCTTAGAGTGTCACAGCTAATTATAATGTGGAACAGACTGTTCGGCATAAGTAGTTAACTCCTAAGGGACCTTTCCAGGTGAAGTGGTCCATTGACACTTCCCCTGTCATAGGACGAAAAAAGGGGAGCAGGCTAGTGGGTTACAGTTTGTTGTGATAAACCATAAATCAAATGTCTTTATTCAGACTATGATTTTTAGTGTCTGGCAAAGTTATGAATTGATGCTCCTAGGTTTGTCTTTTGAAGGCGTTATGCAGGTCAAGTACAGAGTTTTTGTTGGAAGTGGTTGCCCCAGGGTGATATGGGGCTTTGGTTTTTTATAATTTTTCTATGTGAGTTCATTCGAGGCCACAGTGATTGTTATAACATAGTTGTTATTGGGCATTTACTGCACTGGATGAGATACACCAAATGTTGTGATAGGCGTGAATTCGATTCATAGAGCTTGAAAGATGTGTTATGGGGCTACTGATCATTGTAGCAGTTTTTGCCTCTGTTGTTCTGTCAGGGTCTGGTGCCACTCTGAGTTGTGGGCCCTGGTCTGTGGGGAGTTCGCTTCTGATAATGGGTTTGATAATGCTGGGAGGCTGTTTGAAGGCTAGAAGAGGGAGTTATGGAAAATTTCTTTCAGAACGTGGTCCCCATCATGTGTGGGTAGTAATTATTTAATGATACCCTGTATGAGTCCCAGTGTGGGGTGGTAGGTGATAACTAGGGGTGGTTGGTCAGAGTGTTTTTTCCCCTGTATTGAAGCAGATTCTCTCTGGGTATTTGGGTAGTCTGTTCACTGATGAGATCTACTTCTCTGATGGGGTGTACTTCTTTGATAAAGGCAACTTTAAGTATGTTAAGGTATATATCCTGGACTTTCCCTTTGGAGCATACTCTATGGTTATCAGAGGGTCTGGAAGTAGATAACAGATTTCTTGGTGTGGCTGGAGTGGATGCTGGGTTTGTGAAGGTAAGTAGGTTGATCCATGGGTTTCCTGTATATAGTTTTCTGTAGGATTCCATTGCTGAAGCTGATTGTGATGTCCAGAAAATTGATGCTGGTGTGGGAGTGTTCTAAAGAAAGTTTGATGGATGGGTAGTTGCTGAAGTTGTTATGGAAATCTATGAGGCAGTTCGGGTAATCTGTCTAGAGGATGAAACTATTATCAATGTATGTCAGGTATATTACTGGCTTTGTGGTGCATTTGTCCAGAAATTTTTCGTCATGGTGGTCCTTTGAAGAGGCTGGCCTACTGGCAACCCATCCTGGAACTCATGGCTGTTCCCATGGATTGGACAAAGTGTTTTTTGTGGAATGTAAAATTGTTGAAGGTGAGGATGAAGGGCATGAGTTCAGTGATGTGTTTGAGGAGGAGATCTGAGTGTTGTCCATTGTCTTGTAATATTTGAGGCAGCAATGTCATCATAGAGGGGGATGTTGATGTATAGAAAAGTGACTTCCTAACTGTGCTAGACACTAAAAACCATGATCTGAATAAAAACACTGGATATGCATCTTATTACAAAATCTGTAACCCACTTAAGCACCTCTTTTTTGTCCCATGACTGCAAGATCGTTAACAGGCAACTTCACCTTGAATTGTCCCTTAGAATAAATGTTAACTACCTATGTTAAATAGCCTGTTCTGCTTTGTATTTCCCTGTGACACTCTGAGTACCTTTCCCAGACCCGAAGAAGAGCTCTGTGTAGCTAGAAAGCTTGCCTCTTTCACCAACAAAAGTTGGTCCAGTAAAAGATATTACCTCACTCATCTTGTCTGGCTGGGAATCTGGATAGGTATTCTTCATGTCCTTGTTTATTCCATTCTCCAAAGCTTTTTTTATCCCTGAAATTCACTATAGTTTTCTCTCCTCTTTTCCTCTCCTTTCTCTATGAGTTCAGCCTGGAATTTCCTCCTCAAACACCTGTGTCCTCAGGCACTTAAGGTAGAAGGGACCCCACCACAACAATCTCCTGTCAGGAATAGCTTCCAAGAAGTTGAGGAGGTGACTTCTAACTTCTAGAGGGAAATTACTGTTGCCAGTTCTGAAAATGCCTGAATGAGTTAGGAGCATTAATTCAACTGAAAACTGATGGGTTTTATAATCTTGGGAGGTTCTTTGGTGAAGACCATCATAGTAAAATCAGTCAATCAAGCAATGAAATAAAGCTGTTACCATCCATGGTATCATAAAGGAACTAGGCTTGGAAGGAGCAGCAGACTGCCAGGGCATTGCTGTTCTCAGCATTGCGATACCTAACTGATTTAGGAGCCTAAATCTCATTTTCAAAAGATTTAGGCATTTAAGATCCAAAATCCCATTGGGGATTAGGAAAGAACCATTTTCTATTTTTCTCAGTGGAAGGGGTTCTGTTTTGTTCTCAGCTGGGGGATTCTCCTTTGTTCTAAGGAAGTGGGGGATCAGGTGGAATTCTTCATTGTTCTCAATAGAAGATGCAGGATGTTGAATGCTTTTGAAAATATGGCCATATATGCTTCGGGTGAAGACAATCCATGGGTCATAAACTGCTCATGATCCCTGCCAAAATCCCACTGCTGTTAATAGATATACAATAGATATCAGTGGATGTCAATGGATGTACAATGAATGTCAATGCATATACCTTTGACACAAGTATCGCTTCTATGACTATGCAAGGATCTAGTCCTCATTTGGTCCATGCCCTCCCTTCCATCTGTGGAAGCAGCGGAAACTGCATTTTGGAGGAGGGAGGGGACTGGGAGCTGGAAGGGACATATATATTTCCCTTTCCACAGCGAAAATGAAGAGGGAGCAATAAAGGGTGCAGAGTTTACCAAAACAACAAAACACAGAGGTTGCAATTTATCTTTTCATGGTTGATGGAGGAAAAAAATCCCATAGTGGTGCTAGTTCACAGGGTACTCCGGGAGCAAAGGTCCACTCCACACACAGCCACAACTGTGTATAACAGGGCCAGGGAACCAGAGAAAAGACACATAGAACTCAATACTGGAGAAGAGCTCTTGGGTTATCAAATCCAGGCGCCAACTATTCAGGTGATGTAAGTCCCTTCATACATTTATCAGGCTATCTTCAACCTAGCTGTGTTGTTTTCCCGACTCCTCCTATTGCGGGGCTATTTCAGAACCTCCCTTTTCTGAGGGTTAGAATAGAAACCTTATTATTTCCAGCCTAAATTTATTCCTGGGCAGTTTAATCCCCAATTAGTTCTGGTGCCAACATGGTCATTTAGCTTTAAGAGATCTTCCCTCTTCTTGGTGTTCACTCCCTGGAGTATTTAAAGGGAGCAGTCAGCTCCTCTCTCAGCCTTCTTTTTGCTAGGCTAAACAAGCTTGAGTTGGTCTCTCCCCTGATCATCCTGGTAGCTCTTCTCTTCCCCCCATGCAGCCATGTATGCCTATACCATACACTTACCGCTGTAAATTCCATTTGATTTCTAAAGGCAGGAAGAATAGGTGATGTATTTCCCATAGTTCGATTGAATGCGTGTGAGTGCATGGATGGCGAGGGAAGGAGAGGGGGGAGTGCTGACACCCTGCTTAACCTATTCCAAAATATGAAGTTCCATCCACAACTAGAGATAGCTGAATTTTTCTTCTAAACTGTGTCACAGTCCTATCTCCACATTAGGCTTCAGAGTAAACAGGCTATGGAGACGGTTCCTATAATACCCCCTACAGCCTATTTATTTGCGGACCAGCCAGCACCGCCTCGGTTCACATGCCAAAGGCTACGTCCAAGAGCAGAACTAGCACTTCCGATTTTCATGAAGAGACCAGATCCTATTTAGTCGCATCAATGAAGTGGCCAGATTTTCAGATACTGCTCTTCCCCACCCCCCCAGGAAGGGTGTGGGGGAGGGGTGGAACTCACCATTGTTATAAAAAAAAGTGCGGAAGGGGCGAATTCTCCACGTTCTCAATGGGCTTGGGGTGGAACGGGACACAACTATTTTCAAAGGTGAGGGAAAGGGGGTCTCCATTGTTCTCAGTGGGGTTGAGGGAGGGAATCTCCATTGTTCTTAACGGGGACAGGAAGAGGTGGAACTCAACAATATTTTCAAAGATGGGGAAGAGGCCAATTTTCCATTGTTCTCAATGTGGAGGTGGAGCTCACGGTTGTTTTCAAAACTGGGGAGAGGTGAGATATTCCTTGTTCTCAGCAGAGGTGGGGAGAAGTCTTCGTTGTTCTCAATGAGGAGGGTTAACTATTGCTCTGAAAGGGAAGGCGCGGAGTTGCTCTTTGTCCTCAATGGGAGCTGCTGGCAGTTGAGTACTCTGGTGGAAAATCCAGCTGCTTCATATAGGTACCTAAAAGGAAGAGGAGCTCTTTTTTCTGAAAATCTGGCCCCTTATGATTTAAAGCCAACGGCTTAAATCTTGTAGAAAATTATGGCACCTGCAAAGAAGCCCAGATTGTGCATGATCCTGGCAGGGTTCTGTCTAAGAGTCCAAATTCCCCTGATGTGCAAATGACCAGCGGCATCTAATATGCTGATTTTATCCCCTCGGACTTTGCTTTTGCTCCGATTCCTTCCAAGTCGCCATATCCCAGCCCAACTCCCATTGAAACATTAATGAAGTAATTACTAATCTTGTGTGGATCACCTATAGGGTGCCCTTTTCCTCTTGTGGTACATGCTGTGATCATGATGTCTTTGTGGGTAAGGATGGTCTTTCTGTTCTGTGTTAGTACATTACCTAGCACAGTGGGCTCGTGGTCCATGATTGGAGTTCCTGGGTATATAAGAATAATAATTCATATTAACAGTAATGCAAATTAATACTAATTAATAAAGAAAAATAAATCTCTGGGAGGCTCTGTCTACCACATAAGCTTTTGCTGCTGAGTTGGTAGAATGCTGTGCAACATAATTTGCTACTTTTTCCTTCGTCCTGCTAGGCCTGGCCTTTGGATCCAGGATGGTCTATATGAACCTTTGAAGTTATAAGCTCAACTGTTCAGAGGAACAATATTAAGCCTTAGGTTCTGGGTCATAATGAAACTTTTAGCTGGTCCAGTGTCAATTATTTGCTGTTTTACTATGCATAATAGCCCAGGACAGAATTTTGGCTAAATATTAGCAAATGACAAAACCTGTCGATGTGAAGTAAATACCTAAGAATTCCAGTGAAAGGGGCTCTCATGCCTCTGTTAATGGAATAAGAATACAATTAATAATTCTCTGGATCTGAAGCTTTGCCAATAAACTTTACCCTCATATATTTGTCAGCCTCACCTTGTCCCCTTTCCCGTTACAAAATAATGGAAATGAAATACATTTTTATTTTGATTAGTTAATTCATCAATCCAAATAGGGCCTTTTTGGGAGATCTCATTGTGCAAATGAAACTGGCAAGGACAGGGAATGTGCCAGACAAACCGCCCAAATAAGAAGCTATCTAATAAAGTGCTTAGCGCAGCCAACTTTGCTAGTTACGGGACCGTTTCTGCCTGACGTTTCCTGCTTTGGCCAGTTTCATCTGGACACGGATGGCACAAAAGTTCCCTTTGGATTTCTGAACGCTCAACAAAAATTGCGTTGAGAATATCCTTTGGAATTGGATCCTACAGACGCAAAAACCTCTTGGTTTAGGGTGACTAATCGCTCCATTGCCTACGTAGTCCCCACTTCCATTGTATTGCCAGGCAATGACAGATTTGCCTGAATAGGTAGTGGGGAAAGACAAGAGCATATCCTTCAGTGTTATGATTTCAATGGCAGCGGCCTTGACAATCTCCTCACTCTGAGGTTCTTCTAAATGTAGTTTCACTGCTCCCTAATTTTAAGATTTTCGGTATTACCTATTACCCAAAACAAGAACTTGTAAATCCGAAAAAAGATCGTATTATTTCATTCTCTGTACATATATTACCTTTTCGACACAGCCTTGATTTCCTGCTATTTGTCTAGTAAATGCATGTCTGAGCACGCTTTTGGAGTAGTCAGTGATTTTAATCTTTCTTCTGGGATCTTTCTTTTTGTATTGTTTTAATCCTGCACAGAAAATCATTTGAATATCCTTTTATGTTAATATTCTAAGATTGGAGAGGATTACATTAGGCAGAAATAAGAGGCACTATCCCACAGAGACAGGTATATTCCAGGCAGATAAATAGGGATAATTGCTCTATAAATTACTTGTACAACTTTTCCTGCCGAAATTCCTTTCTGAAATTGAATTAAGTGGAAATCCAGTCATCTTTATATGATAGAGCTAATACATAATTCCATTTCCACGTTCGTTTGTGAGGATTTTGTCTCGTTTTATATTTTTCAGAGCTAGATCTTCTCAATAGAGCCCCTTTCCTGAACAACATTTCATTTCTTATCACTGGTATGTCCCTATACGAGTTCCACCGTGGTCATGTAGAATGTTTGGACATTAAAAAAATCTGTGTATTGAGTTACAACACTTTGTTTAACTTTATGCCACTCTGCTCCGTTACAAAAATAAATCTAATTGAATATAATCTGATTTAATCTGAGGCATCTTGAAAAAAAATCATCCAGGATTTTTTTTTCAAATAATTAAGTTCTGGAAAATATATACTACTTGGAAGAAAAGAGTCTATGCTAGGTTTCAGTCTTTTGCAAAGGTACAAGGAAGTTATTTACAGTTTTAGGGTTTTGGATTCTCCCCCCTCCCTTCACAATTTTATATTTTTTTCCTGTTTATTTGGCCACAGCTCAAGAAAAATTCATAACATCCTGACTACACTTGCCCTGCTGGAGAAGCAATCTCTGCATTTTAATTACCTCATTTGAGCTTCATTTAGGTTTAGTTCTGTGTTGACACCAAAACAAATGTCGAGGTTGTTTGCCCTACTGCATGTTCCCCAACAAACTAAATTGTCGTGTAACTTTATTGCGACGTGAGACCGGTTGTGCGCACTACAATGTGTAGACTGCACGGTTAAGATTTTAATGCATTAATGGGGACGATTAGCTATATTTTATATAGTAGTGTAGGTACTAACTATTTGCAAGTGTAATTCAAAATCACCAGAGCTCAATTTGATGGCTGCTGCAGAGAAAGGAAGGAAGGAAGTTTTTTTGGGACACAGTAATTAGATGGGTGATCACATCAGAAGAAAATGCAAATATTCTTCGCAGGCTATGAATGCACTCACTTCTAATACCCAGAAACAGGTTTTCTTTTAAATAAACCTGTTGATCTGAAAAGATTTCTTCTTTAAAATTTGAAGCCAATGGCACAACAAAACCATCTTCTCAAAAGGATCCCCAACACCTGAACTCTTACTAATTAAGCAAGGAAAGATACATTTGAGCAGGGGGTTGGACTAGATGACTTCCTGAGGTCCCTTCCAACCCTGATATTCTATGAAATATACCTATGTATGAGGATACTGTTCCTGACAACACTCTTCTCCAGTTAACATTTTACAAAGGATATTTCTCAGGAAGTAGCTTTTTGTCTAAGTTACTTAGGTGTCCCCACTTACTTATCAGACAGCAGTTATATTGATTATTTTAACCAAACAACTCACCATCAGCTCATTTTCTCCGCCCCCACCACCCACTCACATTTTCATGAGTTCTATAAAATTTCCATAGTATACTTTCTAGATCTTTATTCATGTTAGGGTCAATTGTTTTACATGGAAATGTTGTCTCTTCCTTTAGGAAATGAACGTTCAATCCCAATCTCAATTCCACTATATTTTGATTTGAAAAGAGGAAACTAGATCAGATACATTTTGATAATTATATTCTTCACTTAAGGACAAGATCTGCTTCTCATCTTGAGTAATACTTTCCCTCCTCTTCTGCTTGGGACATTTGATGGAGCGGTGAACAGATGAAGATAACACTGAGCACTTTTAATTTGTCCCTGAGATATGAAAGTCGGTCTTAGTTAACCGTTGCACATCATCAGCAATCAGCAGAAGTCAATTGAGTTTGACAAAAGCAACATTATTGTGGAAGGGTAATTTTTTTCCTGCACTGCTGAATTATCACGAGACTGCGAAGTCCCAGCTGTGTATTAACGCTGTAAGAAAACAAGTGCGGGATTTGGTTTTATTGTGGATTTTTAAAGGGGAAAAGGAAGAAGGGAAAACATTAGACATCGAAATGGTACCTAGCTACAGCAAATCGGGAGATATTTTGCAGGATGATTATATTCATTAATATAAATTAGACTACTCTTACAAGATACGTCACTAAAATTTAATTGGAGAATAAAAACGACATGAGTATCATTATATTTGTAACACTGGCTTTTTATCTGACCTGTCCATGTCCTTTTCAGATATGAAGGGCAGGAATTTTGAAGATTTGAATTCAGTCTTTGGACGTTTTCATATTGACCTATGGGGGGGTGGGTGGAGAGAGAGAGAGATAGAGAATTTCACTAGACAAATATTCATTCCAAGATTTTTAATTTTTTTCTGAGAATTTTCAAATCAAACAATTGGAGATCTCTCGATCTTTCTCTCTCTTTCTTTCTCTCTCTCCATCAAATCCGTCTGCCGCTATAAGAACAAAAGTTATTTGGCTCAAAACTGCATTAGAAAGTGACACTTTCCCCCACCATCTGGCCCAGTTGATATCCTGCCATCTGACTTACATAACATGATATTTCACCCTAAATAATCAGAAATGTTCCAAATCTTAGCTTAGCGCCAACCCAGTCTATCCCTCTGCAGTTACAAGGCAATAGGACCTCATAAGTAACCCTCCATGCTTCTTATGCATATAAGTACACTACGTCCTGTATGCGTTGCACCATTTCACCTATATGTGGAGACTTTTAGGATGCTTTATTGTTTTTGAGTGTCCAGTGTGCATCCGTAAAGTCCAGATTCCCTGTCATTGTGGCTCTTCCCCGTAGGAAGTAGCGAGCGAATAACACAACGTCTTAGTTATCAAGAAGTCAAATAAAAATAATTATAGATATCTGAATATTTGGGAGTGGGGGGAGATGGGAGGAGGGACGGCTCTGAAAAGTCCTGCTCAAACCAAGATCAAAACATCAGTGAATTGGAAAAACTTTAAATCTGAGGGTTGCTAGAATTTAGTTCCTTAATTCTTCTATTTCTATTTCTAATTCTATCTCTAATTCTAATTCTAATTGGTTCCATTCTATGCATCCGAAGAAGTGAGCTGTAGCTCAGGAAAGCTCACGCTGAAATAAATTTGTTAGTTTCTAAGGTGCCCCAAGTACTCCTGTTCTTTTTGCGGATACAGACTAACATGGCTGCTACTCTGAAACCAACTATTAATTCTTCTGGATATTTTAGAATAAAAATTATTTTAAAAAAGATGTTCAAAACATTTCGCATTCTTTTCACTTCCACTGCGTGTGTATGCGCGCGTACACAGGCGCGTTGGAAGTGACAAGAAAATAATGCAGATAGCTAGCTAGCTATTTTTTAAAACATACACGTATGTATTTATCCTTACATTCATATATATTCTCTCTCTCTCACACACACACGCCTGCACTGAAAGTGAAAAGAGTGCAAAATGTTTCGAAGATCTCTTTATGTGCTCTGGGAATTATTTTGGGGGAAGTTCTCTGGCCTAGGTTATACAGGGGGTAGACTAAATGATCACAGTGATCACTTCTGGCATTGGAATCTATGAAAAAAATAGGTTTTATTTTAGACTGATCAGATGACTCTTGGGACAACATTGTAGCAACCCTCCGATTTAACATTTTCCCAGTTCGCTGATGTTTTGAACTTACTTTGAGCAGGACTTATAGAGGCCTTCCTCGCCACCACCATCTCTTTTATCCTCCCTCAACAATTATTCAAATACATATGATCATTTTTATTTTAGTTCTGGACAATTAAGACTCTACTTTATTCAAGTGCCATTTCGTATTAATCAGAGCCACAGCGACAGGGAATCTGAACTTCAAGGATACACATTGGACATCCGATAATAACAACAATAAAGCATCCTGTAAGCGTTCTCCGCCTATATTTGAATAGGTGACCCGCATACAGAGCATAGTGTGCTTATACACTCAAGAAGCATAGAGGGTTACTTATGAGTTTGTGCTGCAGGGGGATGGACTGGGTTGGCAATATGCTAAGATCTGGAGCCATTTATTTAGGATGAAATATCACTTTATGTAAATAAGAGGGTATGACAGCAAATAGGGGAAGGGGAGAGGGAATTGTCACTTTTTAAATACAATATTGAGCAAAATACCATTTTTCTTGTCACGGAAGACAGGCGTACAGAGAACATTCTGCAAATTTCGGGAGCTGCTGAAAATTCTCTCTCTCTCTTTCTGGGAGAGAATCATTACACTTTCCGTAACAGGGGTATTTAGTGGTAAAATGTAACTAAGCATGGAACTTTCCACTGTTTTACTCTTAATAGTTAATATTAAATGTTCTTGGCAGGTTTTACTTTGCAAAATAAGACTACAGCCTCCTAGTTTACAGGGCTCTAGAATCCTGCGGCTAACGGGACATCGCCTTTATTATCAATATTGCTACTTTCCAGATAAAAAGTCGGGCGTGGGATGAAGAAGATAAAAGCACATTGTGATTGAACGGTGGCAGATGGGAATAAAACCTGGAGACAAATTTTGGGTTGGGGAGAGGAAGAGATTTCCTTGTTAACCCCTGAATGTTCCCGTTTTAGCTTTAGTATGTCTTCCTTTTCGTGCTGTTATTGCTAGATCCTCACTGAAAATTTCTACCCCCAAAAAGTGTAGAGTGAGTCAATGATTTTAGGAGCAGAACTTACTTCCTTTGCAGCGCGACTTCTCTTTTGTCGCTTATTTTCTGACACATATTTTATACATAACGAATAACAGAGCTCCACTTTTGCAAACAGAGCGGTATATCTCCTTTAACTTCTCTCCACCGTGTTAGTCTGTATGAGAAAAAAGAACGAGGAGCACCTTAGAGACTAACACATTTATTTGGGCATAAGCTTTCGTGGGCTAAAACCCACGGACACATGCAGTAGAAAATACAGTAGGAAGCTATATATACACAGAGAACCCAAATAAATGTGTTAGTCTCTAAGGGGCCACAAGGACTCCTCGTTCTTTTTATTAACCTCTATGTTACTTTCCTGCTTTCACATTAAATGTAAATGAACTCTGGAAATACTTCACACTAGCTGGCTAGTCGATTATTTAAAAAATAGCCCTAAGACACTTCATTTTCACATCAAGTGGACAAAAATAAATATGTTCTTTTTTTGGGGGGGGGGACACACTCCTACATATTTCTAACACAACTGACTTTGAGTAATAGTATATCAAGCTGCTGTATAATGAGGAGGATTTGCGTTTTCTTACATTGGACTGGTCCTGGCTTCGAAGCAGTCTTGTCCTTCGAAATGCATCTTGAACTATGTTGGCATCAAGAAAGCTTATGCCCAAATAAACCAAACCAACTCCCAAATCATTGAAGCCCCAGAATCAAAAGTTCCTCTAGATTTCTGAGAGCTTGGTTTTAAAATAAAGCAGAAAGTAGGGTCTACTTCTAAAGTGACGTGGGACTATAAAGGATCGCAAGGTACCCTGATTTCCTTCGCTCCCTCTGAAGAATATGCAGAGAAAATGATGAAAAGTTATAAAAGCCCTTTCTGGTGATCGTCTTGTTGACACAAACACGACCAACACGGCCTGTCTCTTTGTCAGTGGTGTAGGCTACCGCCTCTTTTAACTTGGAATTGAACTTGGACTTCGGATGAGACAAGGCCCTAAATGGAGGGAGGTATTTTATTTGGCTGTCTCTGCACCATTTCCTACCTGCTTTATCTGAGCTGTGTCAAAAAGACAGGAGGGTGAATTCACAGGATCTGTGTATTTTGGATACTCCCCGCCCCCTAGCCTTGCAAATACCCCTTCTTTCCCCACAGTCTTTTGTCCCCTCGATGAGACCCACATATCAAGAGGAGAGTGGAAGGGGGGATGAGTACAGATAGTCTGGAGGGCAGAATGCAGGGAGATGGAGGTGTTGTTTTCATGCAGACGCCTGTTGACACTCGGTAGTTCTCCCTTGGACCTGCTCTGTAAGGGCTTCCGCACAGCAAGAGCAAAGAAGTGAGCGAAGCTCCATTTGGGAGGCTGTTGTCATAGTGGTTGTGATGAGTCAGATTATTATGACAAAGAGGTATTTTATTTATTTATCTGTTTTCCCAGGTCCCACCCAGGAAGTGTAGGGGGAAGAGAGGGCGAAGGAGGCAGGGGGAAAGTGGAGCCCAAAACAAAAGGCACCGTGAATAAAAATCGCACGATTGGAGATGGAGGAGGGGAGAAGAAATGGAGACTTGGTTTTCAAAGTTCCTCCACCAAGCATTTCCTAGAGGCAGATCTTCCATAACTGAAACTTTTAAAGATTCCCCACTTTTTTAAGCATAGGGTCCTAGAGGGAGGATTTCATGATAGAATATAAGACGAAAAGTTGGCAAGGATGATACCCCCGGTTGGGAAATAAGCACAAAGAAGCGACTTCGGTTTTAATAAATATATAAATCCATTAATTCCTAAAGAAAATGATTATATTGAAAGCAAGCTATCAACCACAAAATAGGAGTGGCCTATATGAAATCATCTCACTCTGCATCTGCTAAAGCAGGTTGTAAGAGCTTCAGGGGTTCTGAGAAGGAAAGACAGAATCACATAAGGTTACAGTCAGTCCTGGCCCGCTTCCGTTCAAACCAGACTGACCCAGAACGGAGGAAACTAACTTGCTACCCTATTTCACAAAATTCCCTCTCTCCATTTAAAACAAATTAATGATATTTTAAGTATTCTGAGTCTGGCATCTGAGAGCACCTCCAGTCGAAGATAAGATTTTTAGGAGCTTGTGGTAGATCTCTTTGAGGTTATTCTTTTTAAATCTCTGTCAAGCATCTCAAAGGGATTCTTTTTAATTGTATTCATACTTTGATCACAATCCTTCCAGAATGCACAGAAGCTTCTAAACCCTGGACACAACTCCAAATTCCCAGATAGTTATACTAATTCAGCCAGGAACTGAAAGAAACAAGACCGTTAATTTTCTTGATGTAATGGAACAGAGAACTCATCCAAAAGTCTGGAAAGGTATTTCAACTTCGGCTATTATTTATATAAAGCACATTAGAGAAAGCGTGGGAAAGCTTTTCTTAGAAACCCCTGATAGACTATTAAATGCAATGTCATAGTTTGTTGACTACATTTGATACGCCAATGGGAAAATTATATACTGATTCCAAATTTCTGCGTACCACGAATTCTGTTTTCCCATATGGCTCAAACCCGTATGATTATACTACCTCCTTTTTGCCCTAAACACATGATGAAAATGCAAATTCTCCTTCTAAGCCTATGTGTATATTTTATTGGACATTGTATTGGGGTTCTTAGACATCGACAAAAATCCAGCTGATTTCTCTGTAATAAGAATATATTTGCCATTTTTCTTTGTATATCGTGGATATATAACTTTCAGAAGCCACAAGGTAAGAACGTTTGCACAAAGCACTCACAAATCACCAACGTACCTAAGTGCAGGGAGATTTAAAATCTTTCAGATCTCAACACAAAGTGTGTGGGGGGCGGCGGTGTATATTGATTCATTTCTTTTTAGCCTTTTTCAATCCCAAACTGAAACAAAGACACTTTATTTTTATTTCTATCTCATCAAACCCAATTCGTTTTTCTTGAAGGGATGAATAATTACAGATAGTTTTATGATAAGCTGCTGCTGTTTGTACATTTCTTATTAGCCATCATTTTCCTTGCCTGAGAAAGCAATACTTAATTGAAGACTATGTTAGATGTAGGTGTGTATTTTCTGTGGACCTTTTTAGGTTATGGACTCATAAATTAGATCATTATTTTCATGAATATGGTAGCCATTGGACAGAAAGTACATCCACTCAAACCTCTGTCTTTTTAAAAGTTTTGCAAGTCTTTGCTATTTAATAAGCACAATACATTGAAACATTAAACCCTCTGGTTGAAAACAAGTATACCTTGTCCATCTGCAACAGTATGTGTTTATTTCCAGCATATTTCTTTTGGAGGGGAAAATAAATGAAATTCCAAAATTAATGCATAGTGGAAGGAATGCTGAACTAAAACAAAACTGGATCAAATCTTGGTATGGAATCATTTGAGGACTAGCTTGAATTCTCAGTTCTTGTAAAGCAGCATTGTACCAGCTAAAAGAATATTACTTATTTTCTATGGATTGTGAAATTCACCTGGCTATCACTTCTTTTCGACTGGTAAAATATAATAATAATAATAATAATAATAATAATAATAATAATAATAATAATACATAAAAGCCTCGCCCAGGAGCTCTCCCTTTGGCCCCAGTGCATAAGAAACCAGAGACCTCTGATCAGACGAATCGATGGTTTTATCAGTGACTAAAGCTTCTTAATTGAGCTTCTTTCCTTCTTTAGGTCCATTTGTACCTACTAGGAATCGCCCCTTGTTAAAATAAAAAAAATTCTCCGTCATAAGACATGATATTTAACCAAATTATTCAAGGCTCTGTACATAATGAAAATGATGATGTGAGGTCATAAGTCAAGCTGTTTTGATTTTGCAACATTTGCTGCCATTTTTTTCTGATCAGAAAATTCTGAAAATTGACTGGAGAGCAGTCAAAAACAAACAAACAAACAAACAAACAAAAAAAACAGAACAAACACCAGCCTACCCCCCAAAGCACACATCTGCTTTTATTTCTAATTGCCCATTTTGCTTTTGAAGATTTTTATTGATGGTCAGCACCAGGCTACGCAGTTCCATATTTGGAGGCGTAAACGTTACCGAGCAGTTTTAATTGAATTAACCCACTAGAATTTACTCTTGGCATCAATCGACAGCTTGCTATCTGAGGCAAATCAGCTCGTTTAAAGGAGATAGCACTGAGCAATTGTATGAAATTGAAATGCAGCTCCAAAGCTCAGAGAAGTGAACGCAAAGTGATCGAGGTAAACTGCTTTGGGAAAAGCTTACCTCCTTCCCGAAAAAAAGTTGGGCTTTCTCTCTCTCCTGTTTTTCTTTTGCAGTTTTCAGAAATCACAGCTTAATTGGGATATTGTGTTCCTGGACCCTGAGCCGGAGAATTTCTGAGTCCCTTCACCCCCCGCCCTCCAACCCTGTTGTTTTAATTTTCTGTCTGCAACACGCAACAATAAATTGAATTGTAAAATTCAGCGTTGAATTAAATCTATATTTCATTGAAACAGGAACTGTAAATGCCCTTACATAAACCTGGAAAAGATCGCGCTATTATTTGTATTTATTACTTTGCCCGCTTTACTGAGGAAGCTTACCTTAAATCCTTAATGTTTATAAACTGGTTTTCTCCTGCGCTTGGTACACGTTCTGGTCGACAATTGATTTCTCCCTCCATTATAATACACGATATTACATGCCTTTATTATGCTTATAATAAATCTTTAAAATGTAATATTTAATCCTCCTTGCACACCTCATAGACAGGACCTAGGCTACTAAATGTTAACTATTTCAGAGAATATTCAGAAATCAAGGGTTGCAAATGGGTAGGGTCCTTTGGTAAGGCGATTGGATTTTTGCTCGCACAGAGGGGGAAAAAGAAGTTCTCAATTTATGTATAACCTTTTTGTTGCTTTTATATCCATCGACCATCTAAATCAGGGAGGTATTTTCTCCTGGAGATTTCTAGATGAAGTGAAGTCATTCAACTGAAAGTAAAGTGCAGGGATTTTCATGTGTGTGTGTGTCCGTGTATTTAATCTTTCATTTAAAAAATTGCACGCTGGTATATTTACCTATGGTTTTTAAGTAGTTTTGATCCTTTTAAGGGGCTGCAACCTGGATTTGTTTTCTAGAGCAAGCAGGCACAATTCCTTTGGACTGATACTTTCTCGGGGACTTTGCAAGTCATTTAGACGTTATATGTGAAGTTCATTCTTGTCTGTCTAGACATTCATTAGGAACTAGGTTGTCTATTTTGCCTTGACCTTGGACTTCGACTTTAAAAAAAAAAACTTTAGGCAAGGATTTCTGAAAATCCCCTATTGACAACATCTCGTTCCCGTAAGAAAACTTAAAGTTTATTAAAAGCGCAGCTTTCATATCTTCCCCTAAAATGCTACTTTTCTGATTGGTTTGAGTTATTCGAATATTTGATTTTTTCACTTCCTGTAGATATTTTTTAATGGTGAAAAGACTTCACGCTTCTTACATAGGAAAAATGCTACTGAAAAGATGCGAATCACTCCCGGAGAATGAGTATTTAAAAAACCCCGCAATTAACATGGTATGTAAACTATTGAATATATACCGTGAATAAATAATATTTATTTAATACATGTATTATTGTAATTTTGGCCTTTTTTAATCTTACGTACACAATACACCGCTAATTCAGATAGGGAATTTTATGTCTCTATCTGACTGTTTCGTTCAGGAACATTCAATTGACCAACTCCAGAATACAAAAATCCTCCAGCAGAGGAATATCCTCTTTTTAAAACCTTGGGTAACATTAAAAACGGGGGATAATGCAGAAAACCAGGATTGGGTGATTAGAGTCCCCATCTTCTAAAAATGAAAAGAAAAACCTCGTCTAACTTTCTCCAGCGGCTTTCTTAATCCTGTTATACTGAATTGCTTCGTGAGTTACTTCTTATCAATTATTTTTTTGGGGGGGGTGGGGGAAATCAGCATGAGTCTCTTGTTACTTTTTCACACACCTAAATTCACATTCTGTCCCATCATTGCATGATGGACTGAAACGACCGACTTCTCAGAAATGAAGTTAGGGAACTTTACTCTCCAAGGGCGGGGCAGAAGGACAAGACCACATAAGCATCTTCCCATCAATCTCTCGCCAAGTAATTTGCTATTCTTCTATTTGGTCTGTTTAATTATAATCCATCTATCTCGGATCCTGTTTACGTTTTATAAACTGTAGTTGTATTTATTGTCTTTTATGTTCACACACAAATCAGCACTGAACCATTAGACCTGCTCCTCTTTCTTCCATAACCCACATTGTTGCTGCAATATTTATTACTGAAGTACTAAACATTCATAACAGGATCTGATAACATAATCGCTGCCAATCCCCTTAAAACCTTCCCAGTTTGTTCAGCACGAAAGATTAAGTATTATTAGTCTGGATTAATAGAAGAAAACAACAGGATAAAGAGTTCTGGAGGCATCCATTATTACAATCTTACGTTGGGTTTTTTTCGTGGTAGCTGGGTTTAAAATACCAGAAAAACAGCTGGTGGGGGGGTGGAGGAGCGGGGAATAGAAAGGCACCTGGCAATGAAATATACAACAGGTTAAACCTCGCAAATCCCATGTTTCGTCCAAAACCAGATATTCTTTTCTAATATTTTTAAAGTGATGATCAACCACATGTATAGTTTGTGTACTCTGATTTTGAAGCAAACGGACCAGCTATTACTTACTTACTCCCCTCGCACACATACATACAAACACACCAAAAGGGAATGGATTACACACGCGTTACTGTGAAGTCGAGGTCTTTCTTTCTCCTAATATCCCAGCAGACAACAACAATAAAAGCATTTGAAGAATTAAAAATAAAGCCCAAGAAGATTGACCAGGGAAGGCTTAAGTTATTAGACCGACTGGTTCTGTTAGTCTGTTAGAAGTCTATAGGCAATGGGGGCGCGGGGGGAGGGAGAATATTCTACTATTGAGATCAGAGATTCTCTTCCCCTCCTTCATTCCATTTTCCTTTTGATGGTGCTGGTGTTTATATTTTTTTCCCATCTAGCTCCCACCTAATAAAGGAACCGTCTCATTCCTTAGCCCTCCAAGCATGCAAGCAAAGAATGAAACACTTCAGTGAGATCACATCCACTGGCGGGTTTTATTTTATTATATTTTACTTTTAAAATATTCCCAGTCCAGCTTTTTTCTTTCTTTCTTTTTTAAAAAGAAAGAACGAAATATATAAATCCCTGAGATTTTTGAAGGCAGTTAGAAGACAACGTCACGTCTAAGTCCAGCTCTTTGTGTCGGCCAAATATTGGAGTTTCCATTCCCTTAGTCCTCTCCTTCATTACAGTCAGTGGGTGTCACCCATTGCCTTTAAAGATTTCTGTTTCTGTCCCACAAGCAGCCAATGGGAGCTGCCGCTTCCCTTCCCAAAGCCGGGAGGGACGAGGCGATAGGACTGGCTGAGGAACACGTGACCGGGCCAGATTTATTGAGAGCGATTTGCAGGTCACATGGCCCGGAGGATTTCTTAATGAAGGGACCCAGCTCTGCGCATGCTCCTGCGTAAACAATATGTGGGGGAAATTAGGTGTCTCTGGTTGGGAAGTCGAGTTTTAAAAAGCGCAGGCAGACCATGATATGACGACTTCACTGATCCTGCATCCACGCTGGGCGGATACCTTTATGTACGTGTATGAGGAAAACCCGAATGAAAATAACCAGAATAAAACCCCAGCCATGGAGGCGCTAAGTGGGAACTGCCCAGCCAGCCACTGCAGGGATATAATAACTTTGGGTCGCCATTCCAGCACCATTGGGACTCACCAGGGTTCTGTCTACACGGATATACCGGCTCCGGAAGCTGCCAGGCAGTGCCCTCCGCCACCAGCTTCTTCCAACGCCACGCTGGGCTACGGCTACCCCTTTGGAGGCAGCTATTATGGGTGCAGATTGTCTCATTCCCACAACGTGAACTTGCAACAAAAACCTTGCTCCTACCACCCGACAGAAAAGTACCCCGAACCCAGCGGTTCCATCCCCAGCGAAGAACTACCTTCAAGGGCCAAAGAGTTTGCTTTTTACCCCAGCTTTGCCAGCTCCTACCAAGCGGTCCCTGGTTACTTGGACGTGTCAGTTGTGCCAGGTATCAGCGGCCACCCCGAACCGAGGCATGACGCTTTGCTTCCCATGGAAGGATACCAGCACTGGGCTCTTTCCAATGGTTGGGATGGGCAGGTCTACTGCTCCAAAGAGCAGTCACAGTCTACCCATCTCTGGAAGTCACCTTTCCCAGGTAGGCTGTTCTGAGCTCCGGCATGCTTGTCTGCTTACTAACCGCCAGGTAAAAAAATCTCTTTGGAATGCCTTCTGAGCAGTCCTATGTGTATGAACACGTACGGGTAAGAAGGTGAAGCAATCATGCTTAGATCAAAATACATACCGCGAGCTTAAGATTGCTTTAAAAGTAAGTGTGTCAGTTTCCTTTCATTTTGTCTCCCCTGCGTCGCCCCACCCAGCTGGGTCTGTCGCTGTTCTTTTATTTTTAATTTTCTTTTCTCTTCCACCCAAGTTTCTGAACGCAGGCAGCGTGAAAGTGCCGGCTCACCTCCTTAATCTTTCCCTTAGAAATGTTAGATGGCTTGTAATGGTACAGTAAATCATGCTGCAATTACAGAAATTGGTGTCAAGTGACAAATGAATCTTGTTAGGGGAAAGGGGTGAGGCGAACAAAAAACAGAGCAATGATTCCCCCTTCCTCTAGTTAGAAGTCTTGGGTGACTTACAGCGTGCAAAGCAACCGCAAAGCTTATGAGTTTGAGAGAATCTCCTCCACCTTGTTCTCTCGCTGCTTAGGAAATAAGTATCACCGCCTCTTACAGGTTTCCTTTCTCGCAATTCGTATCAAGGCCTGGCGATCTGAATGAATGCTCTGCAGTAAAGCAGAGGTGAAGATTTTGTGTCCCACACCCAAAGCGCATTCATCTTGGAAAGATATGGGTACCTGAACCCAGCGTCATATCTCAGCAATGGTAACAGAGAGGCCGGATAGGCAGCCAGAAAATAAAGTAGTATGATATGGCACAATGTAGGATGTTTTGGGTTTTTTTGGAGGAATGGAGGGGGAATCTCCGAAATCCCTTTTAGAGCTCGTTCGGTTTCAGTGGCTCTTTTGGAACCATTGATTAAAGTGCTTTCTTTTTCCTGTTTAGAACAACAACAACAACAACAACAACAACAAAATTACTAAGTACTGGTAGGGAAATAGCTGGCTAGCAGATTCTTCTCTTTCCTAGATACAGTATTTTGTGTCAAAACCTGATGACAGAAATCCACTTGCCAAACCTGGAGAAAACTAAACTCTCTTTAGATAACATTCAGGAGAGTGTAAACTTCTAGATAAAAATATGTGCGTGGCTGTTTTTTGTGTGGGGGGGAGAGGTTCGGTGAAGGCAGAGGGTCTACTCACCTATAAGTGATTTTTTGGATGTTGGGTTCACTGACCCCTCCTTTCATTTATGGGCTGTACTGATAAACCATGGAGAATTTTTTGGGCGGGGTGTGTGTGGGGGTTCCTAATACTGTATCTTTGGGCCTTTATAGAAGTCCTTAGTAGCTGTTACTGGAGCTGTCATTCTTATAGCAAACAACGAAGAGAACAGCTGTGCAAAATGTTCGAGAAAGACGGTGTTGTGTTGTTGTTTTTTAAAATCCATTATTGTCAATTATAACAGTGGACTTTTGATACCTGCCTAAATTCGCGATGGAATGGAGTTGGCCCTGAATAGTCTGCGATTCTTGGTTTAGTGTCTTTGTCACCCTTACAGAGATAAAGCGCCTTTTATCATCTCATATCTGGAATTCCTTTTTTTAAATGATTGTGGTTTGCAAGTGCAAAGCCCGAATACGATTCATTATTGAGGTTTGGCAGTGAACAGCCTTAGAATAAGGCAGAAGTGACTATGTAAGATTTGCACGCTTTCAGATTCTTGCTGAATCTCTGCTGTAATCTCAGTGGGTAATCTTTCTTAACAGTTTGGGTGCCCCTCAAAAAAGGAGAGAACCAAGATAACGTGTTACCTTTCTGTAAAAAAAAAATGCATCAACCCAATCTGCAAAATAACAGCTGATGTCGAGCAAAGTCCAGGCTTTTTCGGATTGCAAATGGTACCCGCGCTGCAGAAGACAGACTGTGCAGAGTACACAGCAAAGAACTATTTGTTTGTCCAAGTGCTGCGATCTATCGTGCTGAGCCATAACAATCATAATTAATGAGTGCACGTACGCTGTCTGGTAGTAATGGTAAAGCGAGATATTAAAGTTTACCGGAGGTTAAAAAAAAGAAGGGAGAAACTTTAAAACCGCACCTAAGATTTACCTGATATGAAGGTCCATTGGATTTGTATTGCAGGATATTTTGTTAAATTAATTGATGCTCCTTGTTTATATGTGAAAACCCACCTAGGAAATATCTCTTGGAATACCAGCATTTTTTACACGATAAACTATTGATATTCTACTCAGTGAGTCAGTCCTCCTCCCCCTTTCTGTCTGTCTTTCTCCTCCATTCGGTCCCAGGGAGTAGAACTATGTAACTGCTTTATCTGTCTCATCTTGCAGATGTGGTACCTCTCCAGCCAGAAGTGAGCAGCTACCGTAGGGGCCGGAAGAAAAGGGTCCCCTACACGAAAATCCAACTGAAAGAACTAGAAAAAGAATATGCAGCCAGCAAGTTCATTACCAAAGAGAAGCGAAGGAGAATTTCGGCTGCCACCAACCTTTCTGAACGGCAAGTCACTATCTGGTTCCAGAACCGCAGGGTGAAAGAGAAAAAGGTAGTGAGCAAATCTAAGACACCTCACCTTCATGCTACCTGACAAAGAAATGTTTGAGGGGGTGGGGAAAGGAAGACAGAAAGAAACACATACGAATATTTGTCTGACACGTCTGTATAATGACAACAACATGCATTCGAACTCTTCTGTGTTTCAATTGGTTATTTAAAAACAAAACAAAGAAACAAATAGCATCTTTAGTTTATTCCTCGGCCCTCTTCTACCCTCCGCCGACTGTGAATATCAAATGGCCCTCAAGCATCCATCGATAACGTTAACCGTGTACAGTATATTAAATGCAAATGTAGATTTGGTTTGTTTCAGAGACATGAATCCTGAATGTTATTTTGTAACTGTATAATCGCCTAGCCTCCCCCACCCCCCGCACCTTCTCCAGTGCACAACCTTTCATTTCTCTGGCCATTTCACGCACTGATGTGAAATGTATGGAGAGCCTCATCCCTGTAGCAGAATCCTGTCATGTTACATTAGCTGAATATCCTTTCGCCGCACAGGGACCCCCTCAAAATAAGGCTGCTATTGTGCGAAGAGAATATTTTTATTATTATGACTATTCTGTATCACTTGCAAGAAAATAACCAATACTAATTCAGGTCACCCAGGAAATGGAAGTGACTTGCTATATAATACATTTTTGAGGGTAAGTTCTCATTGGGGTTTCTATATCTCCGCCATCAAACTGGAATGGCTGTTTTTTCGCGGACAATATGGAAAGTGCCCCATATTGTCACTGGTTTGGTTTCTTCCCCTCCTCCCCCACATGTAAATCGGCTCATTATCGACAGTGTTATTCCAATATGTAAAAGCGATCATTTTTTATGTCTTGTATATGTATATAATAGTGTGGTGTCCAAATGATATGTACTGAATGCAGATCACATTTCTTTAAAATAAATATCATTTTTGCTTTGAGAATGGATTGCTGCCGAGATGTTATTATGGTTATTTATACATAGAGGTGTGTATCTATTTAACCCTTTCAAGGCAAAATCAGAGAGCTTGGGATTTTACACCATTGTAACCTCACGCCAAAGTGAAAAGAATGACGCCCCAAGGCTAAAATCTGATAGGAAAACTGGCAGAAGGGTGCATTTTGAAATGTGTATGAAGAGCAGAAGTGCATTAAAGGAGTCAACACCTAGAAGCCAAAATATGAGAAAATAAGAAGTTATGTTCCGATGCCTTATCTCGAAGGAATATGGTATAAGTTTGTTTCAAAGGGATAAAGGAGTAGTGGTAAATGGGATGAAAAATATGATTCAATCAAGCAGAAGGGGTACCGTTTCAGAAGTGGGGAAAGGGGAAAAGGCTCCGATCATTTTCTTCCTTGGACAGCAATTGTATTCCTGCGCCAGGGAGCGGGTGAGAAGATTTTTTGAAGATGCTTGTAACCTAGCTCCACATACTCACCATGAGAATGCTTTGCTCAAAAGGTGTCTTTTGCTAAACCAGTTTGACTCAACCCCGTTCAGAGATAAAAATCTAAACCCTGCCTTACTGTTACTAAACAAGTGACAAGATCGTAATCCGTAGCCCGGCTGCGTTGTTTAATATTCCAGGTACAAGACTGCCTTGGAACGGTGTATACTTTCAGAAGTGAGCTACTTTAAAGGAAGAAAGCTTTTTTTAAATATTGTACAGTAATTTGTTTCCATAGGCGGGTCACAATATACCTTAATATCCCTTGAACTTAATTACCTAGTTAAATTGTCAAAGGAGAAGACAAAAAGTGAGGTAACCTAAAACAATGTTATTTCTGCTTAAATTTATATTAACTAGTGTATATAGTTACATTTAAAGAGTACGAAAGCTAGAAAAAAGCATTAGAATGGGGTGTGTATATGTAGAACGTATAGAATGTATATATACAAAGCATATGTATGTAAGTATAGAGATATAAATATGATACCTGATTTCTCTATATCAGCGCTTGTGTTAAAATAACGCCAGCAACACACGAGCACGAGGGCTTTTTTAATGCATGTGCCGATTACAAAGTATATAACGCATTTATACACAGCATTCATGAAACCCAATATACTGAAATTCTATTACGTATTTTAAAGTTTCTAAAGGTACCTCCAAATATACATATAGGCATGGAACATTTCACAAGAGTTTATGTGATCACTGGCTGTACTTTATAAAGGAGGAGATGGAACAATGCCAATACGGGTTCTTGAGTTGAAACAAATATTTGGTCATTGTCATCGCTCAAAATCTTCCTCCGTCAGGTGTGTGAATGAACAGAGGATAACTTTCCTTAAACATGTGGTCATTCCTGAAATGGTTTATTCCGGGTAATTAAATAGGCTTTTCCATATTTATTTCCGATATAATACTGCTAATTTTTTTTTCTCGTGAGGGTGATGGCTTACATATGAAGGAATAATTTGGAAGGAAATGTGAAGATAGATAGATAGATAGATAGATAGATAGATAGATAGATAGATAGATAGATAGATAGATAGATAATCGGCACTTGCGTGTGTGTGTGTGTGTCTCTCTCTATATATTAAGATAAGCGAGGGGCATATATCTGTATATATGCCCCTCGTTTATCTTAATATAGACACCTATTGAAAATACACCTCCATTTACCCAGGCCGCAGATGAAATGTTATAAAGTCTGTATCTAAGCACTGTTCGGACTTAGGGTTTAGCATGGACACACTTTCCAATTTCATCTTTTAAAGCATTTTCTTCAAGGGTGGGTGTGCGTCGTATAAAAACCCCACTCATTTCAGACGCATGTACACGCGGATAGATACTGATATATCGTGTAGATCCTGATACTGTGCCGATCTATCAAAACACAGCCTAGAATGCCCCGGCTCAGACCCGCTGTAGGCTTCCCTGGAGTTATGAGGCTCGGGGAGACTTTTGTAATTTATATTTAACCAGATTGGTTAATTGTTTTTTGTGTTATTAGGGATTCCTGTGAGACATTTTCCATTTCTTAAAGTTCTTTTCACCTAAGGCTTCAGTCCCTATTAATTCTGATTGAAAAATCTATCTATCTATCTATCTATCTATCTATCTATCTATCTATCTATCTATCTATCTATCTATCTATCTATCTATCTATCTATCTATCTATCACATTGGGTATAAAGACTATATAATAAGCAAAAGAAAAAAGAGAGCGTGCCTGATTGTCATACAAAGGGGCCTGGCTCGTGTAAATTAAAATTCGTTTGAACGATGGATAATGAAGATGTTATGACAATAAACACTTTCCTATCATGTTCAGCATTTCTCTAGGTGTTTCCAATTGCCGCGTCCCTCATTCCCCTCTTTTTTCACACTCCCTTTTAATAAAAAATATGCATTTAAGACAGAGGCTCTTGAACGCAGACAAAATTGAGGAGCTCGGTTAGGGCCAGGGTCTTTAGAAGTTTCAAGGAGTAAATGTATTGGGTCCCATTCTGATGATGAGAGCTCTTCGGGAAATAGTCCAGAGGATGCTCAGTCATAGGGCCCAAATTCCTCATTGCGTGTGTAGGCCTGTCACCACGCTCCACTTGGAGTGGTTTGACATTAGTGTAACCCTCTTGCCTTTGGTACCCTTAGCCTTGATTTACACCGGTGTAAGTAAGATCAGAATCAGGTCCTTCTAACAACAAAGAAAACGAGTGATCTGTCATGGATAGAAAAGCCTTTTAACCCTTTCATTGACTATTTAATCTAGTGCAAATTTTTTCCTATATAATTTTGTCCTATGAGAAAAGGAGACGGGGTTTGGAGGCTAATAGAACGAAAACGAAGTAACTTTTAAGTGCCTCTTACATTCCTCACGACCCTACAGGCTTAGATTCAGCCCCCCCTTTTCTTTTCTTTCAATAATAACAATCACGGGTGAATCAGAACAGCTGGTCATCTTCTTACAAGGTAATTAAGTATGGAAGATTGCGATGGAAAGAAAGAAAGAAAGAAAGAAAGAAAGAAAGAAAGAAAGAAAGAAAGAAAGAAAGAGAAACACGCAGGTCTCTCACTATTTTCTGTGATAAACATCAGCCGAAGTTATGTCTTAAACCCATTTCTGGTGTAAATTTTCAAACAGGCACACATTCTCAGCTTTCAAGACTTGCCTCTTTGAGATTTCAAACGTCCGAGGTATCTTTGATTATTTTATTTATTCATGAAGGACCTTGGATCAGAAGGCGATGACGTCAGCTCTAGATTACCCTTGACCGTGACTAGGCGGTCTGTTTGACCTTGACATCATGAGTTTCGTACATATTAATCAAGAAGACCACAGCCTTGATCTTCTGGCAATCAGTCAGCAGTCAGAGTTCTCTAAGTATTCCTTGCTTCTGTTTACAGATAAAAAAAAAGGTGTCATTTGAAGTCTAGACAGACGGGCTAATGACCAACAATAAAAGCATGAAAAGGAAGTTTCACAAGTTTTGTCTTTTCTTTCCTTTGTATCAAGTAGTCTGAATAACTTCTTAACCGCGGTCTTTAGAGTGAAATGCTCCTTATTTCCCCCCCCCCCTTTTCCTCCATTTTCAGTTTTCATAGTTCTGGCTCACTCACTTTTGAGGAATAAATTGCTAGTCTTGAGGGAAAAATGTGGTTTCACATCATTGGGTTGTATGTTGAGGTAAGTATAATTGTCAGTGGGTTGAATAATGATAAATGTGTATCTGGAACATGGAAAATTTCCAGTCTTTGTTGAGATATTTTTAATAGTAAAAGAAGAAAATAAAAGGAATTGCCCTCTGTATTTGTCAAGTAAATCTTTTTAAAGTAATATCTAGCTAGCTAGCTAGCTTTCACAAGCTTCTTGTTTTCTGCTCCTTTAGAAATATGAAATGTCTCTGGAATATGTTTTAGCACAGTAACAAAGGGTTTTGAAGCCAATGTGTTCATTAGCCTTTAAGAAATATACATAAAGAAATTAATATGTTTATTGTGATGCACTTTGAATGAAAGTTACTGTCCTGTGGGCATCTCAAACTCTTTTGGGTGAGAATTGCACCATAGCAAGATTTAACAAACCTGTTCTAGCCCTAACTTCTTCACCATTCCTCACCCATCCACCTACATGAAGAGGAAAGAACATAAAACATGTTTGAAAACATTCTGCATGCTCTGAAACAGAGTTTATCAAGACTCTCTCGAATCCTAGCATGTTGGTACAGGGTCCACGCCATGAAATGACAGTGTGCAGCGCCAATTGTGATTGTGAGAAAAGTTGAGCGTCATGGACAAAATAAACTTTTCTGAAGTTGCCTTACAGAGGATGTAGGCATCAGTTTACATTAATCCAGCAGGAGAATGATATCCTCTGCTGGCAGTGTTGGGGAAAATGTAGTGGCATCGTAAGCATTTAACTATTAAGTGCACTGAGAAGACAAGAGCTATGTAGGTTCTCTTAATCGTTTAACCTGATTTTTAAAATCAAAACAAACACAAATATTCTGCCTATTAAATTAAATTAAATTAAATCAAAGGACAGCTAACTCTGGACATTTTTATACAGACACATCAAACATTCTTCGATCTTTTGATTTCCTCCCCCCTTCACCACTATGTATTCCATTTTACTATCCTACCCTTGTAAAAATACTTTCCCTATCAGAAATAGCCAGTAATTGAAATTCTATGTGCCTGGATTGAAATAAGGAAAGTCCTATAGATTTACCTTATTCAGTGCATCTTTTATTCCTCTTTTAATTTGTTTTTCTTTAAATTCTTTCTTCTGTCCATGTAACTAACTTGTCATTGATTAAATACCAACGATATTTAACTCCTTAAAAATCCAGCATGTTTTGCAAGAAATTTAGCTAGGAAGAGAAAGCAGTTGCTAGAAATGGCCAGTCAAAAAGTCACCTTTTTAGATTATTTCATTCTGGTTAAAAATAGAATAAAATATGCAATTTACTGCAATATCTTTGGGATAGAACATTTCCAGGAGCGAATTAAGTTTATTTATGCTTTCTTGGGGGCAAAGTGAGGGATATAGCCTTAGTTCTTTAAACTTAAAATGCAAATATCTTGACGGGGGCCATATTTAATTTTTAAAATACGGATCCAGGGGAAACAAAAGAGTATATTCAAATGCAGGGGCAGTTGAGATAAACCCTGTGGAATATTTAGAGAATAAATCACAAGGCAGTGTAAGGGAAATGGTATTTCACGAAGTACACACATTAGGACAGAGCTGGTTTGAAATCGGAGAACTGCCAAGGATAATAAAATATTAATAAATAAGAGAACTTGGAGGACTGTGCGTGGGGAGAGGAGTGTAACCAAAAGTTAAGGCGTTTTCTGCCTCTTCTTTCCACTTGCAGTGACTGATGCTCTTTCGAGACATTAATTTGCATAATATGTAGATCCTATTTACTACACTAGACAGTGACCTTGAACTGCCTGGGTGCTATTTCACTTTCCTTCGTCTCTCTCTCTTTCTTTCTTTCTTTCTCTCTCTCTCTCTAAGTAGCTATTCCTAATTTCTAGTTTTGTGCCCTAATATTAAAGTGAAGCTTTTCTACTTCCTTGCTTGGAAGAGTTTCTGTCTGAGGGAGAAGAGAAATAAACATGTGGTGAAAATTATTAAATATTTGTGTCTAGGTCTCTACTTGCAGTGGGTGCAGTGGGGTTGATTTTAAAGAGGTAAGGCCCAGTAATTCCTCACTAAAGGTAAAACAACTTTGTGAACCCTTGCGGGGTGGGGAGGCTTAGTTCTGATATTGTTATTTCTTTAAGGACGGTAGAAATACAGTACAATACATTATAATAATCATGGTTCCATCTGAAAATTCATCGTGTCCGTAGGGAAGCCTCTGATATACTTGGCACAATGAATTGTCGCTTTCTTAAATTAGTAATATAATTAAGAAATATTAAACTGGTATTTAGAGTGTTTTATTTTAAGCACTAGGGTATGTAATTACATTGCTTTGCAACAGCCTTGGGAGTGAATTTTAAAAGCTTAATCCTTAGTTTTTAACTGAAAATGTATCTTTCATGGAAAGAAATCATGGTAGAAATACAACAGCTTTGATAAATAATCTCTAAGTATTTCTTTTCTGTTGATCTGTCTGATAACTGTAAAAAGGACGATGACTCTCCAAGTACAAAATGATATAATGAAGAAATCTGCTCATGTTTTGAAATGAGGGCCATTGGGGAATATATTTATGCTTCCCGCTGTATATATGCTAACTCATTTTCTGATGTGGAAGTCCGGCGAACAGTTAACAGAGTGTTTTAAATATTTTTTTCTGAATGCACTGATCTCACTATTAACAAAATTCCCTTGGGTGAGATTCTAGCGCACAGTTCTGGATTCACTCGATGTAAAGCCCAGCATGGATACCATAGTCGGCTTTTTGACATGTTGCATTGGGGGTTGCTGCACAGTGTTCAAATCAGAGATAAGAGGATGCCTGAAGATGCATCGGCGGCTAAATGAGAACAAAGCCATGTTCCTTACGTGCACCGCCTTGTAGCGAATTTCGTGGAAAAAGGCCAAGAAATAAGAATGAGTTTTCTTTAAATAATAATTTAAAAAAACAGCCGATTCCTATGGCAACCTACCCAGATCACATGCTCATCATCGTATAAAGGATTACCTTCCACAGCTGCAAAGCGTTCAAAATGTGTTCTCAATCGAGAACGATGTACTTGGAAAAATGTCAAGCAGCTTTTTAGCCGTACCTGGAAAATAATTCCTGGAAAGCTGAAAAATGTGCTAAACTTTCATTCCAATAAAACAAATCCGATAGCAGAATTTATCAGTGTGTAGACTATGTGTATAAGAGGGGCTGCATATAGGCACACATTTTCGCCTATATATATATGTATGTATATGGTGGTTTTTTAACATTTCTGGAGCTCACCATTTAATACAATTACCAAAGAAAATGCGATGTTTGCTTAAGACGTCATTTTTTCTGCAGAGCTGGGAGAGGTCAGTTTAGCTTCAATATTTTCCTGGGGGAAAATGATTTTGTATTCTAGCAGCCGCTCAAACAGAAGACACTTGTTTTGTGCTCCATGGGATCTCAAAAATTAGAGGTCTGCCGTTCAACTCCTACCACCTCCCACGTTATTCATTAAAAGCTTTTTCACCTATGCAGGAAAATTTGCCGTAGTTTTCCGGTATCACTGCGCTTGGAAGTTGCCAGCAGGGAAAATTCCAAAGACATCAAAAAACCCTATATGTATTTTTTCTTTTTCTTTTTTTTTTTAAACAACCCCAACCCCTTCTCGATCTCTAAAGCGTCTTCTCTTTGCCTCTTTCTGGGTCCGGGGACTCTTGCAACCGACTTTTAAAATAATACTTTATTTCCCAATGTATTTATTATTCTCTGAAGTACCCCAAGAATGTTTGTCTTACATCTCCTGTCAGCAGCATTTTCCTACTACCGACTGTCTTCTGCAGTCCCCGAGTGAAGAAGACCCTTGTTGTCACGAATACACAACATGTCGTTATAACAGGGCTGAGAACCGGTTGTCTTTTTTTTTTCGTGTATTTATTTACTGAGCGCCAGTGAAGACGCTTTTTTTTTTTTTACAGAAATGAAGGCAGAGGAAGAGCCATATTTTCCTCTTCCTCTTTTGTCTTGCCTATTCGGCAGAGCTCATTAACAAAAGCTACCGGGGACTGATGAAGTTATAGGCTTGTGCTGAATTGAGGATTGTCCCTAGCAGGGATGGAACTCGCCTTTGCCCGGTACCGAACGCCGGGCAGGAAACATTCCTAGTGCTCCAGAAAAAGCTGTAAAATATCTAAGCGGCTGCAAATATGTTAAAACTCTTTCATCCCATCAACTGTAAATATGATCCTGTTGCCGTTCCAATCATTCTTCTCCTTAAAGAGCCCGTAAACTTTATATGACACAATATCTAACAGTAATTTATTGGGAGATATTGTAAATTTCAACAGTTTTACTTAATAAAGGGGCTAATTAATGAGAAAATTTGCTTAATTTTGCCAGCTGTTGGAGGGACCCTAACTACAGCTGGGGGAAGGGTGTCATTTATATATCTTGAGATGATGTCTAGGTACATTTTTACAATACCTGGGGTTTCTCAGGCCAGTGCTTAAACCCGTTGCTTTATTTTATTAAAATGTTTTATGATTATTTTTTTCTTTAAAAAAAACGTATAAAAACGAAAGGCAGAACTTAATGTTTTGTTTTGCCTCCGACTGCCAAGGGTGGGTGGCACCTCTCTCCAACGCGACTTGGCGCCCACGTGACCCCGCTCCGACCAATGGGATGGACCTGTAGGTTTAACTATGTTTAATGTCAGATGGCAATAAACTAGAAGCTCTTGGTCAGGCCCGCGGAAATGGGCGAGCATAATCTCCTTAATCCTGGGTTTGTGGGACCTTTGGTGAACATCCACACGGGAGACACCTTTTACTTCCCCAATTTCAGAGCTTCCGGAGGACAGCTGCCTGGCTTGCCGTCTCTCTCCTACCCGAGAAGGGACAATGTTTGTTCTTTGCCCTGGGCATCCTCAGAGCCCTGCAACGGATACCCCCAGCCCTATCTCAGCAGCCCCGTGTCCATTAACCCTTCTTTCAGCAGAGCGTGCGACCTAGCTAGAGTGGAGGAGAGCAAGTGCTACTACAGGGAGGCATGCTCCGAGACTGCCAGCCTCAAGAGGGAGGAAAGGGTCAGGGACAATGCTTTGATGCCACTTGAAGCTGGGATTCCCAGTGGAATGAGCGGTAATTTCAGCAAATATGACTATCCGGCGTCTGAGACTGTGTCCCACGACCCCCCTTCTTGTCAGTCCTTGGAGTCAGACTCCAGCTCATCCTTACTCAATGAAGGGAATAAGGGCTCGTCCAGCGAACCAGCCACAATGGTCTCGCCTATCAACCAAGGAACCAATCTGTCCACTGGTGGTAAGGAAAAGCAAAGCAAAGGAATATATGTGTGTTGTTAGCTGTGGTTCTTATGATGTGTTGTAAGGCTCTTCTGCGGAGGTCCACTCTTGTGGATCTAATTCATGGAATTAGCAATGGGATCAGCATGTCTATTTGTGCAGAGGCCACTAGGGGTAGCACTCAAATGCCTAATGTTTTATTAGGTGCTGCTTCTTTTAAAAGAAAAGGCTATAAACATGTAAATATCCCATAAAATAGATAGTGATTGCACAGATAGTCCCGAATATGCTAGTTGAGATTGAGTGCATCAATCGCCCTGTATAAAATGTTTTAAGGCTTGTCAAAGGCGTGCAGTGGGGTCGCTGGCTGCCTGGGAGCTGAAAACCTAAGTACAAAAGTGATGCTTAAAAAAAGGCAGAGCTGGGTACATTGGAGTTGTCATGTCAGGCGAAAGGATACCACACCCAACACGCTGATTTCTACCTGTTGGCTTTCTCTTTATTGATTTCCCCCCTTTAAAATTTGTAAGGCGCCATAAAAATACCCCTAACCCCCCGCGGCATCGAGGCGCCATAAAAATGCCTATAATGGTGCCTTCCATTATGTATATTCTCTTCTGCAGTGCAGCAGTTTCAACGAAGTTTAGCTGATTTCCATATGGTAGGTTGCTTCTTGATCTATCATGTGTCCAAAACGTAGAACCATGGGTGACTTAGGTCTGTTCATTAGGCTTGTAACTAAAATATAGATCCATGTATCAGTATTGTATGCAAAAGTTAGCAATATGTGTCTCTCACGTATCTAAGACACAGATCTATGTATCAATTTTGTATATAAGGAATACGTCGTTGTATACAATATACCAATCAGATAAACAAAATAACTCTTAGTTAAATATCGTGCACCCAATATGTAGGCTTATGGGGCAGTCTGAAATACATACCTGTATCTAATATATAGATCTATATATCCACCCTAAGTAAGAAATAGTTCTATGTGTCCAGCTATGCATCAGTCTGATCTATCAAGTATTGTAGACCAAGATTTATGAATCTCTCTTGTGTCAGATACCTCTGCCTCATGCCAGCTGATGTTGCTATGAGGTGAGCGTTACAAACTGTGAATGCAGACGAGGGGCAGGGAAGTGGGGGAAAGATCTGATCTTGGAAGCCGACTTTGTTTCTTCCAGTGTATTAAATTCTCCTTTCAATCACACTTCCTTAGGTGCTCCTTGGTACCCGATGCATACAAGGTCCCGGAAAAAGCGAAAACCCTATTCCAAGCTGCAGCTATCAGAGCTGGAGGGGGAGTTTATGGTCAACGAATTCATTACCCGCCAAAGAAGGAGGGAGCTCTCAGACCGATTAAACCTGAGTGATCAGCAAGTGAAGATCTGGTTCCAGAACCGACGCATGAAAAAGAAAAGACTGCTTCTGAGGGAGCAAGCCCTTTCTTTCTTTTAAAGTTCAAAAAGCGTCCATGTTGGTTAACCTCATAGACTCTAGTGTTCATCCTAGCTGGTGGTCCCGGGACTTTACCTGATCACTCATAATTTTCTTTTTTAAAAAAAAATCAGCGAGCATATATAAATATGAGAATATGCATCTCCTACACTGGAACTGTTGGGAAAGACCCGATGTGAATGCACAACTCCCCAACCCACCCATCAGCCAGCGTTGGTTTCTATGGTCTAAAAGATTGTCAGCAGCATTGAGTGTAATCTGAGTGTGATGTTGAGTACAACCCACCATCCTTTCATTGATAAGCCGAACAGGTATGGTTTCCCTCCAAGCAATAAGGTTTGTTGGGTTGTGTGCGATATTTCCCCCACCGCCCCTCGACAGCTCTGGCGTTGGTGTTGGTACCTATTCCAGACGGCATCAAAGATCAGGCTTGGAACCAAGTCACTGCCCGGTATTGTAACTGAGGTTTTAGGGCTGGGTGTTCACGCTCTGGAGCGGTGTGGCTCTTTCATTCAGCTCCCTTCCATTCTTAGGGGGAACGGTTCGCCAGTGGTACATATTTCGAGACCTATTTTCACTACAAGCTGAAGGTTCCCGGAGAACAAAGTAACAGAATTGGTCAGTATCTATAAGAAGAAGACAGGGAAAGAATGTATAGCAGTATGGAGCTGGTTGTCCCTGAGCTAGCAACCTCGCTCTTGATACATGGCGCTTCTTACATAGTGCTTTGGTCAAAATAAATGGGATGGGATTAAAACTGCTCCAGCCCCGCACCCACGCACCCGGCCACACACTACACCGAAAATCCTTCGGAGCAAAATGGAATTTACTTCCAAATTAAACTGAGCCTTTCAGAGGTTCCCTCTGAAACCAAAACCAAGTGCGTTTTCTGCACTGCCCCCCATTATATTCATCTTCGCTGCTACTTCAAGTCATGTTGTGTGCTTAAACAAAACTCCACTGCAGGAGTATTTGTGCCGCTTTAGTGTGTTTATTGATGGAGGCACAGAAAAAAAAATACCCTGTTGTGGCGTTCACCCATGGCGTCCAGCTGCACCTATACTTTCTCCCTAGAGCTGTCTTTTAAACATGACCTTCATCGCTGGGTTTATATTTTAGAAATGAAGGAGCAGGTTTTGATTATTATATTTTTTTAGGATGACTTCTAGTCAAGTAGACAGAAAATCACAAAAATCAATGGCTGCTTTCCCTCGGAACCAGACATCCAGAGCCGTCCTAGTGACACGTTCAGTTTTCCATCACCCGCAGTTCTTCCTTAAACTCAGACACTCCCCACATTTATAGGGGTGCGAACCTTTTATTTAGGAAAAATGTGGGGGAGACCCGGTCATTTCCTCCTTTCCCACTCCGTTCATATCTCTTAGGCCTTCCGCGCTCCTCCTTCACAGAGGGGCTAGCTGAATATTCTGGTTTTTTTTATGTAGGTGTATTCTGATTTACTGCAGAAAATTAATAATTGGCTTAATCATAATGTATGCATTCCAGCAGCCTTGTACACGGTCCCCAGCTTTCTTGGAAAGAAATGTAGCTGCAGCGCTGGGCAGATATTTCATACCCTTCTGCCCGCAAAGCAATATTTAGAAGGGGTGGTGGACATTAGTTACGAGGGTTAAGATAAAAGGGGACGCTGCAGCTTTGATTTTTGCCACTACAAGCTTTGCTTCATTCGTTTTATATAGGATGGATTAATTTTATTACAAAGCAACGTTCTCTGGGAAGCCTAAATCATTACCACGTGCTGCCGTTCTCTGCGTTCATGGTCATGACCGAACAGTAGTGGCAAAGAATGCCTTTATTTACGAGCTGCAAAGGACGTATCCTAGTCCTTAAAATGCCTCCCGGTTTGAAAGCTGGCTTTTTCTTCAGCTCTTATTTCCCATGTCTGTGCCAAAAACATCCAGGAGAGCCTACCCCTCCATTCACCTCCCAGCGCCTTCACCCCATTGTCTCCCCCTAGCCCCCGTATGTCACCCCTTTAGATGAAGACCCGTTTTCAAGTCCTCCCGCGTACACACACCTTATACACAAAAGAGTTTAAAGGGAAAGTCTCAGCCTCATGCAATACTGTGCAATAAATACTAAGTGCAATGAAAAACGGGCGAAATGTGGAGGAATTCTACCTATTTGAAAGGGTAACGCGAGGATCCCAAAGGATATATCTCCAGCCCTGTAGTGACCATTTATGACATTTAATTTGAACAGGATGCTCTGTAAAACCGCATTATCCCTAAAAGATATATAAAGACATGCAATGGATCATATGTGCAAAAGGGTATTTTCGATCAAACTGAGGACCCTGATCCGCGGATATGTAAGGTGATACCTTTGAGTTTTGCCAAACGCAGAGGCACCAAATGTATCAATATTTGCTTGATTTATTCACTAAAGAATAGCTCACCATTTCTGTCCCTTACAAACCCAGGACAAGTTCATTCACTGACTAGGAGGAAGGTTGCATTTTTGAGGGTTGTAGATACTGAAAGGTATTAGGGTGACAGGTCATTAATGCAGGGCTATATTTAAATATCAAAAATCACTTTTGTAATTCTTTGCCCACGGGAGAGCATTTTCTGCCTATACAGAAGGAGAGGGCTTCCTATATCCTATGAAACACATTGGACAAGCCACCAGCAAGAACTTAATACTTGACAATTGTCCCCATGACATGTGTCTGGTTACAAAGGCGATGTTCATCGCCACTCAATGGTTTGAAAAAGAAATCACTTGGTTATAAATGTTAAAAAATATAACATATATGCAATATTCTCTATCAGACTGCTATAAGATATTATTCGGTGAGACTTCTGTTTGTCCTGTGTTAGTTCCCTGTGTAAGTGGCGCAGTTTTCTGCCTGTATCTTTAGAGTAGTTTATTGCTGTTGTTAATATGCATCGTTTGCAATATAGTTCATATGTAATGTTTTTTACCTCAAGCTATTATATGTAGGGCCTATGCAAATGTCTGTCATAGCACGTTCTGGCTTTATATAGTCGTGTAAGAAGTTGCTTCACAATAATAATTAAAAAATGAATGTATTATTATGTGGTTTCTGATAATAAATAAAAGTATCCAAACATCTAGTTGGTGATTTACTGCTTACTACTAAAATTAGGAAGGTTAATAAAACAGTAACAAAAATATATTAGCCAGCACTGCCGTCTGTGTATTATAGATCATCTTTTCGTACAAAATAATTAAATGAATGTGTAAAATACGTTGTAAAAGGAGAGAAATATCGCTTCTTGCGTTGCTTTAAATATAATTAGAAAAATCCCGGGGAAATAAGGAGTATAAGTTAAATTCAGAATTAGTATTTTAATGAGAATATATTTGTGTCTATCGCATCAATTGGAAGCAGATTGAACTGGGTTGCTTTCTTTAAAAAACTGGACTGTTTGTATATGGAATAATTAGCATCCTTTTGTCTTTGTGAGGGGGAAAAGGACGTCAGAATAAATATGTTTCTGAAAGCGATTTTTTAACGATTTGACATATATATATTGTAGAAATATTTTAAAACTTGGAATTATTATTACCATTATTATTAATAATATTGTTATTATTATTATTAATATTGATCTTATTGTGTTTTCTTCATAACTGTTGGACCTGAGCAAAGAAAGCAATTTAATAAAAAAAACCCATCAGGTTAATTAAAATACATTAGGTTATGATTTTATGTGTATCTCTAGAAACCAAGATTTGTATTTAATGGATTTTAGGACATTTCTTTTCTTCGGAGCAAAGGTAAAGTTTAGCTGCGGTGGGACAAATGCATAAAACTCCATTTAAAAGATCGATAAATGATATTTCTCCCCACCCACCCCGCCAAAAAAAGTTCCAGTAGAAAACCCACCAATGGGAGGTAATAGTAGCTTATAGAATTGGCTTTGCTGACCACTCTCCCACCCCCGAAATCCATGCCTGTGATTGCTTAGCATAGCCTACCCTCTCTTGGAACAGAATGGAGAGACACCCCATTGAATCGCAGCATGATACAGTTTGAATAAGGTTTACTGTGAAGGAAAGACAGTGGACATAGCAAACAATAATTACTTGTACTGAGTTTAATACAGTTTCCACACTTCGTAATAGAGTGCATATTGACGAATAGAAGCGGAGTGTGTCTGTCTGTCTTCCAGTAACAGTGCTATGTTAAAAACTACAGGGGTTTGGGGGAGGTTCTTTATTTTCCTCTAGGGTAGCTTGATTTGGCCCTGGAGTAAGTGTGTATGTGTGGAAAATAAAAGAATCCGGCATTATTTTTTCTCATATTTTATAATATACCTGCACGATCTTGCTGTCCTTAGTGTATCCTGCAAACATCCCAATGAAATCTGTACGAAATTTCCCTGAATGAGGATTGGGTTTGGAAAACATGAGCATGAAAAAAATATATTAGTTTTAAAAGTCCAAACGATTTGACCTGTATATAGGTCTCTATAGATGCCTAGACCTATGCGGTCCATGTCAGCACAAACACATACACTTTCCCGTTGTCGTTTTTGGAAGTGTGAGTGTGTTTTTGTGCATGATGGGTATGTACAAACACGTTATACATAAGCTACTTGCCTGGTAATTTCCTTGGCACCGAAAGAGAGCCAAAAAAACCCCACCACTACCCCCAAAAAACACGGTGTGTGTGTGTGTGTGTGTGTGTGCATGTGCGTGTGTGTGCACGCGCGCACTCTCCCAAATAAATGAGAAGGAATGTGGATTATGGCCGACAGGTCTGAATTGTATGTAGTGGCATAAATTGAATAGACAATTGTGATTCGGTTCATCTTGAGAAGGAATAGTTGGATTTCAAAAGACATTTAAATATTCACCAAAATAGATAAAACATATTTATTACCGGTGAGTGTGTAGGACAAATTGTTCCTTCGCCATAAAATTGTGTATTATTTCTAGGCTTTTTTTTTTAGGGATGTATTTCACAGCTATTGCTTTAAAATGAATTTATTATGAAAGGGAAAATTCCTCGTTTCTTTAACTGCAAAGAATAATTCAACTTATAATAAAAAAGTATATGAAATATTTCAATAATACAGATATTGCAAAATTCTTCTGTGTAGGTTCAAATGAGACGCATTCACGGTCAAATATTTTCAGCCTATATTTGATGTGGGGAAGATAGTGTGCAAAATATGCATGTGAAGAGGATTTGAAGCTATAATATATGTGCTATTTTAATTGTTGTGCCTAAGATATGTCCAATTTCAATTGTTCGTTATCTATTTTTTCACTGAGACTTACATCAAAGCAATAAAGGATTATTCACAAGATCCACAAGCAGAATAAAATGAGATGGGACTCCTAAGAAATGGTTTTGAACATATAGTGCTACGAAGTGTCAAAGAAAGGTATATTGGCACCTCTACAGAATAGCTTAATCCTTATTTCTGGATGCTTAGAAGCCTCATTGAAAATGTAACAACATTATCAGTTTCCCTTTGTCTTACATCATATTTGTTCTAAGACGAGATTATAAGTGCACTGTTATATGTATAAGGCAAACTAGTCAGAATTACACGTGCAGGGGAAATAAAACATGCATGCAGAACAGATCCACCGTAGTCGCACAAGTTAATTATTTTATTTTGGTTTATTAATTGGCACCCCGCCTACATAAATAAACAAATATACAAACGACACCACCACCGCTGCTGGAAAATACATATATATATATATATATACAGTCTAGCTTGCTGTACGCTTAGCCTTTTAAAAACATTTCACAGTGGTGTGTCCGGAGCATTCACAACCACCGCTACTTTGAAGTGGATAAGACATCTGAAATATTGTATCTCGTACTACCCAGACGCAGGGGATGTCTTTCCATTTTGATGAATGGGGTATCGCCTGGAGGGTCAGCGAGCCTTGGTCATGGATTTAACGTAGAATCTGTGGCATATCTGTCTGTCTCATGGACGGCGTTTGCCTTCCTCCTAGTCAATTTCTGCAGCCAGAGCCAAACATTCCCATGCTCTTCTGGTATTTTTTGGTGAGGGGGGAACCCTAGGGTCTGGCAAGACACTAAAAAACAAGATAGACTTGCCATTTTTGCCACTGGGAGAGATCACACAGTTCATTCCATTATTTGTACTTAAGTGATATTTACTGTGGTACACCATAGCCCTGATTTCGCAGCAGGTAAGGCAGTGTCAGTCGTGATATTACTGTGATATTCTACAGCCCAGACAGGGACAATTGATGCATCGCTCCCTTCCTAAGCCTCCATTTAATGCAGGCCCACGCAATGGGTGCTGGAACTAGGGGTACCGGGAATGCTGCCGCACCCCCCCGCCCGGCTTGAAGTTGTTTCCAGGGTTTGCAGTTTGGTTCAATGGCTCTCAGCACCCCCTCTATACAAGTTGTTCCAGCCCGCCTGGCCCACACATAAACACACGAATAGATATTCAGCTCATAACACTGCTTACTAAAATAGTGTTCTGGGCCCCCTTCCAACATTGTAGAGATGTTTGTGTCCATGCATGTAAATGAATTAAGATTTTCCTACGCTGCTATTGTTAAGAGGCTGTTAATTAATTCAGGACATATCTATTTGGAAGGGATGCTGTTTCGGGGAGTTATTATTACTCTTATTAAATTCATTTTAAGCTCCACCCTTTTTTTCCAGTGTGCCTGGGCTAGCAGTGACCCTGAGTGCCAATACTTCAAATATTTTCATGATATATTATCTCTTTACACTGTCCCTCTTCATATGAATAGGGACTGTTTTAAGTAACAAGCCCCGTTATCATTAATATGCCAATGAATTAATACTAAAGGATGTCTTTTGTTTATGGGGATGGGTCCATAAATATACAATAAAGACAGTGTGGGAATAATTAGCAGTGTTTATCCACATATGTCACCGACTCTCCTCCGAACCTTTCCATATCCTTGGAGAGGGAAATGAAATGCGCTGCAAGTAATTAGTTTTAAGCAAATCATTTCAAATGGAAACTTATAGTAAAGCCTAATGAACTGCAGGGGGGAAAAATCTTGTATTTTATTACCTGGTAGATACCAAGTAGACAAAGCAATATTTTACTGTTATTTGAAATAATAAATTAATTACTATATCTGTAGCTACAAACTACAATGCCTCCATGGATGACTGAATTTAAACGAGATATATGTACCCAGTCTCACTGGTGTTGTTAACAAGAGTGATAATAAAGATGAAAAGGATAAGAATGATAGAAAGATCAGCAGATTTGTATTCCTTGCAGGAGGGTTTTTGAGGGTTTTCTACTGGATGAATCTTTGTAGCTCTCTGTAAAGTTCTTTTATTTTTTAAAGCCTGGCTTCATTAAATAACTTTATTTTTATTCTAAAAAAGAAATGAACCATCAAAATCTGAACCTTTCCGAATAAATCCCTTTTCAAACAAGTCTTCTTTTCACCCTTGGGAGAAAAAGATTTTATGATCTGATTACTTTTAATATAAAAATGACCATTTTTGGAAATAAAGCATCTTTCGTGCTTTTGGAGCTCTAGGAATTTAAATGGGTTTTTTGGAGCTAAGTCTTTATTGTGCTAGGAAAAGGCAGAAATCTTATTTTCCGTCCTCAGTCAAAATAAATCACCTTTTAAGTTTTATTTATGTCTAAGTGGAATAACAGAGCATTTGTTGAAAATCCTATCGTCCCTTTTAAAGAGTTTTGTTTTTAATTGTATAACTGAGTTAGCAATGCATTACCACATATAAGCTATCTGGATATCTCATTACATTAACCATAGCCAAAACTAAACATCTTACTGGAAAATGAAATCATGTTAATAATAGTATTTTGTGCCAACTGACCTTTTCAAATGTACATGTTTAACTGAGATATGTTGATAATTATAAGGTATGTGGAAATTCATTTTATTTTTATGATTAACTATTATGAGGTGACACGAATCTCTGCTAAAGAAAGTCATTTCAAAATTAGGTGCGGAAAAACAGTTTGAATCCAAAGGTAACAAAGAGCAATGTCCCACAGACTGCAGATCCAGTTTAAAGAAGTGTTGCAGAAGAACATTTATTTGATTAAACTATTTTCTAATTATACAAAGAAGAACTATTCTTTCCCCGCTATATCTTTGTCACGTGGTAAATAGACTTGGAGCTTTATTCTTTCATATAAAATAAGATCTTATAAACACACACGTATGTAATGTGTGGTATGTTTGTAAATGTATGTGTATACAAACGCATATGATATCTGAATATATAAAATGCACGTTATCTATATATCTATAATGTCTGCATATGTATGGTGTGTAAGTTCATTTTAAATATTTATGTATATGTCCTTTAGTGGATATGCTGAGTATTAATGCAAGAGTAAATATACATATACTTTGCACATACATGTCCAGCTATGTGTGAGTGTGCATATGTTTCAAACTTGGGTTCCTAGCACTAGCCATCTAAATCAAGACTTAGGCACCTACTGAAGTGTCTTATTTTCCAAGCTCCTAAACTCCGACTAGCACTTATTTCAGTCAGTGGGAACTAAGAAAATCAGATCAGTTACTTAGGTACCTTAAATGCTTAGGTTTAGGGTCCCAAGTTTGAAAAATTCTACCCATCTATCTTCTCATGTAAAGTGAGCTCTAAAAATACACCACTTATTATTTCACGTTCCCTCCTAAAACAAGGATTGTATTAGGTATTTATAACTGACCGTGTGTGTGTGTGTGTGTGTGTGTGTGTGTGAGAGAGAGAGAGAGAGAGAGAGAGAGAGAGAGAGATTATCTCTTTACACAGCGATTGTGAGTGAGATAAAGCAGGCATTTCTTTCTCTCACACACAAAGGCAGTCAGTCACACACACACACACACACGCGCACACACACACACACACACACGGATATATACTTTATTTCTGAGATATTTGGAAGTTTAATCATAAAGACCAGAACCTGTATTTTCTCAAATTCTGAAAAAAAAAATCTCGTGCCAGTGTTTTCTTGACTAAAATAAACCCAACAGATTATTTGAAAAACTAAGAGGAATTTAGTCTCTATAACATTTAGTAGTATCTTCCAAATAAAATGATATATTCTGGGTTGGGGTTTTTTTTTGCTTGGCTGGTTTGTTTCTTTTTCTTTTTCTTTTATGACAAAAATAGGGGGTCAAGAAGTAACCTACATGCCTCTTTCCACCTCTTAAAAATATTCTACGTGCAACCCTCTTTCCCAGTCAGACATAGGTTTGAGTTAAGTTAAAAAGTTCTATAGGGTTCTCTAGGAATACAGAAGCATAAGCGTAAGACATACAGGAATCAAACGTGGCTTTTTTGTTTAAAGAGAGAAAGAGAAAGAAAGACAGGGGGAAGATAGAGTGAATTTGCGGTGCCTTACCGCGTGAAGCCGGATTTGTAAACAAATCACTAATGAGGATAGACATGCTGGAGAGTTTGCCTTTCGTCTATACGAAGAACCTTTTGTTGGTTTTCCAAGCGCAGAACAGAGGTTTTTATTTTTCCCCCTCCTTTGTCCCCCTCTTGTTGGAGCTGGAGAATATTGCACCCCGTTTGCTGCTGGGAAACACCAGCAAAGATCTTTTAGCCGTTCTGCGAGGGCTTTCCTGCTCGGTGCTCATCTTTTTGTCGGATGACTTCTGTTTACAACTGTCTGTCTGGGCGGGCGGGGGGGCGCCATTGCAAAGTGAAGGTCAAGTTAGCATCCTACCTTATATGGCATACAGCAGTCCTCCATTTTCGTGTCTTTGTCAGAACAGGGCTAAATGGCAGTGGCATGCCTTGTTCTAGTAAACATGTAGCTTTCCTTTAAAAAAAGACCCCTCTTTAATTTGGGGGGCGCGAGGGAGGGGTGTCTCTCAGGCGTGGATGAAGATGAAGATGGGGGAAAGACTGTGGGAATGCGACCAGACTTCATGAAGATCGCAGGTTTGGACACTGGCCCCCTCCTGTTCCCCCCACCACCCTTGGATTATAGACTTCAAACAAGGTCTCTCTCTCTCTCTCTCTCTCTCTCTCTCTCTCTCTCTCTCTCTCCCTACCTCCCAGCAAGATCCAAACCCTTCTTCCATGGAGGAAATTAAACGTCATAAAGAAAAGTCCAATTAGGCTTTAATGTCTCTGGACATGACCATTTTCTCCAGAACACGGTAAAGTTCATTCGGTAAGGAGAAGGGCGCTGGGGTGGGGTGGCTAAGCATTTCTTGCCTCAAAAATAGCCAAACCCCCCAAAAATATGTTTTAACATGTAATAATCATTAAATAGGGGAGGAAAGTGGGAATCTACCGAGTTCATAGACAATAGTTCGAACTCAGGCAAAAGAAAACCTAGAAATGGGGACACTTATAAGTGCAGTGTAATGCAGCAGTTTGCCTGAACCCAGCAGCTGGTTATGCTGCAAATTTAGTTTGTTATAGTTCGGGGGCCTGTACATAACGAGGCGGAAAAGGTGCATTTTCCATACTTAAAATCGAGATTACATCCCAGATCCTTAACGCTCGCTACAGGCTAGGCGGTGAGCAAAGTGCGATCATCGTTCAATGGATCTTCTAGTTCTCAAAATTATATGCTTCCTCCCCGACCCTCCTCCATTCGGAGCTGTTTTCAGAGTGTGCAAGAAGGAGTACATTTCCCTTCAAAAACAAAGAAGTCTGACCCATACAGCGTTCTATGCAAAATGCCAGGACTCAGAGACAGGGAGCTTATCCTTAAAGGAAAATATTGATAGAGCCCATTGTGGTTATTTACGAGCGATATCGCCAATATCTTAAGTTAGCCAAGAGAAACGCAGACTTCCAAACTTTGATTTCCTATCTTCCTTTTAGCTAGAGTGGCTGGGAATTCAGGCCAAGAGATGGTTGGAACTCAAAGGGATTCATTCACAGAAATGTGGAAAGATCCCTCAGACAATTTTTTTCTTCTTCTTTGTAAATAAACCTTTGATGGGGGGAAAAATGCTAGCAGGCTCTAGTCCATTAGATAAATGAATAGAACTCGCAATGACAGTTTCAAAAGCCACTTAATCTATGCAATGTGTGTCTGCATTTTCAGACCAATGCCAGATGTGCATCTCCAGCTTTATATACAGTTCTTGTTTTCCAGAACTCACTATAGTATATTGTTTACTTTGGGCTGGTGTGTCTTGGAGGGTTACCGGCGGCAGCGGGTTGCTTCTCCTCAGCTGTATTTTGCAAAAGGGAGACTCAGCAACAGTGGGAAATATGTTCATATATTTTAATACTCTGAGCTTCCAAGAGGACTCAGCGACACTCCCCAGGATACTAGCCCACGAATTATTTTTCTGTGGTCCTCGTTTTTTTCTGGCCTCTCATGCCTTAGACGTTACATTTGTAGTAAAAAAAAAATATGCCCAATACTCAGCTCTTAAAGCATAAGGTAGGATAAAATATTTAATTTCCATCGAAGGATGAGCTCTCTCATCATTAATATCTCTATGCTATACATATTATTTAGATAGATAGATAGATAGATAGATAGATAGATAGATAGATAGATAGATAGATAGATAGACATGCATATGTGTATGTGTCTATATATTAGATAATTATAAGATATGGCTCTAAAATATTTGTGTATGTATATATAGAGGGGTAAATACTTAGCTGTGGATAATTAGATATAAGAGTATATAACTTTTTACATAGTTATACATGTGTTTGTGTGTGTTTTGTGGGTAGATAGATAGAACATTTACACAACCCACATATGGGGTAGAGTGAAAAGAAAGGATTTGTGTCTTTCGTCTACCAGTTTTGTATCCATAATTTACCTTCTCTCGAGTATTACTTGAACATGAAGCACTAAAGTCACATATATTATTATGTGAGAAATACGGGCATAGCAGGTTGAAAATATATATATATATATATATATATATATATATATATATATATATATATATATATATATATATATATATATATATATATATATTCTTAGAGGATGAAGTCGGTTACTATAACGAAGCACTCACACTTTGTCCCCCATAGAGAAAAAGGATATGACTATTATCTGTCATGCTTCAGCTAAACATCAGAAACTATGAAGAGTGGCAATGGTTGAAATGACCAAGAAAATGAACTTTTTAAAGAGCTCAGAGTTTGGGTTACGTTTGCATTTACGTGTGTACTCCTAAATATCTCCATTTATCCCTCTGTGCTGTCTAGATGAAAATAAGCGATAAATAAAGTACCTTGAATATTCTAAATATGCATATTTCTACAAGTACTCAAGTTTCAGATCTAAAGGAAGACACATATCGAAAGACAGACAGAGAGAAATTTGAGGCCACAATAAAAAGATTATCAAGAAACACTCATCCTTTATAACTGGAATATATGTTGAATATATATATGGAATAAATGTCACCACGGAGCTAGCCCAAAGATTTTATTTCATTTTCTTCTGATAAATGTGTTTTTTTGAAGTAAGGTTTCAGTGCCGACCCTGATGTAGACTGAGAACTATTGAAGTCTATCCCATAAAATCTTGAGATTCTACTTTGATCAATGGTAGCCTGAGAGAAATATATCTGCGTACTAGCTGTAGTGAAAGATATGCAGGAACCAACATATAAAAATGGAGTTTAGAAAAATATTTCCTATAAACCCATTGATTAAATACCCTCATACTCGTGTGTGGACGTTGTGCTAAAGCATTCTTGATGATTGTCCGCCGCACCTTTAATTCTCTATTTTCCATAATGTGGTATTTTGGTAAGAAAATGAGATACCAGCAGAATTCAAATGCTCTGTATCACATTCTCCGACTTTTTTAGGAAGTTAAATACATTTCAAAGTTACCAACATGGAGCATTTGGGAAATTAACCATTTCTGGAGTGTCTCTGTCTGTATTTTATATATCTTTGTTTTTATTTATGCAGGTAATTTTTAGCAGCTTTTTGTGGGGGGGAATTGTGCTAGTTAAAGACGCTATTTGCGTTTTCGGAGCCTCATGAAGACTATATTTTCCAACGAGAGTATGAAAGACTTTAGCCTATTCATTGAGCCGGTATATGCCACATGCATTTGTAGCCGTCGAGGAAATTTAGTTCTGCAGGGGAGAAGAATATTTTCATCACTGAATCCTACAGAGTCAACATAGCTCAGCGCTTCTTAGCTCCCAGGGAAGGAAACATGCATTGAATTGGATTTCTGAAAAAAAAAATACGAAGTATGCACCACACAAGGAGTGTTAGGTATATTACTTAATTACTGCACAAGATGAACTATTCTCTGGGCCTCGCTGGAGTCCTTTCTGCATGAATCTGACACCCCTAGCACATTTCTACCCTACAATATCTGCTTTGCCTGTGGTTAGGAAGCATAGTTTATCTGCTTTTATCTTTATTGAGTCCACATGATTTTGAACTTGCAGCTCAGGTCTACAGAGATCTAAGTCCTTTTTCCCTTTGAATTGTTCACAGCTTATATAGCCTTCTTTAGCAGGCTGGCTTATATCCAATTAAATTTATCTTTGCCATTTGGGGACAATAATATTTTCCAAGAGCTTCCCACTTGTAGCTATTGTCTCCAGCTTTAGATTTCCTGGAGACACATGCGGTCTATAGTAATCTGTTTACTGGCGTGGATTTGTACACTTTTTTTTTTTTTTGAAGTCTATGAGTCTTGTTTTTAGGAAGTAATTGTTGTAACTGTACTGGGGAAGCGGGAGGGAGGAATCAGCTTTAGAACATCTGACAGGCCAAAGTCATTAGGCATCAGAAGTCTCAGCTTATTTAGCATAAACAAATCACATAACTGTGAAGCTGCCTGAAGATACATCGACCAACAAAATGATTTACACTCACTTTTAATGCATTTGCAGACAGATCGGGAATGCATACAATTCTGAAAATGCTTCTTGCCCCAATCCGTGAGCCAAAGTAAATTGTGATCAGCCGCCTCTACTAGGTAAAGATGCAATGTATACAAAATGCATCCGATAACTTGAGATCACAATTACTTTTAAACGCTTGGAATGCTGCAGTAAGTGGCTATGGCTAAAATGGTGTCAACCCAGTGCAAATAATATTTTATTTTCTCTTTTCCAATCAGTGGGTTCCATACTCCATGGCTCCAACAAAGAGCTCTTTATGATGACAAGTGCAGAAAAGTTTTATCCAGAAACAACTGGAATGTTGATACGATTTTACACTGCTTAAAATAGATTAATTTTGGGGGAGGAGGAGAAGGAAAATCAGTGGGAAAAATAGATGGTTTATTGAGAATAACTCAAGTACTGGGTTATCCTAAATCAAAATATGACTTAAGAAGTTCATATCTATAAACTAAGCAACTTTCACAACCAAAAAGTTTTATTTCGCTACTGTTCTTAGGTTTGGCTCGTTCAGTCAAAACTAGCCGGAGTTTACTTGAAGTTCATTTTAGCAACAAAGAGCACAACTTAGAAGTCTTGTGAAATACCTATTTGCCTGTTGGGAACACTGTTAAATGTGCAAAGTGTAGTGTTGATGTCAGGCAAATTAGTAGTCAGTTAAGGCAAAACGTGTTGGGTTTTTTAACACTTAATTCTTGCAATGGAATCGAATTGCATTTCGATGCTTGTCTGCAACAAATAGCCCTCTAGCTCGGGGAAAGGAGGTGAACGCTTCGAGCTCTCTGCTGCGTTTTCTTTTACTATATTGATTTGAGGAAACAAAATACACTACAAATATTGCCTCTAAGTAGGCAGTTCAGTTCACTGTAACCTCAAGATAGTATTCGAGCAACTTCCCTTCGAAAAATAAACGTATTTCCTCTCCTCCCCCACCCCTTAGGTTGTCTGTATGTGTATTTTGTTTTATTTTATTTTATTGCAGACTTGGCTGTGAAATGAACTCGATTAAAGTTCAGGGTCCCTACAGTTGATTACCCTTAAACTAATTTGACTTTTTTTTTTTAAAGGGAACCAGAAGGAATGCTAGTCTGCAGTCTTCATTCTGGCTTTTATGGTAGTCACTTTGGTGGTCAAATTCAAGTGCTATGACTCCACAGCTGTCTCTTCTGTGTTTCCTTGCAGGAAGCCGGCAAATCCTGCCCTTTAAACTGGATTTAAAAAACAAAATGGCAACAGGACTTGTTTTAGAGATATTTACCTACTAAGAGCAATAAATTATTCACACAGCGATAGAAAGGAGTTCATGTATTATACCACACATACGTTTTAGCGACGACACCTAGGACTTTTTCTCTCTCTCCCCCCCTCCATGTCTTCTTTTTATTCAAATAAAATGGAGAAGAAATAATCTCTAAACGTAATGTCTAAACCCCGAAGATGAAATCTGTATTTTTACTAGGAGTCTTTTCCTTTTTAGTGTTCGATTCTGCCCCATGCAGGTTGCAAAGAGGAGGGAATTGGAAGAAAAATAATTGCACTCATAAACAATAGCTTAACATTATTAGTTTGTAGTTAGCATTCATATTGGCCCATAAAAAGATCACTGACACTTTAATTAAAAGTTTTGCCCGGAATGACGCCCAAGACATGAAATGGGGGCAGATTACAAAACCAAGACACATATCTCGACCTCATGAGTTCTTTATTTTGTATATATCAGCTAAGGGTGCATTAGAGAAAAAAATACATCTCATTTTGAGATGATAGACCTATTTATATAGCTATATACACACACATCCCGAGATCACTTATCCAAAGAGTTTCTTTGAAGATTTTTGGATAGAAAAACACCAACCTTGAGAAAAATTCAAATATGTGTTTAAAAAAAAACAAGGCTCTGTCGCATTAAGACTGGCAACAGTGTCTAAATAAGGAAGAGGATGTATCCTTAGCATAAGAAGCCTTCAAGGGATCCATAATACAGCAATTGAAATCTAGACACATTGCCATGTGCAATACTTTTGAAAGCTCCACTGCAGGGATCAATGCATTTTTTCTTTGTTTCTTAAGTGCTCAGATCTTAGCCCCGCTGCAAGACACAGACCTGCCAATCTATTTCCTATCATTAAAATGAACTTTTCAAAAGCATGTTGCTTATTAATGTCATTATGCTTTTCTATTATTGTTTTTTTTATCAGCGTCTGCTTCCTTCTAGGACCTTGTGGAAGAGATACTCGGTCTTTTCACTTTCTGTTAATATTGCGTCGAAATGAACCTACCTGCTGACGAAAATGGAAAGAAAAAAAATTAGGCCAGCGAAAATGAAAACTGAGAATAAAAATATTAAATGGATTAAATGACTGCAGCTCCGAGCTGTAAAATTGATATCTTTGCCTTTCTTGTGTTGTAATGTATTCTTACTTGGATAGAGTTGTTGATAGTTCTCAAGATGAAATGCTTAGCAAAACAAAAACACGCAGAAAAATCATGTCTACTCTTCTCCTTCCTAACCATATTGTCTACTGATAGCGCATGTGTCTGTGCTTTGGTTATTTCTTGTTGTTCGAATTTACTGCAAGACTCTTTGACAAGATATCACTAATAAAGACATTTTGCTCTGTGATGGCGTGTTACTTTTGTTAGGAGGTATTTAACCTGTCTTCAAAGAGATCCCACGATGGAGTTTAGTTGGGGGAGGGGGACCTCTGTGTAAACAGCTGAATTTTTATTTATTCTTCCTTTAACTGAACAATAGCAAAAGAGAAAATAAAGAAAATTAACCAGATGCTGTCCTGTAATTAAAAGAAGGGGAGGGGTGACACAAGGGATTGCATTATTTTCACAGATAGTGGAAAACACACACATCTTTGCCTTTGAAATAGAAATACTATTAACATCATTTTTCATCGCAGTCCCAGACAAATTATTTGCAGCCCAGGTGAAAAGAACGAGTAGTGCACGATCAGAGTAGTGGTCACAGGATAGTTTGGTGCTCGGAGAGCTTTAAGTAGGCAAGATATGCAAGATGCAGCCTGAAAATCCGAGCAACCCAGAGCATCACTCAATATTGTCTGTAAGTCCTACAGGTATCCCTTTCCATGTTATTTAAAGAAGAACATTTAGACAGACAATTGGTTGAAAAACTCGCCCAACGTCTGATAGCACTTTATAGCACAAGTATTTATTCCATCTCAAAACACTGGAAAATATAGACAAGCTCGAAGCTCTTGGGGCACAAAATTCAAGACAAATGACTTTAATAAGAATCTCTCTTTTTTAATTCAGTTGGAGGAATAAAGGATGCTAGTAATTCTGTACTTACATTCATTGATTGACAATAAACACTTGCATTAAATATTTAATATGCCACTCTTCCATAATAAATATTTAACAAAACATTAAAGGAGGTTTTCGAATATTTATTAGGCACTGACTTAATTCATTTGCTCTGTTCCCTGATCTATTACTAATTCGATATCAAAAGTCATTAAGCCAGCCTTGAAATGGCTGTTTTAGTCTCAGGTACCTTTAAAGTTTGAAACTTTACACACATTAGTACTGCTTAAAGGGCATATTCTCTGCAGTATATGCCACGTTGGTTTACGTACAGTTGGTATGCACATAGATAGAACAATGTAATTAGCTAATGTTAGAAGCTTGCTAATTAGCCACTTCCCCCCTTCCCTCCCAAATTATATATTCAACTATCATTTTAAAAGCCCAGTGGCACAGAGATATGTGTATGCCCCACTGTAGCAAGATTTTGAGAAATGTTTGAAAACTTACTTATGAATCTTCAGCGCATTCCCTGGGCTTTTTACTGAGCTTACTTAAAGACTACTTTGTCACGCCTAAAATGTGACTAGCGTGGAAAGAAAAGAAAAGGAAAAAAACCATGGAAAAATACAGTTAAAATATCTTTAAGACCCTCCCTCAGCTCCCACTCCCTCCCAACAGCCCCCACCCCATATCCGAATCCTCGTGAAAAATAGAAAGCAGAATCCAAATCAGGAAGGGAAGAAAAAAAAAAAACTTCACAAGCCATCCCTTGTATTTGCCCTCTGCTTTGAATGCTTACAAGGGGTGTGCCTTAAAGAAAATGAATACAAAACTGCAATTGATTTTCATAATGTTTCTGCGGTGTTTGAAAACCAATCGTTTGAACCTCTGAGATCTTACCTAAGTGAACCACTCCTACACATCTAAGTGCTCCAAACTGATATATGACAATATCTACTTTGCATCACGTGTTCCTTAGAGCGACTAAGACGGATAGCGCGTCATCTCGCCTTCCCAAATTTTTCCCCCTCTGCACATCGGATCCAAAACATCTATCTATAGAGCAAGAAAAGGAGAAAGATGTTTAACTCGGTGAATCTAGGAAACTTCTGTTCTCAATCGCGTAAAGAGAGGAGTGCTGACTTTGGAGACAGAGCAGGTTGCGCTTCCAATCTCTACCTCCCTAGCTGCACCTATTACGTCCCAGAATTTTCAACTGTGTCATCTTTCTTGCCACAGGCCCCCTCTCGCCAAATCTCCTACCCTTATTCCACTAACCTCTCGCAAGTGCAGCCAGTTCGAGAGGTCTCCTATGGTCTAGACCCCTCTAGTAAATGGCATCATAGAAGCAATTACGCATCGTGTTATTCCGCGGAAGATCTGATGCATAGAGAGTGTATCCCGCCTTCCACCATGACCGAAATGCTAATGAAAAACGAAAGCGTGTACAGCCACCACCATCCCAGCTCTAACCATCCTGCATCTACGGGATTCTACTCCAGCATGAACAAAAACAGTGTCCTGCCCCAGGGCTTTGACCGGTTCTTCGAAAATGCCTACTGCGGGACAGAGAACCCGCCTGAGAACTGTCTGCAGAAAAGCGAGAGCAAACTGGAATCCGACTCCCAGCCCAGTGCACTATCCTCCCGCGGAGAGCAAGGCATAGACCCGGAAGACGAGGAGGAAAACACAAATCCAGGCTCTTCAGCCTCGTCTTCTTCTGTCAACAAGGAAGGAAGCAAAAACAGCAACTCGAGTAGGTAGAGCAGTAAATGGAAAGGTTAAGGGACTAGCCCGGTGTTTTGTCGGTCAAATTTTATGTGGAGTTTTATAAGCATTCAAAGGATTTTATTATAACCTACAAAGCTCTTTCTTCCAACGAGAAGAATTTTTACGATGGGAAAGCTCTTTGAAAAAATGGAGATGTTAGGCGTAGACACAGTATCTTAGAGTCTGTGAAATTTTAAAAGCACACCATCGTGGCAAATATTAACTTTGATCATGAACTTACATGAGCATTTTAAAAGGATTTGGTCCCGGGTTGCTGAGGGTAAAAGCCAATTGGACAGAACACTGCTGTAGCTTCCTGTGCTTTCTTTTAGGCACTAAGATGCATGTAGAGTGATTTTTGTTTAATTAAAAGTATATGTTGGGTCTTTCTTTTCTCTCTCTCTTTTGGGAAGGGGGTGTGCAGCTAAGTGCAAAATGTGCAACATTTTAATTAAATCCTGAGTCTCTATCTTGTTCATTTTTAATTGCATTGATTATTCGCAAAGCCTAGTGGAATTTCTGTCTTTTGTCATTAAGGTCAGATAAAAAAAATCACTACATTTCTAAGAAAACTTACAGGCGTATTTTAAATTCTGAAGTCATGCAACTTTTAAACTTAGCGATCACGGTGAGATTTTTTTTTCTCTCTCTCCTTTTGCGATTTGGTTTCATGATGAAAACAAAGCATCCCTTTTCTTGCTCAGAGGCTAAATTCTATTTTACTTTGATTATTTTGGTGTGTGTGGATGCTGGTACTGAAGTTAATCAAAAACTTATGAGGAACAGACTGTCTAGCTCCTACAGTTCCAACATTGCTCGTGCTGTTTCTATACAAATAACAGCTTTGCAGCTTGAACGTATGTTTTTCAACAGCTACAGTTTCTTTAAAGCCTGCTTAAATTAATTGCTGCCTACAGCCCCTAACTCTGCTTAAAAATATGTCTATCACAAAATCCTGTGCAGAGGTAGTGTATTTAGAACATAATTAGGACACAATCCTTAAAACCATATATAACCTCTCCTCTGCATTATACTAACAATGGGAAAATATAACAGTGGCGAAATCTATCATCCCATGCATCTATAAATATGTATCTATCTATCTATCTATCTATCTATCTATCTATCTATCTATATCTATATCTATATCTATACCTCCATCTATATGGAGTCAGATCTAGAGATGAGTCTATGTGTTGCATTTGCTTAGCATTTACTTTCCCTTCTGGTTTTTTTTAAGGTGCTCCCCGTACAAGAAAGAAGAGGTGCCCCTATTCGAAATTCCAGATCAGAGAGCTGGAGAGAGAATTTTTCTTCAATGTCTATATAAACAAAGAAAAAAGGCTTCAGTTGTCCAGGATGCTAAATCTCACTGATCGACAGGTTAAAATTTGGTTTCAGAACAGAAGAATGAAAGAAAAAAAATTAAGCAGAGACCGCCTGCAGTATTTTTCTGGAAATCCCTTATTGTGAACACATCTTTTTCCAATCCTCTCTGCTGGTGAAGTAGAGCTGTACTAAGAAGGAACTCTGAACGCATGGGTTGTGGTCTGAATCTACAAGCAACCTCAAAGTTTAAGCCTTTTCGTGACTTATATTTGTATGTATGGAACAGTTCTAAGTAACGCAAGGGGTTCAGATATCTAAACGTTTAAAGGACTTGAAAACCATGGACTTGTTATTTAACGTTTTGTCTGAACAACTGGGATTTTTTTTTTCATTTAGTCATCCTTGTCTATTCGAATAAATCGCAGTGCTGTGTTATAATGATCATGGTGATGATTTCAATATACAGTTAACATGTGCTATCACAGACGAGGCCAAAACCTCCCTCTATGGTTAATTTGGATACCTTGATTTAGGAGAGTGTGTGTGTGTGTGTGTGTGTGTGTGTGTGTGTGTGTGTGTGTGTGTGTGTGTGTGTGTGTGTGTGTGTGTGCGCGCGTGCACACACATAAATAGGAGTGTGCGTATCCACACCGACCATTTGTGTTCTCCTGCTATCCATGCCAAGAACTGTTGTCGAAACCTAATTTAAATATTCTGTTCCCCTGCAGCAAGAATGGTTTTATTTCATATATATTCTATGCAGTCCCACTTTTACATTTCTGCGGGGTTGGGGGAAGGGAGGGGTGTATGGACGAGAATATATTTGCAATAACTGTCTCTAAGTGGTTTGTAAATACATTTCGTAATGCATTTTTCCCCCGGATCTAGAAGAACAATATCAACAAACAACAACAATAATAGAAGATCTTTGTGTATGTAAAGTGAATTCCCGGGAAACTGTGTGAAATTCTGTGGTAAATAAAGATATTGCAAGCTGTTCTACATTATAATTTTATTTGACCATTTTATTGGTACTTCCCGTCTTTAAACCTCACTGCGGTCAGTGCGGTATGGACTTCCCAATAGAACTTTTAATACCTAAATGGTAAATGACATCAAATATATATATATGCTACTATCACCATATATAATCATCCATCGTCATCTGGCTCAGTGCAATGTGGCATTGTCCAAATTCATCTGACTCCCCTACGTTAAAGTTTACATTTGTTGGGGGTTTCATTGTATTCCTCACCGAATTCAAATTTGGATTGGAATTTCTTGGCCCAATAATACAACTGTGTATTTCGTTCCATGCGCCTTGCTCTGTTTTTCCGGATGTAATTAATCTTTTGCACCATATATTTGACTTTTGTAAGTGAGTGCAACTCGAATTACACAAAAGAAGGTGCTGTATTTCCAGAAAGTCAAAGATAAACCGCCTTATACGTACAAAGCACAAATGCGAAGTCAAGTACTTAAATTCCTGGTTAAGGAAATAAGTTTCGCTCCCAGACTTTTGGTACAGAAGTGCATTTTTATGTTTACACAACTCCTTTTCCCTCTCCTGAGCGGACTAAAGAGACACAATTTGGTTTAAAGGAAAAAGAAGTACAGAAAACGCCGTCAGTGGTTTGATGCATGTATGTTGTGCATATAGAATAACTCGGTGTGTGTGTGTGTGTGTGTGTGTGTGTGTGTGTGTGTGTGTGTGTGTGTGTGTGTGTGTTTTGTTCTGTTGCTTTTCAGCCTGAGTTCTCATATCTCTTGATGTGGAGTTTTGTATGGGTAGGAGTGAGGGGAGACGAAAAAAAGAAAAAGGAAGAAAGAACAAAAGGACATCAGCAAAGAAACAACACATTATATTCCCATACATTGACAATGTTCTTGTAAAATTCTCATAATTGCTTTTAAATACAGCCCCAGACTTTGATGGTGGCTTCTGATTTTATGTGACAGCAGTAGGGGAAATTGCAAGCCACAAAAATGTGCTTCGCTTGCACACACACAAAAAAGAATAAATGAGAAACAACTTTTGTTTTCGCGATAGACCCATCCTCGTTACGCCATGGTATAATTTGAACGGGTGATGTTCATAGACATGTTTCTCATTAAATGAGATGGTTATAAAAAAAAAAGCTAAATGGCAGAGAGCTGCTTTGAATTTATGTTTAAAACGTGGAAATGTTTAACGAGGTATCCCCATGGCCTAAAACCATCCCAGCCCTTTGGAAATCCAAAACCTGAACCTTCCTTTGGTAGATAATTCCGTGATAGAATAGTGAATAAACTATGAAGGAACTTTGAAATAGGATGGAGACCAAAGCCACGCTCCCAGCAGATGCAGCCACTCACTGATACAGTCGAAGAGCTGCCAAAGGAAAGGAAATATTATTCATATAAACCCACCTTTCTTTAACGATTGTTTGCCAAACCTTTCCAAGGTTAGGAAAACTAAGCATAGGTGCAATGGGGTGCTTATCACGAGGACAGAAACCGCAGTTAATGCTCCGTAACAGCAGCCACTGTCCGGACAAAAGCTAGTAGTCTAGACATTGTAATAAAGACTGCAGCACTAAACAGCTTAATTTTTCTTAATTACCCCGTCTGGCCATAGGAAAAGACTTCCGCAGTAAATAGTAAACAAATAAGGGTGTTTTGCCCAGGGATTTTTCCCTCCCTTCCCTTCCATGTCTTCAGCTCGACTCCAACACAATGAAACTGGAGGCCTAGTTCAAAGTTTTCTCGAGCTAAAATGGAATGCTAGTTGTAAAACCCAAGTTTATAGACCATGTGGGAGTTTACAACAGCATTAAGCATCAGTGCCATGTAGGAAAAGGCTGTTAATGTTCTTTTGGGGGGGGGGAGTGGTTGCCTGTGTGTGTGTGTGTGTGTGGCGGGGCTAGGTGAGGAAGTGGGGATGGATTGGGTACCACACTGGATGAATTTGGAAATAGTTGGCTTTGGTTTGGTTGTCCTGTGATGTATTTTTTTTTTAAATCGTCACACTTAACCGCAAAAGGCCAACCCTGCAAGTGGAGTTCTGTATAGTGAGATTATGCTCCTTGTACCGGGGGAGGGAAGAGGAGAGAGGTCCACAGGAAGAAAAATGTGAATATATGATGTCTTTGAACTTCAATAAAGTCAAGTCCATCACCTTTAACCCTTTGTAATAAAGCGGAATCAGAAAGGCTTTCTGTGTCCCCGCCTCCTGAGAAAGAATTAGGGGGGCGGCGGGGTGTGCAACGGAGGAGAACCCACAGTTTTATATAAATTCACATTTTGGGCCAAATGTGGCGTTTATGTTGAGCTAATATTTAACTCAACCTCGCCGCGTTCATTGCATGTCGAAGAAGGTTTAACACACACACACTTTATTATTGTTATAAACCTTTTGATATCTTAACGCATGAAAAGTTTTTATAACTTTGTTTGGCATAAAAGTTTTACAAGTTTTTTTTTATTATTATTTCCATCTAATGTCCGTCACAATAAATGCTCCCTCATAGGCTGGGGGAGCTTGCTGTATAGTTACGTTAATGACACACAGACTAATTGTGAAGGACCTTTCCATGTGACGTACAAACACCCGACCTGTTTCCTATTCCTCCCTGGATTCCCTACACAACATATTGGAAGCTGCTGTAGGTTTCGTTGTTGTGAAATATTGCACAGGGGGAAGAAGTAGCGAGGGAGTAAACTTCAAATTGGCTTTCTGCAGAATAATAACTTACATTTAAGTTGGCTTCCATATAGGGGAAATCACTTCCACCTTTGCAGAAAATGCAGGTGATTTTTTTTTTGTTTTTTGTTTTAAAGAGCTGCAAATGCACCTCCAGGAATACAGTGTACAGGGACTGTAGTTACGTTAGACATGGCTGTTCACACACCACGCACACACATACATACACACGACACACACACATGCAAGAAAGACACCAACCCACTCTCACACGCACACTCTCCTAACAGTTCTTGACTTGAAGAACGTAAACTTGACTGTGTGATAAGTGCGGTCCTCTCAGGGCGAGTTCTCTTTGGTGACATGTAAATAAACTACTCTGTTGAGCAACTCAGCAAGACCAGCAAACAATAGCCATGAGGGAAAGCCATCCTGTTACCATTTGCACTTTCCTCATGGGTTTGACGTTGCCTTGGATTTTGGCAAAAATGGGATTAGAAAATCCGAAGAACAAAGACATTGGCTTTGGCAAGTGGATTGGAAGCGACCATCAATTGAGCTAATCTTCGCCTGTGGATCATAGGGTGAATTAATTTATTTGTGTGCGAGTAACTTTGGTAGGAGTCATAGCTAAGCCCGACGGAGAGCCAGGACTGTGTACAATGTAAATAAACAGCTTACTCTCCCAGTTTCCTTGTCTTGGAGACTCTTGGGTCGTAACATTTTGGAATGGCCATTCATTTTTTCCCTCCCGGTTTACCACTCTTTTGGGTGGAGGGCAGACAATTTGCTGTTGAAATATCGTGCGGGCTCTACCACTGGGGAGGAAAAATCACTTTTGTAAAGTAATTCTGTTTTTTTACTGAAAGCATTTGTAACTGACACGAGAGTTGGAAAAAAAATAAAAATGCCAAACTACTACTTCTGGTTGGCGTGCATGGCTGAGTGCCTCTTTGCTATCAAAGAGAAAATTAAAACCTGACTTATATTATTTTTTTCCAAAATGGCGTCTCATTAAGGCCTTGCTTATCCGCCTTTAATAGAGTTGGAAAATATACGGATGCACAGCATATGTTAGATTTAAGCACGTTCTTCTGCTTTTGATAACTTCTAAATTACAACATGAAACCACAAGAATGTGGTTTGCAACCTCATAAGGCTTTTTTTAATCTTTAGTTTATGAATTAGAATATAGCATATAGCTGATGGAGCCCATAAAAGACTTTATTAGTTTGAGACAAAAGAACAGACTTTAATATAAACATTACAGTTTTTTTATGCGCTACAAGTAGTTGGGCAAATTCGTTCATTTTAATTGTTAAAAAGAGGGCTTAATACCTTTCTAGGAACTAAGTGGTACATTCTTAAATACATCGGTTCCACTGCTTTTAAAAGGTGGTTGATATAACCCACATGTTTCTGTATAAATGGTTGTTAAAAGAGCTGAATCTCTTTGAATCAATTCAGTTTTGCAAACAATAAGTATTTAAGGAAAGAGGAGTGTTTGTTTCAAGGTTATATTTCAGGCTGCGGACTTTAAAGATAACTAACTCTCCGTATCTAGATAGATACGTAGATAAATATTCTTACACTCTCGTGCTATTTACTGTAATTCTGTTGTACCTACTATTAATTCTATATTCTCAGAGCTAGGTGAATCTAGCAAAATAAAATGATCAGCACCTAGAACAATTATTTGCAGTATATTTCAACCCAATGGGGCGGAAATTCATGTGTATTCAAATTTTTTGAATTAGCTTTTTTTTCCTTATGAAAAAGTGGAATTGTTAATATCCCACCACTCATCTAATGACTGATAATTGGTTAAATCTATATTTGAAACAAAAATGTTTATTGAGAAGCACTTGGCAGATGGGAATTTCAGATTTATATAAGCATTGCCGACGATATCAAAATACCAGCATTTTAATACAATGTCCTTCAGATTTTCTATGTGCAAAGACAGAATGTTTTGCTATTTTTCTAATGTAGTATGGCTTAACATTTCCGCAGGCACTTAAGTCTTTTTACTTTTTGACTTTTCCACACATTTTTTTCACTAATTATATTGTTTTCAAAGGAATACACCCAAGAAGTAAAATGCACCAATTTTCAAAACCTCTCCTCTTAGCTTACAAATGTAATCATATCATGAAATATACCCCAAAAGCTTATTGCTTTAGAAGCATATAGGAATTCAGACTCTCAGGGCAGCTGCTCAGGCTTCACAACCTCTGTTATGAACAATCCTGTTGTTTGTGTACCATTTAAGTTTGTTAACGCATTTGGAAAATTACAGGAAACATTCCCCATTGAATAAACTTTTAAAAAATCCTGTCACACTATTAGTTTCTTCTGTCACCCGCACCACTCATGCCTGTATCTGAATTACTCTCTCAAATTTTCTCCTCGTGATCAAAGGGTAACCAGACTAAAACCAGCATATTAGAGTCTGAAGACTGCTATGTTGGGCGTAGGAAAACGTAAACACAGTTTTCAATGCCACCTCAAGGAACATAATATCATTCCATAATACTATGACTTAAGTTACTCAGAAAGAAGGAAGTAAAATAAGAGGGATTGTAAAGTTTGATAGATTTCTTGTGGTGATAGTTTACAGTTTCTAAGCCAACATATAAAGGCGTGGGTTTTATTTTTGCATCACTGTTATTGTACTCCAGTGTACTTTGTCATAAATCAGAATTATTTCTGCAGCAACATGGGGGCATAATACCGGGCTGAAATACAAATTTAAGGTAATCATTAAAGTGTTGCTGCCAAATACTTCCCAGACGCGAAAATGAATGTTTGTAATAAAAATGTAAGAAAAGTTGGTAAAAATACAATGGATAGAAGAGTCAATTCTGTGCATAACTCTCGGTTAAATAATTAGATTGAAAAGGGGGCAGGTGAAATAGTATGTGTATGGCTGAGATATTCTCTGTCTGAGATATTATACACGTGCATTTTAAATTCATAGGGCGAAGATGGGCTGTTTGAGTCTTTTCCCCCCTCCCTTAAAGACTCACCATGTGTGTCTAACAAAGAACACAGGTTCTGCGGAATCACATTCGCCGATTTCTTGATATTTTTAAGCAATTATCTGCCTTTGGAACTCAAAACAGGACAACCTCCCAGTAAGGACAATAGCAGAATATCAGCCACTTGCTTCATATACATAGGCATTGAGGGAAAGGCACACATGAAAAGGGGGGATCCCCCTCCCCGCCCCCCCCTCACACACACACACACACACACACACAGATTTTTATGTGGCATAGACTTCATTAGTTTCTTAGCGCTTGTATAAATAAAATATCACAGGTTAGTCCAAATGTCTATGTGAAACAGAAAGTTAGCTAGGAACATGTGTACACATCTCTGTGAATCTATGGCATCTAGGTATATTTGCATCAAAGTGTGCTTTGTGTGTATGAACATTCAGCATCTATATTGTTTTCCTAAAAGTGTGTAAAATTCAAAGTAGGTTATTAAAGTCTTTAACACACATAGGCTCTCTCCTTTTAAGTTTTAATAGCGTTTGTTCGTATTTATTTTCTGTAATTAGAGGGAAGCATTTTTCCCAACAGGGGTTCTACTTAAGCTGATGAATTTTATTTCTTTTTCCATTAATGACCCATGTTTATCATACTTCTAATTATTTTTAACTTTAAACAATATTCGGTCTCCTGGAGAGGTCCTTTGTGTTCTTTGCTAACCTCCATTCTCTTTTGATGTAACAACAAAATCTATGCTGAAGTTTTTAAAATCATATTTTATTTTTGATTGAACTGATTTTTCTGCATGCTGTCTTATTTGTTTCAAAAGTTCTTGAGCAGCATTTTGGAAAACAGAGTTTAAAATCTTTCGAACGTTGCCATAAATTAATTGCTTTGGCAAAAGCGAGTACACAAAAGGACTGTTAACAGTGTAAATCTTTATTTTATATACCCAACATTTACACTTTCCTAAAATATGAGGTTTCCACGGTGGATCGTCTGTTTCCAACAGCACACACAGATACGACATTTCCTCTAGGTTCTATAAAGGCTTCTGGGTCTGAGAGAGAGAGAAAAATCAAATTATTTGAGGTTAAATTTAATCTTGATTAGGGTTCGTACAACGCATTAATATCTTCCTTTGACAAAAGCACAGGAGTACATGGCAAAAATCAGGAAAACATATTTAATCTGCAGGCAGACAATCCAGGAAACTATAAGGTCAAATTCTGGTGTCCCAGAAATGCACATGTGAAATGTTTGACTGACCAGCATAAATTATTGTGTAGCCAGATCAGCTGCAAAAATAAAGTAGAAGAGGGGGGAAAGGGGGGAAAAAGCAGTATAATACAAAATTGTGTTGGTCTTTAATTTCATCACCTATAAATGAGAAAATATTGGTTCCCATACTAAAGCTTTATTCTTTGCTTATAAATATTATGTGGAATTTTCGTTGGATATCATAAAACTGAACGATTTCTATCAAACTGTTTTTAAAAGACCTATGCAGATAACACAAATAGAGGCAATAAAGTCGCAAATAGCTTTCCAGGGGAACCAAATGGCGTCTGAAGCGTAGGAAACCTTTTACTATGTTGTATAAGGTGGAGGGGGAGCACAAAATTGTATAATGCAGTTTTAGGCTGTCTCGGCCTAAGAGATTTAAATTTGTCACACTGGAGGATTGAAGAAGAGAAGGTTGGCAAGTCTCTTGCAAGTTAACGCAGAGTGGAACTGTGAAATAGTTCTGTAACACCTTGGGGAAAGATGGTTGCAGAAGTCTGAATAATCTACACTTTAAAGCTGTACAAATTACGCAAAATGGTCCGCTTCAATTTTTCATATTTCTATGTTATTTTTTCCCCGAATTTGCTTCCTTTCCCCCTCCCGTTATGAAAGGTCGTGGGGGTAGCTTTTTTCCCCTTGAAAGTGACTCTGAACCCGTGTGTCTTTCCAATCGGTTGTAATGATCTTGAAATTCGAGGCTTTCTTTCTTTTTATTTATTTATACGCTAGTCCCATTCCTCGCCTAACCTAAAATCAGCGTTATCTAAGTAGGATTGCCTCCTCCCCTAGTAAAAATAATATACACTAAATCAATTTATTTTAACTGCTACAAGACTTTAGAAACTGTCCAATACAGAAATGAGGGAAAAGGAAAACACATAGGTAAAAATTCCATCTCCACTTGGAATAGTAGTGATTATTCTGTGGTCGTTAAGTTAAAGCCACATAAAAGTGAAATAGTTCAACAAAACGGGGAAGAAGAAATTATCTATCAAGGAACCAACTTTTTCTTTTAATCCACCAGTAAAAAAAAAATCATACCAAATCGGGAGGTTTGTTTTGGGAAATTCATGTACTAAATATTTGGTCAAATACAATTTTGATTTTTTTTGTTATTTCCTGAAGAGGAAAAACAAACCCCCACCATCGCAATGTTGTCCCTATTTTAAAGATCGATCATATTTATCCAATGTACCCCCTTTTCTCCTCACGAATACATTTATTTTGCAAGATTTGTGCATATCACAGACGCAATTTTAGCAAAGAAACTTCAGCCAGTTAACATTGGAAGTGGATTATTTTTTTTAAAAAAAATTGTCTTTTCAGAGTCTATTTCAAGGGATGCAACGCTTACCCATACCACAAATAATAATAATTTTAAAAAACTGGCTTTTTGTCGGGATTTAAAAAAAAACTGCCTTCCAAATATGCACACAGGTCTATTTTAGATCCACGGGGATCAAAACCTACCGAAATTAAAGACTGAAACCATCTCGGTGAAACTTTTTACATATTTTTTCCTGATTCCAAATACGTTTAAAAAAACCACAAAGCAGAGGTCTCAAGAGGCATCGATCCTACAGTTCCACCCTTTAAAGAACTGCACCCACCCCACCGTTAAAAAGAAACAAAATCCACCCCACCGTTCGATGAAAACCCAAACCACAGCCACCTAAAATATTTCAAGTTCTGTTACAGAAGAAGGGTGGGGGGGTGCAGCACTGGGAATCTTGATAGGAAGAGAGCGGGGAAGGAGGGGGTGGAAAGTTGAATTAGATTTTTTTTGGGGGAGGGGGGTCTCTGCCTTTTGCTGTAAATTGGATTTATTTCAGGCAAAAGAAGAAAAGAAAGGAAGGCAAAGCGAAGAAGGAGAATTAAGGTTCGTTCTTTCCTGACCTCTTTATTTGGATTTGACTTTGCTCGTATTTGCGCTTTCGCTTCCCCTTTTTTTTTTGGGGGGGGGGTTTGTTTCCCCCTACTCCGCTGTGGACACGCGTTGGTTCATTGGTAAACAAACTCCCGCAAACCGGGTGGCTTTTTCTCCTTTGTTCAAAGTGAAGGTCCCGGGCACCCTACCCGCCAGAGACTGATAGATGTCGCTGTTGCTCTATCCTAGTTTTCGCCGCTCGCAACAACTTGACCCTTGTGACGTCATCGGCGTCTGAATCATCAAGGCCATTTTCAATCCTCATTGGCCTGGCCGTCACGTGGTGGGGGACCAATGCGTGGATAATTATGGGGCTGCTGTTTTTCCCTAAAAAAAAGATGTCAGCCCTTGGCTGTAGTATTCCTCCTTAAAATCCCTCCCTGACAATGTCATGTCCCAACAATGTGACTTCTAACGCCTTTTTGATGGACTCGCTGGCCGGTACCTGTAGAGGTGAGAATTATTCCTCTAACCAAGGAATGTATATGCAGCCTGGGAGCGATTTCAGCTGTGGAGTGATGAGAAACTGTGGAATTATCCCGTCTCTTTCCAAAAGAGACGAGGTGAATACCGCCAGCCTGTCTCTCAACACCTATCCATCTTACCTTTCTCAGCTAGACACTTGGTGTGACCCAAAAAATACTTACAGAATCGAACAACCTGTTGCAAGACAGCTCCCATCCTGCTCTTTCCCAACCAATGTCAAAGAAGAGAATGTATGCTGCATGTATAACGCTGATAAAAGGGCGAAAAATGCCACAGAGGCAGCCCTCTACCCCAATCAAATGCCTGACTCTTGCCTAAATGATCATGAAGTCCCTGTTCCTAGCTACTATCGAGCCGGCCAAGGTTATTCCTCTATGGAGAAGACGCCAAACTGCAACAATCCAAATGAGTTTGAGGCAAGTTTTGACTCCAGGGCGAGTCTGAACCCAAGGAGTGAGCGTCTGGAACAACAACAAGCCCCACCGCCAGTGGCTAAAGTGAGTTTCCCCGAAAACACAAAAACAGATAATACCCAGAACACATCCACCAACGAAATTAAAACAGAAACAAGTGCCCCAGCTCCAAAAATAAGCTCTTCGGAAGCAGAGAAAGACGTGAATAAAAGCACTGACACCAGCACAGACAATTCTGACAATGAAGCAAAAGGTAAGGGATTATTCATTATCGGTAACTGCTTTCAGAAAATGATCAGCATCCTACTACTAGTGCTACTATTACTAAGATGCCCTTTACACTGCAAACTTCGCCGCACTTGTGTCTGAATTGCTGCAGTCGTTTTTAAATTCTTACTCGAAATAAAAATCACTGAGAAAACAGAGCAGTCAAATGTGTTAAAACACATCCTCTCGCTATTTAAAGGGGAGACTTTTGCATGTATTTAGTTAGGTATGTAGCTGCTAGGAACGGTGTATATTTAATAAGGTTAGGTGGCTTTTAGAATAGTCTAAAATGGCAATGAGTTGAAAAAAAATCAGTTCAGCCAGACATTTACTTCATGTTATTGTCTAGTTAAATGTTTTATGTGGTCGTGGAAGGCAATTTTTACTCTTTTTACTTGCTCAGTGTAAAATGTCTGAGGAGAAAAAGAAAACACGGATTGAGTCTTATTTTCTCTTGCAAACATCTCAGGTTTGGGTTGTATATTGCATTTCATTTCATTGCTCGAAAAAGCTTTTTTCCTGGCGAATTGAGACCTTGTTTGTGAAGGCAAAATTGTTTCTGGGTGTGAAGCAGATGTTCTAAGTTTGGGTTTCTATGAGGAGAGACTTCCATTTACCATATTGTATTTTCATTGTAGAGATTTCATGTGGTTTGAAATGTTTGTTTCTCTTAATATTCAGTTGCCCTGTAGACCTAGATTCAAGATAGAATGTTTTAAGTATTTATTTTGGGTCATTAAGAAGAGGTATATGCATGAATGAGTGGAATTCTCTGAAAATTTGGCTTAAAATACATAGCACAAAATATTACTGGGAGCGGATGGAGATCTAAGCAACGGATTTTATTATTTGACTGTGGTGCATTGGTTAAAATAGCTTCCGTGTCCAATAATTTGTAATACGCTAGAAATCAAGCAGAAACGAAGCAGTTTGGTAACTATGTAATTTGTATATGCATATACATATACGTGCATGTGGTATGGTGTGTATACTCACATACATCCTCTGTGTATGGGTACCAGCAAAGCAGACAGATATTTCATACTCACTGTCGTTCTCGTGAAAGATATCTTCATACAAAATCACCTTTAAAATTGGCCTTTCAACAAAACAAAATATATAGCCCAAAACATTCTTTTCATTTTTTCCGCATCCAATGACATTATTTTATCTGACAGCTGAGTTACAAATACACAAAACACAAAGTCAAGTTTATCAAAAGCCCTACAAACTTCTCTTCACAAAGCGCGTTCTATTTTCATGTCAAGATATATTTTCGTGGGAGTTAACAGAAGGATTATTTTGGTTTTGAACTATAATTTGGGTGTGTGTGGGGGGAAATAAAGGTTTCTACTGCAGTATTGGTGTTATCCAAAAAGAGTGTATGTTTAAAGTAATTGATTTCTAAACTTTTGCTTTTTCAGAAATGAATATATCGTGAATAGTATTTTTAATCGTCAGAACCTGTATGAGGCGGATTTTGTTTGTGTGTGGTTTTCTTTAAATTAAATTATTTTAAAGCTTAAGTTTTCCTTTTTGTCGAATCAGAATTTTATTCATTGTCAAGGTGCGATTTTTGAATTCAGTTTAAGAATTTTGGATAGCTAGAGGCTTAGCGAGAATTTCAAAGGTTCAATAGTATGAAAGTGCATCTACAAACTTAAAGGTGGCCTAATTACAAATATTTTCCTTGTTAAGGCATAAGTGGTTAACTAAAGTTCTTATTTCCAATCTCTGACATCTTCTGAAACTAGCATGAATATAAAAGTAAGTGGATTATTGTAGTCATAGGACAGGTCTTTTTCTTCTTGCATAGACTTAAATATAGACCACTACTGATGCCAGAATTTTCCCATGATCAAATTCAAATCCCAAGTATTATATATACAAAATACTTGGGATTTGAATGTATATATATATCTATATCTATAGCTATATATCTGTATCTATAAAGATATAGATATATCAAATATTTGGGATTTGAATATTTGCTATATAGATATTTGCTATATAGATATAGCAAACACATGCATTTGACTTTATGAAGTGTGTGTGTAAGTGTATAAGAGAGGGTGTGTATATATAAGAAATAGAATTACAAAGGATAAATATATACACCCATTTTATAAAGGCAAATCCATTTCACATAGTCTGTGTTTACGAAAAAGACTCTTGATATTAATGTGCTTCACAGACTCCAAGCATCTGATCCTTGTTAGAGGACAGTGATTCAGTGAGCCTGATATTTCAGAGGATAATAATCAGATTTCACCTTAGATGATGCTTTTGTAGTAAAGCGTGTGTGTGTAGAAGGAAGCAATGGCAGAACAGTTACGGAACTTAGAAAAGTTACACTGTTGATTTTAAGATTTTTTTTTAAAAAGCCTTCATGTGGTACACGAAAGGCCATGAATAATTTCATAAAATTATATTCTGTTGACATGTCGGACGTGTGGACAACCCTGCAGTCCAGAATAGTGTAAGAGCCGAAATGAAATTGTATTTCACTATGATATCCTTTGCTTGAACTAGGCACAGTTAGTGTGTGAGCTATAATTTAGCCTTGGCTGCATGGATCTGATGTATAGATTCATATTGTTAAGGTGGATTTATTTGGCGATTTGGTGGTAGTCGGTGAAAACAATTGGACATTTAATTATGTATTTAATGAGTCCTTTAAACCTAAAACACCTCAAAAATAAAAATAAATTGAGCCATAAGCACGACCCCTTTATATGTGTATAGAGGGAGTGATTGTTTTCCACCAAAGCAGCTGCTTTTTAACAATCTTTAGCCTGGTAAATTCTCTTTCCTATTCCACGGATACTTATATAATAATGTTATTTTTAACAGAGGATATAAAGGCAGAAAACACTACAGGAAATTGGCTGACAGCAAAGAGCGGAAGAAAGAAAAGGTGTCCTTACACTAAACACCAGACGCTGGAATTGGAGAAGGAATTCTTATTCAATATGTACTTGACCCGTGAGCGCCGCCTGGAGATTAGTAAGAGTATTAACCTGACAGACAGACAAGTCAAAATCTGGTTTCAGAACCGCAGGATGAAACTCAAGAAAATGAACAGAGAGAACCGAATTCGCGAACTGACTTCCAATTTTAATTTTACTTGAGCGTGTTCAATAATATTTAAGGAAAGGGGAAAAGGGGAAAAGAAACCTTGTTCATTTTTTTCTGGGTATCAATGCAATGCGTATGCAAAAATTAAGGACCTCATAAGCGTCATTTGGGTATTTGCAGTTTGTAGAGCGAAGATGCATCGATATAAGCATGAGAATATATATTGCATCCATGTTTCTATGTAAAATAAAAGATTGATATGGTTGCTAAAACAGCTTATAAAATGTTTTAAGTTATTTACGTGCAGCACAAAACAGAAGGACCCTTCTCTATGCATATTATGTTTAGGATAATAGATGCGTCTAAAAGTTTGCTTTTCATATTCTAGTCTAGTCTGCCTATTGTATAATAAAACGACTAAAAGACGAATTTCATATGTGTCTGTAAATTAAAGTTGCAGTGGCAACATGTCCACACCC